>NC_141667.1:94749181-96152306 GCF_028749965.1 Puma concolor
TCCCTGGAAAGTCTGGAAATCATCCTCTCAAACAGGAGGGCTTAAGGAAACTGAGGGCAATTTGCTCTCTTGACCCCAGGGTTAGTATTTTCCTATGGGCAGGAAGTTGGAAGAGGACCCTGAGTGGGCCAGGCTTCTGCAATGGTGTGAAGTGAATGAAATTTGTCTTCACCTCTTAACTGTCCCCAGCTGACTCTGATCTGTCCTTAATAAGCACCCTGGGAAATTCCAATGAAAGAATAAGTCGTACTAAGTTATAAATAACTTATAATGATTGTATAAATTAGTGCCCCATGGTATTTGCCTTTGTGATAGGAAGCAGTATGGTTACTCCAAGAAATAATAGTGAAATCGTACAATTTCTACCATCAATACAGCAAATATACTTGATCATCAATATATTTGAAGGATGACAGTGCCAGCTTGGAATTCAGTAAGTAGCTACCCACTAAAATAGCTACATACAGTTTTTTAACTTCAGGAATATACAATTCAGGCATTGGATCGCCTGTGGCTAATCCTGTTGGAAAAACTAAACACCTCTACCTCTTCCAGGAACTGATAACCAAAAGGTTATCAGGCTTCAGACACTGATCAGTGATTCTCTAGAGACCCCAAGTGGTCAGAACAGGTACTCATCTTTGTAATGAACGGAAAGACGGCAGGACAAAATTAAGACCTATAACTTGGTTATCTTTATTAGAGAAACATTTGAAACTTTCAATATTGGTAAATTTGAGTCATTTACTTTCATACTTTTGTTTCTTTCTCGTTTTTCTTCTTTTTCTGTGCTATAATCCCATTTGGCCTAAATGCTTTAGAGGGCACTAGTCCTTGTTGGGCCCTCGTCCATTTTCCTCACTTTACCTGGGTTGTCCACACAACAAAAATCACCTTGCCCTTCAAGGGATCCAATCAAGCCTGAATTTCTGCCATGCATTACAAGGCCTCCTACATCTTGTTTCATTCTGATAGTCACCTGGTTTTTTGTTAGCTGATTCTCATACCAGCATACACTTTCAGGTAAGTACAAGAATATGCTACTGCTGCTTGAGATTTCCACCCTTATTCTGAAATGGACTATCCCAGGAGATAAAATTTTAAGGGCTGGATTCAAATTACTCTAATTTGTTTGCTCATTGTGGAGCTCAGGAAATACAGTCATATATATATGGAAGATTCTAAAAGAGTAGAATAAACAATGCCAAAATTCACAGGAATTTTAGGGATGACCCTTCCCAACAAATAAAAAATCATTTCCACAGGGGTGCCTGGGTGGCTGAGTTGGTTAAGCATCTGACTTCAGCTCGGGTCATGATCTCACAGTTCGTGAGTTTGAGCCCCACATCAGGTTCTGTGCTGACAGCTTGGAGCCTGGGGCCTGCTTCAGATTCTGTGTCTCCCTCTCTCTCTCTCTGCCCATCCCCTGCTCATACTCTGTCTCTCAATGTCCCAAAAATAATAATAAAAAAATCATTTCCACATATTTATAGTAAAAGCAATATAAGTATAGTACCTGTTTTAACATGTACTTTATTATTTATACATTTTAGTTGGCAATTGTTTTCCTCTTGAAAATTTTCTTATGCAACTACTAAAATTACTTAGATATATATCACATATTAAGTATATATGCTCACCAAACTGTACTAGGACATTTCTTTGGCATTATATTATAATTCCTCCCGGCTTTGAACTAATCACACCTCAGTCATAGAAAGAGGTGAATCACATCAATAGGAATAGGTGAGGGCTGCAAGCACATCATGTATAAATCTTATCTAAGCTCCCACTTCACCTTGAAGTTCTAGTCCAGGATCACAAACAGGTTTCTTTAATTCATCTTTAAAAATCCCCACTTCAGATGAAGCCCTTTCCATTTAATTCTGAGTGACCTAGATGTGAAACTGAGAGTCAGGCCAGTGATAGAAGCAGCAGGTCCAGAAGGAACTATTTAATTTGGACCCCCATTTGGGCAATCTGCTCTTAATCATAGAAGTATATGACGTCTCAGAAGACCTATCAAATTAATGGCTGGTCCATAAAATAAATACATGCATAGTTACAAATGGCTAGTTAATGGATAGTTGTGTCCTAGATATGTATGGTATCAGAGAGCTTTTTAATCAAAGGCTCAAGGAGAGGGGGTAAAAAAGCATATTGCCTTTTGCTTTGGTTTGCTTCCTCAGATCAGTCCAAATTGGCAAGCTAGTTTTTCAGCCATTGTTATGGACTGTGTTTTATTCCTCCACTTCATGCATTGAAGTCCTGCCCTCCAAGATGATGGTATTTAAAGATGGAGCTCTTAGGAGATAACGAAGCTTAGATGAGGTCATGAGCATGGAATCCTCATAAAGGGATTAGTGCCCATATGAGAAAAGACACCAGACAGTTTGCACTCTCTCCCCTCCATGTAAGGGCACAGCAAGGAGGTGATCATCAGAAAGATGGTTTTCACCAAAAACTGGCCATATTGGTACCCTATCTCAGACTTCCAGAACTGTGATAAAGTTAATTTCTGTTTTTTAAGACAGCCATTCTATGGCATTTTGTCATGGTCCAAGCAGACTAGATAGCCAATTGCATACACGATGCACATACCACCAGTCTAGAAGTTAATCCCACCAAGACCTGATTGACACTGACCAGAGACACTGATCTAGATCCCTCTCCATGTAGGCACTTTCTCACTATTAGGTATTTTATCTTTGCTCTCAAAACCTAAGTAAATCCTTCAAATCCTATTATTTATATTTCTATATAAATAATATATATAAATTATACATATCACAAGATAATTTTAAATTTGCAAGATAAGCCCTGATATCTAATATTCTCATCTTCTGTCCAAAGAACTTATAGCCTGGTGCCCCCCCAGTCCCAATTGCCACACTTGAGGATTTTGAGAAGTCAGGGAAGGCCAGACAAAAATCCTTATTTACTAACAAGAGCTTCTGTGTCAGTCCCCTAATCTTATCTCCCAATCTGCTGAGCTCAGTTTTCTCTTCCTCGCCTAAGAGCTAGGGTAAAGCCAAGGTTAAGCAGTCTGCTATGACTTTAGAAGGAAGAGGGTAGAGAACTATCACATTATTTCATTACAAAACACAACCCCTTGTTAATTACTGACATATTTGAGTGCTTAATATATGAAGGCTATCACATTGGATTTGCAAAAATTTGAAAAAAAAATTTTTCCCCAAATTGTAAGAGTGTGCTTATGTGTAGAAAATGTATAATTATTATTACCTGAAGAACTGGTACCATAATTGCTGTTAGGGAAGAAACAATTTTTCCTTTGGATAGTGTTTTGTGGTAGAAGGTAGACTGAAAGTACAAGGATCATCAGAAACAAAAGCAATAAAAGAGGCAGCTAAAGAGACTATTCTGCTGGTGCTCCGCAGGAGAAAATGAGAGAGATCTGGTGTTTCTCCAAAATGAGAGGGGGAAAGAGATGAAGAACCAAACAAATGACATGGTAGGAGGACAGGAACTGTGTTAAGTCAAGGTAGCCAGTGTAGAATACACCTTGGTGAGCCTTTAAACACAAGAATGGGAAAACGTAAGAAGCGGCTTAAAAACAAGAGTTGAATAGTCAGAACTGCTCTGTATTTCAGCAGTGAATGCTTGAATAATTCCCCACCCATTTATCTAATGCACATCACAGTCTCGCCAGGGGCGCTCCCTAGAGGCTCCTGTGTGCTACCTGCAGGCCTGTTTCCAGGGACCATTGCCCTGGACTCCCCAGAGCTTTTTCAGGCCCAGCAGACCCAGCCTGTGCCAATTGTTCAAGTCTTTAAAATACATAAACACAATTTGATAAATTAGTACATTTGGTAAACTGAGCAAATTGGGTGTTCAACAATTGGCAAATTGGTTTTTGGCAAGTTGGACCAATCGTCCTAGTACTAGGAGAAGGAAATCATCTCAGGCTTCAGTAAGTCAGACCACCAACGCATTCAGTACAGCACTCTGATGTTCACTCCTTCCATTCTCCTACTCTCCTCCAAAGTGTCCGAAACTGAAGAACCAGTCCTCATTCTCTGAGAGACGGTCAATGGTTTAGACTTAGGCCTGGAGAGATCACCTCTGACAAAAGATCATACCTACAGGTCTCCTTTAAGCAAAAAGTTAAGAGGAAATGATTAGCTAGGATTTACCTATAAGAAGAAATATCCATACAAGAGAGTGGCTACTATCAACCTTGGTAAGAAGATCACATTCAGAAGTAGGGCACAGATCAGTGGTTAGAATTCACAAAACTTTGAGATTACAAGCGTGGCCCAGGGCATGATTGCAAAGTGGATATGTATACACGCCAAAGGAGGATAAAAATGGTGTGGTGTGCAGTGAGGGCTAGATGCTCAGCTCCACCTCTCATCTCAAGCGCATCATCTGGGGAATGAAGAAGACATACTACAGAAGAATCAAGCTCATATATGTCTCCTTTTTCCCCCATCATTCTCCCATTGCATCATTTAGGAATTCAGCTGCAGATGCCCTGAAGGAGGCAGGGTTCAAAATCATTTTTGGTGAAGGCATTCTCTGCCCTTCAGAGAGACTATCCCCTACTCTGTTCTCAATGGGAGACCACAATGCTCCTATGGGGGATTCTCTGCCCATGTATCCAGAGCTGAACTCCAAAACAGAGCCCGGATGTGGCCAGCCATTTCCCAGGCTTGGACTGCTCAGAACAGAGCTGGTTCCTGCCAGGAAAAACACAGCAGAAGGCATGTTGGTTGGTGGGGGAAGGAGGTGAGAGAGCATCTGCTCTTCTTTCTTTCCTTATTCAGTTCTTTTATAACCAATTATTTCCTTCATCAAGACAGAAAAAAGCTAAACATATACTGAAGAGAGTCCTTATTGCAATCAGCATGAAAACTCCAGCTGGGAACATTAAAATCACACACACACACACACACACACACACACACACACACACACAATACACAGAACACATGACACCCCTGTTGGCAGCCCCCAGCACTGGTCCAGCCAACACTCTGCATCTTGAGAGCCAAAGACATATCTGCAGAAATGCATGCTGTACAGCAGCCACAGTCGAGTCTGATGCTGGAGAAGAGGGAAGAGGTAAGTGTGTGTCTCCTCCAGCACTCCATCCACAGGTCCCAAAGGCTTTCCCAGCACCAAGCCAAGGAGGGGGGCTGTCAGCCTGTATCCATCCAGGTAGGGGGCAATGGAATGACCAATGGACACAACATCAAACCTGGGATCCTCCTGCTACAGGCCACCTGAGAGGTAGGAATTTATCTTAAGGCTGGCTTCCAAATACAGAGTGGGGCTACATGAATGAGGGCTTGCAACTCTATTCTCAAGTTTAAAAAAAAAAGCGGTGCTATCATAAAGAAACAAAGACTCTCTTGGGCCCTCTTACCAGATTTAGGTAGGGGATAGATTTGCACAACTAAACAAATATGGAATTTAAAACAAAGGCCAAAAGACTGGCTCATGACTAGCTCTCTCCAGCAACCCTTGGAGAGAAACAACCTCATATTAATAATACTCCTTAACCTGCTTGAGGGTATGGCCAGCACACCGGCTGTAGAATCGAGTGCTCAGCACATAGCTATGATAGATACCCCTGGCATCATCTGCAGCTGTATGAGCACTTTTCAGAAACCACCCAATTCAATATCCTAAACAACTAAGGTTGAATCCTCAGGAAGAGGCTAATTCAGCCTGTGGTCATGTTTGATGAGTTGCTCTAATTTGGAAAAGAGGTTGACATTTCTGACACTGAACAGGTTGGAGTGAGCCTGACAGTGGTCAGCAGAAAAAGTCCCATGGCCCTGTGGGGACCTTCCAGAAACAGCTTGCTCTACTATCTCCCAGACTTCAGCTCAATCCACTTCTTGGCTTTGTCAATAACAAGTCAAGAAAACAGAAGTGGTTCATATTTCATTTTCTGGCCCTGGAGCTACAAATGCCCTCAGTCACACATCTTCCTCCTGGATTGGCGAAGAGTAGTGGCCCTGGATGGGCCTGAATCACCCCTCTGTCACCCCTGGCTAGGCCCTGGTATGGTGTGCAGTAAGGCCCTTCCTATGCAGACAGCTCCTGCCTAGAGTGCTCCCACCCTGATGGCACACTCAGTTTCAATCGTTTCAAATCAAGTCATAAAAGCTGAATGCATCCTCTTCCCCAGGAAACAAGAGTGTGAGTTTGAGAGGGAATCTGGCTTTCTAGGGGGGCCTTATCTCTCTGTACTGGGAGAGACTTCTAAGTATGAGAGATCATAAGCAAAACCTTTCTCAGGGATTCCTTCTTTGACCATCATACCCCCAAACCTCCTTGCTCTTCATCTGGGGATCTGCTGAGTTCCTGTCCCCAAGCACTAAGGACACTCCTGGGAGTAATGCTAGAGTGTGTCAGGGAAAGGAGAGTAAGAGCAGGATTCAGTTTTGGAATGCCCTTGGCTCTTCATGAGGCACCCTCTCACAGAACCTCAAAGACCAAAACCATAACAAGGACACACAGCAAGCTTGCAGATAACCTGGCTATCGTTCTCCCCATGGCTGTGCAGGCAGCAGAAAGGGCAGGAGAGTGGGAGGCTTGAGATAGAAAAGAGTTCATCTTGAACCAACTTTTTTCTCTGGCCAAACAATGTCAGGTGGAGGCTAAGACTGAGAAGCTGGTCTCCTTCCACGGGAAGGTAAGTGCCATCCATTAGTGCCAACTCATATTTGTTGATCACCTCTGATGGCCCTCACTGAGGTCAGCCCTGGAAAGAAGACAGGACCACAAGGCATGGTCCTCAAAGGGATGGCATCCACAAGCGACCCAGCACAGGTAAGGCAAGATGGTGTAGGGGTGAGTGCATGGGCTCCAAATCTAGTTGGCTTGGGTTTAAATCCAGATTCCAGCACTTCAGCGAGAATTTAGGGCAGGTTTTTTAGGTTGCCTTTTTCTCATTTGTAAAATAAAAATGGCATTGGGGGGTCAACCTTATGTACACAAGGGCACTAACTTATATAAATGTCAGCTATTCATGAGATAAGAAAAAAATATCAAATATAAAACAACAACAAAAAGATAATATGACAGCCATGGAACAGTCTACAAACCTAGGTGGGTAAGAGGGGACACTTCTCCCATTTTCTTTTTTTCTATTATTTTTAAAATTTTTAAAAATGTTTTTATTTATTTTTGAGACAGAGAGAGACAGAGCATGAGCAGGGGAGGGGCAGAGAGAGAGGAAGACACAGAAACCAAAGCAGGGTCCAGGCTCTGAGCTGTCAGCACAGAACCTGACGCGGGGCTTGAACTCATGGACTGTGAGATCATGACCTGAGCTGAAGTTGGATGCTTAACCAACTGAGCCACCCAGGCACCCCTCTCCCATTTTCTATCAATCAATTTAAGTACAGCTCAAGCTCCCAGTAAATGTAACACAGTTGCTTTTGGACTCCCTACCACTCAGGGCTGAGCCTTACATAGCTTCAGGACACTGGGAGACCTTCTTCATCCACACTTGCCCTGCTCTGGCACTCTGGATTCTGCTCAGATGTTTCATTTCTCAGCCCAAATTATTCCATCAGGCCAGAAGCTCTGCCACCTCCTGGCCTCTCTTGGGGATCAGCAGACTTTGCCATGGTTGGAGACCTTGTGATAAACAACACACCATGCAGCCTCCTCTGAGGTGTTTCTGCTGGTCCTGGGCCTGCCCATCTTTACCAGCCCCCTCCCCATATCCCCTTTTGAGAGTCTCTCTTTTCCCTTTCTGCTTGTCCACAAAGGAGCCTCCACAACTTTCATTTTTGTTACATCAGGATTTCCAGTTAAAAAGAAAAAATGAAGTGCATTTTTCAAAGTCATCCAGTAATATACACACACATTTCCAACAAAAGATTTGCAAGCATCACTTACCCTCTCTATGGGAGAATCATTGTTTTCTAGTCTATTCTATCCTAATGTATCCTATTTAACTTTGTTTAAAGCTCTGATCACAAATGACTAAATAGATTTCATAACCCACTGATGGGTTCCCACCCATGGTATGAACATTGCTGCCATAATTGGGGTAGAGCCAATGAAGAGACATCACAAAAAATTAGCCTGGTTGTATTTGTGTTTGTAATAAATCTCCTCTGGGCTATGTGGAGTTTGACTTTGAGAATGATAAATGGAAGGATGCAGATCAGACAGGTGGTTCTTTTATTTCTCAAGGTGGTCTACAATAAAGGCATGGCACTAAAACAGAAATAATAGGGATAAAGAAGAGGTAATGATCACAAGTTAGGAACCAGAATCAGTAGAATTTAATACTGGATTGGGCATAGACCTGAAAAGACTGGAAAAAGACTGGAATGGCTCCCAAGTTTCTGCCTCAGGACTGGGTCTACCATTAACTGAGGCACACACATCTAGATGGGCAACACCTTGGTTCACCTTAAATTTGAGGTTCTTGAGCCATACCTACATGGAGGGCCCAGAAGGCATTTTCATGCACAAGTCTGAAAAAAGAGAACTATAGACTAATATTTTGGAACCATCAGCATAAGGGTAGCATTTAAAGCTTTAAAAGTGTGTGTGCAATCCCCCAGGGAGACTTCTACGTGTGCCTGGCACATAGAAGATTGTTTCATTCTGTCTTTGTATATGTGATTATATGTACACAGTATTTTACACACAGAATTAATTGCTGTCATATTTCCCCCCCGCTCCCACACATAACACTGTTGACAACAAAATTAGCAACATAACCTCTGACCTCACAATGGAACTCAGAGTGGGCCAGTGTCATCTGGCCCATTAAACCAATGCACATCTCTCCTTTGGTACTTGGCTGTAACCCCAGGAGACTAAGGGCACATCTGTTGGCTTATTGCTACATTCACACATCCAATCCTGTGTTCGGCATAGAAAACGGGTACATAGTAGGCACTCAGGGGGAATTACAGAGGAATGAGGCAGGTCATCCTGCCTCCACATTTAACCATCACATTATACATCTATCTAATCTGAAGTCAGGATTTGTGCATGGCTGACAAAGGGGAGACCTTTTTATAATAGAAAAAAATGCTCAGAGTGTGAATAATAATGCGATTGCTTAGAAATGTGGCCAATTTTTTTTGGCAAGATATGACAGAAATTAGTTTTGTATCTAAAAATCACATAATGACAGAATAAAAGAATCTTCTACTATGAAAATAGAATTACCATTCTCTTAACAAATGTAACAGTCATGCTTGAATGAGTTAGATGAAATTTCCCTGCTGTGACTAAAACACATTGCCTTATACAAATACATGGTTTCACAAAGATGGCATTTTATATCATTTTAAAAACCATCAAAATAACTTTTCAAAAATATTTCATTTTAAGACTTTGAAAATATCTAGGGTGCCTATGTAGCTCAGTTGGTTAAGCATCCAACTCTTGATTTCTGCTCAGGTCATGATTTCATGGTTTGTGAGATCAAACCCTGCATGTGGAATGTGGAGCATGCTTGAGATTCTCTCTCTCCCTCTCTCTCTGCCCCTCTCCTGCTTGCATGTGCTTTCCCTCTCTTACAAAATAAATGAATAAACTTCAAAAATTAAATCAAAATAAAATAAACACATAACAAACAGCACATGCCTGAGATCAGTGTGATATTGTTGGATTTTTTTTAATGTTTATTTTATTTTTGAGAGAGAGAGAGACAGAGTGTGAGCAGGAGAGGAGCAGAGAGAGAGGGAAATATGGAATCCAAAGCAGGTTCCAGGCTCTGAGCTGTCAGCACAGAGCCTGATGTGGGGCTCGAACCCACGAACTGTGAGATTATGATCTGAGCCAAAGTTGGACACTTAACCGACTGAGCCACCACGGTGCCCCAGATATTATTGGATGTTAAGTTAAGGAACTATGAAAAATCTTCCAGCCAGGGTTCAAAACTGTTTTAATTTATCATTTTAGTCTTTTACATATGTATGGAAGGAGCCTAATCCCATCTTTATTGATAGGATCTTAAAAATTATCAGTTCAGGGGCGCCTGGGTGGCGCAGTCGGTTAAGCGTCCGACTTCAGCCAGGTCACGATCTCGCAGTCCGTGAGTTCAAGCCCCGCGTCGGGCTCTGGGCTGATGGCTCAGAGCCTGGAGCCTGTTTCCGATTCTGTGTCTCCCTCTCTCTCTGCCCCTCCCCCGTTCATGCTCTGTCTCTCTCTGTCCCCAAAATAAATAAACGTTGAAAAAAAAAAATTAAAAAAAAAAAAATTATCAGTTTGCAATGCTATGTTATAATGTCTAATTTATTCTAAACCCCTTGCACAAAAACAGGGCAATAGATTTGTATGAGAACTTTAACGTGAACTCCTCAAAGGGTGTTCATTTAATCAGGCATTCTCTGAGAAGCCTACTGTAAGCAGCTTTCAATGTGGCTTTCCAAATCTGCACTAGAAGATATAACCCATGTAAACATGTTAAATAATATTTTCATTGGTGAAATAACAGGTGTTCTAGATAATGGTCAGATGGAAATTGTATGCAGGCACCTTAAACTTTGCATGAACAAAGTATGAAAATTTGTCACATTCCCCCTCAATGTGAGACCCTAAATCTGGTCCAGTGTTCCACCACTTGAGGAAGGACATTTTTGTCTGTTCAAACTAGGTGGCTTTTTTTCCCTTTCAAGAATACTGTTTCATCTGCCTTGAAATGAATATTTATCCAAAGTGTTTGGCATGAGTGCCTAGAAAGACAAAGACTTCCTCAGGCCAATTACATAACTGCTTGCTAATAAATGTTAAATTATGGTAGAATTCTGCCTGAGACTTGCTTTCACTATTCCTAACACCTGGTAACTAGGGTGAGGGAAAGAGCTATCCAGTTCCCAATTACTTATAACTGTTGGAAGCGACCAGTAATCACCAAAAAAGTCTGACATTGTCATTGGCTAACCTGACTTACATGAATTCCCAAAAATGTAGTAGACACACAAGTAGGCCAGAAAAAGACTGTATCCCTCTCCCAAAAACCTGAAGCTGAATAATTTCTGAGGCCTGACTATCCTCAGAAAAAGTGACATAAAATGAAAGGTGTAGATATAATGACTGAACTAGTCTAAATTTCCCATTACAGAGGTGAGAACTTCAACCCACGGATAAAAGACCAGAATCACACAGGAAACAAGTGGGGCCATACACACTGCTTCAGCACAAAGGCAAGCCAATCAGCAAAGAAAGGTCAGCCTCATTCTGTCCCAAGTGTAGGACATTTCCTACATTTCCCATACTCCCTGGGTGACTGGAGGGTAGTTGAAAGACTTCCACTCAAAAACAATAAAAGAGACATTTGTCATCTGTCACCTCATGTTGTCACCTGGCCTAGGGAAATGGCATGTTCTCAGTAGGAACTTCATAGGATTTAATTTATCTCAAGTTTTCCTAGACCTGGCCTAGACCTGGGCCAGTTTCTGAGCAGAGGGAAACAGTTAAAGGTAAATGCCAAAGGGCAACAAGAAGGAGAAAGATACTAAAAGATGTTCCTTTTGGTGGCAGCCTTCCCTGCATCACTACATTACCCTAGGGCCAGCACTAACCCCCAATGAGGAAACCCCCAATGAGTGGCGGGTTAGCTCTTGTCTTGGAAACAACAGAAGCATAATACTTCTCTGAACATTCATGCTCTTTAATAGGTTTATCCCAAATCCTTACAATGAAGAGAGACTTCTTCCTTTCCATTTCCTTGACCAGATGAACTCACAGTCGTCCGGGGTTTGCATCACACAATGTCTCCAATGAAGCAGAGGTAGATGAAAGTAAAACACATCCTGTATCTCCTGCCAACTTAGAAAACAGGCCCAGATTGGGGCCAGATGTATAAATCATGCCAAATCATATTTTACCCTTCCAGAGCTCCACTCCCCTGAGACACTTAGAAACAGGAGCAGGTAGATGCTGACTGCTAAAAAATAAAAATAAAAATAAATTCCCTGAGATGTAAGCAAGTGTTTTAGACTCAAGAAAAAAACCTGAATTTTCTGGTGCTGGGCATTAGATTTGCCCTTGGCAAAGCATTTAGGATGATTTGGAAAAAGTCAAAAGACTTGTGAGACATCAAAAACTGTGAACAATGCTTTAATGATTTAAGTGTAAATGAATCTTCAACACATCTGGATTAAATTTCCCATACAAGGCACATGCTAAAACACTGAGGAAAACTGTTTCTGACAAGCCAAATGGTCCAAATGAGTCCAAACTATGTGAAAGATCATCTGTGAAGACCAATGGTGTACCATCCTACAGGATATGAGCTGCCTACAGGTGGATGCATCTCAGGCCCTTACCCAATAAATGGTGGTGGGAAAAATGGATACCTATATGGAAAAGAATGAAACCTGGACCTTTACCTCACACCATACACAAATACACAAAAATCGAGTCAAATGGATTAGAAATTCAAACATCAGACCTGAAACTAAATACTAAATGCTATATAGAGAAAGCCCTAAAGACTCCACCAAAAAACTACTAGGACTGATAAATGAATTCAGTAAGGCAGCAGGATACAAAATCAATATTCAGAAATCTGTTGTAATTCTATATACTACTAATGAAGCAATGGAAAGAGAAATTAAGAAAACAATCCCATTTACAACTGCACCAAAAATAATAAAATACCTACTAATAAACTTAACCAGAGGTGAAAGACTTTGTACTCTAAACACTATAAAACATTGATGAAAGAAATTAAGGATGACACAAAGAAATGGAAAGATATTCCATGCTCATGGATTGGAAGAACAAATATTATTAAAATGCCTACACTATCCAAAGCAATCTACATATTCAATGCAACAAAATGCCAACAGCATTTTTCACAAAACTAGAATAAAAATTCTAAAATTTGTATGGAACCACAAAAGACTCTGAATAGCCAAAGTAATCTTGAAAAAGAAAAAAACAAAACTGGAGGCATCACAATTCCAGATTAATTCAAGTTATATTACAAGGCTATAGTAATCAAAACAGCACAGAAACTTGCACAAAAATAGCCATATAGATCAATGGAGCAGAATAGAAGGCCCAGAAATAAACCCACAATTATATGGTCAATTAATCTTCAACAAAGGAGACAAGAATATGCAATGGGAAAGAGGCAGGTCTCTTCAATAAACGGTGCTGAGAAAATTGGACAGCTACATGCAAAAAATGAAACTGGATCACTATCTTACACCAAACACAAAAACAAACTCAAAATGAATTAAGGACCTAAATATGAGACCTGAAACCATAAAACTTTTGTAAGAGAGCACAGGCAGTAATTTCTCTGACATCGGCCATAACATCTTTCTAGATATGTCTCCTGAGGAAAGGGAACCAAAAGCAAAAATAAACTACTGGGACTGCATCAAAATAAAAAGCTCTGCACAGCAAAGGAAACAAGCAACAAAACCAAAAGACAACCTACTGAATGGGAGAATAGATTTGCAAATGATATATCCAATAAAGGTTTAGAATCCAAAATATATTAAAAAAAAGTGATATGACTCAAGACCAAAAAGCAAATAACCCAATTTAAAAAATGAGCAAAATACATGAACTGACATTTCTCCAAAACAGACATACACATGGCCAACAGACACACAAAAAGATGCTCAACATCACTCATCATCGGGGAAATGCAAACCAAAACCACAATGCGATACCGTCTCATACCTATCAGGATGACTGAAATAAAAAAAAACAAGAAACAACAAGTGTTGGTGGGGATATGGAGAAATAGGAATTCTTGTGCACTGCTGGTGGGAATGCAAACTGGTACAGCCACTGTGGAAGACAGTATGGAGGTTCCTTAAAAAATTAAAAATAGAACTACCCTATGAACCAGTAATCACACTACTTGGTATTTACCCAAAGAATACAAAAACACTACTTCAAAAGGATATATGCACCCTTATGCTTATCACAACATTGTTTACAATAGCTAAATTATGGAAGCAACCAAGTGTCCATTGATAGATAAATAGATAAAGAAGATGTGATACACACACACACACACACACACACATTCACGCACACTGGGATATTATTCAGCCATAAAAAAGAATGGAATCTTGACATTTGCAACAACATGTATGGATCCAAGAGTATAATGCTGAAAGAAATAAGCCAGTCAGAGAAAAACAAATATCATATGATTTCACTCATATGTGGAATTTAAGAAACAAATGAACAAAGGAAAAAAGAGATAAACCAAATAAATAGATTCTTAACTATAGAGAACAGACTGATGGTTGCCAAAGGGGAGGTGGGAGTAGTGGATAGGGGAAACAGGTGGAGGGGATTACAAATACACTTATCTTGAAGAAAACTGAGCAATATAAGGAACTTTTGAATGACTATATAGTACACCCAAAACAAATATAATGCTGTATGTTAATGACAATGGAATTAAAATTTTAAAAATGGGTTAAAAATTTAAACATAAGACATAAAACCATAAAACTCTTAGAAAAAAGCATAGGGAAAAAGCTGATCAACATCAGTTTTGGTGATGATTTTCTGGATTTCAGATGAAAAGCACAAGCAACAAAAGCAAAAATAAACAATTGGAATTACATCAAACTAAAAAGCTTCTGCATAGCAAAAGAAACAATCAATAAAATGAAAAGGCAACCTATGCAATGGAAGAAAGTATTTACAAACCATATACCCATCAAGAGATTAGTATACAAAATATATAAAGAACTCCTATAACTCAACAGCAAACATAAACAAAAAACAACAATAGCAACAACAAATAGCCAGAGTAAAAAGTGGGCAAAAAACCTAAATAGATATTTTTCCAAATAAGATATACAAATGGCCAAGAGGTATATGATAAAGTGCTCAACATCACTAATCATCAGGTAAATGCAAATCAAAACCATAATGAAATATCTCCTCACACTTAGTAGGATGATTATTATCAAAAAGTCAAAATATAACAAGTTTTGGCAAAGATGTGGTGGTGAAAAGGGAACACTTTTACACTTTAGTAGGAATGTATTTTGGCATAGCCTTCATGGAAAGCAGTAAGGAGGTTCCTCAAAAAATTAAAAATAGAACTACCATATAATCTAGCAATTCCATTTCTGGGTATAAATTCAAAGGAAATAAAATCACTACTTCAAAGAGCTATCTGCACTCCCAGGACACAGGAATTGTTTACAATAGATAAGATATGAAAACAACCTAAGTGTCTGTCAACAGATGAATGAATAAATAAAATTTAACACACACACACACACACACACACACACACACACACACACACAGAGTGGAATATTATTAAACCTTAAAAAAGAAAGAAATGGTGTCATTTGCAACAACATGGTTGAACTGAGGACATTATGCTAAGTGAAATAAACCAGAGAGAGAAAGACAAATACTGCCTAGTACCACTTATAAGTTGAACAGAACTTTTTACAGAAGCAGAGAGAATGGTAATTATTCTAGGCTGGGGGGTGGAGAAATGAGGAAATGTTGGTTAAAGGGTACAAAGGCTCAGGAATAAGTACATGTGGGACCTACTGTACAGCATGATGACTGTAGCTAATGGTAATATAATGTATACTTGAAATTTTCTAAAAGAATAAATCTTAAGTATCTTGCCACACACACTTTGTGGTAATCATTTCACAGTATATAAAATTAACACATTCTACTTTAAATATATACTTTTTATTTGTCAATGATACTGAATAAAGTTGAAAAAAACAGGGGTCCAATAGGGCAAAACATGAAATAAAAAGTAAGGAAAGGAAAGAAAAGGAAATAGACCAAAAACCCCACCAAAAAAACTCCCCAAAAATATGAGCTATGAACCACAAACTTGTGAATCTTCCCTTTGGTTCAGTGGGTCCTACCATGGTCTCCTTGGCAAGGGAACACTCAACATTTTGAAAACTGATCAGTCTAGGTTCAGCCTGGAACGGAAGCTAAGACTGCCTTATTGAAAAAAATACAGAAACAGCCCAAGGGCTGCCATATAAGCTTAAAATCCATAATTTTGTGACATAATTTGTGCACATAAGAGAAAGTATGCCAGAAATATGAGTCTCAAAGACCAAGAGAGAACAAAATTATTCTGAGTAAAAAATAATTAAATTTTGGGGCTTTTTAAAAATGTTTTATTTATTTTTGAGAAAGAGAGAGAGAGAGAGAGCAAGCAATGGAGGGGCAGAGACAGAGAGAGACACAGAATCCAAAGCAGCTCCAGGCTCTGAGCTGTCAGCACAGAGTCCAACATGGGGCTGGAACTCATAGGCCATGGGATCATGACCTCAGCCGAAGTGGGACACTTAACCAAGTGAGCCACCCAGGTGCCTCATTAAATTTTAAGTTTGTAAAAATCCACAATAATTCACAGTAGACTAAGATAGTCAACTTTAAAATAAAGAAACCAAGATCTCTTTTAAAGTAGCATTAAGGCTGACACATTCCGAACCTGGCTGAGTGACTAAATCCATTAATCTAACTCTAAATCTGAGTCAGGGCAGGAAATGTGGTATCATGAGGTCTACAGACTATTGAAGAGCGAGAACAGCTGCAGAACTGCCCGCCTGTTCTCCAGATTGAGGTCCATAACACTCTTCAAATCACATATAAAAGCTGTGAAAACAAGAAAATGCATTAAGAAAAAAAGTCAGCAATCATTATATATTAAATGGGTTTAGTGTATCATCTTTGGATTCAGCCTGACTTCTATTTCTACATCTTCTAGAAAAGGTAACAGTAACTATCACTAATCCCAAACAGCCTGCCCTAAGACTTTCTATGTTAGTTTGTGCACAAAAAGGAAGGAAGAAAGACAGGGAAGGAGGGAGGGAGGGAAGATAGGAGGGAGGGAGGGAGGGCGAGTATCACACCAGATTTGGAGCATTTGAAGAATTACAAATGATTGGACTGGCTATACAGGGCTTTATCATTAGACTGTGTACTTGAAAATCAGAAGATGAAAAACGTAGAGGAAAGCTGAGTAAAGACATAAAAGGCAACTAAGAATGGTTTATTTTAGGATATAATCATTCTTATGGAATGAACTGGAAGGCAGGGGGGGTTAGATGGAAGAAAGGATGAAGAAATCCCAGCTAATTGATTTTGATATTTTAAAAAAATTTTTACAGTTTCACCACTAAATGTCAAAGAAATTTTAAACTGCCCACACTATTCCCAAACTATTTTATTCATGTTTCATCATTTGGTGAATTTAATCAGTTCCATAAAGGAAGCAGAAATGATGGTGAAATGAAAATATAAACTTCAAGAGCTTGGGAATCATCATTGAGGAGCCCTGCTTCTTCCCAGTAAGCCTGATCAGCTGTGGGCTTGGATAGAACGAGAATCTCTTCTGAACTTACATAACCTTAAGTCAGAAGATGAGAAGTGTCTAATAGGAGACAGATCGAAAAGGATGAGTTCTCAGTAATTACTCAGCCAAAGTTTTTACAGAAAGTAGCAAGAAAGGTTTCATATATTTCACACTTTTCCCTAGAATAGGTTTTACGAAATTTTAGTAAAGACACATGGAAAGATTTCTTTCTGGGCATTAACTTAAATCTCATTTTCAATTCTTATTTTTAGACGTCAAGTCCTGCGGTTGGCATTACAGAAGTGTTTCTGGAGGGTGGCCATGTTGCTGATGATTTTTAATGGATGCCAAAGAAGAAAAAACATTCCAACTTGGAAGGAATAATTTAGGCCAGAGAAGAAAGCACAGGCAGTCTAAACACAAACCATCTATGTTAAACAAATGCAGCCATCCTGAAACAATAGTTTGTACTTCAGACAAAAGAAAAAAAAAAAAAAAAAATATATATATATATATATATATATATATATATATATATATATATAGTGATACTCTCATGGGTTACAGAGAATCATATAAGAAATATTATAGAAATGATCCTTTTTGGTACTAGGAAAAATTAGAACATTTGCCTCAAATATTGTGCTGTGGTTAGAGACCCATTCCTAGCCCCAAGGCCCTTTTCTCTTGCCAAACTAAAGTGGATAGACACATGAGCAGGAGGAGGAGGGGGACCAGCCCTTGGACACTTAGGTATGTGGGAAAAAATTGGATTAAATAATGGGAATATCACACAAGGAATTCCAAAGACCTGGGGTCTAGTTCAAAATCTGCTATTTACTAAATACGAAGCATGAATAGGTATCTTATCTGAGCCTCCATTTCTCATTAATAGAAATGGGATGATAATTCTTTATCTTTCAAAGTCCTTGGGAAGATCAAACGCTATATCAGGTGCAAGGTTAAAATAAATTTGGGGACTAATCATAAGTCCTTGTAAACTGAAATTCCTAAGAAGAAAACATGTTTTTCTGGCTTAAAGAAGCAAGATGGAGCTTTAACTTTTCAACAAACTGTAGCAGAACAAGTAGGAGAGGTATCATAGAGTACCAACTAATGTTTAAGAAATGCAAGATAGGGGCATGTGATGGCTCCATCAGTTGAGCGTCTAACTCTTGATTTTGGCTCAGGTCATGATTCCAGAGTTGTGGGATCAAGTCCCTCCACACTAAGCATGGAGCCTGCTTAAGATTCATTCTCTCTCTCTATCTCTCTCCCTTCCTCTGCCCCTCTCCCCCACTCATGTGCGCTCTCTTTCTCTCCCTTTCTCTCTCTCAAATAAAAAAAATAAGTAAAAACAAAAAGAAAAAAAGACAAAAAAGAAATGCAAGATAATAAAAATGAAACTTTAATTTGATTTTTGGACAGTTCATTAAAGTTGCTTTCATGCCCAAGGCAGTGACAGGTAGTCAATTCAGCATTTAGGCATGCCCACAGTCACTTCTGGTCTCATATAGCATCACTCAATGCCATGTCACAGACTCCCAGTCAACCTGAGTCTTTCTCAGACTCCAACCTTCTCAGTGTCACTTGGACAAAGCTCTCAAAAAAAATGTCAGCTTATCTGACTCCAATAGGGTGTTAAGTTCCTCATGTCAGAGCTCTACAAGTAAGACACTATTCTTAGCAGGGCTTACTTGAGAAATATTTAGCAGTGGTTGTTAGCTATTCTAGGAATGACACTGAATTTGGATGGGATCAGGTTGGCGTCTCCACTAGAAGAATGTCTATTCTGGTAAGGAATGGAGCATAGGGATTGTAATTTCAATTAGAATATTTTAAACCATCTTGTGGGTAAACAGAAGTTCTTGCAGCCAATTCCTCAACATAATTCACCCATGGCTCTGAATTTTCTCATGAAAGGTGAGGGGTACTTCTAGTCAGTATTATCACCTTAACCATCATGGTAATTGGTTACATTCATATCTTCCATTGATAAAGACAGAAACTAGATGCAAGGAGAGTCAGTAGACCCCTTCTCAAAACACACCCAAGGTATCTCCCTGAATAGTTCACCATAATTTTTGGCACCCAATACTGGCATCATTGCATGGTCTAAGCTGGTGTTTCAGGTAGAAAAACTCAATCAGGAAACCAGAATGAGGCACTTGAGAAGGCAAAAAACAAACTTAGGCTAGTTGATATCTGAGGGCTGAATAACATGTGAACAAATGTTGCTTACCTGACAAATTTTCATAGAGTGGGCTCTGGACATGAAAAACAGTGTATCACAGTCCATTTCTAGGCTTTCGTGTGTTCACAGTATATATCCAACCTTTTGTATTCCCTCTGTTCAAGAAGGCTTATCTACAAAAGTTCTTCCTAAATGCACTTCCAGGGGCGCCTGGTGGCTCAGTTGGTAGAGCATCTGACTTCAGCTAAGGTTATGATCTTGCCTTTTGGGTTCAAGCCCTGCATCAGGCTCTGTGCTGACAGCTCAGAGCCTGGAGGCTGCTTTAGATTCTGTGTTTCTCTCTCTCTCTGCCCCTCTCCTACTCGTACTTTGTCTCTGTCTCTCAAAAAATAAAACGTTTAAAAAAATTAAACAAATAAGTAAATAAATGTACTTCCAATCACTGGGTCATTTAATCTAGATGAATATAGGAGCTAGTATCTATAAAGCACTTAGAAAAATCCCTGGCACATAGTATTATCTATATAAATGTTTGTTAAATAAAAAATTTAAGCGTTTAGTACATCCATTTTTAAACAAGTCAACAAAATTATAAACTCCTTGGAAATTAAAAAAAAATTCCTTACAGTCCTATCAGAATTTTGGGAACATACCAGACATGTAATAAACTGTCTCCTTTCTAATATTTATCATCTGTCAGGTTATCCAATAGGAATTGAACACTTTTAGAGACCTATTGTTCAGTATCTTGTATGTGAACATGCAGAGAAACCAATTTGTAAAGAAACCACTGCAGTTTCTTTACTCTTGCAGATGCTCATTATGCATCCTGCATGTCACTTGGCAGGCCTCAAACCTGCATCTAATTCATTTCAGAAGCTGTGTAGCAGCACACCGTCATTGGCAGCCTTGATGCAGTCCTTCATGCCATCAGATTTGAGAGGATGAAGGGGTCAGAAGACAAGGTTCTTGACTTACCCCCAAAAGAAGTCACATGGTGTGTGATCTAGGAGGTCAGGAGGCCACTGTTCCTGAGATGTGTACAGGGAAAGCTCTATATGTGGGACCACATGGTGGATTCCTTGATCCCTGATAGTGTTACCTATCATATGAGCTACAATAGCCCTCCTCTTGAAGGAACTTTACTCTGAGTCTTAAATGCTATTACTCTTTCTCCTTCTTCACATACTTACCCTATTTAAGGTACCCTATTCCTCCTGGGTGGTGGGGGTGCCCCTATTTTCATCTTTAATTCTTCCATTTACTTGTTTCTTTGAAACACTTCTCACTTTCCCCATTTGAATTGCTTCCTTCTGAAACTTCTCTCTGTCCATTTGCTCTTCTTGGGAAACAAGGTTCAGGTTAAAAGAGTCATTTTCCCAGTACATACAGTTTGCAATTCATCAGTGTCCACATAAGGAACAGCTTTGTTGTCCAATTAATTCATCAAATCTTATCCTGCCTTCCCTCTTCTTCAGATGAACTACATTTTCCAAAAATTATTTCCCAAGCTTCAGACTTTGTTGTCTCCCTGTGCTCACTGACACTAAAAGGCTTTCCTAATGTGACTCTTTACCCAGTATCAGTTATGTGCTATTGACTTCTTTCACCAAATATTTCCAAAGATGTTCAATAAGCCTGCACCTCAGAACCTCTTTAATGACTGAGACATCTCTCTACAATGGAGTGGACATCTATGTAGTCTCCTACCTCAATTCTCATGGTCTGTTTCCACCCATGGATCAGAAAGTCCATACAACTTAACATATCTGTAACTCACTTAATAGGTGATAGTTCATCAAATCCCAAAAAGAATGCTGCACTAAAATCTAATCAAATAATCTATCATTACTCTCTTTAGTCCTGTAACATATCTTCTGTACCAAGGACGGTTCTCAGCATGTCCAAATAAGTTGCTCACTTAGAAACACAACTATGTGCAAGACTGTTACGCATTCCTTTAGTGGCAAGCCCAAGGAATTCCAGAGATGAGAGAGGGGTTACCACATGAATTCCCTTCAGAAAACTGACTTCCTTTATTTCATTGCCCTCAAGGAATCTCCTTTACTCCTCATTCCATGCAATAAAGAGATCTCAGAGGAAACACATTTTTTAGGCAAGGAAAGAAATGCAAAGACCTCAAAACAAAAAGACCTCAGAAGTGTTTTTCTGGAGTTGATATTTTCCAAGCTGGTGCTGACTTTCCTTCAGTCACTGAAAGACAAGGATATTTGAGCTTTGCTTTTCATTAATCTAAATATGACTAGCACCTTCATAGTACCCCTCACATACATATAGCTACCTTCACCCTTCAACAAAAATAAACCCATTCCTACCACCAGCAGCTACCTACTCTTCCACTAACATTGTCATCATGTTCCCTTTCACAGCCCTCTGCTCTCCGGGTGAAAGGGTGTGGGCAAGAAATAGGAAGACTTTCATCACTCTAACACCAGTATTACAGATTCCACATTATAACTGAATAGCTGTTAGATTCATGGATTAGAAAAATTCTCAAGGTAACTGGAGATTAGATGCTTAATAAATGTTACTTACTATTCCACCAGACTCTAGGCAAGGCCTGTATCTACATTTTCTCATTAATGTGTCTCAGCATCTACCAGAGTATTTGATGTATAATAAGTGCTTAATATCTATTTGTTGAATAAATGAACAAATAAATGAGTAAATGAATGAATATGTAAATGAGAGATCATTTATTACAAATAAGTATTTTAAGGATGACAAATTCTATGTCGCATTAATAAGAGACATTTCATATTTACTTTGTCTTACAGCATTTGCAGTCTTAAATAATGTAAAACTAATTTAAATGACTTGCTCAGTTTCTCATACTTCTTAACACCAACTTTTTAGTGCTCTTAAGCTCAAAAAAATGTTGTATCTGGGAAATCAGCTACAACAACAAATTATTTTTTTATTTATTTATTTATTTTTTTTTTAAATTTTTTTTTTCAACGTTTATTTATTTTTGGGACAGAGACAGAGCATGAACGGGGGAGGGGCAGAGAGAGAGAGGGAGACACAGAATCAGAAACAGGCTCCAGGCTCTGAGCCATCAGCCATCAGCCCAGAGCCTGACGCGGGGCTCGAACTCCCGGACCGCGAGATCGTGACCTGGTTGAAGTCGGACGCTTAACCGACTGCGCCACCCAGGCACCCCAACAACAAATTATTAAATATAATAATAGGGCCATGTGAATCTATATGAGCTTATAAGCACAGATACTGAAATCAAAAATGTGTGTGATGTTAATAAAATATATGAATATTAATAAAATATGAGTATAATTTATGATATGAACTATAATTTAGATACTATTTTCCTACTCAGGCATTTGATAATCCCTGACTGCATAATCAATATCACCTTGACATTAATAAGAGAATGCCAAGCTGATGACAATTTTGATGGTTGATCAATGTTTGCTGATGAAAATTTTGCTAGCTGTTCAATATTGATAATTTCTTTCAAATTAGCTATAAAAGCAAGATGTCCTATGGGAAAAATACAAATTATGGGGAGACTAAAAAAACAGAAATAAGATGTTTTTATATCAGCAAGTGAAACAGTTATATCTATTTCAAAATTGCAGGGTTAGGTTCTATATCCACTAAAGAACAAAGTAGAGAATTTCACCAATTATCCAGGTATTTCAAAGGAGGAACTGTGTTTTGCTTAGTCTACTAAATATCTCATTTTAACTGAGGGCCGGTTTTGTTTCACATGATCTCAGAAATAGCCCCAGTTTTCTCCCAAAAAGCCGGTAGTTAGGTGTCATGGGCAATCTTTATGCCACGGGAAAACTTAGTTTTAGCGTGATTCACTGGTCTCCTATGCGTTGCATTTATTACAAATGGGTTGTATTTTATTATATTACTAATTAGAAATTAAAAAGCACATATAATGAATATGTTGATCTAGAGACAGGAAGGAAATAGCACTGCTTATTTACCCAAATATTACATAAGTATCATTTCCTTGACTCTAAATACAAATGAGTCTGCCTTATTCTAGTCTTTGTTAATTGTCATGTGGACTTTAAGAAATCCACCATCCACACGATGGAGATAAAGTCTGCTTCATCCTGCTCTGAAACAAGTACTACCTGATGGAAAAGCAATGCATCATTAACTTAGTTTTCTCTGAGTAAGGAAGAAACAGATTGTGTGTGTTAATCCATCTATTTAAAAGGGAAATATTCTGAAATTTTTTAAAACAAGGCTTGGATCCCAAAAACAAATAAATGCAAATTTGGGGGAATCATTTATAGGAAAAGACTGGGTGTGTCTACATTTTCTGTACTGATGACAACCACTTAAATGATTTAATTGGCAAAACTTGTTAGTAGGACAAAACTGGAAACAAATTTACTTATTCTGACAAGTTTTCTATTAGAAATATCAGGAAATAACTGATGTCTCTTGGAAAGGACTAAAGACACACACCCTCTTTGGCAATCAATTGTGTCACCTTTTGTTTGATTTTCCCTGGTTTTCCCAAGGCAAACAAAATTTGCTTAAAGACACCTCACCCTAATCTGTCCTGTAATCTCCATGGGAATCAGAGCTCCTTATTTGGTGATGGGTCTGGTTTCCCACAGCAAATGCGAATGACATCCTGAGACCTATTAGGCCTGTTCCTCCAGGGCAATGGGCACTTGAGTATAGGAACCATAGAAACAAAAAAGGTCTTCTATTCCCGAAAGCAAATACAGAAAACCAGAAGAAAGGAGAAACGCTTAGTTCTGTGGTTGTAGAGGTTTGTTGCAATAATATCTGCCTTGTAAAGAGCATATAATGGAGGACACAATCTTTTTGTCTCAATGGCCATCTCACAAGGCCTACACTGTAAAGTCCCAAAGAAACTGTGAGTATGAGAACACAGGGCAGAAGCCTAATTCAGTTTCAGTTTTGACATTCAAACAAAGAAATGGGGCTGTCTGGGAGAACTTTCCTGACTACAAAGGAATCATCTGGGACTAATTATGACATCCAACCTTATTTAAAACCATCATTTCATTTTGATTTTGAATTCCTCTAATGTAGTTAGTTAAGGTTTCCCCTATCCCTACCATAATCATATACATATATTTCATAATCACATATATATTATCTTTATCTATCTATATCTCCAAAGCATTTGTAGACCTGTGTCAAGATTCCTGCTATGAGTGGCAGAGAGTTGCAAAATTCTCCGTGATTTTTTTTTTTTCAACGTTTATTTATTTTTGGGACAGAGAGAGACACAGCATGAACGGGGGAGGGGCAGAGAGAGAGGGAGACACAGAATCGGAAACAGGCTCCAGGCTCCGAGCCATCAGCCCAGAGCCCGACGCAGGGCTCGAACTCACGGACCGCGAGATCGTGACCTGGCTGAAGTCGGACGCTTAACCGACTGCGCCACCCAGGCGCCCCTCTCCGTGATTTTTTAAAACTGTAAGTCATTTTCTAAGTCTTGTTCAACAGATAACAATAATAGTTCCAGGACAAATGAATGGGTTACATCATTGGAGCATCACATCTGGACACCACGAGTGCGATGCACTCTTATCCTGGCAAGCATGTGAGTTCTTTGCATTCAGGAAATACTGCAGATCTAGATTAAGTGAGGCCCTGCCCCCCCCCCCCGCCCCCCTGTCTACTGAAAACCTGTGCGGAAGCCAATAGTCACTCCATAAAGAGCATGTTTATCATCTCCTCTCCCAAAGGGTCAGGGATTGAACCAGGTAAAATAAAAACCTTCTTCTTGCAGGCTACTAGCTAGAAGTAGATGGTTCTGTGGTGGCA
The DNA here is from genome assembly GCF_028749965.1 of Puma concolor. Classification (NCBI taxonomy): domain Eukaryota; kingdom Metazoa; phylum Chordata; class Mammalia; order Carnivora; family Felidae; genus Puma; species Puma concolor. The sequence goes on from NC_141667.1 coordinate 94,774,480, forward strand.
TTCTTCCCATTCAGCTATATTTCAAATCTTCCATTCTTTAGAGAATAGCTTTAAAAGGCTTCAGAATTATCTGAAAACTGTCTACTTCTTTTTTCAGTTATTAACTGAAAACTGAATTTGGAAAGGAGTTAACATGAATTTTGGTGGATGTTCATCTATTAAATCATAAGGTAGGGCAAGACGCCTTACCAAAGGAGTAGAAAGCTCCCACATATGAGCTGTAGTCAACATGTTGAGAAAATCGAATGACCTTTAGATTTGTGAATAAGTCTTTTGATTGTACCCTTTTTTCTGCTGGCCGTTTCTCCACCCCAGACTCTGGCTGAGCAAGCAGGGGAGAGAAGAACAACTGGACTACTTGTGGATCTCTGGCAGGTTTAGTGAAGAACAAGGTTCAACTTAACTTCTAAAATAACTTTTTCAAATATTATTTGGTACAAACTCAGTCTGTTCCCCATTACCACAGATACCAGGAATTAACTGTAATTTTGCTTCTATGTGATTCCCCGTAGGGACAAAACCACACTTTTAATGCCAACACATGCACATTCTAACATTACAGTAAACGTTTTTCTGACGCATTTGCAGATTCACAAAAAAAAGAAAGATAAACTGAAACATTTGGCTGAGGCTTAGTTACTTCAGAGAGAATCACTAATATTTCAGAAAATGGTGAAATGTAGAAATTACTAAATCTGTTCTTTGAAAACCCTCAGGTTAGAGTTTGAATTACTAGAAAAAGAAAGAAATGCAAATTGTTTATTGTTTTCACATGTACAGTAAATTCAGAAACTCATACTTCTTTACAGAACCATATGGGAGAGAGACTTTCTTTTCATCAGGAGTGGTTTTGCTTGTTGTGCCAAGAGCTAAAAAGATGTTTTTAATAGCCAAAGCTAGTTTGTTATACAATCTGTCTGGACCTTGCTTATAAGAGACATGAAGATCCCTTGGGTAGGAAATAGAGGGTGATGAGGGAGTTGTCAGAGATGACAGAAAAGTTGTGCAAAAAAAAAAAATAATAATCCAAAGGGAAGAATCTTTACCACAGAGTTGATAGAAAAATTGGTTTGCATATTTCATTGAGGAGCCATGGGAGGTTACGGAAACTCCTTTTGTAAATGTGACCATTTACTCTAAGAGGGTGAATGTGGCAATGAGCTCAGTGTTGCAAACATGTCTCCCAAATTCCTAAGGTTGGGATCCCAAGTGAAGGATTCACCCAACAGCTTGAGAAGATCTCAGAGAACATGACTGCTTCTTTGAGCATGACTTTGAAGCACGGGTAGGTCAGAACCCTACCTCAGAGTCTAGGAAAAAAGCACTCTGAGGAATGAAAGTGATGCTAGGGGATCACACAGACATATTTGACTAGACCAGGGTTTTAAAAACAGACATGGTGTTAACTAACTGGACTTTAAATAAAAACTTATAACAAATGAAATGAAATGAAATGAAATAAAAATTGTTTAAAGACACATCAAAAACTAGCACCATATATGAAGAAGTTTTCATGGTCCATCATGAAACAAGAAAATTAAGGAAAGTATAGTACATTCTTCATAAAGCTAAATAAATTCATTGTAAAGGCTAATCCTTTTTTCTAAGATTATATCCTTTGAATAGTTTTCAAGTTAAAATATGATTTCCTATATCACACTGAACCACAGGAAACTGCCAATATTCAACCATTTTTGACCTATAAAAATAGCAATTTCCTATGTTTCAATCCAACATTAAATGATGATGAGTGAATATGGGAGCTTGTAATGACCTTATGTGGCAAAATATAGACCTGGTAACCATATGTCAACACCCAGATTTATTTTTGAAAAATTTCTAGTCCATAAAATCTACGTAACCATAAACTGCCACTAGAGAGTGTGTCAATCAGCAGCCTTTTAGATTTTGACTGTTATAAAACAAAACAAAACAAAAATAGAATAAAAAAAAAGACAGACGCAGGTGCTGAATAGAACATTATAGGCACTAGAAGCTAGTTTTATACGAAGGAGAGGCTATAACTGCTGAATCTTGGGAGCACCAATAAATGCATATGAGGCAGGGTGCTGGGCTAAGAAAAGTGTTCTAATCCCTGCCCCAGCCTGATTAAGAAAGGAAATTGCGGATCATTAGCATTCATATTCCACAAAGGAAGGATACAGAAGTTTATCTTCTACTCAAAGACAAAGGTAAAAATCTATTGGTGACTTGCAGAAAAGGAGTTCCAGAAACTCAGGGTGGTGACTCCTGCCAGCTGTAGACATTAAGTAAAGAAATCCAATCCTCCGGTTCTAACAAAAGATGCTTGCCTGCCCAGTGTCCACAGAAGGGTATTTTTATTGGCCCTGGCAATTACTGTTTAAGCATATGTAACTGGACCACAGAGAACCAACTGGATTCTCTCTGATTGGGAATTTGAATTTATGGAAAGTGAGCTAAAAGGTCATGAAGACTTGAGGCTGAGGCTGCTATTTCAGAATAGGCATGTCAAAGCTATGTGCAAGCAGAGAACTGAAAAGAGAAAAAGTGAAACAAATGGGCAGAAGTGATGCAATATCTTCTACCAAAGAGAAAGAGATGCAAACACTGCAAAGCAGAGGAAGCAGCTTCCTTGATTCCAGACCATATGCCAGTCCCAGGTTTAGTCATTCAAGACAGCCTGGCTAGCTAGCTCTTGGGATCCAGACCCTTGAGATCCATGAGATACCCCTGAAACTAAGGTACTTAAGGCAGGGTGGGAGTTTCTGAGTCTTATAAACAAAAGATTTCTCCTGCATTGTAAGGATTTAGTGGAAGAAGAAACTGAATTATAACCAGAACGGGCTGAGAGTAATAGCAGCCTGACTATATGTTCCTTCTTTTATCTCTCTTCTCCTCCATATCTGCTTCATCCTCTGTTCTTTCTTTCCTTTTATGTGGTAGGTATGATCATTCAGACATGGATTTAACTCCTAATTTGAGAGCACTTCTAGCCTTGAGGACAAATTAGGAAGTTTTGGCTGCATAACAAACCACTCCAAGACATAGTGACTAAAACAACCATTTTCCAGCTCACAATTCCCCAGGTGGGCAATTAGGTAGACTTCATTCAGCTTGGCACTTCTTCAAGTCTGTTAGTCTCACTTAGACATCTATGGTCAGCTGCTGGGTCAGCTGGAGGCTGGTTAGTCTAGCATGGCCTCAGCTCAGATGGCTCACCTCTCTTCCAGGTGGCCTCTCATTCTCTAGTAGGCTCTGCCCCATAATTGTTTACATGGACACTGAACAGGATTCCAGCAGAACAAGTGGGTGCTTAGGCTCAGAATCAGCCCTGCATCACTTCTGCTGCTTTCTATTGGCCTAGGTAAATCATCAGGCCAGGCCAGATTCAAATGATGGGGAAATAAATATATTCCACTTTTTAAGGGAAGAGATATCACAAGGGATAGAGATGAAAAGAGGGGAATAATAGTGGCAATTTGCAAACAATCTACTACAGATAGCCTTCCCGGCCCAGGGTAGGGTCTATTAACAAAAGAGATGGGGAACAGCAGCTTAGTACATCTCTGCTCTAAGACCTAAGGAGAAGATCTATTTTCCATTTCCCTACTGGCTTCCTGCTGTCACATACTGAGTCACAGGACACAGAGGACCAAAATCAGGGCATAGACTCACAAGGCTGACCTGTGTACTGGGAGGTTGTGAGACTGGAGGCTAAAAGCTGGAAAAATAGACACAGCTGGTTTTAATAGTCTAAGAGAAGACTTCACTCAAAGAGCGTGGGGACCTAATGTACATGTTTATTATAGCTAATAATACTATATTATATACTTGAAAGTTGCTAAGTGTTTTTATTCTATTTGTTCTCACCACAAAAAACAAATGGTAATTATGTGACGTGATGGAGGTGTTAGCTAACACTATGGTGATAATCATTCCGTAGTATGAAAGAGTACCAAATCAATACACTGTATACTTTAAACTCACAAAATGCTATATGTCAATTATATTTCAATAAAACTGAAATAAAAAAGAGAGTAAGTACAAAAAAAAGTATCTCTTTTGTGTACTATTTCTCTTAAAATCCCTTGGCTATAAAGATGGAAGTTCATCTTCTTTAAGTACCTCTCCCATTCCTGCATAAACTCACAGTCCTTCTAGAGACATGATCACAAACTCTACTTATCCAGGATATCCAGTCTTGAGACCAGCAACACTGCTTTGAGAGATATAGAGCATGGAGCAGCTGAAAATGTCTCACCGTCATGTCTCCATATCTTCAGAGTCAAACAAACGACACAAGAAAACTTAGTCATTTCAATGGGTGGTGGATCCTAAATCATATCCCTAACACAAGTTTGTACTTGAATGACACAAACCTTTGAGGATTTTGTAATCTGCCAGACCCAACAACAGGAAACATTGGTGGGCATCAGGGATAAGCAATAAAGGTCAGATAATGTCCTGCACATAGATTAGCATCTACCTGATGTAATTTGATAGCTTCAAAATTCCTAAGATTGGCCTGCCACAACACTGACATTTCTCCCATTAGAGTAATTCTTTATAAGGCTAAGACAATATGCAAAAGACAAACACTACAAAAACATAAATATGTTCTAAATATATTTTAAAATGTAAGTCACTGCTTCATTAATTAGCAATCATTTTTCCATTAGAGTTCAAATCCTAAGCAATAAAAAAAAAATTAAAAAGGAAGCTTGATGAAAGAAGTTGATGGGACAAAGGGACCTCAAGTAGCCAGGGGTTTATGTAAGGACACAGGGCACAGAAGAAGGGGTAGAAGGAAAAGACCTGCAATGAGGACCCACTCGCCATCCTTCATTAGTTTTCCTAGAGCCAATCTTACGGAGAATGATGGAGACTGGGGAGGGAAGGAAGCATTCACGGTGAGAGATAGAGAGAGAGAAAGAGAGAGAGAGAGAGAGAGAGGACTCTGCTTAGGCACTTCATTTTCTTTTGGGTCCAGTTTCACATCAGAGTTTCCTACTGACACTGTGACACAGTGCCACAAACTCAGTGGCTATAAGCAATACAAAGTTATTATCTGATGGTTCTGGAGGTCAGAAGTGCTAGAATCAAATGCATTTCTTCTGGAGGCTCTAGGGGAGAATTTGTTCCTTTGCATTTTCCTACTTCTAGAGTCCATCTACATTCTTGGTTTATAGTGCCTTTCTTGTATCACTCTAACTTCTACTTCTGTTGTCACATCCATCTCTTCCCCCTCTCTTTCCTGTCTCCCTTTTCCTCTTAAAAGAACTTTTATGGTTACATTGGGTCCACCTGGGATAATCCCCCATCTTAAATCCCTTAATTACATCTGCAAAGCCCCTTTTGCCATGAAAGCTAACATACTCACAGGTTCTAGGAGTTATAATTTGGACAGCCATGAGGGAGAGGCATTATTCTTCTTACCACAGGGTCTACATCAAACATACACACACCGAGTGTTTAGGGATTATGTACTCTTCCCCTAGAACTAAATATAATTAACAGTAACAAGGAGCAAAAGCGTCAGTTTTGTGATGTTGTGCATAAAGAATCTGCTCAAAGTGTCAGTGGTGGAGAGGCATGTTGTATGGAGCCTGTGACAGGCCCCTATTAGTGAATCACAAAGAGGACCCTTAGAATTTTGCAGCAGAGCCATGCCATCCTATGAAGATAACTACTCTCCTTTTCAGAAACAGCTTTTGGCTTTTTTACTTTCTACTTGACCTTAGTACAGATTGAACATCTGACCATGGGCCACCAAGTTACTAAGTGGCCTGAGGTGCCTATCATGAAATAAATATCATCTGACTCACCAAGCCCACAAAGCTAGACATTCACAACAGCAGCAATCCATCATCAAATGAAAGTTGTATATGGAAGGCAGGCTCAACCAAGCCTTTGAGGCACAAGTCAGCTGCATGAGGAAGTAGCCTGGATGCCCATGCCCCCACTCTTACTAACTGTTGTCTCTCTCTGTCAACTCATACCTATGGTCTAATGGGCATTCCTCTCTGAGAAGCTGCTAAGGAAGAAAAAAACTCAAGCTTGGGTTACAGATGGTTATACTTAATATATGCAGGCAAAACCTGAAAGTGGGAGGCTATAACACTAACAACCCATGCCAAGTTAGCCTTGATGGACAGGGTAAAAGGAAATGCTCCCTCTGGACAAGACTTTTAGCAAGGTACCTGGCTGCTCATTTTGCCTGGAAGGAAAATATAGCTAAGCTAAACTATGTTTCCCAGAATTAATTTCCCTGTATGTTTCTGGTTAAGGTGGGCCACATTAGGAAGACCTATTTGCATGATTTAGAAGGTTGAAGTGAAGCAGCAGCCATATTGTTTTTAACCTCCAAATGGTGGAGTCAAGGTACGTTTGTAGCTCAAGCAAATTATCATTTACCTGCTGGCCCACCTTGGTGGCACACGGCAACACCCAGGCTGGCAGGTCCTCCAGCTTCTCGTGGATCTTTCTTCAACATCTTCAATCCCTGGGCCATTCATTCAGCTCTGGGCCATTTGTTTTGACAAAGGACACTACTTTATCAACGTTGGAGGCAGTGAAAATGGACACAGGTTCCAGTTCATTCCTACAGTTCTAGCTCCTCTTCATGGATTCTAGCTTGTCCCTGCTCTCTACCACTTTATATCCATTTTCCCTTTCCAAGTGTCTGCTATGCAAGTTTTAGCATGCAAGTTGGCGACAACAAGCTCACACAGACTGGTTAGCCAGGGTCCACCATTGTGTATGAGGTCAAATCTCTGTAAAAATACACACACACACACACACACACACTCATTTATATAGGTCTCTTCCATGGCCCTGGAAGGGTTCTTGGCATTACATTCTAATAACTATGCTTTTTTTTTGAAGCTGTAAAAATAAGCTATTTTTCAAATGCAGTCATAGTTTGGATTTTCTGAGAAGCGGATCCTGAGACAAGGATTTAAACACAAGTAGCTTATTCTGGAGGTAATGCCAACATCATTAGGAAATATCACTATGGGAGCAAGGAAGTAAGGCAAGGAAGAGAAGGGAGTTAATCAAGTGAACATTACCAAGCACGATATCACAACGGGCAAAAGAGCTAAGTCCTGCTGTGGCACTCTAGGAAATGGTGTAAAACACACCCTAGAATTATTCTAGTCAAGGGACAAATGAGCTGGGGTGTTTATTCACAATTCCTGAGAGTCAGTCCATAAGGGCTGCCCCTGGGAGAAATTAATTCTTCAGCACTTCCAGCCTGCCATGAACACAGGGAGAGTAGCCTCAGAGGGCAGTAACTAACAATGGAGAGATGGGTCAGGATGCAATACAGGAATATGGGTAGGACACTGAAAGCCAACTGCTACATTTCCAAATTTCTAGTCCAGACCTCTTTATTTTGCCCCAGATTCATATACCAAACTGCCTGCTTGGACCTCTATTGTAGGACCTTGCCTACAAGCATCTCCCATCTCAAACTCTTACCCTCTGCTCTTTCTCCCTGATTGCAGAAATTGGTATTACCATCCACTCAGCACCCCAAATAAGATACCTAACGTCATTTGTGACTTTCCAATTGGTTCCCAAGATTTATTGAACCAACTTCCTAAATACCTCTTCTTGTTCTTTCCTCTCACCCCATTGTCTTAGTTTAGGTTCTATTATTTTTCATCTGAATGACTCCAATTATCTCCTAAATGGTGTATGTGTCTCTATTCTACCCACACTTATATGCCACACAACCCTCTTGCTTCATATCTTCCGAAATCCCCTCAAGGGCCTCTCCATCGCCTCAAGATTGTAAGGCTTTAGTTGAGCACAATGACCTGTTCCCCCTCTTCATTTCCAGCTCCATCTCTCTTTCACTCGTTTAAATACATTCTATGTGCCTGCCCACAGAAATTTAGTCATAGTTCTCCACACATGATAAAGTCCAGTCTTTGCATATATGTTTCCTTCTGCCACATCTGTCCTTCCCACATTACCTTCCCAGTCAACTCCTACTCAGGTCAAACATTGCCATATTGTTCCAGACTTCCCAGAAAAACCAACATCTCTTAGGCTTACTCCTGCAGCACTAACAATTACATGGCAATAATCACATACCTGATGGGTTAATAATAAAGATATCTATGGAAATAGCATAAGTTCTTTACCTGAAGTGATACCAAAAAAAAAAAAGGCACCTAATGGACAAGCATAAAATTATTCATGATAATGCTCAACATTAGATATGAAACCAAAAACCCTTTTTAAGGAGGTCTCTTCAGTTAAGAGCTGTCTAATTGAGTCATTACCAGACTCAACTTTGGGAATCCACCATGATGGGTGAAATAAGGCATTTTTATATGAGGATCAATTTTATTATGATTATACAGATGAATGAGTACTGTATGGGCTGCCCTGCTACAGGTGTCATAGATCACTTTACTATTAACAAACATGATCTAACCTGAGTAACATTCCTGCCCTACAGTCCCTTAAGGTTGCTATGTTGCTATCTGACCTCTGCCACTCCAGGATCCTAGCATCCCCACTGAGACTAAGGAATCACAAAGAGTAAGTATCTCTTACCTTCATCCACAGCCTGCAGAGGACAGCCACTAGAGCACTTTTCAAAAACGCTAGTGCTATGTTCCCAATGTATTTTTCAGTTCACCGCTATGACAACAGAAGTGTCCTCTGGGCCTTCACAGAAAATAGTTTTGGGGATGGAGAGAAGGACATGCATGATAAATCCATTCCCACATCCCAATTCTCTAAATTGCTAAATTTATTTTCTTCCTCTATATTATACTGATGAATTTCTGGTCTATTTCACGTAGTGCATGTCACTGTTGAGTCCAGATTTTAATCAACCAGATGAGTAAAATGTTAGAAATACTCCCAGCTGCTCAAACCAGAATATTCAACCCAAAATTCGGTAAGAGAACCTATTTAAAAAGTTCAGCCCAAACTAAAATTATACACTTCCCTCTCTGAGCTAGCACCTGCAGAATCCATTCCCCTCATGTATTCCTCCAACTCTTTCGTTGAATAAATTAGAAAAACCTTGCGATTTTTATTCTCCCATATTTGACTTTGCGATTGGTTCCCTGGGATATGCTAGAGTGTGACTCCTATTGCCTACAGACACTGAGGAAAACTGACATCCCCTGGCAAGGTAACTATCTTTGGTGAAGTCAGAATAGCTTCATTTCACATGATTGTTTCTGCTAGCAAGAAAAACTTAGTGGAATTTGGAATTCAATATCCTTAAAGATGTTTAAGTTCTCCCAAAGTTAGCATTCTTATTTCAATTTTCTTCTATTTTGTAATCGATGTGCTCATATTCATTAAGAGACCCAGCAAGGTGGCTGTGAATTCCACCCACAAGGCAGTTTACCAATGTGCAGAATCAGACCTGTGTGTCTGATCTGCAATATGTCAGTTCTTTGGTAAGAGGTAAGAGATCCTTGTAGATCAGTCACAGAAACTCTCTGGCTTTTTTTTTTTTTAACTATGCCTTGAGCTGTGAATGTTTTGTTTGTTTGTTTATTAGTAGGCTCCACACACAGCATGGAGCCCAACACAGGGCTTGCACTCACAACCCTAAGATCAAGACCTGAGGAGAGATCAAAAGACAGACACTGAATCAACTGAGCCACCCAAGTGCCCTGAGCCGTGAATTTTAAATCTTAAGCTATTATTTTCTTTCTGTAAGCCCTCCAGTACAGTTAGAAAGAGACAGCTTGGGTGCCTGGGTGACTCAGTAGGTTAAGCATCTGACTTCAACTCAGGTCATGATCTTGCAGTTTGTGAGTTCAAGCCCCGCATGGGACTCTGTGCTGACGGTTCAGAGCCTGGAGCCTGCTTCCGATTCTGTGTCTCCTTTCTCTGCTCTTCCCCTGCTCATGCTCTCTCTCTCTCTCTCTAAAAATTAAATAAACATTAAAAAAATTTAAAAAGAAAAAAAATAAAAGAAAGAGCCACCTTACCTTACAGGGTATCGTCCTGTATGGTATTATTATATCTAGGGTGACTATTTATCCCAGTTTGTCTAGCACCATCCTGCTTATATCTGTTACACTGGAATTGCTAGTGACATTTTCACTTTTAAAAGTGTCTCAGGGGGCGCCTGGGTGGTGCAGTCGGTTAAGCTTCAGACTTCAGCCAGGTCACGATCTCGCGGTCCGTGAGTTCGAGCCCCGCGTCAGGCTCTGGGCTGATGGCTCAGAGCCTGGAGCCTGTTTCCGATTCTGTGTCTCCCTCTCTCTCTGCCCCTCCCCCATTCATGCTCTGTCTCTCTCTGTCCCAAAAATAAATAAACGTTGAAAAAAAAAATTAAAAGTGTCTCAGTTGAACCATAAGTTATGTTTACCCTTCAAGTACCTTTGGCCTACCACAGCAATCATTTCTAACTACCAATGGACACTCAAAGCGACCACAATGAAAATTTCATTACAGAATGACATGATCTTTCCTTTTCCCACTCTCTAATGCTAACAGAGTCCCCAATGGTTTTAGACTAAACAGATAAAATAATCAACCCTAGATTCCTATGTTCTTGAGGGTGTGTTCCCTATGATCAACTTTGGTATAAATAAGTACATGAATCAAAATTCTTAGTTATAGACCACAGAATTGACTGTAAACTCATTATCACAGCTGCCCAAAAGATTCAATTTCTCTGTGCATGACCTCTATCCCACATAGTTCCCATCAGCTTTCTAAGTTTTGCGCAGATCACATATGGAACCCTCTTTAGGGAAATGCAATTTACTCTCTACACATGATATCTCTTTAATATACAAGACATGTTAGAGAAGCTTTGGTGAAAATCCAGAGCAAGGCAATCTTTAGTATCTGCCAAGAACTGGAAAAGACTATAGAGAAATCCATACGGAAAAAGGTGGTTGTAAGAAGAGTAGTGGTAACTGCAGAATTTCTATTAAAGAAGAGTTGAAGGAACACTATTTCATTGGAAGGGAGTTTACGGGATTTGCCTTGAAGCTGTTTGCATAGCAAGCACCCTGTTCTTAGCTCAGTTGTTTATTCCAGGTGGTACCTAGGAGGGTTAATGCAGGTCTGCACCAGACAAACGAGACAAGCCTGGCCACCACAGCCAGAAGGAAAACATAAGAAAGTCCAAGACTATTACCCCTCCTTCACAAATTGAACTGGACTGCCTCTGAACAGCAAAGTAAAATGACAAGACAGCCTTTGAATACAGTGTTCTACCATATTGACAATACTCTTCCCTAAAAATCTCTGTAAAAGAGACTAATTTTTAAAACAAAACTGGGATATAATTTCTAAAAATACAAACTGTGACGGGGCGCCTGGGCGACTCAGTCAGTTGAACATCCGACTTCAGCTCAGGTCATGATCTCACAGCTCGTGGGTTTGAGCCCCGGTGGAACTCTGTGCTGACAGCTGGGAGCCTGGCGCCTGCTTCAGATTCTGTGTCTCCCTCTCTCTCTGTCCCTAACCCACTCGCATTCTGTCTCAAAAATAAATAAACAGTAAAAAAATTAAAAATACAAACTGGTACAAAATACTTAAAATTCAGAACTTCCAGATAACCTTTGTTTTTATTATTTCTGTACTTAGCACATCCAAACTGGCACAGACAAGGAGGACCAAATTTGTTTTCCCTGCTCTAAATGGCATCATTGGTTTTGGGTTTTGTTGCTGTTGCTGTTGTTGTTGTTGTTTGGGTTTTGTCGTGGTTTTTTTTTTTTTTTTTTTTTTTTTTTTTGTCTTAATTTGAAATACCCCTTTGCTTTCAAAGTACATTTGGGGCAACAATCATATTTATTTCTGTGGGGTTCCTGGGATAACTTTTTCATTGCCTCAAGTAGGCCAGTGGACGCTCCAAAATGTATTTTTTGCATGTATTTCCTTTTTTTTTAATCAAGCCATAAGGTAAAAATTTTATATCATAAGTCAAAGAGGACACAACAGAAATCGCTCCTTTCATTGGCCATTGTGGACTTCGTGAGGAAGAGGGGTCTGTGCTGTTACACATAAATTTTGCAGATCTGCTGGCTTCTCAGTTCATAGCACTCGACCCCCTGGCTCCTCAGCAGCTCCTTCTCTTCTGCGGCATCTCGAGGTTTCAAGTGGGGGAAGTGGGCTGGAGAGGTGATGAAATCATAGTGCCGCTCCAGATATCGAAGGTAGATGAGCATGTGCAGAGCGTAGGCTAGCACCAGCAGCAGGATCAGGGACATGGCCAGGCCAATCAGAATTGCTGGTGAGAAGGAAGAGGCACAATCTCGGGCCTTGGCAAACTGCTTCCCCTTGATGGTAAAGCCTTGGATCTGTCAAGGAGAAAAAGCTGAAGTGACATACTCTTTCTCTCCTAAGATCTACTTGTCAGTTGGGCTGAGGCTTCTGGGCTCCTAATTAATCAAATTTAAGGCACTGGAGCCATACTTCACTGAATGCTTTGAGCACATGATCCAACAAATGTGAGTGTGCTTATGGGCACAGTGAAACAATTTTTAATCAAAACTGACCCAGATACTCTGCGATGTATGTTTACCATAATTAAGAGGCTCAAGAAGTTCAAGGCTCTGAAATAAAACCTCTTGTCATCTGATCCTCATAAATACTCTAGTTCATCTAAAAACATAACTTAGTGGTGTCACTAAAATTTAAAGTGCACTCAAAATTTTATAAACATTAGTTATAATTTCACAAAGAATAATACGTCTCAGTTCCTCTGCCTTTGATTCTGTTGACAGGATGTGGACAGGAAGAATCTCTTAAGAGTAGATATTATGATTCCCAATGAGGCAAAATATAGCTAATAGTAAAGGCTAACAGTTACTGAAGATTTTTTATGTATTCGATATTGCCCTAACTCATTTAAAAACCACAAAAGCCTATGAATAAGTTACTGTTTCATGGATGAAGAAACTAAGGCACAGAAAAGTTAAGTAACTTGCCCAGAGTCACTCGGCATTAAGTGAAGTTATTTTTTATTTATTTTATTTATGTATTGATTCTTTTAAGTGCAATGAAGTTATAATTCGAACCCAGGAAGTTTGACTTCAGAGTCACTTCTCAGTTTACAATTCCACAGCTCCTGGTATGTTCTGTCTCTTCTTCCTCCAGACGCTACCTCCCCCTCTTTATCAGTTGTACCAGACAGACTTGGTATTGTTTTTGGAAGCGCTGTATACCAGCCCTTGTTTTACATCCTGCCCAGAGCATGGAAAGAAGAGCTTTCTCACATGTGCAGATGAAGTGGCTCAAATAGTTGGAACTACAAGAGGTTCAAATCGACAACTGGCTCTGTATCTAAATACTGTCGCAATGAAAGAAACTGGGCTACAGACTACTCTAAATGAGACCAATCTTTCATGGAAGGCAGCTCCCACACTTAGCTGGCTTTTGAAAAAGAATCCTACATAGCATCACCTCGGTCACCTAGTTGGTTTTAAAGGGATACATCAAAAAACTGAATTATCCATGAAGGCTTTAAGTGACAATTCATTTTTATGACTTAAGTAGGTGCTCTTGCGTATTTTCATGCTGAAATGACTGTAGCCGTAGACTTTAGAGGCCTTGCTTGCCCAGTTATCTGTGCACTAGACTGAATCTAAAACAGCTCCTGAAGGAGACTTTTGGCCTGGTTTCTGGGATCCCTGGCCCGCCTTTCTATGACAAGGCAAAGTGAGGGGCACCTGGGTGGCTCAGTAGGTTTAGGGTCTGACTTTGGCTCAGGTCATGGTCTCACAGTTTATGGGTTTAAGCCCCACATCAGGCTGTCTGCTGTCAGCATGGAGCCCCCTCTGGATCCTCTGTCTCTCTCTCGCCCCAGGTGCGTGTTCCCTCTCTCTTCTCTCTCTCTCTCTCTCTCTCTCTCTCAAAAATAAATAAATAAATAAATTTTTTAAAAAAAGGAAAGAAAAGAAAGAGGCAAAGGGTCCTCAAAGGGCTAGTGCCTGAAGAGTCAAGCTCTTGACAAAATGACAAAAGATGGCAACACTGAGCCTGCATTCCAAAGAAACAAAAATTAGCCCGTGTTGAATAAATACACTCCTTGTGATGCCGGCTACACTTTAGCAGTCCTTCAGTTTGCCATGCACGTGACATCACTCTGTACTTCTTAGAATAAGTCAGATGGGCAAAGCCATGTCTGTGGAATGCAGCCTTTTGTGTACGTACTTTAACCACTATGGACACCGCCACCTCTCGCCTGCACTGAGCTCGCATTCCGCCATCTGCTTACATTCAGGATGGCCTAGAAAGGCCCACCTCTGACATCCACTGCTGTGTTCACCATAGACTGCTGAAGACACTGGCACATGCGGCCCCAGACCAGGGATGAAAGTGCTCCTCGCAAGCACATTTTCAGTAGTCTTACAGACCTCAAGAACATGTAACTGAGCGATTCTTTCATATACTAGATGCCCCAAAGCTTTAGAGCCAAGTCATTGTGCTGCTTCTAGCCAGGTCAGACAGATGGCCTCGCGGATTTGCGTAATGGCCTCACTGGTGGCTGTAACTAATCTTTTCTTCCTTTTTCTTAAGCCCCATGTCTTTAACCCCTTTTTTGTTTGTAAAATATAAATAACATAAAATCTACCATCTTAACTATTTTTAGGTGTACAGTTCACTGGTATTAAGTCCATTCAGATTATTGTGCAACTATCACCACCACCCATCTCCAGGACACTTTTTCATCTTGCAAAACTCAGCCATTAAACACTAATTCCCCATTCCCCTCTTCCCTCAGGCCCCTGCAAACACCATTTTATTTTTTTGTTTCTAAATAGGACTACCGTAGATACTTTGTTTAAGTGAAATCATACAAATATTTGTCCTTTTGTGTCTGCTTTATTTCACATAGCGTAATGTCAAGGTTCATTCATGCTGTTGCCTGTATCTGAATTTCCTCCCTTTATAAGGCTAATATTCCATCGCACATATACACTAGGCTTTGTTTTTCATTCATCCATTGATGGACATTTGGGTTGTTTCCACCCATCTTTTGGCTTTTGTCAATGATGCTACTGTGAATACACAAATATCTGTTCAAGCTCCTGCTTCCAATTCTTTTAGTAAATACCCAGAAGTAGAATTGCTGAGTTACACGGTAATTCTGTTTATTTTCTGAGGGAATACCATACCATTTTCCAGAGAGGCTACACCATTTTCAATTCTTACTAGCAATGTACAAGTTTCTAATTTCTCCACATCCTTGACAATGTGTGTTATTTTCTGTTTGGGGTTTGCTTGTTTTTGTTTGTTTGTTTGTTTGTTTGTTTTTAAATAATAACCGGGGCGCCTGGGTGGCGCAGTCGGTTAAGCGTCCGACTTCAACCAGGTCACGATCTCACGGTCCGTGAGTTCGAGCCCCGCGTCGGGCTCTGGGCTGATGGCTCAGAGCCTGGAGCCTGTTTCCGATTCTGTGTCTCCCTCTCTCTCTGCCCCTCGCCCGTTCATGCTCTGTCTCTCTCTGTCCCAAAAATAAATAAACGTTGAAAAAAAAATAATAACCATCCTAATAGGTATGAAGTGGTTTGTACATTTTTCAAAGTTAATTTCCGTACAGTGTTTCTGTAAGTCACCTTAAAAGTCACTTCTGAAACAAGGTAGAGGTATAAATCAGGCAATTCCTCTATTCCAATCAGGCAGGATAATGTGTGAATTATTCCATGTATTCATTATTAGTTCCTGCCCTTTGTGCCTGCTTCTTTTTCTAAAGGGCAAGTGAGAGAAATCTATATAACATATACTTTATAAACATTGATAAATACATCTGCATTATGTATGCTATAATGTGCCCTTGAAGTCAAATAGTCCAGAATTCAAACTCTGCCTCTAACGTTTACCAGTTATATCACTTTGAGAAATTATGCAACCATCAGAGCTTCAGGCATCTCGTTTGTAAAACAGGGATAATGACAACAATCTTGTGACATTATGATGAGGTTTGAAAACAAAGTATGTAAAATAACCACAACAGTGCTGGCAGACACAGAGGACTCAAAAGTAGTAGTTACTGTTAATCCAGGCCTGACACAGTCCTGGGTGTTGACACTTATCTTAGGCCATGATTTCTTTACATCCGTAAAAGAAAGGTCAGAAATTAAGAGGGTGAAGTAGCTGACCCAGGTAGGTGACAAGCAATTTGAAACCAAGACTTGCTTTCAAACGTTAAAATGCAAGCTCCTTCCCTATCCCAAACTGCTTCTCAACACCACCCGTCTCCAAGCTGGGAGGAGAGGAAGTAAATCTATTTACTTTTGGAAAAGATTGGAAAGTGTCCACAAAACGGCAAGCAAAACCCTGCCTATTTCAGTGAGTTGGAAGAACAAGGGAAGTTTTTTTTAAACAGGTAAACAGGACAGAGGAAGTTGACAGATGTCTCTAAGCCTTTCCCCATGCCTTTCCCCAAGTACTTTCAAGAGGATCTTCTGGGATAGTTGTGACTCCCTGGCTGACAGTTCCATTCCTATGCTAACTGCCAAAGCTGTCACTCAGGCTACAAATGTACTTCTTATCTGTCCGGATAGAATCACTGTTCCACCCCCAGAAGGAAATAAAATCATTGCCCAGCAGCTCGTCTCCCCAGAAGGGCCTCTCCCTCCAGGAAGTGTCAGTTACGGGACTTCACACCACAGCTTCACTCCACTTTCAACTGCTGGCGTTCCTCATTGGTAGTTATTAGTGACTGCATAAATGTGAATGTAAAGGCAAGTGGGGAGGAGGCATAGGCAGTGGGTAGTGCACAGGGAGAGGAAACATTCTATCCGATTCCATTTCAAAACTTAGAAGATAAAGAAAAAAATACCAACATTATTTTAAAGGTATCCATTCCTCTCTTTTCCCTAAACATGTATATTACAGGTGTTTTCAAACACTGAGGTTTTTTGGCACCAAATATACAGGTGCACTGAGCACCTGTTTTAGTTTATTACCTGGAAATCAACAAAAGTGACCTCCCACAGGCTTGAAGTATCATCCACGTAGCTGGGCAACAAGAGGGCATCATAACGCTGCAGGCTGCTGACATGCTGGCAGTGGTAGGAATAACTCGATGGAGCATATATGCCAGTGGCATTAAAAGTTGCTTGGATCGAATTATTGAAAATAATCTCAACTCTGTGCAAACTAAACCAGCTCTGGATGTACGACTTTTTGTAATTGGTAAGGGTGAATCTGAAAAAGATTACAACAGTATCACTCCAGTATCACTCCTAAAGCGCTTGATTTTTGCTACACAGGAAATCATCTATTAACAGAGCAATTGCACCCTCTTTTGTCAGGTAGTAGAACTGGCTCAGTGAGAGTTTATTTCTAGTTCTGGAGAAGAGTTTCCTGATGGGTAGGAATAAAAGTGAATGGTACAAACTCCTTCAAAAAGAAAAACACAAAGAAACCTGTTTTATTTTCTTTTGTAATCAAAACTTGATTTTACTTTGCAAAAGGGTGAGGAAAACTAAATGGACAGTAACACAGAATTAGTTAAATAAATAAGGGTCAAAACTAATAATAAAAGCTTTTACTGTGTCAAGCACCCTTCTATTATTTAACATGAGATACACAATATTATTACCCTCATGTCATAGGTGATGAATCAAGACACAGTGGAGTTAAGGAAAGAACCTGTGCAAATTTACTCAGAGATTAGGTATGGGAGCAGAGCTTTGAATCCAATTTGAGACCAGAGCCCTTACTCTTAGCCATTTTGGAATGGAATACTCTCTAGCAATAAAAAAGTTATAATATGTCATGATCATTTCTTCATTAAAAAAATGTATGACTACACAGAAAAAATTCTGGAAGGACAGAGATCAAAATATTAATGATTACAAATGGAGGTTAAATTATGAATAATTTTCACGTTCTTTTCATAGATTAACATTTTCTGATTTTTCTGTTTTCTGGACACGTATTGGGCCCCTACAGAAGCAGACCCTGAGACAATGATGTGAATAGAAGTATTTGGGGAGGTGGTCCCAAACTTATTTGGCAATTCAGTCACTCAAAATATGTCAAACAGGAAAAAGAGAAATGACAGAGTAGAAGGCACCCCAAAAGGACACATTGTTAAGCAAGTTTCCACTATGGGCAAGTGGGGTTTGATGCCCATGGGGTACCCTGGGAGACAGGGTAGTTCACATGCCTGTTATATGATCTGAGGGTGAGGGAGCTGGGGTGTTTATACACTTCTTTCAGTCACTGACTGAGAGCTGCTGAGGTAGGGACTAAGAGGCAGTGGACCTCTCTGACTAAAGAAAGCTTCTAGGTAAGGAAGGGCTGACAATTCAAAGTTGAGCTGGTGGACTACAGTACTCTCAAATGGAAATGCCCAAAGCGACACAGCTAGGGTACTGACGGTGTCTGCCACATACCCTTATCATCAGAAAAAATAAGAATCATAAAGCTAATTTCCTTTTGGGGAAAAAAGGTGCTATTTGAATAAAAACTATTCCTCATTCCTATATGAAACAGATATGTGTATTTGGGTTTGTATATATGTTTACTCACCTTGTGGGATTCTATTTTCCTCATAAAGTTTCTCTGAAATATGATGATATGTATTTTTTAAATTATGATCAGTGAAACACTAGTGTTCCATGACACGTAGACAAATATTCTGAGGAAAGAGCTTTCCGAGATAAACACAGGAAACATGAGGTTAATCAAAGTTACCAAGTGCAGGAATCTTCCTTAAGAGCATGTCTTCATAGTAACTTTAATTTTATACATTAAATTTAATAAATTTAAGTTTAATACAAATTTATAGTGTCAATCTCCAAGAGGAGGACATGGAGTGCAGTCTTTCTCAAACACATCTGACCACAGAACCCCTTTCCTAGGAATCTTGTAAATATTTTTACAGAGCAGAAGTGTTCCATGGAACACAGCTTAGGAAAGACTACCCTACCACATCCTGCTGGTGTTTCAAGTAATGTTAAAGACACGGCTGTTTGTATCCATGAAAAGGTTGGTCCTATAGAAATGGAAACATTTCATTATTATAAGAAAAAGTATATAATGCCTTCAAATTGTGCCCCACTCCTGGAGCAGTTCCTAACTGCTTGGCAGATATATTCTTCCATACATAAGCAGAGCAAGATGTAAGCCTGTGTTGTCTGCTGGGAAATTCGGCTAACAGAGACTTTTTTGCTATTATTAAATGACGTGTGATTCACTGTAAGGTATTATATAGAAAATAACTTCAAACCAGAGTCACAGCTTCGGAGCTTTACATATATTTTAGTCTTTGCTCAGAAGAAAAAAACTATTACATTCTCAGGTTCATGTGATTTCTAGGTCTTAACTGAGGAAGGAAAAACTACACAGATGCTTTGGTAGAAACTGAAGAAAGCATTATGATAGGATCCTACCATAAAATCACTGACTTTGTACAGTTAGTTAAATGTGGCATTTCACGTGTCACAGTGCTTGGCACATAGGAGGTCCTTGATACTTACTACATGTTGAATGAGTAAATTATATGGAACTAAACTGGAGTGCTGAATTTATGACCTTTTAAAGTAGTATCCATACTTACCTTATATCAAGACCTTTGGGACTTACAGCATCACCAAACTTCATAGATAAACTAAGAAAACAGAAAGAACATAATCTATCAAAATACAAACAACCTTTACATAACACTCTACTACAAAATTACCTCAAAATGGAACAACTAAAGCTATAAAACTTATAGAATAAACATAGAGCAGTTTTGGAATCTTGGGGTAGCCAATGGTTTCTTGAAAAAAAAATAGAAGTATGAAACATAAAGAAAAATTGATAAACTGTACTTTATTAAATTCAAAATTTTACTCTTCAGATATACTCTTAACAGTGTTAAGAAACAAAAAAAGGCAAGCCACAGAACAAGAGAAAATATTCACAATACATATACACAAAGAACTAGTATCCAGAATATAATAAATAACACTAACAATTCAATAATAAGAAGGCAACCAACCTAACTTAAAAATGGTGAAAAGACAGGCACTTCACAAAGGAAAATACACAAATAGCTAATAAGTACATGAAAAGATGCTCAGCACATCATTAGCTATCAGCAAAATATAAAATAAGACCACAATAAGATAAAAGCACCATGATACAGTAATCGAAATGGCTAATTTTTTTTTTAAGAACCGACTCTTAAGCTTTTAAAATCCATATTTATTCACACTTTTGTAAAAGTTAACAGGAGATTTCTGGGAGCAGAGACAGATTATTACTAACTCATAGCAATAACCATATTGGTTCCCCTTTTTTCTTAAAGAGTTTTTAAAAAATATTTACTTATTTTTGAGAGGGGAGGAGCAGAGAGAGGGAGACACAGAATCAGAAACAGTCTCCAGCCTCTGAGCTATCAGCACAGAGCCTGATGCGGGGCTTGAACTCTAGAGCTGTGAGATCATGACCTGAGCCAAAGTCGGACAATGAGCCACCCAGGTGCCCTGATTCCCCTTTTAACCGAATTCTTCTGCCTTAGAAACATGAGGAGAGCCAGATATCATCCTGTACATACTGGGATTTGTAATACAGATGAGGAACACCAAAATTATGAATCTGGGAGTTTATATAAGAGGGAGACTGTGGTACCCCTTCACCTCCTGAGAGAGGAAGAAAACATTTGCTTCCATAGTGTCAAAAACTGTCCTGGAAACATGAAAAGAGAAGGGTACTAGTTACCTACCTCACAATGTAAGCAGATGAGTTTTATTAGCCTTTGAATGGGAGCAAATAGCTCATCTTAAAGGAGACAAACGGCTGCATGTCTAATACCCATGAATGTAAATAATTATTTCTAAGAGGAAGACAAGAAGCCTCTCTGGGTTTCCAAACCCTGCAATATGTCCATGGTCCTGAGGTTCAGTACTCCTGACAGGTAAACACTTTCTTCTAAGGAGATGAATCTAACTAAATTACTAACTAACTCCAAGGCTTATTTTTTAACCCAAGTCCCAGTAAAATTTGTCCAGAAATTGCTAACCATGCAGAAACAATAAAAATATTTTCTTTACAGTCTTACACTGACCATTCCAAGTGTTGGTGAGGATGTAAAGCAACCAGAACCTCCTCACACAAAGCTGGTGGGAAGGTAAATGGTACAAAAAAAACAATTTGGTGGTTTCTTAAAAAGCCAAACATACATATACCATATGATCTGACCATTCCCCTCCTAGGTATTTATCTAAGAGAAATGAAAATATATGTTCGTATACAGACTTACACATGAACGTTTAACATGACTTTATTTGGAAAGCTATCTAAAAACTGGGGCAAAAACCAAATTTCCATCAAGAGGTGGATGGATAAATCAGTAGTGGTATATCCATACTATGGAGTACTTACTACTCAGCGGTAAAAAGGAACATAACTTTGACACATGCAACAAAGCAGAAGAATATCAAAATAATTATGCTAAGTGAAAGAAGCCAGACTAAAAAAGAGTATACACTATATGAGTATGTTTATATAAAATTCTACAAAATTCGGGGCGCCTGGGTGGCTCAGTCGGTTGAGCGTCCGACTTCGGATCAGGTTACGATCTCGCGGTCCGTGAGTTCGAGCCCCGCGTCGGGCTCTGGGCTGATGGCTCAGAGCCTGGAGCCTGCTTCTGATTCTGTGTCTCCCTCTCTCTCTGCCCCTCCCCCGTTCATGCTCTGTCTCTCTCTGTCTCAAAAATAAATAAAAAACATTAAAAAAAATTAAAAAAAAAATTCTAGAAAATTCAAACTCATCTATAATGATAGAGAGCAGATCAGTGGTTACCTGGAGGCGTGGGAGTGGCAGGAGAGAAAGATCACAAAAGGGCACAAAGAAACTTTTCAGGGTGATGAAAATGTTTGCTGTTTTGATTATAGTAATGGTTTCATGGGTGTACAAACACATCAAAACTGATCAAAGTGTGTACTTTAAACATGTGCAGTTTAGTGTATTTTATTATATTTCAATAAGGTTGAAAAATAAAAATGAGAAAAAGCTAAATAACTGAAATGAGAAAATGTGAAAAATGTAAATACAGAAAGGATGGTGCTGCATCCTTTTATATATTATATATTATAAATATATATTATATAAATATATATAAATATTATAATATATTATGTATTATATATTATCTATATAATAGACATTATAATGTCTAGAAGTTATAACACCTCAACATATGCCATAAAACCAAAAAAGCAAAAGTGGGTAGCCATAAAATGTAAAATTACAAACTTGAAAAAAACCCACAAATATAATCTCATTAATTTGGTCCTACTTATCAAGAAATAGAAATGTCAGTGATTGAGCTAAAGTTTATCTTCATACTATCTATGGGGTAAGGGATATTTATAAAATAAACCTGGTAAATAAAGTCACTAAGAGAATTATCTTTATTTCCTAACATTATAAGCTCAGGCACCTTAAAAGCACTCATTTATAAATACTTTATAAGGTAATTTACTCAGTTAAGCAAGTCTCCAAAAGGCCTTTTTCTAATAATATTCTAATAGTTAACAAATTACTTAAAACTTCTAAGAAATAAATTGTACTCCTTGAATAGTATTTTATGAATTTGATTGGTCACTTACTCTAACAGACATTTCTCTACTTCTTCCAAGGAATCAGAATAGCTTAATTATCTATAAACTGGCTCTGTAGCTGATGAACTAAAATTCAAAGCAAGGCCACACTGAGCTCACCCTAACGGCTTCCCCCTTCTGATGGAGCAGCTCAATGGCCTCTCTATGCTTCTGACCCTGCAAGAGTTCTCTCCAGCAGTCCTGGTTTTGGTGAAAGCTGTTAACATGCTCTGCTGCAGAGTAAAGAACATGCTTGATTTCAACAAAGCAAATTCGACAATCATTCAGTGAGGCTCTTAACTGCCAGCCACAGCACCATTACCTGAGAACACGAAGGAGAAATACAATCCAGTAAGTCACTCAAAAAAAGAGCTGCTTTTTCTCTTCCAAGCGCCCTAACCTCCCACGTTTCAAACGGACTCTGAATTCTTCAGACTATAATTGCCTAAACTCAAAATACACACAGATGCTCAGATTATGCTCTATTTGTAGGGCTTTCACTATTTAAAAAGACTTCCGTAGCAAATCTGTCTGCCAACAATTCGCCTTTCCCTGAACATTTTGTTTCCAGGCACTAAAACAAGGTCATATTTTTTTAATCTGTGCTTTTGACCCTACATGGTTATGTCTTTACTTGGGTTTGTTCTTTCAGTCACTCCCTTTCTGGTTCTTGAGAATAGAAGATTTCCTTGCCAGCACAGCAAATGTCCACTAATGTCCACAATTCACAGGAATGAGGGACGGACTCAATATCTGGTCCCTGCATGCTTCGTGTACTGGGAAGCCTCCCACTCATGCCCTTGGGTGGGCTGTCCTGGATGTGGGCACACTTGCCTGAGCAGTACTCCAGGAGGTGGGGGCTATTCACTCAGAACTTGTCCCAGTAGAATTATTACATTGGTGGCCAAGAAGAAAAGTCAGGTTCCACCCAATTATTCCTTTGTGCATTATGAAAACCAAAGCTTCCCTAGGTCCTTCCACCAGCAAACTAGGCACTATTTTACTCTAGTTTATCATTAGCATGTTAGGAAGATAATACTACCACTTTGAGTAGCCCCTGACAAGTTCTCATGCATACAATTCCCCATTTGATTTTAATGTTTTGTTTTTTTTTTGAGAGAGAGAGAAAGAAAGAGCACTCACATGCAATCAGGGTAGGAGGAGGAGGAGAGGGACAGAGAGAGAGAGAGAGAGAGAAAGAGAGGATCTGAAGCAGGCTCTGCACTGACAGCTCAGAGCTACTAGCGGGGCTCGAACTCACAAACTGTGAGATCGTGACCTGAGCCGAAGCTGGACATTTAGCTGAATGAGTCGGTAACTGAGTCACCCAGGTGCCCTTCCCCATTTGATTTTCATGATGCTATGAGATAGCGCCAAGAGAGAGCAGGTAAAATGCCACTATTAAAAACACTGTAGACCTCAGCTCTACTAGCAAACAAGCTGTATGATCTTATCAAATTTCCTAACCTCTACGAAGTTTGATTTCAGATGGTAATGGTCTGTGACTCATGGACTTTTTCACAATAGTATTGTAAGGAATAACAAATATTGTGCCCGTGAAGTCCTTGCTCTGTGCCTGGTCCATGGCAAATGCTCGAGGCCTGTTACAATTAATAGATGCCATCACCTCCATTCACAGATATGACCCTATGGCAGCTCCTATTTGTAAAGTCACAAAGCTCACTGGCAGAACTGGGCCTAGAAGCCAAGTTTTCATTTTTTCTGTTTCTGGGTTCCCAGTGATCATTAAGATTTCTAAAGCCCAGCAAAAAAACTGTGGTGCTCTGATCTCCTCCACAAATATCCTGTGGTCAGAATAAATGGAATCAAGAAGGGCCAGTCAGCCACAGACAGGCAAGATGATCCCTAGGCAATCAGCCTCTCTCCAGGCAGCTGACCACAAATAAAGAGCCCTGTAGGGAATTAATTAGAGCCCAAGGAACAAGTCCTGAGCTCTCAGCAGTGCTGGAGTCTCTTTGGTAGTCTGTGCTGTAACAGAATAAACAAATCTGGGAGGACTCTGGATGCTTACACTTAGAATCCTCTAATTCTCTAATAAGAGACAATCATTCTGAATGGCAAGATGCTAACTAAAACTTGTAATATAACTTGTAATACTAATACAATCCATTTTCACCCATCATCAATAATTTTTAAATGAAATGTCAAGTTCTGGAGTAAAAATGCCACACACACACACACACACACACACGCACACACACACAAATACACAGTACACATTAGCATTCTGCCCATCTCAACCAGGCCAGAACAAATGCAGACAATCTTCCAAAAGCCTGCATTATACCAGCAAATGTTGAAAGCAAGGAGATTTACAGAAAGCAAGTGGGACATGCCAGACTTACTCCTTCTTGACCAAAACAAATACAAGCAAAAAATTTTTGCTCAGATGACTAAAAGCAGAGAAAGGTACTGGACATTGATTTCCTCCTTAAAAGGGATATTTGTTTAATCTGCTTATCTCAAATCAAAAGCAATTATTATAATCATTTTGAAGAACTGTTCTAAAGAATTCTCTGAAATTTGGCCATTCAAAGATACCCCTGCAAACTGGCAACGTTCCACAACTTCAGAACACTCTCTAGAATCGGGACTCTTCCTTGGCTAGAGTCAGCCTTCATGGTTTCCCCCAGTAGAAGACGTAGGACTCGGCTTGCTGATACACGATTTCCTCCCTGCTGGGACAAAAGTAGTTGGACACCTCACATCTGGAGTTGATACCAAGCCTGGGGTCCTCTTCAGTTTTCAGAATGAGTTTGGAAAACCTCCTCTTTCACAACTCTGATTTTCCTTGAGGTATATAACAAGAAAATAGCTAGGAAAAGTAGTTTTTAAATTAATTTCTGATTTTTCTTTCATTGTAGATGTTAAACATTTCCTCAGAAATGTGTTTCAAGTTAACTACAAACGAACCTACTTCCATCTTCTGAAATGTCAGAAAACTCGAATGCCCAGTTAACAGACTACAATACCCTAATGGCAACTTACGTGGCACTTTCTTCACTGCAATTTGAGTTGCTAGTGTCCACTGCTGCCTTCTGGCCAAAAGCTTCATCTGTAAAATCCAGCCAGGTCTGATTCTTAAATTTTATTGTTATTCTTTTGGCCCAGAAAAGAATGCAAGGAATTCCATCCATAGAGACATTAACTGGGCTATGATGGCTGAATGCATTCCAAGCTTCTTTTTCCAAATGTCCTTGTCTGCTCAGAGTGTACTTGAGAGTCTAGTTAACCAAATAAACAAAATTTAAGAGATGGATTTGTTTCCATGGTACAAAAGGCTTCTCAGAAGTAAAAGGATTAATTCACAACCTATTGAAGCTCTGATCTCTCCAGCTCCAGAGTCCATACTACTGTGGGACAAAGGAGACAAGTAGACCCATCTTAATCATAACAAGCTAAAATGACAGGTATGTCTGAAAAGTATATGAAACTAGTTCCAAAAAGCACCCAAATTGGAAAGGACCAGATTGTTAAAAAAAAAAAAAAGATCCAATTTTGCAAATGATAATATTAGCAATACAGACTTTAAAAAGTCACCAGGCTGGGAGAGAAAGTGGGGATGAATAGGTAGAGCATAGATTTTTAAGGCCATGAAATAATTATTCTGTAAAACACTATTAACAGTAATAGATAACATTATACATTTGTCAAAACTCATAAAATGTACAACACAAAGAGTGAATCCTAGTGTAAACTATGGACTTTATTTAATAATAATCTATCAATATTGGTTCATCAACTTTAACAAACATACCAAACTAACACAAAATGTTAAATAAAGGGGAAACTGGAGTGGGGAGGGATTGAGAAAGCATATAGGAAACTTATATT
The DNA here is from genome assembly GCF_028749965.1 of Puma concolor. Classification (NCBI taxonomy): domain Eukaryota; kingdom Metazoa; phylum Chordata; class Mammalia; order Carnivora; family Felidae; genus Puma; species Puma concolor. The sequence continues at coordinate 94,800,867 of NC_141667.1, forward strand.
TTGTTCAGTTTTTTTCTGTAAACCTAAAGCTGCTCAAAAAAAAAGTCTAGTAATTAAAAACAAAAATTCAACATGCCATGAAAATCAGAACCTAAATAACACAGGACTTTAAAATAAAGAAATTAACATGTTAAACAAAAAAACAAACCAACAAACAAGAGGCTTCTAGATACCAAGCATAATTCTCCAGACCATTAGTGCCCAATAGAACATTCTGCAATACTGGATGTGTTTAATATCTGCAGTGTCCAGCGCAGCAGGCCCTAGCTATATGTAGCTCTTATGGCACCAAATGTGGCCAGTGCAACTGAGGACATTAATTTTTAATTTTACTTAACATTATTTCATTTGAGTTTAAATTTAAATAGCCACACGTGGCTACTGGCTACTGCTTAGGACAGTGCAGCTCCAGATCATTTAATATACATAAACTAACAGGGTATTCTAATATCAGTCTTCATTTTATGAAACCCTTGCTGATTTCTAGGAAGCTCAAGACAATGCACTTTGGTACTTGACCCTGGAAGTCACAAAGGCAGGTCTATATCTGAAAGAAGATCTACTTATCTACATCAACTATTTCATACCAATTACTCCAGGATAAGTACAGATAAAAGAGAAATTAAAGAAGCAGCAGCAATCCAAGCTTACTAGCAACCAAAGATAAATCGTTACTATAGTGATCCTGCCTAGAAAGTAACAAAAGTAAAGCTGAATATTGTAATGAGAATATACAAGAGCAAGTAAAACTTTAGTTATTTTCTTTACCATAAGACTATTGTAATGCATTCCCCCACCCAAAGCTTAAGCAAGAATGTTAGTTATTAACAGAATTATTATTTATATTTTCACAGTGGCTCCGACCTGATTGAAACATGTTTAATTTTTTTTTTTTAAGATACAATCTAGTTTCCTAACATATCCATACCTGTGTGATTGGTACTGTTGTACAATTCTGGGTTTGTTTCATATCTCCATTACTCTGCTGATCTGTCAAATAAATGATACGAATACCAAGGCTAAATGTAACTTATTTATTAATATAACCGAATGACAATAAAATGCTAAGCAATGTGAAATATACCAGGCTTGAGCCTCTTCTGATTGATAATTTAGAATATACTAGTTTAAGAGATTTTACATAAGAGACTGCTGTTCCAATCACCAGTGTTCAGGGAAGCCCATGACAGACAATAACCTTCTCCTCAACCCTTCAAGGAATCATAAGGACAAATACAGATCTTACCGTTTACAACCACTTCTTTATTTGAAGATGTCTGAGAGATGAAACTAGAAAAAAACAAAAAGATGCTGAATAGCTAAATTTCGGATTTTATAAGAAGTTTTAAGGAGGATATCTCAGTTTATGATACATCAAAGTAGAAGGCAAAGTACCTGTCAAAACTGTTTACTTTTCCATAGCAAATTTCTGATTTTAAAAAGTAATACATGTTCTTCAAAGAAAACATGAAAAATTCAGATTTTTTAAATTTGTAAACATCAACCCTAATCCTTATCCAGTGAATATTATTACTGAAGGCCTACTATGTGCCAAGCAGTGTGCTAAACACTGAGGTTTAACCAAAAATAACCAAATAATAAACCAAATAGTTAAACAATAAAACATAATAAAATATTTTACCAAGAAATTTTATACTCACTGTACTCAGTATATGAAAGCAAAAATATTCCATCATTTTTATTAAAAAAAAAAAAAAAAAAAGATGCACTGGGAATGCCTGAGTGGGGTTTGGGCGTCAGACTCCTGATTTTGGCTCACATTATGATCTCACCATTCGTGAAATTGGCCTCCATGTCAGGATCCACGCTGAGTGTGGAACCCATTTGAGGTTCTCTCTCCCTCTCCCTCTCTCCCTCTTCCCCACTTGCGCACTCACTAGCTCTCTCAAATGAAATAAGCACTTTAAATAAATAAAAATTTAAAAAAGACCCAATTGCCAAAAAGCTATTTCTGAAAATTATGAGGATGTAAATTTTTTTAAGTTTATTTTATTTATTTTGAGAGACAGAGAGCGTGCGCATGCAAGAGAGGGGCAGAGAGAGAGGGAGAGAAGGAATCCCAAGCAGGCTCCATGCTATCAGCACAGAAGATCCAGATGTGGGCTGGATCCCACTAACCATGAGATCATGACTTGAGTCGAAATCAAGAGTAGAATGCTTAACTGACCGAGCCACCCAGGCACCCCTAGGATATAAATTACAATATATATCCTTCTGTTGTTTGACTGTACACACACACACAAACACAGAGATGCACACACACAACACATATAAGTTACTTTTTATAATACTTAAAAACAGTGCAAATTTTTTCCACTTAAACGTATATCACAAATATTTTCTCATGTAATTATATATTTTTCTTATGTAATTTTTAAGTTTTTATTTTACTTCCCATTAGGTAACATATAGGGTCATATTAGTTTCAGATGTACAATATAGTGATTGAATAATTCTATATCACCCAGTGCTCATCATGATTTTCTGATATAATTTTGAATTCCATGTTAGTATTTATATCATACAAATGTATCAATTTATTTGACCAAATTCCTTTAAGTATTTAGATTGTTTCCAATTAATAAACAGTACTACACTGAACATTATTGTAGATTGTTTGTTCATATCCCCAAGAAGTTCCTTAAGATAAATTCCTAGAAGTGAAATTGCTAACTTAGAAAATCTACACATCTTTCTAACATGGAATATTATAAACACACATAAATATAATCATGGAATATTGAGAGCACACACATACAAACAGAAAAACAGAAGTCCTCTTCCCACCCGCATGTACTTGTACCCAACATCCAGCTTTAATAATTATCAAGTCATAAGCAATCTTTTTTCAATTATGAGTTCACCTACTTCTCCTCTGTGGTATTATTTTGAAGAAAATACCAAAAATTATTTGACTTAAGTATGGATGTCTAAAAGATAAGGACTTTTAAAAATAATAGGCCAGTTATATCTAGAAAATATCAATAATTCTTTAACATTAAATATGTTGATTGCTTAAATCTCTAATTGTGTCATAAATGTTATAAAAAATTTTAGTTTATTGCATATTTAAAATTTTTCATAACTTGAACCTATAGTATAGGAGAGTGCAGATTAAGCTCTATACTTAAGAGACTGCTAAGACCTATATGTATATACGATATTACATAAACTTAATATATTTACAATTAGGGATATATTACATATCATTATCCATATGTAAAACATAATTTTAGCTAAAGAGTTACTAAATCTGTATCACAGTAAAGTGCTTTAAAATGAATTACACGGAACCAATTACAAACTGAATGTACCATTCTCTTGGTAATACAGTCTCTATTAACTAATGAGAATTTCTAAAGAGGACAAATAACTGACCATGATATGTACTCATTGCTATTAATAAATTCATGCATATATACAACTTTTTCTCACTTTATCAAGTTTACTGAGGTATAATTTAAGTACAATAAACTACATTCACTCAGTGTGTACAATCCGGTAAGTTTGAGAATATGCATACCACCATAATAAAGGTACAGAATATTTACATCACACAAAAGTTTCCCTATGCACTTTTGCAGGAAAGAGATGTTCCCTCCATTCTCAGCCACAGGAAAACTAAAGACTTGGTGTCACTTTAGATTAGTTTGCATTTTCTAGAATTATAAATAGAATAATACATATTCTTTAGTGTTTGGCTTTTTTCAATCTTAACACAATGATAGGGATTCATTGATGTTACATATGTCAATATTTCATTCCCTTTTATTACTGAAAAATATTTCATTGTATGGATATACCACATTTTGTTTGTCTGAGCATCCACCAATGGACAGATTTAAATGAAAGTAATAATGTAAATAATAATATATTGGAGGGCTGGAGGGGATAAAGAAAGAAAGGTGAGGGAAGTGTTGGAGACTAAAACTTTGTCAATAGTAATTGGAAGTTGTTAGATAATGTCTAAAATGTATTATTTGAGAAATCCGCTATGCATATTTTAATACTGTGGTAGTATGGTGGAGTGTATGATTGTTCCCAACTCCCTGGAAACAATCCCAGAGATGTATATATCCCTGCCCTTGGCCATATACCTTGCAGCACCTCCCTGTAGGTGGAGAAGATTCCCTGCCCCAGAGTTAAGTCTTGGCTATGCATCTTGGTTGAGACAGTGGCATATGAATGGAAGCAATAGTGTGCCAGTTCTCTAGAAATTTTCAGAGGTATTGCATGTGTCTGCCACCTCTTGCCCTTTCCCTCTGCCATGACAATGGCATGCCCAAATAGGGGTGCTCTTTCAATCTAGGTCTTGGAATGACAAGACATGGGAAACAGCTAGAGCAGGGCTATGACAGCCCACCTGTAGCTATCAACATGTAATATGAGTGAGAAATAAATGTTTGAGATCATGAGATTCTGGAAAGCTGGAGTTGTTTGTTACTAAAGATAAACTGACTAAATTTGTCTAATTTAGTCTTTTTAAAAAGATGCCTTCCTTTAAAAATTTATAAACTTGTATTCTGATTTATAGTAACTCTCATTTGAGTAGGGTTAGCATGAATCAGTCCTCTGAGCCCAATTACACCTAGGACCATTAAGAAATTTAATTTCCTGTAAATTTACTTTAATTTTCCAATCAGTAATCATGTAAACACAATACAGATGTGCTTTAGCTAAAAGATCTCTATCTTACCTAAACTCCAAACTCTGTAGTGAAAGTTACAAAGTAACTGAATATGTGAAAGAAACACTAATACCCAGGCAATACTGCTTAAAGAGCTTCAAGCTTTCCAATAACATCATCATACACAAACAGTCTTTAAAATTTAACTTGAATCTCATTGATCAAAAAATCATATATCATGATACAGGGTTAAGTACTCAATCTTAAAATGTCTTAACGAACAAAAACTGAAAATTCTGAGATATAGTTTACCTAAATGAGATAAAAATGTATTAAGTCATTGTTACCAAGTCACTCGGTTCTCGTCCCAGATGCATCAAAGAACTGGAGACCCAAGACCAGACTGGGGAGATAGAGTTTACTGAGTAGATCCGTATAGTACACTTTCAAGAGTGAAAGCAGACCAGAGCCGGAGCAAGACTGGCAATGGCACCAAGAAGCCCTAGCTGCATCCTTTTAAGCCTGCTTTCTGCACATGTAAGTTTGGCTTTGATTGACACTTTAAAAAGATGTTTATTTTTGAGATAGAGAATGGGAGAGAGCAGGGGGTGGGCAGAAAGTAGGGGGACAGAAGATCCCAAGCAGACCCCATGCTGACAGCAGTGAGCTGACGTGGGCTTCAAACTCACAAACCATGAGATCAGGACCTGAGCTGAAGTCCAAGGCTCAACAAACTGAGCCACTCAGGTACCCCTGATTGACATTTTTGATTGACCGCTGGTGGTTATATCGTATTTTGGCTTCTGCACATGCACCTACCCATGATGCATTCTGTGATAATTGTACTTATTTATGTATTGTATATTTACGAGTGTGTAACGAGTTTTTGTTCTGGCCTTAAAGGTTCTAAGGGGCAAGTTACACCTTTTGTGCTCATGCTCAGCGCTTCAAAGTCCCCTTATGGCTTTTGAGCCAGCACTGTGGCTAGGCCTTTGCTGTTGTGTTTAGCCCTTAGACTTGGCTCTGAATTTGGTGTTAACCCTCAGGGGTGGCTCGGAAGGTGTGGCCAGCATCTGCTCTACCTCTCCTAGCTCATGCCTAACTAACTGCCTAACAATTTGTAAATACAGTATCTGGTTTGCAAAACAGCTTAATATTCCTGAATAAAAGTATATGAATGAAGGAAGGAAGGAATGCATGGATGGATGGATAGATGAATGGATAAGCTACCATACTGATAATATGCTTGGCTTGACACTTTGCTCTACTCATTACGAATTTCCATGTGTTCGCAAATGAAAAACTTTTAGAAGACAACACAGGCTTATTTTCATTTCGATGAATCTATGGTCGTGAATATACAATAACACTGCTATACTTCTTTTTTAAAATGACTGTAATTTAGATATGCCTTTCCCATACCCATAAGACTAAATTAATCAGGATTTATGGGATACCATAATCTCAACTAAAGATAAAATCTGCATGCATTTTCACATCACTACATAATCTCTTAACTAAAATAAGAGCTAAAGAACTACTGGTTAAAGTTACCTATGTGAATAAATTGAGAAATGCTGGTTAAAAAGAAATTTAAAAAATAAAAAAAATAAAAAACCTACACTGTCTCTAAAATATTCAGATCCTTGTCCAGTAAAAGAGATCTCTGCAATACCTTTGAAAAGTAATCAAGAACCCTAAGTTTGTGGTGAGTGGCTGGTGCCATATTTTTGATACAGCAGGTAGTCCATCATGAGGCTGCCAAGAACGCCTTCATGAAAGTGAAGGTGAAGCAGCCCCATCATGGTTCTATTCAGGATGAAGACCACATTCCCACCATGACCTCTAAGGCCCTGAAAGACCTGCTAACTGTGCTCCCCTCATTTGACCTATTCCCCTGACTGTTCTAGCCACACTAGCTTTCTTTTGTCGAGTTCCTTGAATGCTTCATCTTCCTTTCTTCTCTCATAAAAGTTTTAGCCTTGTTATTCCCTCTACCTGAAATGTTCTCTATCCTCCCCTTCCCCCTACCTCCTGGTAGTATCCTCCACATACTGCAGATCACAGCTTAAATGTCACTTCCTTAAGAACACTATTCTTACCATCTCAGAGCAGTTCAGATCCCCCTATTTATATGTGCTCATAGCCTCCCATACTTTTCTTTCACAACATGACTCACATTTGATTAGTGAGAGAACCTCCCCCACTAGACTTAAAGCTCCATGAAGGCAGGGGCTCTATCTGTTTTACCCACCACTGTAGACCCAGAACCTGGCACAGTGCCTAGCTATTTAAAAGCACCAAGTGTTAAAAATATATGTGTTACATATATGAATAAACTAACAGATTGATGAATGAACAAAGTCTGACAGGGAAGGGGAAAATAGGAGATCACACAGGAAGCTGTGTGAAAAGAAAAATATTTCCTTTTTGTTCAAGGAATTGCTTAAACCCAATTTGAGGAAGCGATATGTAAGGGAAGAGTGGTGACTCCTAGTCTCTCTTAAGCTCAGGAAACAAGTACTAAGCTTAAAATACAATCAACCTTCCTAGAGATGTAAGAACCTTGAATTGACCCATAGGACTGAAAGGTATTTTAAATTTCAGATCCATGATTTGAAAGACATTCATAAAACAGCAAGTGTTGTTTCTTTCATAATGAATTAATATGCTATATTTTTAGATTCAAATGATCACTGATTAATGTGATTTCTAGGATCCCTTCTGAAGCTAAGATTATTTAAACCTAATAAATTTGCTTCAGAAACAGAATTGGGACTTTATAGTACTTGCTGTACATTTTACCAGTGTAATATAGAAATCAGTCATTTCTGTATAAACAAGGTAAGGAAACATTACTAAGGTTTAACAATCTAATGAGTACAGGTCACCTATTATTTGAAAATGAACTTAAAGCACTGATTTACAAACAATGGGGAAAACGAACAGAAAATGCCTGTACTTCTAGTTTTTATTAGCTGGTGACAAAGATTCTTTAACACAAGTTCTGGCAGACCACCCTGCGTGGCAGTTCACACTAAATTCCCTGATGTATTTGTTGGGATGGCACATAATAAGCAATTAGGAGATTTGACATAAGTTAACTGCTATTCAGATTCTGAATATTCTCCCTTATATATAAATCTCTATAGTTTCCCTTATATGGTATGGAAAGAGCCAAAGGGACAAAGGAAACAGAAATAGAAATTTTGCTTGTTAATTTTAAACGGTATGTAATCTAAACAATTACCATCTCCTACCAGCTAAAATGATTCAACACCTTTTCTTTGAAGGACAGGTTATATATTTCTGAGGTTTTTAAATTCTTCCTTGTTCTATTCTCTCATAATAATGGCAGGAGAAAACCACGAAATCAACATTTACTTGTATGTGTAAAAGAAACCTGAACACTGATTTGAGTTATTTTCTCATAGATACATACTTTGATACACAATACAAATATTTCTTGTGCATTTTGAATAACTCTTGCCTCTTATAATAAAGATTATATTTTCATCTCTTATTTATAAACTCTGGTTCAATGATTTTATTAGCTACTGAATGATCTAATCTAATATATCCAATTTGAATTATAAACAAATATAGCTATGCAACAATAAAAAGAAATTACAGAACCATCTAGTTCCACACTTGCATCGAAGTTAACAGATGCACTGAATTTAAAAATGTGCAATTACTCACCTTACATTCTTCCTGGCAAGTATCTGGTCAAAAGTTACAGAAAATCCCATACATAAAAAAATGAGTGAAAAACTAAACAAGATTTTTCTTCCCATCAAGAAATTAATCAGTTTCTTCTAACCAAGCACATCTCCTAATTCATAAATGCAAACAGGGCAGAGGCAGTACTTTCCATGCCTTGTGACTGACAACATATTCAACCAATAAAAAAACCACGTTCCCAGGATGTATTATGTGGGGGAGAGGGTGGAGGGAGGGTCCTGATACTGCTTAGAGTATAGAGTGAAATCAGTGGGTCTATTTAAGATGTTTGCTTTTTCATGAAAAATTATTGGGGAGCAGATTTTCAATTAACCTCTTTTCAGAAACTGGCATTGCTTTGATACTCTAACTCTTAATAAGAATCTCATACTGCTTTTCAGGTAGCTATTAAATTGCCCTCAAAAAATCTATATGATATACATTATTACATGTATTTTTCAGGTGTATAAGTGAGTAAAAATCTCTGAAACTTATCTAATTTTACACGTGTCCTAGCTCACAGTGTACTGTTAAATTCATGATTCTCCATGTGCTGAGAGATATGGAAGGTAATGGTAAAGAGCACTGACTGTGGAGTCAGACAGCCCTCAAGTGCATTCCCAGCTCCAGTTTCCTCATCTGCTGAGTGGGAACAAAAGTACTTAACTCAAAGAATTGTTGTGAAGATATACTGAGGTCCTAAATAGACAAATCTATCTTGGGAAAGAACAAAGCTGGATGTATCACACATCCTATTTAAAAATACATTGCAAAGCTACAGTAATTAAAATGATACAGTACTGCCATTAGAAACTGACATAAAAAGAGGGGCGCCTGGGTGGCGCAGTCGGTTAAGCGTCCGACTTCAGCCAGGTCACGATCTCGCGGTCCGTGAGTTCGAGCCCCGCGTCGGGCTCTGGGCTGATGGCTCAGAGCCTGGAGCCTGTTTCCGATTCTGTGTCTCCCTCTCTCTCTGCCCCTCCCCCATTCGTGCTCTGTCTCTCTCTGTCCCAAAAATAAATAAACGTTGAAAAAAAAAATTAAAAAAAAAAAAAAAAGAAACTGACATAAAGACCAACAGAACAGAATACAGCACCTAGAAACAGATTCACACATACAGTTAACTGCTCTTCAGCAAGGGTGCCAAGAACACACAATGGGAAAAGGACAAATGGTGCTGGGAAAACTGGATATCCATGTGCAAAAAATGAAATCAGGGCCTGATTTCACACCAGACAGAAAAATCAACTCAAAACAGATTAAAGACTTAAAACCTAGATCAAACCACAGGGCAAATCTTCATGACACTGGTCTTGGCAATGATTTCATGGATATGATACCAAAGCACAGACAATGAAAGCAAAAATAGACAAGCAGAACTACATCAGAATAAAAATCTTCTGTACAGCAAAGGAAACCATCAACAGAGTGAAAGGCAACTCACAGAATGGGAGAAGATATTTGCAAAACATATATCTGATAAATCATTACTTTCCAAAATATTTGAGGTACTCTTACAACTCAATAGCGGAAACAACACAAATAACCCAACCTAAAAATGGGCTTGAATAGGCAGTTCTCCAAAGATGACATACAGATGGCCAATATCATATAAAAAGGTGCTCAATGTCACTAATCATCAGGGAAATGCAAATCAAAACCACAAAGAGATATGACTTAATGCCTGTCAGGATGTGGAAACAACCAAAGTATCTGCTGATGGCTGAATGGATAAGGAATATGGAGTATATACAAACAACAGAATATTATGCAGCCTTTAAAAAAAGGAAATTCTGTAATATGTGACAACATGGATGAACTTTGAGGACATTATTATAAGTGAAAGAAGCCAGTCACAAATACTACATGATTCCATTTTCATGAGGGTTCTAGAACAGGCAAATTCATAGAAAGCAAAGACTGAATGGTGGTTACCAGGGGCTGGAGGTTGAGGAGGAAGAAATAGGTAGTTGCTAATCAACAGGCATAAAGTTTCAGTTAAGCAAGATTAATAAATTCTAGAGATCTGCTGTACAAGATTATACCTATAGTTAACAATACTGTATTATACACTTTAAAAATTTGTTAAGAGGGTGGATCTCACGTTAAATGTTCTTACTACAATAAAATAAAATTTTAAATAAATAATACAATAGATGAAAGCCTTTCCTTACTTCAATGCCTGGCTAAATAGAGAATATCTAGAGGTGCCTGGCTCAGTCAGTTGAGCATCTAACTCTTGATTTCAGCTCAGGTCATGATCCCAGAGTCATGGGATTGAGCCCCACCTAGGAGCTTGAGATTTCTCTCTCTCTCTCTCTCTCTCTGTCCCTCTTCCCAACTTGCCCGCTCTCTCCCTCTCTCTCTCTCTCTAAAATTAAAAAAAAGAAAAGAATATCTATGGTTATTCTTTCCTTGCCAGCCTCCACTTCCACTCCCTTGCCACCTAAAAAACATGCAAAAACACAAACCAAAGAACAAAATCCCTAAGAGTTGTTTTACATTTTAAAAAATACAATTAAAATGCCACAATAAAGAAAATCTTCCAAAATGAACATGTCAGCATTTTCGGCACTTAAGAACCGTGATCACTTTAATGGCAAAGTACTGGTAGCTGAAAGGCATCATATTTTAAGTGGCACTTCAGGGATGATGGATTATAGGAAAGCTGGGGACTTGACCCTGAGGACATGTACTTTGTACACACACCATCCTCTAACATGGCTCTAGGAAGCCCTATAGAGAAGTGAAGAGGAGATGAACACACAACTAGGGATGGGGGAGGGGGATGGAGAAATAAGGAAGATGCTAAGAAATATTATAAAACAGAAGAGGTCATCACCATCAATGTGTCCTTTCCATGCTCATCTTATTTCTACTTCCCATATTTCCTTTTCTTCTCTGTTCTTTCACTCTGCCCAACTTCTACTCCCTACCTCTCCTTTCACCTTCCTGTCTTTTTCCTGATTTTGTGGAATTTCTGGTAGTAAGATGGGCCTGGACAGGAGGAGTTTAGTCATAGGCAGGCTGGCCAAATAATACATAGGACACCCGGTAACAGGTGAATTTCAAATAAACAATAAATAATTTTAATAAGTATGTTCCATGCAATATTTGGATATGCTGTATTAAAAAATCATTTGTTGTTTATCTGAAATTAAATTTAACTGGACATCTTGCATTTTTATTTGCTAAATCAGGCAATCCTAGTCTTAGGGCTGTGCTACTCAACTCTGAACATGCATACAAATCACATGAGATTTTGTTAAAATGCAAATTCTGATCCAGTCTGGGGTGAGGCATGAGCTTCTTTGTTTCTAACAAGTTTCCACATGATACTGATGCTGCTTGTCTGTGAGGAGCAAGGACCTAGAATAGCACTCTTCAACAGAAATATAATGAGAGCTATGTATATAATTTAAAATTTTCTAGCAGCCACACTGAAAGAAGCACAAACAGGTGAGATTCATTTTAATAATATATTTTCTTTAGCCTAATATATCTATAATACTATTTCAAACATAAAAATTAATAAGATATTTTACCTTCCTTTTCTGCTCTAAGTCTGAAACCTGGTATACAATTTACATTTATACACATCTCAATTCGAACTAACCAAAATTTCCAGTGGTTAGTAACCACATGTGGCTAACGGTGATCGTACTGGCCAGTGCAAATGTAATACATTGCCTCCAGCTGCCACAGCAATAGCTCCTAGTCTCCCATGGCAGCAGCAGTAGGGTCTGATCCCAGTGCTCCTCAGATCCCTGGTCAGGGGAAGGTAAGAGGCCAAGCCCATGAAGACCCCTGTACTGTGATAATAATGGTTCAGTTAACACTCAGAGACCATAGTGTTACCTCCTTGGTGCTTACCATGTAAGTTATATTTCCAGTTATATTTTCAGGTGCACAAATGTATACACAATTTTTATTTTTAAATCAAGTTTCATTTCAATATATTTTATGTCTTGATTCCTAAATTTTTAACACAGCATTCCTTCTGTTGTTGAAATTTTCCTCCATTTGGTGAAGACTATTTAAGGTAGAATAATTAGTAGCTAGTAGGTTTCACACATGTATTTTAAAATAGAAGTCACACTTAAGATGTGATTGTCAGAGAATAGCTCATCTGTAACGTTAGAAAAGCAATGATAAAAATGTTAATGTGATAATTTGCAGGCTGCAAGGCACTAAGATATCACCTGCTTGGCATTGTACCTTCCCGCTGATATGGCTGAAGGGTCCTTGTCCAGAACTGTGAAGGGTCTGACATTTTACCCAACTGATAAGCTAACAAGTCAGCTTGTTAGTTTCATGGATTCTGGCAGAAGACACAAGACTCCAGGGCCAGAGACAAAGAAGTTTATTACTCACCACATAGCAAGGAGCATAAGCATCAGTATATTGTGACAATACCCCTTGCCCATAGAGCAATACATCTAGGCCCACATGGACGTTTGTACACACAATGGGTTTCATTTCATGAGACAAATCCTGAGTTTCCAAGGCTGTAAGTAAACCTGCCCTTTGTAAGAGGAAGACACTATTTCTACCTATCAAGGCTGTTCACTATACATGCATCCTAAAGATAATCCAAAACAAAACGCAGTTTTGGATCCTAAAGATAATCCAAAACAAAACGCATTCTAATATTTGCCTGAAGGAACATCGAGCATTTGCCAGACCACAGTTTCTATTCATCCAAATGCTCTTAAACCAAAAATCACTTTAGTCAAATGTTCAAATCAATTATAGTAGTCTTTGCTAAGTTTGCAAACTGATACAAAATCTAAATCCATCCACCTCCTACAGTCTTGCATGGCCTGGCCCTTGCTGGTCTCTCTTGCTTCATTTTATGCTAACCTTTCTCCCGACCATGTTCCAGGACACTGGCTTAGATTCAGCTTTTTTCAACACCCTCCACATGCCAACATTTTTACACCTCAGTGACTGTACACATTGTTCCTTCTGTGGAGATTACCTCATCCCCTCCTAACTCTCCCTGCATTCTGTTCACCCTCATCATAACATATATCACATTTGTACTGAGATATTTACTTTCTTATTACCTATCTATGGTGTGTTTCTTCACCAGAAGGCCTGCTCCATGGCAGCAGGGACTGCATCTAATTAACTGATACACCTAGAGTCTAAGGTGCTGCTGGTCCAAGATGATGCTCAATAAGATGTATAGAGTAATGAATAAGCCCAGCAAAAATGTCACATAATTAATTCTCACTTTGTGCACATGATTGTGACTCCCAGAGCCTGACTATCTAGGCAACCATAACTAGAAAATCAACTAATTCAAGTATTTAATCAAATTCAGTAGCTTGAAATGCAAATATACAAAACCCAAGTTACATCAGTTCATTAGCAAAATACCAGAGTAGTACTTCTTGCTCTGTATAAGGGAGTGTGACTCTCTAATGGTTAATGCATGTCAACTTGACTGGGATACAACGTGCCCAAATATTTTGCTAAACATTATCTGGCCTTGTCTCTGACAGTGTTTCTAAATGAGATTAATATTTGTATCAGTAGACTGAGTGAACTGCCTTCCCTAATGTGAGTGGGCCTCATCCAATCCACTGAAGGTCTGAGTAAAATAAAAACGTGGAGTAAGGGAGTTTTTACTTTCTCTACTTGTCTTGGAGCAGAGAATTCAGTGTTCTCCTGCCTTCACATTTCCTAGGAATGGAGCTATACCATTGGCTCTCCTGGGTCTCCAGCTTGCTGACAACAGATATTGGGATATCTCAGCCTCCATAATTGCACGAACCAATTCCTATAACAAATCACATATAGGATTACTTTCATATATATATATATATATATATATATATATATATACATATATATACACACACACACACACATATATACACAAACATACACATATATATGAATTTCATATATATACATACACATATATACATTCTAGTCATATACATATATATGTGTATATATATATATGAAATTCATATATGTATGTGTGTGTGTGTTTGTGTGTGTGTGTGTGTGTGTGTATATAATTTTTCTGGAAAATCCAGACTAATGCAGACTCTTCATTAAATTCAGAGTCCAACTGTTGCCATGATTTCTACTAATTTTCATCAAATCAACTTCTGAGTTGATTAGAATCAGATTAGTAAGTGCTTATAAGTAGTCTTATAAGTAATACTTATAAGTTCTTTTGATTTAAAATGTTAATTTGTGGGGCGCCTGGGTGGCACAGTCGGTTAAGCGTCCGACTTCAGCCAGGTCACGATCTCGCGGTCCGTGAGTTCGAGCCCCGCGTCAGGCTCTGGGCTGATGGCTCAGAGCCTGGAGCCTGTTTCTGATTCTGTGTCTCCCTCTCTCTCTGCCCCTCCCCCGTTCATGCTCTGTCTCTCTCTGTCCCCAAAATAAATAAACGTTGAAAAAAAAAAAAAAAAAAGAATCACCCTTTAAAAAAAAAAATAAATAAAATGTTAATTTGTCTTACTTTTGATTCCCCATTGACTTCTTGGAACATAAGTGATATACCAAATTAGTGGCATATATTTCTGTTCTTGGATCTCAAGCTTCACTGAAACAATAGCCCTGCTCTTTCATAAATTTGTCCATTAGACAAATATTGATTGCCATATGCTACCTGCCAGGAATACAAGATGAACAGGACACTGTCCTGATCCCCATGAGACTAGTAGCTCAGTGATGTGCAGAAATGTAAACAAATAATTGCTGGAGTAAACACCTTAGGGATGCTTCACATAGCAAACCAATGACGTCCACTGATATTGGCCACAACTCCACTCCAGGCAATGGCTGATAAGGACTGGAGGAAGGCAGTTATTTAATAGACTAGAGACAAGAGATGAGACATAACTCTTTTGAAAAGCTGAAGCAGCTTTCCAATTCTTGACTCTACTTTCTTATGAGGTCAGTGTGTATCTCTTGGTGCTGAAGTGTGTGAGTTATCCCAGTGTCCTCCCAATAACTTGGCTTTTGGTCTTAACACAGCTTGGAATGGGTTTCCGTTACTTATAGTGCAAAGGAAACTTTATTGGAAGGGTTTGCTAAGTACTAAATTTACTGTGATAATTAGAGGCATGGACTAGGAAGGGAGGTCTAAGTGTTAAGAAGGACCTAACAGACCTGGGTTCTAAGGAGGAGAAGGCCTCCACCACTTGAAAAATGCTCTCACCAGGAAGATGCAGGACCCACCTTGACAGAGATAGGGTTTTAATTCACTAAGTAAAACTCATATTGAAAATATGTGCCATTTTGATGTTGCCATATACTTCAGGCCATCATTTACAATAGGCACAAAATAGATTCTTTGGACAAAAATTAACCAGCACACTTAGTTTCTAAGAGAGTATAGTATACAACCACCTGGTACAAATCCAAAATGTTTTCTGCTAAATTAGTTAATATAAATTTATAAATTTTAACTGAAAACCTATCTGAGTAAATTTTAGATATTCACTGACACATAAGCGCATTATTCCATACTATGAAAAATGATACCCATGGTGGGGTTCTCGTTTAAGATGGTAATATTCTAAGATCTTGAACTTCTTTCCTCCCACAGACATGCTGAGTGTACCACTACATATGAAACATTTTCCTATTAAAAAACTTAAAGCCTGGCTGAGTCATGGTTACACATCAGGCAAATGAAAAGAAAACCAAATCAAAGTGGGTAGGAAAAGCTGGGACACAATTTCACCATAGACCCTACCACAGGTGTGGCAACCCACAGTCAGGAGGGAACTCAAACCCAGAGCTTCCTCCTGAGTGGTAAAGAGTTCAAAGTCCACATCAGACACCTCAACTTTTAAGATATGTACTTGAGAGATGAGCCCCCAAAACATCTAATTTCGAAAACCAACGGGGTTCCTGTTTGAGATCCACAAGACAGCAGCGATCTAAGAAATGTCTCTTAAACGGCCCTCTCACTTGGACTGACTCACTTCAGGGCCCCCGGCTCAGAGGCAGCTGATCACCTCCGAACTTAAAATGAAGGAGGCTCACCTGCTTATATTAAAACCTCGACGTGAGGGGCAGGCATCTGCTTTGATACACACATCTCTCTATGTTTATATATATTTGTTGATGGAAGGTTTTTAACTATGATGGATAAATGGATAAAGAAAATATGGTATATTTATATGGAATATTATATAGCCATAAAAATAGTGAAATCTTTCCATTTGCAGAAACAGGGATAGACCTCAAGGGCATTAAGCTAAGTGAAATAAGTCATAGAAAGACAAATGTATATGGAATCTAAAACACAAAACAACTAAATTCATAGATACAGAGAACAGATTAGTGATTGCAAGGGGCAATGGGTAGTGGAGGATGGGGAAAATGGGTAAATTGTGTTGTTTGGGTTTTTTAGTTTCAATAAATTTAATAAAAAATCCTTTAAAAATGAAAAAGACCATATCTATGAACTGGTTTCAGATTCATTCATTTGGATTATCTTAATAATCAGTAATGGCTGTGGCACCCAGGTGGCTCAGTCAGTTAAGCATCTGACTCTTGATTTCGGCTCAGGTCACGATCTCACGGTTTGTGAGATGGAGCTCCGAGGTGGGCTCCTTACTGTCAGCTTGAGATTCTCTCTCCCTATCTCTCTGCCTCTCCCCTGCTTGTGCTCTCTCTCTCTCTCTCTCTCTCTCTCTCAAAATAAATAAATAGATAATTGTTGTAGACTCTAAGTCTAAAGTTCTTTTTTGTCTAGCAAAAGAGTGGGATGCAGGATTGAAAGCGAGAGATGGCTAATGTCCGGGAAAAGACAAGAGCCCCGAATAAGGGTCCTTTGCCCGTTTTTATTAGGATCAGAAGGCTTACAAACATGGCGATGGACGTGCACAAAGGGACAATGAATCTGTGATCATTAATTTGTGGACATGAGGGAAAGGGAGTCTTGAGGATATTTGTGGTTAGGGGTTTGGGTTAATACCAAACAAACTCCGGGAGCTGGGCAGTCAGGAGGAAGGTTGTTTACAGCGGACATGAGGCAGCAGCTCTGTTTATCTTAGCTAGCCTAGAGGATGAGACAGATAGGGGAGTAACCTCAGGGTTGACAAGGCACCTTTTCTTTTGTTAACCATCTCCACTCTGGGCTGCTTTGCCTGCAGCATAGTGGTCCATAGTCTAATTCACCAATTTACCTAACCTGGCCCTACTGTCCTGTGAAAGCAGCTTTTCTGCTATAGTACTAAATTGGGAGTGCTTCCACCCTGAATATCTAATCTTGTTTATTTCATATACCTATGTATTGGGCACCTTTGCATGGTTTCTATTTCAGGCCTTTGCCTCTCCCTCTTTATTTTGGGGGCTCTGCACCCCTTCTCTATTTTGGGGTGCCTTTGCACCTCCCTATTCCTAGAACCTTTATGCCTCCCTATTATCAGGGTGTCTTTACACCCCCCTATTCTTGGGGTGCCAACCTGATTTTCCCAAACTCGGGTGTGAGCATTTTATAGCTTTGCATTTCTTTATGCCTTGTTAACCCATTGGTGTAAGCCCTGGGGATTCCTAAGCTTATCCCCCACAAATAATACACACATACATATGTACATACATACATACATACATACATACATATGAACAAAGAAGCTCTTAACAATCAGTACGGGGGGCGCCTGGGTGGCGCAGTCGGTTAAGCGTCCGACTTCAGCCAGGTCACGATCTCACACTCCGTGAGTTCGAGCCCCGCGTCGGGCTCTGGGCTGATGGCTCGGAGCCTGGAGCCTGTTTCCGATTCTGTGTCTCCCTCTCTCTGCCCCTCCCCCGTTCATGCTCTGTCTCTCTCTGTCCCAAAAATAAAAAAATAAACGTTGAAAAAAAAAAATTTAAAAAAAAAAAACAATCAGTACGGACTGCTAGAACCAACAAAAAGTAGTATCAGTGGAAAAATTACTCTTGTCCTTTTCTTCCCTCATTTCTTTTCTTCCTCCCTTCCTCTAGCTCCTCACTCCTTTTTCTGTCTTGTTATTTGTTCTTTCAGTTTAAGGGGTGGTGGGGGGGAATCCTGTTTTATCTTATTTAAAGTCCTTTAAGCAATAAAGTCTTAGTGATATAAAATGTACATTTACTTTTATAGTTTTTATATTTATATTATAATAACTTATATATTACACTTAAGTAATCTAGAAATAGTCCTAATGAAATTTCATTTTACTGGGGAATGCGAAGCTGAAGAGTAATCTCTGATGACTCCCCATCACCAAAGATCAACTGGTCTTCAGTGAACTCACAGAGAACACAGATCTGGCCCACCTGACAGACTCTTTAAACCTCTCCAGGGAATGAGATTCTAAAACTTAATATTCTAATGAGTAAAAGAAATTATCTTTCTTTTCCTAGTGAGAGAAATGATCCTTTAATGTTTCTTACAACTCAAAGGTCTCTGCTGAAATAAAAGTCTATTTTCTTTTGTTTTGTTCTCAGCCAAGTTAGAGAATACCTGGGGAATAACTTCCAATATGCAGAGTAAAATAACTCCCTTCCAGGAACTTCACAAAGGACATCAAAGAGCAGTGTTGTCTATTCCCCCTTACCCTCTTACCCAGAGGTTTAATTATAATAACAAGATTTTAAAGACCAGGCCTGATTACTGTTAAGATTATATGATAACACACACATCTTTCTTTAGTTCCACCTTGAAATAGATAGGAGAACAAATATTAACTGCACCAAAAGTAGTTAGAATGAGAGGATAAGAAATCTCATTCATTTTGGATAAGAGAAAAATTGCATTTCATAATTTAATCAGGAAAAATGAAGCACTCAACATTCATCACTAGTAGTTACACAGAGCAAGTAATCATTGGTCTTATTCTTACTGCTTCTTCTTTGTCACTTAAAGCTGTTATTTCAACTTGTCACATTTCCATAGCAACTAATACCTCAATTTTTATAGTTAAAACACTTGGAATCATTTCTAACTATTCTAAATGCTCCAATATATTGTTAAAACCCTTGGCTGCTCTTCCTAAAAAGCCAACTTCTCTCTCATGTGGTACAAAGAATCAGCATCACCCTTGACCTAAATAAACCTCATCAACTGATCTAATTTTTGAAGACCAATCTTTTTTCTTAGTTGGGAGGGTGGAGGGACTCTGAGATAAGTCAAATAATGATATCTTTCTGCCCCACCTGACTGCTACACCAGCTGAGAAATAAAACAAGGGGTAAGACAAATGGAGACCAAAACGCCACCTTCATTACTGTGAAAGGCCAAGATGCCAAAATTTAGTGCAGGAGCAAAATTAACTGAAACTGAACCCCTCCCCACAGAAGCCAGATATGACTGCCTGTCACGTCAGCAGTGGGTTCTCAACAGGGAAGAGAGGGCTGGTGCAGAAGAAATGGGAAAGGTCTATTCCAAGGGGAGGCTGGGTCTCAAAAAGGAAAGAAGGGCTGAACATACCCAGACAATTTTTCCTAATTAACCACAGATGTCATCCTTAGCTGGCATGGAATGAGTAAACTGGCAGAGAAATAAGGAGTTACATTAACTTAACTCCTTCTACTTGCAAGGGAATACTAGAAAAGGGAAATACTTACTCTTTTTCTTGCCCTACTCCTCCAACATTTCAAGAACTACTAAACACCATTCTTTCACAACAAAGTGCCTATCAGTTTGCACATACCTCTGGTAACCTACAGATAGCAGGTTGCAATTTATAAGAATACTGTAATCTTAAGAATTGCACCTCTTATTTTTCCCGATATTTTTCTGGCTAGAAAATTGTTTTTCACCATTGTGTGCCTTATTTACTTAACATGCATTAACATTTTTTCTGAACTACTTAAAAGTCAAAATTTTACTTTATAACTAATCTGAAAACCAACAAACATGCTATAGTTAACTTAAGTCTTAATTTCCTCTTTGTAAAATGGTGTTAATAATAACACTTACCACACAGGTGTTGTTTTGAAGATTAAAACAAATTAGGCATGTGAAGTCCTATGCCTGGCACCTAAATAGTGCTCAATACCTATTAGAGATGGTGGTGGTGGTGATGTCATGATTTCACTCTTCAATCACGGTTTAAGTCCAAATTATATTCAGAATTTTATGAAATCTTCTCATCTCCAATGCTATTTCCTACAATCTCTTATCTGTGCTATTTCATCAGCCCCCTCCTTGGATAAACCGACTCCTCTCTTGCCCCTTCATAGTGCCCTTCCATAGCAAGCACAGTGATTTTTTTA
This sequence comes from Puma concolor, assembly GCF_028749965.1. Lineage (NCBI taxonomy): Eukaryota > Metazoa > Chordata > Mammalia > Carnivora > Felidae > Puma > Puma concolor. Next base: position 94,821,460 of record NC_141667.1, read on the forward strand.
AAAAGTAGATCAGATCTTGTAACTCTCTTACTTGAAGCCCTCCAATGGCTTCTCATTGTACCCAGAATAAAGTCCAAACTCCTTATCAGGGCCTACAAGTTGGACTTGAGCTGGCCCTGTCCAACTCTCTAACCTCATCTTCCTCTATTATCCTGCTGACTGTCTATGCTTCAGCCATGGTAGCCTTCTTTCTTTCCCTCTAATTCCTCAAGCTGATTCTTATTCAGGGGGCCTTTTTAAGAAATTTAGGCCCAAGGTTGAGGAAAATTCTTTCCATTTCCAGGCTTCAAATTAAGTAATAAGCTCTTTCTTTATCAGAAAATGAAAAACTCAAAGCTCCAAAAACAAAAATTAAATCATTTTTTTCTTCTCTTAGCTCTAGTAATCAAAAGCTTTCATTCATAACACACTCTGACCATTGGTTCATGCCTTATTATTTGCTTTTCATAATAATATAATAATTAAACACAATACCTAAAATAAACCATAACCCAACATCCAACTATGACCTTCCCACATCCGCCCTCACCTCTCATCACTATTATCACCCTGAATACAGAACACAGAAGACCTGAACAGCACTATCAACCACTTTGGGCCAATGAACATTTATAAAACATTTTTCCCAACATCAGCAGAAAATACTTTCTTTTCATGGTTATAAGAAAAATTCACCAAGAGTGATTATATTCTGGGCTATAAAGCAAACTACAACAAAAATTTTGTTAAAGTTCTTAGACCATAATGGAATTACACTAGAAATGAGCAACACAGATATTTGGAAAATCTCCACATATCTGGAAATTAAGAAACATAATTCTAAATAATCCATTGTTCAAAATTAGTAAATGTTTTGAATTGAATTAAAACTAGAATGTAACCTATCAAAACTCAAGGCATGCATCAAGCAGTGCTTAGATATTTATACCATTAAATACACAGAAAAGAACAAAAGTCTCAAATCAATAACCTAAGCTTTCACTTTGAAAAAACTGGAAAAAGAAGAGCAAATTTAAATCCAAAGCAAGCAGAAGAAAGTAAACAATACAGACAAGGCCAGAAATCAATGAAATTAAAAACAGAAAATCAGTTAAAGCAAAAGTTGGTTCTTTGAACAGATTAACAAGATTAAAAAACTTTTAGCTGACCAAAAATGGAGCGGGAAGACACAGCTACCAGTGTCAGGAATGGAAGACGAGACATCACTACGCATCTACAGATATTAAAAGAATTATAAAGGAATATTACTAACAACTTTATGGCCATACATTAGACAACTAAGACAAAATGAACACTTTCCTTGAAAGGTACACAACCAAAACTCACTCAAAAAGAAATAAATAACCCGTATAGTATTATACTTCCTAATGAAGACCTCCCAACAACATATATTTTTATAACATTCTTATGTTAATGCGTAATAGAAAGTCTGAACAGCTTTACGTAGTAATTATTAAAACTGAGATGAAATAGACAAACTCTTAGAAAACTGACTTACCAGATATGAATCAAGAAGAAATTGCAGTTCTATGAATGGTTCATTAATTATTAAAGCAATTTAGTCTGTATTTAATATCTTCCCACAAAGGAAACACCACATCCAGATGGCTTTGCAGCATGTTTTACTAAACCTTCAGGTACAGAGCATCCCAACTTTAGATGAACACTTCCTGTAAATATCAATTCAATTTGTAACTTCTTTTTGCTTTCTTTCAGGTGTTTTTGTGGAGCACAGTTTCTTAATATGGTCAAATTAGCCATTCATTTCTTCTTATCCTGTGTAGTTCATGAAGATATTCACCTTTGTTACCTATGAAGAAATTAAAAAATTTGTTGTTGACATGTAGGCCCTCAATCTGTCTGGGGGTGATTTTTGTTTTCAGCCTGACATGGTGATCTAATTTAATGTAAGTAACCAGTTTTTGTGCAACTCCACCAGTCCTTCCTTTATACATTGATCTGACATCTAGCTCTGTTATTTAATAATATTCTATATATAGGAGTCTCTTGCTGGCCTCTCTATTCTGTTCATTGGTCAATTTATCTACTTCTGTACTAAAACTGCACTATCTTATGTAACTTCATAGAAAATTCTCATATCTGGTAGGGCCAGGTCTTCAGAAGTGTTCTGACTATTCCTAGCTCTTAACTCTTCCAGCTTCAATCTCATGGTTCACTATGATCCTTGCCTTGCAAACACTCTGAACTCCTTTGCCCTTCCTCTGTCACATTCACCTGACTAGACCACACTCCCAGTCCTATTACCCAGCTCTCAACCTACTAAGTCACCATATTGAGTGTGAAGAAAACACAAAACCTAATCCCCAGTGTGATGTTATTAGTAGATGGGTTGTTTGGGAGCTGATTAGGTCATAAGGGTGGAGTCTTCATGAATGAGATTAAGGCCCTTATAAAAGGACCCCAATATGTCAATTATATCTCAATAAAACTGGGAAAAATATGCAAATAAATAAAACAGACCTCCCCGCCCCGAGAGCTACATTCGCCCTTCTGCTATTTGAGGTTATGTTAAAAAGGGATGGATCAAGAAATGAGCTCTCACTAGATATCAAATCTGCCAGCATCTTGATCTTGGATTTCCCAATCTCCAAAACTGTAAGAAATAAATTTCTGTCATTTATAAGCCACTCAGTCTATAGTATTTCTTTAGATACCAAATCTGCCAGCACCTTTATCTTGGACTTCCCAATCTCCAGAACTGTAAGAAATAAATTTCTGTTATTCTATAAGTCACTCAGCCTATAGCATTTCATTATAGTAGCCTGAAAAGACTAAGGCACTATCCCTCAGTATAACAGGTATAATAAAAGTGTTTACATTTTAGTGTTATTAGAATTAAGTAAGTTAATAAATATAAGTCACCTAAAACAGTATGTGGCACATAGTATTATTTAATACTAGTAGTGTTATTCTAGATGATGATTTCATACTCTATCCTCTCTCCTCTAATGTCTTTTCCCTACTCTTTCTCTGTACTGATGACCTTAGTGGTTTCATTAAGGAAACAGCAATCAAAAGAGAAGTTCCACATTTTCCCACCAACAAATCTTCCAATTTACTTGTAGTGGTACCCCTATAGTCTGCCTTCTCTATTACTATAGATAAATTGTTATTATTCCTAAGTTCAATTCCTCCACTTGGGGACCCTTCTAGTTTCCCCAAGGACTTGTTCACACAGTTATTCTCTTTTTCTAATGAACTATCCATTTTTCTTCTCTATTGGAACAATCTCCTACAAAAATGTCATACAGTCTGCCATCTTAAACAAACTCATCCTCACTCCAAATCCTCCTTCAGACAGAACCCCTTTTCTCTGCACATTATAGAAATATGCTCTCCAAAAATATGTCAATAACTTCTGTCTACACTATTTTATTTCCCGTATTGTCTTGGCTCCAATCCAGATCAGGCTTACATCTTTGCAACTCCATGGGAACCCCACTTAACAAAATCACTAAAATCCTCCACATTGCCAAATGCATGACAATTCTCAGTCCTCATCTTACTTTCCTTTCACACTTGCTCACTTCTACTTAACTTGGCTTTGATGAGAGTACAGAATCAGCCACTCTTCAGGCTATTTTGCTTCACCTCCCTTTTGTATCCTAAGTTTTAATGTGCCCAAGGCTCAGGTCTCCAACCTTTCTCTGTTCTAACTACAGTCATTCCCTAAGTGATAATACTTATGGCTATGGCTTTCAATACTGTCTATTCACTCACTGATAATTCCCTTGAACTCCCCCACATATATCCAACTACCTACCTCCCATACCTACCTAGAGGTCCAAAAGGCATCTCAAACTGACACATCGATAACTGAACTCTTAATTTCCCCTTCTAAATCTGTTCCTCTCCCAAAATATCCCACTTAATAAAGAACACCACAAATCACCCAGTTGCTCAGGTTGAAAATCATAATTCCTCTCTGACATCCTACAGTCTTCGGCAAATCTCGCCGGCTCAACCTTCAGTGTATCAAATCCAACACTTTTTACCACCTTCACTGACAGTCCAAGGTATCATTACATGTCTCAACTGGACTATTATAACACCCTCCCAGATGGTCTCACAGATTCATCTCTTACAGTTTTTTTTATAAGTGATCCTATATTTTTATAGGATCAAACCTGTAATATCCTATCATTACTCCCCTGCTCAAAACTTTTCAATGGCATTCAGTCACACAAAGAGTAAACAAAGCCTTTACCAGGATCTACAGGCTTCACAATTTCCTGTGCACCTTAGACCTCATCCAGTGCCACACTAGTCCTCACTCACTGAGTTCCCCCTCCTTGATTCTTCAGTTCTGAAAAAGTACCCCCTCTCATTCTCCTCATTGAGAGCCCCTTTTCCTGAATGCTCCACCCCATATACTTTGTCTAACTGGTTCCTTTTCTTTAGGATCTCAGTTCACATGTAATGTCCACAGAGATGGCTTCTTAAACCCATTCCAGAGTAGCCACCCCCATCCCCAAGTCACCACCACCTGACGAACTTTATATCCTCTAGAACACTTATCAGTATTTAAAACTTTCCCACTTAGGAGTGCCTGGGTGGCTCAGTCGTTTAAGCACCTGACTATTTGGGCTCAGGCAATGATCTAAGGATTCCTAATATCACGATGGTGGTGGGGGCTTCCGGCTCACAGCACGGAGCCTGGTTGGGATTCACTCTCTCTCCCTCTGCTCCTCTCCCGCATCTCTCCCTCTCTCTCTCAAAAACTCTCTCAAAAAAATAAACTGCAAAAAAAACTTTCCCATTTATCTTTAAATACACTTATGTATTATTTCTGCCTTCTAGCACCTAGAAAATAATTTTTTTAAGAACAGATAACTCTCCTGTACTAATGCCTGGCACGAAGAAAACAACTTTAAGAATAGTTGTCTAATGAACCAACATCCCAGAGATCTCTCAAATCTATTTCATTCTACAGGAGAACCTTAAGTTTAAAAAGTTAAATGAATCACCTAAAATGGCATCAGTTAAGTGACAGGTTTTGTTTTAAGGCTTGGTCTACTTCCAAATGTCGGTTTTACAATACATGGCTTCACTGCTTTTTTTTTTTTTTTTCCCCAATTTACGATGCTGCTTGAGTAGGGTTTAAAGCTCAGAGATCTAACTTTCCAAACTACAAGCGTTAAGACCTCCACTCTACCACAAACAGCCACAAACCAGGTACCTCCCTTTAGTCCGACTCAACTCCACTAAATCCCGCCCCTTCCTGGGTTTGCCAAGAGCGCCGGCGCCTCCAGGGAGTCTCCATGCAAAGAGTTCTGGGATTGGTAGTCCACTTTCCTTCTGTCTCCAGCCTTGACATAAAACGAAATAAACAGTAATGCAAGTTAGGTGGTTCAAAATTTCCCACAAACTGAATAAAACTCAGATTCTGGAAAGTGGTGCAAACTTGTCATTTTCAAAGGGTGCCAGCTTCGGATCAGGCACCGCGCAGACAGTTGCTTGGGTCCTTGGCTGGGCGGAGCTTGTTCGCAGTGGCTTGTGGCTCCTTCCTGTGCGCCTTCCTTCTTTTCCTCGGGCCCGTGGTGGTGGCAGGATGGGTGAGCTGTCCGGGTTTGGGCTGAGGGGCCTGCAAGCTGAACTCGGGGGCTGGGGGACGGGCGGGAGAATACAGACAGAACGGTGAGGACGCTACCGGAAGGCCCGCTGGGGAAGGCCGGGGAAGCGCTGCTGTGGCACGCACATGGTCGGGTGCGGAAGGAGCCCATGCGGCGCGGAGCCCACGGAGCTCGCCTTACGACCGGCGTTGGGTAGCCGGTGCCGCTCTGGAACTTGACAAGGGGCTCATTCCTTTGGGAAAACGCACCAATCGGAGTACTTGTGTTCACCCTTTGTTGCTCCGAGGGATCCTTTGAGGTTGAGGTTTAGACCATGTGCTACATTGTAATGAAAGAGCCTATTGGCTTGTAGTCCAGGTGAGGCTAGGGTTTTAGAAGATGTAAAATGACTGGAGTGCTTGCGGAAGAACTCATAGGATTTTGAATTTTAGGCAAGTGTCGTGGTCTTCGTACTGCCAGGAAGCTCCGTAGCCACCGACGAGATCAGAAGTGGCATGATAAACAGTATAAGAAAGCCCATTTGGGCACAGCCCTGAAGGCCAACCCTTTTGGAGGCGCTTCCCATGCGAAAGGAATTGTGCTGGAAAAAGTGTAAGTGAAAGTCCACACTTTTTCCTCAAGGTTTCTTTTACTATGGTAACGCGAACCAAATACATCTGAAGTTGTTAATTTTAGATATAAATTCTAAAGTGTTTGGGTAGAATATTTGTCTGGAAGTTGGTAACTTAGGGCTTAGGGGTTAGGTAACTAAGGGTTTTGAATCTCTTAGGGATGGCATTGGAGGGGGGTGGGTAGTAACAAGGGACGAGCTGTCTTAAGAAATTGCCACTCAACCATTTTATTCTTAGCAATCACATCTTTCTAGTTGGGACAATTAAGGTAAAGAGAAGTTTCTTGCCTGAGGTTGCAAATCTGAGGTTGAGCTGCATGAAGGTTGACTTTACAAAATGATAATTTTTAAGGCACTAATCAATGCACTGCCAGTCAGTAGTCTTTGTATCTCTTATTTTTGATTCATATTTTTTACAACTGGTAAGGGCCCAGAGATTTTCCCTGAGGGAAAGCTTGGTTGAAATCAGAGGAGTTAACCAATATAGGATTAGACCGACTAGGTGGAAAGAGCATAATGTCTAATGAATTCTCTGCCTAACAAACTAAAATGTATGCCTTCTCAGAAAGGCACCTCACTGCTGTGCTCTTTATATTTTAGAGGGGTTGAAGCCAAACAGCCAAATTCTGCCATCAGGAAGTGTGTCAGGGTCCAGCTGATCAAGAATGGCAAGAAAATCACCGCCTTTGTACCCAATGATGGTTGTTTGAATTTTATTGAGGTAAGTGTTTTAGTCTGCGGTTGCTTCTGTTGCTGAGATGGTTTTGCCCGGTTTTTTTATATGAAGAACGGGTATTTTTAGTGATTGCCACTCACACCAGAAGTAAACTGTTGATTTTATTCCAGGAAAACGATGAGGTTCTGGTTGCTGGATTTGGTCGCAAAGGTCATGCTGTTGGTGACATTCCTGGAGTTCGCTTTAAGGTCGTCAAAGTAGCCAATGTCTCTCTTTTGGCCTTATACAAAGGCAAGAAGGAAAGACCAAGATCTTAAGTTTTGATGATGAAAACGTGACAATAAATTTTCATATACCAAAAATATGTTTTGTGTCTTATTTTCTTTAGTACAGAGATGCAGTGTATACCTTTCCATTTAAGGAGAATGGGAATACCATTAATTCAGGATTCTCTACAGTAAATGGGATTCATAGTTTTTTCTACTCTCTATGGAATAAATCTACAGTTTTCCTGTATAGAGAGAGGGCTTCAAAAACTAACTGCACTTAAAGCAGGAATCATGTTGGGAAACCCTAGCAGTGTACTTTCTGAGATCCATCTCCCTGGGGACCCAGTATGATAAACGCCCTAAAGTTGCTCCCTGCTCTGGTGTTTGAGTATCTAAAGGTTCACAATCCGTGTTGTAATTCTGTTTATGACAGCAAGAAACGCACTAGATGATTGAGTGGAAGTGTATGCCTGGCAAATTGAGACAGAAGAAAAACTTGTTTGGGGCTCCTGGGTGGCTCAGTTGAGCATCTGACTCTTGATTTCAGCTCAGGTCATGGGATCGAGCCCTACATTGCATCAACCTCCACACTGAGCATGGAGCCTGCTTAAGATTTTCTCTAAAAATAATTGTAAAAATCAAAAGAAAAAAGCAAGAATGTTGAACTATAGAATGATTAACCTCAGTGTTCTTTGTACTGACTGTCAGTAACTGATAGTTTGACCTTGAGGTTTATTTCATGGCACAAAGTAGAAGTGATCAGTTAGAAATGATCTAGAAGGATTGTAGCTTGATAATTGAAGCTGGGTATTGGGTACGTGGGACTTTTTTGTCCATTCTTTCGGATTTTTATTCCGGTATAGTTAACATACAGTGTTCTCTTAATTTCAGGTGTACAGTCTAATGATTCAACACTTCCATACATTACCTGGTGCTCCTCACAAATGGACTCCTTAATCCCTATCACTTCACCTATTCTACCCCCTACTTCCTGTGGTAACCATTAGTTTGTTTTCAGTAGTTAAGAGTTTTTGGAGTTTTTTTCTTGCAGCATGGTGCAGTCTGTTAAGCAGCCAACTTCAGCTCAGGTCATGGATCTCACAGTTTATGGTTTGAGCCCCAGGTCAGACTCTGCTGACAGCTCAGCCTGGAGCCTGATTCAGATTCTGTATCTCCCTCTCTGTCCCTTCCTCGTGCGCTCGCTCTTTCTCTCTCTCAAAAGTTTGTTTCTTGGTAGTGTCCTTAACTCTTGTTTCATAATTTCCATAGGAGAAAAATAATAAAATCTGTCTAAAATGAAGCTTATTAGCTTTCTCAAATTTTATTGGAGGAACTGCTGTTGGCAGCATTAGTAAATGTGAATTAATTTGCTCTTTGAATATAGCCTAGTGTTAGGTTATGTTTAGGATCTTGGAAAATGAGAATTCTTTGGCTTTCAATTTCCCATAAGACCAAAACCATGGTCCTTTCTACAGTATAGCAGATCGGTGTTTTGTCTGGTCCTTTCCTCCTCCAGCAGCAATGAACTCTGCCTTGCTCAAACTTGAATTTCCCAGGCAGTTTCAGGAGACCCCTCACATTCCACCTGCTGCTTCTCCCATCTCAGACCTCATTGATTTCCAAATACATCACACATCACACTTGTGTTTATGCTTGTCACAAATGATTGTGTGATTTGTCTTTCCACAAGAATGGGGAGTGGCTTTTTTTTTTTTTATTGAAACACAAAGTCTGACATTTAAATTGTGTAAATTTAATAAGTACACATATTAATTTGATATATTTATATGTGGTAATAAGACAAGATGGGCTATCCTTTATTTCTATTTCAGGGTTTACTAATGTGTGTAGTTGCATAGGTATCCACTAAGTCATTCTCAAAGGCTGACCAGATGCTTTCCAGTTGACATACTGACCCAAGCAGGGAGATCTCTGGGTCTTGTCTACCCGGCCTGAACCATAAGAAGCCACCAAGGGCCACAAGATCTCATCCCTGTGGTCAGGTGCAGTGTAGGGAGCTGGGAGGTGTTGCCTGGCAGTGCAGGAGGGAGGAGGCTTGGGGAAGGTGAGAAGGCGGGTGGCACTGACACCTACCCACCCCTCTGCAGTGTGTCCTTTTTTCTGCCATGTTGAGACCTCAGCCAAGTCTATAGAGAACACACCTGGGAGTTAAGACATTCTGTGACAGTGGCTCACTCTTGTCTGCTGGGTGCACCAGGGATGCCTGTTCTATAGCTAAATGACTGACAGACACAAATCCACCTCATGTACCTCAAACCCCAAGTGTTTGATCTGCTTCCTTCTTAACAACTCCTTCTGCCTCCTGTGTATTTCTCTCACCCATCCCTCACCACCTTGTGACCCATACTGCCCTTCTTCGATCCAGCATGAAGTGTGTGCCTCGTTTGTGCCGCATGTGTAAGCTGTAGGGTGAGAGAAACGAAGCACTCACCTTGGGTGCAAAACTTAAGCAAAATCCCAGCAGATTTTTTTCCTGTAGAAATAGAAAAGCTAATTCTAAAATTTATATGAAAAGGTAAAGGAACTAGAATAGCTAAAACAATACTGAAAATAAAGAATAAAGGGTGGAGGAATCACAAAACTTAGTTTTAAGATTTAATTTATAGCTGCAGTAATCAAGAGGGTGTGGTATTAGAGAAGAGGTAGACACAGATCACTAAAATAGAATCCATTAAAAGACAGGTAAGACAAACTGATTTTTGACACATACAAAAGCAATTCAATGGAGGAAGGATAGTTTTTACAGTATACAGTATATAATTTGCAAAAAAGAACAGACCTCAACTTAAATTGCACACCTTATACAGAAATTAATTCAAAATGGGTCATAATATATGAGTGTAAAATATGAATGTAAAATATAAAACTAAAACTTGTAGAAGAAAAGCCTTAATGACTTACAGTTAGGTGAAGAGCTCTTAGACAATACATCAAAAGTACATTCCACCAAAAAAAATAATACACTGGCCTTTTTCAAAATTAAAAATTTTATTCTGTGAAAGATCTTGTTAAGAGGGTGGAAATATGGAAACACAGGGGCGCCTTGGTGGCTTAGTTAAATGTCCAACTCTTGATTTTGGCTTAGGTCATGATCTTGCGGTCATGAGTTCGAGCCCTGTGTTGGACTCTTCATTGGGCATGGATCCTACCTTAGATTCTCTCTCCTCCATTGTCTGTCCCTCCCCCACTCCCCCACTCCCTCCCTCTCCAAAAAAAGAGAAGAAAAAAAGGGATGAAAATACATATCAGAGACAAGCCAAAAATATTTGCAAATCATATACCCAACAAGAGACTTGTATCTAAAGTATATAAAGAACTTTCTAATCTCAAAAGTGATGAAACAAGCAGTCCTATTACAAAATGTATGAATTCCCTTTGTTTCATTCTAGGAACATGTCTGGTGGCGGGATTTGGTCATAACAGTCATGCTGTAGATAACACTCCTGCAGTCTGTTTCAAGGTTGTCCCAGTAGCTAACGTTTCTTTATTAGCTTTGCACAGTCAAGAAAAGAGACTGACATCATAAATTACATATTATGATAAAATTTTCACTAACGGCAGCTTGTATAATCTTTATTTTAACCGATAAAATCTGTTTCAATGGATCATTCAAGTTTCAACTCACATTTCTTATGACACTACAGTTGAGGGATTGTCTTAGCAGGTTGTACTAAGCATTCTTACTTTCTAGCACTGTCCATATTATTTGGTTAAGTGATGTTATGTTTGTTAGTATGTAAGAAAGATGAGTGGATTTCTAAAGCTTATTGTCATGATAATATGACCACAGGAGTTCTAGACCAAAGCATTAAAACATTAAAACCGCATGATTTTATGTCTCATTAGGAGAAAGTCATTTTTAGAGTGACACATTTGAAGGGACTCATGACCACAGATAACCAACATTTCCAAATATGCACACACCCAGTGGCCACCTCATTCAGGTTGTCATTCAAGCCTTTAATGTGTGGTGTGTAACTTCAAAAATGAGGGGACCTCTCGCACACAGAACCTTGGAACTTTAGCCACACATGATGAGCACCATCAGAATCCCTTCCTTTTAACACATTTGGCTTCCCAGACAACCTGAAGCTTTGAACAGTAATTCTAGTGCTAAGGAGTGCTGCTCCCTCAGAAGGGAGGAGGAAATGATGGCCCCATATCACTCTTTCAGATCTTCCAGTCAGAAAAGTACTTTCCACATGTCTACCAAGGATCTGCTTGGTTCTTTGTGATAATATTGACATGAATTCTGTTCTCTACTGATGGCGACGAGGTTTTTTTTGTTGTTGTTTTTTGTTTTTTAGAGTCTAGTTTTCTAAAATCTCTTTTGCTGTGGTTAATTACAAACAAAACAAGGGCTCAAGTTACGTGTCTGGATTAAAAGTGTAGGACATACTGAGCATACCCAAATTTTCAAGTAAATTTAGATGCTATGAATATATTATGCTTCCTTACCACTTTTAATCAGTCAGCTAATGTTTAAATCTGTACAATAGTGGGCAAAGTAAACCACATTTTAAGTAATATTGCATTTTAATCACAGCTGAGAAGAGTTGAGAGAAACACTACTTGCTGAAACATGTTTTGTCTATTAACACTTGCTTTGGAAACAGCAATAGGAAATAGGTTGTTTTGTCATATCACTTTTTTTCCCATCAGTTTTGTGAATTTATCCAATCTTAATTATGTCTTTATATTTTTTCTATATAGTTTGATGTTCTGTTTTGTGTGTATTTGTAGGTAGTAAGACCCTTTCCCCTTCTTTAGGTTCTCCGTAAGTTCCATTTTTTTACCCAAAACTCTTAATTCCATATACAATAGTTGATCTTGTTCCTTCTGTATTTTATACATTTTCTTATTTATAATTAAGTAGGTTTTTTTTTTGTTTTTTTTTTTCTGTCACTATACTCCTCTTTTTCTTGATCAGGACATAATATGGAAGCCACTGTGAATGCAATTTATTGACCAAGTTTCTTGATCTAGGATTTGTCTCATAGATTTTAGAGAGTCTAGGAATCTCCTGCAACTGTGTGCAGAATTTTCTGATATATATTAGGGGTGGGTGTGATTTATGTGGGTGTGTATATGCAAACACACACACACACACACACATTTTTCTGAAAATGGGTTCTGCACATTCTTCAGACTTTTAAAGGGGTTCCTTCACAAGAAACTGGCTATTAAATCTGTATAATAATGAATAGATTTTGTCACATATTACAAAATTGTCCATTTTAATCACAGTTGAGAACAGTCACAAGAAGTTGTCTATGGTTTGATATCATTGATGAAATGTCTCCAATGTGGTGAGGATCTGTGGATGGATTCTCCAGTCTGCAGAAATTACAAAATGTACATTTCACCTTCTGCCTTGATGGTACCAGCTGACCTCATGGAACAATGGGCCATTTTAGAGAAAAGTTCTCCAATATCACTGGCAAAGGCATAATCAGAAAAAGGGTGCAAAGCTTCACCTCAGGAGTAAAAGCAGAGGATAAGAACCCAAAGGTGTTATAACATGTAAGACTGCAGTAAAACTTGATAGAATAGATCAAATAAAAAATGTTCAGTATGCACCTGTAAAAACAAATGACATAATATCTGTAATTTTCTTTAAACTATTTGAGCAAATATAAAGTTTAAAAAAGGTTAAATGAAGCAAATATGGCAAAAATCTTGGTAATTACTGATTCTGCTCTAGAAGTATGTGAGGGTTTATTATATATAGATTTTTTGCAGCTTCTGCACAGCAAAGGAAACAATCAACAAAACTAAAAGGCAACCAACGGAATGGGAAAAGATATTTGCAAATGACATATCAAACAAAGGGCTAGTATCCAAAATCTATAAAGAGCTCACCAAACTCCACACCTGAAAAACAAATAATCCAATGAAGAAATGGGCAGAAAACATGAATAGACACTTCTCTAAAGAAGACATCCGGATGGCCAACAGGCACATGAAAAGATGCTCAACGTCGCTCCTCATCAGGGAAATACAAATCAAAAACACACTCAGATATCACCTCACGCCAGTCAGAGTGGCCAAAATGAACAAATCAGGAGACTATAGATGCTGGAGAGGATGTGGAGAAACGGGAACCCTCTTGCACTGTTGGTGGGAATGCAAACTGGTGCAGCCACTCTGGAAAACAGGGTGGAGGTTCCTCAAAAAATTAAAAATAGACCTACCCTATGACCCAGCAGTAGCACTGCTAGGAATTTACCCAAGGGATACAGGAGTACTGACGCATAGGGGCACTTGTACCCCAATGTTTATAGCAGCACTCTCAACAATAGCCAAATTATGGAAAGAGCCTAAATGTCCATCAACTGATGAATGGATAAAGAAATTGTGGTGTATATACACAATGGAATACTACATGGCAATGAGAAAGAATGAAATATAGCCCTTTGTAGCAACATGGATGGAACTGGAGAGTGTTATGCTAAGTGATATAAGCCATACAGAGAAAGACAGATACCATATGTTTTCACTCTTAGGTGGATCCTGAGAAACTTAACAGAAACCCATGGGGGAGGGGAAGGAAAAAAAAAAAGGTTAGAGTGGGAGAGAGCCAAAGCATGAGAGACTCTTAAAAACTGAGAACAAACTGAGGGTTGATGGGGGGTAGGAGGGAGGGGAGGGCGGGTGATGGGTATTGAAGAGGGCATCTTTTGGGATGAGCACTGGGTGTTGTATGGAAACCAATTTGACAATAAATTTCATATATTAAAAAAAAAAAAAAATATATATATATATATATATATATATATATATATATATATATATATATATAATATACATATCCTAATTGTTTAACTCCAGCTTTCTGGTTTTATTAGAACCAGTATATGGACAGTCAGCTCTGATGGAAGCAAAACAGAGATTTGGGGCAATTAAATGGACAATAAAAAAACTGGAAAACTAACTCTAGCAACACTGAGAAATGCATAGCCTACTAGAAGAAGTAAGCTGAGAATCTATGCAAAATTTAGCAAGACATAAAGAAAAAAAGGGTCAGCTCAGTAATAAAAGCAAAGTAAAATAAAATTATTTTCAAAGATTTTAGGGAAAGTAAAGCACAGACTACTGCTGGGAATGTAAATCATATAGCCTTAGTAGTGAAAAATTTAGGGACATGAATCAAAAGTCTTAAGACATTTCATATTCTTTGATCTGTTCATTCCCTTAGTAACAGTATAACCTAAAGCAACTGCTTCTGCACACATTTCTTACTGCATTAGATCTCTGAGGGAGGGGCTTTGTCTACCTTACTGACCACTATATCCCTAGCACAGGTCCTGACCACGCAGGAAGTATGCGCTTAATGAATGTATGTTAAATAAACAGAGAAGAATTAGAAACAACCTAAACGTCCGATAGAATTATTTGGTACATTTTGATACAGAAGATATACTAGTCATTGTAAGTTGGTTTTTCAAAGGATATCAAATGACATGGGATAATGCTGTCAATATAATGTTATATGGGAAAAATAAGAATGTAAAATTATATATGGAATGATCCTAATTAAATATGTCCAAACTAGTATGAGGAAATACAGCAAAATTTTAATTGCAGTTATCCATGGGTGATTTCCACTTAAGCACATTTGAAATGTTCGCCTTCAAATGTTTCTGTGGCTTCCAAGTTATTCATTAGGACAAAAATCTTTTCTAAAAATGAATTTTAGGGGTGCCTGGGTGGTTCAGTCAGTTAAGTGCCCAACTTTGGCTCAGGTCATGATCCTGTGGTCTGTGAGTTCAAGCCCCATGTAGGGCTCTGTGCTGACAGCTCAGAGCCTGGAGCCTGTTTCAGATTCTGTGTCTCCCTTTCTTTCTGCCCCTCCCCCACTTGCATTCTGTCTCTGTCTCTCTCTCTCTCTCAAAAATACATAAACATTAAAAAAATTAAAAATAAATAAATAAAAATGGATTTTAGTTTTATAGGCTAAGGCTAGATAAGTATAGCATTACAAAAAGAGCCAGTCTTCGATTTCTTCCAATCCAAGTTCCCACTCTCCAGTTTGAGGTAACCATTCTTACAAGTTTGGTGTGTGTCCTTCTAGATCATTTTTAATGGTTTTACATACATATACTGTATATGTACTATAAAGAATATGTGGAATTGGTATATAGTTTTTATAAGTTGTGTTAAGTTGCTTGCATATTTATCATCTAGTTTTTGCTTTCTGTTTTAACTCAACAATCTATTTATGAGAACTGCCTATTTTGAGATTGGATGATTCAATTCATTCCCCTTAACTGCTATCCAGCATCACATTCGATTTAGCCATTTCCCTATTAGTAAGTAGGTAAGGGCCTGGGTATTCTCTCTCTTTGAATCTACTGAAGAAAGGAATGGAGGAGACCACGTCCTACTCTGCTGCTGGTGTCAGGGGAAGAAGTCTTCTCAAGGCAAAGAGTGGGATGCAGTTCCCAAAAGAGGAAAGCAGGTCCAGGTCCTCGTGCCTGCAGAAAGACCATGGGAGCCTTCCCCCCTCAGTATTCGGCCACATATACAAATATTCCACAAAGATTTATTGAGTAATTACCATGTGTCAGGCACCATGCTAAACCCCAATCTGGCATGCATGTGTAAATAATAATGCACCAAAGGCTGTGGATACACTGAACTATGAATTCCCATTAACCTATCAGAGTATGCTTAGATTTCTGCCTCAGTTGTAACTGACTTCTGGGTACTGAAAAGCTTCAGGGGCACCTGGGTGGCTCAGTTGGTTAACCAAATGACTCTTGGTTTCAGCTGAGGTCATGATCTTGTGGTTTCCTGAGTCTGAGCCCTGCATCAGGGTCTGTACTGGCAGTGTAGAGCCTGCTTAGGAGTCTCTCTCTCTGCCCCTCCCCGACTTGTGCTGTCTCTGACTCTCTCAAAATAAATAAACTTAAAAAAAAAAAAGCATTGGGGTGCCTGGTGGCTCAGTCAGTTGAGTATCCGACTTTGGCTCAGGTCATGATCTCACAGTTCATCAGTTCCAGCCCCACGTCAGGCTCTGTGCTGACAGCTCAGAGCCTGGAGCCTGCTTCAGATTCTGTGTCTCCCTCTCTCTCTGCCCCAAACCCACTTGCATTCTGTCTCTCTCTCTCTCAAAAATAAATAAACATAAAAATTTTTTTTTTAAAAAAGCATCAAAGTAATGCAAGAAATCATAAGTCAGCCATAGGATTTATTTATTCTCATGTAAAGTATATTTCAGGGTAGGAAAAAAATGTGAGTTTCCAGTTTGTTTTTTATAATTTATAAAATGGGACTTGGTGATCTGTAAAATCACTTTCAGTTTTAACAGCTTAGAATACAGGATACTTGCAATAGGGCTCTTTTACCACTAGGTGCCGCTATTGACAACACAAAAGTTAAAAAGCAAGGGCTTTATACACTGCAGTACTGCTTGAAAGAACACTACAACATTTAAGAATAAAAATGTGAAAGCACTTTTACAGACAAGCCCTATAAAAGGACCTATGTGCATATTTAAATAGCTCAGTTCCATGGGCACAATAGTAGTTAAGTACTGCCTATATCCTTCTGGAAAAACCTTCAGCAACTTACTGGTCAGCAGTATAAGGGGGGAATCAGAGGGTCTTAGAATTGGAAGGGAGCTTATTTGTCCATTAGTTTTCAAATCTCTGTTTCCTGGAGTTAGAAATATATTTCCATGCACGCGCAGAAATACACACCCATATAAACAGATTATATGTATATATAGCTGAAGCCAAAGTTTCACCAAACAGTAATATCCTTACCATGTGCAACCTATTTTTTCCATATATTTGTAAAATAATAGAATATATAAATATTTAAATATATATATTTATTTATATATCTGCCCCCAGTTCTGGCACAGAGCTCCTAAACCCTTGTGATTTCTCAAGTGATGAGAACATGAGGAGCATTTCTTCTAATACTTGGTCTTTGATTCTGGCTCCCGACACTGACTTCCTAAATCCCTTGGAATTTCCTGGGTGATAGGAGTGTCTTTTGATATAAGGAGCTGACTCTTGGTGGGCTCTTGAACAGCTTCAGGATGGGGGCTGGTCACCAGAAAGACCAAGGTCTGATTCGAAGCTTGGGGCTTTCAGACCTGTTCTCCATCCTCTGGGAAGAGGGGAAGGGCTAGAAGTAGAGTTCGTGATCATTCATGCCTTCATGATGACATTTCCATCAAATCCCAAAAGTACGAGTTTGAGAGAGCTTCCAGGTGGACAGAAGCTCCTGCACCTGGGACTCTCCAGGCCTTGCCCTACGTAGCTCTTCATCTGGCTGTTCATCTGTATTCTGTATCATATCCTTTGTTACATAATCAACCGGTACACATAAGTGTTTCCCTAAATGTTATGAGCCATTCTAGCAAATTATTGAACCCAAGGAGGAGGTCATGGCAACCTTGGTTTATAGCTGGTCAGTCAGAAATATAGGTGACAACCTGGGACTTGTGACAACCTGGGGTCTTACATGGGGAGGTCTTGTGGTGCTAATTCCAGGCAGATGGTATCAGAACTGAACTGAATTGCAGGACACCAGTTGCTACTTAAGGATCATTTGATGTGTGAAAAACTTACACATCTAGAGTCAGAAGTGTGGTGAGTGTAGTAGTATGAGAGTAAAGAAGATAACACAGGGAATGTTTCCCAGACATATTCTATTTCATAAAAAATATACATATATACTAGTCATAAATTAATAACTAATTAGTGATCTAATACACTTCATTCCATTTAATACATTAGGAAAGAGAGGCTCAGAGAGGTGCAGTGACTTGCCCCAGGTAACACAGCCAGGAAACAGGCATTCCAGGCACTGGCAGGTTTGGTTTTGTAAGGTCCTGGGTAAAAACTGAAAAATATCCTTGGCATACCCCCAGCCCTTTATGCACTCCTACCTTCTAGAGCCTGTCGGCCAGTACCTGCTTGTGATAAAAACTGACAAAGTAGTTGTGTGACTAGTTATATACAATCATCATTTAAAAAATACAGGATCTTTTTTTTTTTTTTTAAATTTTTTTTTTCAACGTTTATTTATTTTTGGGACAGAGAGAGACAGAGCATGAACGGGCGAGGGGCAGAGAGAGAGGGAGACACAGAACCGGAAACAGGCTCCAGGCTCTGAGCCATCAGCCCAGAGCCCGACGCGGGGCTCGAACTCACGGACCGCGAGATCGTGACCTGGCTGAAGTCGGACGCTTAACCGACTGCGCCACCCAGGCGCCCCTAAAAAATACAGGATCTTTCCAAAATGCAAGAGTGATCATTTCAACTCTTCGACTTGCATTCCCTCAGTGGTTCTTTCTGTTTTTTAGGCCAGATACAAATTCTCAGTGTGGCAATAAATCTCCTCCAGACCTGGCCCCAGTCCTTTGAGCCAGCCTCACTCTTTGCCAGTTCCCCATGCATTTTCAAGGTCCTTCCTCCATTCTTGACCTGGCTAAATCTTAGATTTTTCACAGCTCCACTCACATTCCTCTTCTGCAAACCTTCCCGGGCACTGGCTTTCCACACCTTTGCCACAGCACACATCCTACTGTCCCTGAGTCTTCTTCTTGTCTGTGTTTTTCACTGGACTGTGGCATTCTTATGAGCCAGGGTCATGTCTTTCTGTTTGTCATCCCTGGCCACTAACACTGGGCTAGGTACACAAGAGAAACTCAGTTGGTATCTGCTGGACTGATTATTTGCATATTCTTATTCTCACATTTTAATCCTTAAAAAACCCAACTCACTGGAATATCAGCTGTTTGAATTATGTAAGAGCTGGTTCTGACAATGCAGATCTCCATTTTCTAATATCTTGAGAGTATGAATAAAAACTATACGTATCTCAGGAAAAATGGATGTAAAAACCCAGTTTTAACTTCCTTTACTTTAATACATCTTTATTTTAATACATCTGTGTTAGGAAGATGGTTAGTTTGGGTTTTTTATCCCCCAGTCTGTAGGCTATAGTATCAAATGATCAACACAGCTGCTGGCCCAATCCCCAGACTGAGAGCCTTCCCTGGATCACTTACAAAGGGCAGACAACAACTCTCATGTGCATGCTACCTTATAACATACCAAAGAAAGTGGGTAAGTTATTTTATTATCCATCATTAAGGAGGCGATCAGAGTGAAAGGGAGAAAATTAAATGCTACTATGACTAAGTGCAGTGAGTAATGAAGGGAGAGGTTGACCAGTGGGAGCTATGGTGGTCAGAGATGGCTTTGTAAGAGTGAATTATATAGACTAGGTTGAGAATTGAGTAGAGAGATGGAGAAGGAAGCATTTCCAGGTGGGAGCCAGCAAGAACAACACTCAGATAAGGATGTGGGTGGAGACAACTTGCCTGATGGGGGGGTGGGGCCCATTTGTGTTGGGAAACAAGGTGGGAGGGAGGGAGGGAGAATGTATGCTGACACTGGATAGGAGCTGGGGCTAATTATCCCAGATCACCCTTACTCTTGTGGCATTATGTTGGTTATGAAGCACATTCAGGTTGACTTAGCATTTTGATCTCCTTCCTGCTCTTGGTAGGTGAGTAGGATGGATGTTAATGGGCTTTTTAAAAATAGAAATGGCAAAAGCCTAAAGGAGATTAGGAAATTTAGCCCAAGTCACACAGCTGGCAGCTCACCAACCTCACAGTCTAGAATTCAACACTTCTATTTCACAGACCAAGAATTACAGTCGGTCTCACAAATCACATAGCTGAGGACCAAGGAGGTGAAGTAAGTGTTCCAAGGCTACACAAAAGCAGTTTAGGATACTGTTTGGTAGCTTTAACCAGCACTATTTCTGATTGAAGGGGTTTTGCATTATATTAACTGGAGAAGAAACCCGGAGGAAAAATCCTCATATTGCAGAGAAAGAGCTGTTACTTTGACAAAACAAAATATTTTCTAATGTTTTATAACTGTTGGGATAACAGTCTGTTATGTAGCTGCACTCTTAAAAATGGAAATTTTTATCAATCAAAAATTAAGTTTTTTTAAAGCAAAAACTATTCTGAAAAGAAATAGAGCTGCCTGAGCAGAGATATCTATCTGGGGGGAGTGGTCTCTACAACCTACAAGAGCTTTTCAGAATTATTTTCTGCCACTGATGAATTTTAAGGTCTTCATCAAGCAGACCAAAAAAAATTAACTTGAAAACAACTCTGACACCAACAAAAACATTGTCCCTATGTGATTGATACTATCCCTCAGAATCTGGTAGCAAAGGATAACTAATATTTCCAAACGAGTACATCATCCAGATGACACATTATTATAATTTATTTAGTTTTTTTACCCCAGAAATGACATGGTCTGAGAAATGACTTGCTGAGAAATCTGTGTTTACATTAGGGAGAGTGGATTGGGGGGGGGGGGGCGGGGAGCGGTGGGTGATGAAAATCCCTGCAGAAGTTGAAAAGATGTTAAGTGGTAAATACCAAAATGCCCAGCAAGCATGTAAGCAGGCTCTCATCCCAGCATGAATATGTGCAGCTCAGCATTTTAAAATTTACTTTTAGCTTTTCTAGCAGTTTGAATTAACCCATTCTCTACTTCCACTCCCGGTATGAGAGCTCAGCCTCGAACCTACAGACTATGAGTGCAGGCACAGTCTACTGTGATCGGCCAGTAGATAACCCCCTCACCCCATGGCTTCCTCCAAGTGGGCTGTCTCATGAACAAATGTCTCCTAGATGTTCTTAACAACCAGGAGGCCTGGAGCAAAGTCCAGACAAATGGTAGGAAGTAAGTCAGGCTTGCTGGAGCTCATACAGAACTGGAAAAGGCCTATTGGGAGACCAAAACAATACAAATAAATGCCACACTAAAGGTACGTCCAGATCAGAGGTTCTCCAGAAGCAGGTGGGTCAGAACCACCCCAGTGAGGCTGTTTCAGAAGATAGCCCCAAGCATTCATAGTCATAAAAGATCCACAGGTGATTCTAAAGTACATTCCTCATTGATAGACACCGATCTAGATTGTCTAAAGAGACAATTACATTTTGTCTTAGTTTCAACCCCTGGGCAAGTTAAAATGAAAAACAAAACAAGCAAATCCAAACCAAAAATTCTTCCAGATTAGGTATACAGTATATCAGTTACTACAGACATTTGCTTCCAATAGAAAAAATAATCCATGTCAAAGTCTTGGTGAGTCGAAATATTGCACGGTATTTGTCCTATTAAAACCGGGCTGGCCAAGTATACTTTTGGTGTCCTTCATGCCACAATTTTCTAAGTTCTTTGGCTCAACAGAAGAAAGTTAAGAACAAAAACAAAACAAAAGCCAAGAGAATAAAAGAAAGTTAACTGAGCAATAAAGAATTATTACAATTCTGAAATAAAGCCATCCACTCCTGTGTTTGGGTGAGTGTTATTGTAGCAAAGTCCAATGCTTCCTAAACGATGGGGCCCTGCCTGGCTGAAAACCTAAACAAACAGTCCATGTTCAGCCTATTAAAGATGAAAGAAGACTTAACATTTGATGGGGCCAGTGAAAACCCTAAGTGTAACAGAGATAACAGGGTCTTTGTCTTGGCAAACCATTCAATGCGGGCTTTCCTTTTTACCTTGTTGATGGACATTTCATTCATCCTCAGAAGCTGCTCTGGCATAACTCAGAGGTAGATTTAGCCCAACAACTGGCCCTACAACGCTCAGCCAAGATGTGATGTAGTTGACACTCCTAGGAAACAAGTGAAAAAACAGGAAACTCTCATGCTTCCATTGTAGTTGGGTGAGTGGTAGAAAATCAGTTACCAACAGAAGAGATGAGCTGTCTTCAAAGATATGTGCCCACCATGTGGAATTCTAGCATTTCCAAATATCAGCTCCATTACTTGACAGGAACTTGAAGTCCAAAGGGACTGAGGATCCCCAGTAAGGTAGTTAAAAGGGGAGTCAAGGCACTGGGACTGCTGACTCCCCTTGATGATTCCAATTTTACACTTAAAATTTACAGCATTTGCTACGGTAGCATAGTGCAGTGGTTAAGAGCATGGCTCTGAGGCACAAATGCCTGGGTTCAAATCCCAGTTCTACCATCTAACTAGCAGTGTGAACTTGGCCAAGTCATTTAATTCCTCTGTGCTTTAGCTTCCTCTTCTGTAAACTGGGTAAAATAATGGAAATTAGCTCATGGGGTGTTATAAAAATCCAATGTCTTAATATATCTAAAATACTTAGAACAGTGCCTAGCACACAGTAAAAATCAATAAACATTAGCCATTATTATTATTACAAAAAATATTTCTTTTTTAGCTTGGCTTTTAGAGTCACATAAAAAGATTTACACTTTTAAAATAAGAGTAAAAGCCAATGTATCTTGATGGTGTTTCTTACCTATTGATTTTTTGAGAATTCTTTAACACAGGAGTCATGAATTCATCTGTCTTGCAGGGATGAAGTACAAAAAAAGGCTGCCCAAGTATTGGATGCTCCTGTAGGAATCAGAGTTGGTCCAGGATGCCAGTGTGAGTTACTTTGAAAAAGTTAAAACGCACAATCTGGTTTGTTAAAATAAAAGTTTGCTTTAAATTCCAAGTTACTAAATTAAGATACAGATCAATTTCAGTTTTTGAAATATAATTCATAATCCGCACATGATAAGAAGTTATGAATTGATAAAGTATAGAAGGGTACACAGTTTTGTTTACACAATACCAACTGTAGACAAATTTTATCAGTTTCCTCTCTTTGTCAACTAATGTTACTCTATGGCCTGTAATTATTCTCCGGTTTTTCCTCAAGGCTGTCTGTGAAGCCCAGTAGCCTGACCACGTGAACAACGTATTTCATTCGCCTCATTGTAAGGGAACCAAAATCTTTCACACTTTTTTTTTTTTTTTTTTACATAAACTTTGCCAATGTGTTGATTGTTTCAAGCATCACTGCGGTGCCAACAGGCACATGTTCAGTGGGTAGAATGGTAGGGGAGGGGAGAGGAAGCAGGAGAATGGCTTGCATTATTTAAATTGTTGTACTTCTGTCTGTCTCTTTCTGAGTTTCCTCTGTTTATCTGTTTCTATCCTTCTGTCTCTCCCAAGCTTATTGGGCCGTTTCTGTAAATCAAAACTCACTTGATGCAACGCCACTGCCTTCATAGGAGAATGACTGGATCCAAGATACAGGTCAGACCGCTGCCAGTGTAGCAATGTGGACATAATTTGGCCAACAATGGGGAGCCCTAGGAGATTTCTATGTAGTGAGTGATCCACGCACAAATTGTACCAATGCAAAAACAATTATAACAATAAATTTATTGATCGTTTACATTGTAGATTCACAACTACTCCAAAGACTGCAAACTCAAATACTGCTATGGTCTGAATGTTTGCATCTCCCCATATTCATATGTTGAAATCCTAAAGCCCGGTGTGAAGGTATTACAGGAGGTTGGGCCTTTAGGAAGTGATTAGGTCATGAGGGTAGAGCCCTCAGGAATGAGAATTTGGACCTTATAAAAGAGATCCCGCCCCCTGATTGCTAGTTCACCCCCTTCTGCCATGTGAGGACACAAGAAGTGTGTGACCCGAAAGAGTGTCCTTATGAGAACAGGCTGGTATACTGATCTCAGACTTCAGAATTGTAAAAAATAAATTTCCGTTGTGTGTAAACTACCCAATCTGTGGTATTTTGTTATAGCTGGCCAAGCAACCTGGGACAGATACCTACAAAGATCACACAGGTAGCGTGAAGGAGCGAGGTCAGTTAAATACACAAGCAGGTGACAGGGACTGTGGGGAAATGGAGAGTGTGCCCAGCCAAGGCTAGGCTTGCTACTCTGCTCCAGCCAATTGTGCCATGTGGGAATGTAGGTTCAGTGTGCCAGGTCTTCCCATTTGTCAAAATAACCTAGCAATCCAGATTTTTATGTAAAATCTCCTAAATTTAAATTTTGGCACTTTTTTTTTTTTTTTTTTTTTTTTTAAACATAGAGTGGGCCAAATAAAACAAGCCTGTTGGCTGTATTTGGACTAGGGGCCTAGCTTCTTCTCCTGGCTTCTTCTCCTCTTGTCAGCCAGTCCAAGGAGAAGCTGAACTCAGAGCATCCATGGAAAGAATTACGTGTGGTTGTTGCTGCTAACTCTACCCTCCAACCCCAAAACACTCATGTTGGTGTGCATGTGCACACACCTGCTCACAGGAAACAGAGGCACCATTCCACCATGTATTGGAGGCGCTGGGTATGGAAATTTGGGGATGTATGTGTGTGCTGAGGGCTGGGGTATCCACTGGGTATGGGGCAGTGTATGTCTCCTGAGCGCCACCTCCAGAGTCTGCCTAGTGGCCTGACTCTTACAGCAGAGCCTGGGCTCGCTCCCTCTTTCCTGCTCTCTTCCCACCCCTCCTTCCCATTTGAATCTAAGCAGAGCCTAGGGTCAGAGCCCAAATGTGTTATGCCTATAGCAAGTCTTCCCGTCCAGCTTGATTCTGGCTCTCCTTATATGCCTTAAACTAGTATTTATTAATTCAACACATATCTACTGATCATGTCTTATGTGTCTGCCAGGAACAGTTCTGGATATAGTAATAGAGTTCACTGTATTGCAAAGATAAACAAAGTCCCTGATCCCAGGGAACTTTCATGCCAGTGCAGGAGACAGCCAATAAATTTATAGAACAAATAAATAGACAAAATAATCCAGAAAATAATAAGCGTTATGAATAAAATAAAACAGGGTCCCTTGATTTTGAGAGCATTTAGAACCGAAAAGCTCCTTTTTGTTGTTAAATAAATCCCTTAAATATGTTGCTAATCATGGCCACTCTTCTAGCAGTGTGTCAAAAGCATCCATAATCACTTCCATGGTTAAACTGTATATGGCCAACACCCAATGCTTTCTCAAGTGTGTCAGCTTCTCTTAGTTGTGGCAAACTAACCAAACCATTAATTACTTCTCAGATACGGATGGAAAATTAATTTTTAAAATACTCAAAAATCCTGGCTTCTAAATATATAAGACTACTGAATACAGGCCTTAAGTCATTATGAATATAATAATGATTATACAATATAGAAAAATAAAAAGTTTCCCCGATGTGATTAGAATTCATATCTTCCCTCATCGTTCACTTAGCAAATATTAAGTCTTCTTGTCTGACAATTTTATAATGATTTAACCCTAACTAACGGCAAATCTATAGTTTTAAAATGTGGCTAATCTTAGCGATATGTTAATGCTGCAGAAGTGACAGAATTCAAAGTGAGCCTTATGACCTGAGCTGATACTATTTTTTCAGTAACATTCAATCAGCTAATCTTGCAAGCCAAACAATTTATATTCAAAGTTACGGTAGAGAATTTACAAATAATTTGAGGTGTCTTATCAGTGTAGACAATCAATCTGGATAATATTCTCCAAAAGCCATTTTTCTGCACTGGAGATTTTTTAAGGTTCATGCCATCAGGAAACATTATCTGCATTTTCTACTTTCTCCTGCAGACAGCCAGAATCAGAGATGAAAGCCGTCTTTCATTTTTAGTTTAGGAATTATGAGCTAGAGTTCAAAAAAATCTAAAACCCTACACCTTATTTGTTTAACATACCATTTTCAGAAATGGAAGAACATCAAAACTGTCAGGATCTTTTTAGTGACATTTCTTAGATCAATTCAGAAGGTAAATTTGTGTGAAAGTACTACCATCTGCTGTCAGTACTAATGAACTGATGCAAATCTGCACTGAGAAAAATGTCAGTGTGGAAATACATGCAGCCAGTGAACTGTGTTAGGCTTACAACTCAATAAACACTTCTACTGGAACAAAGTTCTGCTAAATGGTTTTCCGTGAAAATAGAAATGATGGGTCAGATTTCTATCTCTGTAACTCCAGAGGAGTTATATAGGCACATTCTCCTATGAAATTTAATTTAGCAATGGTTAAATGTCTCATAAAATAAGTCTGACATGAATACTGTGAATTGGTTTCAGAACTATTAGATATGACTATCACAAGGAAATGATAATACTGCACCTTCATTCTTACATCTAATAAAGGAGATGAATTTCTTGGTTCATTTCTTAATTTTCTTGGCTCTCCAGGAGGGCACAAATATAATTTCACATATGAAGCTTTCATCCAGTTGCATATTCCAGACTGATCGAATTTGCCTTCCACTCAGGGTATATTCCTTAGAAATGGAGAGGGATATTTCCCTAAGCCTGCTTCCTCAAGCAGGGAAAGGAAAACGGCTATTGAACGTCTGCAGTATGAGACACTGTACTAAGTGCTTTGCACGGGGTCACCTATCTGAGTAATTCTTTGAGGAAAGCTTTATTGTTGCCACTTGGAGAACGGGTTCAAAGGGATTACACTTAAAGTCATCCATGTAGTAGGGAGCGAAGGACCTCTGAAGTGTGGTCTTACATTGCACCTTCCCATCCCACTGACCAGAGGTGTTGTCAGGGACATTTAATCCTCTCTCTAGTCCATCTCTGCAAAAATCTACTTACTTTTATTTCAAAATAATGTGTTTTCATAAAATTGTAAGGGAAATACATACAGAGAGCTCAGAAAATACAGAAAAGAACAAAGAAAAAAAGCAGGATAACCTAAGACTGACCAATTCAGATTTAATCACTATTTGGTGAATTTCAAACCTTTTCATGTACACACATTTATAGTCTTCTATTGCTTTTTATTCAATGAACAGAAAGATATGTACCAAGTACCACTATATGCCAGTCCTGCCATATGTGTTTTTTGTTGGTGTTCTTGAAGTTTCTTTGTCTTTTGTTTTGCAGATTTCTATACTTATTTTTATTTTTTCCCTGTATATATTTTGTTCTGATTTATTTTGTTGTTCTTGATTTTTTAATTTTGCAAGGGTACTTAAAAATATGCATAAAGAATATGTAATCTTGAGTTGTTGGCTAGAGTGCTCCCCATGTGCCACTAGATCTAGCCAGGTAATTGTGCTGTCCATGTTTTCTAGATTCTTATCTGTTTGATCTACGAATTTCTAAAAGAAGTTTAAATCTCTCATTAAAATACTTGATTTGTCCATTTCTGCTTGAAGTCTGTCAATTTTCATTTTCTATGTCCTGAAGCTATGTTATTTGAAGGCACATATCCAGAGAATGAGGCTTTAATACAGTGATCATACTTATCTCTGATTATGTTTTCTTCCCCCAAAAGAACTTTTATCTGCTATAAATATAGCCACACCAACTTTCTACTTACCTAATGCATTTTAAAAATTATTTGCTTTTCAATCTGTGTCCTTATGTTGCATGTATTTCCTATAAAAATAACATAGATTCTTTAAGAAATCCACCTTAATAATCTATCTCTTAAATGGAGTGTTTAGTTCACTTGCAGGCTTTGTGATTACTGATATAATTTAATTTTATTTTTTCTATTTTAGACTTTTTTTACTTATTCTATTTTTAATGTTTCTTTTCCTTTTCATTTTTATTCCTCTGTTGCTTTCCTTTAGATTCAGTATAGGTTCAAATGTTTTTTCTCATTGTTTTTTTTTTTTTTCTCTTTTTATTAATTTGAAAGTACAGGCTGTATTTCTAAACTTCTAATAGTTATCCCACAATCTTTAAGTAAATGTTTTACTTAATAAAATACAATTACTCAATCTATTTGCCTTTTCCCCAAATAATTCAAGTAACTTGGAATGTTTAACTCTGATCACTCCTTTCTGATTCCTGTACTACTGTTGTATTTCAGTTGTATCTTTGGCTTTTTTAATCCCATAAATTTTATATTATTAATTTTTGAACTCAGTGTTTGTTGAAATTTACTCACATTTGACTATTCTTTTTGCTTCCTATTTTTTTCCTAGATCTTCAGATATTCATTCTGGGATCATTTTCACTATCATTGAACTACATCCTTCAGAGCACCTCTTAGTGAAGATCTGTAGGTAGTAAATGTACCACATTGTGAATGCTTTATCTTGTCTCCATTTTTGAAAAAATGAGTGTGGGTATAAAATTTTAGGTTACAATTATATTCTCTCAACACTTTGAATATATAATCCCATTTCCTTGTGGCTTCCATTTTCTTTTTTCTTTTCTGTTTTGAAGTGAATTATCGATTCTAATTGTCACTTCTTTTAAGATATTCTCTTTCCCTTCAGTGTTTTACCATAACGTGTCTATGTGTTGATTCCTTTTCATTTATCCTGCTCAGATTCACTGAACCTTCTGAATCTGAATATCAGAGTCCTTGCAACAGTCCTGGAAAATTCTCACCAACAGCTTTGTGAATATTCACTCTTCATTCTCTCTAGGCCCTCTTTCTGGAACTACTATCAGACATGTGTTTCTCCTCCTCTCTCCCTAGTATCTCTTAACCTGTTATATTTACCATCTTCCTTTTAGTTTTTACAACAATGTGTATAATTTCTTCAGAGTCTTCTAACACATTAATGCTTTCTTTAACTATATTTATCTGCTTTCTAGTTAGGCCTTCTAATTAGATGCTTTCCTTTCTGAAGTTTCTATTTGATTGTTTATTACATTTACCTGATTATTTTTGATAGTCTCTTCTTCCTACATTATACTGTCAGTATTTCCTTCCTTTTAAAGAATCATATTCAACATATTTATTTTATATTTTGCACCAAAATTTTTTAACATATGAATTTGAGCATCTGATACTACAGTTTGTGGTTTTTGCTACCTCTCACTTTTAATGGCTTCTTATGAATTCTGTACTTTTTAAACTGTGACTGGGGTGCCTGGGTGGCTCAGTTGGTTAAGCATCTGACTCTTGATATCGGCTTAAGTCATGATCCCAGGGTCATGGGATCGAGCCCCACATTGGGCTCCATGCTGAGCATACAGCCTGCTTGAGATTCTCTCTCTCTCTCTCTCTCTCTCTCTCTCTCTCTCCCTCTCCATCTGCCCCCTCTCCCCTGCTCAGGCATGTACACTCCCTCTCTCTCTCCAATAAAACATTTTTTTAAATAAAAAAAATAAATTGTGACCTGGTAGTAGAACTATAAATCTAGTATTTCTTTGATGCCTAGGATTAAAAATGCATCCTTCCAGAGAAGTTTACATATGCTTCTCTCTGGTGCCTAGGGATGGAAAGGGAATAAAAGGGATCCTAATTCCACACTCACATGTTTAGGCATTTTATGGGTCTACAT
Organism: Puma concolor; assembly: GCF_028749965.1. Taxonomy (NCBI): domain Eukaryota; kingdom Metazoa; phylum Chordata; class Mammalia; order Carnivora; family Felidae; genus Puma; species Puma concolor. The sequence goes on from NC_141667.1 coordinate 94,850,735, forward strand.
CTTTCACTCTTTTTATATGTTCTATACAGAGTAAAGCTGAAAGGGTCAAATGGTTAAGAGAAAAAAAAAACCTAATATATAGAGAATAATGGGGAGGCATGCTATTTTATGTAAGTTGGTGAGGGAAGGCTTCTTTGCAAAGGTAACGTTTCAGCAGAGAGCTGACCAAGTAAAGAGCAAGCCATGTAATTCTTTGGGAAATGAGTATTTTTGGCTTGGGAAGAACAAATGCAAAGACACTAAGACTCTAGTGAGGGAGAGTGCTCGGAGTGTTCCAGAAACAGCATGAAGACCAATGTGGCCAGATGAAATGTAGGGTAATATTGGCAGAAGTAAGACTGGAAAGGTAACCAAAAGGTAAGATCATGTAGGGCCTTGCAAAGCATATAAAAGATTTGGACTTTTATTCTGAGTGTGATGGGGAGACATTGGGGGATTTTGGAAAAAGAAGCGACATATTCTGATTTACAGTTTAAAATATCAGTCTGGATATTGTAGAAGGAGAAGGAGAAGCAGAAGACCAGCTAGGAGGTGTTGTAGTAACTCAGATATGGTGGTAGCCTCTACTAGGTGATGGCAGTGTGGATGGGGGAGAATGGTCAGGTTTGGGGTTTACTTTGAATAGACAGCCAACAAGATTTGCTAAACGATTCAATACGCTGTGTAAGAAATAGGAAAGAACAAGGATGACTCCCAACTTGAAGTGTCTATTCATGTTTTCTTGACTATTTGTCTAGTGAGGTTTTGCAGGGGTTTATTATTAATATGTTTTAGCTCTCTTGTACCTTTTGAGGACACTGATCCTTTTCATTCACTCAACCATCACCGTGAGTCATGCAATGGTTCAAATGTTAGAAATATAGTGGTCCATAAACAGGTAATACCTGCTCCCATAAAAGATGCTGAATTACTAAAAATAATTTAAATTTCCAGATTTCTCATTATCTTTAAATTTTATTCATGATGATTTATATGGGGAATATAACATTAGATAATTTAACATATAATTTTTCTTTCATTTCTTTTATCATTTTTGTGTTTAAAAATCCTATTCAGAATTAGAAAACTAGATATTTACTTATATTTATGTACAGTTTACCATTAAATTACTTGCTGTTCCCCAAACACTATTTTTCTTGCCTCCAAGCCTTTGTACATGAGGTTCTCTCTGTTAGGAATACCCTCCCACCCTTTCCTACCTACTAATGTCCATTTTTCTCCTACAGATCTCAGCTTTCTTTAAAAAAAATTTTTTTTATTTCTTTATTTTGAGAGAGAGAGAGAGCATGAGCAAGGGAGTGGCAGAGAGAGAAGTGAGAGAGAATCCCAAGTAGACTCCATGCTATCAGTGCAGAGCCTGATTGGGGGCTCAAACTGACGAACTGTAGATCTCAGCTTGCTTTTACCCCAATCGTGCATCAGTTGCCCTCCCTCTGTGTCCCCACTGCACCCCATGCTTAAGCCTACTGCTCAATTCCACACCATTCTGCACAGGTAATCGACCATTTACAGGAGCCTTCTGTTACTATACTGTAATTTCTTGAGGACAGAGAAAGTATTCTCATTACTATTTCAATCTCAGCATCCATAGCAGTGCCTTTCACCTAGTAGACACTCAATAGATATTAATGGAATGACTGCATAGACAAATACATGCTACTTTACCAAGATAAATTATTGGCATATGCAACCTATTCTGTAAAGGGGAATGTTTGTGTGGAATGCACCAGTGGCCTCCAATGCCACTGTAGGGATGTTAAAGGAAAAGAAACATTCTTTCTCTTTGTCACAAAACCAGGGGCAGGATCTTCTGTACATTTATAGGAGTCTCCAGATAAGATAAAATCTTCACTATCTGTGTTCCCAAATATTTCTTCCAAAGTACATCTAAGAACAAAGGAGAGGGTCTGAAGGCATAGTCAGGAATAACTCTCCATAGAAACTTATGTAAACTATGCACTATATTCTAAAATCTATCTATTGGCTTCCACACAAAAGATAATATCCTATATTACTACTGAAAAGAACTGATGCACCAAGATGCATATTTTAATTCTCTGAGTTAGCCTATGCCCTGCCACACCACAGTATCCCCCTAAGGTGTGTTATCCAGACACCTTAAGAAACTAAGAAACACTACTAAAATGTATAATAAACTCATCACTTTCTACTTAACTCAATCCCATATTAGTTCATGTGTTTTTCTTTTCTTTTCTTTTTTGCTTTACTAATGCATTCAATAAACATCACTGAATACCTCCTGTGGGTAAAACTTTTGCTAAGTATTCATCCATCTATCCATCTATTCACCATTCATTTATTCAACCAATATTTGAGGAGCATCATTCCATACGCCAAGCACTGTTCTAGGCACTAGAGATATCAGCAGACTCAAGACAGAAGCAAAATCTACTCTCATGGGGTTAATAGTCTAGCTTTAGGTACTACAAAGATATCAAACAGCATCCCATTATCTCAACTCCTGGGGTTTACAGTCCAGCTGCACCCCTAGCACTAAAGTCCTGAGTTGCATCTCTAGGGGAGAGAATTCCAAAGGTCAGTAAGTTTTTCACCACTCACTCCCCTCTACTTAGGATTTCTAAAGAGAATGGAAAAGCAGATCCCTAGGGAGAACAGAAATGTCATTTGGCCTGATGGTGGGGGGTGAATCGTAGGACTTGTGAGCAGAAACCAGAAAAGCTGGCAGAGGGAGATGCGCTCTGTGGGCTGGGTTTTGTTTCATTTCATTTTATTTTATTTATTTATTTTCATCATTTGGAGAAGAGGCATCAGGAGGCTTCCCACCCCAGAGAAGATTGTGTGGGGTTCTCAATGACACTAGCAGAAAATGAGATGTTCCCCACTGTGAGATTGAGGGTATCCTGAGGAAGGCCTGCAAGTGCTGGAGGCCAGAGAGGAGGTCGCCAATAAATGAGAATGAAACCACGCTGCAGAGGCGGCCCAGCTGCGAGAACCCATGGATGGAAAGACTGTTTGTTCCCTGGAGTGATACTCATGGTGAGATCCCGATGCCTCCTCAACTCCTCTTGTCATTCTGCAGATCTAATGCTTGCTGTATTGTGAGGGGTTTCCATGACACTGTGTTGGGTGCCATGCAGTTGGAAACACCAGACTGTGCATGGGGTATGTATTTTCATGAGCTAAGAGGGACCTTGAGTCAAATTGAATAGGACATCTTCTCTTCACTCCTCATCTCTCCCCATGCTCATTAGGGTATCCGCAATTCAAGGGTTACAGAAATCACTCTCATACACAACAGATTATGTACCACTCAAAAGGTACAAATCCAGGAATATGGGAACTCAGACAAAGGAGAGTTCAGTTATGACTGGTGGAGGAGGGGCAGCGAAGATTTCCTGGAGATATGGCACTTCATCTGTTCCAGGCCTTAACAGTGAGCAGGACTTGGAGAAGCCTGTGGCGGTAGGCTCTAAGACAGAAAGAGATCACCCCAGGTTTAGCGGAAAGGAAGTTAAGTAAGGGACACACAGATTTCCATCTTTTAAGAAAAACTGAGAAGTGTGGTTAGTTAGAGAAGAAAAAAATATTTATTTTTGTTTGTTGTGTTGATGACATTGTTAAATAATTGAAGCGATCCCTATAAGATCCAAAGAATGCTCTGGAAGTAATCAACACCTAGACAAGGCAAAGAAGCAAGGTTTGAAGTACAAACAATCCCCTCTTATAGTTTTGAAAAGAGATTAAAAAAAAAGGTGGCGGGGCAGGGGGGAAGAGGTGGGAAATATCCCAGGACAGACTTCTCCCCACTGAGTGTGTGAGGATAAAGATACAAAGACAGTGAGAGAATATTTAAAAATAGATATATGTGGGAAAGAAATGAAAGTCTTGCCCAAGTACCCTGAAAGTCTCCTCAGTTCTTGGAGAGGCAGAGGGAGCCCAGAGAAGCTATGCTTTGTTCAAGTTGCACCTGTTGATATTTGTTGGCCAGTTAATTAGGAATAAAATTCTAATGATGTTTGGAAAGTCAGATTTAAAAAAAATAGGAGGGTTCTTCAAATTCATATGCTGCACAGAAGCCACCAGGCTTCCCAGAATTTTTATTAAAAATTACAAACATCACAGCAATAGTTCTTAGACACCACCTCCTCCGCTAACAAAAAACTTTCCTTTCATGGCTCCAGAGGGAGTCCAGAAACTAATTCTCCCACTCCTGCCTACATCTACAAAGGGCTCCCTCCCTAAGCTGCTGACAGTCCCAACTCCAACTCCTGGATTAGAAAGCAGAGTTTGAATATATTTATAGACTCTATACGGGTTGTTGCTTTAAGCAACACCGTTAATATGCCAGAATTCTGAGCTCCCAAACTTATTCAGTTATCAATTTGTTGTACATTATTTAATCTCTCAGTATTTTGATATGCAAAATAGAAATAGCACTGCTGGTACTTCACAGGGTGAAAGGAGATAACCAACAAGACCATTATGAAGCTTGCTGGGGGAAAAAGAGCTTATGTAAATGTCTATTAATTAAATAGGAACGGCTGCACAACTAGGTCAGGCATGATGATAAGACTGAACAACCCATCCCAGCCACCAGCATCAAAAAGAAGAAATGAACATTTAATCTGGAAAGCACTTGTTGGTTGCATTTTATAAAGAATATTAAATTGTAATATTCTGTATCATAACACAGAGTAGAGTATTTCAGACCATCCTCAAAGAATTCTTTGATAGAACAGAAACTTATTAGAGACAACAGCCAAAAACAAAAACAAAAAAGCAAGCCAATTACTAATGAAGAACTTGTAAAAAGCTAATCAAAGCTCTCATCCAGAGAAAATGAGAAAATCTGAGGCTCAGAATGATTTTGTATATTGATGAGATTTTTATATAGCGTCACAGAAAGAAAAATAAAGCAGATTTGAATGAAGACAAAAAGGACTCTAAGTCTCTGTTTAAAAGCCTTGTTGTGTTCCCTATAAACGTTTTTATTAAAATGTCCTGTTCCGGTAGAAACATCCATTTTTTAAAAATACCTGATCGGTGATGGTGTCAGTAGAGGACACTGTCAGTGTGTCTCTCTCTAGTCAAACCCCTAAGTGTTGGAAGAAAGTTTATTTGGCCTCCACCCATTTTTGTAGAAAATTACTCAGAGGGGTGGCTTATCCAAGGTCATGACACTCAGAAATGATAGAGCTGAGACTCATGTCCAGATTCCAGAATAGAACGTAGTCTCTCCCTGCCATTGCCAACCCTGCTAAGGACTAAATGTAGCACTTCAGCATGAAACAACTTGCAGGCATTACATTTATTCTATTTTTGTCTTAAAGGAAAACAATTGGGAGCTTGTTCTTTCCAAGCATTAATTCTTTTTTTCCCACTTCCACTACATTACATAATGGTGACCATTTTTGGCTTACCGAGTCTATTTCTGAGATACTCACTAAAACAGTGACCATATTTTAGAGCTAGGTATGTTGGGGCATAATAGAAAGGTGAATCAGCAATCACAAAATTCAAGGATTTTCAAGAACAAACTTAAAAACAACCTAATTCATTGATAATCAGATATTAATGTATGGCAACTACCATCCAGGAAGATGTTTTATGAGCAATACAAAAGAAACTAGCAGTCTGTTAGTTTTTAGAATCACTTTTTAGAATGGTGCCAAATAGAATTTTAAAGCAATGAAAAGGCATACAGATGAATCTTTAAGATGATTTCTTAATATCACAATGCTCTCTTCAGATAAATATAATCAATATAAATTCCTAATGAAAGCACCCTAGTTTACAGCTAACATTTATGTATTTCCTTCCTGCTTCTTATACAACTTTGGTAATAAAAAGATTCCCTTTACTCCCAGAAGCAGATTTCCCAGTGATTTGAGTTAAAATTAGTTTTTCTTTTTAGAATATCTCTCAAAAGAGACTACCTGAAGAAAATTCCTAAGGAGGTGATAAACCCATTATAAATCTGTTATTACTTATCTAATAATGAAACATGTTAGGGGAAGATATGACCTACAAAAATTTAGCTACTACTGGGGCACCTGAATGGCTCAGTCAGTTGAGTGTCTGACTTCAGCTTAGGTCATGATCTTGCAGTCTGTGAGTTGGAGACCCATGTGGGGCTTGCTGCCCTCAGCACAAAGCCTGATCCAGATCTTCCATCCCTCCCTCTCTCCACCCCTTCCCTGCTTGCATGCACATTCTCAAAAATAATAAATAAATCTTTTAAAAAATTATTTAAAAAATTTAGCTACTATGAGATATTTTTCCCACTTTTTAGACTACTAATAATTTGAAACTAGGTAACAAAAACAATGCTACTAACAGGCTATAATATTAAGAAATTATACTCCTCTATATAAAACTGTAATCACAGATTTTCTTCAGACAATAATTGCATCCTGGTATTTGCAAACATATATTAGAGAGAGAAATAAACTGGTACATATGGGCAAGAATGGCAGTTTCTTATTTTTAAAGATATTTTATTAAAAATGTAAGCAATGTCAGGATAAAAAAAATGTATATTTTAATCCAATTTCCCAACCAAATCCATTTTTTTACATTTCTCCATAGTAACTTCTGTTGGAATTTTAAGAACTGATTTTTATAGCTTGGATATAGTTCAGTATTTTCTAGACAAGAAAGTACAGGACACAAAAAAGAGAGTCTAAAACTGAAAAAGAAAACTGGTACTGGGAAATTCACAGGCTTTCCACATGGACTTAAGGCAGAGCTCAGAAGTCACTGTTATTTTCCCACATGTCCTCTCACACCAGCAGTCAATGAATCTCATGATTGCTTCAGACTCAGTCATCCTTAAGTTTTTGTTCTTCCTTTTTCTTAAAGGCTGATTGCTTCCCAAATTTATTGATATCTATCCTTCTACCTATCTTTCATAGTTATGTACACCGTGTATATATAATTTTGTGATTCATTTTTTCTTCTTACCTTCTAACATTATTTCATATATACTTTCCTATATTTTGCATACTCCTTTTAACTTTCTTTTTAGGTATATAATATTCCATCTGGTTGATATAATAGACTTTACAATTATTCCACTGTTAAATATTTAGACCGTTTTCCAGTTTTATACTATTATACATTGTGCATGCATGCATGTATATTATGGACTACAGATTATTTCCTTATAATCAAATTTTAGGAATGAGTAAAAACAGTGGGGATATCAATATAGCTGTTGATCTATATTATCACATTTCCCTCCAAAATTATAAAACTAATATAATTGCCACCAATACAAACTACTTGACTAATCCCTCAATGTTTTAAATAGCAATGTCTTAATGTTAGAATTAAATCCTCCTTGGGAATATTTCACAAAAACATCGCACAGACTTTACAAAAACTCTAGGCAACTAGCTTAGGATTTATGCCATTTTGGACTTGGCCATAGGATGCAGCCCTTGGGAATTAGGGACTTGGTGAAGGACAGTAAATATATGGAGAAGGGTTAGGGCTCAGGGTGGGGTTTGGTGACTCTCTCAAATGCTTGTAAACACATTAAGTTCCTGGATGCTGCTTTTCCAGATTGGCTGGGGCAGGGTCAGCAACTTTTCACAAGCGGCATGCCAAAGCTTCGATGTCTCAGAGGAGGCCTGCATTATCTGACCTGAGTCTCCAACAATTGATACCTGGGGTCTCAAATGGCCATTAAAATAGGCCATAACAAATTACATTAAGTAAAGTTTGTGCTCTCCTCGGATTTGGTGGCAGTTGGTATAAATATGACTACAGTATTATCAGATCACTCCTCTAAAAGCTCTGGGCTTTCCTTGGCAAGGGTCTGGAAAATAATGTTAAGTGTAAAAACCCAGCACACAGCCTTGTATATTCATTATGATTACAACCACGGATATGCAGACACAAAACTTGCACACTAAGAAATTGGCATCCAAACTTCCATCTTGAGGCATGGCACGAAATAAGAATGTCAAACTGATGTAAATATAATCGTCAATAAACACACCTGAGGGAATGTGAATTTTCTTCAACACCTTTTTTTTTTTTTACATTGAAAACACTCTATTTTTAGCATGTTCCTCATGAGGCCCATTCTTTTTTTTTTTTTTTGGTCTTAGCTGGTGGTCTTCCAGTAGTAGTAACAGCTGCTTTTCCAGCATGATGTAAAAGTCTCAAAGCATTCATCCAGCAGAAGAGTCTCCCCATTTTGGCCTCAGGACAAGATCCACTCTGAAAGGGCCCATTCTACAACTACAAACAGATCAAAGGACAAATCCAGCTTCCCCTTCAAAGGAAGGGCCCTCTCCCATGCGTCACATACTAATCAACTTGGGAGTGCATGTGTTGTCCATACACTGACCTTCTCTGTGAAGCACTGGAGATATTCAGCCGCGTTAGTCCACATAGAGTCAATTTGACTTTCTGCCAGGAAAGCCTCAGAATTCTAGAATTTTACTTAGTTTTCTAACTTGATAAAGGAGATGGTATTCTTTTTTTTTTTTTTTTTTTTGATGTTTTAGTATTTATTTTTGAGAGAGAGCATGAACAAGGGAGGGGCAGAGACAGAAGGAGACACAGAATCCAGAGCAGGCTTCAGGCTCTGACCTATCAGCACAGAGCCTGTCATGGGGCTCAAAGATATTATTCTTAATACCTATGTTCTTAATACCTAGTGTTCATAAAACAGAAATTAAAAAGGTAATTTTATAACACTACTTTCACTTACATCTTTACTCCTACAAGTCAGTGTCTTATCCCAATGTCTGTGAACATTTTTGCTTATACACACCTACTCTTAAAAAATATATATCTTATAGGGGTGCCTGGGTGGCTCAGTTGGTTAAGTGTCCAACTCTTGATTTGGGCTCAGGTCATGATCTTGCAGTTTGTGAGACTGAGCCAGGCATCAGGCTCCATGCTGATAGCACAGAGCCTGCTTAGGATTCTCTCTTTCCCTCTCTCTCTGCCCCTTCCTTGCTCGTGCTCTCGCTCTCTCTCACTCTCTCTCAATGTAAAATAAATTGACTTCCAAAATTTTTCATTAAAAAGTTGCAAGTGGTATAATTTCCAGTATATTGTAAATATTCACCATTTTAAATATATGCTATTATACATATACACAATTGTAAGGATTATCATGTCACTCTCTTAAATGTAATCAAACATAAATGCCACAGCATTATAATACCCACTATCATTCATTTAAAAAAATATATGAACAATTGGATATTTTACATCTTTCTCCTTGAATTTATCTCCATTCTGCTTCTGTCAAAGAATTTTACCCTAATGTATATTTTATGCTTAAAAGCTTTTTATTGATCCTATTCTTGTAAACAAAAGCATATAGACAGAAAAGAGTTCATTTTCCAAAATTTCCCATGACCATTCTCCTCTAAGTGCTAAATTAACTAAGATGTCTGAGTTTTAATTGTAATTATTAATATTATTTAGTTAATCAAAACTAAACATTTAAAATTTGGCAAAAAATAAAAAGTGAAATATTTTTGGAAATCATGATAGCACCACTTAGTATGAACTACAGGTCATACTTTTTTCATACATGTATGAACCCACTTAATCCTCACAACACTCTACTATTGTTATCTCCATTTTATAGATGCCAAAACTAAGGTTGAGATAGCTTAGATGACTCTTCTAGGTCGCAGAGCCTGGATCCACACACAGACTTTCTGGCTCCATAGTCCAGTCACTTATACACTGTCCTATACTTCTTGGCTCGTAAAAATAGAGATTGAGGGCAGAAGAGGGGGGCTAAAATAAAGGCATGGTCCAGTTGCTCCTTTTAGTGCCCTGGCTGAGCCATATGCCATGGTAAGGGATGCGATGGGTATGAGGCATGCCTTTGTTTTGTACAGTGGCAGAAAGGCAAAAAGGGAAAGTGGGAAAGGAAAATCTTGGCCACAAGTGCCTTTTCAGACAGATGGATTTTATGAGAGGGTGCATATGGAAGTAGAAGATCTGGAAATTAATTCCTTTAGAACTCTCCATAACCCTCCCCCACTACACACACACACACACACACACACACACACACACACACACCCTTTGGGAGGTCTTCGTATACACCCAGGGGTACACACGCTCCAGTTTGAATGCAACTGGTCTACTCAGTCTCTGATACAATAAAAATAAATTAGAGGTGGTGTTTTGTGAAACATTTTTAATGCTTTAGAAACAAAATTTAATTAAAATTTAAATTATTTTAACCCTTGAATTTTATTTTAAAATGGCAGTTAATTTTAATAATTTGGAAGGACACAAATGTTAAAATGTAACAGTATAGTAATAAGCATAACTATAATCTACATGGTAGTTTTATAATGATTAGATGTAATGCATGAAAAGATAGCAGGTCAGTAATAGAGCCATGCATAAAACCCTCCTCTCAAAATCTTTATTTGCATTTCTATTACTGAAATCATTTCCTAATAATGAAGTTGCCATGAGAGAAGCTCCATTACTGAGGAATCACTGTTACAGAAACAACATTATTAAAGCATTGCTAGGTACAGGAACTTTTATTAGAATGATACAAGTTGTATATCACTGTAATAAAGCTTCCATTATAATCCTAATTGCATAAAGCTGTGTTTGAGTGTACCAATGCTAGAGCTATAGGACTTTTAATAAAGTATCAAAATAATGCTGTGGTAATAGGATTGTTTAGCATACTAATACTTCAGGGAAGGCTGAACTGACTAATGGATGATGTTTACGTCACTGATTACACACACTATACCAAGAATTAAAAAGAACTCTCATGTACTTTAGTAACATGCAGCACAGAAATGTATGTGTTGAGGTATACATACCAGCTCTCTTTGATATAACAACTCAGTATGTCTAATTCACCTCCTGGTACAAAAGCAAATTGCTAAAATGGACGTTTGTAACTGTGATACTTAAGAGGTTTAATGTTCAGATCTACAGCGAGCTGCTTATCAAAAAGTTAATAATAAATTATATACACCCACAGACACCCAAACAGGCATATCTTGAGAACTGCCTGTAAAAAGAACTATTGGAGAATTTGAGTTTTTGTTGGTGGAAGACAGAAGGTGGGAGGGGAGAGGGAGGGAGGGAGGGAAGAAGAGAGAGAGATTAAATATTATATGGATAATTCACTCTAAAATGCTACTCTATATCATACATAAATGATACTATGATCCTTCAGAGTTACAACTAGAAGTTACTATCAGACTTAGGTTCATACCAGAGAATTTTAGTTTATTTGTACAAATGTTTGTTTTTGTGTTTGCTGTAATGGAGTCAAGTATTCGGCGGTTCCCTCTAGAAGCATATATAATATTCACCACCAGAGACCACCAGAGAGCCATCCAATCACTCAGTAGGCAGGGAGATTCTCCTTTATATACCTGCTGTGTGGATACCAGCAAGGAAGACACCAGGCCATCTGAAAAGGGCCTCAGTATAGGCTACAGCAGCAGAGGCCTGAAGGTGGCTCTGACAGTCATATTCAGGTAATGGGGCCAAAGCTATTTTGGTTTTGAGATCAATTTTGGCAGACAGATTGATCTGGAGTCTGCTTGGACAGCAAAGTACTTAAACTTTTGAACAGTGTCTCCTTTCCATAGTTCCCCCTTGACCTCTGCCTTACCGATGTCATAAACTGCAAACGGTTGGGTGAGGTTGACTCAAGGGCCCAGAAAGTTAATTTTCCCTACTGACTCAGGTGATGAAGCAAAATGTGAACATTCCCATAGTGTGATGCTTCCCATATCTTTGTATCACCTGAGAGGAAGGTACATGATTTTATTTTTTACTGTATGGTCAGCTGGGATATGTTATTTTTTAGGATTCTAATACTTTCTGATTAAAAATGATCAACCCAAACTAATTTGCACTGAAACAATGAGACACTGTTTCTAAACATTTTTTTTTTTTTTCCAAAAAAAATTAAAATCTCTTGAGGCAGGAGTGTGTGACACAGACATAAAAGGGCTTAATTATCCAACTGGTCAACTAAACACTTGCAAAAACAGAAGTAACCTAAATATTTGAAGGTATTTCAACTTCCATGAATCTAACCAGAAATTTGAAATCAGATAACTGAACCAAAAAAAACAAAAACAAAAACAAAAACAAACAAACAAACAAAACCCCACAAACTTTGAATGTTGGCATTCATGCGAGTTTGCAGCTTTCAATTCACTGATGTCCTTATTTTTAACACATGGGGGGACATCCCAATCTTTCCAATCAGGCCTTGCAAGGAAGAGCTAAACTCTCACTGAGAAAAGAACAGATCCTTACACAAAAGCCTTACATCAGTGTGGTGAAGACTCAAGAGGCTTGACTAAATGAATACTGATTGATTGATTTCTTTGGAAACTGATTCTAACTTCACCACCTCCCATTTCCCAATCTTCTCCACAAACATTTTGTTAGTATACCCCAGAGCATAGCTTTCCTTAAACCAACCCCTCTCCCTGCCATTTCCTCTATCTCCTTGAAGACAATCCAGTCCCACATACCACCTGTCTCCCTCTAGCCTGCCGCAGCCTCCTATCTGGTTTCCTTTGCTCCTGTCTCTCCACTCTCTCACCTTGCACAGACACTTGATTCATCACTCCAATTACCAATTTTACGTCACTCTCTTGCTCAAAATTATTCCTCATTACTCACTGCCTATTAAGCAAAGTTAATCCTTTTGGGGGCATGAATCCCTTTCAATATCCTAAAAGGGCTGTGGACCTTAGAATAATGCATAATGCACACCGCTTTTTGTCTACAATTCAAGGGGTTCTCATACACTGGAAGCCTGGGGGGGGTTGTGATCCTGAGATAAGAAATCCAAAACTATGAAGCTTGAACTATGTGGCCTTCTATTCGGTTTCCCTGCAAGCTGGCATCAAACTATCTTTAAAGCCTTCTATTTTATCAGAGAACCCCTAATCACAGACAAGTAGAGTGAGGTCTGCACTGAGCCCCCACCACATGACAGGAACTCCTCTTAAGCCCCAAAGACATACAGCAAATGAAACAACAAAAGTTCTTCTGTTGCTCATACTCTAGAAACCCAGTTATCCTGATGTGTCTTGTCACACCTTGCTACTACTGCATATCCTCAAAGGCACAGAATTTCTAGTTTTAAAACCTGGCTCTTCGTGTATCTTATACTCCTTTCAATCAGGTTTGTTCTCAACTCTCAGTATACCTTGTGTTTCCTCATCTCTGTGCTGATGCCCATAGAATAATCCTTCATCTTCCTCCCCATCTACCAAATAATCACTGACAATTTCAAGCCCTTCTCTCTCTCTCTCTCTCTCTCTCTCTCTCTTTTTAGGAAGTTTTTCTAGAACCATTTCAGCTCACAATAAATCTCTCTTCTTATAATCTCTATCAGTAATCTTGTACTTTTTCATACACTGCCTATAGCACCTCTTTAGAGCTGTCTTATTATAGAACTTATTATTGATTAATTCTGCTGTGTAATCTGTGAATTATCACCCCATCTTTGGAAAGGGAGACCATGCTGTAGATTTCTATTTCCTGGCCACTGCTGTCTATCACAGTGCTTCTCACACACCACCACGAACTCTCTATTTGTTGGTTATTGCTGATTGATGGCAAGAGAAGACACCGCTGAGATGATAAAACTTCTCTCTAACTTTCAGGGGTGATCCAGAGAAATTTCAGAGAACCTTTATCTGCTTGGGGATGGATAATATAACCAGAGTGATGCACAACTTAGCAAACCAACCCAACCACTGTTATTCATCATTCTGACTGTGAGCCACCTATGTGCAGTCATCAGCATGCAGACAATATGTAATAAGGTTGTTTATATTCTAAATAATAATTTGCTTTTGCCATCTACATATGGCAGAGATTGGATGCATTCTTATCTGACCTAACCTTCATGTTAATACCTTAATCACAATCTTTGAAGGCAACAAAAGGGCATCTTCAAACAAACAAACAAACAAAAAACCAGATAGCAGATGATAATGGTGTACTGAATGCAGTCTTGTTTGGTGCTATTAGTCACTGTAAATGCATTTGCTATCTCTGTCTGCATCTATAACTCTCACCATCATTTCCTCGCAGAGTAAACAAATGTTGCTTATAAACTTCACCGTACAGCCTGTCTTTGTAGGATTTTTAGCCTACCAATGTGCTTAACAGAATCAAATGCCTTGTTAAAACCAAGTATATGGCATACAAATTACAATGCTATTCTTAGGACTGTATCAGAGATGGTGTGACTAAATTTCTTAAGCATGATACTTGTTTTCTTTGAAACCTGAGAGAACAATATGTCTTGATTGTTATCCTGGGATGTACAGTTCTACTCATGCCCATGCAACTGCATGGCTGATGTGCCTCTGAAATCCTGAAGAGTATCTTCTACCTTCCAGAGCCCAGGGCTATCTCCATGTGGGGTGCTATTTACCCCAGTGGCAGATATCCACAAAGCTACAATCACCAAATGCTCCACCAAATGATGATCGTTTGATGGCAAAAAAATATGAGTGTATCTCTCTATAAGTATAATGTTATTTGTGATTTGATCTTATGTCCTATACTAACCACATAGTAGTATTAATTTTGAATTTGCTAAAATTGTTAATGGAGACTATGTTTATCATCAACTTGAGATAGGATAATTAACAACACTAACAACTAATATTTACTGTGTGGTTGCATACTGTGTGCAAGGACCTATTCTTTTATTTTTAATGTTTATTTATGTGTTTTGAGAGAGAGAAAGCACACAAGTGAGTGGGGTAGAGGGAAAAAGGGAGAGGGATAAAGAGAATCCCAAACAGGCTCCACGTTTAGTGCAGAGCCCGATGTGAGGCTCAATCTCACAACCATGGGATCATGTCCTGAGCCTAAATCAAGGGTCGGACACTTAACTGAGTCACCCAGGCACCCACTGGGACCTATTCTAAATATTTTATATTTATTATTTTATTTAATCCATGCAACAACTCCATAAAGTATTGTCACTGTTTTCCAGATGAGGAAACTGAGGCCTACAGAGGATCTGTCCCTTGCTTCACGACTAGTTTGGAAAAGCCAGCATTTGAATACAAGCAGTTTGGCACTAAATCAATGTTCTTAGCTACTATGTTTGTTATACTATGTTAGTGCACTTGACATCTGGCCTCTCATTTCCTTGGTTACATAATTGGTTCCAAATTGGGAAGCAGAGGTAACACTAACTCTACCTGTTTTTGCCATGTCAAAGGAAAAATGGTGTTAGATATTTATCATGATTCCAAACATATTGTGTTCAATGGGCTGGCCTATAGATGGGTGTCTAGTATTAATAATTCTGATTTTTCCTCCAAGAAACCTTTACCTTGACAACAAAACATGTTCCATGCAAGTGTTTTTATTATTGACTTTATGATGACCAATACTTTGTCTGACTAGGTGGTTCCAGCTAAAAGAAGCACAAAATCACCATGAATGTTTCTGTTCCTTCTGTAACACTGGGGAGAGGGTACTAGTCAAACCATCACAGACGTTTTCCCTGATAGCCTCTGCTTCTCTAGCACAGGAAGAGATACACTAATCAATATCACATTTTGATCTACTTCAAGCATGACTTTTCATGCAACTCTGATACAAGCTTCTTTGTTAACACCATTTACTAGAAGAGTAGCTAAACATTTATCTGGTGAATATTCTGATTGGAGGGCAAAATCAGGGTTTCGGGATAGGAAATAATGCTGAATTTGCTGACTACATACTCAAGGACTATTGCCCTTCTGTACTGCCTCTATATTCCTCTAGCATATATTAGTCTGAATCATTTATTTGACAGTATTTACTTGCTGCTATTATTAATTTTACTCACTTGCATCTACATTTTTGCATGCCTATATCTTATATTGTCAGCATCAGGTCCATGAACCTTCTCCACAGTGTGGATTCAGTCCAGTCAAACGGCCCAATCAGTGTTGCCTTGGCTCTGGCTTCTTTGTTGGAAGAGCCTCAAAGTGAACAGACACTAAGACAAGTTGCCGGTGTTGCCCCATTCCTGTGATAACCAGACATCTGGGTGGTTTCTAAATTATTAGTGCACTTGGCATCTGACCTACAATCTGAAGGTAAAAAAATGTACGTACATAATTAAAAAAAAAACTCTATCAGATCATTTCATGTTAACGAACATTTATTAGCCCTCAGTTATACAAAAGTTACACACTGCTTATGCATGCTACAAAATAAAGTAAAATATAGCCACTGCCGTGGAAGCGGTTGCACTTAAGTAGGGAGCGTATATCTTTGAACAGTTTCCAGCTGGTATTGTAAACAGAAATGCAGCGGCATCAGAGGGCTAGGCATGAAAACTCAGAAAGGATCACTAGGCCAGGTGGGAAAGTGCTCCAACTAGAGAGGAACAAAGGCTCGGAGTTGCAAAAACAGCCTGGTGTAGAGCAGGCCACAGAAAGATGGAGAACATGAGAGAAAGAAGTCACGTGTGTGGGGAAAAGCTGGATCATGTATCTCTTCAACCAGCACTCTCAGCCTCAGCCCCTTCACCGATTCTTACAAACTTTCCCTCCTAATATTTCCCTCTAACATTATTTCCCTCCTAATATTATTTCTCCATCCCTATGATTATTAGTCCCCTTGAGTAACCTTCTAATCAAAAACACACGAATGCTAGCATTTCAAAATGAAGCTGGAGAATCACTGCATACATGTTGCAAAAACAAGCCTTCCATGATAGAGCATCTGTTCACTTGTCCTGCCCCATCTCTGACTTTCTCTCCTGTCCTGCACACATTAAGGAATGATTAGAGCCTGTTCCTGGCCATGGCTTTGGGATTCTGCACAGACTGCTTACTTCCTTTTACCCTGCCCGCCTTCCCCATGTGTGTGACTAATGAACTCCTATTCAGCTCCATCTAGGAGGCCTTCGCTCATCCTCACAGACAGGAAAACTGCACTTGTTCCTTCCCTGTCTCTTTACACACTATCATGACGACTCTTAACCTACTGTTTTGCAACTGCTGTTTGCAGAGTCATCTCTCCACCAGAATATAAGTTCTTCGAGGGCAAAGACTATGTGTTAACTATGTCCTAACCTCAGCACTAACCATACCTCCTTGCTCATAATAGGTGCTCATTTAGTATCTGTGAATGAAAGAAAGAGAAAAAATGAATTACTGCTACTCTCTCCTCAGATTCTAATATTAAGCCCAGAAGTAATAAAGCATGTAGATCAAATCATATAATTTAAATCAGCTGTCTAGAAGTAATGTTCCCATGTGAATTAAGCCTTCTCTATGTGGCCAGGTAGACTCCAGCTAATAGCATGTTGGACTGTTTTAAGTGATTAGCTCAACAGTCCACATGGGATAGTGGACTTGATATTAGGCTGGTAGCCTGACCCCCCAGGAACATAAGGCTCAGTGAAGGTGACTGGTGAAAATCTCTTCACTATCTACAATGACACAGTTGATCAGAGAGAACTATTTGGATTATAAAACCATTACACATCAACAACTGTAGAATCTAGTAAACAGTCAGTGCCTATTAAATGTTGACTACTAATACAGTCCTTTCACTAAAAAGTAAGAGAATCAGTGGAACCATGGTTCTACCATGCTAATTAATTCTCTGTGTGAAAAGAAATGCTAATCTCCATTTTAAAACATCAATCATGGAAAATAAACTGAAATGTGACCAGATTTTAAAATGCTACTTGTTCTAAAATCAGATGTAAATTAAAGCTTCCAGGATTCTGTAAGAGGCGATTTTATGGTGCTAAGAAACTCCATTTAAACTCAATCTTCTAGGAAACTTTAAAATACTTTTTCCAGTTTGAAACTGTTCTCTAATATCACCCTTTATATGCTTTCCTTGTCTAAGAAGCTTTGCTCTATAAAAATTTCTCCCAATTTCTAAGTGAAATATTACAGGATTTCCCAGAAGCATTAGCGACGGTTTCTTAGCAACTGTTGATATGTCTCAAAACAACCTGAGACAATCTTCTCTGAGACATATAGTCTCTCCCTCTCTCTGCTAACAGAATTCCACAATATGGCACAAAAGATTCGTGTGGCTAAAAATAACTGCCGACACACATTTTTAAAGTTGACGGAGTTTTAATGATTTAAGTCTTCCATATCACAGCTTTGGATAGGTGTGCCTCAACAACAGTATATCAAAGGGTTCTGAGCAGAGAGATTTTAGAATCTTTTTCTTTTTTAATCACACCATTAACACCCTTGACATTTCAGAAATAATGTTTATCGATTTTGGTGTTAGCACTCCCATAAATTAAGTGATGTAATGGACGGAATTATTGTGGTACTATAAAGAATGTGTCATTCAGATTGTTAACTACATATTAGAAAAAGCACACAGTCTAGATTCATGTAAAAATAGCCCCAGATCTGGGTAGTAAATAGGAGATGAAGGAAACTGACACATTCCAATGACTGATGGGTCTATCTTCACCATTCCCTCCTGGCTGTTGTACCAAAAACAACTGAATTTGTTTAATAAAAGCAAGGTATAATAGCAATGATCATTCTGCACACACATACACACACACACACAGATAAAAATAAGACACATAAATTCAAGGTTATTCACCCCAAAGAAGTCACTATAATGAAAAGTATTAGGAATGGAGAAAAAAAAGCATTTAGAACCAGTAGCAGAAAAGAACCACATGGTACAGAAAACAAAAATGTCCCCTAATAATCTGTGAGACTACAAGCTTTCACAAGGAATTTGTGTCTTTCACTAGAAGAAAGAGTCTAACCAAATTCTGTGATTATGGTTCTGAGGTAGAGGTAGGTAAAGTTGAAAATGGCAAAATCACCATGTAATGGGCATATTGAAAGAATTTCACTGTGAGTATGTGTATGTGAGTGTGTATGATATGACATATATAGGATATGAATTGCATTTACACCTCCTGGGATTATTATGTGGAGTAAACAAAGTAATGCACAGAAAAATAACATAGTGCAGTATATAACAAGTGTTTAACAAATGTTAGCTGTGATCATCATCATCATCATCATTACCACCACCAACACCATCATTTGTCCCATTTTATATAGGAGGACACTGAGTTTCCAAGGAAGTTAAGTAGCTTACTCAAGGTCACACAATTATCAAGGAACTAGGAAGAGACTGATGTCTGCCTAATTGCAAAGCCCGTGATCTTTCCACCTTCACCACAGGTCTAAATATTTTGCTTCTGTGAAATGGGTTGCAAATAAAAACAGACCATAAGTTGCTGCTATGATCTTTATTCTTATAGTTGTAAACTCAGATAAATCTAGTAAAAACTCTTAAAAGCATGAGTTTTATTGGCTAGGCATATTAGAATAATCTATTGCTAGGCTAAGACATTTCCTGGTCATAGGTTAAGTATCTAGAAGTGGCTTGGGCTGAAGTATTGCCAGGCTGTCATTGATCCCCCCATTCTATACATATCCAATTAGCATTCTTGAAGTCATACGAGCTGCTGAGGCGACTAATTTGATTGCGTTATTTCAAAACAATAATAGTACTGTGGATATAACGAATAATTTTATCAAAATCCATTCACTCAGGAGTCCATCAAATAAGTCTGGATATAAGTTAATAATATCTGTCTATGTTCTAGTTTGAATACAGAGAGTGAAAAGTATTTGAAAATAAAAGGGCAGAAGGTTTATTTTTAGCCCAGGATATACTGAAGAGTTAATAGTCCTAAACCAGTGTGGCTCAGGGCCAGAGCAAAATTCACTAATTTGAATCTCTTTTTGTTGCCCTTCCTCTCTGCTCTCAAACAGACAAGCTAATAAGCATTGAGGACATATCTAGGAACTACAGAATATTTCTGTAGTTTCTATTTTCTAAATCATCAAGCTGTTCTTTAGTTTTATGGAGCAGTTTTTCAATTGTTGAGGATCTTTCTGCAGAAAGGCAATTTGATTTCTATCCTTGGCTTTTCGATTTTACATTCCATCATCACTAAACATTGATTAAGCTTGCTGCAATACACTCCCTTGTATTTGGGTCTTCAAATAGTCTGAAAGTCATTATTTATTACAATGTAACAATCTGGAATTATTTTTAAAGTATGCTTACTGCAGGTGCTGTATTTATCAGTGATAACCTTTGTTTTTTTTGTTGTTGTTTTAGGAAAAAATGAACTGCTGTTTCTTAACAAGTATGGCACATTTAACTCAAATGTTTTTAAAAAAGGATATATAAAAATTAAAATTCTTTTACTGGGAATATCATTTAAAAAAAATCTCAAGGTCTGGTAGGCAGCTTTCTAAAATGGCTCAATTGGGGCGCCTGGGTGGCGCAGTTGGTTAAGCGTCCGACTTCAGCCAGGTCACGATCTCGCGGTCCGTGAGTTCGAGCCCCACGTCGGGCTCTGGGCTGATGGCTCAGAGCCTGGAGCCTGTTTCCAGTTCTGTGTCTCCCTCTCTCTCTGCCCCTCCCCCGTTCATGCTCTGTCTCTCTCTGTCCCAAAAATAAATAAACGTTGGAAAAAAAAAAATTTTTAAAAAATAAAAAATAAAAAATAAAATGGCTCAATAATCCTTATCTCCTGGTATTCATTCTCTTGTGCAGTCCCCTCTCCCCACATGTGGGCTGGACCCTATTACTTGCTTCTAATGAGCAGAATATGGCCAAAGTGATGGGATGTCACTTCCACGATTAGGCTGCAAAAGGCTGTGGCTTCTGCAGCACTAGCACTCTCTCTCTTGATAACACTAACTCTTGTCCTCTCACTTCCTTACTCTGATGGAGCAAGCTGCCATGTTGTGAGGTGCTCTGTGGAGACTCATGTGGCAAGGAACCAAGGGAGGCCTCAGTCTAATAGCCAACAACCACGTGAGTGAGCCAGAAAGTGGATCCTTCCCAGTTAAGCCTTGACATGACTGCGGCGCAGTGAGAGACCCAGGGCTAGAGGACCCAGCTAAGCCATGCCTGTTTTCCTTACCCACAGAAAATGGAAGTAATAAATATTTTAAGACACTAATTTTGGGGGTAATTTGGTATACAGCAATAAATAACAAATAAAATCTCTAAAATGCATAATGACATCACTCATACTATTTATACATTTACACTTATACATTTATAAGAGCCCCTCATGTGCCAGGCACTTGGCTAGGTTCTAGGAATGCTGTGGAGAATGAAATACATGTGGTCCTTGTCCTCTGTGCCTGGGAGAAGACTGCCCTGTTAGCCTTTCCCTGACTGTCAGTTTGCATTTGGCTCTCCATAGGTACTCTGATGAGTGTTCACCGCATGCGATGAGAGAGGCCCCCTGCCTCAGAGATGCACTCTCCCTCAAAAGGCTGCCTGGTCTGAACAACCACCCCCTGCACCGAGGGGCTGGCAGTCCTCTTCTCAGGTACAACAAGAGCCCTTAATAGGCACGTAGTGACACTTTCTTACTCAGATTCTTTTACACATGAAAGGTAAGAACAAGCCTTGAATAAATTTTTCTCACACTAAAAAAAAAAAAAAAAAAAACAAAAAAAAAAAACAAACAAAAAAAACTTAACCCATTAGTCTAATCATAATAGTAATTATAAAGAGAACCCAATTATAATTGTTGCAACAACAATGCAACTTCCAATCTTTTGTAAATGAATAGTCTTCATCTGCTTCTACTAAATTATTCCTATCAGGCTTATGGAATTTCATACACTTAGCTCATCGTCATGTCTATTTTGTTGTTGTTGTTCTAGTTTTACCTATCAAAAAAGCCAACTATATTCACATTGCTTTCAGATTTTGTGGCACAGTTTTTTGGTGGTAAATCTGTATTCCTGAAGATAAATTACATTTTTAGAAACATCTGAAGTCATTCATATTTAAGTATGTGTGGATTATGAAGTAGTGTTCAAAGATTACCATGTGGAAGTCCATAGGTATGAGCAGACATCTTACTCTTCTAGCTTTGAGAAGTATAATTAGGACAATGAGTAGGTTAGGAAGTACGTGGAAGTGACAGTGAGGCAGAGCCTCATAATCAAACTGTGAAATCAGCCCCAAATGTTTGGGATCAAACATTTTCAAAAGTTACCTTAAAAGACAATATCTAAGGCCCAAAGTGGAGAGAACGCACTCCAGTGCGAATAATTCATAAGAACATGTCAACATAAAAGAGAGAATTAGCAGAGATCAGAGAAGAGGGGAGTCAGAGAGCAGACTTTGGCCATGTTCATATAGTACTGTCCAGGACATAAAATTCTGGGAGGATTAATCCATGAGCTAGGCACTAGCCCTAATGGGGAGCACAAAAGATCTGGACTCTGCTATCACAAACTCTACATTTTAGAAGGGCAGATGACTAAGTGACTATTCTAACTGTTGGAGAAATGAATAAAGTACTGCGCCAAAGATGGCCAACGGGACTAAAACAAGCTCTGGTCTCTGGCTTAGAGACCTCTCTTCTGGGTTCTTCTTGCCCTGTTTGCCATGCCCACGAATACACCCACAAATATGGAAGCTGACAACTATAAATTACCCTTCCCACTTGCATTTGGGGCTCAGATCTTTGGAGAAACAGTCTCCTCCGAGCCTGCCGGTGTTAAATAAATCTCCAATCCACCAAGATCTCCAACTGCCACTTGGTTTTTCTGCCAGTGTTCCAGCGTGGTTCCGTAACATATTTGGTTCCCTAACCAGGAAATCCAACTGCACTGACCCATTGTTGCCACCAGTTTGGGAAAACAGCAAGGCGGTGATGGAACGAGGGATTGTAAAGGAGAAGGCATGCACTGCCTGAATTTTGGCAGTCTCCCGCTCGGTTGCCTCGGGCCAGCCCCGCTCCATCATTCCCGCCGGACTCCAAGAGACCTCGTAGGTGAGGACCTGGACCTGATGTTGGAACTGGTAAGGCCGGGGCCCCAAAGTTGTCAGGCCCACCCAAAAGGGTGGAAGGGGGACCTGATCACTCCCCAGAGACTTTAATGGTCTCACAGGTAGAAAATTTTGCGGGAGGGAATGTAATAGACTCTGGTATGTGTGTTTGTGTGTGTGTGTGTGTGTGTGTGTGTGTGTGTGTGTGTGTGTGAATGTGCAGCTTGGCCAGGCTTGCTAGTCGAGTTTGAGTTTGTGGCTCCATAGACAGGCACCCTTAAGGTCCCCAAAAGTCTATGGAGTCTGAGTGGGCTCACCTGTGTCATGGTGACAGGCATATGGTCCAGAGCAGCATCAGATTAGACTCCGATTGCAAGTCACAAAGCTGAGGCCACTACCGCCAAACCTCACCTAAAGTTCCCCTCTGGAACGCAACCAGAGGAGTATCTGATTGATCCTCTCATCCTAGGGGATACCCTCCCTTTGTCTGTCTCCACCACATCGAACATGAGAAAGGAATTAATAATGGGATCAAAACAGAGTAAGCCTATGATTTTAGAGGTCATGCTCAAAAATTTTAAAAAGGGATTTTCAGGTGATTATGGGGTGAAAATGATACCCAGGAAGTTAAGGACCTTTTGTGAACCAGATGGCCCATATTCAATGTAGGATGGCCTCCAGAAGGGACATTAGATGCTCAAGTGGCACAGCAGATTTGGCTGATAGTCACTGGGAACCCAGGTCACCCTGATCAATTTCCATACAACAACTCCTGGCTTGAAATTGCCCAAAATCCTTCACCTTGGGTGCGATTCATCCATAGCAAGCAGAGTCAGGCAAAGGTTTTAGCCGCCTTATTCAGAGCCTCACACAGGGAACCAAAGAAGCAACCACTGCTCCCCTAGTGTTTACAGGAGACCCGGAGGAAGATCCTATCTTTCCTTCACCTTATGACTCACCGGGCTCCTTACCCCCTGCCCCTGAGCTTGAAACTCCTCCCCATCTGTCTGTCCTCCAGCCCTGGATGTGCTGCCCATCTCTCCTCCCCTCCTGGACCCGGAGAACCCTCCCTGACAAGGGCCAGCAGCCAGACTGCACCCCAGACTCGGACCTAACGCTTTCCAAATGCCTGTAAGGGAGACAAGAGAACCTGAAAGACAGAATGAGTATGGAACAGTCCAGCCCAGACGTTCCATGATGTATTATCAACCTTTCTCTACAACCAACCTCCTCAATTGGACACACAACATTCCATCATACTCTGAAAAGCCAAAAGCAATGGTCGACTTGATGGAGTCCCTCTTCCAGACCCACCAACCGACTTGGGAAGATTGTCAACAGTTACTCCGTACTCTGTTTAATACAGAAGAAAGAAGAAGAATGAGAGAAGTACGACAGTATCTAGAAGATCACGCACCTCCAGGGATCAATGACCCTGCTGTCTGGGCTCAAGTTGCCATGCCTGAAGAACGCCCAACATAGGATTTCACCACAGAAGAAGGACAAGCCCACATCCGACGATACCAGGAAGCCCTCTCTCAGGGAATCCGAGCTGGGGCCAACAGGCCCATGAACATGACTAAACTATCGTCAGTCACACAGCAGCCTGGGGAGTCTCCCGGAGACTATGAAAGACTATGTGAAGAATACCGTGCATACACCCCGTTTGACCCCGAGGCACCAGAAAGTCAACAAATGGTAAATACCTCCTTTGTGGCACAGGCTGCCCCAGGTATCAGAGGAAAACTCCAGAAACTGGAGGGCTTTGCCAGGATGAATATCACTCAGCTGATAGAGGTCGTCAATAAAGTTTTCATGAACAGAGAAGTTGCAGCCAAAAGAGAAGTAGAGAGAAAACTAAAAAAGAAAGCCACTCTTCTCGCAGCAGCACTAAAAGAAACAGACACTGCAAAGATGGGAAGACCCCAACTACCAAAAGGGGAGAAGCCCAGAGCTCCCTTAGCAAAGGACCAATGTGCATACTGCAAAGAGAAGGGACACTGGAAGAATGAATGTCCCAATCAGAAGGAGCCCTCAAAACCCAGCCGATATTGGGAGGAACCTCGAGGCAAGAAACTTGTTGGTCTAGCCGGGATAGAATCGGACTGAGGGGGACCAGGCTCTTTCTCTCTTGGCCCCCATGAGCCCACGGTCGCAATGAAAGTAGGGGGCCAAACAATAGCTTTCATGGTTGACACTGGGGCTGAACACTCGGTTGTTACTGCTCCAGTGGCCCCTTTCAGCCAAAGGACGGCAACCCTACTCGGGGCTATTGGGACACAGGTGATGCAACAGCCCTTCTGTCAAGCTTGACAATGTGAACTTGGGGGTCACAAGGTCCAGCATGAGTTCCTCTACTTACCTGACTGCCCAATTCCTCTCCTGGGACGAGATCTGCTCTCCAAACTTGGGGCCCAGATAACTTTTGAACCCACTGGACACACTAGCCTCCAATTAAACCCAAGGCAGAAGGAAACCCTGGTCTTGGTGACTACCCTGCCAAGGGAAGAAGAATGGAAACTATTCTGCACCCAGGCCTTACCCTGTAGCCCCTCAGAATTCAGGCTTACATTCCCCTCCTTTTAGGCTGAAGATAACCCACCTGGACTATCTTGGAGTCAGGCCCCCATCATTGTTGACCTGGTCCCTGCAGCCCAGCCTCAGAGACAAAGGGGTATTCCCCCTTCCACTCGAGGCTAGAATGGGTATACAAGAGCACCTGACCAAGCTCAGAGAAGCAGGTATTCTAATTGAGTGCCAATCGGCTTGGAATACCCCGGTCTTGCCAATCAAGAAGCCAGGAGGAGGATACCAACCATACAGGATTTGAAGGGCATTAACAAAGTGACTGTTTCTTTACACCCAGTGATTCTGAACCCGTATACCCTCCTCAGTCAAATTCTAGGGTCAGCCAGATGGTTCACATGCCTTGACCTAAAGGATGCTTTCTTCTGCCTTCGCCTGGTTCCTCAAAGTCAACCATTGTTTGCCTTTGAATGGACTGAGCCCATTACAGGGCACCAGATGCACCTGACCTGGACACGACTTCCCCAAGTCTTCAAGAACTTGCCCACTCTTTTTGGGGAAGCACTAGGTGCAGACCTCGCCAACTTTCCGAGGGAAACCACAGGGTGTGTCTTCCTCCAATACATAGACGACTTCCTCCTTGCCAGCGACACCCAAGAAGACTGTATGAAAGGTACCAAGGCCCTCCTGCAGCTCCTGTCCTACTCAGGGTACCAGGCCTCTTGGAAAAAGGCACAGATTTGTCAGCAGCAGGCGCAATACTTAGGTTTTCCTCACAAAAGGAAAAAGAGAACTAGGACCGGAAAGGAAGAAGGTTATCACTGCACTGCCACAGCCCCAAACAAAACGAGGCTTGCGTGAATTTTTAGGGGCCATAGGGTTCTGTTGTATTTGGATTCTCGGATTCTCAGCCATAGAGAGGCTGCTCTATGACCTGTTGGGAGGGCCAGACCGGGAGCCCCTCACATGGACTAAGGAGGCAAGGGCTGCTTTCACAGAAATAAAGTTGGCTCTGGGACAAGCCCCAGCCCTGGGTTTGCCTAACATAGATAGGCCCTTTAGCCTCTTTGTACATGAAAAGGACAAAATAGCCCTTGGAGTGCTCACTCAGAGCATGGAGCCTTGGCAACAGCCAGTAGCCTACCTGTCAAAAAAACTTGATCCTGTGGCTGCAGGATGACCACCTTGCCTCAGAGCACTGGCAGCCACAGTGCTGCTCATCAAGGAGGCAGACAAACTCACACTGGGACTAACACTTAATGTTAAGGTCCCACACGTGGTCATGTCCTTCATGAGCACCCAAAGATATCGTTTTCTCTCCATTTCTTGGTTGACACAATACCAACGCCTTCTCTACAAAAACCCAAGGGTCACTCTTGAAAACAGTAAGGACACTAAACCTGGCCACCTTCCTTCCCATGGAGGAGGGAGAACCCGACCATGACTGTTCCGAAGTGGTGGATGAAATCTATGCCAGCTGCCCGGACATCCAAGATCAGGCTATAACAAGCCCAGAGATCACCCTGTGCAGCGATGGAAGCAGGTATTTACAAGAGGGCAGCTGAAGAGCAGGATATGCGGTAACCACAACCACCAAAGTTCTGGAAGCCAAGGCATTGCCAGAAGGATGGTCGGCACAACGAGCTGAACTGTACACCTTAACCCGAGCCCTCATCTTTAGCAAAGGTAAACAAGTTAACATCTCTACTGAATCTTGGTATGCCTTCGCTACTGTGCATATACATGGGGCCATCTATAAAGAAAGAGGCCTCCTTGCTGCTGCAGGGAAAACTACCAAAAACAAGGAAGAAATACTAAAGCTTCTTGAGGCCGTATGGCTGCCAGACAAGATAGCTATCCTACACTGTAAGGGACATCAGAAAGGAGACAACCCCATAACTCAAGGAAATCGCCTAGCCAACAAAACTGCCAGAGTGGCCACCTATGGTCACCCAGGTGAAGCCCCTACCTACACTATGACTCTTGTGCCCCAGAGGGAACCCTCCCCACCCCTGTACACAAACAAGGGAAGAAGCTGGGCCTCAACAGAAGGAGGCACACTAAGCAAAGAGGGATGGTGGGTCATGCCAAATGGGCACATCTTTGTCCCGTCGTCTATGGGAAAGCACCCAGTGAAGGAATATCACTCACCAACTCACACACCTAGGGAAAACTGCACTAGAGGCCCTCCTCAAAAAGAACTACTATATCAGCCAGATGCTGGCATTACACTGAGCTGTCAGTGAACAATGTGTAATGTGTGCCAAAAACAATGCTTGGTCTGCCCCGTGGCCCCCGCCCGGCACACAAAGGATGGGGGCCACCCCTTTCGAAGACAGAGGTGGACTTTACCGACATACAACCAAATAAAGCATTCAGGTACCTTCTTGTAATTATCTGCACATATTCAGGATGGGTCGAAGCATTCCCGACCAGAACGGAACGAAGTCGCGAGGTGGCCAAAGCTCTTCACAGGAAATTGTGCCTCAGTTTGGTCAACCCTTAACCATACATAGTGACAATGGACCTGCATTTGTGGCAGACATTATATAAACCCTAACAAAGTCCCTCAACATTACCTGGAAACTGCACACTGCTTATTGACCCCAGAGCTCAGGGAAAGTAGAGCAGATGAATCGTACCCTCAAGGAAACCCTGGCTCAGTTTCACCAAGAGACTAATCTCCCATGGCGAGATTTACTACCACTGGCCCTCTTGCATGCCCGATGCATGCCTGGGGCACTAGGATTCTCCCCTTTTGAGGTATTATATGGGAGACCCTCCCCCTCCCCACCCCCCATGTTTAGGAAAACTCCCAGGAGACCTACACCAGATTGGAGACAAGGGAATAAGAGAACAGCTCCAGACCTTGGGGGCAGTCCTAAACAAACTACAGGGATACACCATAGAGAGGGCTCCAATTTCCTTAGGGACCCCCATTCACCGCTTTCAGCCAGGAGACTCTGTGTGGGTCAAAGACTAGAAGAGGGAACCTCTTAGACCATGGTGGACTGGGCCTCATACTGTTATTCTAAAAACTCCTACAACCCTTAAAGTTTCAGATATTACCCCATGGGTCCATCACTCCAGAGTTAAGAAGACCAACTCAGAAGAACCCGCAACCTGGCAAAGTGATCCAGATCCAGTCAACCCGCTTAAACTAACCCTCAAAAGGGACACTGGCGCCTGAGACCTCCAGCCCTGCTCCAGCCACACCCCGGAAGCTAGCTGGCCTGCGCACGGCAGAAGCTTGAGGAATCAACGCATGCACCAAGCCCAGGGGTTCGGATGCAACTCTGCCAGCCCTTGCCCTTTGCTGGTATCATAGCCCTGATCTTACTTCTTACTGTTGGGCTGATAGAGACTGTACCAACAAGCTGGACATGGGAAAAAAGACACATGCTGGATCTCACATACCTCCTCTGGATGGGAAGATTATTAAGTATTGCTTGTATATTATGATAACCTCTCTCACCTTCACAACTGCCACTTATCCATTTTGCCCCCAGGATTGTTATATGACAATAAGGGGGTCAAGGGCATTCAGCGCCTTCTCCTCCCTCCACAAAGATTGCTACAAGGGAAAAACACCTGCTTTCTGTCAGTTACCTGGTGCCCCAAGGACTAAGTATTAGACCGTAGAGATAACCCAAAATATTAGGAACCCATGTAACAACAAGGGCCTCCAGAAAGGGAAGTGGGCTTGCTATACTTACCTTCCTCAATGGGGAATCTCTGACGGGGGGTGGATGCAAGACAGAGCCCTTCAAAAAGTTACAAAGGATATCCATGATAGGGTAATACAAGCCATAAAGGCGACTACTCCCCTGGCAGCCTAACAGGGTTTGAACCTTTCAGCCCTCAATCAGATGCTTACCAATTCCCCACTCCAGCATTGGGCCAACACTACTCTACAAGTCCTCCATAAAATAGATAATCACACCCAAACCTGCTGGATGTGCTTTCCCCTCAGCCAGAGGCCTTACTTAGCCACTCCCATCCCTTTGACCTGGGAAACTCCTGAAAATCTCAAAACCAAAACTTCTGTCTTAATTGGACCCCTGGCCACTGGGGTCTGTCTCACAAATGCTGACAATCTAATGTGTACAGTCCCTGAAGGTATGAATGGTACCTCTCTATGCGGAAGAAATATAACCTTAAAGAGGAGTACAACCCTATGTTCAACCTCTGGGGTGTTCTACCTGTGTTCTAGTTTGGCCTACCAATGCTTACAGGTCAGCTGGATTCAAATACGTTATTCTGTCTTCTTAACCCCAGAGATATCCGTATACACTGAAGATCAGTTCCTAACAGCCTTTGGCCCCAAGTCCCTGGCTAAATGGGCAATCCTGCTACCTGTTCCGATAGGAGTAGGAATTGCAACAGGAATAGGAACTGGAATAGGGGGCATAGGTTCATCTGTAGGACTATACCATGGACTATCTCAAGAGCTAAATGAAGACACGGAACAGGTGGCAGATTCTCTGATAACCTTACAAAGCCAAATAAACTCTCTGGCAGCAGTGACCCTCCAAAATAGGTGAGCCCTCAACCTCCTCACTTCAGAAAAAGGAGGGAGGGACTTGTATCTTTCTGGGGGAGGAATGTTGCTATTTTGTAAACAGTCACGAATAGTTACAACTAAGGTTAAGGAGCTCAAGAAAAGAATTGCAGGTAGACAACAGGAAAGTATCAATCAATGGAAAGGATGGGATCTCACAGATTGGGCATCCTAGATTCCTGCCCTGGCGGGGCCTCTCCTCTCCATAATTTTACTGGTATCCATTGGCCCCTGTATACTGAATGCCGTAGTATGTTTTATTGAAAACACTGTTGCTTGCCAAAGTACAGCACATATCTTAGCCTTCTGAGGGTACCAACTTGTAAAACTAAAAAGTGATGCCTACTAAAAGTTTTTTTTAAGGGCATCAAAGGGGGGGAATGTTGGAGAAATGAATAAAGGACTGTGCCAAAGTTGGCCAACGGGACTAAAACAAACTCTGGTCTCTAGCTTAGAGACCCCTCTTCCGAGTTCTTCTTGCCCTGTTTGCCTCGCGTAAAAACCCGCCGTGGATATGGAAGCTGACAACTATAAATTACCCTTCCCACTTGCATTTGGGGCTTAGATCTTTGGAGAAATGGTCTCCTCTGAGCCTGCCGGTGTTAAATAAATCTCTGATCCACCAAGATCTCCAAGTGCCGCTTGGTTTTTCCGCCAGCGTTCCAGCCTGGTTCCATAACATAACCAGCGGGAATGTGCATGGTGGAGTTGGCCACACCAGGTGGATGTTGCCTTTAAAATCATCAAACTCTGCTTGCTGTGCTTCTAAGCTCACTAGGTAATACACTCATTAAAAGATGGCTTCCAAGAATCTTCCTCTATGCTGATCAGCTAAGATGAGCTTTCTCATTCATCTGCCACAGTTCTAACTTATTACATTGACATCCTAAGCTTTCCCTATCAGACACTTAAATGATTAGAATTCTCTGAGTTTTTTCCAAAGAACTTAAGGAATGTGGTGGCCAGAGGTAAAAAGGTCACCAAGTAGGACTGGGAGAACCACTTAGAAGCAGCCAAGGTGGGGAGAGATGACAAGCCAAGACCATGGTCAGGAAGAACCAAACCCCTAGCCTGTAAGATGATAACTTGTTTCAAGTCCAAAGGAAAAGGCTGAAATAGAAATTGGAGAGTGAGAAGCAAATTCAATGTCTTTGAGTTAAGATAAGCTACAAATAGAAAAAAGCCAAAGAATAAATAAAGGCAAAAAGTTCAGATCTAAATGTAACAAAATATGTTACTAGTTATTTGTTTGTTTGTTTGTTTGTTTGCCTGAGAAACTGAGAGAATAGTGGAATCATTTACTGAAATGAAAAATGTTTGGTGAGGTGAGGAGTGGACTGGGGAGGAAGAAGGAACATCAATCCTATTTGGGCCGCTTCAAGTTTGAGATGTCATCAAACTATCACATAGACTGTTTAAATAAGTTAGTCTGGAATGAACAGGAATCTCTGGGCTAGACTGAACTTGAACCTCTGTCACATAAAAGTTACTTAAAGACACAGAACTGGATAAAACTCACTTAGGAAGAGAATGCAGACACAGAATGTCTCCTAAGCCCTGGGGGGGCACTCTAGCACTTGTAGGTCTAATACAGGATTAACCCCACCAGAGGGAATGATGGGTCAAAGGGTATATAAATTTAGTAATTTTTCTAGATGTCATCAAATTGACCTCTAGTGCAGTTGTACTTATTTGCTCTCAATAGCACAGTGTAAAAATACCCTTTTTTCATATTTGCAAATGACATATCAGACAAACGGCTAGTATCCAACATCTATAAAGAGCTCACCAAACTCCATGCCCAAAAAACAAATAATCCAGTGAAGAAATGGGCAGAAAACATGAATAGACACTTCTCTAAAGAAGACATCCAGATGGCCAACAGGCACATGAAAAGATGCTCAACATCGCTCCTCATCAGGGAAATACAAATCAAAAACACACTCAGATATCACCTCACGCCAGTCAGAGTGGCCAAAATGAACAAATCGGGAGACTATAGATGCTGGAGAGGATGTGGAGAAACGGGAACCCTCTTGCACTGTTGGTAGGAATGCCAACTGGTGCAGCCACTCTGGAAAACAGTGTGGAGGTTCCTCAGAAAATTAAAAATAGACCTACCCTATGAGCCAGCAGTAGCACTGCTAGGAATTTACCCAAGGGATACGGGAGTACTGATACATAGGGGCACTTGTACCCCGATGTTTACAGCAGCACTCTCAACAATAGCCAAATTATGGAAAGAGCCTAAATGTCCATCAACTGATGAATGGATAAAGAAATTGTGGTTTATATACACAATGGAGTACTACGTGGCAATGAGAAAGAATGAAATATGGCCCTTTGTAGCAACGTGGATGGAACTGGAGAGTGTGATGCTAAGTGAAATAAGCCATACAGAGAAAGACAGATACCATATGTTTTCACTCTTAGGTGGATCCTGAGAAACTTAACAGGAACCCATGGGGGAGGGGAAGGAAAAAAAAAAGAGAGAGAGGTTAGAGTGGGAGAGAGCCAAAGCATAAGAGACTGTTAAAAACTGAGAACAAACTGAGGGTTGATGGGGGATGGGAGGGAGGGGAAGGTAGATGATGGGCATTGAAGAGGGCATCTTTTGGGATGAGCACTGGGTGTTGTATGGAAACTAATTTGACAATAAATTTCATATAATAATAAAAAAAAGCTACCACTATCAACCTAAAAAAAAAAAATACCCTTTTTTCCCCGTATTCTTCTCAAAACCATGTGTTTTCAAACGTGTATATCTTTGCTAATATAGTAGGTTAAAAATGGCATTTCAGTATAGTTTTAATTTTCGTTATTCTTTATATAAGTAGGCTTGAATATCTTTTCAAATATTTAAGATGCTTGTTTATACCTGTCTATGAACTTTCTGTTCATAATCCCCGTGGCAGGACGACAGGATGATGTAAGAAAGGAAGGGCATTGCTGTGGGAGCCACATCCCTGAGAAGGAAGAGGATCCAGGGCACAAGAAGGGGCTGTTGGTTAGAAAGGGGCAGGTCCACTTTCCCCACAGTAACAGTAGTAAAAGTGGAGTGTGTGGGTACAGATGTCAGTAGGCTGGAGCACAGGTGCTGAGAAAATGAGGTGGCTCTCTCCTGTTAAGTTTATTTTCACTACAAGGTAAGGGGGTGGTGTAGGGAAGAGGAGCTTGAGCCATGAGAGAAGAAGTTGTGAAACAGGGGAGTAGGAAGGTGAATTTAGTAGAGGAAGGGCATCATATGATGTGGTCACCTTGCATGCTGTGGTCATCAGTTTGAAGTGGGCTTCAACAACATGGCTGTGTGACTTTTTCTCCAGAGACGTTCAGATTACTTGGAGATGGGCACAACATGAGAGAGATACAGGATATTAAAGGGTTTGGAACAGATGATTAATGACTTGGGTCATAGACTGTACACCAGGTACGGAGAGGTGTAAGAACATTGAGGTAAGGGTGGTGAGTATAAAAAGTAAAGGGGTAAAAGGACTGAAGCACTCAGTGCAGCCAGGGTCTGCTGGAGTGCGAATACAGGAGTACATGAGAGGCAGTACATGAAAGCAATCAGGATAGTGGGCAGTGAGCCAGTCGTGGCCACAAGGTGCTGTAGATTTTACAAAAGGCTGAAGGGGTCATGAGCCTCACGTGGCCATTTGAGATGTTCGGGAAAGAGAAGCCTACAGGGAAAGAGAGAGCCAGATTCCGTTAAAGACAATAGTGGAAAGGCTTGGAATAAATGAAACTTTCTCCCCCATGGAAGAGGAATTCTGACAGCACGGTGGAAAGTATGGCATGGAGAGAGAAGTGGGAAACAGAGTCGGGGCACAGAAGGGACAGAAGCGAATGAGTCTGAGGATCCAGAAGTTAGATGAGTGGAGGCACTTACATCATGGGTGAGAAT
This sequence comes from Puma concolor, assembly GCF_028749965.1. Lineage (NCBI taxonomy): Eukaryota > Metazoa > Chordata > Mammalia > Carnivora > Felidae > Puma > Puma concolor. The sequence goes on from NC_141667.1 coordinate 94,884,553, forward strand.
AATCCAGGATCTGTAAGTTACATATAAGAAATAATAAAATCATAACACATTGATAAGATATGAAGAATATGAGCCAGGTTCCATAAATGTACTCTATGTAATGATCCACAGCAGATAATATTTCAACTGGTTCCCTTTGGACTTAAGATTTTAGAATCCCATTGTGCACTATGGAAAGAAGCCGGTTCAATGTTTTACAACTGGAAGCTATTGTGCTGAAATTAAAACCTGGAAGTTTTCTTTATGATGATATCCTTATCTCTACAGGAGAAATTTTAAATTCTAATTAAACTTATAAATTAACCTAAATGGAAGCCCAGCTCATTTAATAGAATCCTAGAATTTCAAATTATATGGAAACTTAGATGTCATCAAGTTCAACCAACTCATCCTAAAGAAAAAACATTTATATTGACCCTCCCCTCCTCCAAACTTTCCAACTTTCTCAGCCTCTTCTCAGCCTATATCCTTTAACTTTTGTCCTCACTAAAATCTGACAGCCCCTTAAGACTCTGTTTGCCTTGCAGCGCCTCTCAAATAGAAACTCAGTGCCAGGGCCGGGGCAGGAGTGGGGGGCTCTTTCCTAATGCCAGTTCCAAACAGCCCCCACCTAACCTTCTTCAAAAAGTCCCAGTTCAAACAAGTTCCCTGTCCAGCATGGTTCCCACTAGGAACTAGACAAGTTGGAAAAAATTTAACACCTGTTTGAAGGCATTTAAAAATTACAAAAACATGGGATTATAGGACAAAGAATGAGGAGAAGGAAGCCCAGCAAAGTGAAGTTGGCATTGGGAACTGTCTTTTGCCTTTGTGACTCTTGACTCTGAAAGTTCAGAGTCTACCAATGAAGAGGGCTCCTGGTAAAAACATACAGATTTTGGATGGGATTTAGAAGGACTACACTTCAAAAGTAAGGGTTCTGGAAACAGATCAGTCTTTACAGCAACTGAAACCCAGCTTCGATACATCTCAATCTTTAACTGTATCAATGTGATCAGAAATTGCTAGTGCCCCTAAACTAGCTGCCTGCTTGAAGCAGAAATAAGTCCTCTCTGGAGATAAATAACATTTTACAGAGCCTTACATTATCTCTGTAAGTTTTATACATACAACATCTGGATCCTAATAAAAAGAAGCAATTAAATGTATAGATATGTGAAAAGACTTGACCAAAACCCAAGAGAAAAAACAGACAATAGAAACAACCCTATGATCTAGATAAGAATTTTGCAGACAGGGACTTCAAACTTCTATTAATATATTCAGGACAAGCTTGAGCATTTTGGTAGGAAACTGGACTTTTTTTTTAATGAGCTAAATTAAAACGCTAGACCCGAAAATACTATAACTCAAATTTAGATCTCAATGAAAGGCTTTCATAGCATATTTACACAGATGAAACTGGAAGATAGGTCAGGGGAAAAAACAAAAACTAGAATGAAGCATAGAGAAACAAAAATGGAAAGGAAAAGAGCATGAAAGATATATGATGTATGGTAAAGAGGTCTAAATACCTGTAATTGGAGTCACCAAAGAGAGCATAGAGAGCCTGGGGCAGAAGCAAAATATTTAAAGAGAAAATGGCAACAATTTTCAAAAACCAGTGGAAAACAACAAGCCAAATATTCAAAAGGAACCAGAATTTCAAGAAGGATAGATATAAATATGATAGAGAAAAAGAGGATAAAATAGGCAGAGAGGGAAAGGTTAAGACCTGAGGTCCCTGGGTGGGGAAAAACACATATTTTGGAACAATGCTAGGAGTGTCTGACCACAGCGAATTCCCTCAGGCTTAAGGTTCCTCTTAAAATGTAACAGACACACCCACTGCCCCTCAGGTTCCCCTCAGGAATTTGACAATCAAAATCCCTAACCAAAATAAGTAACCCATAAAACTTATGTTATATAAGGGACAGTATGACCATAGTCTGATTCCTCACACAATGGAATCGAGCCAATCAGGAATGGACAACCCAGCACCTAGAGTTATCAAGCCAATAACGGTAAGAACCTGAGAAGAAACAGGGGGAAGGGGAGGGGAGCGCCAACCAAAACCTTATAAAACAAAGTCCCTTGCTTTTGTCATAGACATTTACTTTCAAATGCCCCCTCTATGGAAAGAGAGCTTTCACACAATTCTTACTTTCTAATCTTATACTCTAAATAAACTTTTGCCTGCTGCTTATTTTATTTTGTGTCCACCTCTTCATTCTTTGAAGCGGCAAAACAACAAATCCTGGGTACTGAGGTAAAAAAAAGAAAAAAAAAAGAGAGAAAAGAAAAGAAAAGAAGAGAAGAGAAGAGAAGAGAAAAGAATAGAAAAGAAAAGAAAAGAAAAGAAAAGAAAAGAAAAGAAAAGAAATCCTGCAACATAAAGACTAGAAAACATGCATAAAATGGCTAAAAAGCAAGAAGTTAATCCTGAAGACAGCCAAAGAAAAATGAAGGATTACATTCAAAGAAGCCATAATTAGACTGATAGCTAGATAGTACTATATCTAGAGAAGAAATCCTGTCTTTTGTTAAAAACCTTCCTATGAAGAAAATTCCAGATCCACGTGGCTTCATTAATTCTCCCAGATATTTAAAGAAGAAATAACATGGGGCACCTGGGTGGCTCAGTCAGTTGGGTGTCTGACTTTGGCTCAGGTATTGATCTCACGGTTCATGGGTTCGAGCCGCAAGTTGGGCTCTGTGATGACACCTCAGAACCTGGAGCCTGCTTTGGATTCGGTGCCTCCCTTTCTCTCTCTGTTCCTCCCCCACTTGCACTCTCTCTCTCTGTCTGTCTCTCTCTCAAAGGTAAATAAAGACTAAAAAAAAATTTTTTTTTTAATAAAGAAGAAATAACACAAACATAACATAAGCTCCTTCAGAGAATGGAAAAAAAAAAAGATCCATTCTCAACCCATTTTCTAAAGGTAACATAGCCTAAAACTGACAAGAAAGAAAAGAAAGAAAAATTACAGGCCAATTTCTCTTATAAATATGAATGAAAATGTCCTACAAAAAAATATCAGCAAACAAAATCCAGAAATATAGTGAAAGAGTAGTATGTTTAAACCAAGTTGGATTTTTTTCTCCAAGAATGTAAGGTTAATTTAACATTTGAAAATCAATGTAATTTACCATATTAAGAGAGCAAAAGAGAAAAATCATTGATTATCTCCAAAGATGCAGATAAAGCATTTAATTTAAAAAATCAACATCTCAAAAATACCAAGTAAACTAGGAATAGGAGGAAATTTCCTTAATCAGATAAAGGATATCTACAATAAAACCTAACATAAACCTCATACCTAAAGTATTGAAAGATTTCCCTTAAACTGGGAATGAGATGCCCACATCACCACTTCTATTCAATAGTGTACTAGAAGCCGTAGACAAAGCACGAAGCTAAGAAAATTCAACAAAAGATATGTGTGATCTATAAGTAGAATATTCTAAAATGATAATAAAGGAAAAACTTAACTAATTAGTGGAGGGATATACCATATTCAGATTGGAAGAGTCAATATTGTAAAAATTTCCACTAACTCCAAGTTGATCTCTAGATCCAACTTAATACCCAAATCCCAGAATGATTTAGTGGAAATTGATAAGCTGCTTATAAAATTTAAATGAAAATTATGAGACAAGACTAGCTAAGAAAAAGAAGAATGAAATTGTTCAGTTTTTTCTAATGGATATCAAGACTTATTATAAACCTATAGTAATAAAGACAGTATGGTGATGACACAAGGACAGACAAACTGAATAAACAGAGAATCCTGAAACAGACCTACTCACATGTGGAAATTTAACATGCAACAAAGGTGACAGAACAGTGTATAAAGGGCAATCTTCTTGATAAATGATGCTGTGCTGCCAATTGGCTATTCATATGGGAAAAAAATGAAATTTGAACTATACCTCATACCATAAACAAACACCAGTTCCCAGTGGCTCACAGAAAATAATCTGAAAGGTAAATTAATAAAGCATCTAGGTAATACAGCTGCCCAACAGCACAATGAACAGGCACATGTGACTATTTAAATTTATTAAAGTTAAATAAAATTTAAAATCCAGTTCCTCAGTCATACTAACCACATTTCTAGGGCTCAAGAGCCACATATGTCTAATGACAACTGCATTGGACAGTACAGATATAAGCATCTGCATTTTGGATTACATTTCTATTGAACAACACTGGACACAGACTACCTTCATGACCTTAGGGTACACAATTATCTCAAACAGTCTAAAAAAATCACAAACCATGAAGAGTCATAGGTTAGACTACATTAAAACAAAAACCTCTGATTATCAAAGACACCAGCAAGGAAATCAGAAATCAGACTACCACATAGGATAAGCTATGTGCTACACATACATCCACCAATGAACTCATATCCAAAATACACGAAAAATTCCTACAAGTCAGGAAGAGAAAGACAGGTGCCCAAAAGAAAAATAAAATGGCAAAAGATCTGAACAGACACTTCATAAAAGAACGTATCGTCCTCATTATCAGGGAAATAAAATTTAAACCACAATGAAATACTGAAACAACATCCACCAGAATGGTTAAATTTTAAAAGAATGATAATATCAATATCAGAGATCAGAAGATGGTGCAACCAAAACTCCTTTGCCGCTGACAGGAGTGTTTATTGATACAATGGTTTCGAAAACTGGTATTACCTACTAAAGTTGAACATATTCATACTCTATGACCCAGCAATTCTATTCTTGGTATATAACTCAGAGAAGTATATATGCATCAAAAGACATGATCATAGAATGATCATAGATAAAACTTGGTGGTGGGGGAGTCATATGTCTGCTGACAGTACAAAGACAAAATAAATTGTGGTGCAGTCATATAATGAAACACTGTACTACCTGGCAATAAAAATCAATGAATTCCTGCTATATGCAACAACATGGATGAATCTCATGAACATAATATTGTGCCTAGGTAACCAGAATTAAAAGAATACAATACACGGTATATGATTCCATTTGTATTTCAAAAAACAGGCAAAACTAATATAAGATTTTAGAAATCAGATAATGGTTTTATTTATAGAAAAGGGAAAGAAAACGATTGGGAACAGGTATGAGAAGGGGGTTTCTGAGATTTCAGAAATATATTTCTTGACTGAATCGTGGCTACATTAGTAGAATCACTATGTGACAATTAATATCTGTATATATCAGATTTGTATACTTTTGTTAATGTATGTGGTACTTCAATAAGAAAATGTTAAAAAAAAATCAGCTCCTTTGATGTATATGCCATCAGATTCCAATACCTTCCACCTCCTCTTCATTGTTCTTATTTATTAATCTGGGCTCTAAAATTTTAGGATTTTATTCAGTCTTTCCTTCTGCCTCAAGTCCCACTCTCATCTTAGGTGACTCTAAGTAACACTCTGGCCTCCTTCTTGAATTCCACTTCAGCTAAGTACTCCAACAGCCTCACCGAGGAATTTATCCACATCAAGAGTCACTCCTCCTCTAAAACCATTGCCAGACCAACAAAATCCTATCTTTTCAGATCTCTTAGAAGATCCCCAAGACTTCAGTTCTTTAACTTAATGGGAATCTCTGGTCCACATTTCCCATGAACTCGCCTCCTCTCTTCCTACTTAAACTTAGATTCTATTCTTAGTCATGTCAATCACTTTCTTACCAATAGTCTCAATTTCTTTGCCTACTGTCTCTCCATTTTAACACCTGGCAAAATCCCACTTTGGCCTGATTCTTTTGCCCTTGCACCCAGGTTGCCGAGCACTGCTAGAGAAGATCATATAACTTGGCTTGCCTCAAGTGGACCCTCCATGCCTTCTCCTTGTCCTGACATGTTTCTCTAGTCTACTCTTCCATCCCCCATGGAAGGAAGTCAAATCTTCTCCATTCTTTCTAAAGCTATGAAATCCCTCTCTGTCAGCAGAGGAGTTTGCTTCCAACTTCACAGAAAATATAGAAACCATAAAATATCCTTTTCTTGCCAAACTAAAAATACATCTGAATCCATAACCATATCTTGTTCTTTATAACTTCTGTTAAAAAGGAAGAGCCGTCTCTTATCCCTCCATCGCCCCCAGCTTTTCTGGGACTTTGTTCCTTCAATTCTCTTCTTCCTGTATCTTCTCTCTCCTTTGGCTCTTCCCTATGAGTTTCTAAAATATCCAAGTCCTTTCCATCTTAAAAAGAAATCAATTACAGTGAAAAATAAAATCCTCCTTCGCTTCCATTTCTCTCTCTAAGAATCATCCTATCTTCCTTTCCCAATTAATGACAAGATTATTAATTTTGTGTGTACTCCCTCAACCCCCTTTCAGGCATCACACAACACTCTGTTTACTCACCATAGCTACACAAATGGCCTGGCTGTTGCTGACCCAATGGGCACACTTCAGTGTTTCTTACATGGCTTCTCCGAACAATTTGTATGTTCACAGTGCTGAAACCCACCCCTCCCTAGGCTCCAGGGCCTCAGAGTTTCCTCCTATACTTCTGGATCCCCTTTCTTAGTGCTTTCAATAAACAGTGTTCTTCTCCCCTCTTAAATGATGGAATGCTTCAAAATCCTCTTTTAGGCCATTTTCTCTTTCCTTTTTATATATGCTTGGATGACCTCATCTACTCCCATGGCTTCAGTTACTATTTACTGCTGATAACTTCCAAATCCATGTTTCTATTTCTGGCATGTCTCATGAGGTTCAGAGACATGACACTTGGATGTCTTGCATTCTCTGCTCTCTAAACTTAGGATCTTGAAAACTGAACTCAACCCATCCCTCCTTTGTGAGTGGTGTCATCCATCACCCATGTTCCCCAGCACTGTAAATCTACCTCCTAAAATATAGTTTCTCTCTCTCTCTCGTATCATCCTTTATTTCCACATGCCTCTACCCCAATCTAGGCCATCGTCACATTTTGCTCAGGTTACTTCTTCTTGCTCCTAATTGGCCTCCTTCCTCCAGTCCTGTTCCTTACAATCGTCTCCTTATAAGAGCCAGAGCAGGTAACTGCTTATTTAAACATTTGTCTTCTCATTAAATTGTAAGATTCATAAGAAGAGAGACCATGTCTATCTTGCTAACCTATCAATTACTGTAGTGTGTGGTGCAGTGTGAAAGTCAAGAAATATTTGTGAAAGAGATAAACAAATTGGTATCATGGACTTCAATAATATGGAAATAAGGTAGAAATAGCCCTAAAGACTTAATAGGGATGCCACACCTGTTTTTATTCTCCACTATACCCCAGAGTCTAAGGCAAGTCTGGCCCACATTTGTTGAATCAATGAATAAGAAAAAAAATAAAATATGAGAAATTAACTTGCTTTTCAAAATGATATATAAAGTGCTAAACAAAGGAAACATACAAAGAATAAAGCCGTAGTAGTTCTCATGCAGAAAAAAACTCTCCGGTTTACAACTCCTACCTCTGTTTACAGTTTACAACGTACCTCTGCTACGACTGTTCTACCTAGCCCATTCCCTGCTTTATTTTTCCCATAGCAGACTATGTAGTTTACTTATTTATTTAGCTTATTAGTATCTTGCCCAGTACAATGTAAACTCCATTAGAGCAGTAATTTACATCTGTTCTGTTATGGAACACATACTAGATACTCAATGAATAGTATTAAATTAACTGTATCTGGGAATGTGCTAATTATGTTAAATATCTTATCTTATTTATCTTCATAGTAACACTCTAGTTAGATTCCTTTATCTCCATTTTAGAGATTTAAAGAAGAGTCTCATAGAAGTTATATCATTCCTTAAGATGTACAAGAATACTACAGGAAGAAACAAAAAGGTAAGACAAACAGGCACAAAAACAATGTAGGAAAAAGTGGAAATGTCTCAGTCATCAAAATAAAAGCAAACAGATTAAACTCTCTGGTTTAAAGACAAAAATTATGGACTAGACTTTTAAAGTACAGTAATATTGGAAAACACACATAAGGTACTTAAACACACGAACACTCTAGTTTTGGTGCGAGCCAACATGAAGTAAGCCCACTAAGGCTATGTCTCTCATCAATTAAAACTAAAAAAACAAAATTTAAAAAGCAACTATCCTAGGATTCTGAAAACATAACAAATAGTAGCATATTAGAAAGAGTAGCAAACTTGAAGAAAAACTTCTGTGGGAGTAAGTTTCCTAGTTTCTCTTCTTCTATCTCCTAGCTTTGTCCCAAGGGTTGTCCCACTGTGGAATTGAGTAAGAAGCACAGACAACAAAAAACACTGGGATCAGACCCTGTTTAGTCAGACCACCAGGAAAAGGGGTCTCTGTGAGTTAAAGGTTAAAGAAAATGGGGAAAGATCCTCTGCTTTTTTTTTTTTTTCTCTTTCCTTCTTTTTTTTCTTCATAGTCCTGCCCCAAGGATGGTCCCAGTCATGGACCTGCACTGCGGTGGCAGCCTAAAACTTTGAGGAAAACAAACAATTAAATCCAAAAAACACGTTTCTGGTCAGCGCAACTGGAAAAAGGACACACTGTGATTTGAAGCCTGTGGAGGAATATACGTTCAGTTGTTTGTTTGTCTGTCTGTTTTTCTTCTTGCTTTTCTTCCACTGCTTTGTCTCAAGGGTAGTCCCAGTCACATGAAACTATGTGCACAGCAAGAGGTTAAAACTCCAAGAGAAGCCCTGTCTTTCTAGGAAGAAGACCAGGAAAAGGAGCCTCTGAGATCCAGAGAGCATGCAAGAACTCCTGGATCATAAAGAGTTGGAGAAATGGATCCCCTCCTTCTGTATACAAACAGATACAAGTCCCAGGCTAACCCCTAAGCTGTGAATGTCCAGACAGATCCAAATCAGCCTAGCAAAAACTCTGAGAACTGCAATTTAAAATATTGCCCAAATCTCAGAGTAACCCCTGAGAAGTGCAAGCAAAGGAGAGATGCAAAGCAACAAAGCAAATGCTTAGAAAATTAAACTGACATTGGAAACACCACATACAGAAGATGAGACAGAATGTGCAGTCTGAACCTCATGAGTTGACAGCCTGCTAAGATACACAAACAACAAAATCAACGTTGTCTTCAGAATTTTAACAGGACCCAGAATTTCATGACTTAATAGTCAAATGACCAGGATATAATTTAAAATCATTTGGCAAACTAAGAGCCAGGAAAATTTTACCAATTCTCAAGGGAAAAGACAGATGCCAATTTCAGAATGTCCCAAATATTGGATTATTAGACAAATATATTAAAGCAGTTATTATAAACATGCTATAGGAGGTAAAGTTAAGTACTCTTGAAATTAATGAAAAAATAGAAGTTCTCTACAGATACACATTAAAAAAAAAAAAAAGAACCAAGTAGAAACTCTAAAAAATACAATTAGTTGAAATGAGAAATTCATTGGATGGGCTCTCTGAAAGAATGAATAAGACAAAGGAACACATTAGAAAACCTGAATATAGGGGCCCCTGGATGGCTCAGTCAGTTAACCATCTGACTCTTGATTTCAAATCAGGTCAAATCAGCCCTGAATAAGGCTTTACCTGACAGTGTGGAGCCTGCTTGGGATTCTCTCTCTCCCTTTCTCTCTGCTTCTCCCCTGCTCTCTCTCTCTCAAGAAGTAAACAAAAAACTAAATAAATTTCAATAAAGAAAACCTGAATATAGACCAATAAAGAAATTACCCAATATGAAAAAGGGAAGAAAAAAAGATATAAAAAAATTGAAGATCTATATAAAAAGGTCCAAGACTATTCATGTTCCCAGAAAAATATCAAGGAAAAAAACTGTAGATTAATACCCTTCATGAAAATGAATACAAAAATTAAAGCAAAAATATATTAAAACGATAATATATCATGACCAAGTGCAATTTATCCCTGGATTGCAGACTTGGTCCAATATTTGAAAATTAATCAATGTAATTCACCATATTAATGGAGTAAAGAACAATCCTATGACCATTTCCATAGAAGCATAGAAAGCATTTGACAAAATTAAACATCCATTCATGATTTTTAAAAAATTCTCATCAAGCTAACAAAGGAGGGAATTTCCTTAAGAAGCATCTAGTAAAGGGCATGCACAGCTAACCTTTTATTGAATAGAAAATACAATTAATTACATTTAATAGAAAAATATTGAATGATTTTCTTCTAAGATCAGGGAAAAGGCAAGGGTGTTGTCTGCTGTACTAATTAAGGTTCTCCAGAGAAACAGAACAAACAGGATGTGTGTGTGTGTGTGTGTGTGTGTGTGTGTGTGTGTGTGTGCATTGAGATAGAAAGACAGATAGATAGATAGATAGATAGATAGATAGATAGATAGAGAAAAATTTATTTTAAGGAATTGGCTTACATGATTGTAGCAGGTTTGGCAAGTCCAAAATATGCAGAGCACACTATCAGCTTAGAGACCCATGGAAAAGTTGCATTTAGAATTCAAAAGCAGTCTGTTGGCAGGACTTCATCTTGCTTGGGAAAGTCAGTCTTATCCTATTAAGTCCTTCAACTGATTGAATGTGGCACATGCACATTATGGCCAGTAACCTGCTTTACTCAAAGTCTACTGATTTGTATGTGAAACTCATCTAAAAAGTATCATCACAGAAATATCTAAAATAATGTTTGACAAATACCCTGGTACCATGACCTAGTCAAGTTCACATATAAAATTAGCCACCACAACTCTCATCACGCTTATTCAACGTTATTCTGGAAGTCTTAGCCAGTGTAATATGGCAAGAGAAAGAAGAAAAAAGCATACAGGTTAGAAAGGAAAAAATAAAACCGTCTTTTTTCACAGATGACACTATTGTCAACACAGAAAAGCCTCAAAATTACAACAAAGTTCTTAGAACTAATAAGTGAATTTAGCAAGGTCTCAGGATATATGGCCAATGTATAAAAATCAACTGTATTTCTATTTCTCTATAATCGCTATGAAATTTTTAAAAATACTAATTATAATAGCATCAAAACCTGAAACATTTAGGTAAAAATTTAATAACTATATAGAAGATCTGTATGCTTAAAACTATAAAAAACACTGATGAAAGAAAGCAAACAAGACATACAAAAGTAGAGAGTTACACCTTTTCACATATTGGAAGATTCATTAAGATGCTACTTCTCCCCAAACTGAACTATATAGATCCAAAAGAATGCCAATTAAAATTCCAACTTTTGTGGGTATTGACAAGCTGGTTCTAAAATTTATATGGAAAGGCAGAGAAATGGCTGACACAGTTTTGAAAAAGAACAATGTTGAGAGACTTACACTCTGATTTTAAGACTTAATATAAAGCTACAATAAGCACGACAGTGTGGTATTGGTGAAAGGACAGAAAAATAGATCAATGGAAAAGAAAAGAAAGCCCAAAAATAGATCCACTCATATATGGCCAATTGATTTTTTACAAAAGTACAAGGTAACTCCATCAAAAAAGAATAACCTCTTAACAAATTTTGCTGGATAACTGGACATCCACATGCAAAAAATAAAATAAAATAAAATAAACCTGAACCCATACTCATACCTTACACAAAAATTAACTGAAAATGTATCACAGATAAATGTGTAAAAATTAAAGCTTTAAAATATCTAGGAAGAATCTTTGTGATCTTGGGCTAGGCAGAGTTCTTTGATACAATACTAAAAGTACAGTACAAAAATATTTTTTGATAAACTGGATTTCTTATTATTTAAAAACTTTTGCTCTTTGAGAAACACTATTAAAAGAATAAAAAGAGAAGTCACATACTGAGGAAAAGTGTCTGTACATCACATATCTGGTAAAGGACTTGTATCTAGAATATATAAAGAACTTTCAAAAACCAATAATGAGAATACAAAGCATCCACTTAAAAAAACGGGCAAAGGTTTGAAAAGATATTTCACCAAAGAAAATACAGGAATGGCAAACAAGCACATCAAAAAGATATTCAAGGGGCACCTGGGTGGCTCAGCTGGTTAAGCATCTGACTCTGAATTTTGGCTCAGGTCATGATCTTATGGTTATCGAGCCCCACATCAAGCTCCAGGCTCTGCACTGACAGCATGGAGCCTGCTTGGGATTCTCTCTCTCCTTTTCTCTCTGCTCTTTCCCCACTCATGTTCTCTTTCTCCCTCAAAATAAGCTTTAAATTTTTTTTTAAATTAAAAACAAAACAAAAAGATACTCAATACCATTAGTCATTAAGTACATGCAAAATAAACCACACTGCGATATTATTCTACACTAACTAATATAGCTAAAATCAATTTTAAAACCGACAATGCCAAATGCAAGTGAAGATGTGGAACAAGTGGAACATTCAGATTGCTAGTGAAATGCAAAATCGATCTGATACTTCAGAAAACAGCCTAGTGTTTTGTTTCTTTTTGTAAACACTCACCATATACACTAGTAATCCTACTCCTAAGTTTTATTCAAAAGAAATGAAAACTTATGTCAACAAACAAACCATGTTAATGAATGTTTATAGCAGGGTTATTCTTTTTAGAAAATTTATTATTGGAGTATAGTTGACATACAGTAGTGTTATTCTTAAATGATAAAAAGTAAAACAACCCACGATCCTTCAGCTGGTAAATTAATAAATAAAATTGTTGTGCTTTCATACAATGGAATACTATTCAGCAATAAAAAGTTAAAACGATCAATATATACATCAACATGAACGAATGTCAAAGTTGTGCTAAGTGAAAGAAACCAGACTCAAAACCCTGTACAGTATTCCCCCTCCCTTATCTGTGGGGGATACACTCCAAGACCCCCAGGGGATGCCTGAAACTACAGACAGTGTCAAACTGTATATGTCATATTTTTTCCTGTACATATATATCAATTATAAAGTTTAATTTATAAATTAGGCACAGTAAGAGATTAGCAACAATAATCAGTAATAAAATGGAATAATTATAATAATATTAAAAAGTATGATTGTGATCTCTCTCAAAGCAGAATTTTGTACTGTACTTACTTTTTTTTTTTTTTTTTTTTTTAGTATAGTTGACACACAACATTACATTAGTTTCAGGTGCACAACATAGTCATTTGCCAGGTTTATGCTGTATGCCATGCTAACCACAAGTATGCTATGCTACCATCTATCAACATACAAGCCTATTACAGTGTCATTGACTATATATCCTATGGTGTACCTTTTATTCCCGTGATCTGTTCGTTCTGTAAGTGGAAACCTGTATCTCCCTCTTACCTTCACTCATTTTGCCCATCAGCTCTCTCCTTCTCCCTTCTGGAAACCAGCAATTTGTTCTTTCTATTTACATATCTGTCTGCTTTTTGTTTGTTTATTCAATTTTTTTTTTTTTTAGATTCCACATATGAGTGATATCATAAGGTGCTGGGAAAACTGGACAGCTACATGTAAAAGAATGAAAGTGGACCACTTTCTAACTACCACACACAAAAACAAATTCAAAATGGATTAAAGACCTAAATGTTAGACCTGAAACTAAAAATTCTAGAAGGGAACACAGCCATAGCAACTTCTTTCTAGATAGGTCTCCTCAGGCAAGGGAAACAAAAGCAAAAACTAACTATTGGGACTACATCAAAATAAAAAGCTTTTGCACAGCAAAGGAAACTATTAGCAAAACAAAAAGGTGACCTATTGAATCAAAGATGTTTGCAAATGATGTATCCTATAAGGGGTTAATATCTAAAATATACAAATAACTTATACAACTTAATACCAACAAAATAAAAAATTTAAAAAATTAAGAAAATAATAATATGATTAAAAGTGAGAAGAGGATCTGAATAGATTTTTTTTCCAAAGAAGACATACAGATGGTCAACAGACACATGAAAAGATGCTCAACACACTAATCATCAGGGAAATGCAAATTGAAACTACAATGAGATATCACCTCACACCTGTCAGAATGGCTAAAATCAAAACGACAAGAAATAACAAGTGTTGGCAAAGATGTGGAGAAAAAGGAATCCTCGCACACTGGTGGTAGGAATGCAAATTAGTACAGCCATTATGAAAACATTAGGTAGGTTCCTCAGAAAATTAACAATAGAAATATCACACTTCTGATGATACAATGCTTATGTGATGAGATGAACTGAGGTGAATGACATGGGCACTGTGATGTACTGTCAGGTTACTATGACCTTCTGAGGACCTGTCAGAAGGAAGATCATCTGCTTCCAGACAAAGTTGACCAGAGATAACTGAAACCTCAGAAAGCAAGACTATGGACAAAGAGGGACTACTGTATATTGTATAAATCTATAAATGACATTCTGGGAAAGGCAAAACATAGGCACAGAGAACAAGGGTTGGGAGGGTAAAAGGGTTGACTACACAGAGAGGTGCCTGGAAGTCTGTGGCAGGAGAAGGAACTGTCAAGTATTCCGATTGCAGCAAGAGATACACATCTCCACGCATTTGTCAAAACTCACAAAACTGTACACCAAAAAAAGTCCATTTTACTATACATAAAATTTTAAAATAATTTTCCATTAGAAAAAAATAAACCAGAGAAAGATGAATAATTAAAAAGGTAGAAAAAGAGGGGCGCCTGGGTGACTCAATCGGTAAGCGTCCGACTTCGGCTCGGGTCATGACCTCACAGTTTGTGAATTCGAGTCCCGCGTCTGGCTCTGTGCTGACAGCTCAGAGCCTGGAGCCTGCTTCTGATTCTGTGTCTCATTCTCTCTCTGCCCCTCCCCCACTTGTGCTCTGTCTCACTGTCTCTCAAAAATAAATAAAAATGTAAAAAAAAAAATTTTTTTAAAAAGGTAGGAAAAGATTTATCAGACAAATACTGCCCAAAAGAAAGTTGGTGTAGGGATATTAATGCCAGGCAAAATAATTTTTGGGTGACTTTTGCCTGAAGACATACAGCTTGTAAGGGGCAGATCCAGTCTTCAGTCCAACTCTTTCTTGCTATAAAGCCTATGCTCTTTCAGTTTATCTTAATGTCTCAGATTCTTGAGTTATTAAGATTCAGTTACTAAGACTTAGGAAGTTTATTCATTAAAAAGAAAGTTGGAGATAATCCTTCACAAGCACAAAAATTTCACCATCAAATAAATGCAGTTTTCATATTTTGAGAAGAATCAGTAAATATTTTTCCAGAAAAATATTTATTTAACTAATATTGGTGATACTGTTTTTGTTTGACGTGGAAAATTTTCACTTTGTTTTCTTTTAATGATAATAGAAACTATCTATCTCTCCCACCCAAAATTTCAAAAATTTTACCAAGTTCTTTCTTAAAATTTTTTTTTCTGAAGTTGACTTTTTTTAAAGTTTATTTATATTATATTTATTTTGAGAGAGAGAGAGAGAGAGAGAGAGAGAGAGAGATTGAGAGAGAATGCCAAGCAGTCTCTGTACCATTAGTAGAGAGCCCAATGTAGGCTTAAACACCCAAACTGTGAAATCATGATCTGAGCTGAAATCAAGAGTCAGACGCACAGCTGACTGAGCCACCCAGGCGGCCCTCTGAAATTGACTTCTAAAAAATAAATCAATATTAGCATTTAGAAAAAAATCAATATTAGCATTGAAAAATCCCTGTGGCTGAGATAAATGATCAAACGAACCTGCCTGCTTTTAATTGAAACATATGCAAGAAAAACTAGGGGAAATTAGCTATGTAATATATCCATGTGAGAGCTGAATGGGCATATGTACCTGATAATGTTTGGGGCACATCATGCTCCTTACCAGAAACTAAGGTAAATTGCCATATTAAGTAAACACTTCCACTAACAAAATTAGGATGCTCAGTGTTTGGAACATTCAATATGAAAAGTCATGCAAAACAGCAATTAAATAAAGTTTCAAGCAAGTCCCCAAATCCCAGAAACCTATTCTAGTACTGTTCTCTTCTGGGATTTTTTTTTTCAATTAAAATACAATAGCTGCCCATCCTTAGAATATTGCAAAGTGAGACCAATAACCTCTCAGACCACAGAATCAGGTTGTGGAATCTCTGCTTTTGAAAGCGAATTTAAAGTTGAGGTCAAAACTATGGAAAACATGTAGAAAATGTGCATCCTAATCCTAGCCTTCTATTTTGGTTATTAAATGCAAACCTGGTTTATTTTGATCACCTATAAGTGGTCTAATTATACTTAGAATGTCTCTGAATAAAATCTAGAATTGGGCAGGTGAATTAAATGAAAACCCCAAGGGAAATACACTGTATTATCAGCTGAATCCCCTTAATCAACCTTTCCTAGGCCCATTCTTTCCCTGTCTCCCAATTTCCCTCATGTTTTCACTCTAAAAAGTGAAGTCTTCTCTTTTCCATGGACAGGGCATGTAACATCACACAGTTATTAGGACCTGGACAAAACACTCATAGATCAGGAAACAGACCTTATTTCCTGCTAAACACCACCCCTTTGCAAGAGTTCACAGGGCACTCAGACTCAGCTGAGGTCAATCACCTGAGCCCCTGAATGTGAACTTGGTATGGGTGCAAAAATAATTTTATTTATAGAGACAGACATAAAATAAGGGGACTTTGGGGTGCCTGGGTGGCTCAGCTGGTTGAGTGTCCAACTATTGATTTCAGCTCAGGTCATGATCCCAGGGTCGTGGGATCCAACCCCACATCTGGGTGTGGAGCCTGCTTAAGATTCTCTCTCTCCCTCGCTCCCTCTCTCTCTCCCTCTCCCCTCCCCCCCTCTGCCCCTCTACCGCCTCATTCTCTTTTTCTTTTTAAAAAGATAAAAATAAATCCATAAATAAATAAAATAAAGGGCCCTTAAAATTTCCAAACTATCAAACCATCACCTGGAAAGTCATCAGTGATTTTAGACAAACCTCCCATCTCAGAATGACTGGTTGGTTATGCTATACTTCAGATTTCTTTAGTCTTCATCCAATCCTGGTTGAAAAGAGTTTGGGATGGTTAGGAAGATCCTGACACATTGGTTGTTTGTGGACCAGAAGAAGAGAGAAATTTTCTTAAGTAGCATAGGGAGCCAAGACCAAAGCCAATGATGGCAAGAGAGAGCTAAGGTTTGTACACCAGGAAGATCACTCTCAAATACCAAAGTTGTGGGACAAGAGGGTGTCATCATTACAGTTACACAAGAAAATACTTGAAAACAGGCAGGAATGAGACAAAAGTAAAAGCAGACTTTGCACAAGACAAGAAGAAAGGGCATCCTGGGTGATTTTCCTGAGCTATGTTGGTCTGCAGATTGGCCATCGTATCTAAAGTACACGTGGGCTGAGTTAGCTGAAAGAAAAAAGGAGACACTACTGGCAGCTATAGAAACTGAAGATCCTCCATTTCCAAAGTTAACTGGATACATTTTTTTCCCATTATTCTAAGGGAGCTCCACACATACCCAAGGGGCCAAAAGTCTGTGCCTTGTGAAGTGGCAGGATGGACAATTAACTCAAACACTCTGATCATCTTCCTTCTGAGTCATATCATTAGATGCTAGAAGTCATTTGTTTGATAGAATGAACTCTGTAACATCCAAGGCTATGGAATCTAAGAACGATTTTTATTCAATCACTCCACAAAATGACTTCAGCAGATGCAAAGGTAGGCCTGGCCACACTGATTTCAGTTAAGACGAAAAGGCTTTTATTTTCTGAGCAACCTGCTAGAAACAATATAGGCTTACATATTCCTGACTTGACTCTCTCAAAAGACAGACCTGGCATGTCTCAAAACTAAAATTCCCCTTGTCAAGGAACAGGGCAAGGTTAGTTGCCTAGCTTTAACTTGACAATTGTTTGAATTATATCTATGCAAAATATCCTCTAGCTCAGATGTTTCTGAAAATTTTAAAGCACCAGAACACTTTTTGGAAATAAAACCTTACAATGACCCAAAAAAACCCAGAAGGTGGCATACTTTGACTGAAGTCAGGTGGCAGTTTCCAAAGATCTATCTTGTTTACTTGGCCTCTCCCACATATGGCCTCTCTTCCCCCATGCATTCTCACAAATACTGTAATATACACAGAGAATAGCCCTGAGATAACCCCATTCACACAAGGGAATTTCCAGAAGCCAGTATGAAACACAAATTAGCTGACACAATAATTTCTGGAGATCAGAGTACACAAAATGATCATGATTTGATTAAAGCTTCATCAGTAGGAGAAAGATTTGTTTTGAGATTGTTCTATAAGGTTCACACCTATAGGGACAGCTGTTTTGATCAATGGTCAAATTTGCGTCAAGTTATAGCTTAATTCTTCTAAATCGAAGTCCATGGGGAAACATCACCCACATATTCAAGAGACCAGCACTAATGATCATTTAGCCTTTCCTGGTGGCAACATTGATGTCAAACATGACTGTGAAAAATTTAAATAAAATGTGGAAAGAAGTGCATTTTGTTGATCTTTTCTATGTAGGAGATGGACTTTGAAGGATCAAAAGTGATCATTTTATAGGACTCTTAAATATATTTTCTCCTTTATCAGCTGTTTGAAATTAATTTGATTGTGGGACAACCTGCAAATCAAGTTGGGGGGAGGAAGGCTTTAGGAACCTTTTAAATGGGTTATATAAGCACTTCTGTGATCTAAGGTGTATACTGTTCTGACCGCCCTTTCATGGACTTCCCCACAGGCTGCATATTAACAAATCTAAATTTGAAAAACCTGCCTTACTGCCGTTTGAGGATTTGAGGGACAGGCCACTACGTTCTTGGTTATTAACGACTAATTGAATAAGGCTGGGGATGAGCAAGTGGATAGGGAGAAAGCCTGACAGAAAGGGTCATATTGATTAGAGGAAGCTACTTAGACATGTATTCAATTCACCTCCTTTTACCAGCAAGTGGTTTAAAAAATTGACGACAGTATCTATAGTATTCAATTTTAGATGTATTGTAGGGTATGCTAAGATATATCTATGTCTCAATAGGAAGCTGTAGGCTTAGCCACAGGTCCAATAACAACTACAGATTTTAGAATGAAGCTGCTCACACCATGGCTCAGGGAGAAGCGCTGTGGAGATGAGTTCTCACAGGCCCAGATGGGCTACTTCTGCTCTCACAGCCTTGGGACACTGCTCCCATGATGTGTCAATCCCATCACATAAAATACAGCACACTGAAATAGCTGAAGTTCTCTCCTGAGGAAGGAGAACTCTTTGAATGCTGTTTTGAATGAGAACTACAAAACTCTTTATTTAGTTGACTAAGTAAATACAACTCCTAAGTACTCTAGGCAGCTCCTTTCTCAATAAACTATCAGTTTGTGCCTGTGAATATACTGCTGTAGGAAACTTGACAACAATTATCCTATTGACTATTGCAGTGCTATATTTTACACAAATCAGAAATTATGTCCACTACTTTTCTTTTTCACAGTATTAATGGATTAATGGCAATAAGAACTCACACCCTTAGTATCAACTATATGCCAAACATTATGCTAAACAGATCACATGCATGAATTCACATAATTCTCACAACAACCCAACAAGGTAGTCCTTATAATGGTCCCCATATACAAATAATCTCCCATTCTGAAAATGAGGAAGGGGAAAAGTCTAACAATTTGTTCTTGGTCACAATGTTAATAAGTAGAACTTAAATAAGAATCCAAGTATTTCTGACTTCAGAGCCAAACTTCCAACCTGTTGAAAAAAACTATCCTCAGGTCCAGCTATACATTACTGTAGCAATCAAGGTTCAGTTGCAACAAACATCTGACTAGCTGAAACCCTCATTGGGAGGGTTGAAAAAACAAATTCTAAATGACTTTCCAAGAATAATTTCCAAATCCATACTGGAGAATTGGACACCACGGGACCTACTGCTTCTTTTCAGATCAGGAATCCGTCATTCTAGAATCACACCTCCACTCCCATGATCAGAAACTTGCCTCTACTGTGGCCATTGCCAGGGCCACACCACACCTGTTGCAATTCACACCAGCAAAATGATTGGCCATCCTCTCCCTCTTGACACACCCAAAGTTAGTGACCAATGCTGGAGCCATACAGAAAACCTCTGCAACCTGCAGTGTTTCCAACAAAGCGCAGCCTCCAACACCTCTACCTTCCAAATCCTGCACAAATGCATCTAATATGATGAACCTAAATCAAATTCAGACACCTCTCCAAAAAGGAGATGGAGAATCATGTTTCAGCTTTCCAATGTCTGCAGTACAGGAAGGGGAGAAGAGAAGCAGGATAGGGTGAATGTTGAGTTCTAATCCACAATGGCCATTACAAGTTCCAAGGATTTGGATGTCTTGTTGAGGGGTTGGCGGATTAGGGTTGCAAAATACTATATGTCTAGGAAAAGCCTCCAGAGTTTTCATCAGATTCTCACAGAGGCCCATGACCCAGAAAGGGTTCAGATCTACTTTAACATATCTTCAATATGATAACATCTTGAGAAAAAGATTAGCATTGTGGGAGAAACAAAATAGTCATTAACACATGAGCTCTCTAGGTCATAAGCTCAAATTCTGATTCTGTCATTCAGTAGATGTTTGACCTTTAGCAGGTTATCTTATGACTTTGTGCCTCAGTTTTTCCTTCTCTAAAGTTTGGAGAATAGATTCAGCCTGTTAGGAGAGTTCAGAAGATTAAGTGAAATAATATGTGTATTCAGAAGAATGCCTGGTACTTGAGAAACTCTCCATAAATGTTAGCTATTATTACTAGAATAATCTTTAGGCAAGATAAATTCTAATCGTAAAAGGTTGTATAATAGAGTTCCATTCATGCCCCACACATAAATTTATTTCCACTTTCATATGGCTTTTAGAAGAATTGAATACTTGATTTCCTGTGGCAGGAAACAGAGAGACAAGCACCCGTCCATGTGGTGATGACCTTGTTCTATTTAAAGAATACATTAATCTAGCAGCTAATTATTGCCAGGAGGAACAGTTTAAGCACAACTGTGCCAAAATCAAATTTTTCAGTTTGGAAGATGTTCTTTCGAACCTAAATGGATACTACTTTCAAAGTATTCAAAATGCTAACTTTTAATTGTTTGCAGGGCAGTGTATTGATAGTTACATCACTTGGCAGGCCCCTTCAGATATAGTTTTACTCAATTACATACAATCTTGTTAAATGGGTACAGTGGGTAACTGATAATTCTTGCTGGCAAAAATCTTGCTCTCTAAGATCCTACCTTCCATACTTAAAGGAGCAAGACTTACAAGTTTCCATGAATTCTGTTCAATCATTTGTGCAAATCTAATAGGGCTTACATAAAAATAGAAGCCTCAGCCTTGCTGGCAGGTACTCCTGTGAGCTGCCTCTGGACAGCAGAAACAGTGCTCAGTGTTGGCAAGAATGGAAGTCAGACCCTTTAGTTACGACCTTATGTCAACTTACCTAGTGTCTAAAATGTATGTGCCAGTGAATTGCAAGAAAAATTCACATTTCAGCTATTCATCAGTAACTCAGGGTTCAAGTACAAGACTCCTGTCAGAAGCCTGGTTGACATCAGATTGTACCACTTTAAGAAGAACAATTGTGACCAGTGTCAGTGAGTACTTAGGACAATTAGTTCTCTAATATACTACGGGTAGTAAGAATTAGTACACATGGGAATATTTAACAAAATCTTTAAATGTGAATACTTACTGACTCACCAATTTGACTTCTAAGGATTTATTCCAAAGAAATAATCTGACAACCACACAGATTATAAATACAAGGATGTTCACTTAGGAATTGTTTATAAGACAAACAATTGGAAAATAACTCAGTTCAAAATATAAAATAGGTTAAAATGATTATGGCATTGGCCTTAGAATTCTACATAGTTATTAAAAGGAAAATTTAGGGGTACCTGGGTTGCTCAGTTGGTTATGAGTCTGACTCTTGATATTGGCTCCGGTCATGATCTCACAGTTTGTGAGATTGAGCCCCATTTCGGGCTCTGTGCTGACAGGGCAGAGCCTGCTTGGGGTTCTCTCTTTCTATCTTCCCCTCCCCTGCTCACACATGCATGCTCTATCTCAAAATAAACAAAATCAACTTAAAAAAAGGGAAAACTTAGATGTATTTAAGTATTGACATAAAAAGATGTCTGCGATGTAAATTTCAAACACCAGGTGCATAGTATAATCTCATTTGTATTTGTGTATATTTATATATAATATATACATATATGTGAATATATATATTACATATGTATATATTTAAAATTTTTTTAATGATTATTTATTTTTGAGAGAGAGAGAAACAGAGCGCAAGCAGCAGAGGGGCAGAGAGAGATGGAGACACAGAATCCGAAGCAGACTCCAGGCTCTGAGCCATCAGCACAGAGCCTGACGCAGGGCTCAAAGTCAAGAACTGCGAGATCATGACCTGAGGTGAAGTCAGTCACTTAACCAACTGAGCACCCAGGTGCCCCCATATATATACATTAGAAAGCTATGCACTGAAAGGTTAACAATGGTACCACTGAATGTTTGAGATTATGAGTAATTTTTCATTTCTTCTTGCTATTTTGTATTTTGTTAAACATTATCAGTATGTATCACTTTTGTTAATCAGACAAAAACAGCAATTATTAAAAATGCAAGCCCAGGTGATAGCACTTTTATCTGAGGACAGTCCAAAATACATACCATGATTCACAAATTCAGAATCATACAGAATCTCTAAGATCTTTCTTTGCATCTTGTATCAATGTAGGAATAGGCAAACACAAATGCCTTTAGAAAACAGGTAGGCAAAGTAAATAAGCGTAGACAAGGTATGAAGCAATAGGGAGGGGAAGTGACCATGGTTAACTACAGAGCACATATCCAGTCCAAAGGCATTCAAATTCAAAAAAATTTCAAAGCACTCAAAAAACATCTGCAGGCTGACTCTGAACAGTAAGCTGCTAATAAGGGCCTTTGCCATATATATCCAAATGTGCAATATAGATTACTGTAACTCTCAGAATACCTCAACTTGACTTCATTCTCTCCCCATCTCCTGAAGTTGGTTTATGTGGTATCTATAAAGGAGACTAATTTTTCATATTTGTAAAATTATCTTACTAAAATTTAACACAAGAGAATTTTGTTTCTCCTGATAAACTTGTCTGCATCCTTCCATAACAGAATAAAAGCAACGGATTTAATTGGCTTTCCCTTTTTGTTACTTGTTGTTCTAGAAAACTCAGAAATCACCCTTAGCTTAGATGTTTCTGTCCCAAGCGTCTTTCCCCCTCCATCACTGAGTTCTTATTCACTTGCTTTGATGGTTATAGTATATGCATTATTATATTAGACTATATGTGTATATACCACTTGAAATACTTCTGAAATTCAGATTGGATAGAAGGAAGTAGAAATGAATTAATATACTGAAAAGATAATATTATATAATAATTGTAATGATTTGTACACCTGCTTTATATACTTTGGTATTATCCCTATTTATTGGCCAAATTTTAAACTATAAAATATACACTGCAAATAAAATATGGAGAATATAACAGTTCACATGGAAAAGAATCAGGAAAACAACAGGTGAAAAAAGAATCTGTAAAGGGTAGGAAGTGGAATAAGAAATGTGCAATAATTACATGGTAGAATATGTGTGTGCAGGCACCATGGTGTCAAAAATAAGATGAAACATGGGGTGCCTGAGTGGCTCAGTTGGTTGAGTGTCCAACTTCAGCTCAAGTCATGATCTCACGGTTTGTGAGTTCAAGCCTCACGTCGGGCTCTCTGCTGACAGCTCAGAGCCTAGAGCCTGCTTCGGATTCTGTCTCCTTCTCTCTCTGCCCCTCCTCACTTGTGCTCTGTCTCTCAAATAAATGTAAAAAAAAATTTTTTTTAAAGATGAAACAAATAGCATCTTTCTTAGGAAGCTTATACCCTTACAGGGGACTCAAAACCTACCTGTGAATATGTGTGTCTGCACAGTCCACCTGCCATCCCCCCTCCAGGTCTTGTGCCTGCCTTTCTGCTCCCCCAGGCTTCTCTATCTACCTCTAGCTGCTTCTTCCTGCCTACCCACCATTAACCTCTTTCTCAAAAACTGGAAATGAGAATACAAATGTTCCTCAAACATAAAGTTTTAGAACTAAGATGTTTATTAAAAATTAAAAATTGATGGTAATTATCAAAATGAAATGTGCTAAGATTAGTATTAAAATTAATTATAAATATTTTAAATGGCATTTTGTTTTTACATTTATGAGCTGCTCCTTTTTTAGAAAGAGAAATTTCAAGGATCAGTGAAATGCTGGCAAATTCCTTAAACAAAGTCTTATATAAAGTCAAGGCATGTGCTGAGTCAAAAGTGCAACTGTAATGGTAAAAAGCCAAGCAATATTCTGCTTAATCAGATATACATATGACAAAGTACGTTAACCAGTCTCTTGTTTTCATTGCCTAGTGAAATAAATTTCAATTTAAAGAAATAAAACCCAAATATACCAATATAAGCTGGTTATTTATAAAAAAAAAAAAAGCTTTCCTTGCTTATTTACGTGAACTCTCATTTAAATGGAATAAAACAAAACATCTTAGAAATTAATTTAGTAAGACAAGGGTCTTACATAATAAATCACACCTCCCTCAATTCTACTTAGACTATTCTGAACACTTAATTAGTGGCTAATGGCCAGAAAACTTTAAAAAGTAAAAGTTGGATGAGAAAATAATATCATACCAGTGACTAAATAGCATCTAGGATAAAGTTAAGGCTTTCTAAAAACATTTCAGGGTGTAAAATCAAAGAAAATTGTGAGAGAAATTAATTATTTAGTAAAAGATAAAGAGAACAAGGTTTCATATACTTCTTAATCTAAGGAACAAGCAAAACTTATGAAAATGTGTTTTTTACCCCACAAGAAGAAAAGCACAGTGGAGTGTAAGTGACAATGGATATTTCTGAATTGATTAAAAAAATGAATATGGAAAGTGAAGTACAGCATCAGCATTCAATAAATATTAAAAGTCACAATGCATGTGCAGACTGACAATCTAGAAATAATTACTAATAGAGACAGAGAAAAATAGCACTGTCATCATTATCTTAAGATACCAAAGAAAATGAGATACAGTGATGAAAGCATATTCTACTCTCGTAAGATAGTACAGTGTGGTAGAATCATTGAGTACTGTGAAAACACTGGAAAGTTTCTACAAAAAGTCTGCAAGCTAGACGCATTTACTACGGCACTATAAAACCTACCCACTAAAGTTACTTATGAATGTCCAGAATGAATACCTAGAAACCCAGAATCAACAAATTAGCGGCAAATTACAGAGGAAACAATCACATGGTGTCTGCAGTGCCATTTAAATAAAACTGCACCATGAAAGAGTCTGCAATGGTGCTGGCAGTGATTTTGAAGCAGCAGCAACAATCCATAAAAGGCTTCTTAATTTTCTTGTCATTTAAGAATTAAGCCACTTCCAGTGCACACAGATCCTACCAGGTGCACTAAATTGATGTCATTATGAGCCATCAGGAAATACCCACAGAGACCTGTACCAACGTCGAGAAGTTTTGTTAAACAGCTGTGTGTTATAATTGATTTGTATTATTTAAAATAGGAACAGTTAAAAGTCAGTTATCGGATGTTGTGTAAAAGAGATGCCTAAAGACTCCAGGGAGACTGAGTTCAGAAGAAAGCCAATCACTGGAACTTCACTTGAGCACTTAAGATTATTACTAGAGGAAGCACAATTAAATCATCAGTTTATCAGCCATCATTATAAATCACGAGGCAACACATCAAGCTTCATTATTTAAGACTCCTTAACCAGTGACTTCCTGCATCACCGAGAGTCAAAAGCAATCTCTTCACCAAAAGGTGTCTAAGGAGTTTTGTTTTTTATTGTGTTTTCTTTTTTTTTTTTTACCCTGAGAGATTATCATGGAAATACGATGAAAACTCACTGAAATTAATTACCATATTTTTGCATGTTTTAGACATGATGAAGTCTTCAAAATGAAATTAATGGTATTTGGGATATGTAAAATGTGCATTGCACAGGTTCCTCTTAACTCTATTTCCTGCCAATATTTAATCCAGTTCTCATATACTTATAAGGGATCACACAAGGAAACATAACGAGTTTCTTTCCAACTTTATCTACCCAATCCCATTCATTTATTTGTACTCAGCCTTCCCCAGACATGTGGGATCAAAAAACAAAGTACCTCAAAAGTTTTGGTTTCCAAACTTAAAGTACACAGTTCAGATGTTAGAAAATATGTGCAAGGAGATATGGCACAGGATGAGTTTTGTATGCAACCCTCTTTCTTAGTCTTCCCAACAACTCTTGGTAGATGCTGTCATTATCTTTAATGGAAAAATAAGACACAGAGAGTTTCTGTAATTTGCCCAAATTCATACAGCTAGTAAGAGGTGGTATTCACCCTGTCTGGCTCCAGCACCTTGATAAAGGCTCTGAAAGAAAGCAAGCCTCCTTTGCAGATGGGGGGGTAAGTCTGGGCATGAATTGCACGACATGAATGGGCAACCAGCAACAACTTTTCAAACCAAAAAGCTACTTGGGTTATATCAAAATAACTCAGGGGCCAACTTAAAGAGACTTTCAGTGGCCAAACATGAGGCAAATCAAGCAACCATAAAGATAATTACTATAATGAATTGAAATGCATAAAACATTTACATCCACAAGTCCACAAAGATACATAAGAAAAATTTCTTGGGGCGCCTGGGTGGCGCAGTCGGTTAAGCGTCCGACTTCAGCCAGGTCACGATCTCGCGGTCCGGGAGTTCGAGCCCCGCGTCAGGCTCTGGGCTGATGGCTCAGAGCCTGGAGCCTGTTTCCGATTCTGTGTCTCCCTCTCTCTCTGCCCCTCCCCCATTCATGCTCTGTCTCTGTCGCAAAAATAAATAAATGTTGAAAAAAAAAATTAAAAAAAAAAAAAAAGAAAAATTTCTTGGTCACCTTAGGATGCTAGAGAACCAGCTCATTATCTTAAATGCTAGAACATTTACCCTGCATTTTCTATACGAAACATACCTCAAGTAACTAAGCTGGTGAAGGAAACTGCTGTTATAAAGCAGTCCAGCTCATAAATAATGGATGATAGAATTAGAACATCACTATTTTGCAACCCCTAATGAGTTAATGGATCTAGGCAATAATCATGAATGGCTTCTAACAACACAAAAAAGAAAGATAACCAAACATTATGTGCCTCTTGATAGAAGTATCCAGAATCATCTATGAAGTATTCATGCCCCCAAAAACAAACCTGAATCTGATCAAGCCTCCAGGTCTAACTACAAGTTTAAGGAAAACGCAGGAAGGAACACACCAAACAACATCACAGAGATACAATCAGAAACAAAACAAAACAAAACAAAACAATAACAACAAAACAACAGACTACAAATACTACAGGACCAAAAACCTTGTTTCTCCAACAAAAATTTGTGAGGAAAAAAAGAGAGAGAGGGGAATGAGAATCTTAGTTTCAAAAGTCTTAAGGGTTGTTAAACATTTTAATTTATAAGCCTTATTTGAATCCTGATTCAAAGAAACTATAAAAAAACAATTATGAAAATTTAAGCATCAATTGCTTACTTAATATTAAGAAATTATTAATTTATTTGTGATAATAGAAATGTGGTTATGTTATTTTTAAGAGTTCTTATCTTTTTTTAAACTTTTTATTTTGAGATAACTGTAGAATCACATGTAGTCATAAGAAATGATACAAAAAGATCATTCATGGGGCACCTGGGTGGCTCAGTTGGTTAAGTGTCTGACTTCAGCTGAGGTCATGATCTCACAGTTCATGGGTTCAAGCCCCACGTTGGGCTCTGCAGTGACAGTTCAGAGTCTGGAGCCTGCTTCAGATTCTGTCTTCCTCTCTCTCTGCACCTCCCTAACTTGTTCTCCCTCTCTCTCTCAAAAATAAATAAACATTTAAAAAAAAAAGATCATTCATACCCTTCACCCAGTTCCCCAGTGGTAACATCTTACAAAACTATAGTACAATATCACAACCAAGATACTAACATTGATGCACTCAGTTACAGGATATTTCCATTGATACAAGGCTCCCTCATGTTGCCTTTTATAGCCATACCCTCTTCCTTCCCAGGAACACCTTCTTCTCTAACACCCAACAACCACAGATTCATTCTCTAATCTATAATTTTGTCACTTGAAAAATGTTAGATTAAATGGAATCATATACTATGCAACCTTTTGAGGTTGGCTTTTTGTACTGAGAATAATTCTCTGGACACTCATCCAGGTTGGTCAGCATATCAGTAATTGGTTCCTTTGTATTACCTAGTAGTATTCCCTAGTAAGGGTGTACCACTTTGTTTAATCTCCATGCTCTGAAGGACACCAGAGTTGTTTCCATTTGGGCTATTATGGATATAGCTTCTATAAATACTGGTGCAAAGCCCTTATATTTTACAGATACATACTTAAATTTTTATGGATGAGATATCATATCTAGGATTTGCTTTAAAAAATTCCAGATTGGGTAAGACACTAAAATAAATAAGATTGACCATTAGTTTTTAAATGTATTATACTATTACCTCTACTTTTGTATATGTTTATAATTTTCCATAATATAAAGTTGACAAACAAGAAACTAGTACAAAACAATTACTTATCTGACCACTTACACACACACATACATAAACACACACATCTTGAAGTAAAATTGAAGGTATACTTTCTTATATTATGACTTTTAGTCTGTGCCAAGATCACAGGAGTTCTTTACCTAAAACAGCCCACACCTATGAGTGATCATTATTGTAACATTCATTGTACCAATTTGGGCAGATCCAACCTAGGCATCTGTTAACTTACTTTCAGAAGTTCTTTATTAGGCTACAGGGTTGAGATAATAGGTAATTCGTAATATTGGACAAAAGCAGGTAAGTAATCACCATAATCAAATGTATGAGATTCATTAGTGGCTTGTCGTCAAAAGAGAGCATTCATGTCTGACATGAACAGGTCCTTATCATCAAGACAAATGCTGAGAGAACAGAAGTGTGATTACTAAAGATGAAGAGCAACAAACTATATGAGCACAATCAAGCCTTAAAATGAAGTGAAATGCATTTTATATTATGTGAGGGCTGCTTTTGTCTTTAAGCCACTCTGGAGGACAGGATATTATTATCACGTTCAGTCTGCAAGCTAATGGCTCTTTAGTATAATTCTGCAAAACGCTATTTACCATTCAGTGTCGCCAATCTTCTATCAGCTCATTCTCCCCTAGTGCTGCATCACACCATCCCCATTACCCCACTGAGGACACCCTACTTTTTCTCCAGATGGGCTTTACAAAAATGAAGACCCACTCTCTCAAACATCTCAAGCAAAAAAAAAGCATGCAAATACCAACTCATTAACAAATCTAGGATTAAAAGCCAAGACCTCCAAAGGAGATATTCATGATGACTTTCACATGTCAGGAATGCAAAGGCAACAAAAGAGTTTCCCTGGCAAGGTCTTTAAACACTGGACATGCACCGTGACAAGCAATTCTAAAGCTTAAACAAAGTTTGTTGCCAAAAGTGGGATACCTGTCCACAGATCAATCCCCATAAGACAAGTTCCAAAGGAACAACTAAATATTACAGTTGTGCCGTACTTTGGTGATACCAACCATCCCTCCCAGTAAGTGAGCCCCACGCTTGGGTGTTAATAATCAGCGCTTATTGTGATTTCATCATTACTACTATACTATGACAGGTAGGAAAAAGATGGTCTGTTAATAAGCTGTCTATCTGCCACTTAAGTATCCACAAATGAAAAGATATTAGTCAATTTCTTTAAAAACAATCCATGTACAGATTGGTTCATTTGGCTGGTTTAGCAACTTACGATTCTATCAATAGAAAGAAATCTGTTGGTAACGTGGTATTAGGAAACTAAGAAAATACAGTTGAGTCCAAAGTCTTGTTCATAGGTCACAAGTCAGAACAGAGGCACATAGAATTAAAACCCAAAATGACACAGATCACCAGGAATTGTGCTATGGTCTTGCACTGAGATTAATAACAGGGCTGCTAGTGGCAGAAAAAGGAAAAGGATAAGAATTGGGCTCAGGAACAAAACGCAAAATGGAAATTAAAAGGAACAGACAAAAAAGGCACTAAAGTGAAATACATGTGTGTTTCAGGATCTTTGTTATCTATCTTTTGCCTCTACTTTTTGCCATCTTCCTGGACTCTTGTAACCAAACATTTTCTGGGTCCTGTGGATTCTGACACTACAGTATACATTTGGAGACAGTCTGTGGTCACTAGCAGAACAATGGAAGTTGAAACTTGTAGCACTCAATACTTAAAGGTTAATCTAAAACGCTTTGCATAGGGGCATTTTGTGGCTCAGTCAGTTAAGTGTCTGACTCTTGGTTTTGGCTCAGGTCATGATCTCATGGTTCGTGAGATCAAGCCCCATGTCTGGCTCCAGGTGTGGAGCCTGCTTAGGGGATTCTCTCTCTCTCTCTCTCTCTCTCTCTCCCTCCCTCTCTCTGCCCCTCCCCCACTTGTCCACACACTCTCTCTCCCTCAAAATAACCTTTAAAAAATAAAAAAAATCAGGGCGCCTGGGTGGTTCAGTCGGTTAAGCATTCTGACTTCAGCTCAGGACATGATCTCACAGTTTGTGGGTTCGAGCCTGGCATCAGGCTCTGTGTTGACAGCTCAGAGCCTGGAGCCTGCTTTGGATTCTGTATCCCCCTCTTTCTCTGCCCCTCCCCTGCTCATGCTCTGTCTGTCTCTATCTCTCAACAATAAATAAATGGTAAAAGAAAAACAAATTAAATAAATAAAATGCTTTGCATAATAAAACACTCTTGCCAAAAATCTTTATGATTGGATTTGCTTATATAACTCTTTATCCTTCTTCATAGCAACCACCCATGCCTGGTCTACACTACTGGAATTTCAGAGGGGGTCACTTTTGTGAGCTGAAGTGGTTTCAAGAAAGAAACATGAGAGAACAAAAAGGAAATATAAAGATAGAACAAAGGCAATAGGGAAGTCTTTAAGTCTGGAAAGAATTCTAAGAACAAAGTGCACAGAATAGCTTCTGGAAAATGGAAAGCCTTGTTCAGAAGGAGCTGAGGCTATATAGAGTGGAGTAGGAGTAGAAGATCAGCTCAAAAGCGTAGGATGGAGCCAGGGGATGGCAGCCATAGAGCCCCAGTAAGGCATTTAGACCACATGGCATAGGCTTTTGGAAGCTACTGCAGGTTTACACATAGGCAAGATAAGTGCACCACGGTTAGGAGGATGTGACTAATGGTAGGAGCAGGGAGTGAAGGAGCAGACCTGAGGTTCAAGGGCTTACTAATTGTTCCAGGTGAGGCCACAGGACTAGATCTATGTGTGAGTGCAATGATGGGAAGGGAAAGGAAAGGATTAATTTCAGGGGCTGTGTACTTAAACCTAGTTTTGTCCCTAATTAAAACCTACAAAATGGTCCTTTGGAGTCACTGTCAAAGAACTACTTACAAGATACTAAGGATTCTTATGCTGATTGGGAGGTAAACTGTCGTTATTATGATCAAACACATAAGAGAGCATAAAGATTTTAATGGCTGATAAGGTCATTTTTAAAGGAGGCTTTGATTAAGCTTAACAGAGGCTGGGAAAAAATAAGATTTTTGATATAAGTAAAAATTATTTTTAAGGAGACCATGATTGGTTGCAAGGTGATGAGTATTTTTAAATTTCTAAAATAATTAACTGCTGATTTTAGCAAGGCAGTAATAATGACTTATATGATTGACAGATCTATTTTTCTCTACTTTTACAAATCTACTTTTTATATCTACTTTTGCAGATGCATTTTCTCTACTTTTTTCAGATCACTTATTGCAAACCTATTTTTTTTTTTATTTTTTTTTTCAACGTTTATTTATTTATTTTTGGGACAGAGAGAGACAGAGCATGAATGGGGGAGGGGCAGAGAGAGGGAGACACAGAATCGGAAACAGGCTCCAGGCTCCGAGCCATCAGCCCAGAGCCGACGTGGGGCTCGAACTCACGGACCGTGAGATCGTGACCTGGCTGAAGTCGGACGCTTAACCGACTGCGCCACCCAGGCGCCCCGCAAACCTATTATTAATCAAAAGTTAATTTTTTGGCAAACGTACCTATGAGTAAAACTCTGAAGCACTGTAGATGACACAAGCTAAATCATGTACTTCTTAGTGAATATGCCAACTTAGTTTCTATTCTCATTTCCTTCATACATTTTTATTGACCGCTCGCTATATGATAAGTACCGTATCAGTGCTAGGTGTACCATAAAGAGAAAGAAAACAGGGTCTGCCCACATGGGAGCACACGGTATAATGACAAAGAAAGACGTTAATATGTTTTTTAAAAACTATCCAAATATATAATTTAAAATTGTGATAAGCACTATAACGGAAAATTATAGGATGTTTTGAGAGTTTATAACAGGAAGGCTAAACCAACTCTGGATCTGAGAAGGTGTTTTAAAGGAAACTGTTTCTGAACTGAAATTTGTAAGGATATAGGGAAATGAAATAGGCAAAAAGAGTAGGGGAGAGAATACGAGAAGAAAATACGAGCAGAGGGAAAGAATGACATATAATAAAATAAAAATATTCTCTAACCTGTTGGGTAATAGTGTCCCATGGCTCCTGCAGCAGCCTTGTCTTATAGCACTCGTGGATTCCTTCCCATATGTGCTTCAGAGCTAAAGGTCTTCCATCTGCAAAAGTGCATGGTAAAGACTGTCAGTAATCCATTTGACACAACGGTGCTTGGTGTCTATCTAAAACTACTAGAAGAATATTATATTTTTAAAAAAAATCTTTGCTAGTACACATATTACTTATGTATCAAAAGAGTGCTATAGGAATTACTATTTTCTTCCTGAGGGAAATTTAAACAGTCAAGCTTCTCTCCTTTGTAAGCATCTAGCAGTTAAATTATCTGCTCATTCATTGCCTATAGGAATTCTGAAAAATAAATAAAATCCAAATGTATTTTAGAGATGACTAATAGATACAAGCATAGGAAAAAGACCAGGTAGACAGACTTCCATATTCACAAGGGTGCAGTACGAATACCTCTGAAATCTTAATACTCCCTCTAGTTCTTAAATCAAAGACCATACACATGCTTCATTCACTCTCTCATTGACTAAATATCTGTAATGTTCAAATCACACTGCTGAGTACCATGGGGAATAGAGAAAAGGAAGGCACACAGTTTCTCCTAGTAAGAAGCGTACCATTTGCTAGTGAAACTATGACAAAGTATATCGAGAGTATATTGATACTAAAACACTAGGTAGAAAGAGGTCACTGCCAAGATGAAAACTGCAATTCTCAGACAGTCCAGAGGAGGGAGCCATTAACACCCAGTGTTTGTGACAGGTGGAGAAGGAATAGTTAAGGCTGGAGGGACATGAGAAGGAATCAGTATTAAGAGATTAAGACAATGTCTAGTGAACAAGAGTTCTCTCTTCCTTTCTTTAAACAGCTTTGACAATTCACCTATATTCGTAACAATCCAAATAATTTATTTTATGAAGGCCACTATGGCATAAGGTTAGTAGAGAAATAGGTGTCTAAATTGGCAAAATAAAGTAGTAAGAGAAAATTACCTAAAGACCTTGAAAGCACAAACTGCTGGCAGAAGGTGGTCTTACTACTAGAATTTAATGCTACTGTCCCACTCAGAGCTATCAAGTCCTCAGAACTTATGAGTGTGCTCCCTTCTTTAGGCAAGTGGAAAATAACACTTAAAGAAAGCTCATCAGTACATCAAATCATTAGACCTGAAGAAGTATTTGGTCATCAGGTTACAATAAAACTCAGAGAAATAATCTACTCAAACCACACCCCCAAAAGCAAAAGGTATTTCATTCAGACTTATGGAGTTTAAGTAGAGATGGCGAAGTGTAAGAGAAGATCTCTGGACTTGGGAGTCCAGGCTGAGTTTGAATTCTGCTGTTGAATTCTGTTGTTGAATTCTGAGTTTGAATTCTGCTGTTTGAATTCAGCACTCTCTATGTGACTGCAAGCTATCTGGCTTTCAACCTTACCTGTAAATGAGGATAATTATCCTTTTCAAATTCTGTTCACGTGAACAGGTGTGCATCAGTGAACACACCTGGGACTGGGTCAGGCACATAGTCAGAGCTTAATACATAGTAGGTATCTCCTCCTAGCTCCCACTGAACGGCTCCAGTAACTTTCACACTACAAAGCTAAGGGATTCACTTAAGGGCCATTATTTCTTAGAATTTTCTCATGTTCCTACACCATGCACATTGTGTTTGATGATATAATACATTAATACCATAGGCAGGGCATTTCTCATGTTTGACCTGAAAAGTTGAACTTTTCCTCAACCTTTATTTTCAATAAATAGCAATAGAATATTTTGATACATTTTCAATAAGTATCTTCATCTTGGCATTTATCTGGCGGCAGGAGACCATTATCTTGTGATAAATAGTTTTATTTCATTGACATTTCCATGTCTGTAAAATGAACAAGATTTATTCATCCAATTAACATTTGAATGTCATGTTTAGCTACAAGTTAAAAACAAGCTGCCTTCAGTATCTGTGTTATATTGTTTTCTGAACACATTTACAGAGCGGGGCCAAACTCTGCCCTTAAGATAAGCACTGCACATCTTCAAAATATGTAAGTGCACACGTGTGTGTGTGTGTGCGCACTGATGTTCAAAGAGGGGAATAGGATCTTAAGTACTTCAATGTTAAAAAGTAAACCAAATAATAAAATTATAAACAGATGACATGCTTTTAAAATAATTTTCAGATGTCAAAGTTAGAAGAAATCAAGTCGTAGGAGAATAAAATGTTAGAGCTGGTATAATTACTCAATTTATCAATAAGGCAACCAAGGTCTTGGGAACCATACATCAGCCAAAATTATGCAGCCAGTTCATGACTGCACTGGAGGTGGAATTGCCCTTCCTGCTGGAAGTGCCCTTCCTGCTGTTCCCTCGGCCTGTGAGGGGTGTCTCAGTGCCCTTCCTGCTGTTCCCTCAGCCTCTGAGGGCGGAGACCATGTTTATTCTTTCTCCACTATAGTCCCACAGTGCAGTTCCAAGCCCCATCACTCACACATTGCAAATGCTTTATAAATATTTACTGAATAAATGATAAATGAAAGGACACCCTACTTAATCTTATTTCCTCTAAGACAGAGAAAGGCTTTGCAGACCTAGAGAAGAATGCTGGGTTTAATGTCAATAACGATTTTAATTTTACTCCTTAAAATATTCCACCCAACAACCTAAGGATGGGGTAAGTGGTTCAGATATTACCACTGACAAAAACCCACATATTCTGCTGTAACCATTCATACAAAATGCAATAATCAGCAGCTAGCAGCAATGTGGAAAGACCCAGAACAAATGGTATAAAATATTTTCATCAGATTTGATGCTAGAATTGAGGGTATGTGACATAAATTTTCAGACAACACCAAATTTACAGGGAAAAAAGCTAACATATTACAACAGAGGAATTAAAAAAATGATCTGCTCAACTTAGAATAACAGATAATTACAGAGTTAAAAATAATAAGTTCAAAGCATAAAAGGATGCATGATACTCCTACATGCATGTTTGTAACAGTGCTACCTACCTGCTAGAAAGAGAACAGTGTTTTTTAAGTGAATAGATGTGATTAAATCCTCTAACGCATTTACAGACTGTTTAAAAACACACGTACTAAGACGCCTGGCTGGCTCAGTCATTTGAGCATCCGACTCTTGATTTCAGCTCAGCTCGTGATCGTGAAGGTATGAGCTGTGACTGGGCACATGGTAAAGGCTTAGAGAAAATAACCCACATCATATTTCATTAACTCATTATTGTCTTATGTGTATGTGGGAGGCTTGTGGGATCAAGCTCTGTGTCGGGCTGCACGCTGAGCATGCAGCCTGCTTGAGATTCTCTCTGTGTGTGTCTCTCTCTCTTTCTCCCTCTCTCTCTCCATGACTCATGCCATCTCTCTCTAAAATAAAAAAAATATATTAATAATATGCTCTTTAAAAAAACATGAATTGGGTGCCTGGGTGGCTCAGTCGGTTGAGCATAGGACTTTGGCTCAGGTCATGATCTCATGGCTCCTGAGTTCAAGGCCCATGTCGGGCTCTGTGCTGACAGCTCAGAGCCTGGAGCCTGCTTCAGATTTTGTGTCTCCCTC
Source organism: Puma concolor (assembly GCF_028749965.1). Lineage (NCBI taxonomy): Eukaryota > Metazoa > Chordata > Mammalia > Carnivora > Felidae > Puma > Puma concolor. The sequence continues at coordinate 94,920,688 of NC_141667.1, forward strand.
TCTCTCTGCCACTCCCTTGATCACGCTCTGACTCTCTCTCTCTCAAAATAAATAAATATTAAAAAAAAAAGGATTAATGATGCTTAAATGAGTGCTTATACTAGCTACTCTGACAAGAGTGCCAATCTCTCCAGCTTCTGCTGACCATTTCCACTGCAGATGATTTGGGAAATATAGCTTTGCCTCCCGCATACACATATGACAATAATAACTTAATGAATTATGATGTGGGTTCTTTTCCCTAACCCTTTATCATCAATGTGCCCAGTCACAGCTCTTACCCTCATGATCAAAGACATACAAAAGTTAGTTTTATGATCTTTTATGCAAAAACAAAAATTTTTGACCTAATCATAAAATATATTCAAAATATTATTGTGACTCTAATTATTTCAAAACCAAATGGAAACTTCAGAAATTCCAGTGAAACCATTAAACTGAGATCATCAAATAGATTTAAAAAATCATGTCATAGAAGTAGAGCTTAAATGTTACAGTTCTTTAAAGAACTTTGTGATTTTTTTTTAAATTTTAGAGCATGCACAAGCTGGGGAGAGGGGGAGAGAGAGAGAGAGAATCCCAAGCAAGCTCCATGCTCAGTGCAGAGCCCAACATGGGGCTCGATCCCATGACCCTGAGATCATGACCTGAGCTGAAATCAAGGGTCAGACATTCAAATGACTGAGCCACCCAGGTACCCCTGGACTTTGTGATTTTGAATCTATCTATTTATGAAAACCAAAGACCTGGGGCGCCTGGGTGGCTCAGTCAGTTAAGCGTCGGACTTCAGCTCAGGTCACGATCTCGCGGTCCATGAGTTCGAGCCCCACGTCGGGCTCTGGGCTGATGGCTCAGAGCCTGGAGCCTGCTTCCAGTTCTGTGTCCCCTCTCTCTTTGCTCTGTCTCTGTCTCAAAAATAAATAAACGTTAAAAAAAAATTAAAAAAAAAAAAGAAAGAAAACCAAAGACCTGAAACTTTAACTTAACATAAAATCGTGGGCATAAGTAAATATTTAGTTAAGCTCATGAAACACATTATAATGTGCCTTCATGTTCAGTTGAAGGTATCTTCAATCAGAAACTTTAAATCATGCTAAGAGGGTCTATTTTTTCTGTCTGGCCTCAGTCAGATATGACATAAGCATACTCAATCAACAACTCCCTAGTTTTAGACCTAAGATATTCGATAGCACCAATTTTAACATGCTTAGAAATCTCATTAATCACACTGAGGCTGAGAAGCTCAGTAAAATCCCTTGCATACTTGAAAAATTGAAGTAGAAGCTGAAATAATTTCAGCGGCAACCTACAAAGCAAGCATGGTAAATTAAGGTCATTTATTTAACAAGTGTTTATAGAGTGCCTACTGTGCGCCTCTATCTCCTGGAATGACAATACACATCTGAGCTAAAGGAATATTCTGTCAGCAACCTAGAATGTCAATGACAAAAGAAGAAGAGACATTGGATGAAAAATAGAATAATTAAAAAGTACAATCTTTAGCAACTGCCAGTAGCATTTAACAATTTTCATATAAAATCTCTCAATTGAATAATAACCTACATGTCAAGTAATCTATATATTACTCAAAATGTGCGGCTCTCTAAATTAAATTTCTCAGGGCTATTAGTTTTCATGAATCAAATAACAGCATGAGATATTTCACCGGCACCACCTAACTCTAGCACAAGCACGCAGAAGTCACCTTTATCCTACTGTGCATGGTTTCACTAAAATTTCCTAACTCCTAAAATGAATATTACAGAGAGTATACATTATTTACAGTAAGTTGAATAATAATGTTCTGAACGTGGTCACTAGAAATAAAAAGGAAAGGGTGTATTATTCACAATGAAATCTGTCATTATTCAATATACTGTCTTCAAGAGAGGTTTGAAGGATATAAAATTCATGTCATACTCCACAGTAAGGCAGAGATGATGCTCCACCAAAGGGGAAAATTCATTTTTGCTTCAGTGAGAAAATTATATTGTGATATGAAATGAGTGTTAATTGTTCATGTACATTCATACCAGAAACTATGCTGCCTAATTCTGTAATTTTTATTTCTTCCTATGTACATTTCTATCATTTTGTGTCTTTATTAATCTCAGGAAACCTAAAAAAAATATTCCAAAAATACGGATTATGGAAACTTCTCTTTACTTACATACGACATCAGTTAACCTACATGTTTCCTAAATTTTGGTTACTGCATCATGCAGTAAAAAATGAGCTAAAGAGTTTGAGTCTCAACCCCATAATTTTCTATGTACCTTTGAATAAATCATTTAACCCCTCCGAGCACTCAGTTTTTATGCATGTGCACAAGGATAATACCAGCTCCCATTTTACAATGTTATTGTGAGGATCAAGATACACACCACACCTAGCATTATTTTTTTAATGTTTTTATTTATTTATTTATTTATTTATTTATTTATTTATTTATTTATAGCCCAATGCAGGGCTCAATCTCACTAACCACCATGAGATCATGACCTGAGCGGAAATCAAGAGTCAGAAGTTTAACCAACTAAGCCACCCAGGTGCCCCAACACAGCTAGCATTATTGAAAGGTACTACATGCCAAGCCCCATTTCATGTATCAGCTTACAAACCTCAAAACTCTATGAAGTAGGTATTACTACTATGATTATTATTATCTCAAAAAAACTTTTTTTTTGAATGACAGAAAAAAAAAAGTTAGATAACTGCAGTTCGTTAGTAGCAGAGCTAGGAATCAGAACCAATGCTTTCTGGCTCCAGACCCTGCACTTTTACCGCTACACTCTGTCGCTACCCAGGGGCTCTGTGCAAACCATAAAGCAATGCACACATATTGGTCATGCTGTTGTAGTTGTCACTAGTGGTCTCCACTAACACTGCCTAACCTAGGAGTATCTAGAATTTTGCCTTTCCTGGGTTTCTTACTAGGCTGTCCTGCTCTTTCACTCATCACTGCATGGACAAATCCCAAGTCCAGCCAAGATCTCTCTTAATCACTCCAGCTCAAGATAATCTCTGCTCTCTGAGCCCTGGTAGCAGTTTTTCCCCCCAGCTTTACTGAGATATAATGGACATATAAAATTGTGTAACTTTAAGGTATACAACATGACTTAATATATGTATATATTAGGAAATGTTTACCACAAAAGGTTAGTTATCACCTCCATCACCTCGCATAGTTAACCATTTGTATGTGTGTGGTTAGAACATTTAGAATGTACTCTCTTAGTTAACTTTCAGGTGTACAATAAAATATTGTTAATGATAGACACCATGCTGTATATTAGATCCCCAGAACTACTTATCTTATAAATGAAAATCTGTACCCTTGAGCCAACATTTCCTCATTTCCCCTACTGCCCAGCCCCTGGCAACCACCGATCTACGCTTCGTGGTGGCAATTTTTACCTCTATTATGGCTATTAACATATTGTCCTTGTTAGTGAATTTCAGACCTATCTTGTTTCCCTCACTAGACCATATGCTCCTTGAGGGCATCATCCATCTCTGATTTCCTTTATTCATCTCTGTATTCCACAGACACCTTCATGCCTTGTGCACAAATATTTTTGAATGGTTGGATAGATGAACATTCAACATTATTTCTACAGCAATTAGCACAATTACTACTAAGAATAAAGACTGAACAATCATGATAAAAAAAAAATCACAATTTATATTAAAAAAAAACATGCTTGGGGGCACCTGGCCAGCTCAGTCAGTTCAGCGTCCAACTCATGATTTCCACTCAGGTCATGATCTCACGGTCATGAAATTGAGCCTTGCATGGGGCTCTGCACTGAGTATGGGGCCTGTTTGGGATTCTTTCTCTCTCTGCCCCTCCCCCATGTGCCTCTCTCTTTCTCTCTCAAATAAATAAATAAATAAATAAATTTAAAAAACATGATTATATAAATCTATAGTATTAAGTAGATGCAGATAGAGTGGATATTTTATTTTTCAGTATCCAAACATACTTGCAACTTGGGAGAGAAATTCCAAAATAAGTAGAAGGCAGAGCCCCACTTCTCACCACTAAAGCCAAAGGAAGGCACACATTCCTGTCATTCTAATGCATTCAGATAACTCTAAGTTCTACCTTTCCAAAAAATCCTTTTTTGTTTATCATGGTCAGCTCCAATTATTTGCAACCAAGTATACCTAACAAATATAGCCCAGACAAATGGTTTAAAAGACTTGCTTAATCATTATGTATTTTTAAAATTACCAGTGCAAATTTTTTAAATGTTATATATTTGTCTAGTAATTTGAGTAGAAAACAAATATATCTTTCAATTACATGAGAAAGTGTATGTATGTTGCAATCTATTTTTATGAGAAATATGGCCAACAGGACAAAAAGGAGTAATTTTTTAATGTTTGTTTGTTTATTTATTTATTTATTTTTATGTAGTTTTTTAATGTTTACTTTTGACAGAGAGAGAGAGAGATACACACACAGGGCGAGCAAGGGAGGGGCGGAGAGAGAGGGAGACACAGAATCTGAAGCAGGCTCCAGGCTTCGAGCTGTCAGCTCAGAGCCTGACATGGCGCTCGAACCCACGAACCACAAGATCATGACCTGAGCTGAAGTTGGATGCTCAACCAAAGGAGTCACTGAGGCACCCTAATGTTTATTTATTTTTGAGAGAGAGAGAGAGAGAGAGAGAGAGAGAGAGAGAGAGAGAATCCGAAACAGGCTCCAGGCTCTAAGCTGTCAGCACAGAGCTTGACACAGGGCTCGAACTCATTAACTGTTAAATGGTGCCCTGAGCTGAAGTAGGACACTTATTGAGGTAGGACACTATTGAGCCACTCAGAAGCCTCCAAAAGTACTGATTTTGAGTCACCATAAACAGTCCACATATTGTGTTAAAAACTAGTAATAATGCAAGTGATCCTATAATCTCTCATTTAAATTAAGTTAAATACTTACCTAGTGGAAGTGCATACAAAACCTTCTTGAGGAATTTCTTAATCAGAAAATGTCCCAAGGGAAGCAACGTTGGGTCCACAACATACCCAAGATACCGATTTTGAATTGATACCTACCTATTCATCAGCACTCCAAGGACCAAATCACCAGATGAATATCTACGAGGTTAGGTCTACTAGTTCTGAAACAGAAGGCACTCTACCCAAAGTGTTCTGAGGCTTTGATTCCAACCTCATGGTCCGGCATCCCAGTACTCAGCATTTTGGACTCCTGGCTCTCTTCAAACCTCGGTACCTCCAGCACTTGGACCTACTATGCTGTATAGAAGTACCTTGAGTATCCATCTAACTTGATCCTCTCCCTACAGAAAAGGCAGTCTCCACCTTCTTAGCATAGCACCTAATATATGGATTTAAAGAACTCTGCTTTGATGACTTTAAAGAAGGAGGAAAGCAATAACCTAGCTTCAAATTGAACAGTGGTATTTTTTCACCAGATTTAGAAAATAGGCAAATGAGTTTTTGTGCTGTGCATACAGTATGCACTCATGTATGTTTTTAAAGGCTGTTTCACATAGGACCCATTTGCCAAGAGTAAGCAAAGAAATGTTTCTTCTTTATGGAGCACAACACAAGCATCCACCTGTCTAGGAAAGCTAAAACATAGTCTCTCACAGGTAAGAAAATAAACTTACCTTTTCATGTCTTCTTTTCATCTCTGGATCCACTTAAAATCTGTTGCTTTTTGTGAATGTGGTGTTTTGTACTAACACAAGTTAGAATGAACCTTTTGGCTAATTAGCTCTCCCTGTAGTTTTGTTTCACATTTCTCTCACATTTTTTTCTTTAATACATTCTTAAACCAGGGCTTGATTTTTCAATGGGATTCTATTCCCATCATATGTCCTAAGCCAGCATCTTAACTCCCCATATTGTTTCAAGCATTTACATGGTTCAACAAATAATTCTTGTTAAATATCCTCTATTGTTTGGATTTTTCAATTTGAATATCTTCGTATGAGTTAAATAGTTTTTCATTATTTCTTAATAACTTTCACTGTTTGCTCTTTAAATTTCATTTCAATCCCTAGAATCTCTTTTCAACTTACTAAAATTCATGTTCCATTCCATTATCATGGCTGTGGTTAGACTTACTAACTTATATAAATACATGAACTTCCTTAAAGATTCTCTGCAATCAAATAAGACTCTAAATTACCTGTCAAATCATTTTCTAGTTTCTGCTTATTGTAAATAATTAACTAGAATCATTTTTGCCTCGATCTTTAAATACCTCTCTAATCCAACTTTTCTTTACTGTTCAACAAGCTGCCTTAGCTCTCACTGTGCTGGCAACCCCTTCCAACCCATTATCTCTGTCATAATTTGACCTCAACGTATCTTTAAAAACATTTCTTCCACAGCTCATCCTAAGGAAACCTGTACTTCAAACTGGTCTCTCACTGTTCCCCAAATATGCCATCCTCTCTCCAGCTCTATAGCTTGGCACTCACCCTCCTCATCTTCTCCAATGTTTTTCCCAGCCTCTTCAGAAAAACCAACCTGTTACCTTCCCTTCCAAGCTGTTGGACGGAGCTGTGGATATTTTACTTTTATTCCCCAACGTCCTCCAACTCCATCTTTCTGTTTTCCTGCTATTCTCTTCTATGGAATGCATAGAAGGCTATTCTCTTCTGTGGAATGCATTCCAAAGATGACTTCTTGTTCCAGACCATGAACAAGCCTCTTACTCTTCTTCTTTGATGATTTACACACTGCTCTAAGTCCAAACTTTCCATTATTCTCCCTTTATTCTGGCCTTTATCATGGTTTGGTTCATACTGCCTTTGAGAGTGAATCATTCTTTGGCTATTCCTTTCTCCCTGTTTCTCAATAAGCATCCTTTAGGCGTATAACAAGTAGACAAATCTTCCACATGAAATATCTGGGTTACATTTTTAATTCTATACACTTACTCCCTGGGCCAATAATAGAATGGATCTCCAGAAAGAACAGACATTCAGTTGCTGAATGGAAGAAATGTTTCCTTCCCTATTCAAAAGCAGCCCTACTGACTAATTAAAGAAATATGTCAAAACAGTTCCCAAGAAGAACCCATATGTCAGCCAAAGAATTAAATATTTTGAAAATGAGAAGAACCACTTGGTCTATTTTTCAATAGAGATTGAGAACAAAGGAAAAGAAGAAAGACAGAGCAGGAATAAATCAGAATTCAAGCTGAAATAAATATAGAAATCTCTAGTTGTAATGAAAAGGAAAACTATGTAAGCTTAGGACTCTGGTGAAGCCCTAAGACATTATGTACATGCCTAAGGTTTTCACTACATTTCTAACACTTGCCATAAGCTTTTAACCAAAACCAAGCCCTCCAAAAGGAAAAATGGGACACAAAAAGGTCCTGAAATGATGGGCAATACACAAAGCCTTCTGCATGATATAAATATTTCTCTACTACAACGTGCTTCAAAAATAGTGGTGGCGGGGGGAGGGGAGTGCCTGGGTGGCTCAGTCGGTTAAGCATCTGACATCATGGCTCAGGTCATGATCTCATGGTTTGTGAGTTTGAGCCCCACGTCGGGCTCTGTGCTGACAGCTGGGAGCCTGGAGCATGTTTCAGATTCTGTGTCTCCTTCTCTCTCTGCCCCTCCTCAACGTATGCTCTGTCTCTCTATGTCTCTCAAAAAATAAATAAACATTAAAAAAAATAGTGGTTGGGGGGGCCGCTAGTGAGCACTTGAAAATGTCAGTGTTTTTCTAAGAATGGACTTCATAAACTGCCAAGCACTATTTGAATGTACAGTATTTATTATTACTACACAGAAGGGCAGTTACCTCTCACCCACTGCTGGGTAACAAATGTATTAAGTGTGTTCCACTGCCCCCTCCAAACTTAAAATTGGAAAAGGAGTTAGAAAAAGAAGAATACTGGGAAGGACTTAGTTCTTCTCTTAAACCCATGTTACCCCCTAGGGAACTGGGATCCTAAATGCCCAAGTAGTAGGAATGAGAGGTGTTCACTCAGCAGCAGAATGTGTCATAATTTGGCTGTCTGCCTTCAAGGAACAAATAAAAAATATGTGTTTAAAGAAGCAGGGCAGCTGCCCAGCGAGTTTGGATGCCCACCCCTTGAGTACTCAGGACTCTTTTTTCCTTAGTCAACCACTCATGCAGTCTCTGAGACGCATCAGACTAAAGAGTAACGATATGTAGTTGTTTTGGGTCCTGAAGTTCCTGGAGACAACAGCATCACTCTCTTCCTTATAACCCTCCAGAGCAGTTCAAATAAGACCGCATCACAAGGTTTCCATCTTTGGGTTGTATGCAGAAATGGTTAGAAATTCTTCATCATTGGTTCATTCAATAATACTTACTGATACTGTATCACAGTTGATACTGTGGGTATCAAAATGAGTAAAAGAAATAACAAATGTCATATATGTATTACACACATGCACACACACACACACACACACACACACACACACACACCACTGCTATGAATAAAGCTTATCACTTTGTAGGTTGTAGATACTCACTATCAATTTCCTTCCTCCCTCTTTTTACCTTACAGCTCCACCTTCTAACTTATTATTTTACAGGGGACAAGCAAACAAATAGTTCTGTTACAGTGAAACTTGTGATATTATATATGATATGATGTGAAATGATATGACAATAAGTGACCAGAGCAAGTGCCATGTTAGCTGAGTCCTAGGCAATAGTTGGCATGGTGGTCATTGGCCAGTACAGAGGAATAAGAAGTATTCCCATTCACAATTCAATGTGTCTGCATTTAAAGAAACACAATAAATATTTCTTCTGGAGTCTAAACCATAAAAGAAAAGGTCCTATCAATTTAAATGGGAACTATTACTACTAACTGCTTTACCTAAAAAACAAAACAAAACAAAACAAAACAAAACACAAAAAGAAATATCAGAAGAAAATTCAGATCAGAGCAGAGAAACTAATTTTTACTAACAATCAAATGGAAAAGAAATTCTAAATATCTGTGAAAAACAAGGCTAAGTGAACTATTTCTGAAGCAACAAAAAGACCCCTGAGCAAGAAATTTTATAATCATCCTCTTTCTAGGTCGGAACTCTCTCAGAATGAGACAAAGAAAAATCTGGACCTGGAATATGAGGAATACGTTAGGAATCCATTCACCACACTAACAGACATTTGTTTAACAAACAGATGGAGGGCCAGAGTAATCAGATGTAACAGGAAATGGGAATGGAATAAGGGGAATACATGAAAAATTATGACTCTAGAATAAAGGGCGAAACATTTTTAGAATGTCCATTAGGTTACGTTAGCAGAGAAGAGAAAAGAAATTCCTAGAATATGATAAAGGAAAGAACCATTTTTCATGTTTCTCTACAGGAAAAAACCCAGTATGCTTTAAAAAATTAAATTTGATATTTTAATGTACCTGAATAAACACTAAATAAATTCTGGAATTTAAAAATTCCTAGGGCTCATTCCACACAACACAGAACAGGGAGGAAGGAACAAGGAATCCTGCTGTTTGAAACAAATGACTTGTTTTGGCTTTCTTTCATTAAGCATAAATAAAGGGTGTCTTAAAAGTATATAGGTAGGATCCAAGAGAGTTAGTGGGATTTTTGTTTGTTTGTTTGTTTGTTTGTTTTTGAAGAAAAAGCAAACCATCATAAAGAAAAGATCTTGGGAAGTACACAAATTTCATTAAAATATAATCGCACTTGCAGGAACAATAACTGTGCTGTACTGTAAGGGGAGCTGTTGGCACATAAGAGCAAAGTGCACATATGAGCTCATCCACCGGCCTCGGCAAGACCCACTTCCAGCTAGAAGCAGTCATGTTTCAACACCTCCGATTCCCTAATGCTGACAAGCTAAACAACTTGTTTTGTCTCTGGGAGCTCTTCTCTGGTGATTAACTGCTTATGGTGAATACTAATTATATGAAAGTACAGTACTGAAGAAGTGGTGTCCTATTTCCTCTACCTGCAGCCTTGATATGTCTTTGAATCTAGAAAGGTACTGGGTAGAGACACTGCAAACCAAAAACAAGAAAAATATTTCCCTCCCCCGTGGTAAATGAATGTATCCCCTTCTATTTTTTAGTATAACAGAGTTCACTGACAAGAACCCTCCTTTAATGTTTGGACTCCAAACCAAATAGAATTACAACATAATAAAGTGGATGTTTTCAAGGCCTTTAATAATCATATGGATAAACCTGCAGCAAGAGTTCACAAATTAGTAACTATCAGTGTCCTCAATTCCCCATGTCCCATGTTGAAAATTTACCCCAAATTGTCAGTTCTTAGGAAGTGCACCTCAGATTAAAATCTTCTCACCAGGGAGTCTATGAGAATTTGTTCTTGTGTTTTAAATCCTAAGTGCTTGTTAAACCGCCAACACTGCAAAATTAGAGACCATTAAACAATATAAGGCAGCAAGTGATTAAATCTACCAAATACACATTCAAAGCAGCTTAAGCTACTTTTTAATTAAAAATAAAATATCACTGGCTAAATTCAGATGTCTTAGCTATCCAGAAAAAGTTAGAAGGCTGTTCAAAATGCAAAATGCTGCAGATAGGCCATATAGAAAAGGAGAAATAGGGGAAAGGGTAGGCTGGGGATGCAGAGCCTTGCAATGCAGATCCGGTTTAGGCAGAGGACAAGAAGGGGGAGTCCTCATGGCACTATGGGGGGAGGACTTCATGTGGCTGCTGATTAAATAAGCTTTATCAGCCAAGTCCTCAGAGGAGACAGGGTGTTTCACCTTCTTTGGCAAGGAGAACGAGTTGAGTAACAGCATCTCAGAAAACTTAGGCACTGGAGATGTATAGATGGTCTAAGGAAATGTTAGTGCTATTTTTAAACATAGCTTGAACTAACTGATAAACAGTTCCTGAAATAATTATTAGCAATTGGAAAAGGAGGCGTGGGGGCTTTTGAGTTAATGGAATCGCTTACATTGAAAGAAATTTTTACTGTAAAGTTAGAAGTATATAAACATTGTAGCTTTAAGTTGTTCCTACTTGTTTAAAGAAAAGAAAAAGGGCCAGGGGGGCTTAGTCAACGTTGGGCAAGAGGCCAAGAATCTGAAGATCAGACTTAAGGCTGGGATGATATCATTCACTCTGAAGTCTTGATACTCTTTCTAAAGCATGAGAAAATTTACTGGTAAAACCTTACCTCACCCACACTTTTCTTATTTTTAACTCTATTTTTTTTTCCTCTCAGGAATAATTTTCTAAATCTGCTTTCTGCCTTACATATAAATGTTATGAATTTACATTTAGCTTCCGACATGGTCTTACCTAAAAAGCTTGCCCTAAAGTAAAGCACAGGCACTCGGTAGCTACAGGAGTATAAAACATGATATTCATATTTAATCACTTGGCTTCCCGTTGTGGTCTCAGTCACTTCAGAATCATCCAGGGGTAGTTCTAAAGCCTCCTGAAAAAGAGAGAGAGAGAGAGAGAGAGAGAGAGAGAGAGAGAGAGAGAGAGAGAGAAAATGTGTTTGTCATTTAAAGAAAAAAAAAGTACATTAACACAGAAAGGGAAAAGAGGAGGTTTTCTTCTGGCAAAATAACAGTTAAACAAATATAGGACTATGAGGTAAGGAAAAGGGAGTTTCCAACATTAATGTTTAACATTTGAGTCGTGGGTAAATAGTAAAACCAGAAAACATTAGCATTAAGTAATTCCAGATTGTTTTTGAGAGACAAAGCAGCTCTGGGTAAAGAAACAAGAAGGGGGGAAAAAGGCAAAAAGATCTATTGCAACAGCAACTCTGAAAAATCTTTACTGTACAATTTTAGCAACAAGATGATGGCTATACAAGCTACCTTCTTCCCTACCTGTGAAAGCTAAAAACATCCTAACAATTGAACAAGAGGCTGTGAAATGTCCCTAAAGATTCTATTGTACTTGCCAAAAAATGATTCATTGTGTGCTGAACAATTCCCAGTTCCATTTTGAATAAGAAAGTTATTTTGCAAGAGGTTGAGTTTGTTAGGTACATTTCAAAACCTGAGATGAGTCTGTTTTCTTTATTATTGTGCTATCGGTGGTATATTTCTACAATAAATCTTGATATTTATAACAGAATAGATGGCAAATATTAATGTCAACTTAAATACAGTTTTTGTAAGCATAGATGGCTCTAGCCAGCTCACTTCTCACTAATCATTCCTTACTGGTGGATTTTTTATTATTTGTGAGTGTTTCTGAGGAATTTATCTTAATGTTTGGAAGCAATTAATTGGACATGTTGAGTCAGAATCTGGTTCCATCCACACTCACTTATTTATTTGGACTGAAGAATTTCCTTTGAAATTAAATTAGTAAAAGGAAAGAAGCAGGTTGGTTTGGCTCATTTCTACCTCTCATTAAAACAGTAACAACAATGAACAATTGGAAAGAGTTACAGGAAAGATTTCAAACTTTATCAATAAGAAATAAGGTTTCCTGTGGAGATAAGTAAAGCCACAGACTGCTCTCCAGATCCGTATCTGCTTTACTAATTCCCCACTCATAGTCAATGCATTGGGGGAGATATTACACTGGATAAATCACAACCTAAGATACGTACAAAATACTTTTCACTATACTCCAGTAAACACTATCAATTAAACACAATGAATTAAATAACCAGAGACAAATCACTGAAATATATATTCCAGATACAGAAAGTTAATCCAGTAGCAAGAAAGAGGTTTTTCTGTTTGTTTATTTGAACTGTCATTAGGCAATGTTACCTGTACCTCCTTTTAAAGCAATTCTTCAAACCAAATTCTTTCTTTTTGGTCAAAGATTAGGTTGGTCAGCATTTATTTATAATTTCTTTTCTTTTTTAACATTATAAAGCATCATGTCTTTGTGACAAAAAAAATAATTGCAAACACTGCACAAGTACATAAAAAAAAAGGGAAATCTCCGTCACCTTAGCACTTCTATACCCCAGGTATGTAATAATTTTTAGCAGATTAGTGTATACTTTTAGAATTTTTTCACCTACAAACACATTCACACACATACACCCACTCACCCACCCCTGATTTAATCACAACACATACACATATTCATTGATTAAATCAAGGGCATCCTAGCATGTCCGCCATGTCAGTACTATAGATTTTGCCCTTTCTTTTGATGGCTTCACTGTATTTCAATACATGACTGTGCCATAGTTTGTTCAGTCATTTGTTTTAGTATGTCCATATTGCTAGAAATTTTAGGCTGATTATAATTTTCTGCTACTACAACTAATAATTCAATACATATCTTAGCACATATATCCTTTTATACCTCTTTTTTCTGTGGTACAGATTCCGAAAGGGGGCATTATTTTAAGAAAGGGTATGTACATTTTAAATTTCAATACATACTGCCAATCTATCCCCAGAAAAAAAGGCTGTATCAATTTATATTCCCAGCAAGAATGTAGGAGAATGTCTTTTCCATATCCCATAAGTACTTGAACATTATTTGTTATTAATTTTGCCTATGTGATGAATTTTTATTTTTTTTATTTTGTGAGAGAGAGAGAACGTGTGAAAGCAAGCAGAGAGAATCTTAAGCAGGCTCTCCACACTCAGTGCAGAGCCTGACGTGGGGCTCGATCTCACAAACCATGAGATCATGACCTGAGCCGAAATCAAGAGTCAGACACTCCACTGACTTAGCCACCCAGGGGCCCCTGATGAATTTTTAAACATCATTTTTTGGTTGTAAATTCTAGATTCTTGATTACTAGTGAAAGTGAACATCTATTCATATGGTTATTGGCAATTTGCATTCTTCTTTGATTGCCCTGCTCTTATCCTTTTGCCTATTTTTCTGATATCTGGTTTGCATCTTTCTTATAAAATTATATATACTCTTTGTATATTAGAAATAACATTATTGGATATAGATATATCTCTCTGCATCATAGAAAAAACAAAGGTGTGCAAGGATATGTGCGATATGTAGAAGTACATATATAAATATGTACATATAACATTTTCATTCAGCTTTCTTTTTAACCTTGTTTCTTATATATTTTATCCTGAAGATTTTTTTTTTTACTTTTATATAGTAGAATCTGTACATTTTCTCTTTGCAGCTTCTGAGTTATCTGTCTTCATTAAAAGGCCTCCTACTTAGGCAAACCATAAGAGCCTCTTAAATACAGAGAACAAATTGAGGGTTGATAAGGGTGGGGAGGGAGATGGGTTAAACAGGTGATGGGCATTAAGGAGGGCACTCTTTAGGATGAGCACTGGGTATCATATGTAAGAGATGAATCACTGGGTTCTACTCCTAAAACCAAGGCTACACTGTATGTTAACTAACTTGACAATTAAAAAAGAAAGGCCTCCTACTTCACCCCCACCTCACTCTCAAAAATTACAAAAATGTTAAATTTTATTCTGCATACAAATACATGTTTTTAAATTTCATTTAGATCATTAATCCATCTGAATTGTGTTTTCGTGTATGGTGTGAGGTAAGGATTTTTTCCAGATGATTTCTAATAGTGCATTCTTTCCCCCATTGTTTTTTAATGCTACCTTTACTATAAATTAAATGTGTGTGTGTGTGTGTGTGTGTGTGTTTATTCCCTATTCTTCTGTATTGAACTATTTCTCGTCTTAGACCATCATTGTCCAATTCTTAAACAAATACTGAATTGGGTTACTAATTTCTACATAAAACTTCAGATACAGACTGTCTGAGACTCAGTCCTGCTAGGGAGGATGAAATTCCTAGAAAGAAGTTTCCTTCACCTAAATTCAAATCCAACACTCAGGTATGCACTGGGGCTGATGCCAGATACATGCCAGTAGTAATCAATTGGTCATAAATCCAGTTTCTCTGGAACAGTTAGAAGACCCAAGGAATAAGAGAGAGGGGACAGAACACACTTTCTGAAGAGCCATCAGAATTCTCACTGTAACCACTATTCTCATCAGCAGGATACCTCTGTGGGGATTGAAACTTGAGCACTCTCCTCATTGGGAGTGCTGCTATGTCTCCCAGTGCTGCTCTAGCTGCTCTGGGCAGCTAGCTATGGGCAAAGACATTTTTGCATCCTTAACTCATATTAAATGAATTTCAATCCTTGACCTGTGTCTGCTAGGATCCTTACATCATTCACAGTCAGTTATGATGCCCATGCAAGTGTCATGCAATGTGGAAATCTCAGACTTCTACATCTTTTCTGCTTTCCCTTCCAAAAGTACCAAATGGTTGTAGACTACGGTTCTTGCCTTATTCATCTTTGTATTCCCAGAGACTCTAACACTGAGTTGAGAACCACAGTAAACAGTACTTTCTAATTCAGTAGCAAATCTATTTCTTCCCATCTAAGTATTCTACAACACACTTCATAGATAATTCACCAGCAACACTATCCCCACAACAAAGTCTGAAAAGAAGTAAATGGAGGAGTAAAAATGCAAAAGATCACCAAAAAAATAATAAACAAATGGCAAATAAAGATGTTTAACATCATTAGCCATCAGGGAAATGCAAATTAAAACTACAATGAGATATCACTGTGTATCTATCAGAATGCCTAAAATAACAAATAGTGACACCTTCTAATGATGGTGGAGATGCAGAGAAACTAGATCTTTCATACACTGCTGCTTAGAGCATAAAATCATATGGCAATTTCTTATGAAACTAAACATATAACTACCATATGACCCACCAATGTACTCATGAGCATTTATCTCAGAGCAATAAAAAAACTGTACACGAATGTTCATAGCAGTTTTACTCACAACAGCCCAAAACTTGAAATATTTCAAAGGTCTTTCAATAGGTCATGGTTAAACAAACTCTAATACATCACACTACTCAGCAATTAAAAGAGCAAACTATTTTGTTTTTGCTTTCACTTTTGTTAAGTTTTTAAATTTTAATTCCAGTATAGTTAACATACAGTATTATATCAGTTTCGTGTGTACAAAATAGTGATTCAACAATTCTATACATTACTCACTGCTCTACATAATAAGTGTATTCTTTAATCCCATCACCTATTTCCCCCAGCTCCCTCCTGGTAACCATCAGTTTGTTCTCTACAGTTAAAAGTCTATTTCTTGGTTTGCCTCTCTTTCTCTTTTTTCCCCCCACTTTGCTCATTTGTTTTGTTTCTTAAATTCCATATATGAATGAAACCATATGGTATTTGTCTTTCTCACTTAGCATAGAAGTCTCTAGCTCTATCCATGTTGTTGCAAATGGCAAGATTTCATTCTTATGCAATCCCTATCAAACTACCAACAGCATTCTTCACAGAGCTAGAACAAACAATCCTAAAAATTTTATGCTATTACAAAAGACCCCAGAAAGCCAAGGCAACATTGAAAAAGAAAAGTAAAGATGGAGGCATCACAATTCTGGACTTCAAGTTATATTACAAAGCTGTAGGTTCAAAACAGTATGGCACCAGACAAAAATAGTAACACAGATCAATAGAACAAAAACCCAGAAATGAATACACAACTACATGACCAGTTAATCTTCAACAAAGCAGGAAATAATATCTAATGGAAAAAAGACAGTTTCTTCAACAAATGGTGCTGGGAAACCAGGACAGTCACATGCAAAATAATGAAATTGGACCACTTTCTGACATCACATACAAAAATAAACTCAAAATGGATTAAAGACCTAAATGTGAGACATGAAACTATAAAAATCCTAGAAGA
Source organism: Puma concolor (assembly GCF_028749965.1). Classification (NCBI taxonomy): domain Eukaryota; kingdom Metazoa; phylum Chordata; class Mammalia; order Carnivora; family Felidae; genus Puma; species Puma concolor. The sequence goes on from NC_141667.1 coordinate 94,937,368, forward strand.
AAATAGAGGTAGTAACCTTTTTGACATCAGCTATAGCAACTTCTTTCTAGGTATGTCTCCTGAGGTAAGGGTAACAAAAGTAAAAATAAACTAATGGAACTACATCAAAATAAAAAGCTTCTGCAAAGTGATGGAAACAATCAGCAAAACCAAAAGGCAACCTACTGAATGGGAGAAGATATTTGCAAATGTTATATCTCGTAAGGGGTTAGTATCCAAAATACATAAAATACTTATAAAATTCAACACCCAAAACAATCTAATTAATAAATGGGCAAAAGATATGAGTAGATGTTTTTTCAAAGAAGACATACAGATGGCAGACACATGAAAAGATGCTCAACATTACTCACCATCATGGAAACACAAATCAAAATTACAATGAGATATCACCTCATACTTGTCAGAATGGCTAAAATCAACAACACAAGAAACAGCAGGTGTTAAGGAGGAGGTGGAGAAAGGAGCATCCTCTTGTACTATTGGTGGGAATGCAGACTGGTGTAGCCATTCTGGAAAACAATATGGAGGTTCCTCAAATAGTTAAAAATAGAACTACCCTACAAGCCAGTAATCACATTACTGGGTATTTACCCAAAGAATACAAAAACACAAATTCAAAGGGATACATGCACCCGGATGTTTATAGCAGCATTATTTACAATAGTCAAATTATGGAAGCAGACCAAGTGTCCATTGACTGATGAATGGATAAAGGAAGACGCAATGTGTGTGTAGTACACAATGGGTAGTGCAAACATTTTAACAATATTTGCTCTTCCAACCCATGAGCTGGAATGTCTTTCCATTTCTTTGTGTCCTCTTCAATTTCTTTCAACAATGTTTTATAATTTTCAGAGTACAGGTCTTTCACCTTTTTGGTAAAATTTATTCCTAGAAACTTTATTTTTGGTGCATTTGTAAATGGAATCATTTTCTTAATTTCTTTCTTCAACTTTGCTATTAATGTATAGAATGCAACAGATTTCTGTACATTGATCTTATATCCTATGACTTTATTGAATTCATTTATCAGTTCTAATAGTTTTTTGGTAGAATCTTTAGGGTTTTCTACATATATATCACATCGTATAGAAATAGTGAAAGTTTTACTTCTTCCTTACCAATTTGGATCCCTTTTATTTCTCTTTGTTATGTAATTGCTGTGGCTAATATTCCCAATACTATGTTGAATAAAAGTGGAGAGAGTAGACATCCTTGCCTTGTTCCTGACCTTAGGGGAAAAGCTCTCAGGTGTTCCCCACTGAGCATGATGTTAGCTATGGGTTTTTCATATAAGGCCTTTATTATATTGAGGTATGTTCTCTCTAGACGTATTTTCTTAAGGGTTTCTATCACGAATGGATGTTGTACTTTGTCAAGTGCTTTTTCTGCATCTATTGAAATAATCATATAGTTTTCATCCTTTCTCTTATTGATGTGATGTATCTTGTTGATTGATGTGCAAATACTGAACCACTCTTGCATCCTGGGGATAAATCCCACCCACTTGATCATGGTGAATGATTTTTCTATATACTGTTGGATCTGCTTTGTTAGTATTTTGTTGAGGATTTTTCCATCTGTGTTCATCAGAGATATTGGCCTGTAGTTCTTTTTTTTTTTTTTTTTTTTTGTGGTGTCTTTATCCAACTTTGGTATCAAGGTAATGCTGGCCTCATAAAATTCCTCTTCTGTTTTTTATAACAGTTTGGAAGAATAGGTATTAAATCTTTTTTAAATGTTTGGTAGGATTCACTTGTGAAGCCATCTGGCTCTGGACTTTTGTTTGTTGGGAGTTTTTTGATTACTGACTCAATTTCATTGCTGGTAATTGGTCTGTTCAAATTTTCTATTTCTTCCTGCTTCTGCTTTGGTAGGCTATATGCATCTTAGAATTTATCCATTTCTTCTAGGCTGTCCAATTTGTTGGCATAAAATTTTTCATAATATTCTTTTACAATTGTTTGTATTTCTGTGGTATTGGTGGTTACTTCTTCAAAAGAGCAAACTATTGATACACACAACTACCTGGGTGACTCTCCCTGGAATCATGCAAGTGATAAAGCCAATCCAGAAAGGTTACAGACTATTTAATTCCATTTATAGGACATTTTTGAAATGATAAAATTTTAGAAATGAACAAAGAACAGATTAGTGTTGGGGGGTGGGCAAAGGGAGGTGAGCTATTGTTACAAAAGGGCAACATGAGGAATCCTTATGGTGATGGAAGGGTTCTATATCTTGACTCTGGTAGTGGATACATGAACCTACATATGCTAAAATGTATAGGACCAAAAATATACACACACAAACACAAAAAAACAAGTAAAACTGGGAATTTCAAATAAGATTAATGGATTGTATCAATGCCAATATCCTGGTTGAGATATTATATAATAGATTCACAAGATATCACAAGATTACCCACAGGAAAGTGGGTATAATGTACACACGGGATCATTCTGATTATTTCTGCATGTGTATCTACAATTAACTAAAATGTTTCTATTAAGAAACGAAAAGATAGAAAAGTGAGTCTTGCTAAAAATAACCCAAAATTTCTAAGACCTCAGGTGCTAACAATACAGATGGCAGAGGGATCAGGTTAATAAAAACAGGCTAATGTCTGGGATTTGCTTTACAGTAACACAGGAAAGGGGACAGTGGACAAAGGTATGAAAAGGGTATCACTGGCCATAAGGTGGTAACCACTGAGGTTGCTTATTGAGTTCATTGGTATTTATTAGTATATCATTCTGTCTACTTCTGTTAATATTTTAAACTCTCCAAAATAAAAAACAAAATAACAAAGGTTTTTGATACCATGTCGCAATATAATGAATCACAGAACTCTAACAGTGAAAGAAACAAGAACCATTTCATATAGCCTAACACTCATCTTGCAGATGGAAACAACAAATCCCAGAAACGTTGGTAGTTTACCCAATGTCACCCCCAGTTAGAGGCACAGTTAGTTATAGCCTATGTGGAAACACTGAAACCACTGCTCTTTGTACTGTAGTACGCCATTTCTTAACTATTAGCATACTTAAATTGGACTGATTTTCTGGGGAACATCAGATTAATATTAACATTTGAGTAAATTTGTTAAAATTTTATTACTTTCTTTTATTATGTTTTTAAAAAGGGATTTGGGTATATTTAATTTAAGAGTTACTAGAAAAAGAAGTCACATGCACTTTTATTTTCTTCAAAATGTTGCTATGTCATTATATTAGAAGATACCTGTGTTTAGAAAATTACATTCATTCAAGGAGCAAAAAGATTAAGTGGTTCACGTTAATTATAGAAACCTTGATTTTATTGAATTCAATTAACAGTAAGTTTACAGTGATCTCTCATTTAGAAAATCTGATATGAATTAAGCTTTACAACTAAATCCCATTAAAGAGGGATCATGGTGAAGACACTTCATAGATATTTTGTTGAAAGCAAACCCAAATAGTATGTTGGGCTTAAGAAATGAGATCCATATCTCTATTTAGCCTACAGGAAAAAGTAATTGAAGGAAGAAAAACTTTTCTTCTATCACTAAAAATATCTATTACTATTACTGAGCAAACCTAAGTAACGAGCTTTATTCATAATGTCCCCTTGAGGAAAAGAGAGTCTATTTGTTTATCTTCTACCAGTCAAGTTTTTTATTCAAACCTAACATTAACAAGCCAGAATCACAGCCAAGAAGCCAAAGAGTGACAAGGGGGCAGTGCTGGTTTAGAGGCAGTCTGTAGCTGTATCCATCAGTGGACACATAAGCCATCTACAATGGAAAAATGGGCTATGTAACAAACTTCATTTAGTTTCCTTCCTTCTTCCTTCCTTCCCTCCTTCCCTCCCTCCCTCCTTCCTTCCTTCCTTCCTTCCTTCCTTCCTTCCTTCCTTCCTTCCTTCCTTCCTACCTTTCTTCCTTTCGGAGAAAGCACACATGCAAGCTAGCAGGGGAGAGGGGCAGAGGGAGAGGGAGAGAGAGCATCTTAAGCAGGTTCCACATGGAGCCGTGAGGCAGGGCTCCATCTCACAACCACAAGATCATGACCTGAGCCAAAATCAATAGTTGGACTCATAACTGACTGAACAACCCAGGCACCCCTCATTTGATTTTCTTGAGCCAACGGCTTTTAATGTCGTCAGAAGTGATAAAAGCTGATGAAAGCTTTTTAACAAACCACTGAAAAGTCAATTCCTTAAAAAAGAAAGAATTTCAACTATTAAAACATTTAAAGTGAATTATAAAAATAATCTAGGTGGAACTCTAAGTAAAAGCAGGCCTTTTTTCCATTTCACTTGTTTTAGATTGGGGTGATCTTTTCACTATCTTCACTCCTAGAATGACTTTTTTCATGATCTCTGTGGCTTTTGAGTGACTCACAACAACCCTTCCAAGTGATGGCATTTTTTCAACAATTGTAAATGTAGTAAGTGGTGTGCAAGAGAGGGTTAAACACAAGGTAGACATCTGTCTTATAGTACTCAGGGTGAACAACAAAGGGTGGTCACCAAGATGATCCCAAGAATAGCATCTCAGTGATGCTCCCCTTGTTTCTAGGTATATTATCACTACTACTCCTGATTTTTTTTTAAAGGGAAAAAAAATACATGACTCTTTGCTCTTCCAGCTTCCACATAGGGGAGAGAATTAGCATCAGCATGGCCAATGTGGGTTCCTACTGAGATAAAGAATCTGTCTCCTGTGTGGGATGAAATCCTCCTCTGCAGCCTGGCAAGCTAAAGGGCAAGGCAGGAGGGAGGGGACCCAGAAACCCACCAAAGCACATCTGGCAGCTTTCTGCATGCTTACAGTTGTCTCCATAGTGCTTCTTAGGCCCTATTTCCTTTAGGACTGTGCAGGAGATAGCAAGGCAGCTTGAGCCTGAAGCTGGACAGCTAGCAAATCGGATGAGTTCAAGGCTGTCTCTTAGACTCCATGCCAGAGAACACAGCTCCCCTGGGGGGAGGGAAGAGTAATAGTGTTTAATAGCACCTATCATATGCCAATGACAATTAGCCCTTACATCAGAACAATATATAAATAACATTGTTTTCTGAGGAAAAAAAAATCAGAAGGGCTTACAAGAACTTCTTTAAAGAAAAGGATGGTTCTTCTCATCTACGTTTTAGGATTGCTGAGCAGCTACAAGCAAGAAGAGTTAGCAGGATAAGGGATTTTAAAATCAGAAATCCCTAATGGCAATCATGACTAAACGGAGAAAGGGAAAGACTTTCACCAGTATTCTGAGCTTTGGATCAGTCTAACATGTTCAGAGTTTCCCCTTTGCATGTTACATAAGAAAAACCAGCATAAGAGGCACCTGGGTGGCTCAGACAGTTGGTTAAGCATCCGACTTCAGCTCAGGTCATATCTCACGGTTTTTGAGTTGGAGCCCTGCATCGGTCTCTGTGCTGAACGCTCAGAGCCTGGAGCCTGCTTCGGATTCTGTGTCTCCCTTTCTCTCTGTCCCTCTCCCGTTCTCTCTCTCTTTTTCTCTCTCTCAAAAGTAAATAAACATGACCAGCATCAGGTTTTCTGCTTCACTCTTCAAGGACCATCAGATCTGGGGCGTAGGGAATGTTATTAAACATTTGTGTTCTCAGGCGCCATCCCCACACTGTACCTTTGAACTCAGCACTTCTGGGATGGTACTTAATAATCTACCTTGTTTACCACATTCCAGGTGATGCTAATGCAAGTGGTCAGCAAACCACCCCAGTGGTTGCCTCACATATACATGAAGTGCCTACTTTGGGATTCTTTACTTTTAGAGTCTATGGGATTACAGTGCCAAGAAAGCCCAATCACCAAGACTCAAAACTGCAATAAACCAGCTTGCCTGCACTGGCTGCTCATCTATGTCTTAGGGAATATCACTAGCTCATTGGTCTCCTTTCAGTGGGATCCTATGCACCTCTGTTAAACTAAGACATCAGTTTATCACCCCCACTCAAGGTACAGAGTCTCTGGCCTTTTCCTTTATCTCCTCCTATCCAAAAAAAAAAAAATCCTTCAGTTTTTCCTTTTTCTTTGAATTAATTCTTGCTAAAAATATCAATGGCCATTAATGGCTTAGTATGGTACTCTTTTATTAATTATTACATTCAGTTGCAGATCTGTGGCTGATAGCCTTAATCACAAGGAATCTTTACTAGTGGAATTTGGGGTGCCAAAAGGAAGTAAGTTTTGCACCATGCATGTAACCACCAATGTGTAAGATGTGCCTTAAAAGCCACTCTATGTTTTAAATCTAGAGTCAGAAAACTCTTCCCTGTGCTACAGGGTAAATCAGTTTCAACTAGATTTACCCTTGCAGAGAATTAAGAAATAAGAATCATCTTTTATATAATATACTCTCAAAACTATGAACCAATGTATTGTCTTCAGAATTCTCCTTCCCATATTAAACAAACCTAGTTCTTTTCTTTTTTTTTTATATCCCTGATTCCAGAGGTCTGCAAAAGCTTTCTTAAAGAGTCACAGACCAAATATTTTAGATTTTGTGGGCCATAGGTCTCTGCCATTGTAGCGTAAAAGCAGCCATTAGCAGCATGTAAACAAAAGGACTGCAGTGAAACTTTATTTACAAAAACAAGGTATGGCCCATAGACCTTAGTTTGCCTACCCCTATGAGTCCCATCTTAAGGCCTTCTTTAACTTCATTTTATTATACTTTTATAAGTAGTAAGCAGAACCTTATTAAAGGAGGTATATCTCCATTTGGTGAACTTCCTCCCCCCCCTTTTCTACCTTCTTTTCCTATCTTAGGATGTTACATTAGATGTCCTGTGGGGATAAATTCTGAGCCTTAAAAGAATGATGATAATTGAATCCAATAGGCTGAAGTTTGGCTGAAGCCATTTTCTAAAGCAGAGATAGCACTACTCTAATTTAAAGAAGTGAGATTTTTAAATGTCTTGATGAATAAACTGCAAATTCCTTCAGCATATGAATGAACTTCTATACTCAATTCCAGAAATGGGTAAATTTCACTGCCAAAGGGTGAAAATGATAAGGTCTTGATAAAGAGTCCCAAAGGCAAGCATTGTAGTAATTTCAGAGGGCTGTGCAGGCTCTCTCACCATGTGCACAAGAAACAGCACATGTAGGAACATGCAAAGATCTAGTCTGCAGGACCTCCCAGTAAGCCAAGAGCTCATTCCACTTCTTCAAGACCGTGTCTGGGTTATGTGGATGTGAATACGGCTCTATTTGTTTGCTTGTTATTTTTTGTTTTTGTTTTTGTTTTTGTTTTTGTTTAACCAGGACAATCCTTAAAAAGTTCTACAGGTACCTGCACCATGTGCCAAGTCCTGTGATTGTGCCAGGACAAGTCGTGGGGTCCCTTGTAAATAATATTATTTCAGTAGCAATGAGAGCACAATGAAAGTTCTCATCTTTCTACTGGGGTGTAAGAATACATTCAAAATCAAAGATAAAAACACCAGACATTATGGAAACATAGTATAGTCAAATGTGGAAAAGGGTACGGAATTTAAAATTAGATCTGGATTCAGCTCCTGGCCCTGCCACTCAAGGGATACACAGGTCTCTTAATCCCTCTGAGCCCCAGGTTCCTTACTTGATAAATGAAGGCACTTTCCTCCCACTTGTCTCTTGTTTGAAGTACATTAAAGAAGACAGAATGTAAAAATCTGACACATAGTAGGTATAGGGATTAACTTATTCATTCATTCATCACCAAATGTTAGAGAGTATCTTCTGTGTTCTAGATCAAAAGTCAGGAAATATTTTCTTAAAGGGCCAGTTGGTAAATATTTTAAGCTTCGTGCACCACATGTCTCTGTCAAAATCACTCAATTTCGCATTGTAGCACGAAAGCAGCCTAGACAATATGTAAATTGAGCGTGGCTTTGTTCCAATAAAACGTTATTTATGGCCACTAAAATTTAAATTTCATATAATTTTAATGTGTCATGAAACACTATTCTTTTTTCTTTTTCAACCATATAAAAATGTAGAAACCAATCTTAGCTTGTGAGCTGTACAAAAATAGGCAGCAGGCCATAGTTTGCCAACCCTTGTTCCCATACTGTCCTAGGATCCGGGAAGAGAGAGGAGAACAACAGATACTGTGCCCTAAAGGGAAGAAACATGTTAAACAATCACACAAATAATAATAAAATTATCGTCATAATAAATACTACTAGAGAAAATGCTCATAGTCCCCAGAGTGCATATAATTTTACCACATCTATAAATTCAGTGTGTAAGATTTTAACCTTTTTTTGTTTCAGCTCTTTGAAGTATAAACCAATTTATGTAGCACAGACTTTTTAAATATCCTAATCACTATTTCCCAAGGTTTACTTTTAGTTCAATGACCATACCATTCACCTAGATAAATTTTTTAACCTTTTTTAAATGTTTATTATTTATCTTTGAGAGAGAGACAGAGTGAGATCAGGGGAGGGACAGAGAGAGATGGAGACACAGAATCTGAAGCAGGCTCCAGGCTCTGAGCTATTAGCACAGCCCGATGTGGGGCTCAAACCCACAAACTGCGAGATCATGACCTGAGCCAAAGTTGGATGCTCAAATGACTGAGCCATCCAGGCACCCCTAGAGAGTAGACTTTTGTCCCCACATTCACCAGACTGCCTTATCACCTAGAATGTGTCACCTCTACCCATCCAATCTTCTTCCTGACAAATTCTTCTTAGAGCCTACTAAAAAATCTCCTTTGCTCAGTCGGTTGAGCATCCAGCTCTTGATGTGGACACAGGTCATGTACTCAGGGTCATGGGATTGAGCCCCGAATCAGGCTCTGCACTGATAATGTGGAGCCTGCTTGGGATTCTCTCTCGCCCCCTCTTTCTCTGCCCTGCTCACACACACACAAATGCTCTCTCTCTTTCTCAAAAAAGAAAAAAAAAAATCTCCTTTCACACTTCATTCTGCACTTCATCCTGCCCTTAGCAATAGTTTTGACAATGTCCTGCACATTTTTTTTCTCAGGTTTACACATATTCACATATATGTGCACACGTGCACAATGTGTGTGAACAGAGCACATACACATTCACTCACTAGTGATTACTAAGCAACTACTATGTGTTAGGCATGGTGCTGCCACTGGAAAGATGTTGGTGAACAAAACAGACAAGGTCTTTGCTCTCAAAAGAGTTTATAACTACAGGAATTATAATTATTTCATTAAAGTCTTGCAAATATTGTAAGAATGTAAGAAACCATCTTGGGGCCTTATCTGGTCTAGGGTCAGGGAAAGGTTTCTCCTGCCATGGCACGCACACATCCTTTGGAATGTGAGTGCTTCATCGAAGGCAGGGCTTATGCCTATATTGTTCACTCAGGTATCCCAGGCATCCTGAACAACACCTGGCAAATAAGAGACTTCCAATAAATATGTTAAGTGAAACAAATGAATGAAATGAGTAAAAATGTTCTGTTGTCATTTCCATCCTATAAATCAGAGGGCTCTACACTTTTTTTGAATGTGACTCCAGCACTCAAAAAATGTAAGCACTCATCTTTAAGATGTGCATATTTACCTTGTGATCAATTATGAACATTTGTTTCTGTATAATATATTACGTATATTATAAAACACATTAAAATTGAAAACCTCAGAAGACAAATATGAAGGAGAACTATTTTTCTAATAATTATTTTACTTAGGAGATGATCTGGGCACTGGCAGAAGCAGCCTTCCCACTCTGTGCTTCACTCTGAGCATCAGAGAACTTTCACTGGCACCCTGCTCTCACCTCCTCTTTGTACTGCTTGACCATTTGGCACTCAGCTTTCTGGGCCAGTGGCTGCGGCCGAATGAAATTGCAGAAATGTTGATTTCAAGGTACCAGTTGCAAAAGTTAGCACCTTATAATGGTCACACACATAAACAGCAGGCAAATGAGCACACTGTTCCTTGCCTTTCATTGGACTCCTGCTCCAGAACCAGTGCTGTTAAAAAGCCAGGAACCAATCCTGACAGTCCTGGACAATCAGACAGCTGGACACCAAATGGCCAGATCTCACCTGCCCAGCAGTCCTGCCTCTCTCTCCAGCACTGGGGGCACTGCCTCAACTCAAAAGTGACTCTGAAGGACCTTTCTCTTCATAAAGAATCCCATTCTAGTCTGCACATAAACAAAGAGCCCTGGGTTCCAAAAGTATAATCAATACAATAAACAAACTGTTCTAGAAAAATATAGTTATTTTATTTATTAATGGTGCAAACACCTTTTTTGCCAGTAATATTTTGATAAAACCAATTTGATTGAATTTGTTGCAGTTGTTTTATTTTGTTTTGTTTTAAATCTTAATTGTGATATGGCATTCTAAAGTTCTGGCTTCAGTTCTTTTTCCATTTTTTTTGGATAGGTGATTTTAATAACTGCAATAGCTGAGGAAGATGTACAAATCCATGTGTAAGAAGTTCAGTAGTCCCCCCTCATCCACAGGGGATATGTTCCAAGACCCCCAGTGGATGCCTGAAACCTAGATAGTACTTAAACCATATGCATACTACAGAGTTTTCTCCTATAAATACATAACTATGGTAAAGTTTGTTTTATAAATTAGGCACAGAGATTAACAACAATAACTAATAATAAGTAGAATAATTATAACAGTCTACTGTAATAAAAGTTATGTTAATGTGGTCTCTCTCTCTTAAAACATCATGTGGTACTGTTATCACCCTTCTTGTGATGACAGGAGATGAAGCGAGGTGAATGACATAGGAACTGTGACATAACATTAGGCTATTATTGACCTTCTGAGGATCTGTCAAGAGGATCATCTGCTTCTGGACTGTGGTTGAAGGAAACCAGACAAAGCAAACACCAGATAAGTGCAGCTTATCCTTAATGACTGGATGTACTTCATCCATGACACTGACATTTCAATCTCCTCTAGCTTTAAAAGGTTTGTCTTCATGTTGTAGATGTTTTTCCGTGAGTTGCTAATCAACACAAATAGCTTCATACTATTGGCAAGCACAGCATACAGATGGGTTGAGGGTCATCTTTAACAACAGTGAATATAAACCCTATCTCAAGTAATCTTAATTTCAAATTTGGACAGCTAATTTGGATCTGATATAAGATCTGATCATATATTTTTTTACATACTGCCGGGGTTTTTTTTGTATGTTTGTTTGTTTGTTCATTACAGTTTCTTTGCAGGAATCTGTAGAGCCCTTAGTCTAACAAGTAAGAGATGTGTTAACTGAAACTGGACAGCATCATCCTGGTAAATCGAGGGCACAGAAAACTGAAATGTATAACAACACCTGAAGGAGTGAAGGCAACCACTATCAGCTCTTTCCTATCGTCTGGCTCCAACTATGCCTTTTAGTGTCTTGAGAAACATACAACATCGAGTCTTCTGACACATAAATTGTATGAAGACTCAGCATGAGGCCATGCTCAAGTATTATAAAGCTTCATTAAAAAAATAAGTAAAAGTAAATATAAATAGCAGTTCAAACGTTATTTCCTACATCTCAATGAACTGTTTTTGCACACTCTCTGGGGTGCATGCCTCCACTTAAAAAACTCTATGCTGGTGACCTAACCCAAAGTTAAAGAAAATATAAAGAAGACAAATTTTATACTTGGCATCCTCTACATCTAGTTTTTCATGGCTTTGTTTTCCTCTTTCAGCACAAAGCTCCCAAATTCAGCCCTTCTGATTGGATCTTCAGAGCAAAAGAACCTACTAAATTTACCAGTAAATGTTTCAAGCAAGACTTGTTAATCCAACCAAGAGGCTTTGCCTTTGAAGAGAAGTTTCCCTCAACAGGGGAATCTTAATGAATCACCATTCACCATGCAGTTTCGGTAACAGAGAACATGACACGGGGTGGGGGGCAATGATGGCTTCCCTGGCACCTTTCAGAACACAGCCTGTGAATGACTGCCTACTGACTGAGAACACCAGCCCTGCCAAGGACCATGCAAAGGGGCATGTGGGCATCACTAGTGATCTGTCTCTCAGGCAATAGAAACTGCTCTGGGAAGGAACTATATCCATTTGACTTCTAATTGCTGGATCCCCATTTCTCCCTGTTATCAAGCCTAGGCATTCAACCACTTTTTCCATTTGCAATGGTAATAATAAATCAACATTCAACAGAAGTTTCCAAAGAAGGAAATAAAAGAAGCTTAAGCTGGTAATACTGAATTAATGTATTTTCCTGGTTACTTACAATGGTAAAGCATTATTTGCATAGTAAGAAAAATGCTAATTTTATTAAAGTGCTATTCGATAAGGCTTTCAGACTAACTTGCAGAACCCTAAAAAATTATACAGGGTGACTTGATTTGTCAATTCTAACCTCTTTGGAATCATTTGCCTGCACAGTTGCCACACTTGGAAGAAAAACCAAATCCAGAACTGACTTGTTTCCTAAATGAATTGGGAAGTTGTCGTTAAAAAGCATCTGCTACTTTACTGCATTCATGTAAAAGCATTCTTGTGCGGCTATAACGGACTATTGAGCAGATGTTTTAGAGCACTCTACTCACAGCAATATGTGTATCATAAAAAAGATAAGGAGCTACAACATAATTAATGATTTCAGTTCCTCTATAAATGCATTTCACTTTTAAAAAAAATGGATTTAAAGTTGTGTCAAGAACCTCAACTTTTTACTCAAGCAATTCACTTGCAAGAAAGTGAACACAAAATCATTTACAACAATAAATAACGAATGGTCAGACTCGGCCTTATACCCAATGTGATGAAATCTGAGGTTGTAAGAAAGGCTTCTCCAGACCAAATCACCCTACGACCTCCCTGGGGATCAGCCAGATAATTAGCCACTGGGTATCAACTTCTTTGTGTTTTAAATGTCTTCAAGTCAGGAGAATATGTTTCTTCAAGCCAGAAGAATATGCAACACTTAAAATCATTATGAGCTAATTTTTTAATCTTAGCCAAAACTTTCAAACCGACAGTTGGCTCACAGCATGGCCTGTAGAAGCAGAAAACTACAGTATCAGGAAGGCCAGGGCTGTGTATAAACTTCAGCCATGGCAGTTATAAATTGGTAACCTGTTCCTCTTACTCCAATAAGATCCTCTAAGTTATGAAATTTAAAAACATGAGAAACAGTGGTTAACAACTACATCAAAGTCTGTAAGAATATTCTTCTTCAATCCAAGCTCCAGGCTCTATTTGGAGTCCATGTCTTAGAGTGGATTATTCCCAGAGTAGACCTTGAGAGGAAGATTTGAGTGCAAGTAATCTATTTGATGAATGATTTGAGGAGCACCAGTAAGGGAGTAAGGAAATGAGGCAAGATGGGAAAGAAAGCAATACAAATGTGGGCACTGGGGCTCATTCGAAATGGAAACATCTGGGCGGCTGTATGGAACACACTGCACACTTGTCCCACCTAAGAGGGTTCAGAAGTTGGGACGTGTATTCACCAATGCCTACCTGTTACTGATTGAGGACTGCTTTAGGGTGCTAACTGCTGGAGATGCAGGGCTACCTCACATTGGAGCCGAACATGCTCCTGCTGCCACAGAATGCCCTCAGGCAGAGTTACAGGTGCATTCAATAGACAGTGAGCACACAGCAACAGTAAGTGGCATGGGGATATGGACAGGGCTGGTGGCCACCACTGTAGATCTGGGCAAAAGCCCAACAAGTGCCCAATCTCTTATCCACAATTCTGAAATTGAAAAAGTTCCAAAAGATTTTAAAATACATTTTTGTCATAAATTTGGCACCCAAACTTATTCGGCGGCAAATTCTTACCTGAGTGATATTCTTATATTGTTTATTCATTGCACTTTGTATGAATATTGTTTCACTAAAGGAATACTAATACCACTGCACATGGTGTGCTGCTCAGACACCAATGAGAATGTAACATAATACAGAACTTACTTTTATCAAATTATATTACTTTTCTAAAATTCCCAAAATCTGAATTCCAAAACACTTTGGAGCTCAAGGATTGTGGGAATATAGCTTTCTGGTTGCCTTCCACCTTACTGTTAGATTTGTCTAGAAGATTAACAAAACAGTACAGACAGAAGCATGTTGCCCTCCTTAAAAGTCATTGAATGAATTCCTAGTCAATTACCACATTAAGAAATCTGAAAAACAGGGGCACCTGGGTGGCTCAGATGGTTGAGCGTCCAACTCTTGGTTTCAGCTTGGGTCGTGATCTCTCAGTTTCATAAGTTCGAGCTCCACGTCAGACTCTGCGGTGATAGCACGGAGCCTTCCTAGGATCCTCTCTTTCTCCCTCTCCACCCCTCCCCAACTCATGCTACCTCTGTCTCTCTCAAAATAAATAAGTAAACTTTAAAAAAGGAAATCTGAAAAATAAAAAAAAGAGAGAAAAGGAAATGAAGGGGAAAAGCATAGGAAGAGGAAGGAGGATAGAGGAAAAGAAATAGAGAAGCATACTATGATAAAAAGCTAAAGGCAGCAATAAAAAGTGAGAGCTAAACTAAGACTGAACATAACAACAACACAAGCAAGTTTCATGCTGTTATTCTCCACTTATGTTATTGCCAAAATATAGTCTCCAAAACTGTGATATAAAAAGATAAAGGAGAAATAGACAACAGAGAATATATACATGGATGAAATACAGAAGAACTGCTTGAGGAATTTGATTATAGACAGCTATCAATATTCAAAAGAAAATCACAACCCACACATCCAGTAGAAATAATTCAACTCTCTGTTCCATAACCACCACTGCATTCACCAGCTGAAACTTTGCCTAACCCAGGTCTGCAAGAATGGTCTCCCTTCACCATGAGAACACAAGCTTCCTCCTTAAGGAATTTTGTCTTAAAGTTCCTCTGTCCTAGAACATCTTCATTGATTAACTCTATCAATCTAACGCTGAAAAAATCTCCTTAACAGTCAAATTTTGCAATTATTATATTTGTATGTGCAAGTCTCTATGACCTGGACTTATTATGGAATGGAAGTTATGGTTCCTAGTAAAGCTTTTCAGCTATATGAGTATTTTTATTCAGCAGGATTCTTGTAACTTTCTCTTTACCACGGTCCACTGTGTTGAATAGTCTTAAACTTCTCATTTCAAATATTAAAGCTTTACATCTTCAAAACCTATCCCAGGAAAATTAAAAACCCAACACAAAGGTAAAGATTTCAAAATATGAATATCAATAAAGATCTCAGTATTTTTAAAAAGGTGATCTAAATGAAAAACTCCATGTAAAACATTTAGTACATTCCTTAGCAAGTAAGAACATAATGTTAGATTATTGTTATCATTATTAGTTGGGTGGTGTAGTAATATGAAGCTTGGCTTTAAAAAGAATAATCTGGAACTAAAACATGGATAGAAACTTACAGAAAACATGGTAAGATATGTTAGAACTAAATTTAAATTCTATTCAAATTCTATTCAAATAGAATGATCCTCAATAGAGGTCATATGAAACAAAAAAAAAAGTTGGGGGGGGGCACCTAGATGGCTGAGTCCGTTAAGTGTCCAACTTCAGCTCAGGTCATGATCTCACAATTCGTAAGTTCAAGCCCCGCATGGGGCTCTCTACTATCAGCACAGAGCCTCTTCAGATCCTCTGTCCTCCTCTCTCTCTCTGTCCATCCCCCTCTTGCATGTGTTCTCTCTCTCAAAAATAAATTAAAATTTAAAAAAATAGTTGGAACCATATTGGGAAAGAGAGAACAAATGAGAAAGATGTTCCAAGAGAGTAGTATTTATTTGTGTAAGCAAATTACAGTTGAATGTAAAGGGCACAAAACAAGCCCATTCATTTAATACCAAGGTTTTGAGCCTGGATAACTGGGAAGATGATGGTGTCATTAACAGTAAAAGAGACATTAGCAGAAAATACTATTTTTGAAATGCCTATTTAAGATATCTAGGTCCCATGGGCCACTGAGTTTGTAGGCAAAAGTCGAAAGAGAGATGGGGACTGCAGAAGTGGCTTTCATAATAGTTATCACTATTTGATCATTAACTACGTTATATGTATATGTTATATGCATACTATATGCATACTATAAGCATAGTTATATGTATAGTTATATGTATACTATATGCATGCCAATGCGCTAAGCAACATTATGAAATAAGGCATTTTTATTTTATCCAAATTAATAAATCCAATTAAAAAATCTTAGCTATATAATATGATCAATTATTAAGAGGTAGAACTAGAATTCTGCCTATGTATACAATTTAAAGCTTGGTTACATTTTGAATTTGAGTCATCAAGTAAAAACAATAGCTGGAACAATTGTAGTAGATGAAATTTCTAATGAAAACAACAACAACAAAAAAAATAAGGTCAAGGAAAGATCTTGAGGAATGCCATCTGTCAGAAAGAGGAAAAGCAGGGAAGCTAGCAATACGAATAACTTTACAAAAAAGAAAAAGATAAAAATTACATGGAGATTATAGAAGGAAAAGCTTCCAGCAGATCATGGCCAATAATCTTGGATGTTACAGAAAAATAAAGGATAGTCTGAATAGGCAATTTGAACTGATGTTACAGTTGTCACCGCAGTCTTTTAAGAGAGTAATTTCAAAAACATACTGGGAAAAAATGCAAAACTGGAAAGAATGGCACGAACCTGTGATGAGGAACTATAAGTATCGATAATACATAACCCTTATAAGAAAATACATAAAAAATAGAAAGATAACATATAGGTAGCTTGAGGGGATATCAATGTCAAAGTAAGAGCTTTAAAAAATATATATGCCTATCTGGGCTTATCTGTAGGCTAAATGGAATAAGTCATTGGAGAAGAATAAAGTTAGGATGCTAAGAGAGCTGCAAACTTAGTGACAGAACCAGAAGATGCGTCAGCAATAAGTAAGGAGTAAGTGCCTGACAGAGTGATCATCCTACAAATAACATGCATACATTCTAGGTGGAAAAACCTATAGGAGACTCTGGAGAGTTAACAAAAGTAGATTTCGGACAGGAGTCAATATCTGGAGCAAGTGACTTGGTTTTTGCAGTGTTTTTCCTGGAGGAAACTTCATTGGCAGTGGTGGTGGCAGAAGAGATGAAGGAGGGCAGTTAGCTAAAGTTCTGCCACCTTTCTGACTGAAGAGAACCACTGCTGGTAGAGAATAAAGAGATGCCCCAGAAAAAAAGGGAGCTAGAGAAGGAGAAACCCCAAATTCTATGTTTAAACTTAGGTTAAGTCTCTGGCTGACTCCAGGATCAGGCATGTGTGAAACAGACTGAAAGCAGCTTACAGTTAAAACTTAAAGAACTGAACAGAGATATAAGCCACTGCCCATTACACACATGACAGTTGGCATTTCAGATCTGACCAAGTTAACTAAATGATGAAAGGAAAACATCAACACTCTTTGGAAGAGTACCAGAAGTCAGTTGAGAGAGAGAATGGAGAAGAAAAATAATATATAAAGAAATAGTGGCAGAAAATGTCTCAAATTTGGTGAGAGAAATAAACTTACTGACTCAAGTTTAGAAAACCACAATCTAACACATGCAAATAAACCCACACACATAGGCACATTATAACTAAACTGATGTAAATCAAAAATAAAGAGAAAATATTAAAGGGAGCTAAAGAAAAACAACACATTACATACAGTGAAATCATGATGACAATACAATACTACATATTTCTCATCAGAAACAATGTAAGCCAAAAGGCAATAAGACAATTTTTTTTTTTAATTTTTTTTTTCAACATTTATTTATTTTTGGGACAGAGAGAGACAGAGCATGAATGGGGGGGGGGCAGAGAGAGAGGGAGACACAGAATTGGAAACAGGCTCCAGGCTCTGAGCCATCAGCCCAGAGCCCGACGCGGGGCTCGAACTCACGGACCGCGAGATCGTGACCTGGCTGAAGTCGGACGCTTAACCGACTGCGCCACCCAGGCGCCCCAAGACAATATTTTTAAAGAAACCTAGTCTGGTGAAAATACCCTTCAAGAATATGGATGAAATAAAGATATTTTCTGATAAAGAAACACTAAGGCAATTTATTATCACCAGACCCACACTACAGAAATGACAAAGAAGTTCTTCAAGATGAAGAGAAATGATACCACAGGGAAATTCAGATTTTGAGGAATGATTGAAAGCACTGGAAAAGGTAAATATTTGGGTACATAATAAACACCGTAATTTTATCTTAAATTTTAAAATACTACACATATTGGAGTGCCTAGCAGGCTCAGTTGGTGGAACATGCAACTCTTGATCTCGAGGTTATGAGCTCACCACATTAGGTGTAGAGATTACTTTTAAAAAAATCTTAAAAAAAAATAATACATGTGACAGTTTTTAAAGCAAAAACTATAACAGTGTCACATGAGGTTTATAAAGTAGATATAATATATATGACAACCATAAAATAAACATTGGTGAGAGGGAGCAGCCAAGATGGTGGAACAGCATGGAAGTTTTTTTTGCATCTCACAGTCGTGAAATACAGCCAAATCAACATTAAACCATCCTGCACACCTAGAAAACTGATTTAAGGATTAACACAACAATCTGCACAACCTGAACCACAGAGCTCAGCAGGTACGAGGCATGGAAAGGTGAAATGGAGGAGAGAGAAGCCAAGTAGGGCAGAGAGCTGTTTTTGCTTACAGATAGAGGACAGAGATGGGGGGACTACGGGAAAAGCACCCCCTCCCAAAAGCAGCTGGAGAGAAAGTGGAAAGTGGAAACAGCTGCAGAGACTGCACTAAAAAGGAAGAAAGGAGAAAGGAGAGGGTTTAAATACCCACTAAGACTCTATAAATACGGGGAGCGCAGAGCCTGAAGTTCTGCACCTCAGTACCCGGAGGTGCTAAGGTGGGAAGGACAAATCCCCAGGAGCGGAGTGGGGTCCAAGAGGTCCTCAGGCCCCACGGGAGGAAGCAGTTCCACTGCTGGAAGGATATTTGGTAGAGGCTGTGCGGCCACCTGGTCCCAGCAGACACCAGAGAATAACCACATTCACTGGTGCTAGAACAAGGAAGTTAAGGGTGAAGCCTGGTGCCAGATGTGTGTTGTGATTTTCCATAATCCATGAAATGCTGCTGCTACAGGATTGTGTGAACTTTTTCTGGGGTGGGCTGGCACCAGACACAGTCTCTGGGCATTGGCAGCAGCACAGTCCCATGAACGTTGTTGGGTGCACTTGCCACCCAGCCATTGCTCAGTGAGACCCTCCCCCAGAGGATCTAAGCAGGTCAAAGCCGCAGTACCTCAGAAGTGAGGGATCTGGAAACACAGTCACATCTGAGATAAAACTCAGGAGGGAGGTGCCCCCTGGCAACATGATGGCTTGGTCACAGACACTGTAAAAGCAGGGAGTGGACAGAAAGCACAAAGAATGGGTGCGCAATTGCTGGTTGGAGAGAGCACAGAGTTCTTATACTAGAAGATGGGTAGATGGGAGACTCCATTTATACTCCTCCTGCGCATATGCATACACACCTACAAGTGCCACAACAATCCACCCCAGTAAGCAAGGCAGCACCATCTAGTGGAGAACAGAGCTGTTACACTAAGCCCCACTCAACTGGGCCAACCTCATTCTTCAGGAACACCACAAATCTTTCCGACTGCCTAGTGTGCGGACTATAAAGTGCTTCATAGTATCACTTCTAGGGGAAAATGATGTAATTTCAATTGTATTTCAGTCTGTTCACAGGTCCATCTATTCAATTTTCTTTTTTTTTTTAATCTTTTTTGTTTCTTTTCTTTTTCTTGAATACAGAAAGAGAAAACATTTTCATTTTCAGTTTTTATTAAAAATATTTTTATTTTTTTCTATTATATATTTGTTTTTTGGTAAAATTTTCAAATTCTATCTTACTTCCATCATTTCATTTTATTCTATTTCATTGTATTCATTTTCTCAAATTTTAAAACGTTTTCCTTTTTTTCTTGTTTTTCTTCCCCCTGCCCCTTTTTTTCTATAATCTGTCAAACTCCTTTCAATAACCAGACCAAAACACACCTAGGATCTAGCATCATTTATTTTATTTCTGTGTGTGTGCATTGTTTTTAATTTTTTAATTTTAATTTTTTTTACCCTAATTCCTTTTCTTCTTTCCAAATGCTGAAACGAAGGAATTCACCCCAAAGGAAAGAGCAGGAAGAAATGACAGCCAGGGGCTTATTCAACACAGATACAAGCAAGATGTCTGAACTAGAATTTAGAATCACGATAATAAGAATACTAGCTGGGATCGAAAATAGATTAGAATCCCTCTCTGCAGAGATAAAAGAAGTAAAAGCTAGTCAGGATGAAATAAAAAATGCTATAGCTGAGCTGCAATCTCAAATAGATGCCACGATGGCAAGGATGTATGAGGCAGAGCAGCGAATCAGCAATATAGATGACAAACTTATGGAGAATAACAAGGCAGAAAAAAAAGAGGGAGACTAAGGCAAAAAAGCACGATTTAAGGATTAGAGAAATCAGTGACTCATTAAAAAGGAACAACATCAGAATCACAGGCGTCCCAGAAGATGAAGAGAGAGAAAAGGAGGTAGAAGGGTTATGTGAGCAAATCATAGAGGAAAACTTTCCTAACCTGGGGAAAGACACAGATATCAAAATCCAGGAAGCACAGAGGACTCCCATAAGATTCCACAAAACCCGACCATCAAAAAGGCATACCATAGTCAAATTCACAAAATACTCAGGCAAGGAAAGAATCATGAAAGCAGCAAGGGAAAAACAGTCCTTATCCTACAAGGGAAGACAGATCAGGTTTGCAGCAGACCTATCCACAGAAACTTGGCAGGCCAGGAAGGAGTGGCAGGATATATTCAATGTGCTAAATCAGAAACATATGCAACCAAGAATTCTTTATCCAGAAAGGCTGTCATTCAAAATTGAAAGGGAGAATAAAGTTTCCCAGACATACAAAAATTAAAGAAGTTTGTGACCACTAAACCAGCCCTCAAGAAATTCTAAGAGGGACTCTCTGAGGGGAGAAAAGGCAAAAAAAAAAAAAAAAAAAAAAAAGACCAAAAGCAACAAAAACTAGTAAGGACCAGAAACTCCAACTCTACAAGAAACATAATGGCAATAAACTCATATCTTTCAGTACTCACTGTAAATGTCCATGGACTAAATGCTGCAATCAAAAGACACAGGGTAACAGAATGGATAAGAAAATAAGATCCATCTATATGCTGTTTACAAGAGACCAACTAGACCTAAAGACACCTTCAGATTGAAAGAAGGGTGGAAAAAAAGAAAGAAAAGAAAAGAAAAAAAGAAAAAGAAAAAAAGAAAGTAAGGGGATGGAAAACCAAGCTAATGGGTGACAAAAAAAAGGCCCGAGTAGCCATAATTATGTCAGATAATCTAGACTTCAAAATAAAGACTGTAACAAGAGATGAAGAAGAACATTAGATCATAATTCAGGGGTCTATCCACCAAGAAGACCTAACAATTGTAAACATTTATGCTCCAAATGTGATAGCACCCAAATATATAAATCAATAAATCACAATCATAAAGAAACTCATTGATAAAATACCATAATAGTAAGGGACTTCCACATCCCACTTACAACAACGGACACATCATCCAAACAGAAAATCAACAAGGAAACAATGTCTTCGAATGACACACTGGACCAGATGGACTTAACAGATATATTCAAAACATTTCATCCCAAAGCAGTGAAATATATATACTTCTCTAGTACACATGGAACGTTCTCCAGAATAGATCACAAACTAGGGCACAAACCAGCTCTCAACAAGTACAAAAAGATCGAGATCATACTGTGCATATTTTCAGACCACAACACTATGAAACTCAAAATCAACCACAAGAAAAAATTTGCAAAGATAACAAATACTTAGAGACTAAAGAACATCCTACTAGAGAATGAATGGGCTAACCAAGAAGTTAAAGAGGAAATTAAAAAGTTCATGGAAGCCAATGAAAATGATAACACCACAGCCCCAAACCTCTGGGATGCAGCAAAGACGGTCCTAAGAGGAAAGTATATAGCAATCCAGGCCTTCCTAAAGAAGGAAGAAAGATCTCAGATACATAACCTAACCTTACACCTTAAAGAGCTGGAAAAAGAACAGCAAATAAAACCAAAAACCAGCAGAAGACAGGAAATAATGAAGATTAGAGCAGAAATCAATGCTATCAAAACCAAAAAAAGAGTAGAACAGATCAATGAAACCAGAAGCTGGTTCTTTGAAAGAATTAAGAAAATTGATAAACTACTAGCCAGTTTGATCAAAAAGAAAAGGGAAAGGAACCAAATAAATAAAATCAGGAATGAAAGAGGAGAGATCATAACCAACACAGCAGAAATAAAAACAATAATAAGAGAATATTATGAGCAATTATATGCCAATAAAATGGGCAATCTGGAAGAAATGGACAAATTCCTAGAAACATATATACTACCAAAACTGAAACAGGAAGAAATAGAAAATTTGAACAGACCCATAACCGGTAAGGAAATCGAATTAGTAATCAAAAATCTCCTAAAAAACAAGAGTCCAGGGCCAGATGGCTTTCCAGGGGAAGTCTACCAAACATTTAAGGAAGAGTTAACACCTATTCTCTTGAAGCTGTTCCAAAAAATTGAAATGGAAGGAAAAATTCCAAACTCTTTCTATGAAGCCAGCATTACCTTGATTACAAAAGCAGACAGAGACACCACTAAAAAGGAGAACCATAGACCAATTTCCCTGATGAACATGGACACAAAAATCCTCAACAAGATATTAGCCAACTGGATCCAACAATACATTAAAAAAATTATTCACCACGACCAAGTGGGATTTATACCTGGATGCAGGGCTAGTTCAATATCCACAAAACAATCAATGTGATTCATCACATCAATAAAAGAAAGGACAAGAACCACATGATCCTCTCAATAGATGTAGAGAAAGCATTTGACAAAATACAGCATCCTTTCTTGATAAAAACCTTTAAGAAAGTAGGGATAGAAGGATCATACCTCAAGATCATAAAAGCCATACAGGAAAGACCCAATGCTAATATCATCCTCAATGAGGAAAAACTGGGAGCTTTCCCCCTAAGGTCAGGAACAAGACAGGGATGTCCACTCTCGCCACTAGTATTCAACATAGTATTGGAAGTCTTAGCCTCAGCAATCAGACAACACACCGAAATAAAAGGCATCCAAATCGTCCAGGAGGAAGTCAAACTTTCACTCTTCACAGATGACATGATACTCTATATGGAAAACCCTAAAGATTCCACCAAAAAAACCCAGCAAGAACTGATCCCTGTATTTAGCAAAGTGGCAGGATATAAAAGCAATGCACAGAAATCGGTTGCATTCCTATATACCAACAATGAAGCAACAGAAAGAGAAATCAGGGAATCAATCCCATTGACAATTGCACCAAAAACCATAAAATACCTAGGAATGACTCTAACCAAAGAGGTGAAAAATCTATACACTGAAAACTACAGAAAGCTTATGAATGAAATTGAAGAAGACACAAAAAAATGGAAAAAATATTCCATGCTCCTGGATGGGAAGAACAAATAGTGTTGAAATGTCAATACTACCCAAAGCAATCTACATATTCAATGCAATACCTACCAAAATAGCACCAGCATTCTTCACAGAGATAGAACACACAATCCTAAAATTTGTATGGAACCAGAAAAGACACCGAATAGCCAAAGCAATCGTGAAAAAGAAAACCAAAGCAGGAGGCATCACAATCCCAGACTTCAAGCTGTATTACAAAGTGGTAATCATCAAGATAATATGGTACTAGCACAAGAACAGACACTCGGTTCAATGGAACAGAATAGGGAACCCAGAAATGGACCCACAAATGTATTGCCAACTGATCTTTGACAAAGCAGGAAAGAATATCCAGTGGAATAAAGACAGTCACTTCAGCAAGTGGTGCTGGGAAAACTGGACAGCGACATGCAGAAAAAATGAACCTGGACCTCTTTCTTACACCATACACAAAAAGAAACTCAAAATGTATGAAAGACCTAAATGTAAGATAGGAAGCCATCAAAATCCTTGAGGAGAAAGCAGACAAAAACCTCTTTGACCTTGGTCACAGCAACTTCTTATTCAACACATCTCCAAAGGCAAGGGAAACAAAAGCAAACATGAACTACTGGGACCTCATCAAAATAAAAAGCTTCTGCACAGCAACAGAAACAATCAGCAAAACTAAAAGGCAACTGAGGGAATGGGAGAAGATATTTGCAAATGACATATCAGATAAAGGGTTAGTACCCAAAATCTATAAAGACCTTATCAAACTCAACACCAAAAAACAAATAATCCACTGAAGAAATGGGCAAAAGACATAAATAGACACTTCTCCAAAGAAGACATCCAGATGGTCAACTGACACATGAAAAAACATTCAACATCTCTCATCATCAGGGAAATACAAATCAAAACCACAATGAGATACCACCTCACGCCCATCAGAACATTAACAACTCAGGCAACAACAGATGTTGGCAAGGATGCAGAGAAAGAGGATCGCTTTTGCACTGTTGGTGGGAATGCAAACTGGTGCAGCCACTCTGCAAACAGTATGGAGGTTCTTCAAAAAGTTAAATATAGAACTCCCGTACAACCCAGCAATTGCAGTACTAGGTATTTATCCAAGGGATACAGGTATGCTGTTTCGAAGGGGCATATGCACCCTAATGTTTATAGCAACACCATCAGCAATAGCCAAACTATGGAAACGTCCAAATGTCCACTGACAGATGAATGGATAAAGAAGATGTGGTATATATATACAATGGGGTAATACCAGCAATCAAAAAAAAAAAAAAATTCTTGCCACTTGCAACTATGTGGATAGAACTAGAGGGCATTATGCTAAGCGAAATTAGTCAGTCAGACAAAGACAAATATCATATGCCTTCACTCATATGAGGACTTTAAGAGACAAAACAGAGGAGCATAAGGGAAGGGAAGCAAAAATAAAATAAAAACAGGTAGGGGAACAAAAACATAAGAGACTTAAATATGGAGAACAGAGGGTTACTGGAGGGGTTGTGGAAGGGGGGATGGGCTAAATGGGTAAGGGGCATTAAGGAATCTACTCCTGAAATCATTGTTGTACTATATGCTAACTAACTTGGATGTAAATTCAAAAATAAATTAAATAAAAATAAAAATAAAAAGTTGGTGAGGGATGTGGTAAATAGATGTTTATATCCGCAGTTTTCTACATTTTATGTGAAGTGGTATAACATTAACTTTAAATAGGTTGCAAAAAGTTAAGGATGTATACTGTAACATAATCTTTCATAAAATAATGCAAAGAGATATCAAAAAAAGTCAATAGATAAAATGGGATTCTAAACATTCATCCAAAAGAAGGCAAGGAAGAAGAAACAGATGATCAACAACGACAACAAAAAAGGAGGGGGTAACAGAAAAAAGTTAGATTTAATCAATCATATTATCATGTTAAATATTAATGCACTAAACACTTCAATTTAAAAGCAGAGATTATCTGAATGGATTTTTTTAAAAAAGGTAGTCTTTGCCAACAAGAGAAAACTAAGTAGGTTGAAAAAGATCATATGAACAATAAACATGAAGTCTGCTGTAGATATATAGTACATATATTAATTCAGATAAAAGATACGCTAAGTTAAAGACAATGACAAAGAGGGATACTTTATATTGATGAATCTATTTTTCAGACAGACATCACTCATAAATGTATATGTACCTAATAACAATTCTTTGACAGGATTAAAAGGAGAAATAGAGAAACAATCATAGTTAGAAACCTTAGCTCTTGTTTCTCAGCAACTGATAGAAAAACTAAACAAAAATTTAGTCAAGATATAAAAGTTTATTTAACTTACATTTATAGAATCATATACCCCCATAAGAGCAAAACATCAATTATTTTTAAGTACACACAGTACATTAACCATAATAGGCCATATGCTTGGCCATGGAAGAAATCTCAATAAATCTAAAAGGACTGAAATCATAGAGTAACTCTGACCACAATGAGATTAAATTAGGAATCACTGACGATGAGATATTTAGGAAAACCCCAAATATTTTCAAATTAAACAACACATTTCTAAATAATCCATGGGTCAAATTAAAACATCAGAAAGGTTATTATAAAATATTTCATACTTAAAGATAAAAATACGACAAAATAATATCTGTGGAATGCAGCTAAATCAGTGCTTAGAGGAAAAACCGTAGCTTTTGTAGCTTAAAAAAGAAGAAAGGTCTAAAATCAGTGACCTAAGTTTCAAAATTTAGAAGAGCAAGTAAATCCCAAGCAAATAAAAGGAAGGAAATAACAAAGATCAGAGCAAAATCAGCAAAATAGCAAACAGAGAAACCGGAGAAAAAATAAGGCAAAAATTAATTCTTTGAAAAGATTGATAAAATTGATATACTTCTAGAGAGACTGATCCAGAAAAACACAATAAAAACAATCAAAACCACAAATTAAAAAGCAGTTATCACTAAAGATCCTAAAGACATTAAAAGGATAAGAAGAAAATGTTATGAACAACTGTATATCAAAAATTTTATAATCAGATAAAATGGATAATATACATGAAAGAGCTGTTACCAAAGTTCACTTAAAAAATAATACTTTACCTAAAGAGCTCTACATCTTTATACAAACTGGCCATCATTTAAAATCTCACAAAGGAGAGGTGCCTGGGTGGGTCAGTCAGTTAAGCATCCGACTTCAGCTCAGGTCATGATCTCGCGGTTTGTGAGTTTGAGCCCCGCCTCAGGCTCTGTGCTGACAGCCGGGAGCCCGGAGCCTTCTTTGGATTCTGTGTCTCCTCTCTCTGCCCCTCCCCTGCTCACGCTCTGTCTCTCTGTCCCTCAATAATAAATAAATATTAAAAAAAATTAAAAATAAAATAAAATCTCACAAAGGAATTCTTTATATTTTCTTAAATATGTATATTGATTGTGTAATTACCCCATAATAAGAATTTTGGATTATAAAAATATATATGAGAATGATCCTTAAGAGAGAAGAGACTAGCCTGAGACAAAGAAGGAAATTCCTGACTCTTAGGCATAAATTTTATATAGTCATTATTATTTTCCTTTTTTTTTTTCTTTAGCCTCAAGTAAGCTACATTTGCTGGAATCTCTGGGCATTTTGCCCATTTTAGCTTTTTTTTTCTCATCTGTTCAATATTTTTCTGCGTATATTGTGACTAATACTTTTAAATGAAAATTTAGCATTAGTTCTTCATTTTTATGCCCCCTTACAAACTAGAATTATGACTGAGATTAAAAGAGGGCATTAAGAAAGAACCATTTTCTGCACAGTCCACATATATTTTATGTAAAGGACACATCAAAGTTGAACACTCAAAAGCAATTTACTTAATTAGCTTAATTAGTAATGATTGTGCTGAAATCAAGTGTATCAGTTCAAGAAACCCTGTACAGCATAATAGGCTTCAATAACAAAAAAATTTTAATTACAGGTTATTAGTTCCTATACCCTACTCTAATTTCAATCCTCATTAGATGGCTTCAACTTTTGTTCTCACCAAAATAAATCCCCAAATTCAAATAGTAACATTCTTATTGATAATACTTTCTACAAACATGCCAAAAAATGTATCTGCTGGATATACTAAAAAGCATCCATGAGTATAAAGGGAATAAAACAAGAATTAGATAGTTTATTTTTAACCCAACCATTTCCTTTCATTTTAACAAGTGATTTGGGTTGGATTAGGTTCTACAAGCTCCACCTCCAACTTCTAAGTATAAAAAGCAGTCTCCATAAATCAAGCAAAGATATCCAAAGGAAACTTGGTGTAATTCACAGCTTTGCAAAAGGCCCACTCTATGCTTCAGGTTTAACTGTGAGCAGACAAATTAGAAAATGTGTGAAGAGGGCATTTGTGTTCTATGTCACTCTCTCAGTGGCTCCTGTTGGCAGGAACACAGTACTGAAGTAATCTACAACCACGTTAGGAATTTCCAAGATCTCTCCCCTGACAAGTTACAATTCCTTTTACCAAGCTGAAGAATTATCTATTAAAGAACTGGGGGCATGACCTCTTCAGGAAAAGTGCTCAGGAAAAGGTATAACCCTTACCCCTAGGTCCATGTTAGGGTTATTGAACTCTATTTTGCTGAATGCAATTTTATCATTTCACTCATTTAACAAATATTTTGAAGACTTGTGAGCATAGTTCATAAGATTTTCAAACAAATTCAGGGTAATAAATATGGATCTTCCTACCAGAAATACTGTAACCTTTTAAACCTAAATGGGCAGATAACACTTACACTCTCAAGCCTGGCTCAGGCCACTTGACCTCCACACAATCTTACTGACTCTTGTCCTAAATCTTGACTGAGTTTCAGTCATTTCTCTCAGCCAAGTACTTAGTTTTTTGTTCAGCCATGGGAGATAAAAATGTTGCCTAGAAAAGAGTATACTATCGGGGCGCCTGGGTGGCGCAGTCGGTTAAGCGTCCGACTTCATCCAGGTCACGATCTCGCGGTCCGTGGGTTCGAGCCCCGCGTCAGGCTCTGGGCTGATGGCTCAGAACCTGAAGCCTGTTTCCGATTCTGTGTCTCCCTCTCTCTCTGCCCCTCCCCTGTTCATGCTCTGTCTCTCTCTGTCCCACAAATAAATAAAAACGTTGGAAAAAAATTTAAAAAAAAAAAAAAAAAAAAAAAAAAAAAAGAGTATACTATCAACAAAGAGTGAAATTTGTTAGAAGAAAGAGGTGGGACTAATAAAAACAAAACAAAGAGAAAATGTGAAAGCAAAGATTCCCTTTCATCTCTTTTATCCACCACCAAAATCAACCTCCATCAAGAGACCCTGGTAAAGGTGATTAGATGAATTCCCCTTAATTGAGTCATTTCCATCATATTCAAGATTTGCCTAAATTGAAAACACAAATACTCTTTTTACACTTTTCCCAAACCTAAGTCCTAGATATGTATTTAGTGATTTTGTGACTATTTTGTGACTTTTTCCTCATGCCTCAGCTTTTTCCACAGGCTCCAAAAGTTCCTGCTGGGCTAATGTTCCCTGGGAAGACTGCGGCATTGAATACATTCCCACAACCTGGCCAAAAAACATCAGTGGATCCAACCTGACTACCAATTATCCAGGTTAGCTTCTACTATATAAAACAACTAATGGAGAATCACTAGGCTCTAGATTTTGTGTAAATTGCAATGAGTCAAACATTTCTGAAACATTAGGTAATTTCTAAGTCTTGTCAACAATCAATCTTTCCACCTAAACTTACTGATCATCTAGTGGGTGCACACTACAATCCTGGTGGAGTCTATTTACAAGGAAATCTGTCATACTACAGGAGTAGCAGCCCCTCCAATCTATGAATTCAGAGCTATCAAACAGCTCTTCATGAGGACACACACACACACACACACACACACACAACACACACACACAACACACACACACAACACACACACACACACACACACACACACACACACACACACACACACACTAAGCAGTAAATTCCTGAAGCCAAATAATTCAAGTGTTTCTGTTTCCAAGGAATTTTTTTTTCTTTTTCTTTTTTGGTCTGTTAGTTCTCTCTGACTACTTGAATGTTAAGGGACTATTCTATTGTAAAATAATTGTTTTTCCAAAGAAAATCATGGGAATAAAATAGTGATCTTTATTGTTTAAAAAAAGTCACAGTAACTCAGAAAGCCTTACAAATCAAAGAATCACAGCAACCCCATTCTACCACACACTGTAGTATATGCACAAACATTATAATAATATTCTTATGCATTAACAATAATTTATAATGGCTAAAAATTCATTTGTCTTTTAATTGCTTTAAAAGTATTATCACAATTGAAAAGTAAAATTTATTCAAGTGAAAGGAGCACTGGTCCATGAAAATTTGAAGAGAAAATTAGTTTAGGACATATATTTCATCTAAAATAGAAAGCTCCTTCCAAATTTTGGTCTTCTCTTCTTGCAGTTTATAGTCAGGTGACAATCTTAAGGCTTTATTAACTGAACAATACCAGTATTGAAGGAATTTTATTTGAATTTCATATGCATAAGGTAGCTCAAAGTCTCCACAATTTAGAGTCAGTAATATGATTATCAATTAAAGAGTTCAGACCTGAATTCTAAGGCAAAACAAAAGATAGAATACTTTAGGAATCCATGGCCTTCCTAGAACTCTTCCAGGGATTCAAATTTCACTAATACTGCATCCCAAGACGTATGCCTCCTTGAAACTCTCCCCTCTCTTCCCTTTAATGACAACCCTACCCCCTGACTTTTCTCCTAAAACTATGGACATCCTTCTCGCTTGCTTTAGTTAACTCTTTTTTTCTCTACTTATATTTTAAATATTTCTTTCCCCCAGATTTCTGTCTCCAGACATTAGTATGCTTCAGTTTACTTACTCTTTCTATTAATCTCAAACATTCCATGACTTCAGGTTTTTTTATATCCAGATATGAATCTCCTACCAAGATCACTCTTTTGAAGTTTAGATAAATGCACATCTCCAACTGGATGTCCCATGGCATCTCAGTTCAGTGTGTCCAAAATACAACCCATTATCTTTTCACTGAAACTGCTCATCCTCATATCTTTCATGTCTTAGTTAAAGGTGTTAAAATTCATCTACAAGCATGTCTGGCATTCAGAAGAATTTAAATTTGAAAATAAAAATTTACTGAATTCATGAAACTGGTCAGCTGGTCAACAACTATTAATTGAGTCTATTACTATAACCAGGCACTATGCCAGGTGCTGGGGAATATAGATATAAGCATGAAAGACAAAGTCCCTGCCCTCATGGAGATTAGTCTAATGGAGAAAACAGCCATTAAATAATTACAAGTATAATTAATTTTTTCCATTAATTATACTTGTAATTAAAAGAAAAAAAAATAACCTGCCCAATCACCCAAAGCAGAAAACTCAAAAATTTCTTCAATAGTTTTCTTTCCTTCAAACTCAATTTCTAATTAGTACCCAGATCTTATTAGTTCCCTCCCTGAAATCCATCTGATTTATACCTTGCTCTCCACCATTACTATCTTGCTCAATTCAAGCTTCATCATCTCTTTCCTTTAACTGGTCTCCCTGACTGCAACCTCTCCTCTTTCTGTTCTAGTAATGACACTGTTATCTTTACACATTATAACTATGATGGTGTCACAATCCTCCTGAAAACCATTTATGGGTCCTATTTAGCATGAAGATTAAAGCCCCAGATCCGTGGTTTTCGTGATTCTCAATGTCCAGCCTTCATCTGCCTTTCCAAACTTATTACATCTTTCTCAATCTCTCATACCCTGGTCTCTAGCCATATCGCACCTACATTCTCTCAGAACTTCTTTTTCAAATACTCGATCTGTGAAAAATAAAATCGGCTGGAAGACACTGGATTCCTGCCTTTAGAATCCTGGCAAAATCATATGAGTAAAATTCCCTTTTCTTGATGCAAGAGGTCAAGGAGGGAGATAGTTACCAAAAGTCATGTACTTTGAGAGTACCAGGCCAGATTAAGAGTAGACAGCTCAGTGGGGCACCTGGGTGGCTCAGTCAGTCGAGCACCGGACTCTTGACATCAGCTCAGGTCATGATCTC
Organism: Puma concolor; assembly: GCF_028749965.1. Classification (NCBI taxonomy): domain Eukaryota; kingdom Metazoa; phylum Chordata; class Mammalia; order Carnivora; family Felidae; genus Puma; species Puma concolor. The sequence goes on from NC_141667.1 coordinate 94,968,993, forward strand.
ATGGTTTCATGATTTTGAGCCCTGCACCGGGCTCTGCGCTGACAGGGTGGAGCCTGCTTGGGATTCTCTCTCTCCCTCACTCTTTACCCCTCCCCCACTCATGCTGACTCAGTCTCTCTCAAAATAAATAAATAGCCTTAAAAAAAAAAGACTCAAAGCTCAAAGTCAGGTCAGTTATCTAAAATGAATATGATGTCAACCAGGATATGAACAATAAAACCAGACTGGACAGACATCAAACATTGTAGAAGAAAAAGTATCTAAGGCAGACAATGGGAAAATGAAACCAAAAGTAGTAAGTTCAAAGCCAAAGGTAGATGACATCAATGGATTTTGTAAAATCTGATTCACACAGTTGCCAATATTAGTATTGGCAATTTATTTTTTTAATGTTTATTTATTTTGAGAAGAGAGCACACACACACGTGAGCAGGGCGGGGGGTGGGGGTAGGCAGAGAGATGGGGAGAGAGAGAATATGCTTTGCAGTCACCAACTGCGAGACTGTGGGGCTCGACCTCACCAAACACAAGATCATGACCTGAGCCGAAATCAAGAGTGGGACACTTAACTGACTGGACCCCCCAGGCACCGCACTATTGGCAATTTGTTCTTCAAGATTCCTCTCCATGAAAACCATCTGTCACCCAACCCCATTCTGTTCCTTAGCTAATCCTTTTCTCCACAAGGCTCCCAGATTCCTTTGTATTTGCTGCCATTATGACAATCAGCACACTCGATCACAATTACTTGCTTACAGGTCTGTTAACTCAGGTAAAATATTAGCAACATGAGGGAAGGGGCTATGTTTTATTCATCCTTTCATCCTCAATGGGAAGACACAGTAAGTTTGTTAAATTAATGAATAAATATAATGAAGTTATTAGTGAACAAATAAATGAGTACAGTAGTCCTAATTTAATGGTACCTAATAAGTACAAATATCTATTAAACTTAGAAATTGACTTTAGAAGCTTGTTGCTCTTGATTATAGAATAGTGTGGATAGAGGAGAGAAAAAATACTTTTTCTTGGCTTTAACTAAAGAATTCAGAAGTGAGACTCAAAAAGAAATGTTCACATAACTCAAGAAAGGTGCAAGTAAATACAGTTAGAAAATTATCACAATGTCAATATGAAGCGCAAGAAAGGTGCAAGTAAATACAGTTAGAAAATTATCACAATGTCAATACGTTGCCGTTCAATAATGCCTTGTTTTGCTTTGCTTTTAAATAGTTATATCCTAGTGAGGCAATGATATAACACACATTCCACTCACTGGTTTATTCCTAAGCATTAATGGCTTAGTTGCTGAAGCCACCCTCCCCCTCAACATTCCTGGCATGAAATATAAAACACAAACACTTGCAATATACATATAAAATGTATACTATGTGGCTATTCATTTACTGATAAGAGAAATCCTTGCTTACCATTAGCCCTGAGACTAGAAGCATAAGTGTAAATACAATTCATAAATTATATTTCATAAAACAAATTTTATTTTATAAATAAATAAAATTATTCTTCTCTACTTTAACCAATAACCAATTTTAACCAAATATCTGCATGACTTGAATAATCATAACTACTATTTACTTATCTCAAAATCTTGCAAACATACACAACTGAAATTTTATAATCTTTATGGCACATAATTCAATGCCAACTACCCTTCAGAAATGCAATATGAATTTGATAATACTTAGAAATAAATGGGTTGGATTAGATGACCTCAACAGTACCTTCTAGATAGATTCCATATTATTTTTTTTTAATTTTTTTAATGTTTATTTATTTTAGAGACAGAGCGAGCACAAACCGGGGAGGGGAAGAGAGAGCCAGAGACAGAATCTGAAGCAGGCTGCAGGCTCTGAGCTGTCAGCACAGAGCCCGACGTGGGGCTCAAAACCACGAACCGTGAGATCATGACCTGAGCCAAAGTCGGACACTTAACCGACTGAGCCACCCAGGCACCCCTGATGGATTCCATACTATTACAATTATTTTATATTAAATAGAGACTATCAGGTAGAGTGGAACAGGCATTTTACAATCAAGAATATCAATCTGGCTATATGCCAAGTTAGCAAACCTGCCTTTAAACTACACAGCCGTGTACCAGCAAGAATTATCAGTCAGCACCCTTACTTTTTGTACATGTTATGCTCTCAGTCTTTTGCCTGATCCCATCTTGTACCCATTCCAAGTCTCTTAGGGAGTCTGACCTTGCTTATTCCTCTCCTGGATCTGCAACTGCTACTGCTCCTCTGATTTCCCTCCCAAACTAGTGTCTGTACTTGGCCTTCAGATCTGGATCCAGTAACATCCCAACCTGATCCAATTTGCCATGAAAGACTCTACCCTCTCCTGATCTATGTGACCAGCTCTATGACTAAATTTGGCCTTACCTACCCAAGAGGGAAATGTGCAAGATAACTTGTCAAGGGTCACAGAGTAGGTGGGATGGAGAACCATGTATCTAAAATATGATGCAGTGTGATGTAAAAGAAAATCAACAGAACTCAGCGCTGAAGGACAGATTTGAATCCTTACTCTGCCTTTAATGGCTGAGGACATGAACCTGGACAAAATGTTGAACTATATGACATACAAAGAGTTCTCCCTATTCAATACAACTTACTATGAAAACTTTTTATCATATACAAAAGTATAAAACCAGTAAAATGTCCTTGAGCCATCTGTAGAACTATGAACACTGGCCAATCTTGTCTCATCTACTCCCCCAACAATACTTTTTTTCCCCTAAAGCAAACTGTAGGTCTCATTGTTTATCTGAAAATTTCATTTTTGTATATTAATAACACAAATCAATTGTTATTATCAAATCTAACAAAGTTAACACTAATTCCATAAAATCACCTAATGCCAAGCTACGTTTAAATTTCCTAAATTGACAACAAAACTAAAAGGCAGCCTATGGAATGGGAGAAGATATTTGTAAATGACATATCAGATAAAGGGTTAGTATCCAAAATCGATAAAGAACTTACCAAACTCAACACCCTCCAAAAAAAAAATAATATAGTGAAGAAATAAGCAGAAGACATGAATAGACATTTTTGCAAAGAAGACATTCAGATGGCTAATAGACACATGAAAAGATGTTCAACATCACTTATCATCAGAGAAATGCAAATCAAAACTACGATGAGATACCAGCTCACACCTGTCAGGATGGCTAAAATTAACAACACGAGAAAAAAGAGGTGTTGGCAAGGATGTGGAGAAAGGGGAATCCTCTTGTACTGTTGGTGAGACTGCAAACTGGTGCAGCCACTCTGGAAAACAGTGTGGAGCTTCCTCAAGAAACTAAAAATAGAACTATCCTACAACCCAGCAATTGCACTACTCGGTATTTACCCAAAGGATAAAAAATATACATTCAAAGGGATACATGCACCCCAATGTTTATAGCAGCATTATCAACAATAGCCAAACTATGGAAAGAGCCAAAGTGTCCACTGACTGATAAATGAATAAAGAAGATGTGTTATGTATATATAATGGAGTATTACTCAGCGATCCAAAAGAATGAAATCTTGCCATTGCAATGATGTGGATGGAGCTAGAGTGTGTTATGCTAAGTGAAATAAGTCAGTCAGAGAAAGATAAATACCACATGATTTCACTAATATGTGGAATTTAAGAAACAAAACAGATAAACATTTGGGAGGGGGGAAGAAAAAAAGAGAAAGGGAAACAAACCATAAAAGACTTTTAAAATATTTTTTAATGTTTATTTATTTTGGGGGGAGAGAGAGAGAGAGAGAGAGAGAGAGAGAGAGAGAGAGAGAGAGAGAGACAAAGCACAAATGTGGGAGGGGCAGAGAGAAATGGAGACAGAATCCGGAGCAGACTTAGGCTTGAACTGTCAGCACAGAGCCTGACGCAGGGCTCGAACCCATGAGCCATGAGATCATGACCTGAGCCAAAGTCGGACGCCAAACCACTGAGCCACCTAGGAATCCCTAGAGACTCTTAAAGACAGAAGACAAACAGCATTGATGGAGGGAGGCGGGTAGGGGATGGGCTAGATAAGTGATGGGTATTAGGAAAGCACTTGTTATGATGAGCAATGGGTGTTGTTTGTAAGTGATGAATCACTGAATTCTACTCCTGAAACCAATATTGCACTGTTTGTTAACTAACTAGAACTTAAATAAAAAATAAAAAAAAAAATTCCTAGATTGAACACCAAAAATTCAAACAATTCAATTAAAAAATGGTCAGAGGGCCTGAACAGACATTTTTCCAAAGATGGCCAACAGACATGAAAAGGTATTCAACATCATTAATCATCAGGGAAATGCAAATCAAAACCACAATGAGACACCACTTTACACCTGTCAGAATGGCTAAAATAAAAAAGACAAGAAATAACAAGTGTTGGTGAGATGTGGAGAAAAAAGAACCCTTGTACACTATTAGTGGGAATGTAAACTGGTATTGCCTCTGTGAAAATAGTATGGAGGTTCCTCAAAAAATTAAAAAATAGAAATACCACATGATATAATAATTACACTGCTGGGTATTTATCCCCCCAAAAATGAAAACACACATTTGAAAAGATAAATGTACTCCCATGTTTATTGCAGCATTATTTATGATAGCCAAGACAAGGAAATAACCCAAGTGTCCATCAATAGACAAATGGATAAGAAAGATGTTAGGCACACGTGCGTGCGCGCACGTGCACGCGCGCGTGTGCGCGCACGCGCACACACACACACACACACACACACACACACACACGCTGGCATATTAGACAGCCATACAAAAGGATGAGATCGTGCTAGGTACAATAACAAGGATGAACCTAAAGGGTATTATGCTAAGTGAAATAAGTCAGCCTGAAGAAGACAAATACTGTATAATTTCATCCATATGTGGAATCTAATAAAACAAATGAACAAACAAACAAAAAGCAGAATTAGATTGATGGTTACCAGAGAGGAAGGGGTTAGTGGGCAAAATGGATGCAGGGGAGAGGGAGATACAGATTTCCACTTTCCAAATGAATAAGTAACAGGAATAAAAGGTACAGCATAGGGTATACATCAATGACACTGTAATAGGCTTATGTGGTGACAGATGGTAGCTACAACTGAGGCAGGCACAGCACAATGTATGAACTTGTCAAATTGCTATGTTGTACACCTAAAACTAATGCAATATTGTGTATCAACCATAGTCAATTTAAAAATGAAATCATGGATTGTCTAAAACTTTTCTTTTACATTTTTCATAGTTTGTTTTTCCTAAATAGGATCCAACTAAGAGCTACACATTCTACAACATTTTCTATTAGACAGTAAGGGAGAAAGCCTCTAATAGGCATTAACTTGACTTGTTAAATCTGTGATTTGTTATGAAATTGAGGACTTCACTCATCAAAAATCTCTAGATCTATGCTGTTCAAAATAATAGCACTAGCTACCCGTGGTTACTTAAATCAACTAAAATCATGTAATATTAAAAATTCAGTTTCTCAGTCATACTAGCCACATTTCAAGTGCTCAATAGCCACATGTAGCTAGTAGCTACCATACTGAATGACCAAGCTACAGAATATTTCCCCCATTAGTAAGTGAATAGTCATATGATATCCATTTTACATCACTGCAGGAAATTCGATTGGGTTATGCTGCACTAGTATCTAAAGAGAAGACATACCTATGCACCAATCATACTTTCACTTCACAGAACTTAGAAAACAAGTCTCAATATAAACCTAATGTGCAGAATTATTGAGGGCTCATTAGAGTCATTTAAGACCAACTAGACCATTTCTGGTCCAGGGTCCTTAGATGTGGCTTCTCAAAAAGACTGACCACCACAAAATAACCTACAATTGGGCTATGCCTCCAAAGTTTACTTGTAACTTCTTTTGAACTTTATTTTGTTCAGGTTCCAGGCTACTGTTAAAATCTCAATTAACTCAAAACATGGTTGGGACACCTGGGTGGTGCAGTCAGTTAAATGTCTGATTCTTGGTTACTAGTCAGGTCGTGATGTTGCAGTTCGTGGGATTGAGCCCCATGTGGGGCTCTGCACTGACAGCACAAAGCCTGCTTGGAATTCTCTCTCTCTCTCTCTCTCTCTCTCTCTCTCTCCTTCTCCTCCTCCTCCTCCTCCTCCCCTACTTGCTTGTGCACTCTCTTTCTCTCAAAATAAAAAAAATCAACTTTAAAAAATGGTTGAGGGGCACCTGGGTGGCTCAGTGGGTTGGGCATCCGCCTTCAGCTGAGGTCATGATCTCACAGTCCGTGGGTTCAAACCCCGCGTCAGGCTCTGTGCTGATAGCTCACAGCCTGGAGCCTGCTTCGGATTCTGTGTGTCCCTCTCTCTCTCTCTCTGTCCTTCCCCCACTCATGCTCTCTCACTCTCTGTCTCTCAAAAATAAATGTTAAATTTTTATTTTTAATGGCTTAAATTTTATACAAAGAACAGGAGGAAAAAAAACTATTATTGATTGCTATTGTGGACTAGCCTGGAAACCTAATAATTGTGTATAATGTAACTTCAGTTTGTAAAAGTGCCCTGCAAGGGGGAGAAAAGACAGTGTCATTGGAAACATGTATCCCTCTCCTTTCTCCCCTTCTTCCACAGTGAAAAAGTAGAAACAAGGAAAGCAGAATGTTGGAAGACGTTTTATTTGGGAAAAGCCCTCCCCAGGCTGAGGTAAAATGGCTTGTCATATACATGGGATATATGTAAGTTAGGCATTATAAATAAAAATCACAATTTCTAACAAAGGTAATCCCTTATAATTTATTTAAACTAAGGAATATAAAGGCTTTGCCTGATTATTCCCTCCTACACCACAGTCTCAAAAGAAAATTTCTTATTATGTAGGGTTAGTATAGGCCTTTCAAATCTTAAAAAAGATAGAAATCTTAGACTAAAAAGATTACTAGATTTGACTATACTTTTTCAATTATCTATGCCAGAGGTGCCTGGATGGCTGAGTCCGTTAAGCGTCTTACTTCAGCCCAGATCAAGATCTCATGGTTTATGAGTTCGAGTCCCATGTCGGGCTCTGTGCTGACAGCTCAGGGCCTGGAGCCTGCTTCGGATTCTGTGTCTTCCTCTCTTTCTCTGCCCCTCCCCACTCACACTCTGTCTCTCTGTCTCTCTCAAAAATAAAATAAACATCAAAATAAATTTTAAATTATCTATGCCAAAAAAACATTGCAAACCAAGTTAAAATACAAAACCCAGGCAAAATATTTGTGATGTACACAACAAAGTGCTAACTAACATCCTTAGCAAATAAAGAATCTCAAACCAGCCACAAGTGAGTACCTTCATAGCAAAATGGATGAAGAACAAGAATAAGCAATTTATAAAGCAAAAAATACAAATAGCTAAAAAAACAGAAAAATTTTCTAACTTCACTGATAAACCAAGAAATACAATGAAAAACAAAGAGATACTTCTTTTTCCTATTGAACACACAAAAAGAAAAACTTGATTTTAATTGGTAATCTCTAGCACTCACTAGAAGAGAGAGAGCTGCTAGAGAGAGCAGAACTACTGGCACCTCTAAGGTACAACTAGTGTCTTTCTCAGCCCCTAAGAGAGTATAATACACTTGGAAGTAAGTCTTCACCCCAGTAAAAATGCAAAATCCATCACATAAATGTAAAGCATCATTCTCAATAGTTATGGTGGAGAATTTTATTAAGGGAAGGGGCATGAAAAACTTAAAAACTTTACTTTTTATGTAATATTACTTTATCTCTATTATATTTCACATTAAGGCACTTGAAAGCCCTTTTAGTCTGCTAGTCGGCATCTTCTCTGCAATGCTTCTTGGCACTGACTCATTAAGTATTCTTCATCTGATTCAAGGCAAAATATGCTTCTGATCAAATATGCACTCACATGCTCTTTGGCAAGCTACAAACCAAATTAGAAAAATCATAAATCTGGTGCTAAATGTTCTGGAGGGATGGTATATGCTATACCTTCCTTATCAGAAAAGCACACATATGGATTGCAATATGTCAACAAACCCCGTCTGTGACTTTTCTCACTCCTAATTTTAAAAATCATAGATCAATAAAATAAACTATATTACTATATTTGGGTTAATAACTAACAAACCTAACTCCTTACTTCTCAAATGGAAATCATTCAAAATTACTTTGAAAGACACTTGAAATGTACTTGAAATGTACATTTCAATAACTAGATCTGCATAAAAGTTAAAAATAAATACATTTGATATCCCAAGGCTGGTACCAATTTTAATATCACTAACCACTTATACATATGGTTCTCCAAAGAAAGTTTGCTGTTAAATAGTCTATAAAATCATTCTATCACTGTGAATATGCCCTTTCATTTAAGAAAACCTTCAGTTTCCCAATTTACATCAATAAAAGAACATAACAAAAATGAACATCACTAACCTTTAACCATATATGCAAATGTGCATTTTCATGCCAGTTTTGTCATGCCAGTTTCATTTCAAATGAAAATCATTTTAAAGGTTTTTCAATAATTAAAGCATTAGTGTCCAATAAACCATGTACATGGTAAACAAAATTCTTTGCAATTCATAAGGAATCAGGCAGGGTCTAAAAATACAATTCTGTAAATGATCATCTGGTAAAATGAACAAAGACTGAATTTTGCAAAATGAGACTTAGGTATATACTTATACTGCAAAAGAATGAATCTTTCAATTAAAGTAATAAAATGCATTAATCAAAATTCTGCAAATAAGACTATCAAAAATTACTTTAAAATATATATATAATAATCTATGATCATTAAAGTGTCTATACAAAAGATGCTAAAACCTCTCAAATATATTTCATAAAATAATGGTTATCATCAATTTTAGAAAACTCATTACAATTATCATTCAGTAAATATTCACTTCAGGACCTATACATGCAAAGTTCTGAGCTATGCACCATGAAGAGCAGAGAGATGGTAAGACATCTTTCTGGGACTTGCCAAGGAGAAAACAATCTAACAGTAAGGGTAAGACATAAATATCCTAGACCCATGGAATTCACAGCTCAAGAGAGATGTTCAAGTTTATTTAACCCAATATATGTAACTACTCATGAAAAATCTTGTGTTCCAAACAGGAAAATTTCTTTCTGATTTGTTAAAAGTTCACTTTATGCCTACATAAAATAATCAGAAGCCTTCTCTTCTCTTGAATCAATTATTCCACTTATAAAATATTCTACATACCCTTTACATGCTTACCTTTTATTATGTTGATTTTATCTTGAACAAAACACACATACACATACAGCAAATATTTATCATCCATTATTTGTTGTGAATATTTTACCTGCTACAATTTTTCCTTTAACCTTATTCATATTTTGCTATTGTTTTTTGTTTTGTTTTGTTTTCTCTTTTTGATGCAGGAAAATCTACAGATCATTTCTTCATGGTTTCTATCTTGAGGCCATTCTTAGAAAAATTACAGTGTCACCAGTGTTTTCATCTACTAGTTATATGGGTTCATTTAAAAACTGTGTAACTATTCAGTCCATCTGGGGCTTTATTCTCAGGCATACTGTGATATAAAGGGTTCAATTTAATTATTTTCCACATGCTTATAACATTAACACTGAATAGAAGATAACAAAAATGTTTTTTAAGGGAAAGAGAAAAGAGAAGAAAAGAAACAATGAGAATCATGTCCAAAAACAAGAACAATTAAGCTAGCATCAGATTTCTCCACAGCAACTTTCAACAACAGAGGACAAGTGACCAGTGTTCGCAGAGTTCTGAAGAAAAGAAATTATGTCCCAAGAGCAGTCTGCCTAACCAAGATGACTACACAGGATAAATACAACAAAAGACATTCTCAACATGAAACAGCCACCACTGAGACCTTCATAAAGAATTCTGCTTAAAGGGGTGGCTCAGTTGGTTGAGCGTCCAAGTCTTGATTTTGGCTCAGGTCATGATCTCACAGTTCATGGGTTTGAGCCCCATGTCGGGATATGCACTGACAGCATGGAGCCTGCTTGAGATTCTCTGTCTCCCTCTCTCTCTGCCCCTGCCCCACTCTCTCTCTTTCAAAAATAAATAAAATATTTAAACAATTTTAATATAATTTATTGTCAAGTTAGCTAACATACAATGTATACAGTGTGCTCTTGGCTTCAGGAATAGATTCCCATGATTCCTCACTTACATACAACACCCAGTGCTCATCCCAAAAAGTGCCCTCCTCAATACCTATCACCCATTTTCCCCTCTCCCAGCCTCCCCATCAACCCTCAGTTTGTTCTCTGTATTTAAGAGTCTCTAAATGGTTTGCCTCCCTCTCTGTTTGAAACTACTTTTCCCCCTTCCTTTCCCACATCATCTTCTGTTAAGTTTCTCAACTTCCGCACATGAGTGAAAACATGATATCTTTCTCTGACTTATTTCTCTTAGCATAATACCCTCCATTTCCATCCAAGTTGTTGCAAATGGCAAGATTTTATTCTTTCTCATTGCCAAGTAGTATTCCATTGTATATATAAACCACATCCTCTTTATCCATTCATGAGTTGGTGGACATTTGGGCTCTTTCCATAATTTGCCTATTGTTCATAGCACTGCTATAAACATCAGGGTACATGTGCTCCTATGAATCAGCACTCACTCCTATATAACCTTGGGTAAATTTCTAGTAATGCTATTGCTGGGTCATAGGGTACTTTTATTTTTAATTTTCTGAGGAACCTCCACACTGTTTTCCAGAGTGTCTGCACCAGTTTGCATTCCCACCAACAGTGCAAGTGGGTGTCCATTTCTCCACATCTTTACCACATCTGTTGTTGCCTGAGTTGTAAATTTTAGCCATTCTGACCTGTGTGGTGTGGTATCTCATTGTAGTTTTGATTTGTATTCCCCTGATGATGAGTCATGAGTATCTTTTCATGTATCTGTTGGCCCTCTGGATGTCTTCTTTGGAAAAGTGTCGATTCATGTCTTCTGCCCATTTCTTCATTAGATTATTTTCTTTTTGGATGTTGAGTTTGGTAAATTCTTTATAGATTTTGGATACTAACCCCTTATCCGATATGTCATTTGCAAATATCTTCTCCCATTCCATCAGTTGCCTTTTAGTTTTGCTGATTGTTTTCTTTGCAGTGCAGAAGCTTTTTATCTTGATGAGGTCTCAATAGTTCATTTTTGCTTTTATTTCCCTTGCCTTCAGAGATGTGTCAAGTAAGAAGTTGCTGTGGCTAAGGTCAAAGAGGTTGTGGCCTGTTTTCTCCTCTAGGGTTTTAATGGTTTCCTGTCTCACATTTAGGTCTTTCATCCATTTTGAGTTTATTTTTGTGTATGGTGTAAGAAAGTGGTCTAGTTTCATTCTTCTGCATGTTGCTGTCCAGTTCTCCCAGCATCATTTGCTAGAGACTGTCTTTATTCCATTGGATACTCTTTCCTGCTTTCTCAAAGATTAGTAGATCATACATTTGTGGGTCTGATTCTGGGTTCTCTATTCTATTCCATTGGTCTATGTGTCTGGTTTTGTGCCAATACCATACTGTCTTGATGATTACAGCTTGGTAGTAGAGGCTAAAGTCTAGACTAAAAAAATTTTTTTATTAAAAAATTTTTTAATAATTCTAATAACAGAAACTAAAATATAAATCAAATGTAAAATTCAAGGGTTAAAACGTCAAGGAAAAAAAATCATAGTGAGTACTGAATTCTAGTTAATTATATTCCAGTTAAATACAGAACTAGAATTAAACAACTATAAACCTTAATTACAAAACAGAATGTAAATGTTATAAAGCTCAAATAAGTAAAAATAATGTGTAACAACCAAAAATAGGGAGAGGACAGGAAGGTAGAGTATATATGCACATCTTTCAAAACAGATCACATATAAAGTCTAAACAGAAATTTGCATCTTAAAATCATGGCTCTAACCTCATGTATCCATAATCTCTTTACAGATATTCCAAAATATATACTACCTCTTACAGTGAAGTACATATTTGGAAGTTCAACAATTGTTTAAGTACTTTTAGTATCCTTTCCTTTTTATAAATTAAAGTGAAAATACATTGAATCCTTTTTATTTACAGTAACAGACATAGTATGATCAACAGATCAATGGGTTACCCTTTTTTTTTTAAGATTTTAGTTTTAAATAATGTCTATACCCAACATGAAACTTGAATTCAACAGATCAATGGAAAGGAAAGAAAGAGGGAAGGACGAGGAAGCAGAGAGGGAGGAAACTGTATTTCTCGCTATCTAATGTATTATGGTGGGTATCTGAGGGGTGATTTTTGAATTTCTTCTTTGTATTTTAATTTTTTATAATGAACTTACATCATTATACAAGGATAACAGTGATTTTTTTCCCTGTTATAAAAAATCAAACTAAAAGTAGACATAAAATAAAGACAAATAATCAAGATTACAAGGGTATTACAATCTTCTGGAAGCTACAAAATTGTGTTTGATACACAAACAACAAACCTGGATATCAAGATTATAGTTCATACATTTGAGCCAAGAACCTCTCAGATTTTTTAACTTCTTATATACAGGGTTGTGAGGTAGAAGTCCACTTTATGGGGTGCCTAGGTGGCTCAGTCAGTTAAGCCTCGGACTCTTGATTTGGGCTCAGGTCATGATCCCAGGGTCATGGGATCAAGCCCTGCATGGGGCTCAGCATTGAACATGGAGCCTGCTTGGGATTCTCTCTCTCTCTCTAGGCCCCTCCCTAGCCTCAAATTAAAAAAAAAGTTTTTTTAATCCTTTGTATTTTAGGACACTACTAAAGCTCTGTGCATATTTAGGAAGCCTGATCACCTGAGTAAACAAACCCAGTGACCTCTGCTCATTCCCATCTTCAACCGTCCTCTGCAACAGTGGACTCTGCAAAGACACCCTCCTTTACATTCTGGACAGTGCCTTGCACACAGCAGCCACACAAACATTGTTAAGTGACGAACGGGGCATTCTCCTGACTGCTCTGATCTTTGTCAGTGTCTCTGCAGACTTCTGCCCACACTTCTTTCTCTCCTTGCCCGCCTACACAGAGGCGTCCCCCAAGGGTGGCTCTCACTTCACTCCTCTTCTCAGTCTAGTTTCCCTGAATTATCGCATCCACTCTCAAACTCTAGGTCTGGCTCCTCTTCTGAGCTCCAAAACTAAAATGGGAAGTTTGTGCTAGACATCTCGACAAAGATGCTGTCCAGCATCCTGAATTTGACACGCTGAGGTTGAATTACCTTTCACCCACCCGCCCCTCCCCCTGTCTATCTCTCATCCCATTGCCAACCACCGTCTCCCCTTAAGTCTCAAATGGGGGCAGTGGCAACATATTCAGCTTCCTGGTCACAGAGAATGAGAACCTGGCGGCTGTTTTCAACCCGTCCTTGTCCTGTGTCCACTCCTTTTATACCTCCATAATGTCTCTCACACACATTCCATCCTTCCTGCCCACACTGACATCATCTAACAAAAGCAGCACCCTATGATGAAAACACTACCAGGTCTGGACTCAAAAGACATAGCGTTTGAGTACAAGCTTTGCCCTGAATTTGCTTTGAGACCTTGTATACACTGACTAACATATTTTTAGTACAAATCTTTAAATCACAGGATAACTCTGAAATATCAAGTTATCTCCAACCTTAGGAACAGTAGTATTGTATATACTATATGTGTGTGAATACACACACACATATATACATAGATGGCTATAGAAACACATGTGCACACACACAAACATGTATGATATCTATACAAACACATGAAAAGCATTATTATTATCTAAGCTGGTATAACATCTCATCTGATCTTGCACAAAAATGTTCAGTTTTAATCTCGGTTCTCCAGGCAACCTTTTACCCTGAATGAAGGATTATTTTATTAAAACATCATTTGCTTCCTTTTAATGGTCTGAAATTTGTTCTCCTTTGCCAAAAGAATAAAACCAAAACTCTTTATATAGATTTCATAGTGCTCCTTTATCTGACCCCACCTTAGCTTTCTGACCTTATCTCCCAGTACACCCTCTCTATCACCCATGTTCTATCAAGACACAACACTATAACTTCCTTTCCCCAAATACACCCTGCGTTTATACTGTTCCCTCCAGTCTAGAATTTCCATTTTAGGAAACCTCTCCTTCAAGGTCCAATTCAGATATCACCTTCTCAATAATATCTCCACAGATCTTCATCAAGATAAGTGGCCCATATTTTTAACCTTGTAAATAGAAAGATCTTTATAATTCTCTCTTCAACTAGGTTATAAATTCCTGAAGGACCGAGACTATGGCATATTCGCCTTTGACTCCGTTGCTTGTCGAGTCTAATACAGTTTATTATGCATTTAATGAACGTGTGTAGAATGGAAATGCACAAATAAGGCTCCTTTAAGTCTTTTAAATTCAAAGAATTAGAAGCATGTAGAAAGTTAAAACTATATTATATAATGAAAATGTATAATCAGTAAATGATTAGGTGTACATATCTTTTTTAATGAAAATGGTGAAAAAAATTTAAAAATACATCATTAAAGCTTCAAGCTAAACAAAAAGATTGTTTGGTGCTCCCTCTGCTGGCTTTGCAGCAAGCTAAGAATATTGAACAATAACACTACAAAGAAGTAAACACAGATTCAGCTCATCTGCTCCCAGTATATACCTCCTACAAATAACCACAGTTGAAATTTTTAATTGAGTTCATTTGGAAATAACCCTATCTGCCAAAAAGTTGGTCTAAGAAAATTGTTTAAAAAGAGACCAAACCGATCTTATGATTTGAGTGGTAATAATTACTGCCAGAATTCCTGTTCATACCTTTGTTTTTTAACTAAACAACCTACTTTATGTATAAGCAATTTTCAAATTTAGCTGAAACTATTGAGAAACAAAGTAATTAATATATAGTTTTTAAGAACCGATGAGGAGCATAAAAGGTTAAATTCTCCCTGTGTTTCTAAACAGAGTTATTCTGAGTACCCTGAAGGCATTTAATTCCAAAACAGGAAGCCACATAGAGGAACACTTGGTTACACTAATGTTATGCAGATCTTTTGGAACATACTTTTCTAAACACTTGCTGAAAGAACCTTTTCTATACTGCACGCTATCACATGAAGTTGGAGAAGGGTCCCACGGATACTGTAGTGCACATACTGCTCAAATTGCCCTTTGTTACTTCTCTGTTTTCCTCCACTTTTCTTACTTTAAATGGTCTTCTGCTTGCTCATAGAAAGAGAGGTAAGAAAATCAGGTTGGGGTCAAGGCATGTTTATTCACATACCACAGTTCAGTTGTTTTGGCATATACGTGGCATAAGAGCTATGATACGGCTTATGGCGGTCAACTGTTTTAAAAAATGATTTAGAACTGGTGTCCCAGAAAGATTAACCTGAAACTAGCAGAGACATCTCTGCTAAAGGCTAGTGTCTTTTCTAATAAATTCGTGTTTCCTGTGCTTAAGGTTACTATAAAATCTCTTTAATCTAAAACATGTTAAATGAGACCTTACCCTTGTCGTTGAACAAAGGATAATAGTAAACCATAGGTGAGGGACACAGCAGTGGATTTATGTAATTGAGTCGCATCGATGCTGGAGCTACCTCTGTTACAAAGCAAGCCACTTAACATGGTAGGCTCCATTTCCCAACCTTTCAAGTAAGGGTTAGACTACTAGTGACCAGAAAGATACTACTTGTGATTCTGTGACTAAACAAATGAACTAGATCCTAGGTCCACTTTAAGTTACAGGTATAAGGCAGAAAAAAAAAAAAAAAAGGTGAGTGCATTTTTCATATGCCATTTGATCTCACACACCATTTCAATGCCATCCATGTTTAAAAATAGCTCTTTTTCTTAGTTTCTATCCTAGTTTATATTCAGTTATGTTTTAAAGAAAGTAAATGATCACTGAGCAATTATCCTTCTGTGTTGGAAATTAAGGTTTCATGCACATTCTTGATTATCCATAAAAGTGAAATGAAGTTAATATTAAAAGCAGCAATATTAAAAGTCTAGTCAGAAGAAGCCCAATAGAAAAAAATAGTCAATATATTTCGATCTGCTTATACTTACTTTCAATGAATTTATGAAAATATTTATTCCATTCATAACATTTAGGCAGTAAGAATTTTGTTGAAATCAGCTATGAGAATGTCAAAATAGTATTTTTAAGCTATTCCACAGAGATTGGAAATTATTTTTCCTTAAGAAATCTCCATGTGAACAAGAACAAGGGTTTTAGCCATGACAGTGTACTACTGACAGCATTCTTGTGCTGGGTTACACAACATTTACCCCCACCCTCACTGGGATTGCAGAGATAAGAGACTGGTTGGTGAGTGGGTACCGTCCTGTTAGTGCCTCAGGACAACAGCAGCCAGGCCTAGAGGAAGAAGCAGAAGGTCAGAGCACAGAGGATATTCCCAGGCTCACTGTGACTCTGACATCCAGTGCATGGCAAGTTCTAAAATGCTGAGCTGCTGTCTTTTGAGCAGGGCTGTCAAATCATTAGATTTGTTTTTGGAAATTCAGCTCATGAATATGTCCTCTAATGTTCAGAGGGCATCCCTGCTAAAATGTACAATTACATATAAGGCTATAACAAAGAAACCCTTACAACCCAAAAGATTTATCAGCAATTCATCATACGGTGATTTATTTCACTTTAAATTATTGAATGCTCTATTCAGAAATGATACAACAAGGTTTCAGAGCTGTAAATTAGCTGGCAGTTAGACAATATCTTAAAAAGCATTCTGAAGTGTAGAAGAAAAATATTCAGAATATGTGATTCATTTTCATTTAACATAATATATATTCAATGTTGAATGAACAGAGGAAACATGATGTGGTTTGTTGTAAACTGGAAACAGTAATATCCAATAAACGTTACGCTTCTTTCATTCCTTATGGTAATCCATTTACCCTATTAGCCAATAGCAGTGCAGTAAACTACTGAACAACTTGTGAACATTTCTGTAGAGAAAATTTCATTCCTGAACGAAATTACTGACATTTTCTGCAGAGAAAATGTCAAGGAAGGCCATTTATCAGGCTCCAGCTGTGTTGATGTCATTATGTGCAAGTGTGTGACATCAAACACTGATATTATAAGGTGTTCATCATAATAATTCAGTCCCTTCTAGACTCCATGGACGCAGTATAAACTGATAACAATCAACTCATGTTATGTCACATTATTTCATAACACCTACATCAATAAATACTACATATTTTGAAATAAAAATACATATAAACAAATATAACTTTATATCCTAAATGTTTTTCCTATGGAAAATAATAACAAAAGATTTTATTAATGATGATTCACTATAATTTCACATAGAACTTCAGTGATAAAACTTAAGTTCTATCTCCCGTTTAAGACCAGCAGGCCTCTAAAAGTATACATCCTTAGACTCTTGCTTAAAAGTGAATTTAACGGGCACCTGGGTGGCTCGGTCGGTTAAGCGTCCGACTTTGGCTCAGGTGATGATCTCACAGTTCGTGGGTTCGAGCCCCACTTCGGGCTCTGTGCTGACAGCTCAGAGCCTGGAGCCTGCTTCAGATTCTTTGCCTCCCTCTCTCTGACCCTCCCCTGCTCGCTGTCTTTCTGTGAAGAATAAATAGACATTTAAAAAAAAAAAGTGAATTTAAGAAAATAAGGGTGTTTAAGAAAAAAAAAATCAGTTGTTGTTTTTTTTTTTTAAGTAGGCTCCAAGCCCAATGTGGGGCTTGAACTCACAACCCTGGGATCAAAGAGTTGGAGGCTCTACCAACTGAGCCACCCAGGCATCCCCAAAACTATTAGTTTTAAATTGTAACTCTATTCTATTGCCTTTAGCTAATCTCAATATGGCAGCCAAAACTAGTAGAGTAACTGGTCAATTTACATCACTATTTAGTTTGACTGCAAAATCAAATGTTAAATCAGTTTCCTGAATATTATACAGCAAAACAGGTTACTTTTATTTGATTTTTTATATTGATATTTTGTAAATGTACAAAGTTAGATCCAAAACCAATAGAAAATATTTTAGTATTATCTAAAAACATGTTGCTGAACAAAATAAGACAGATACAATATGCACTATGTGATATATTTATATAATGTTAAGAAAAAAGAGACAAGGGCACCAGGCTGTCTCAGTCAGTGGAGCATGAGACTCATGACCTCAGAGTTGTAAGTTTAGGTCCCATGTTGGGTGTAAAGACTATGTAAAAATAAAATCCTTAGAAGAACAAACAAACAAACAAAAGAGGCAAAATGAGTCTAGTGTAGAAGTCAGATTAGTGTAACGATTAGACAGCAAGTAGTGACTGAAAGTGTCAAGAGGGGGGTCCTGTGTTCTGTTTCTTTTTCTGGGTATTGGATACATAGGTATCATCACTTTGTGATGAACACTCATTGAGCTTTAAACAAAACAAACTAAAACCTGTAGGCAGAAGCAATTGGGGAGTCATTGAAGTCCACCCCAGGCATACATACATGCACT
The DNA here is from genome assembly GCF_028749965.1 of Puma concolor. NCBI lineage: Eukaryota > Metazoa > Chordata > Mammalia > Carnivora > Felidae > Puma > Puma concolor. Next base: position 94,987,503 of record NC_141667.1, read on the forward strand.
GTAGTTTAGTATGGATGTCTAAAAGAAAGATGAATCTTTTAGGAGGGAAGCAGGACAAGAGAGACAAGCTGAGGAAGGGACCTATTAACAAGCCACAGATATGTGGTAGAAAAAGAAAAAGAAAGGGGCAGGCACATTTATGTAAGACTCAATCCCAATCCCCTAAACACAGCATGCGATAGATAAACTGAGAGGTTCATGGAATAAGGGCTGGGACTATGGACTCAATGGGGTCCCTGTTATATTAGGACCTCATTTTAGAATGCAAAGGGAATCATACTTGTCGATCTCCATGTACCAGATACTGTGCTAAAAGGTTTATAAAGAAATTATGTTACCATTTACTAGACCAAGGATACAGAAAGAGCTCAGAAGATGTTTACTAAATTTAATTGCCATAATCCTTACATAACAGATATTATTATCCTTGTCTGCAGATAAAGAACTTGAGGCCTGATGAGTTAGTTATTTGTGCAAGCTTTTAGAAAAAACAAGTGGTGGAAAAGCTCCGTCCTTTTTTCTTTGGGAGGAGTTGGGAAGAAACAATGAAAGTGGCAAAAGTAACCGACCCCTCCATTTTAATTTAATCTTTCTCCCTGCAAAACAAGTCATGATCTTTAGAAGGCATGGTGCAAGTCAGTTCAACACAGTGCCTATCATATGAGTTAAGGATTTCATCTGGGGATCAAATTAGGATCCCTCAAATGAAAAGTTTTCAAATTGAGCGTGAGATAAGGCCTAGAAGCCAAGAAACAGTAGGACCAAACAGCTGGGATCCAATAGTTGCTTTCCTGAAGCAGAGCTGAGCTGTACACCATCTAACACATATCATGAAAGGGCATCAGTTAGGCACTGTGGAGGACCGTCTCCCTAAGAGCTCCCCGCAACCCTGTCCTTCTATGCCTTGAACCATATATGAACGCTAGGTTGAAGCAAAATGCTTTCCAAAATTATTCACTATAACTAAAATGAATAGGTACAGATACAGACACAGATATAAATAATCAAAACTATGCCTTGAAAATATGTATAGATAGGCCAAGTGTGGGCAGTGTGTTTATATTCTGGAAAATCCATTTAAGTCTCTAAAAGACCACAATCTAACAATGTCTACCAGAGTACTGTTAACAACATTTGATTTACCTGTTTGGAATCTTGGAAACAAAGTTTCTTTCTTGTTTTCTTTTCTTTTCTTTTCTTTTCGTTTCTTTCCTTTTCTTTTCTTTTCTTTCTTTCTGTTTTTTTTTTTTTTTTTTTTTTTTTTTGCTAGGCAGAGAACTTTACTAACCTTGTTTCAAACTTTATTCTAAGGCTTCTTCTTCAGCTTAATTAGCTGCAAAGAATGAATTGTGTATAAGCAAAAACTGAAAAGAGCTGCAGTGTCCAAGAGACTTGGGCTTAAAAATATTAGAGATCTAGATTTTATCAGATCCATGAACAATATTTTAAAAAGCAGTCATAATATAAAATAGCTCCCAGTAACTCCTTCAAGTTTTATCTTCTTCAGAAGGTGCCTCTATTCATTTGCTTCATTCTTTGAAGCTTCATCCAAGTTTTCCACAAGATCTGGAAAGTCATCATCGCCCTCCTCTCCGGTAGCAAGCGGTACCTTTCCATCCACACACTGTGTGAGCAGAGCTTCAGCCAGTCTTAAACCAGTCAGACCGTCTGCACCAAGTTGGTTCAAGAAACTGGGTAGCATTTCTGTCAGCTGCTTTGTCTCAGCGTGACCTGTAATGGTGAAAGTTTTCGCTGCCAGGGATGCCTGAACTTTAGGGTTCTTAAAGTGGACCCCCTGTTCCTTGGTTTGTGAACATATTCACTTCTTCAATACCAGAGGTATTGTTCACCCCCAACTTCTTTAAGGAGAACTGAATTTTTTTTTTATCATCTGCTGTAGCTGTTCTAGGAGCCACCTTCTTCTTTGCGTGAACAGTTCCCTTCCCACCAATGCGCACTTGTGCTTGCAGTTCAGTGAGTTTCTTCTACTTCAGCTTCTTTCATCTTGTTGGAACAGAAATGGGATCGCGTGCAGGGGATGTTTGCACTCGGGGTGCAGGGGGGATTCTCAGGTGGACCAGCTGAGATTAGATACACACATATGGGGACACAAGAGGATACTAGAGCCAGAGTTTCTTTTTTATATGACATTTTTCTAATCTGGCAAGCAATAGATTTTCTCCTTCTGTTTCTAATGGAGTAGGCATCCAATAACTATTGTGTCTAACTTCTCAATCTTATCTGTGTCAGCGAGAATGAGCACGGGCCTAGACATACTAGTAGAGTGTTTTCAGTCTACCTCCCACAGACTTATGGTGCAGACAGGGTAGTATCGTTTAAAATTACAAAACACGGGGGACGCCTGGGTGGCGCAGTCGGTTAAGCGTCCGACTTCAGCCAGGTCACGATCTCGCGGTCCGTGAGTTCGAGCCCCGCGTCAGGCTCTGGGCTGATGGCTCAGAGCCTGGAGCCTGTTTCCGATTCTGTGTCTCCCTCTCTCTCTGCCCCTCCCCCGTTCATGCTCTGTCTCTCTCTGTCCCAAAAATAAATAAACGTTGAAAAAAAAAAAATTTAAAATTACAAAACACGGGGCGCCTGGGTGGCGCAGTCGGTTGGGCGTCCGACTTCAGCCAGGTCACGATCTCGCGGTCCGGGAGTTTGAGCCCCGCGTCGGGCTCTGGGCTGATGGCTCAGAGCCTGGAGCCTGTTTCCGATTCTGTGTCTCCCTCTCTCTCTGCCCCTCCCCCATTCATGCTCTGTCTCTGTCTGTCCCATAAATAAATAAACGTTGAAAAAAAAATTAAAAAAAAAATAAAATAAATAAAATTACAAAACTCATAACTTTAATATGTTAGATCTCTTAATATACAATTGTGAATACAAATCCAAAACACCTACCACATTAATATCTTAATATTTTCTAAAGAAATTCACACAATTCAAATACCAAAGGAAAATAAAAATCCACCACAAAATGAAAGATACTATACATTTCATGTGTTACAAATCTTATATCTTGTATCTTGTGATACAAATGTATCTGTCCTATAGCTATATTGAATGAAATCTGCTTTAATCAATTGATCAATACTTCCTATAGCAAACAAATCAGTAAGAAAATTCATAAGGCATAAAACTTCAAGCATCAGAAAGATTGCTAAGTGTGTGGGGTCATTATGTGTCCACAGAATACTATTTCACTAGTGCTTTCCGTTAAAAGAAAATGCTGGCTTCTGAAAAACATGAAAACAAGACTTGTGTAGTATTTACTTTAAGGAATATTTGTCATTATTGAGATGTAGTAAGTAAAAATCTAATTTTATCAAAATCTCTCATAAGAAAAGTTAAACTAAAACTCAGTATGGCCTGTGCACACATATATTGAAATAATCCTGGCACATCGTATCAAAAGGAACTGTACCTATCATGTCTCTCCCTAAAACATCCCTGATAGGCAATTTTCTAGTTTGTTTTCGAATGTTCAACAACAGTTACATCGGTATCTCTAAAAAAGCCCATTCAATTTGGGGCACACAAAACTATTAGGAAATTCTTCTCTATATTTAGTAAAATTTGTCCTTTTTAAGCCTCCTACTGCTACCTACTGCTTTTATTCTGCCTCCATGGCAGCCAGGTGTGGCCATAAGACTAAGTTGCCAAAAAAATGTCAGTGCAAATTCTGAGAAGGTTTCTTAAAAGAAAGAAGGTGTGGCTTTCCCCCACACCATACTCATCATCTTCTTGCTGTCTGGAATAGGGATGTGACTACAGGAGTTCCCGTGATTTACCATGAGGTGATCCTGAAGATGGAAATAATCATTCGGTGAAGATATTAGAGTCATAGTCCTCAATGACTTTGTGGAAGAGTTGCTCTAGCCCTGGACTATCCATCCCCAGACTTCACTTACACAAGGGAATAACCCTGTGTGTGTATACTCATAACCCAGAACTTAGTTAGGAACTTAATTCCTACTCACACACTGAGTCTGCAGATATGTTTTCAGTATTTGAAGAACAACATCACATTCTACCTACATTCTCCCTACTTTAAACTTTTAACACTTTCAGCTTCCTCATCATCTAAGTTACCCTCTTCTATAAAGATTCAAGTTTTTCAGACTTATTCTTAAAAGTTTCAGAACAGAACTCAATGCATCCACCAGATGTGAGCTGACCAACAGAAAACAGATGGATTATTAACTTCCTTTGTTGTCTTTATAAGACATAAGATGCATTAGCTTCTTCAGCAGTCCTCAAGACTAAAGATTCATACCGTGGTTACAGGTAGCCAAAAAAAGATCTAGTTTTTACTTTGTTTTGTTTTTCACTGCAAGTACTATTAACCAGACTTTACCTACATTGTATATGTTTAGTAATTTGTTTTTTCTCTTTAATCTAAGTGTAAAATTTCAGATTTCTCCTTATTACATTTCTTCTTACAGTCCATTACTCCATGCAATGCAAATAAACCTTGAACCCCAATTTTGAAATTCCACCTAATTAACTATCCTTCTCAGTTTCCATCTTCTGCTTATTTAGTTAGCAAGGTTTCTATGTCCCCACCAAGTCCTTGGCAAGAACTTGACATAATCAAGGTGAAAGAAAGAGCCCTTCAGTGATCCACTGAAGACTTCTCTGCCAGTGGACAAGCAGCAAATGATCAATACTCTAGGGAGGCTGGTCCAACCAGCTGAGTCCCAAAGGTCCATTCCTTCTTTCAAGAACTCAGACTCAAAGACAGGGCCATAGGAGGCCACAGGTGGCGCTCAGGAAGCCTGGAGCCTGACCACCACCACATAGAAAGAGACTGGCAGCATGGGCTGACTCACTGTGCTGGCAGGTAAGTATGAAGAGGTAGAGGCAGGAAAAGCTGTAGCACTTGTTTATATAACAAATAAAAGGAAGTCTCTTTCTTTAAAAAGAAAAAAAGTTTTCTCCTTAAAAAAGAAAAAAATCTATGAGTATATGGAGTGTAGGGGGGGACTTGACTAGTGATTGATTGACAAAGCAGTGTAAATTCCATAACTACCCCATTTGCATAGATATTGATTGCAGTGGGCTTCAAAAGACTGATTATGCGGCTTCTTAGATTTGAAATGAGTGTCTTATACCTTAGCCCTACAGAAAAACCAAGAAGCAAACATTAAAAAACTTAAATATGCACATGTGAAAATGTATTTATGATTAATGATAATTTATTAAGTGCAATACTGTGCTAAATTAATATATGCAGAGTAAGACTGACTTGTGCTGATGGAATTATCTTGTTTATGATTACCGTTATTGACTTTAAAAGAGATACACCACTATTTTCTGAATAAGAGGTATAGTCCAACATACACAATGTAAAACATTACATATTTACTCTACTGTCACTAATCATTAATTTGATGTAGTCTCAGTCATTGTAAATTAAAGGTTCCTATATCTATAAATGTCATTCCACTTATAGAAAAAGAATGTACATAAATGATATTTAAATATACACTTATTGTTTCTGATTCTGTATGAGAAACATACATAGTGAATTATAATACTTTATCAATTCATAATTACACCACTATCCCTTAAATACATTTCATCTTAACTGAAATTACTCAATATATGTAAGCACTTACTGTTTTTAAAGTAATTATTAAATATTGGTAGCAATTAAAATACTTTTTAAATTTATTACACTACCATGAAATAGAGGACAAACTGCATCCACTCTTTTCTCTGGGAAGTTATACTTTTTTTTCCAATTAAATAACATATTGAGGTTGGCTGACAAATCATTTAGATTTTTCTTGTTTTTATGGTGTTTTTCCAATGAGTAATCTAAGAAAATATAAATCTAGGTAGGTTGCAGATTGAACCACTACTCAGATAGCTTTTTATTTTCCTTTTGGTGAGGGAAAGAAGATCTACAAATTAGTATTGTTTTGTCTAGTTTTTGGTCATGGTTCAGGTCAGTTTTAAGTCCCTACTTAAATCTAAATTAAATTAAATTCAAAATGTAATGCTGCTTTATTGCTCTTATAGATTCATTTTTCTGTTTTACTTCAATGCTGTCAACAAGTCTATGTGTTGTGGGTAGGCTGAACAAAGTTCCATGCAATTTGGTCAGGGTGGCTTATTGGGGACCATTTAAAAGAGAACTATCTATTCAGTTCTTGTTAACTCATATTGTTCTTGCAGCTGACTAGGACTGTTTGAATAAATCTTATTCAATTCTTAAAGGACCTGAAAACTTTTCATTGATCCCACTAGCTAACAGCTTTGTCTTTAGGTAATCAAGTATGGAAGTCTAGAAACAATGATCTCTCTTGATCTGCACAATGTTAAAACTAACATTAGCAAATAATTAAAAAGAAAAGGCGGAGCTCAATAAAAATAAATTAAGTTCACTATTACCATATATTCTATTTCTTTAGATATTAAAATACTAAACCTAAGGAGAGACTAAATGTTTCATTCTTCTGTCTCAAATATAATTAATTAACCTAAACTAAAAGTATTTAATGCCTTTACCTGATGAAGTTCTCGAGTGATGGGGTTCATGGGGTAAAGAGCTGATGGCCAAGAAAGAATTCTTGAAGATGTCTTTGGTGCAAAAAAGTGATTTTATTAAAGCAGGGGGACAGGACCTGTGGGCAGGAAGAGCTGCAGTGGGGTCATGATGGGTAACTCATTATAAACCTCAGGTTGGGAGGGAGTCAGGGATAGAGTTAAGTCTCTAAGGAATTTTGGAAGCAAGGTTTCCAGGACCTTGAGGGGCTAACTGTTGCTAGGGAAACACCATTTTTTACCATTTAATAAAACCTCAGTCATGAAACCCTTTAGATGTATATGGGGGGGGGGGGCATAAGCTTAGAGTATGATTGCTAGCATATATCCTGGGGCAGCTGAGATAAAGGAAGTAGACTTACAGGATCCTCAAGGTTGGGATAATGTTAAGCTAAGGTTCTCTTTTGCCCCTAGCAAACTGTCATCATTGAGGCAGCTGATCTCCTAGAGGGAGGTCACTCTGCTGGGTTTCAAGGACTTATCAGTGGGCTGTAGGCAGTAAGGGAATTTAATTTTTCATTTGTCTTTGTTTCTACATTACCATGGCAAGCACTTAAACCCCTTTCCTTTGTTCTTGGGTAGCCAGGAGTATTTGAGGAATATCACACATATTCCACCTGAGGGGTTGCTGGTGGCAGTGGCTGTGCCAGCCTGTATTTTGCCCCTCAGCCTGCCTCACACTCCCTCATCATACCTGGACTTAGCTTCTGAGAGCCTAGGCTGAAAGACAACTTTCCTGAACATCTTGAATGAGACAATAAAACTACTGCAGAATCTATACTGAATGTCACAGTGGGAAACAAGATTTCTTTAGAGCAACAATTGATTCATTTCCATATGGTAACTTTATGGGTTTTTGTTTTGTTTTGTTAAACCAGTGTTAAAATGTCAATTCTCTTCCTTCTAGTTCTCCAGATCCATACACCAATTTTCTCCTAGGCCCACAATACTGTGAACAGGGTATAATAAACACCATCCCAATTTTACAAGATTGGTTTGTTTGGTTTTGTGAGCAACATGAATGATAGTTAAGGAAAAATAAATCTACTAGAGTAGAAATATGCCTATTATTTTACACCTTATAAGTCTGGCATCTTCAACTATTAAAATGGAGCCACTATCATGGGAAATTATTTGAAATGTATTTTCAAATTAAATGAAGAAAATGATTCAAGTTTCTAGTTTGGGTTTAGGTTTTAAAGATGGCTACCTTGTTGCTGAGGTTAAAATTCTTGCAGAATGAATCTGTTGTAAGTTCTCTTGAGACTTCTTTGGGCAAATATTTTGTTGTAATTGGAGATGGTCCTAGATCTTTCGATAAATCTTTTCACCTAATTTAAGCAACTGTAAAAAAGACTTTATAAATACTTTGATATTTTACTACTGAATCATCACAGCTCTGTGACCTTTGATCTTTATTGATGAATGTTTGGGTTTGGCAAAAGGTGTTTTTAAATTTTGATACTAATATTTGGAGGGATAAAGGTCATTAGCACCCATAACAACAATAAAAATGCTTTGTATTTACATGATATTTCTTCCTCAAGAAAGAAAAGAAAATTCCTTCTTCAAAAAAAAAACAATGTTGACTGGAAATTTTGTTTTACAAATTTATAACAACTTTAAGATATTTTAAATATAACTGGCTATAATTTTGCAGGGGATCTAATTTTGCTATATGCAAAAATAAAATATATTATTGCTTCAAAAACCGTACACAACTACCAAGCAAATGGAGCGAATTTACCTTAATCTTGAGGTAACTCATAATATTTCTTTGTATGTAATTCATAGGTATCTCTTTGTATGTATTTTCTAAGTATAGTTGAAGACATATATATATTTATATATATATATAATAGTATGAATATTAAAGACAGTAGTTAGAAGACAGAAGATATTATTTGATCTGATTATTTTACAACAAAAATTGGGGCAGTGGGGTGTGGCATAGCACAGTTATAAAAGGATATGGAATTACTAATTGGTTATTTCTTTTGCTAAGGAAGTCCATTAGTCTATGTAATGTGTTCATAGAAACCTTCACTTTAGAATGAAATGCTAAATTACCAGGCCAGCTCACAATTCTCACTAGGATGCTAACATCAGCTAACAAACTTTGTCATATTTTAGATAGATGAGTCTCATTATGAGCTCTCAAGACTTCAGTAATAAAGTTGGCCTAGTGAGCCCACAACCTATAGACCCCTCCCCTCGATGCCTCAGAACCTGGCACAGGCACCCACCAAGGAAATACAATAATGGAAAGGAGAGCCAAAGGGCTAGAGGGCAGCAAAACAAATTGCAAAGCAGTGTCGATACCACGAACTGGAAAAGACTGTGAGGTATTAAAACAGCAATATTCCAACAGGGGAAGGGTTCCATTTTGAGCTAATTTTGGATTTAAGTTATTCCACAAAAAACATATCAGAGAGAAAATAGGCTACAAGGTTTAAGCTGTTCTAAAATAAATATGAAGTTAGACTTATAAGAGTTACCTTTTAAGCTCCTCTACTAATAGCAAAAATGGCTGAGATTGACATCTGCAGAAATTGTAAACCCAAATCATATGACAAAATAGACAAATCTTAGAAATAAATGTGCAAGTGCACCTGCTTTTCTCACAGCAGAGCATAAAAATATTCCAAACCCAGACAGACTGTAGAAGTGAAGCTTTAGGAGTCTTTATTGGACTATAGAAATGATATCCATGTGAACACTAATGTGCCAGTGTTTTCATTTGAAAGGTCAGTAATATCTTTGATAATAAACCCTGGTTCCTATTGTAGAATATTAGTGGCAAGCCAACTACATCTAAGGCAAAGGAAAGAAGCTGACAGAATGCTTGTCTCTGCAAAGTTTCAAGAGTTGGTCTGTCATAAGGGTGCACAGAGATAAAGAAATGTAAGAGTTCAAGTTCATTAATGTCTGTTAATTTTCCCGCTAAAGTAATACACCTTATTGTAAGAAACACAAGATTTTTTCTTTAGAAGACAGGTTATATCTAGGAGTAAAGAAGTGGTTTAGAAACTGAGAGAAAGCTGAGAGACTCTCGGGGGGAAAGGCACCAAAACACTGGCCCAACTTCTTCAGCAGTGATATAAACCTTGGCGCTTCCTGTCTAATGCCATCCCTCCCCAGCCAGGAGGAGCCAAGCAGGAGCCACGGTGGGCTGTGACGTGCTGGGGGAAAAAGAAAATACTGGCTGCAAGTAAATATACCACTCCTGGTTAAAATAAAACAAAATAATCTGCAATTCTTTATTTTTTCTTTTTTATTTTTTCTTAACGTTTTTATTTATTTTTGAGACAGAGAGAGACAGAGCATGAACGGGGGAAAGTCAGAGAGAGAGGGAGACACAGAATCTGAAACAGGCTCCAGGCTCTGAGCTGTCAGCACACAGCCTGATGCGGGGCTCAAACTCACGGACCGCGAGATCATGACCTGAGCTGAAGTCGGACGCTCAACCAACTGAGCCAACCCAGGCGCCCCTGCAATTCTTTTAATCAAAGATCACATTATATCGTGCTCGCTTCGGCAGCACATATACTAAAATTGGAAAGATCACATTATAGACAAAAATGGAGTTAAAATGAAATCAAAGGCGGCTCGCATACAGAGATAATTAGTATCTCCTAATTTTATCATAATAATAATAATAAACTCATCCCATTGTCCAAGTAAATTTGATGTCTGGTAAAAACTATTCTTAGTCTCTTATTTTACTTTTAAAAAATAATTTTAAAAATCAAACTACTCTTTGTTGGATGTTTATTACCTGTGACATAAATATTGTTAGGTGATATGTTAAAAATAATGACTTTAAAAATTATTAAAGTCAAAGATTTTTGGGCACCTGGGTGGCTCAGTCAGTTAAGGAGCCAATTCTGGATTCCAGCGCAGGTCACGATCTCATGATCTGTGAGATTGAGCCCCCCATCCCCACCCTGCCAGTCCACCAACAACATCAAGCTCTGCAGTGACAGCCTGAAGCCTGCTTGAGATTCTCTCTCCCTCTCTCTGCTCCTCTCCACCTCTCAAAATAAATAAACTTTTTTTTTTTTTTTAAGTTCACTTATTTATTTTGAGAGAGAGAGACAGAGACAGAGCATGCAAGCAGGGAAGGGGCAAAGACAGAGAGAGGGAGAGAAAGAATCCCAAGCAAGCTCTACACTGTCATCATGGAGCCTGATGCAGAGCTTGATTTCATAAACCATGAGATCATGACCTGAGCTGAAATCAAGAGTTGGATGCTTAACCAATTGAGCCTCTCAGGAGCCTTCATTTTCATTTTATAAAACCTAGTGTCTCAGAACTTTATAAGGCTTCTCTGTGAGGGTTTCCTTTCTGGTTTATTTGTCTGTCTCTGACTGTAGAAGTTATACATGCTCATTATTTTAAAAAATTTTTAAATATGAGAAGAGAAACTAGAAAATAAAAATCAGGGGCACCTGGGCGGCTCATTCACATCTGACTTTGGCACAGGTCATGACCTCACAGTTTGTGGATTCAAGACCCGCATAGGACTCTGTGCTGACAGCTTAAAGTCTGGAGCCTGCAGCCTACTTCAATTTCTGCCCCCCTTGCTCTCTGCTCCTCCCCCAGTCACACTCTGTCTCTCTCTGTCTCTCAAAAATGAATAAACATTAAAAAAAGTTTTAAAAAGAAAAATCACCTGTAATTCTATCTTCCAGAGAACTACTGTATGTGTATGTATATGTGTGTATTTGTATGTATGTATATTTCCCATGGTATCATCTATACATAATACTTTATAACTTGTCTTCCTCACTTAATATGTTGAAGACATCTTTTTGTGTTAATAAATATCTATCTACCTCATTGTTTGCAATAGACTAGTCATAATCTGAATGTATATACATACCTATATTTAACAACTGAGGAAAATAACTGTAAAAAATTATAAAAATAATTACTGTAGGATTTAAAATAAATAATTGCATATATAAAGATTAATCACTTGACTAATAACTAATACTCAAGTTATTTCCAGTTTTTATCAGTAATTCTACAATAAAATTTTTTGCTTATAAATTTATGGGATTATTCATTAGGACAAATTTCGAGAATTAGAATTGCTAAGAAAAGTAACTATTTTAATTTTCATACATATTACCAGTTTGCATTCCAGAAAGGCTGTACCTGTTTTGTCACCAATGCATATCACCATTTGTTTTCTTCCTTGGCAATATGATAGATGAAAGTGGTATTTCTGTGTCATTTCTATTAGTATGTCTTTGATATTATTAGAACAGAAAATCTTTTCATATATTTATTGGTCATTTTAATTTGTTCTTTTGCCAACTGCCCACTAATAAAAGCAAATAAACAAATAAAAATATCATTTTCATTTTTCTATTGGGATTGTTCATCTTTTTCTTATTGATTGACAAGGCCTGCTTATATATTAGAGCTATTAATCCTTAGCAGGGTACGATAATTGCAAATGCTTTTCCCAGTTTGTCATTTGTCTTTCAACTTTGTTTACAGTATGTTCTATAGCATTGTTATTTACTTTTAATGTAGTGAAACACAAATATCACTAGGCAAGAGGAAGTAACAGAGAAGAGATTTATCTTGCCACCTGAAACAACTAAAACACTTAACAAAATATATGAAAGAATGATTTTTCAAGACATTGGACATCAGGCAGCAAAGACATGGGATCCCTGAGATGTGGGAAAACAAGAAAGTAAGTCCTAAGATTGTTCCAGCTTATTGCCTAGAGAGAGTTTTCAGGCTACAGTGCAGGGAGGCATAACTCAGGCCGAGCCAACCAGGCTTCCTGACTGTAGGAGATGGAACTGAGAAGCCAGGGAGGCCATGATTGTTAAGAGCTTTCAGGGCAAACAATCAGAGAGGAGAGAGCAGCACAGAAAAAAGAAATCCCTCACATCTTCAGCTGAGTATGGATTAGCTCATATGTTTGAGGAAAAAACTCAGGTCAAGAAAAGAGCCATCCAAAAGAATTAGAGAAAACTGATACCTGCATAGGGCTGAGAGTAATTTGGGGTCCTCCTAGCCATAATTCATGGGGCACTGGATAAAGTCCTCTGAAGAGATTTATCTCATTAATGAGCAAAATCAACCCCACGCAAAAGGCTGGTCTGGTCCCATCTAACAGAGCTTAACTTTCAGATTTGAAAAGGATCAAAGTGTTTCCAGATAACCTAACTGTATCCCAGAACAAGGTTAAAAAATATTTAGAATAAAACAAAAATAGGGGTGCCTGGGTGGCTCAGTCAGTCAAGTTTCCAACTTTTGGTTTCGGTTCAAGTCATAATCTCACAGTTTTGTGAGTTCGAGCCCCATGTCAGGCTCTGTGCCGGCAGTGCGGAGCCTGTTTGGGATTCTCTCACCCTCTCTCTCTGCCCCTTCTCAGCTTGTGTTGTCTCTGTCTCTATCAAATAAATAAATGCAAAAAAAAAAAAGAAAGAAAACAAAAATACCCAGCACATACTAAGTAAAATCCAAGTCTGCCATCTAATTTAAAAAAAAAAAGCATGTAAAAAAGCAGAAAACTACAAGTCAAAATGAAGCAAAAAAAAAAAAAAAAAAAATCAACTGAAAGTAACCCAGAAATGATATCACTGATAGAATTAGTAAACATAGCAGACCAGTTATTATATGTATTCCACCATTATGTTCAAGAAGCCCAGGGGTCAGATTTTTTTTTTTCTTTGTTAAGGGCAGGATAGTACATAATTTAGGTTTTGCAGGCCATACAGTCTCTGTAACAACTACTCAACTCAGCCACTGTAATGCAAAAAGCAGCCACAAACAATATGTTAATGAATGGACATGGTTGTGCTTCAATAAAACTTTATTTACAAAACAAATCTTGTGGGCCAGATTTAGTGTATGGATATCAATTGTCATCCCCTAAACCAGAGGAAACATTAAACATGTTTAGTAGATTTTCAAAAAAAGACCTTTGGAACATGAAACTCATAGAAGAAAGCATAGGAATAAAGCTCCTTGACATGGGTTTTGGTAATTATTTTTTGGATATGACATCTAAGCACAGGCAACAAAATTAAAAAAAAAAAAAAAAAGAAACAACAGATAGGACTCCATCAAACTAAAAAGCTTCTGCACAACAAAAGAACCAACAACAAAGTGGAAAGACAACCTACAGAATGGGAAAACAGTATTTGAAAACCATATATCCAGTGAGGGGTTAATATCCAAAATACATAAAGAAGTGATACAATTCAACAGCAAAATATTAATAATAGTAATAACAACCCAATTTAAAAATCAGCAAAAGACCTAAAGAGACATTTTTCCAAAGAAGATACACAAAACGTGAGACGATACAAGAGAAGATGCTCAGAATATATTCATTAGGGCAATGCAAATTAAAACCATAATGACATATCACCTCACACCTGTTAGAATAGCCATCATCAAAAATACAAATGATAACAAATGCTGGTATTGATGTAAGGAAAGAGAACTCTTGTGCACTGTTGGTGGGACTGTAAATTGGTACTGTGGAAAAAAACATACAGGATACTCAAAAAATTAAAAATATAACTATCATATGACCCAGCAATTCCAATTCTGGGAATATGTCTACAGGAAACAAAAATATTGAAACAAAAAGTTTCTGCACCCGCATGTTCACAGCAGCATTATTTACAATAGCCAAGACATGGAAACAACTTAAGTGTCCATCAGTGGATCAATGAATAAAAGTTGTAGTATATATAATGGAATATTATTTAGCCATTAAAAATTAAATCCTGGGGTGCCTGGGTGGCTCAGTCAGTTAAGCGTCCAACTTCGGCTCAGCTTATGATCTCACAAAGTGTGGGTTCAAGCCCTGCGTCGGGCTCTGTGCTGACAACTGAGAGCCTGGAGCCTGCTTCGGATTCTGTGTCTCCCTCTCTCTCTGCCCCTGCCCTGCTCACACTCTGTCTCTCTCTCTTAAAAATAAATAAATGTTAAAACAAAATGAGGAAATCCTACCACTTACAACAACACAAACAGACTTTGATGGCATTATGTTAAGTGAAATAAGCCCAAGAAAAATACTATATGATCTCACTTAAATGTGTCATTTTTTAAAACTCATAGAAAAAGATCAGACTTGTGATTACCAGAGGTGGAGGGTGGGAGAAGGAGGAATTAGAGGAAGGTGGCCAAGAGGTAAAACTCTAGTTATAAGGTAACTAAGTACTGTGGGTGTAATGTACAACATGCTTACCAGAACTAACACTGCTAATTGATATACAAGAAAGCTGTTAAGACAGTAAATTCTAAGAGTTCACATCAGAAGAACAATTTCTTTTTCGTTTTTTCTTTCTTTTCTTTTTATTTTATCTATATGAGAAGATGGATGTTAGCTGAACCTATCATGGTAATCATTTCGCAATATATGTAAGCCAAACCATCATGCTATACACTTTAAACTCATACACTGATATATGTCAATTATATCTCGATAAAACTGGGGATGAGGGAAGGGAGCAGGAAGACCCAAACCAAATTTATAGAGATGAAAAACACATCTGAGAAAGATCAGCGCAGAAGAAAAGATCGGTAAACATGAAGACAAAGCAATGAAACTACCCAAAATAAAACAGAAAAAAAAAGACCAAATAAAGAAATGAACAGCGCACCAATGAGCTGGGGCAACTTCAAGTAATCCAATATGTGTGTAAATGAAGTCCCCAAAGGAAAAGAATGGGGTCGGGGGAGATAAGTAAATACTTATAAAGCTATAAACCCACATGTATAAGAAGCCCAATGAATCCCAATCACAAGAAACATGAAGAAAACTATACCAAGGCACATCATAATCAAACTGCTTAAAGTCACTGAAAAAGTTATTTCAATTATGAATAAGGGTAGTACAGATATGGTTGGCAAGTTCAAAGAATAAGGCTACCACATAATCCAAACCTATTTAGACCTTAAATTGTAGAAAGTAAGCAGTAAATGTTCAGAGGGTAAGGGATATATCTAAAATTTTACCCAAATCTACTTGGTTCCTGTTTTCAGGCAGTGTCTAGATAGCAAGAGATATACTGGGGGAGATCATTATAGTAATGGATACCAAAAAATTATGCCTCATTATGGCCATGTTACTTTGTAATCAGATACTGCTACTCAGGAAATGGAATCTATTTACTTACCCCCTTATATCAGGTTGACCTTGCAACTTGTGACCAATACAATGTGGCAGAAGTGTGACTTCTGGAGCTTAGGCCTCCTAGGCCACCTAGGATGGGTTCTGCCCTGTACCTTCTGATTTACTTCCTCAGGACCCAGCCACCATGTAGAGAAGCTTGGGCCAGACAACTGAATAAGACACAACAAAGAGGGAGATATTGCAGCCTCTTAGACCCTTCAGCTCCAGCCAATCCACCAGACAAAAGCAGCCTCATAAATGAGTCCAGGTGAGACCCTGGAGTAACAACCTAACCAATCTACAGATCTTAAGAGAGATACAATCACACCATTGTTTTCAGTCACTAAGTTTCAGCATGGTTTGTTACATACCAATAGAGATCAGTAACATATTTTTTTTTGTTATCAGTGTCATGTTTAGAAAGCCCCTGCCACTTCATATTATAAAAATATAAACCTATAGTTTCCCTTTAGCACTTTTATATTTGAATGTGTGCATTTAGCATATGATGTTTTGGCATATGATATGAAGATGGTACACAATCTTGTTTTTCCAAGTAGTTATCTGGCTATTCTAATAACATTTAATACATAACCATTCTTTTCCTCCATTGGTTTGATAATTACTTTTACCATATACTAAATTTAGAAGATAACTTAATGGGACAACCCAAAATAAAAATGTTCAAACTGATATTCAAATATAAAAGCTATTTAACCAAATTTGTAGCATTTCTATAAAAATTCCATATTTCCATTTTAAGTATGTAGATGCATCTATTATAAATACAATTATTTTTACATTCCAAGAAGAAAATCAGACAAATCCAAACATTTTGTTATGGAAATAGTCTTATTATTCAGAAAGCTTTTTAGTATTGCATTCTCTATAATATGATTTCACTGGTACTAATTAACCCTGGCCTTATAATGTGGTTTCTACAGCTCCCTGACTATGTATTAACCAAATGACCTTAAGTCAGTATTAATACAACTGAAAACACTTATTGAAAAGCCTTCACTGCAATCTATAAATAAGAGATATATAATTCAAGTCAATTTTGTCCACATTACAAAAATATGGGAAAAATAGATCTTGTTAAATTTTAGGTAGAAGTTTGTCAACATGCAGGTATCCTGGGAATTTCTTAGTTCACACTAAGGTATGAAATCTGTAAGAAGACAGTTTATGGAAATTATTGTAATAGCAAGATTAAATCCTATCTCCCTACCAATAAAGCATGCTAATAATATTAAAGGAGAAATCCAATTCCTAACTTCAAGTGAAAAAGTATACATTCAAATGATCACTCCTGAGTTGCATCCTTCTAGTGCTACTCCACTGTCAAATTCTTCCTTGAATGTCATGGAAGGCAGAGAATTGAAGGAAGGGAAAAAAAAAGCTTAAAAAGGCATGGGGCACCTGGGTGGCTCAGTCGGTTCAGTGTCTGACCCTTGGTTTCAGCTCAGTCATAATCTCATGGTTCAAAGAATCGAGCCCCATGCTGGGCTCAGCACTGAGAGCAAGGAGCCTGCTTGGAATTCTCTCTCCCTCTCTCTCTGCCTCTCCACTGCTTGTTCTCTCTCTCTCTGTCTCTCTCTCTCTCTCTCTCTCTCTGTCTCTCTCTCTCTCTCTCTCAAAATGGATAAATAAGCTTTTTTTCTTTAAGCCTTAAAAAGGCAGTCTGCGAAAACAGTATGGAGGTTCCTCAAAAAACTAAAAATAGAACTACCCTATGACCCAGCAATTGCACTACTAGGCATTTATCCAAGGGATACGGGTGTGCTGTTTCAAAGGGACACATGCACCCCCATGTTTATAGCAGCACTATCAGCAATAGCCAAAGTATGGAAAGAGCCCAAATGTCCATCAATGGATGAATGGATATAGAAGATGTGGTATCTATATACAATGGAGTATTACTCGGCAATCAAAAAGAATGAAATCTTGGCATTTGCAACTACGTGGATGGAACTGGAGGGTATTATGCTAAGTGAAATTAGTCAGTCAGAGAAAGACAAAAATCATATGACTCTACTCATTTGAGGACTTTAAGAGACAAAACAGATGAACATAAGGGAAGGGAAACAAAAATAATATAAAAACAGGGAGGGGGACAAAACAGAAGAGACTCATAAATATGGAGAACAAACTGAGGGTTACAGGAGGGGTTGTGGGAGGGGGTATGGGCTAAATGGGTAAGGGGCACTAAGGAGTCTACTCCTGAAATCATTGTTGCACGATATGTTAACTAATTTGGATGTAAATTTAAAAAAATAAAAAATAAAACAAGTTAATTTAAAAAAAAGGCAGTCATAGCAGAAAAGCTGATTTCTAAATGAGGTCCCTAGAAAGAACACCTGCCTATATATTACTCCCTCCCCAAAAAATGTCCTACATTACTAAGATTGCTCCACTTGATCTGGTCATGTTGCCTGAAATCACATCAATTAGAGATCCATTTCAGTCAACAAGTTTTCTCTTACTACAATATAAAAAAATTTTAAGATGTTAAGTGCCTATTAAACATCAGCGTATTTGTGTTAATTTATTTTCATTGGATTTTTCAAATAAGTTCTGGAAACCACCCACATTAAAGGGATGGGATTTTCCCAGTTATATTAAAAAACACCTTCATTCTCCTTTTTATTAACTTTGAAATCTAAAATCATTTTTTAACTAAACTTTTAATCTTAAAATGATTATAAAAACACATCAGATATACATGGATTATAAAAAAATAATACAAAAAGTCTATCCTTTACTCAATTGCCATCAACTGTTATATCTTGCAAAAATAATGCAAAATTAAAACAAGGATATGAACACTGATACAGGGAGGATACAGAGCATTTCCATCATCACAAAGATCCCTTGTGTTGTACTTCCATAGCCACACTTCTCTCCTTGCCTTCTCTCTTGCCTTAACTGGCAATCTGCATTCCAATCTATAATTTTATCATTTTAAGAATGGTATATAAATGGAATCATACATTACATAACCTTGGGGGACTGGTTTTATCTACTCGGCATATTTCTCTGGTGATTCATCTATGTTGTGCATATCAGTACTTTGTTCCTTTTTATTGCTGTATACTGTTCCATAGTATGGCTGTGCCACGGTTGTTGTTGTTGTTTTCTAACTATATACCCATCAAAGGGTTGTTTCCAGTTTTCCATTATTACCAATAAAACTGCTATAAAAATGTGTGTGCAGGTTTTTGGATGAACATATGTTTTCTTTTCTCTAGGATAAATGCCTAGGAGGTAACTGCTGCATTAAATGACAGTTGAATGCTTAGTTTTTTAAGAAACCACGTATCATTTTACATTTCAACCAGCAGTTGTATCAGTGATTCTCTTTCTCTGTATTCTTGCCAGCTTTGACGTTGAAACTGTTTTTCTGTCTATTTAAAATTCTGTCTTAGCCATTTTGATAGGTGTGTACTGATATCTCATCATGGTTTTAATTTGCATCGTTACATCCTCTCCAATGTCCCTTCATGTCTTTTGCCTATTTTCTATTGGACTGTTTAAGTTTTGAGAACTCTTTACATATTCTCAATAAAGGTCCTTTGCTGGATATGTGGTTTGTAAATAATTTCCCAGACTCTGGGACTTTTCTTTTCATCCTCTTTAAAAAAAAAATTTTTTTTTAACATTATTCATTTTTGAGAGACAGAGACAGAGTGCAAGCACAGGAGGGGCACAGAGAGAGAGAGCAAGAGAGAGAGGCAGAATCCGAAGCAAGTGCAGGCTCTGAGCTGTCGCACAGAGCCCAATGCGGGGCTCGAATCCATGAACCATGAGATTATGGCCTGAGCCGAACTCAGATGCTTAACCGACTGAGCCACCCAGGCGCCCCTCTTTTTATTCTCTTAACTGGGTCATCTGCACAGCAAGAGCTTTTAAGTTTGAGAAAGTCCAAGTTACCAATTTTTCTTTTTATGGAGAATGCTTTTGGTCTCAAGTCAAAGAATTTTTTGCCTGGTCCTAGATCCCCCCAAAAATCTCTATTTTCTTCCTAAAAGCTTTACAGTTTTATATTGTAGTTTTAAGTCCATGATTTATTTTGAGTTAATTTCTGTATGAAGTGTAAGATGTAGGTCAGGGTTGGTTTCTTACCTCTGGGAGTCCAATTGCTCCAGCTACACTTGTTGCAATAGCTATCTTTCTTCAACTGAATTGTTTTTGTATTTTTGCCAAAAATCAGGTGAACATATTTATATGGGTCTATTTCTGGAGTCTCTATTCTATTTCACTGAGAACAATGTGTCTATCCCTCCACTAATACCACAAAATCTTTACTATTGTGGCTACATTAAGTCTTAAAATCGGGTAGGCTGATTCTTCCCATTCTAGTTCATTTGATTTTTCAAAAAAAACTATAGGACAATATTGTCTATATCTACAATAAATCTTACTGGAATTTTGATAGGAATTGTGTCAATCTATATGTCTAGTTACGGAGAATTGTTATCATCTCTGTCTCCAATCTTCCAATTTATGAATACTTTCTATCTCTCCATTTTATGTAATTTTCTGTTATTTCTTTTATCAGCATTTTATGGTTCTCAGCATATAAGTCCTATTAACATTTTATTAGATTTATACCTAAGTATTTTCCAATTCTTTAGAGCAATTATAAGGGATATTTTTAAAGTCATTTCCACACGTTCATTGCTAGTATACAGAAATACAATTGACTTCTGTATGTTTTCTTGTATCCAGTGAGCTTGATAAACTAACTTATTAATTCTAGGTTTGCTGCATTTTTAAAAATAAACTTCTTAGGGGGCACCTGGATGGCTCAGTCAATTGAGCATCCAGCTTCGGCTCAGGTCATGATCTCATGGCTCGTGAGTTTGAGCCCCATGTCAGGCTCTGCACTGAAAGCTCAGAGCCTAGAGCCTGCTTTGGATTCTGGGTTTCCCTCTCTCTCTCTTTGTCCCTCCTCACCACCCCATCTCAATTATAAACATTAAAACATTTTTAATAGATTTCTTAGAATTTGCTACATAAAAAATCATGTCATGTCATCTGCAAATTGAGACAGTTTTGTTTCTTCCTTTCCAATCTGTATCTTTTATTTCCTCTTCTTGCCTTATTGCACAGGCTGGACTTCTATCACTATTTGAATAAGAACGGTGAGAATAGATAATCTTGACTTGTTCCCAGACTGAAGACAATAGCATTCAGCCTTTCACCATTAAATAGAATAAAAACTATACATTTTATCAAATAAAGAAAGTTTCCTTCTGTTTCTATTTTTCAGTTCGTATCAAGAACAGGTGCTGAGTTTTGTCAAATGCTTTTTCAGTGTTGATTAATTTGATATCATTTTTCTTCTTTAATCAGTTAACATAGTGGGTTGTATTAATTTATTTTTCAAATATATAAACTAGTCTTGCATCTCTAAGATGAACCACATGTGGCCATGCTGTGTAATTTTTATATTGCTGAATTCTTTGTTAATATTGGTTAAAGATTTTTCCATCTGTATTCAGAAGGGATATAGATCTATAGTTTTATTTTTTGTACTATCTTTGATTTTAGTATCAGTATAATAATATTAACTTCATAAAATGAACTGAGAAGTGTCCCTCTTCTTATATTTTCTAAAAGAGCTTGTATACAACTGGCACTAATTCTTCTTCATATGTTTGGTAGAATTCTCATATTTAAATCCCTTTTTCTTACACGTCAGCTCTTTCCCTTATGACCTAGGTAACCTAGACACATTACTCAACAGTAAAATGAAGACAGTAAAATTTACCCTACACAGTATTTTTCAGTTAAAGGTAAAGAGCTTAGAACAATATCTGCACAGTGACAGGTGTAATTATGATTATGATTATTTCCTGTATCCAATCAGTCACTAAGCCCTTCAATTTTCCCTTTAAATATCATCTCCAGAGTGAAATCTAGGATGAGATAAGAGAGGCGCCTAGAGCACAAAATTTAAGGAGGTACTCATCCTAGGTGAGTATGCCTCTCTTGCCTCACCCTAGTACCAACCCTGCTCTTCTCCATCACTTCTTTCTACTCCTGCAATCAGTCTAATTTGCGCCTTTATTCACCCCTGTGCTTAGACATTTTAACAGCCTTCTAATGGTGAATCTAATTCAATCTCTCCTTGTTCTAATCTAATAAGACATCTCCAAATCTTCTTAAAAATAAAGCTCTCTGTTCAAAAATTGCCAAGAGTGCCTTACTGATTACACAATATAGTTCAAATCCTTTAGGAACCGACATAGGTATACAATACTGTCTTAAGGTTCACTAGCTGCAAGCAATAGAAACTGATTCTGGAGCTAAACTAAACAAAAAGCAATTTATTGAAAGGATAGGTGCTAGTTCCTAGAATTTAAGGAAAAATTTATCTCTGCCTGGGGAAAGACAGGAACCATGTTAGCTCTGGGGATGTAGATAAAAAGATCTAATAGACTCCTCAGGGCATCACATTCAGAATGAGTCTACTCCATCCATTTTCCATCCTTGGGCCTCTATTAGGTTAGTCATATGCTCACCCTAGGCCGGGGGAGGACAGGACACTTTGATTAACTGTCTTAACAAAACAATTCCCAGTTGGGGAACGTAGGGGAAGATACCTAAGGGCTAGGTTTTGACAGTGAGATTCACCACTATATCTCTAGCATATAGAACAGTGTCTGAAATACAGTATGAGCTCAGTAAATATTCGCCAAATGAATCAGTTGGGAGAAAATAAAAGTACCTAATCAGAGAAGTGAAAAATGAGTGGTGAACAGGGGAAAACAACAGATATCAATATAAAAGCTCTCTGCAATCTAGCCATACCTTACATGGATGTCTTCCATTCATTTTGGAATGGATCTCCTAAGTCCCATTAATAACAATTGCTATTATTACATAGCACTTTTCAAGATATTGAGTGATTCTACATACTTGAGTTTACATCATCCTTGGACTTTTCATTTGCCCAAAATTTCACCCAGTCCTCAGTCTTTAGCTTAGTTTCAATTCTGTTATGAAGCCTTTGTAAATAATTTCAAACCATATTTATCTCTCTCTTCCTTGAAAACTTATGTCACTGCTGTGGGTTACTATTTTACTCTTGATGTGTTGCCCTTGCCTCAAAAGCTAATATTTGTTTGAGTTCTGGGTCTTGTAAAGTAGGATCTTATAATTCCCTGTATTTTTCCCCTAATGAATTGGGTAATACTCTGCACCCAGAATATATTCAATATATATTAAAATGAAAACATTAGGCAAATATTTTTGTAAGATTTATTTTTCTCAATGCAATTAAAACCCTTACTAACCTACAGATGAATATATAATTCAGCCATAAAATATTGTTCTTTATAAAATTAGCATGAATTTTAATTTTGGAAGTATGCTGATATAAATTTTATCAAACATATGATGCTTATAATGCACTTATGAATGAATACTACACATTGTAGTAGCTCCTCCTTCCTCTTTCTCCTCCTCCACCTCACAATAAGCCATGTCTTCTGAGTACATACAGGCTCCTGTGTGGTTTCCTGCCTTTGAAACTGGGAGATCTGAGACTCATTTCTGACTAAGACAATGTGAAAAAAGTGATGTTGCATGATATATAAGGTTAAGGTTGTAAGAAGTCCTTGAGGTGCCATGTGGGTCTCTTGGACTCTGTGTCCTAGGAGAGAAGGCCACCAGCTAAAAAGTTAACCTACTCTAAAACATCCATGCTAGAGGAAGCCCAAGATAGCCATGTAGAGAGAAAGAGATGTCTTGTCAGCCTCAACTATTCCAGCCATTTGAATTAAGTTGTCATACATGTGATTGAAAAAGACATCTTGGGTGTGTAGTCCACTTGAGACTTCAAGTGACACTAGTCTCAGATTGTTACTTAAAATCATTACATTTTGCAGGGCACATGGGTGGTTCAAGTAAGTGTCCCCCTCTTGGTTTCGGCTCAGGTCATGATCTCACAGTCCACGATACTGAGTTCCACATAGGGCTTCTCACTGACAGCATGGGGCCTGCTTGGGATTCTCTCACTCCCTCTCTCTCTGCCCTTCCCCTGCTCACACTCATGTGTGTGCGCTCTCTCTTTCAAAATAAAGAAACTTTAAATAAATAAATAAAATAAGTAAATAAAGTCACTATATTTTGCAGGTACTTTTAGGCAGAACATATAATCAAAATACATCCTTAAAACATAATCACTCAGGCACATGCAAAACAGTATTATAATATACATATATTTTGTATTTCAGTTATATCCCTAAAGCTATTACTATTTTGTCTATTGTTGTTTTTCATGGTTTTGTTAATTCTATTGCCACTTTTAGTTTTATTCCATTATTTAATATTATGAATTATAATTGGCTTATTAATAACAGTAACATAGTAACAGAAAATATTTTCTCTTTGTAGAATCCACTCAAATGTTTATTAAAATATGTAGCTTTTAAATAATTTTTGAAAGTAGGAATAATGTCTTGATTTTTCTTTATACTAAGTAGTACAAAGTAGTTATCCAATAAAAGTTGAGAACTGAATTGATGAGTAATGGGAAAGGATCCTTTGGTGAAAAATTCCTTCAAACGCCTTGTAATGAATCCACCACTGACCCTGTTAATTTTTTTTAAAGTCTTTTTATGTGACATCCATAGTCACATCTGTTTAAAATTCTTAAGTTTTTATTCTAATTCAATAGTACCCATTCTAATTCATTATTACTCCAAAATGCATATTGTAATTAACCAACAATCAATTCACAAGTAAAAATAAAATATTTTGACATTTTAAATGCATTTGAGGGCCTAATATGAAATAATTAGAAATAAATACAACAGTCTTTTAACACAGCTTTTGAACAAAGCTAGAAAAACTTTTCTAAAAGCCTTTCTTAAACTTTTTATCAAAGTTTTGCAAATGTCCATTGTTATTTTATAAACTTAATAGAGCAATAGTTTCTTAGAAATTAAGTGAGTACCTATTGCAATTCTCTTTTCTATATGTACCATTAATAAGTTTGAATTTTCTGCTATAACTGTTTATATACCTACTTTACAAAATCAGTCTCTAAGAAAACCTTGATTGTGACTATCTGGAAAAATAACAAATATATCTCTATTTACTAAAACCTCAGTCTTCCATACTTACTGATTTGCTTTCTAGTTCATGAAAGTAAATAGATTTCTAACCATTTCAGTAGTTTAGTTAAGAAAAGAAAGAAAAATCACTAACAGTTGTATAAAAGGCTGAGAACTTATTTATCTCAATGCATTCACAGTGTACTTTTAAAAGAGAAAAATCTAGATGTCCATCAGCCGGAAAATATATTATATAAGGGACTGAGAATAAATTAAACATGTGCAAAGATTCTCAAGAGGGTCTTCAAAATGAAGCTGCCCATGAGACATGATGTTAATCAAGTAATTGAAGGAAAATAAAAAAAAAAACAAAACAGGCTGGCTAAGTACCTATTTACTGAGCTATTTCTGGGTTCAACAAATTGGGAAGATCTAAGAGATAAGTATTTAGGTATTCCTAAATTACACCTCTCATATTTTTACTACCGTCTTTAAAATTTCTCACACAGTCGCTTTACAGAATTCCTGGAGATATGGATTGCTACAGCCAAGGGGCCTGGGGGGCGGGAAAGTCTGTTTCACCCTTTTTTATCTTCATAAGACAGAAGTTTAATGATTAGGACTGGAAGTCCATCAAAAACCCTGACTGATTGGCTTAGTTCGGATAGAACCATACAGCATCATATCAAACTGCAAAACAAAGGAAGAAACACCAGGAATTTGAATCAAACTACAAGGGCAAGGTCAAAAATAAATGGAGATTCATACAGGACCAAGTATAAGGAAAAGCAGAATGGTGGGCCAATCAAGATGCAAAATTCAGTGTCAGGTTAGGAGAAATAGGTCAGGAATAACAAATTCAGATCCCAAAGTGGGAAAGTGAGGCACTGAGGTTTGGAGTCCTGGGCTGAACCAGGCTCCCTGGTAGAGAGGAGAAGGTTCCAAATGATCTCTTCAATACACCAGACTGTACTTGATATGAGTTACACCTCTACCTATCCGTAATGCATATGTTAATTCCTAAACACCTAGCCCCAAGGGTCCCAAAATAGCCTTTACACACTTTCCACAGCCAAATGTTAAAGAATTTTCTCCTGGCGTTCCTACAGCAGTGGTCACAGCAGACAAATGAATGATTACACCTTTGCATGATCCTTACTTATAACTGCTTATGTAGGAGATGACCAAGTAACTCTGAAGAGGTAAAATAATCATTTTATCATCTAAGATTTCTAGTGTTCTCTTCTTTGGATATAAAAACGTATACTAAAAACCTACACTGGACATTAAGGTAAAAACTAAAAGGAGGGAAGCTATCAATCTAAGAAAGTACAGTGGATAGTGGCTAGACAGAAATATATATCCTTTGAATAATATAAATCATAAAACCTCAGTATTAAAGACCCTTCAGCCAACTGAGATGCATGGAAAGATTATGATGGAAGAAAAATTATTGTATTACACTCAAGTTAGAAAGTCAGTATTCTTCCATTCGTAAAACTATGATCCCAATGCACCAAGACCTCACTCCCTAATAATAATTGATCAAAGGAGAGTGATTTCACTGCTTACTTGCACTGATGTCAGTGAAAGATCAGAACCTATAAGAACCTGCCAACAAAATACTCCAGACAAGTGTAAAAATCTATGAAGTGTAAGGAGTATAGCCCCCACACTATAAAGAAAAGAAAATCTTACAGCTTTTTCTAAAGCATCAATCAAATCAGAACGAAGTGCCACAGAGAGGATTTTGCTTTATGAAGTGCTGGCTTCCTTCAAGGTCATTCATGACCGTGATGCAAAGATGTCTGCAATACTGTGCTTTCAGTCTCCGCACCAGAGGAGTGCCTAGGGTCCTTACTTAATGAGTTTACTAGCTGGGCTTCATCTTAATAGAAGCAGTTGAGTTCTAAAAAAAAATTTTTTTAATCTCAGCTCAGTGCAGTCTCTCTAACAGCTACAAAAAAAATAAACAATACTCTTATTATAAAATAATGCAGAGTAAAATAAATGTGACATCCAAAGGGTCACTAAATATTGTCATTACTAACCTCCGTTTCTCTCATTGTGCTCTCTCATTATTCATCACTGTGCTCAAAATCTACAAAATATTTACCTTTTAACATCAAACTTCATAATTGTTGCTCTCCTTTCTCCTGAAGACACTGTTCATTTACTAAACTTCAAATCTTTAAAAGATAATCCAAGTTGCAAAGGATATAAAATGTCTAAACCAATAGATTGTGAAGTAAGATTAGAATTAGGGAGCAGATAAATCTGAAAATGTGTGGACCTAGCATGCAAATTTTGTTAACTATCAGAAGGTACTCGTACTTCCACATTAAAAAGGAAGGAGGAGCGACTGGGTGACTTAGTCCATTAAGCAACCAATTCTTGATTTCACCTTAACTTATTCTTGACCTCACAGTTGTGGTGCTCAAGCCCTGAGTCCCACTCTACACTGACAGTGTAGAGCCTGCCTGGGATTCTCTCTCTCCCTCTCTCTCTCTCTGTTCCTCTCCCACTCACACATGTGCAAATGTGTACTCTGTCTCAAAAAAAATAAACCTAAAAAAAAAAAAAAAAAAAGGAAGGAGACCAGTGAGTACTCTCTATACATTTAATATATTATTCTATCCCTATCTTATTGAAGGTGTCCAATTTAGTCTATTATTCTATTAATGTGTTTTACTTGATAATGCCATCTGGCCTTGTAGTGTTAGAGTCATCACTGATATTTACTAAGTCCTCTTGTTATACTTAAGTAATTCCATGGTAAACTAGCTTCTCTGAGAATATTATTATAATCAGAGGCCTTCAAAAGGATCACCAAATTTTGCTTCTCCACTGAGATCCTCCTATCACACTCAGCATATAAGAACTGAATGGCCAGGAAAACCAGGTAAATTCCAGACAGGTTATCAATGAGGACCCTATCCAGGGTCATAAGAGGAGCCACAAAATTCTAGCTGTATTTTTAAGTCTATGTCTATTAAAAACAATCCAAATAACAGTGCTGAAAAGAATTTTATAATTTAAAAGTGCCATAAAAACTAAAGACAACAAATAATACAGTAATCAGTACAACAAATAATAATATTCAACGCTAACAATGAAGAAAACCTAGAAAATCTAACACAGACCATAAAATGCCAGCAAAACTATTTTCATTTTCCAAATTCTCCTAAGAAATGCATCACTACCTCCTAGGAGTGCTTTATTTCTTTTGGTACCCTTTAACACAATGCCTGGTGCTCAACAGATATTCAAAAAAATATTTGTTGAACAAAGCAGTGAATGAAAAAAAAATGAAATTAAGTAAACTAAACTATAGGCACTAACTCCCTGAGGTTAGTCAAGTACCATTTACTACGTGGAAATAATCTTTCACAAATTACTTAAAGATAACCAGAGAACTTAGCATACATGGATTAGTCGATATTCAAAGACATTTTTGTTTTGAAAAAAAAAGTATTTCACTGGAAAAATTTTAATTTATTAACTTCAAAGTCACTTCTATTACACTAAACAATAAACCATCTAACATAAAGCAATATCTGTAACTAAACATTCTTTATTAAAATATAGATTAACAAATTCTAAATCTACCAAATTTCATATATAATAGAGAATAAAACCTTCCAAATGTAAAGTAAATACAAGCTAAATAACTTCTCTTAATAACCTCAACCATGTTGAAAACATGTAATCCTATTATTTGACATGGTTGTTGGATATCCATTCACAACGTCCTTTAATTTCTCTCACCTGCAATGTTTTCAGGGACTGAAAAAACCCTAGTCCAACCTCTCTATGTTCTCCCATGCAAGTTCTTTATATCTTGCCCTCATGGTATTTCCAACTGTCTGCCTTAAACAAAGAGTCCTTGCTGGCGTTGGCTTGTTGCTAGTCAGTATTTAGCTCTCTCTTTCTGTAGCTAAGAGAGAACAACCATCTGCTTCCCACAGCTTTTCATCCCTATGATAGCTTTCTGCTCTTTCCTCTTCCAACTCAGAAACAGAAAGCAAGAGATAAAACAAAGCGTCTTAAGTCCACAACAAGATGCAGAACACCCAGGAGAGTTCCCTCCCAATCAGGAAAATGCTTCCTTAGCAACCAAGTTACTAAGGCTAATTAACCTCCTTTCTCTATCAATATTCAATTTACATTAAAGCCCTTTTTGGGTAAGCCCTTCAGTTTTACAATGAGCTTTCTGGCTGAGAAAAAGGTGTTTCTGTCTTAAAGGAGCCGGGCCTTTTCTTCTGAATGCCTGTAAGGGTGATTTGAACTTAACACAAGCATTAGGGTATTTCTTAATGTGATGGAAGCGTCTGAAAACAGAAATGTCAGAGAAATTAAGTACAATCAACCAACATATGCCTAACGTGAGACTGAGACATTTCAGAGCAAGTAGAGACTGGACACCGTGGAAAATAAGACATAAAGATGCTTTGTAGCTGCCATTGCTTCATACTTGCCTTGGCTGATTTATATCCCTTTCCATGACCAACAAAGCCCAGGTTACCACTAAATAATCACAATATCAGTACAACTTCAGAGAAAAAAATGCATGGAAGAGAGGAGCACAGACAGTATAGAGACCAAGAAATTTCATTTCAGGTGAGAAAGTTAAAAATTGGAACTAGCGAGGAAACAGCACTTCAAAGTCATGAACTATTTCAGAAGTAGTAAAAACTATAACACATTTAAACAAAAGGAGGTGGTTTTAGAACCATGTACAATTGTACAATGAAAATTCTCCCCTCTCCAAGATTTCATGCAGTGAGATGAAGGTTAAATTTTTTTTACCCTCACAATTACAGTAATATACTGTATTCCGGTTAAGGTAAAGAAAATTTCACAAATATTATACAAGAGGTAATTAGTTGTCTTCTGATATTCATTTTCCAGGTCTTGATGAAGTAAAATCCTTTGTTGACTAATTTTAAAGTTTCTTTAAATTCTACATATGATGTAATATGGAACAACTTGTATACAGCAATTTATAATGGGCTCTGTTATAAATCATCCTTTGGCAGCTTTGGTAGCAGCTCTCCAGTATCAACACACGATACCACTGTATTTCAAAATAATCCTTGCTGCTAACAGTCACAACACAACACAGAAATTCAGCACCAGTTTTGTTTCCCAGTGTTGTCAATTAACCTTGTAGAAGTCTATCCACTTGCACACATTTACTCTGAAACAGTAAAGCTGCCTTAAGTTGCATTAATAAAAATTAACATTTGTTAATCCTTGCACCCATTATCCTATTTGATCCTCATAAACCACCCCTTGAGGCAGGGACTGTTACAGTGCCCTTCGACTGCTGATATGTTTGATGTTGAGAAAGAGCGGAGAAAGGAATATAAACTTTATCAAGCACTGTGTTTTATTTTCACAGCGCTGGCCAGTTGTTTCTTCCATGATATCATTTAATGCACACATCAACCCCACTTATGCTCAGCCCCCAATTCCCCACCTCCTGACTCCCTTAAGTATTTGGGGCCCAGGTTTACAGATGAGGGATTTGAGGCTCAAAAAGGTTCAGTAACATGTTCAAAGTACACAGCTAAAATGAGGGAAGGTTGGGATTTAAAACCAAATTTGCCCAACTCCAAAGCCCTTGCTCTTTCAACCATGCCATGCCACCTGCTACCCAAAGCCCACGGCGGCCCCATTACACTACTCTCAGAATCCTTTCAACTAACATTAGCAATCACCAAAAGTCTAGGCAGTATTTTCCAAATAAGAGTCATAAGCCATTAGCAGGTTCTGAAATCAAGTGGTGGGCCTCGACGAGCATTTTTTTAAAAATTAAATACAGCAGAATAACTAGTAAAACAGGCTATATTTTTTTTAAAAAAAAAGTTGTTTCATAAGCCTTGGTTTCAGGTATGTGCATATGCAATATACTGGGTCCTACTATAAAATGCATTTCTTATTGTGGGTTTATATCAAAAAGTATGAAAGCCACTGGTCTCAAAGGATGCACTCACATAGACACAGGACAGGGAAAGACTTACCAAGGGACTGGAAACTATTCAATGCTCAGTTCTGTTCACTTAAATAACATCAGGAAACACAGGACAGGAAGCCCCTTCTCAGACAAGGAAGAAAAAGGATTACCTAGAATCAGCATAGGAGGAGGATGCTGATTGTATAATTACACACCTCCTTCACAGCAGCTCCAGTCCATCAAGTATATAGTATGGTTTATTTTTTATAGCACTAATTATGCAATTATCCATAACATTAAATCAGTTCCACCTGATTCAGTCTAGCACAGGTTTCCTGAAACATTCATTTGTTTATTATTTTTAAAAAGAGCACTAAACTACCAATCATACATACAAGTATGGAAGCTGTATAAACTTTTTTCAAAAAAGATCTGTCGAATATGATATTTTTGGTCTTTTTGGAAAAATCGAAATTTCATGTTAATATACTTTGGAGCTTCTATAAACAACATATTTCAGACAAGTATATTCTCACTTTTTTTTACCTTTTTATTTCACAAAATACCTATCATAGAGCAATAATGCCACACTGGATATTTTCACAAGACAAGCCTTTCTATAGAATAAAACTTTCTATTGGTAGTTCTTTATAATATTTTTTCTGGTAGACCCCTCATTCAAAATGATTCTCTGAGAAAATGCTACAGGGTAAGTTTAAGCTATGAATCCTATGCTCAAGGATTTGAGCAGTTGAGTAGGGGGATAACACTAGAGACTACAGCTTCCACTAAGTTGCTTCCTATCACCTCTAAGCAAAGATATAAATAACCCCCAGCTACCAACCAATATCGGCAACAGCTGTAGAACATCCAGAAAGACTCACCAGATACCCTCAAACAAACAATAGACTAAAACAGGGAACACAGACAAGGACCAGAGCTAGGAGAAAGCACATTCAAATTATAGAACTCATCTGATTCTCCTACCCACATATTCACACTGCCTTTTGACTCCTCCTAACTCTTTAAACTTGTCTGACACACTCAAATACTATTCATTCGTGAAATGCAAAGAAGATCCAGCACACTCCAGAATGGCTGAGGCAATCACTCATGTCCTCCTTATTCCCCACCTAACCTTACTGCAGTTTCATCTCTGCCTAACTTCAAACCTGTGACACCATCATTCCCTCTAATTTGGGGGGAAATGTTTGTACTACTCTTCTTGGTGTTTGAATCTCAGCTTTCATTAATAGATTCTGACTTGGTCTGTCTCTCTGTTTCTCAGTCCTCCTCATTAACTTGCATGGAGATCCCAGATTCAGGAACCTAACAACGTACCAACAATCTGGTCAAGGCCCTAACTCAGACAGCCTATTGCTCCTCAGAAGAGGAGATTTAGTCAAACCATATTAAAAACTCTAACTACTTCTCAAATCAGTCTAAAGTCTCAACACTCACATGTGCAGCCCCAAATTACTTTCAATGCAGAGCCACTCTTGCTTACCAACATTCCCTTCTACACTCACCACCATGTAGATCTCTGACAGCCATTCCCCAGAACCTGAGACGTAATAAGTGGTTAAGAAAGAAAGAAAGAAAGAAAGAAAGAAAGAAAGAAAGACAAAACAAAACAGTCAAAAACAAAAACAAAAAAATCCCCAAGATACTAGACTTCCTGCCAGGTCAATTCCAACACCTTGTGTCACCAAATGAGTATGATTTGGAAAAACATTTTGGAAGTTAGTGTCACACTTCAAGAATGTCCAGCATGTGCTACAGCCTCTTCCCTAAATATTGAAAGTCAGTGTAGAAACAAAGATTGGTCAATGGGTTCATAAGGCAGCCAAAGGGACAGAGGAACAGATGGAATCCCAGCCCTCAAGTTTCTTGTTGCCAGATTCCACCCATGTGTTTTTAAGTCAGTCTGATTTGTCAAAATGCCAGCTGTCAAACTGAAAAGCTATGGGCACTTCAGCTTTATTCGAGGTAGTTGCCCAAGATCCTCTGATTAGTTCTGTAGTCATGACTCTTGACTTGGCTTCTCATTTTCACCTCCACCCTGCCCTCTGGATTCATCTTTGTTTGTATGAGTTGACCTTCAGCACTCCCCAAGGATTCTGACTTCGGGAAGATATTAGCAACAGAATAATAGTGATAATAAACTGTTAGAAAGAGAGAATAAAAAGAATACTTTGTCACCAGTGTCACAAAGTCAAAAAGGAGAGAGAATTTATGAAGACAGGTCTTAGTCAATAGCGTCAAACGTTGCAGTGTGGTCAAGGGGGAAAAGAACACTAGATGTGGTGATTACAAGGTAACTAGTAACTTAGAAGAAATCAATTTCCATAGCTTGATTTTGATAGAAGTCAATAGAAAAAGACTTGAAGTTGAAATGAGTGACAAGAGTGAAGGTATTACAGATTGCTTATTCAAGAAATCAGGTAGTGAAGGAAAGAGGTGAGACAGGATTATAGAAAAGAGAAGTGGAAACATAAGTGTGGCATAAAAATGTGGGACCATGGAACTTAGGTGTTGTGGGCATTACTGAGACGGCAAGGTCAAGACTAAGTAAGAAAGCAAGAGAAATAAAAAAGGGACTGATATCATGGAGGGTCTTGAGACAAAAACACTGTACAGAGCACATTCAGAGGGAGAAAAGTATAAATATAGTTAAAAATAAGTCTATAAACAGGAGAATTACATAGTTTGAGATCATCATTATATTTATTCTCTTTTGTTTCACATCTAACAAACCCAAAGTGATGCTGAGGGTGAACTACTTATTTCAAAAATAGTTACTGGAAAGAAAGCATTAATAATAGAACTTCAAGATTAGTCAATGGTCATTTTAACTCTCTCATCCAAGAGTCTTACAACTTTCAGATTACAACTTCTCTTCCTTCAAAATATGCTGGGGATGAGCAACAAGAGAAGAGAGACCACATTTAATTACCCAGGCTGCTGTACCCTCTGACCCACCAGCCAAAGAAGGCATTCTTTTAGGCATCCATCTAGACATTCTTTATGTAGCACTGCCAGCTTGATAGCCTTCTTACTCTTTCCAATCCATTCTAAACTATAGCTGAGACAAACCTGTACTCTGCAACTAAGACTCCTTTGACGTCAGCTAGAACTAGATGTAACTTCTCAATGCTTATCACAAATACAAAAGACTAACAATGCGCTAAGAGCAAAGAATACCTCTAAAATAACAAATTTGCAAGCACCATATGGAAAAACATTATTGAAGTTCCCATGTCCCATTTATGCAATCAGAAGCAATATTGTTAAAAGCACTTTGATGCCTTATTCTTAGTTTTTCCTCTTAGCTTTTCACTTTGAAAAACTGTAACAAAGTCCAATACTTCATTTTTTCCACAGTCTACTACCTTAGGCACATAAATCCAGAAATAAACTTCAATAAATATTCCCCAAAACTTTGTAAGTTAATAATGATAAAATATTTATTCGAACAGTGCGGCCTTTTAGTTAAGTTAGCAGTATATTAGATGGGAAATTCTAGAGAGTTCAATCTACAAAAATTAAAATACAGGTTATATTAGTTTCCAGCATTTATATGCCAGACACTGGGCTAGATTGTAAGGACACAGTGGTGATCAGATTAATCTAACCAGATCAGTGCTCAGACTTCAGCAGTAGGGTTTGGAACCACTAACCCAATTTGAAAATGTTTTGCTCTCTCCCTGCAAAAAAAAAAAAAAAAATCTATCTGTGTTTTTAATAAAGCTCTTTAATAGTGGGCACTTCAGGTACTAGTGGGAGAAATATGGGGAGCTATAGAGTCCTACTATGTAAGTAGCCATCTATATGCATAACTGTCCCTAGTTCTGAGCAATGGTTCCACAGTAAAATAATATTCTGTACAACAGTTAATCTTTATCTGACAGTTAAAAAAAATCCCAACAAGTAACTAATTTCACTCAAGCTACCAAGAAAACAACCCTCTAAACATCTAGAAGATTACAGTTCACCATGAGATCACACATTTCCATTGTAACATTCAATTTCTTTAGAGTATATGACAACATTGTTTTTGAGCCCTGCATAGAAAATTATGCTAATGGATATTTCTTTTACTCCAGAAAATAATCTTTTAATTAACTTTTTCAATTTAACTAAGGGAAAAAAAGGATTTTAAATATAATTAATAATTCTGAAAACTCAAATATTTTAGATTCTATTTAATCTTTTGTAAGATCAAATCTCATTGTAATATATTCCAAGCAATGTATCCTATCCCCAACCATACACTGAGTTTCCACTGGCTAAAAAAAAAAAAAAAAAATTCTGGGGTCCCTGAGTGGCTCAGTCAATTGAGCATCCAACATTTTTTTTTTAATTTTTAATGTTTATTTATTTTTGAGAAAGAGAGAGAGAGACAGAGTCTGAATGTGGAAGGGGCAGAGAGAGAGGGAGACACAAAATTCAAAGCAGGCTCCAGGCTCCGAGCCATCAGCAGAGACTGATGCAGCAGGGCTCAAACTCACAAATTGTGAGATCATGACCTGAGCCAAAGTCCAGGTGTCCTGAGTGTCTGACTCTTGATTTCAGCTCAGGTCATGATCTCAAGGTCATGGGATCAAGTCCCGCAAGAGGCTCCAGGCTAGGCATGGAACCTGCTGAAGATTCTCTCTCCCTCTCCCTCTCCCCTTCCCCTGCTTGCACTCATGTGCACTCTCTTTCTCTTGTTTAAAAAATGAAATTAAGTAAACATTTTTAAAAATCAAAGGGGGAGAAAGAAGTGCAAAATAATGGTTTCACTTTCATTTATTTTAGATTTGACTGTAAAATCAAGATATCCTGCTCAGAAATTCTCCATGAGAAAGTACCCAAATAAAGTTTGAAACCCTCAATCAATCCATTAAGTATATTTCTTAAAGTATTTCGTGGAAAGCATCTCAAACTCATTATAAGAAACAGGAGGAACATACAATTAGAACAACTAAAGTAATACATTAAGTGTCCTTCCTCAGAAACAATTGGTTCCTGTTAGACCTTTATAACTGGACATAAACATTCCACATTGAAAGCTTGTCAGATTTTGATACAGAAATACCAGTTCAGGGATGCCTGGGTGGCTCAGTCAGTTAAGTGTCTGACTTTGGCTTAGGTCACGATCTCATGGTTTGTGAGACTGAACCCCACGTGGGGCTTGCTGCTGTCAGCTGAGAGCTTGGGGCCTGCTTCGGATTCTCTCCCTCTCTCTCTCTCTCTCTCTCTCTCTCTCTGCCCAACCCACAACCCCCACCCCTGCTCGCACTCTATCTCTCTCTCTCTTAAAAACAAACATTAAAAAATTAAAAAAATATATATCAGCCCAGTATTCTCTCAAGTACACATCTATGGCTAGAAATAACCTTACTTTTGATTTTTAAAAAGCCTCAATATTAGAGCTATACATAAAGGAAACTTTCCAATATAACTTGCTGCTGAGATAAAATACAATGGCCATGCCAGGTGCCTTTACAAAAGCTTTTCTACTAACTTGATAAATAGAAAAAAAATTAGTTATCTACCTGAATTGACTCATCTTGATTTCTCTCAAAAAATAGATTCTCTCTTTGCCAAGGAAAAAAGAGTACAGGGAATTTCCAGCGTAGAACTAACCTTAGGAAGCCATTTAGGGGAGCGGCTGGGTGGATCAGTTGGATGACCATCTAACTTCAGCACAGGTCATCATCTCATGGTTCATGGGTTCAAGCCCCACATGGGGCTCACTGCTGTCAGTGCAGAGCCTGCTTCAGATCCTCTGTCTCCCTGTCTCTCTCCCCCTCCCTCAGTCTCTCTCTCTTTCTCTCTCTCTCTCTCAAAAATAAATCATTTTTTTAAAAAGACATTAAGGCTATAGGTTCTCAATTAACCTAACACACTCTGAATTTTGCAAAGTAATATTCATTCAGGTACGTAGGGCCTAGAGAAGAAGGAAGATTCAGGAAAGTGAAACATTTCCCTGTACGACTCCGTGGCTTCACAAGAGAACACTAAGTTGCTTTAACACCCCTAAGATTTCATTAGATCAAGCAGTTCTAGTGCCATATCTTTATACGTACTTTCTGGCGAGTATTAAGAATAACTTAACAAACATAATTTTATAATAAACAATATAAAATATAAAATATTTTATAATATATGTTTTATAATATAAAATATTTTATAATATAATATATTTTATAATATAAAATTTATAATTTTATAATAAATACTATATTTAGTGTAATAATCCACAGTTTAATTACAGCTGCAAATCCTAGTCGGACCTGGTTGGTTTTGAGCATATCCTATACTCCCCACTTTCAAATACCACATCACTCTATGGCATATTTACACTCTAAATAAAATAAAAATTTGCTTTGTCTTTTAATTTTATCAAAATACCTCAAGAAAAACACAAGAGTGCAATTGGATCTGCTGTATTAATAGTTATTTTCTTTAACAACCCATTTATCTATCAGTGTTAAATTCATCATATCAATAAATAAAAACTGACTGACTACTACACATGTGTCCATTTGTATCAATGCACATTAAATATAAAAGGCTTTCTGGTATTCTAACATTGCTTTAATAATTACATCTTCAAATACTAAGGGTAATCATGCTTATTACTCATTAGTTACATTTACCAACAGGTCTATACTTTAGTCTAAAAATAGCAGTTGCTTTACAAAGAAACTGTTAATACTGAGAGCCGTTGCTTGTCACTTGTTCCATTATTAAACACACATACACACAACATTATGACATAGGAGTCTATTTTGGACATACAAAATAGAACTCATCCTAGAAGCCACTTAATAAAATCCTTAGGGCAAATGAGTATATTTGAAGACCTGGTTACCTCAGAAGATCATCATTCTCTTGAATATGTTCTTTTGGCAATTGAGATCATCTCCAGTTACTGATTCTCGGCTTTATGCTTCAGGGAATTTATGATAGGTTGTTTTTGTTGAGGGCTTTCTATAATATTCTACCTGCCCTGGACTAAGGAAAGTCCCAGTTAGTGAACTACAAGGCCCTAGGACAAAAATCCTTTCTCCAGTAGCATGCTATTGCTATCTTTATGACTCTATCATTTTCATAGTTTTAAAAAATGTAATCTGAAAGTACAACCTGAGGCTCTAAAGTAATGAAGATAGTAAATGAATAAATAAAATATGCTCCACACCTATCTCTGACACCATTTCAAGAGGAAAAATTCATTTATATCAAAGATTTTAAGTTGAGGCAATAGATTTCTTTTGGTGACTGCTAAGGAAAATACCTTGCTTAAAAATTTCCAAAGTCTTTGTTGTTATTTCACAAACTCAGAAATGTCACAAGCAAATCATATTAACTACTCTCAACAACAAATGTCCTTTTTTTAAAAAAAAGAGAGAGAGAGAGCACAAGGGATGTGCAGAGGAAGGAGAGAAATCTTAAGCAGGCTCCACACTCAGAGTGGAGCCAAAGCAGGGCTCAATCCCACAACCTTGAGATCATGACCTGAGCTGAAATCAAGAGTTGGACGCTCAACCAAATGAGCCACCCAGGCACCCACAACAATAACTGTCTTATCTAATATGACTAACCTATAAGAATTCCTATTCCTCAAAGCTGACTCTAAACAGCACGCCATTATATTTCAGAGAATTGTGTATACCCTCTCATTCTCTTAACTACCATTTTGAATTACATTTTAAAAATTTCAAAAAGGATATAGATTGTGATTTTCTCAAATTACTTCACTTATACATTCCATTATATTTCACTTTGATTTTTAAAATCCTATGATTATATACATACCATTGGAGATAATTTTGTAGTCATAAAAATCATGAATCCAGCTATCTTTCTACAATCAAGAATGCTGGTTCTGGTTAGGACAAGGAAGTGAGTAGATTTCCCACATCATACATGGCCAAAATAAAAACAAAACAAAACAAAACTGAAGCAACTATTAGCAAAGTCATTCCTTTAAAAACTTTTAAATCAGAAATGTACAGATTTGGAACTTTTGGGCTTTAAAATCTAAAGAGAACTTAGCAGTCCCCTAGCTTAGTCTTCTATACAATAAAGGACTTCTTTCTATAATAGAGGCTAGGTTACATGCTGGTGGCCTGAGGACCATGTGCAGCCCATAGGTATAGTCTGTGTGACCTGCACAATTTTGTTCTGTTTTGTTTTCTTTTGTTTTAATTAAGCCAACACACAAAAATCCAGGTCTTTGCCTTGTCTTGAAAATCCACCTGGAGCCGTATGTCTGCTGCCCCTATTGGACGAGTCATGCCATGTCCACTTCTCCACAGTCCTGCCACTTTTGATACACCCACTTCACTCATTCATCATCTGCCTGGTGCTTTAAGCATCTCAACATTTCAGTCAATGACCACTCACTATTCCAGACAGAGGGTTATCCACTCTGTTGCTGAATATCTCCACAAAAGGAGAGGGAGTATACAACTCTGCAAGTTGACTGATTTCACTGTAGGCAACACTAAACATTAGAGAGAATTATCTAGAATATTTTACAAACACAAACTAGTTCTATCCTCAGAAGCAGAGTAAATTTACTCTTTCTTCCACAGAAGAGGCTTCTAGGTATCTGAAGACAACTAACTTGCCTAGGCCTTAATTTGCAGTTTAATGTCTCCAAAGCCCCAGATATTCCTCATAGTAATCTTTGCAAGCTCACCTGTGGCCCCTGAGATGCTTCTCTGCATGGATGAATTCTATTTATGATTTATTTGTTTTAACTCTTACTTGTGTATTCATTTATTATACATTTTAGTTATCAGTGTTCTTCACATGTAATAATGTAATAGTTCCTTGATCTAGATGAGTGGTTCTCAAGCTTTTTGGTCTCAGTATCCCTTTTCATGTTTAAAATTAATTGGAGATCCCAATGAGCTTTAAAGAAAGTTGTATCTATTGGCATTCACTGTATTAGCAACTAACACTAACATTATTAAAAAATATTATATGTATTAGTTCATTTCAAATACATGTTAACATAATGGCATATTTCTATGAAAAATAAACACATTTTCCAAAATAATATCATCTCCCTGCTTTCACCTAAATACAGAACTTATATAAATATTTCGCTGTAGATCCCATTTTGTTGGTTTCAGGTTACTCTTTGGCAGTGGACACTGCTGAGACCCCACCCACCTCCCCTTAAGGCCAGTGTACCCATCCCCACTTAGCTGTTTTGATTGTTGGCTGATAACACAAAGCAGAATACCTAGTAACACCGGAGACACCCTGCTTGGGAAGCTATGTCTACCTCTACTTCATCCAATGAATGACCGACAAGCCAATAATTGTCACAGAGTACAAAAAGACCCATCCCAATGACACAAAGCGGAAGTAAATCTAGGCATAGTTTGTGCTCCAGAGCTTCCCATGGGGTCAGACCCAAGCTAGTTTCTAGCTGAGAGCACATTCTTCCTTAGCTTTTATCCCTTGTCCTATCCTGCTTCTGTCACTCACCCCCTTCTAAAAGTTATCCCTAACAAATCAGTGAATAAGCACCTCCATCTCAAGCTCTGCTTCTGGTGAACCCAACCTAAGATATCTCTCATCTCACCAAGATTACTGCAATATCGATGCTGTCATACATCAGTTCAACTAACCATCTCAGCTGCGCAGCATCTCAATATGCTAGGCATTCTATTACAGAGCAGTGCACTGGCTCTCAAAATGTGATTGCTGGCCCAGCAGCAGTAGCAGCATTCGGGAACTTTTTAGAACTGCAAACTCTCAGGCCCATTCCAGGCCTACTGAATCACAATTGCCATCACAGAGATGTGCCATAATTAACCAATCCATTATTGTTCTGTATTTCCGCAGTTTCCATTTTTTGCTAATATAAATAATGGTGAAATGAATGTACTTGCAGTTAAATCTCTGTGTACATTTCCAATAATTCTATGAATATTTGTCTTCAATTTACTTTGAGGTAGAAGTATTAAATTGAAAAATAAAATGTACTGATAGATGAATAGAGGGACAGACATGTAATAAAGCAAGCACAGCAAATGTCAATGAAAGACTCTAGGTGAGGAGTATATGGATGTTGACTGCTAAACTCTTGCAACCTTTTCATGTTTGAAATTTGTTAGAAAATGTTGAAAAGATTTCTATTTTATGAGGTTAATTCCTAGAATTGGAATAGATTTTTCGTAGTATGTGCCCGTCTTTAAGCTCTGTGAAGTTAAAACATCAACCAGAAAGTGTCAGTTCCCTCACACTGTCAACACTGCTTTTTAGTTCTTTTCAAATCTCTGCCAACTTGTTAGGCATAAACTGGTAATTCATCTTTTAAATCACCATTTCTGTGTGCATTTTTTAAGTTAATATATAATGAATTGAAAAGCTTCCTAATGTGATGTTGGTTATTTGAACTACGAAGCAGTAATCAGGATTT
Source organism: Puma concolor (assembly GCF_028749965.1). NCBI lineage: Eukaryota > Metazoa > Chordata > Mammalia > Carnivora > Felidae > Puma > Puma concolor. Next base: position 95,028,671 of record NC_141667.1, read on the forward strand.
GAGCGCCTACCCAGGGGCACTTAGCTTATTACCAAGCACAATACCCTCAAGAATAACTTGCAAACTGAATTATATTGGCAAGAGTTACTTCTAGGCCAGTGTCATACACAGGCAGTGGGGAAAGAGAGGTGGGAGTCTAATGCCGGATTGCCAAATGGGTCTGACTTAACAGGTCCTAGGAAATGGTTCTTTCTTCCTTCACAAGAAAATCGTAATCTCGCATTTTACCAGAATGCTCAGAATTCCAAGCATTAGTATTTTCTTCCTTTGTGTTGAGGCAATTAGATTCCCATCAATTCTATTTTAGAATTCAAGTACTTTACTTCAGAATGGGCTCTACAAAATTATGGTGTATCCAAAGGATGAAATGCAATGAAGCCATTTAAAGAACTATGGAATTCTACATTTACTGACATGTAAAGAAGTCTATGATATATTACTTGTGCATTGAAAAAAAAAGAAAAGTATGTACATGTCTGTACGACAGAAAATTTGTGGAAAGATATTTATTATAATAGTGGCTACATATAGTTAAAGGACATATGGCAGTTTTTGTACTCTTTACATATTTCTTGTTTACTTTTGCCATAGATATATAAAAATTTCTTTATTAACAATAACAATATAAGAAGGCTATTTGCATTTTGATAAAAATAAAAATGAAAGTATCCCAGAAAACCACTAAGCCATCAGCACCTTATTAAAATTTAATTTAGGAAGATTTTTAAGTCAAGGTTAAAGTGCCCTAAGGAATGAGACCCAGATCCAGCATAGTTTAAAAGGCATAGAGTTTTAAAGGGAAAAGAGTTAAAGGCAGACTAGGCAAAGAAGTCTCCAGCTATGTATTAATCAGCTAAGGGACATGTCTGTGTTGTCCTGGGAGGATTTCACTGGAGAAAAATCAATAGGCAATGGAAGTCGTCTGTGGTCTTCAGATCCAAGAGAAACCAAAAGGGTGAAGGCTCAGAGTCTGTAAGGACTCAGTAGATCTTTACACTACCACAATTCCTGCTTTCGATATTATAGAAGAAAATACTTCCTGACCAATGATATTCAATTTTTGCCTTATAGCAGGCCCAGGATCCAATGCCAGTTAATGTTTTCAAATATATGTTTAAGATTTAAATTGTTTCCTTTATACTTCAAAAAGACTGAAAAGGAGAATAAGACATATTAAACCACTTACCTCAATGGGTAGACATGTCTGTACACAGGCAGATGTTCCCGAATGTGACATCAGAGTCTCGGGTTTAATTTGAAAGTGTGTTTTGCACATGTAGCCTTCAGAAGAGTCCTGTGTTGCATCACCAAAGAATACATAAGAAAATGCCAATTATTTTAAGAATTCATCATTTTAAGCACTATAGTTTTCCATAAGTTTCAAACTGAGCAATAAAAAACTAAATACATTCAAAGAAATGAGATAATATGGATAAAGAAATTCATCCAATAAACCCTGGACATAGTAGCTACTCATTGAATAGAAGTTTTAATCCTCTACCATTCTCACTTATTAATGATGTTTCCCCCTTCTCTTAGATCTCCCTGCTCCTTCCTAAGCAGTCCATAGCACAATATGGACTATATAAGTCTATATAAGTCATAGAGCAAAACTTCTGGTTGGCAGCTGTTAAAAAGCATTTAAACTTAAAGAAATATTTCATCACATATTAATATTGGTTTCATGGCCTATATAAAAAGAGAAATTTAAGGAGAACTTGCAACAGATCTTGAAGTTAGAAGGGACCTTCCATTTTGACTTCTTGTTTAAGACAAGATCTCCATTAAACGTCACAGGGAAATAATTATGCAGCACTTGCCTGAGCACTTCCAGGAACCCACGCTTTACTCCCTTACATGACTACCGCCTCCATTTTCATACATAGTACATTGTTCATTGATAAAGTATTATACTGCACTGAAATGTTTATCTTTAACCTTAACTCAATGGTTTCAATTCTGCTCTCCAGAGTCTAAACTCTTTTCTACAAAGCCATTCATTCTTTAAAACCTTGATGACAATACCACCATTTTCAAATGTTCCATGGGGAAGATGGGACTTCCAAGCCCTTTACCAATTTGTACTGCTAGCCTCTTTCTTATATTTGCTCTTAAATACAGTAATGGATAATGTTTATCTAATTGTGGTCAGTTCCATTTTTTTAAGCAAAATTTGGTTGAATTCAATAAGGTCCTGTATATGGGGCGCCTGGGTGGCTCAGTCGGTTGAGCGTCCGACTTCGGCTCAGGTCATGATCTCGCGGTCTGTGAGTTCAAGCCCCGCCTTGGGCTCTGTGCTGACAGCTCAGAGCCTGGAGCCTGCTTCGCATTCTGTGTCTCCCTCTCTCTCTGCCCCTCCCCTGCCAATGCTCTGTCTCTCTCTGTCTCAAAAATAAATAAACATTTAAAAAAATTAAAAAAAAAAAGGTCCTGTATAAAAATGTTAACACCTCATGTACAAACATACCTACATATCAATGAATATTATTAATTCTCCACCAAACTATCATACTAACATTCACATTTTAACAGAAATAGTTATAAGTAATGAAGATGAGATTACTGATTCTGACGCAGCAGTTAAAATACAGAATAGCATTCCAACTAAAACAATTCATAATTCACTTAAATACTTTTACTAAGATTCAAAAATCCAGTTTTTATCTATAAAATAAGAAAAGAAAAATTTTATAGTACATTTTAATATTGCTTTTTTTTTTTAATTTTGTGTCATGCCAACAATGTAAGAGCATTGGATTTTAGGTACCTGAGCTAGTTTGAATAATGTCCCTTCTAAATTCATGTCCACCTAGAACCTGTAAATGTGACTTTATTTGGGAAACAGGGTCTATGCAAATGTAATAAAGTTAAGAGGAGGTCATACTGGAATAGGGTAGACCTGAATCCAATGCAACTGGCATCCTTACAAGAAGAGGGAAATTTGGTTACAGACACACAGATACACAGTGGAGAAGGCCACAGAAAAACACAGGCAAAAACTGAAGTGGTGCATCTACAAACCAAAGAATGCCAACAGTTGCCACCAATCATCAGAAGCAAGAAGAGGCAAGGAAAGATTTTTCTCTAGAACTTTTAGAGGGAGTGTTGCCCTGCCGACATACTGCTTTTCAACTCCCAACCTCCAGAACCATAAGAGAATGTACTTGTTTTAAACCATTCAGTTCATAGTACTTTCTTATGGTAGCCCTAGGAAACTAATACAGGAACTATATTTTCTGAGAAATCTGGCGGCACCTTTACAATGCCTCCCAGTTGCCTGGGCTAACACTTTACCAGCACTCACAAAAGAATGCTGCTGTTTGGTCCTGATCAGCACCAGTTCTAATTGGCTGGATCCAACTTATTATGATTGGTTGATACCACTGCCACAGGTTGTTAAACATTTTGAATATCATTCTTCCCTGTAAAGTAAGCTATTAGGTATCCAATATAATCACCTTTTATTATTTCATTCAAGTTATACATTTTGTAGAATTAATCATTTTTTTTAATTCTAGTTCTGCATCATCTAAACGCAAAGTACTTCCCCGATGTCCTTCTACCACTGAAATCTCTACATTTAGACAACATAAATGACATTTAATATTGGTTTAAATTGAGAAAGATATATGTAGTGAGTGTAGTTGTTGTTGCTGCTTTTTACATCAGGTATTTATTGCCCCATCTTCTGGAAGAGTAGTCAATTATCTTCTATGGAAGCATTCCCTACTTCCCTGTCAGTGTGGACATGGCCTCCCAACTATGAGAATGATCAAAGAACTCTGATCTGGCCAATAAGGACATCAGTCCTGCTGACCTCAGAAACTCAGACAGGCAGTCTACTCAGGGCCAATGAAAACAGTTCAGGACTTCAGTTAGGGGACAGGGAACGGTATTCTCTTTTTGACTGGATTTCAACCAGGAAGACGGGCAGCCTTGGCAGTGCTGGCAGCCATCAAGTAATTAAATGGAGCCTGAGAATGAAGCCAATGCAGAGGAAAGCAAAGCCATGAGATGCAGAAAGACCAGATCCTGATTACACTATTTACACCACCCATACTTAAAGTTAGTTCTACCCTCAAATTTTGCAATTACCCGGCTTCAAAAAGCCCCTCCTTGGCTTCACCCAACTTGGATTGGGCTTTCTGTCACTTGCAACTAAAATAGTCTTTCTATAAAATGACCTATATTGTGTTTATTATGTTAAAACTAGATGAGTTTTCCTGCTGTTGAGAATGGGCCTCCGATAACCACAGAAAGAGGCTCCTAAATCATGAAATAGTTTGACTTGAATGACTAAACTAGATGGTTTTCTACTGTATTGTATGATCACCCTCATTATACTAGATAATCAATAGTTGATTATATAAAAGATTTACCAAATACAGTAAAACCATAATGATACGTGTTTGTGAGACAGAAAGTACTGGCAGTCTGCAATTTAAAAATAATCTAGCTATAGAGGGAACAAAAAAAAAAACCCTTTAGACATTCAGAGAAGAGTTAGAACTGAACTGTGTGTACTGAATCTGATTCATCAAATGAAGGTAACTATTCTGTTTCATTAGGGCTGATCATACAACCTCTTCTTATGGCAAATTCTAATACAAGGCAAAATACATCTCCTTTGACACCAAGAGGTTAAGTCAAAAATTCCTATACACCTGTGTTATAAAATCTAAATGTATTATCTGATCTCTTAGCCAATGAATTAAGATAGAGAGATGTGTCATTTTTAATATTACTTGTAATTTAAGGGATGTTGTTTCTATTGTGGGTACTTTCTGATACTACTTATTGGTGTCTATAAGGAGATACATGGGATTTTTGACACAGCCTATATATACGGTAAATTTCTTTTCAGTATCAATCTCTTAACAGTCAACATTAGCCTTGAAAAATTAAATATAGAAAAAAAGAGTTTATAGAATATTAGCTTCCTTTCAAACATTTACTTTCATAGAAGTAAATGTTCTCCTATGCTGTTTTAAGGCAGAAAAGTATGTTCTCCTCTTCACTGTTGAAGGTTGCTTTTGTAGAGACAAGCAAACATAAAAGCATGAGGAACTGCCCCCTGAGCTAGTACTACAGTCTGTCTGGCCCAATAAATGATAATTAACTCAAATCTCAACTGACTTTCCTAGTAGACACTCAACTCTAGCTTCCTTGCATTCGTTCTGTAGTTATGATAGCTTACAATTCAATGTCGTTTTCTTTAATTTTTTAACATGTGTTAGTTTTATTTTCCCTAAGCAATCCAAAGTTAAGACTAGGCCCAGCCCCTGGGGAAGAAAGGGTCCTAACTACAGAGTCTGCTTGCACATAAAACACTGGTTCCTTGTCTCCACGGAGTCTGAAAACACTCTGGACCAGAACAGGAGAAGGCAGGAACAAAGGAAACCTTGCAGTTTATCCAACTCAACCCTATCGTGTTAGAGATTAGAGGATGAAGGACTTAAGTACTTTTAAGAGATCTGTCTTACAACTAATTGGGGGAGCCACTGGAACTGGAAAACAGGCCATATGACCCCAGTGCTCTCCATACCACACTAAGCAATTCTGCCAGAGATCAGCATCATGGTAGAAACATGCTTACTGACTGTTGTGGAGTGGTGAAAGCCCAAACTTTGCACACTGAGTAACAAGCTGAAGCACTCAAGGGTGATCTGGGAACCAGGAGCCTCCTTGTCATCTGGGAGCTTGTTAGACACACAGAATCTCAAGCTTTGCTCGGGAACCTCTGAATCAGAATCTGTATGTAACAGGATCCCAGATAATTTGTGTGCACTTTTGGAGGCACTGAGGCAACATGTACTGCAATCCCTGATTCAAAGGGATTGCAGACTGATTACATTAAACAATGGTTCTCAACCTTAGCTGGGGTTCCCAGTCACAACTTTCCTGTAGTCTGTAATGCAGCATCCAGGATTGAGAATTACTTCACTTAATTCATTCAAGTTCCCATTTGGAACTCTAAGAACAGAGTCAACCAAGTAATCTGTAGCTGTCTCAAGGGAAATGGCCACAAACAACTCCCAACCTTTAGGAATAGTATGCTCACTTGGAGCTCTCCATATACTAAACTGGCCTCTGCGAACACTCATCTTGAGCTGTGACAGTGCTGAGACTGCTTTTTAAGTGGTCTTTACTACTACCTCAAACCTTACTTTCTGGCAATTTTCCCAGCCTTAACCTAGGCCTCTGTAACTGCCATTAATCTCATAACTTAAAACTGTCACTGTCCTGTATCTAACTACACTTCAGCCATCAGAACTCCGTGCTGCCCATCTGCCACAAAGCAGGTTGCTTCATCCCATCACTGCAGAAGAGAAACTAATAGAATGTGTCCAGGTGCTGTAAGCCAAACACCAATTAAAAAGAGAACACTTCCTCTGCACAGTCAAAACTCAAGTTATCTCCACAGAATGCCCTTCACTTTATACCAAAATAAGGAATAAAGACTTAAATGAGAAAAAACAATGCCATAAATGTGCTAGATGAAAACACTAGAAAATATATGTAAATAATTTTATATTTGTATGTTTATATATATATGTATATATGTATATATAAAGATATTTTAAAAATAGACAAAAACTTCACAGTCATAATAAAATATTGATAATTTCCACTCCACAGAAAAAAAAACCTAACACCATAAAGTCAAAAGACAAACATCAAAATATGAAAAACAGATTTGCAGCCATATCATAGAAAAGGACTAATTACGTCAATATATAAATAGCTTTAATTTCTACAATGTATTGACAGTTCCAATAAACCAATAAGAAAAAGACCAGCAACTCAATAGGAAAATGAGTAAAGGATATAAACAGCTCACTGCAGAGGAAGTACATAGGGATATTAACCATGTAAAAATAGGTTTAATGTTTCCCATAAGATAAATGCAAATTAAAACTGTGTGATACCATTTTTTTACCTATCAGATTGGCAAAGATAAAAAAAAAAGCATGAAAATATAGCGGGTAGATAAAGATATAAATAAAATGGTAGACACTGTCCTATGTTGCCAGGGCAGGGTAAATTAGTATAATCTCCTCAGGAACAAGTTGGCAATACCTATACACATTAATAATGCACGTGTCTTCCACCCAGAAATGCATCTTACAAATAGAGTTGCACATGTAGGAAACAGAATTCATGGAATGATACATATAAAGTATTGCTTCAACAGCATAAAATTGGATATAACCTAAATGCCTATCAGTGAAGTTAAATAACATTGTGGTATATCCAAATAATGGAATGTTATGTAGCCATAAAAATTGAGTAAGTTCTACAAGCAGTGATATGGAGTAATAACTAAAATAGATCATTAAGGGGAAAAATGTGCAGAACAGTATGCGTGTGTGTATATTATGTCATCATTTGTTTAAATACAAATGCATACGCTTTTGTGTGTACTGAATATACCTGGAAGGACACCCAAGACACTGGTATCAGTGGTGACCTCTGAAAGTGTGGGTGAAGAGGGTGGTAGGGTTAGGAAGGAAACTTACTTTTTTAGTATACAAAGCCTTCTGTGCCTATAAGTAACAAATACTTCATTGATTGTTAAACAAATCCTTCATTGATTGTCCTTTGAACATATGTCTCCAGGCTATCACACTGCTGTAATAAATCCCAATCTTGAACTTCTAGGGAGAAAATGTCTTGGAAGCTGTATAGAAAGCTATAGAGACAAGTTTTCTAGTGTGGTTCTGATTGTGTATTGGAAGGGGATCTAAAGATTTCTTAACAGAACATGTTTGTGTCTGCTTTCTCACAAGTTGCCATGGGCTATGCCACCCAGAGAGCTGTTATGCCTTTTGGAATCCAGCTATCCAAATAATTATAGGGCTTCTGTTGTTGAATTTTAATAAGGTTTTAATGATCTCTAGAAAAACACTGCTATCTAAAAAAAAAAAAAGAAAAAGAAAAAAAAAGGTGGTTACCTAAGGACCTCAGCTCTGCTTTGTAGTAGTCTTGCACATAGGACTCAAACTCAAGTTAACAGCCCAGAAAGGCAAGGTTGCTGGGGAGGAATTAAGGGATGCAGAAGTTTCTAGGTCACTGCCAACACTGATCAAACAGTCCCTTCAGGGTCAGTGGAACCCTGAATAACAGGCCAAACCTGGCCACAAATCTCAGGTGGTTATTCTGTCCTTCTGTAAGAGATCAAATCAATACTACCAGTAGCTGCCTATAGCTGATTAATCTAAGGGGTGAAAAAAGAAAGTAAAAACTGCCTCTGGAAAACAAAGATTATACTGGGTAGATCAGATGTTAAACTAGTACCTGTCCATTTTTTAAAAAGCCAAAGTTGGTGTAGGAAAGTAGTTAAGGATTTAGAGATCCTCCAGAACACAATTCTAAAAATGTTAATGTGTCCCCACCTCGTGCCCACCCCTCACACCCACCCAATCTTACTAACTCTGGTTCCAATTTCTGATATCATTATACCTTCCAAATGCATTTGGAATGCATTTCCAAAAATTTCAAAAGACCAAAAACTCAAGAAACCAAAACCCAAAAGTAAAAATGAGGATATAACATATTTCAGCTTTGAAAAAAAGCTTTGTACATCTCTAATTTTCCCTGGTCTTTTAGTATTTTGGAGTTTATTCAACATAACACAGTAATTTATTAAATAATCTACCCTTACCTCAAAACTTTCTAGGGCAGAGGATTGGAGATGTACCTCAGCTCCAGCTAAGGAAGCTGGGGCTGTCCTTGTGGGGGAAAAAAAAATTCTGGCTGGCTCCCATCCAATATAGGCTGATACCCCCTTGCTTCACCATTTTCACAACACAACCCATAATTATTGCTTTTTTCTGTTTGACCTAACGTGTGAATGCCTACTGAACATATTTGTTCATTCGCTGGAAATCAAACAACAAAACACACGTGACCACAGGCCCTTGACTGGAGACTCTCTGATTCTTCCCAATTAAAAGAGCTTTCTTAAGCAAGGCCAAGGTATGAAAAGAAAAGATAATCTGTAGGAGTTTGACTGAAATATTCTCTCCAAGGCAGCAGCATATCAGTGGGTTATACTGCCTTCTATCACAATACCTAGTTCAGCAGTGAATCTTGCCTACATTAGCACACTCACTATATACTTTTATTAGATTTAAATTCTAATCCATCTATAAACAAGACAAAGAGAAATAATTACATTATTATTAAATATAATAAACAAAATCTAAATATTATAAATCTTGATGATATAAAAATAATAATATAATTTAAAAAACAGAAGTAGAACAGGAAGGAATGTGGGAGATAGTATAAGCACATTTAATTCCTCATCTATCACAACAGGAATCAATTTTTATTGTCCAAAGATGAGAAATCAGGAAGCAGATGTACATTATTTAAGGTTAAAGGGATAACTATGAAAATAACACAGATGTTCAATAACTCACAACAAAAGATGCCATGATATAATATTAGGTGGAAAAAGTAAGTTACAGAACAATGATCCCATTTACATAAATATATTATAAGTGTGCATTCATATATTTATATTTACATAGAAAACAAACTACATATCTGAAACAGAGGAAAGAAAATATTTTCTTCTGTATTTTATATATCTATGTATTATAAAAGTTTTTACAGTGACCATGTACTGTTTTTCCTTGTAAAAATTAAAACAAATAAAGTAAAATAAAGATCCAACCCATGTAAGAAAACACTATTCTAGGAAAACTAAATAAGGAAAGTTTTAAACTTTCCTTCCACTCTGAAATCAAAATTATTCTAAAAACCACAAATGTTTTTACATATACTAATTTTTGTTTTTCTCTCCTTTTTAAACTAACCCTCTAGTTGGTAAACCAAAACAAGGTCAATACTTCTTTCCTAGAATTCTAGCATATCTTTGGCAAACATCTTTTTGGCTACTTAAAATTCCAATTTTAAGGGTCTTCAATTCTTTGTTTCATTCAATGAAGACATACCGAGAGGCCTGTCACTCTGCTCATTTGCCCAAGAAGTTGGTTTTCTAACAACAGCTCTGCTCCCTTTTCCTGGCAGGACTCTCAGACCTGCCAAGTCCCCCCTCTTTTCACCTCCAGCCCATTCCTGACTTCGCAGATGAGCAGGAGAACACACTACCCGCCCCTTCCCCAAATGCAGGTCAAACACAGAAAAGCACACTGGCCCCAAGAAAAAAAAGGCAAAAGAAACCAGCTACTTGTCAGACCAGAAAAGGTTACTGAACCAATTTAGTGACCTTATCTGATGGAAGCATGCATTTCTGTGTTTACACAGACCTACACAGCCTGCTTATTTCACACACGTTTTTAGACAATGATTACAGTTTAAAGGATGCTAAATCCCTTCTCTTTCTTGGAGCCAAAGCACCAAAAAGTAACTTTAAATCACATCAGTTCCATTTTCCTTTTTAACACTTTCAACAGGTATCTGTACAATGTTAAGTTTCACTATAAAGCATTTTGTGGGATTTCAGTCTCTTTTTCTTCTTTTGCTTTCTTAATAATGTTTGCAGGTTTTCCAACTTAGCCATTTGGAGTTTTCAATTTTCAGTTCATAGATACGGGACCTCCATCTGTGCCTCATACTCTTTTTATATTAAACAGTTTGGTTTTGCCTCCTAGAGCATTCTGGCTTATCTGTGCCCAAGGAATGGCCAACAGCTACTATAAGTGATTAGAGGGGATGTGGGAAACCTGGTGCAGAAAAATATTTTTTTTTCCTCTTTGCTTCTACTTCCAATTTAACTTTATAGAGATTTACCATATTTTGTTCACTCTAGTTGAAATCTTCTTAAAGTTTTGTCATTGCTTTTCTAATATCATAGAATAAAAAACAAACATATAAATGACACAGGTTCTGACTTTCCCTGTCTTGATTTCTAGATTTAAATTTACTCCAAATCTGATTTCTTTCATAAATAATTTCTGTTTTATAACATTATCTCTTCTAAGCAAACCATTCAAGAGAATTAAGAGTACTGAAGTTATTTTACACTGAAAAGTAAACTGAAAGAAATGTGATAGTCTGACACTAGAAAATTATCAGGGTAGCAAGTTGTCACTTTGATTTCAAAGCATTATTCTTGCAAAGCAGTACAAACAATTTGTTAACTTTACTAGTTTCTCACAAAATAAAATGTGCCTGACCTTAAGCAGTTTAACTCAGAGAAGGCTCCTGCTGTGAGGGTGGGAGGAAGAGAAAGGGAAAGTGAGAAAGGTCTTTCTTTTGTATAGGTGCCATACAAAGTACTGCAAAATGGGTAGCTTAAAACTAGAGATATGTATTATTCTCTCACCATTCTGAAGCTGGGGGCTTGACGTCCAAAATCAAGGTGTTGGCACAGCCATGCTCTCTCTTTAGGCTCTAGGGGGAGAATCCTCCCTTGACTTTTCCTAGGTTTTGATTGTTGCCAACCTGCAGATGCATCACCCCAGCCTCTGCTTCTGTTTTCATGAGGTCTTCTCCCTGGTGTGTCTGTATCTGTATGTCCAAATTTCCCTGTTCTTATAAGGACACCAGTCATAATGTACTTAGCACTCTAATCCCGTATAGCCTCATCTTAACTTGATTACAACTGCAAAGACCCTATTTCCAAATAAAGTCACATGCACAGGTTCTGGGTGGACATGAATTTGGGGGGACACTATTCAACTCAGTATAGATAGCAAAGCAGAAAGAGGTGAGTGAAAGGCAGTCACACAGCTGCTGCACAGAACACAGAGGCAGCTTGCCCAGAACAGCCAAGGTAGGACAGAGTCAATGGTTAGTACTTCAGAAGCTGTTCCAACCTGAGCACAATAAGCCAGATTCTCACGGCTACTGCTGAAAACCAAAAGGGTTTTGACCAATCATAGGGAAGAAGATACTGACAGCTTTTAGAGAAGGCTGCACAGTACTAGTACAATCACTGCTTTTTATCCATGAGGCCTGAATACTGTGAGATTGAAGACTTTACTAAAATCATTCTACTTGCCAAAAAGAGCATTCAATATCCACTAATTGGATCAATATCAGGAATGTGGCAAACTCACACTGACAGAAAAGAGGGAAGAGGAAGAAAAAGAGGGAAGATGTTATCCTCTCAGTCTTTTTTATTAATGTAACAAAAGTTTCCTGACGTATTTCCCAGAATGAGTCACAATCTCTGCCCTCATAGTCATCTCCATTCCAAGCCTGTGCATGTTTAAAGCTTTTCTACTGAATGCCCTCTCCTTCTGTATCTTCTATCAGAACTCCTGCTTCCCAGAGCATGACATGAGCAAATCTCAGAAGAAGAAGGAAGTCTGTTGCCTCTGTATCAAGGCAAGAGCTATGTGAAAGCTGGGCCAACACAATAGCCCACAATGCTACAAATCTTAGGGAGACATCCTTTAATACCTCTTCTTCATTTCCATGAGTTAATCATGTTCTCCCACTGCTCTGCTGCCAATCTTGGTTTGGAAACAGAACAGTTGAACTGATGATCATATATATCTGATAATATCTTAGGTTAAAATCTATATTTATTAAATGTAAATGTTTCATATAATGGCAATACACACTAGTATCCTTCAAGAAGTTTTGCATTCTTCTGTTTCTTTAGTAGTTCTATAGAATGGAGACTAGATGTACCCTCCCATCTTAAGCAACTAGAAAGCTAAACAAAAAAACATGAAACCAGAATTTTCAGATATTGGGACACAGGCAGTGCAGGACAGTAATCTCTAAGAGATTGGAAATATACAAGGTGAGGTCTACAAGTGTCCCAACTCATTGTCTGGAGAAAGTTCTTATAAAAGAAAAGATAAAATGGCAGACGGTTCCATGGTGTGCTTAAATAATCTAAAGAATCAACAGAAAAAGTAATAAAAATAAATAAGAGAGTTTCAGAGAGTGTCCAGGAAGATCAACATATAAAAACAATAATTTTAGGGGCACCTGGGTGGCTCAGTTGGTTAAGCATCCTGCTTAGGTCATGATCTTGCACTGACAACAAGGAGCCTGCTTGGGATTTTCTCTTTCTCTTTCTCTCTCTGCCCCTCCTCACTTATACTCTCCCTCTCTCACTCTCTGTCTCTCTCCCCCTCCCTCCCTCTCAAAATAACTAAACTTAGAAGAAAATTTTAAAAACCAATAATTTTACAAATATAGTAGTAATCAATTAAAATCATGAAGATACACCATTCCCAATATGAACAAAAACATGTCAAATACCCAGGAATATATGTATCATGTCAGGAAAACTCTACAACTTTACTGTAGACCATGAAAAAAATCCCAACGAGTTTTTTATGAAACTTGTAAAATGATTCTAAAATTTATGTTTAAAAAATGCACAGGGTAGTTGATTTTTTTTAAAAGAACAATGAATGGTATATTTATCAGTTATCAAAATCAACTAAAGGGCACTAGTAATAATTAAAATCTATGTAATTGTGACAAACAAGTAAAATAGATCAAGGATTAGAATATGGAGTGCAGAAGTAGACTCATATGTTGGAATTTAATATATAAGAAAAAAATTGGATCATAGATGGAAGAATGGATGAGTCAATAATAAACATGAAGTCATCTGGTTCACCATTAAATAAAGTAAACCACATTACTATCTCACACAATCTCCAAAATAAATTCCAGATGGATTAAAGCTCTAAATATAAAATAATAATAAAAATAACGGTCTAGAGGAAAATATAAGAGAATATTTTCATAATTTGAAGTTAGGGAGGATTTCCTGAGCAAAACACCAACCCAGAAGCCATAAAGCAAAAGAAGGCAGATTTGTTAAAAATTTAAAACTCCTATATGACAAATGACACTATTAACAAAGTTAAAAGAGAAGTGGCAGTCTAGGAAAAAATATTTGCAATACATATAAGAAATGAAGGATTGATAGTCATAATATATAAGTTACTCCTACAAATCGATATTACAAAGATAAACAACCCTACAGTAAAACAGACAAAGGACATAAACAAAAAATTCCTGGAAGAAATACCAGTGACCAATAAGCATATAAAAATATGCTCAACATCAGTGTAATAAGGAAAATGCAAATTAAATCAATATATCATTTTTTACCTTTTAGAATGAAAAACTTAAAAAGATCAGTAATATCTAATTTTATAGAGTAGGAGATAATGGGGATACTCATATACTTTTTGATAGGAAAATTAATTGCTACAGTATATTTGGAGAGAAATTTTGTCTATGTTTTCATTCATTCAACAAATACTATTAGCACCTACTTCATGCAATATATTGTACTCAGCCTCAGGGTTACAGTAGTGAACAGAAAGTGAACAGGTTCTTTTCCTATGAAGCTTGCATTCTAGAAAACAGGGAGCAGGGTAGAGGAGATAACAAATAACTAAATATGTAAAGTAGGTGGGATTAAGTGCAATAAAAGTAAATTAGAGTAGGGATGCCTGGGTGTCTCAGTTGGACCACTGACCATCTCTTGATTTCGGCTCAGGTCATGATCTGACGGTTGGGATGGAGACCCCCGAGGAGTCCTATGTGGGATCAGGCCCTTGCTTGAGATTCTCTCTCTCTCTCTCCCCTTCTCCCTTCCTTGCTTTCTCTCTCTAAAAATAAGTAGTAAGGGGGTGCCTGGGTGACTCAGGCAGTTAAGTGTCTGACTCTTGATTTCGGCTCAGGTCATGATCTCACAATTTGTGAGTTTGAACCCCACGATGGGCTCTGCTCTGATTCATGGAATCTGCTTGGGATTCTCTCTCTCCCTCTCTCTCTGCCTCTCCCCTGCTCCAGTGCTCTCTCTAAATAAATAAATACACTAAAATTTTTTTTCTGTTAAAAAATAAAAATAATTAAGTAAATAAATAAATTTTAAAAAGGGGTAAGGGGGATTGAGTGATAGGATTAGGAAGATGCTATTTTACATTAGGTAGGCAAGTAGTAGCTCCTCACTGATATGGTGAGCACTGATCTAACAAAATAAGGGAATAAGTCATAAAGCTATCTAAGAGAAGAACACAACAGACAGTAGGAATGGGAAGTGCCAAGGCCCCATGGTGTAAATGGCAGGGATATTAGTATGGCTGGAGCAGAATGAAAGAGTGGGGGAATGACAGAACTTGAGACTAGAGAGTAAAGGGTGTAAGAACTGATTAGACCTTGGAAGTCATGAACAAAGCTTTGGATTTTATTCTAAAACTGAAAGTCATTGGAGGGTTCCGAGCCACAGACTTATATGACCAGACTCACATTCTTACAAGACCACTCTAGCTGCTGTTTAAAGACTAGATTCTAAATGGGCATTAATTAGGAAGCGACTGCAACAAGCCAGGTGAGAAATGATGCAGCCTGGGCTAACGTGGTGCAGTCAAGGTGGTGAGAAGTGGTAGATTATGGATATATTTTGAAGATGGAGTTAGGATTTACTAAAGGACTAAACATGGATGTAAGAGAAAGAGAGGAGTCAAAGGTAACTTCAGGCTCTTCTCCTGAACATTTGGAAGCTAATATTTACTGAGATAGGGAAGTATGTAGAAGAAGAAGGTTGGGGTGGAGAGGGAGAAGCTTTAATAAAAATGAATTAAATGTGCAATACCTTGTACACATTAAAATGGAATGTCAATTAGGTTGCTGGAAATAAAAGCCAGAAGTTCAGGGACATGATAGGCACTAAAAATACAATTTTTAAGAGATATCAGTGAATGTATAGTATTTACAGCCAAGGAGCTGGGTAAGATATCCTAGAGAGGGAGTCTAAATGGAGAAGAAAAGAAGTCCAAAGAATGAGCCCTGGGGCACTCCAGTGTTCAGCTGTTGATAGATGAGAAAGAACCAGCAGAGGAAGCCAAGAAGAAACAGTCTCAAGGTAGAAATTAACTGACAGGTTTATGTCCCAGATGCTAAGCAAAGAGTATTTCAAGAAGAAAGTGATAATTGTGCTAATTTTGCAGTATCCGTCAAAATGCAAAGTGAGCACACTCTCTCATTCAGCAATTCCATTTTGAACTATTAATTCTACAGATATATAAGTATATATAAAAATTGTTCTGCATGGGTATTTATTAAAGTATCATTTGTTATAGCAAATTAAATGCTCATCAATAGGGGACTGTTTAAATTATGGTGTATTGGACCTAATGGTGCAATAGGGGACTGCTTAAATTACCTTGCATTGAACAGGAGAATGAAATGCAATAATTTGAAAAAATGGAAGAAGTAAGTTACTGAGATGGAATGACCTCTGAATATTAAGTTAAAAAACTACCTGAAGAATAATCATATGGAGTAATTGATTCTAGACACAGGGAAAAGAAAACATATATGTGTGTGTTACCTGCAGAATAGGAAGAATAATGTGATGAGAGAAAACATGAGTTCCAAATCACACTTCCTGGGATATAAATTTGGCTTGTCACCTTGGACAAGTATCTTAACTTTTCTTGGCCTTCCTTCCTCTTTCTATAAAATCCCTCAAGGGGAGGTTATCTAAGGATTAAATGAATTAATATACAAAAAGGATCAGTGTCTGATACATGGCATTCAGTCAATAAGTGTTAGATATGAATAATACCTTAATAATGTACATTATTACATATAATAACCACACATATAAATTCATAGAAAGAGATTTTAAAGTTTACTCTCCACACTGGTTTTCTCTGAAGTTTGGGACTGGGAGTTGGCAGAGAAGGTGAGAAGTGGCCAAAAACACTTTATCATATATATGTTATATTACTTGAACTGTTAATAATAGACTAATGCAAATTTTTACAAAAGTAGATATACACTCCTTGTGAAAATTTTTAACTTTTTTTCATTTAAAGAGGAAAAAACTAGTAGGAATTTATGAATCTTAATGGCTATTTTTGGTGATTTTCATTCAATAATTTATGGTTCAGCTGACACTAATAAGATAAATCAAAGAATTAGGATAATGTGAAGCAGGCAACTTAACATTTTCTAGTCATTTCCAAGAAATATACACAAACAAAAGATAAACAACAGTGGCAATAAAAATAGAAAAGACAGAGAAAAAGAGCCTGAATAAAATGAAATAAAGGGAAGAGAATGAAATTGAGCACAAATTCATAGACTCTGAGTCTAACCATTCAGGCAAATCAAAAACCCTATCTATCACATTGGAGAGAGGCAGTCACACAGCATCTCTGACACATTTCCAGTGGCATGTATTATTAGTCAGTTATACTCTATATTAACCAAATGTAGTCTTCTGTTGGTCCTACTTATCCCACCTGAAACAACACAGAATTAAGACTCTCTCTTCACCAAGACTGACTTTTGGCTACATATTCTGGCTCCACTACTTTGGATGGGACCAGTCCTGTCCAATGTGAGCAGAGAGGGCATTCCAAACAGCAGGTTGCTACAGTTGCTCCAAATCTAAGGCAAATACAACAAAGATTCTTTCCATTCATTGATACCAACAGATAGAACTGTTAAGACAATGTGGACATACAACTGCATGACTTCTGATTTTGACTAAGTTCTGCTTAGAGAAAAGACAGGTATTTGCAGGAGGCAAATGTTAGAGTATGCTCTGTGCAGACTCAACCCTTTTATACATAGCTCAAAGTCTTTATTTCATTACCTCTTTCTTTGTCTTCAATACAAACCCTTCACCAGTTCTTCCCCAGACCTTCCCAAGGTGGAGCTCACCACTCCATGTATGTATCTGCCTCTAATTACTATTTACTGCATTTGCATGTGTTTTTTTTTCTCATTATAATGTCATTAGCATGCAAGGGAGCCTGGTTGCCAGGGCAACCAGGAGTGGTGAATGCACTGCACAGCCTTTAATGAAAACTTAACCCTACTTCATTTAATTCCCACTGTGTTTTTTGGCTCACTTCACTTTTGTGGTTGCAAGAATGAAAATATCCTGTAGTTACCCCTGCTTATGTAGAGCTGCCCCAAGGTCTGGGGAACTTCATGTGTTCCCCTGAACATACTAACAACACTTTATATTTATCGTAAGTAACCTTGATAGCCTCCTCTGATAACAATAAATTATCATTCTGATCAACACTGCTCACTCAACACAGTCCTTTGAATTTCTTGAACAGTCTATTTTTCTCAGATTAAATAGGTTTTTCAAATTTGATATGATTTTTGCAGTCCTTATTCACCAAACTGCCAGCCCCTGAAAACATTCTAAATGATTTGGTTGAGATCAAACTCACTACTTCCATAGCATCCTGCCCATCTGGTAACCGTCTCGAAACAAAACAAGAGATTAGTTTGACATGACTTTTTTCAGCCAACCTACAAAGGTATGCTTATCAAAGCTGGGTATAATAATAATAATGATGGTTTCTCAGCTGATCAAATCCACATTTAATTTAAAAACAAAGCAAAACCTCCATTACAACAGGCAAAAATGAGATTATACTCAGTATGAATAATAATCAAATCCTAAAACTGGGTTCAAAAATCCAACTACACACCCATAGGAGCTCTTGCTTATTAACAGTAATGCACACTTTTAAGCCACAAGAGCTAAGATGCCTTCAAGTTCAACAGAAGCCAAAGTGTGACAGGCTGTCATGTACGGATTTCTTGGAACACAGTTTGTTATTGTTATACTTGCAAAGTAAGGTAAGGACAGCAAGGTCAACAGTATTGTAGCACTGTTTTAAGAAAGCATATCTTGTATGAACCAGCAACTAATGACCATAAAAATCTTTTATTTTCTGGTATCACTGTCTTTTACAATATGAGGAAAGACAGTGGAGCCAATCACTGAAGTAAGGCAGCCTGAGGAGTAAGAAGCCAGTAGGAAATGAGCTCTCACTTCTTATGTAGCTGACCTGGAGAAGAGGAATGCTACTGTCCAATGAAACCAGCTGTGATGACAGAAAACTTTCTTGTGCTGTGCAAAATGGTAGGCAGTAGCCACTTAAAGTGTGGCTTGTGCAACTTTAAGGGAACCAAGTTTTTGATCTGAGTTGATTTTACTTATTAAAATTTCAATTTGAATTGCCACACGTAGCTAGTGGCCACCATATTCTAAAGCATAGCTACTTAATAAAATGATGGGGTATTGCAAAGTAAATGTTCTGATGACATCTTAATTTTGGACTATATTCATCAACTTTCCCCCAAACAAGCAAATGAGTCATAACGTTAAGAGGAAGTTCTAGTATAGCATCTGTTGTAGGCCACTTCCTCCACAGGAGAAGGTCCAGGACATGAGAACAGTATGTGTTGAGATCAAGGGGGGAAATTTAGGAGGAGAAAGGTAGTTAGATACACTACAGATTTGAAAGGCAGTGTAGCATAGAGACAGGTACAGAGATTCTACAGCCAGACTGCCTGAGTTCATGTACCAGCTCTACCATGAACAGGAGTGACCTTAGCTTCCTCACCTGTAAAATGAGAATCATAATGGTACTATTACCAGCCAGTGTAAAATTAAACTGAATTAATACATAGAAAACACTAAAAATAGAACCTGACACAAAGTAATTACTAGTATTTTTTTCCAAAAAGCAGGTTTCTCCTTCAAAAGTTGACTTGTTTTGATCAATCCCCATGAGTGAGTTATAGAAGGCTAAGAAACCTATTTCTCTACCCAAGCCTTTATTCTTCCACATAATTCAGAGACCACCAGAACAGCTATTTGGCTTTAGTCCAGATGAGTCTGGTTCATCATCTTCTTGCCACCTACTCATCCCACTACTGCTGGTCCTTATTCCCCACCTCAGTAAGACATAGGTGACAGCAGGCTCTCCCCCACCACACTTGCCCAGTTAGTAAATGTATTTCCTGAAATCTTACCCTCTCCCAGTCTTTGCTTTGTACTCTATTCTCCGAAATCATTTAATGACTGATTTTGAGACCTGTCACAGTTAACATTCTTGCCTCAGCTTTCCAGACTGTTACAGGTTTCAGTCCAGTGCTTCCTAACCCTTTCAAATCATGACACACATAAAAATTCATATTTGAACAGTATAATGGAGTAAACTTGATGGGATTTGGTGGTATCTATAAGGAACTCAGTGAAAAAAATCTTAAATACATTTTCTTTATATTACAAAATTATTAGTCAATCTCCACCCCTACCAGCAGCCCCAAGCTACTTTCCACCTCTACACAGACAAATGATAGAAACTCCTTTCTCATCACTAACTAGAATTTGGATAATTCAAAGCTAAATTGTACTTCAAAATTGTCATCATTCAGTAAATCAAACAACTCTTCCTTTACTTTCATCAACAAGTGTAATGTGAAAATTTCTTAGGATAGCATAAATTGTGAATACAACTGAAATCATACACTTAAATCCATGATGCAGCTTTTCCTTAAGTATGCAAGATGTTGCTCTACTCGTCTTAATGATCGTTCTTTACTATTGAAACCATGCAACAAACTAAACGCCACAAATGAATCATTTTTAACCCCACGTTTCTGAGGCCAAATTTTCGCACTAACTCCATAAATTTTATCAGCACATGTTGAGACATTATCATGAGATTCTGGCAATATTCTATTAGGTTTATTCACTCAGCTAATGAAGCTATTTTTTCAAGCCAATAACTACTTTTTAACAAATCTTCAAACAAGAAGTGTTTATAGAGCAAGTCTGAATTCTCCTTCTAGCTCATAAACTTTTGACAGAACTCTTCTTTGGACATATACCATCCAGAGTATGAAACAGTGGAAAGCTTATTCCAATCCCATTTCTTCACATGCAGCTAAAAACAGATGTGAATAAAGCAGTTTCAGGTATATTGTATTCTCCATTTAGAATACACCAGACTATGTGAAATTCATATGGAGGCAGACTTTTACAACAGAGCTTCTATGAAAAGAAAATATCGTATTATTTGAAGCTCAGTATTTTCCCAACTTTTGGTGTGCAGCCATTACATCTTCCTGTCCCTGCACTCACTCCATCAGTATACAAACCCAAGCATGTTTCCATAATACCTTATTTGTTTCAAAGTATGAATTCACAACCTTCAATATTTCACCCCCAGTAATTTCTTTTGGTATTTCTTTATAGAGAACTGATATTCTTCCCAGCATTTCTCTTCAAGAATTCTAACTGTTCCAGAATTTGGCAGTTTCTTAACAGGTGTTTTTTTTAATAATAATCTGCATTAATAATTTCTTTGTACCATCTGACATATCATCAACATATTTACAAGTGTTACTTGACAGTACCACTGTTTCCATCTCTTTTGCTTTCCTGGCCTCAATTTCTAGACTGACGGGTAAAATGAGGGCTTCTATCCATCCTACGTTGAGGCAGTTGGCTTTAGCTTCGAATGGGGTGATCCTGTAACTGGTTTATTTAGCTTTATCCTAATAAACTGTAAAAGTTTACTGTTCGAACCAATCTCAAAAAGTTTTGGTTTTTTGTATTACTTGTGCAACACTTAAAGATGGTCCAGTCTCTTCCTGCCCGGGATTTTCTGCAGTGAGGTGCCAGTGCAGTTTGCTGTGTACCTTGTCTTTGCAATCATTTTCCTGCCAGTAAGGCATTTAGGCTGAGGGGGGAAAGTTACTAAGCACACATATCCAAGTTTGAGATAATTTTCATTTCATTACCTAACTAGTAACTTCAATTTATTTTTTATGTGAAACTGAAGGCTTTTCCGCTTTAATGAAAAGTTATCCATTAAACTGATATATTTATATCAATAAATATATATTTATAGATATAGATATTGACAGTATCTGTGAAATTTAAATATTTTTCAAATATGAAAAACTAACGTGGCCTATGTAGACTTTTACGACTACATGAAATCTATTTACAGGAATCGGGAAATTTCTGTGTTCATTAAAATTTTTTTAAAACAAATTTAATAAAAGTTCAAACAATTCATCATTGATTTTTGTTTATTCCAAAAATTAAAACTTTGACATATTCACATAACATATATAATATGTAAACTGATGTGGGATTAAAAATATTTTCACAAGGTATTTTATTTTTGAAAGCTTGAAAGCTTTTTAATGAATAAACTTAATTAAATTACATTCAATCATTACTTGATTTTTTAAAAAAAATATTTTTTAATTTCTAAAAACAAATAGTAATTACTAAATTCTATCAAGAATGTGACTTTGGCTAACTATTAACACCAAAAGCAAAAACTAAGTAAGTAAATTAATAAATCAAGAAGTAATAAAATCAATGTTTTATTTAGCAACACTCACTATGAGAAAATGGTAATAAAAGTAATAAAAATAATCATATATAAATTCAAAGTCAGCAAAACTATAAAATAATGCCAATGGTGATAAACTAAACTGAAATTAAAATACAAATATTTTACATAGAGTGAGAGACAAAATTTTTAACGACAAAAGCAATCCAAATATCCATCAACAGATGAATGGATAAATAAAACATCATATCATCATATATACATATATACACACACATACAATGAATTATTATTCAGCCTTAAAAAGGAAAAAAGAATTTGAAATGTACTATAATATGGATGGACCCTGAAGATGTTATGCTAAGTAAAATAAACCAGTTATAAAAGGACAAATACTATGTAATTCCATTTACGTAAGGTACCTAGAGATATCAAAGTCACAGAACAAAGGAAAGGGGTGGTTGTCTAAAGATGGGTGGAAGGGGGAATGAAGAGTTGTTTCATGGGTACAGAGTTTCAGTTTACTAAGATAAAAAGTCCTGGAGAATGATGGTGGTAATGGCTGTATAACAATGTGAAGGTACTTAGTACTATTAAAATGTTTTACTGAATTGAACCACTTAAAGAGGAATTAAGATGGTAAATTTTGTCATGCATTTTTTACCATAATTTTTTAAAAATTAATTTAAGTGGTTAAAATGGTACATTTTATGTTATATATACATACATATTTAGCATAATTTTAAAAACTGAAAAAAATACTGATGACAAGTATATCATAAATATATAATCAGACATACTGGGATGATTCAAGGTCCAATGTCATGGGTATATGCTATATGACAAGGCTACTACAGAGAACTTGCTGGCCACAGGTGCCACACCTGAAGTTTTTTGGTCCAAAATAACTGCTTAATTTAGGGAGTTTACATATGGAGTCATTTAAATAGGACTCAAATATAATTTCAACTACTATAAATTTCTGAATGGTTATAAAAGACATTGTTAATGAATTATGACCATCAGCATCTTAAGCCCGCTTGTAGCTGTTCAAGTATTCAACTTCCAACTGTCTCCCTGATCAGCCTTTAGTCTCTCTCCCAAGCTCAACATATTATTGGAAAATCCAATGGGTAAGTCTCATTTTAGCTCAAATAGGGCTTGGGATCTCTAATTCCTGAATGCTATCTCAGGATATCTCCCTCCCAGCATCATGGGCATGAACTCATACCTCGAGTGGCTACAAAAAAGCTGCCTTACGAGAAGCAGTATCTGGAACAAGGTGAATTATATGACCTTCTACTCTAAACTTCTATTTCTATGACTTATGAACATTTTTATGACTCAAGGTTATATAATACATAAATCTCAGCTTTATATTCTGATTGCTTGTCCAGGTATCAGCAATGGATAAAATGCACACCAAAGAAGCATCCCTTATCATGATTTTCAGTAGCATTAAAATCAACTGGGTAAAAC
The DNA here is from genome assembly GCF_028749965.1 of Puma concolor. Lineage (NCBI taxonomy): Eukaryota > Metazoa > Chordata > Mammalia > Carnivora > Felidae > Puma > Puma concolor. Next base: position 95,052,250 of record NC_141667.1, read on the forward strand.
TGAAAAGTAAATGAAACTTGCTATGGATGCTTTCCCGTTTCTACCACCATTTTGTTGTCAAGGCCCATATATTATCCCATGGTGGTTCAAAGTTCCTAACCCTTCAAAAGTACCACAAAGTACATAACTCAGCTTTCTCTGTTCTTCCCTATCCTCCACCTAAAACTTTGCCCTAATTTTTTAAAATCTCAATTTGGCATTAGCCCACCTCCATTTGGACACAAATCCTGGTCAGGCTTTCTGATTTTCTTATGAGAATGTCAACACCAATTCCCACTCAGTGGTCACTAGAGCATATGAACCTGTCCTTAATGGGGAACACAGAATATCTCCACTTCAGGTTCTACATCCAACCCTTAGCTCATTGACCATTCAATGTCATCAGACGGTTTGGTTAGGGTACTGAAATTATAAATGATAGCCTTTGATTTTTATTCAAATTTTAATATGTAATGGTATGTAACGGGGCAAAGGAACATAAATCAACATTTGAAAATCTCATCCTAGACCAAATGCTTTTCAAACCATCTGTGGTAAAAGATCAGGAATTTTATTTCCAATCTGTCATAGACATGCTTTTGTGAAAAACACTAAAACGAATTACTAGGAAAAAAAATGAAATAAAAAAATCCAAAACATATAAAATAGAAGTCCCAATTTAGAAGGAGGAGGAGGAGGAGGAAGAGGAGGAGGAGGGTGGGGGAAGGAGAAGAAAAAGGGGAATTATTTTATTCTTTTAGAGCAGTTTTAAATCCACAGCAAATCTGAAAGAAAGGTACAGAGTTTCTCCCATATGCTCCCTGCCCCCACACATGCATAGCGCCCCCCCACTACCAGTTTCAAATTTTAAAAATTGTATTTCACAGATATAACATTACTCATTCACATTATTTACAAGTTTCTAAGCACTCATTTTCAATTTCTGCACTTACCTGCCTGCACTGGTACCAATCTAGGACCACACTTTGGAGTAGCATGGCCTCTCACATCCCAACCCAAATACCTACCTCTACCCTATCACCAGAGTCAAAAACAACCCTCTCCATAAAAGAACCGGGAAGACACAGAATGGCATATGCTATGGTTAGTGAAAAAGTCACTGGGGTACATACCCATCTGCCATCTATATATTTCCAATTCATGGAAGCTGATCCTTTTTCATAAGCTATGCACCAATCTAATACATGTTCAAGTTTATGAGAGTAACAGTGTACAGGAGTCTCATACATGCCTTTCACTTGGAAACCTCTTATTTTTTTTTAGGGTAATTAAACCCCTATTCTGGTTCTTGAGTATTTACATAATAAAGATCTATTTAAATGCACATGCACTACACCCTCCTGAAGCCAGCAGGAGGTGGACATGAAGATCTGAGACCAAACTTCTCTGTATGTGTGCAAAGCATGTTTCCATTGTGCAATCACTTTACAAATAAGAAATAAGTACTGGGTTTATAAGACTTGGAAGAAAAGGTTTATAGCTTTGACTGTTTTCCATTACTGGAAAATTTACATGCTGAAAAGTAGCAAAAACCAGTGCAAAAGAATAAACAGTGGGTGCACTTCAAGGGCTTGTTTCTTTCAAGGATCAGGAGTAAAACTGGGTTTTATTAGCTGTTTCATTAAGTTTTACTTTGAAGAAAAACAAACAGTGAAGGCATATGTGCAACATCTGATGAAAAAGGATTTTATTCTAAACAGTCTCTGTACAAAACTCATTAATGTAACATTAAATGTGAAGACTTGTCTAGCAATTTTAGGATAATTTTACTCATTTTAGTTTATTTATAATTTCTGACACAGTTTATTTAACATACTCTAATCTGTAAATCACCATGTGTACTAAACTAATATATTAAATCTGTCTTTTCAATGACATTTGCAATAAATATCTACAGCAGCTGTTAAAAGCAATTAGTATATGAAGTTTGTTTCAAATTTAACACCTAAAAGTAAGATAATACAGCTGGATATTGATAACTTGGAAAAGTAATGAAAACAGATCAGTTCTTCTTAATCAAACTCCTAATTATAAATACTTGCCTTATACAACAAGATGCTACAAGTATACTTTTTAAGAAACATCTAAATTTATGTGCTATTATAATCCAGTATCTGGAATCTAAGCATCTAATGTATCAATGTATTAAGTAAAAGTAAATATTTTTTCCTCAGAGTAAATTTGGTGGTAATTTATTCCTCAGAGTAAACATGGTGGATATTCATCATATTCCCACTGGAAGAATTTACTCAATCGCTATTTTTCCTTCTCAAGACTAAATGTTAAGAAGCAACTAAAGTTTGTTAGTAGGAAAAAAATACATATATCCTAGTTCCATTGTGGGGGTTATATAATAGTGTGAACCTCTGGTATGGAGAAGATTAAACTTCAGCTTCAAACTAAGTGAATGAATTAAATATTAAACTACAGGTTAGGAGTTAAGATCATAATCTTTGGAAGCAGACACACCTTGGTTCCAATCGTGACCCTGCCTCTTACATAAAAGACTATGTTAACACTGGCTGGACAAGTCACTTAAATTCTCTAAGCCTACACATCTCATCTGAAGTAGAAACAATAATAGCTAACTCATAGGGATATTGTGAGGATTAAATGAAATCAAGTATATGTAAATAACAGGACAGTGATGATGCTATGAAAAAGGACTTTTCTTTTTAAAAAAATTATTACTCATTTTAATCAAAGTAATATAACACACTGTTTTAAAAGTCAAACAGCACTAAAATGCATCCATAACACAAAAATCAGCAGTGTCTTTCTTAACCCCCCCCCCCCCACACACACACACACACACTGTGGTCAGTCGACCCAGAGGCAACCGCAACTTCCCTTGTTATATCTTCTGGCATCCAAATTCCATACATTTTATGTATACAGCTTTCTGCTGATAAATCAAATTTAGATATTATCTGTTGACTTATTATGTAGACTATATATATTCAAATCCAGGGTAACCCTCAGACTAAAAAACCATAATCATAAAAAAAAGATTTCTGTTAACTTATACATTGGAAAGAACATATAGAAGAAACAGTCTGTATCTTAGGAGCCTATGTAGTCCAAATCAATTGTATCCTGTGATTAAAAGGTCTCTACTCCTCAGAGTACAGATATGAAAAATTTTCCCCCATAACTGCTCATAACTCTCTTGTGTGGAATCTCCTCTCACATCTGGTAAGTGTAGCAGACTGACTGCATTAATGACCCCAATTTTTCAAGGCTCCCTATATTCTAACCCTTTGGTAGTGCCTTCTCACAATGACTCTGAGCTTGGCTCCCCAAGGGAAGTTTAATTAGAGGTCTTAAAGAGAGCTTGAGTGTTTCTATTTTCTGTGTTTGGACCCTTACAACCACCATGAGAACAAGAACAAGCTACTAGCCTGCTAGAACATAGAACCAAGTTGAATCATCCCAACTGAGGCCATCTTAGACAAGCCAGCTCCCAGCCAACCCTCAGCTGAGTGTAGATACATACACAAGCCCTGCAGACATCAACTAAGCCTGTCACAGAATCGCAGAATGGTCTAGCTAATTATAAGCTTCTCAGAGATAATAAATGGTTGTTTTAAACCACTAAGTTTTGTAATGATTTATTATGCATCAAAAACCTAACGGATATATCAAGGATCCTTAAACAACAACTTGGTGCCACACCATAACTTCTTAGGTGCTTTCAGTTATTAGAACTGTATCTTTCAGATAATCAGAACTCAAACTTATTATTATTTTTATGATTTTGAAGACTTCAGACTCAAAATCTATTTGAAGCTCTTTTCTCTCTAGTTCGATTCACACTCTCTGCAGCTTGGAATGTAAAAGTGAAGCAGAGTCTTGCTTAGAGGAACCTGTTGTCCCTCACTACTTCTTCCAGGAGCCCATGGCTTAAGAACTGGAAGTAGGAAGGACTGTCATCCCCTGGCTTAAGTAGATGGAGTCACAGTACCTTCTTTGTTATTTGCTCTTGCTTCTCTAGCTGATACTGACCTTGTATATGACAGGCAAGCAGCTGCTAGCTCCCTCAGAGGGTGACTGTATGGGCTCTTCAGAAGACCCTGCAGAGAAACCACCTCCTGGACACTTACCTAATATGGGCAATGACCTTGTACCCTCTACCACTGCAAAGGTCCTTTTACTTCCTGGCTTGAGGAGGACAATAGGAAAACAAGCCAAACCTAGCTACTCTCTGAAGTGACTATATTAAATAGATTAAATAGTGTCCTCCACCTTTGTAGTATCATGCTCAACTCTATCTAGCACTGTTCTAACAGAAAACGGAAGACTAGCCAGTCCATAGCTAAGCAAATGCTCAATGAGACAATGAAATGACCTTCCTCTTGACTTGAAGGCATCCCGTACTCTTTATAAGCAGTTCCTTGGACAAGGAAACGAGGGAAGGGGATTGTTTCTCATTACAGACTCTGCATTTCTCCTCTGCTAAATCTTATTCTCATACTGGGATGGGGTTCTTCAGGAATGGTCTCTGAGAACAGTCTCTACAGGCAGCATTCTGGTCCCAGGGGCTAGTAGATTATTCATAACAATCCAAATACAGAAAATTAGTTACTCAGGGTATTTTGTCTTCAGCTTAGGGCCTTAGCTGCAATTCTGGAACAAGATAAAAAGGTCCCACTCAACATACTGTTACACGGTTATTTTTAAATCTAAAGTATGCATTAAATTCCACTATACTGCATATCATTATAGAAAAATTCCATTTTTACAGAAATGCCAGTTTTATTAAAAAGACTGCCCTGAAGAGGTTATTTGAATGATACTTATTAACTTTTTATGTAAATTTTATGGTGTTTTCATGGATCCTAATTCACCAATTAAGGGATAAAAGAACATCGGCATTTTTTAAAATTTCTCATAATTTTTCAAATAACTTTTCATCTAATTAAGTTCTTCAGAGAAATTGTGAATTTTTATTTTTTATAGAAAACCAGATATTCAATCATTAATTTAACATTATTTGTTTGTGTACCTACTTTATATTTGGTGATATCCTAGTGGCATTGGGCATATTAGCAAACAAAACAAAGATCTCTGTCCTCATAGACTAAGCCGGGAAAGAGAGACTTTAAACAATAAACATAATAAAAAAGTAAATTACAGAGCATGTTGGAAGGTAAATAGTGTGAGAAAAAGAAAACAGCAGAATAAGGGAAGTCAAGAGTGAGGGTGGCAGGTAGGGGCCCAAGTGTCTCAACATGTTGAAAATGTGGTCAGAAAGGCTTTATTAAGAAGATGAAAAGTGAGCGAACACATGAAGGATGGGAGGGATGGCAAGAGGAGGGTGGTCAGCCATATCTGGAAGAGGAATGGTCTAGACAGAGGGGCCAGCCAATTTAGAGGCCCCAGGCAGGAGTTCCTGTCTAGTGTTTCTCTAGTGTGTCTGAGGAACAGCAAGGAAGTCAGTGTGCCTGGATAGTTGTGAATGAAAGGAAGGGAATTAGGAGGGGAAGCTAGAAGAGTAAGAAGTGAGGAAGGAGCATATCACACAGTTTACAGTGTATTATAAATGTTTTGGCTTTTACTTAGAGTTGAGAAGTGACACAGTATGACTCGCATTTTAAAAGGGTTACACCATAGAAAGGCAACGGTGGAAGCAGGCAGATAGTTAGGAAGGTAACCCTAGCAAGAGTAAATGGTTGTTTATAGCAGAGTGGTAGCAGAGGAGATGATGAGAAATGGTCTGATCCTAGATATTATGAAGGTGGAGGCAACAGAATGACCTAATGGATTGGACACAGGGTATGAGAGAAATAGAGAAATTAATGTAAACTCCAGTAGCTTGAACAACTGGAAAAAATGGGGTTGCCATCAATTGAGAGAAGGTCAGTTTGGGTGGTACTAGGTAAGTTTGGGAGGAAGAAGACTCAGAGTTTAATTCTGGACATGTTGACTTCAGGATCTGAGAGGAGACATTCAAGCAGAAATGTCAAATAAGAAGTTGCCCTTATGGGGCGTCTGGGTGGCTCAGGAGGTTGAGCATCTGACTTTGGCTCAGGTCATGATCTCACAGTCCATGAGTTCGAGCCCCGTGTCGGGGTCTGTGCTGACAGCTCAGAGCCTGGAGCCTCCTTCAGATTCTGGGTCTCCCTGTCTTTCTGCCTCTGCCCCCCATCTCTCTCTCTCTCAAAAATAAATAAACATTTAAAAAGTTAAAAAAAAGAAGTTGGCCTTATGAATCGAGAATTCAAGAGGGAAGTGTGGGCAGGGAATATACATTGGGGAGTAACTAGCATTTGATGCAATTTAAAATGATGACATTCAGGTTCATAGACAGCACAGTCACTAATATTATGAGGCTGTAAAAAAGGAGACTGAAAAAGAGTGAAGAGTAATATAGGAGGTATGCACAAAAGTGAGAACACCAAATGAAGAAAGTATATCAAGAACACAATGATAAATCCTGTTAAAAGCTACTAAAAAATTAAATAATTTACCAATGAGCTTGGAAGTAATGAACTCAGAGTTCACTGACATCATTACATAATAACATTGTATCCAATGGTTCATTCCACTAAAAAGGAGTTTTGCTATTTAATGAAAATTCTTCTCAAACAAATAGGTTTTTAAACACTACTCAATGACCCACTTATTTCAAATAATTCATTTTACAATGAAATGAAATACAATGACATATATATATATATATATACATATACATATATATTATATATATATACATATACATATACATATACATATATATTATATATATATATATATATATAATATATATATATATATATATATAAAAACCTGGCCAAACTCCTTGCAATTTATAGCATTTTAACTCAATTAAACAAATGCATATGGAGTATTTACTATGCTAATCACCAAGGATATAGAAGCGAGGATATAAAAACAAACTCCTGGCAGTCAAGCTTTCAGACTACTATTGGGGAATCAGGCAAGTAAGTATACAGATAATCACCACACAGAATTGTGCATCAATTATACGGAAATACAGAGAAGGGGGAATCTAAGTCAAACTTAGGGGTGACAGGTGCCTATCTGAAGAAGGTGATGCTTAAATTTAATCTCAAAAAAATATGTAGCAACTATGTACAAAAGTCACAAAAAAGGTATCAACTAATAAACATATGAAAATATGTTCAAATAAACTAGCTTTTAGGAAAATGCAAATTAAAGTTACCATGTGGCCTCCGGAGGAAAGACTTCAAATACTCTTCCCCAAAAAAATGACTTTGAAACTGTTCAAAATTGCTAAAAACAACCATTTCAGGAATCTGGCAATTAACCAAACTTAAATAACATATTAAGAGGTACTTATTCATGAAACACTTGTTGAAATTCGTTCACGAACGGTAGAAATCTGTGGCACTCCTGCTTGTGGCTACTGCCATCCCTTCCTAGTAGTGGTCAGGGTGAGCGTTCTCCCTGGACCACAGCTAGGAGAGCTTTAAGGACAGAGAGGCTCAACTGATCCAGAGCCGAAGGTGAAAGAAAATATGCCATTCAGCGGTGTCTCCACTGAAAAAGCCCTCCCACCAGTAAGACTGAGGTAGCCATCCCATTTAGGACAAGCAACCAACCAGCAACATAATGAGAAAGGTAACAGAATGATCCTGGTAATAAGAGACCCACAGAGGGACCTGAACTCTGCAAACAACCTTCTGTCTTCCACCCACATGCCTTAAGGAAACCAAGCTGTCTTTGTGTCCTGAGCTGATGGTGAGGCTGCACACATGCACAGAGGACACAGGAGAAACAAGAAGGCAGGTCAGATTAGGAACCTGCCTGAACTATGAAAGAGTTCCTTAACTCACATATAGATCCTTCAGACAGGTGGAAATCTTACTCCACCCTTTGTGGTCTGGGTGTTTGAGCATAACTCTGATCAATCATAGACCATGAAACTATGCATAATGTAATGTTGAGAGAAAGAAGCAAGACTCAAAAGAGTACATCTTTTTTAGGCATGAGCCATGTATGCTTAGCTAAGGAGCCTGAACTGTACCCTGAAATAATGAAGAATCACTAAATGATTTAACCAGGGAGTGATGAACTGGAATTGCATTTTATAAGATCACTTTGGCAGGGTAGAAGGCAGTTTGGCAGAGAGCAAGATTAGACACAGAGAGCACAAATAACAACTTGAATCAAGACAATGGCAAAGGAAAGGAGAGCAAACGACGCACAGGTAAGCCAGTATGAATGATTTTTAAAGGAGGACTAAACTGGTATAATGATCCATTAGGTCTAGGTATTGAGGAGACAGAGGAAGGATGGTGAACTATCTACTGAAACAAAGCATTCGAATGATGAGGGGCTGAAAGATGATGAGCTCAGTTTTGATTACACGGAGCTCAAGGTTCACAGAACTCTCATATGTGAGACTGCTTATGTAATTAAACTTTGTGTAAAATCTATTGCTTAGAAAAAGATAGCTGCTATATGGAAGTATGGAACTGTAGTGGTCTAACACCCCAGGGTCTTGCTCCAGTTCTAGCTCAAACTTGGGCATATCAATTGCTTTCTTGGTTCTGAAGTCTATCATTTATTCAAGTTGGATACAAAATGAAGAAAATAAGACTGCCCCATATACTTACAAGAATGCCAAAAGCATAAAAAGAATGCTGCAAAACAAGAATACATTTGATTGCTGCTATAACACACAATTTGTTCTGGAAATTTTAACTAATAATATGACCAAAATAAAGCCATAATAAATATTGGAAAAGAGACGGTATTTTCACTATGTCAGATGACCTGAAAGCACCATATAATTATTTTTAAAAGTACTAGAAGTAGGGGGCACCTGGATGGCTCAGTCGGTTGAGTGTCTGAATTCGGCTCAGGTCATAATCTCACAGTCATGAGTTCGAGCCCTGCATCAGGCTCACTGCTAGCAGTGTAGAGCCCACTTCCTCTTCTATATCCCCCTCTCTCCCTGCCCCTCCCATGTGCTCACGCACTCTCTCTCTCTCTCTCTCAAAAATAAACAAACATTTTTTAAAAAATAAAAGTACTAGAAGTAGAAGACAGTTCATTTAGGTAACCAATTCCAGAAGATACCTAGCAATATCAATCTTTAAAGTGAAAACTTACTGTTTTCCTAAAAGGTAAGATAATGTTACAGATATGTAAGTTCACTCCAAATTTATAAACTTAAAAAAACACTCATTAAAATCCCAAATGGGAGGGGCGCCTGGGTGGCGCAGTCGGTTAAGCGTCCGACTTCAGCCAGGTCACGATCTCGCGCTCTGTGAGTTCGAGCCCTGCGTCAGGCTCTGGGCTGATGGCTCAGAGCCTGGAGCCTGTTTCCGATTCTGTGTCTCCCTCTCTCTCTGCCCCTCCCCCGTTCATGCTCTGTCTCTCTCTGTCCCAAAAATAAATAAATGTTGAAAAAAAAAAATTAAAAAAAAAAAAAATCCCAAATGGGAAATATACATATGAGGGAAATTCACCAAAACAATCACAACTGTACTAGGGTAGTATGATTTTTTATTATTTCTTTCTCTATATTTTTACAAACATCCATGATCATAATAATATTGTCTGTAGTTGAAGGCCTTTTCCAAGGCTTTGGAAATAAGCATTTTTCAAATTGAAACATGAAATTAACTCATAATAGGTCAGAGTACAGATATCTAAAAAGACAGAATGTCTCCTCAGCCAGCAAGATTTGACTATAATCCTATGACAACCAAAAGAGACTGGTCAATCATTACAACTTAAAAAAAAAAAAAAAAATGAAATCAGTGAAGGAAACGTCAGCAGTGTCATTACACTGTTCAAGAGAAAGATTCTTACTCTACAAACCTGAAATTACAACTTGTCCTCAATGCTCTTGCAGAGCAACATGTGTGCCACTCTTAGATTATGCCATTAAATATCTCACTTATACAACTACACATGAGAATTTGTACTCATTCTGTGCTCATACAATTGTGATTGGCCCACCCACAAAACAGAAATGAATCGTCATGATGACAGGAGCAGTCTAGTTCACTTGATAATTCTATTTATTATAAATTAATAAATTAGATTCTAATCTATATATGTTTTTGAACCTCAGGGTAAGATTCTGGGCTTTATAAACTGAATACTGTAAAGATAACTCTCCACAAGGATTTTTGAAATACAGCCTGACACCCTGCCCATTGAAACCAAACATCACTGTTAGCTGAGAATGTACTTTAAATTGTTAAGTGTGCATAATTACTATCACAATTTAAATTTTAATTTATAAATTTGTAAAGTATTATAGTTTTCCTTTCTCTGACACTCTTGATAATCTTTAAAAATGATGCTCGAAAATATTTAATTCATAAGTGATACAACCTGTTCTTCTTGAAATGATTGCTTAAGATTTGCATATGCTTAAGTGACAAATCATATCATAACACACAATAAATTATGAATGAAAAATCTAGTGTAACTGACTATGATTCAATGTTTATTACAAAAACACAGCATGCTGCTCCAAGTGCATTTTTCTCCTAATTGTCAAAGATAAACTTAAAAAAAAAATAAAAATCTACTTTAGTCTAATCAAGAGACTACACCAATACAATATATTTAATCTTTATCTAGTGACATTCAGGCCCATAAATAATATTTCATTAATGTATACTGGATGGCTTAGGTAAATATAGAATTACACCAATTTAATAGAAGTAATATGCTCATAACTTCGCTAAAAAACAAGTATTAATACAGGGATATATATATATATTTTTTTTTTAAATAAGCTGGAGAAAAACAAGAAAAGTTAAGCAAAAATTAAGTATTTCAAACCAGCAAATGTATTTTTTACTGACATAAAGCAACATATCTAAGAAACCAGTGAAAAATGTCTTTTAGTAAACATTAAAATTGTCATTTAACTTTAGCAAAGAATCGATCGAAGCATATTCTGTACACAGAGATAAAAAAAGTAGGTATTTAATATTTCACTTTTGAAATAAAAATAATTACTTCCAGCAACTCAATGTATAAATATCACAAAAGTGAATGGGTAAGCAAAGTAACAGTAATTAAGATACTAATTCCATTATTTACTCTCTAATTTGATTATGTTTCTGATAGAAATATCTAGTTGAGCTTATATATTATCGGGAAATTTGAGACATAGTGAAGAACTAGTCTTGTCAAATATACATGGAAAGCATTTTTAATCTCTCTCTTTTTTTTTAAGTTTATTTATTTATTTTCAGAGAGAGAGAGAGCACAAGTTGGGTAGGAGCAGAGAGAGAGAGGAGGGAGAATCCCAAGCAGGTTCTGCACTGTCAACACAGAGCCCAATCCAGGGCTTGAATTTACAAACCATGAGATCATGACCAGAGCTGAAACCAGATTCTTAATCGACTGAGCCACCCAGGTGCCCCTAATCCTCTTTAATAATGATGCACCTCAGAAATAATAGAAGTGAAATCTCTTTAACAGAACGAGGCTCTGCAATTCAAGATTTCATCATCTAATAGAAATTCACTCCCAATTGTCTGTTTAGCTCTCCACTTCATAAAAGTCTAAATCAAAATTTGTAGAAATAATGGATAAACTTGGAAGACATTATGCTAAGTGAGAGAAGCCAGTCACTAAAAGACAAATACTGTATGATTCCAAATTCACAGTAGCCAAATTCACAGAGATATAAAGTAGAAGAGAAAGTATTCCAGAGGCTGAGGGAAGGGGGCAATAGGAAATTAGTATTTAATGGGTACAAAGTTTCAATTTTGCAATATGAAGAGTTCTGGAACTTAGTTGCAAAACAATATGAATGTACTTTACTGAGCTGTAGCCTTCAAAATGGTTAAGATGGTATATATTATATATATGATGTACTTCATAATTTTAAAAATAAATTTCAAAATTGTAGAAATAGGAGCGCCTGGGTGGCTGAGTTGGTTAAGCATCCAACTCTTAATTTTTCTCAGGTCAGGATCAGAACCCCAAACCCCCTCACACCAGGCTCTTCTGTGCCGACAGTGTGGAGCCCGCTTGGGATTCGCTTTCTCCCCCTCTCTCTCTGCCCCTCCCCTGCTTTCTTGCTGTCTCTCTCTCTCTCAAAATAAATAAAATGAACGTTTAAAATATTATAGAAATAATATTTTATGTCTCTAGAATCTTTTCCTGAGTTCGTTCATTAATTTTTAATATATAATGATAAATAAATTTAGAGTGGACTTGAAGTACTGATAATTTGAAGACAGATGGGGAAAAAAGAAAGCCAAGTTAATCGTTTATTTTTTACTTTTTTTTTAAAACCTACTGTCGTATTTGATTCTCATTTAGTGAGCATAGGTTATGTTTCTTTTCTTTTTATGAACTTTATTGTCAAATTGGTTTCCAAACAACACCCAGTGCTCATCCCAACAGGTGCCCTCCTCAATGCCCATCACCCACTTTCCCCTCCCCCCGACCCCTCATCAACCCTCAGTTTGTTCTCAGTATTTAACAGTCTCTTATGGTTTGCCTCCTTCCCTCTCTGTAACTTTTTCCCCCCTTCCCTTCCCCCCCGGTCTGTTGAGTTTCTCAGGATTCACATACGAGTGAAAACATGGTATCTTTCTCTGCCTGACTTATATTACTTACCATAACACTCTCCAGTTCCATCCACGTTGCTACAAATGGCCAGATTTCATTCTTTCTCATTGCCAAATAGTATTCCATTGTATATATAAACCACATCTTCTTTATCCATTCATCAGTCGATGGACATTTAGGCTCTTTGCATAATTTGGCTATTGTCGAAAGTGCTGCTATAAACATTGGGGTACAAGTGCCCCTATGAATCAGCACTCCTGTATCCCTTGGGTAAATTCCTAGCAGTGCTATTGCTGGGTCATAGGGTAGATCTATTTTTAATTTTTTGAGGAACCTCCACCCTGTTTTCCAGAGCGGCTGCACCAGTTTGCATTCCCACCAACAGTGCAACAGGGTTCCCGTTTCTCTACATCCTCGCCAGCATTTATAGTCTCCTGATTTGTTCATTTTAGCCACTCTGACCAGCGTGAGGTGGTATCTCAGTGTGGTTTTGATTTGTATTTCCCTGATGAGGAGTGACATTGAGCATCTTTTCATGTGCCTGTTGGCCATCTGGATGTCTTTTTTATCAAAGTGTCTATTCATGTCTTCTGCCCATTTCTTCACTGGATTATTTGTTTTTCAGGGGTGGAGTTTGGTGAGTTGTTTATAGATTTTGGATACTACCCCTTTATCCAATATGTCATTTGCAAGTATCTTCTCCCATTCCATCGGTTGCCTTTTAGTTTTGTTGATTGTTTCCTTTGCAGTGCAGAAGCTTTTTATCTTCATGAGGTCCCAATAGTTCATTTTTGCTTTTAATTCCCTTGCCTCTGGGGATGTGTCAAGTAAGAAATTACTGTGGCTGAGGTCAGAGAGGTCTTTTCCTGCTTTCTCCTCTAGGGTTTTCATGGTTTCCTGTCCTTTATCCATTTTGAGTTTATTTTGTGAATTATGTAAGAAAGTGGTCTAGTTTCATCCTTCTGCATGTTGCTGTCCAGTTCTCCCAGCACCATTTGTTAAAGAGACTGTCTGTTTTCCATTGGATATTCTTTCCTGCTTTGTCAAAGATTAGCTTGCCATACTTTTGTGGGTCCAATTCTAGAGTCTCTATTCTATTCCACTGGTCTGTGTCTGTTTTTGTGCCAATACCATGCTGTCTTGATGGTTACAGCTTGGTAGAGGCTAAAGTCTGGGATTGTGATGCCTCCTGCTTTGGTTTTCTCCTTCAATATTACTTTAGCTATTTGGGGTCTTTTGGGGTTCCATACAAATTTTAGGACTGCTTGTTCTAGCTTCGAGAAGAATGCTGGTGCAATTTTGATTGGGATTGCATCAAATGTGTAGATTGCTTTGGGTAATATTGACATTTTAACAATATTTATTCTTCTAGTCCGTGAGCACAGAATGTTTTTCCATTTCTTTGTATCTTCTTCAATTTCCTTCATAAGCTTTCTATAGTTTTAAGCATACAGATCTTTTACATCTTTGGTTAGTTTTATTCCTAAGTATTTAATGATTCTTGGTACAACTGTGAATGGGACCAGTTTCTTTATTTGTCTTTTGGTTGCTTCATTATTAGTGCATAAGAATGCAACTGATTTCTGTACATTGATTTTGTATCCTACGACTTTGCTGAATTCATGTATCAGTTCTAGCAGACTTTTGGTGGAGTCTATCGGGTTTTACATGTATAGTATCATGTCATCTGTATAAAGTGAAAGCTTGACTTCATCTTTGCCAATTTTGATGCCTTTGATTTCCTTTTGTTGTCTGATTGCTGATGCTAGCACTTCCAACACTATGTTAAACAACAGCGGTGAGAGTGGACATCCCTGTCGTGTTCCTGATCTCAGGGGGAAAGCTCTCAGTTTTTCCCCATTGAGGATCGTATTAGCTGTGGGCTTTTCATAAATGGAAAGCCAAGTAAATTAAATTGAGATATGTTACATCATTTTATATATGCTAGGGGTGCTTTAAAACAGTCTGTACCTGGCTGTGACTTGTTAATTGTGGGAGCTAGGTGATAGGTACATGCAAATTCATTACACTATTCTCTTTACTTTTGCACCTTGAAATTTTGTTATGGTAAGACATTAAAAATAAAAACCGCTGTGCAAATAAGAAACGTGTAAAATTCAGGAGGGCAACAGGATTGATCATAAAAAGATCATAAAAGCCATTTATGAAAAGCCCACAGCTAACATCCTCAACGGGGAAAAACTGAGAGCTTTTTCCCTGAGATCAGGAACACGACAGGGATGTCCACTCTCACCGCTGTTGTTTAACATAGTGTTGGAAGTGCTAGCATCAGCAATCAGACAACAAAAGGAAATCAAAGGCATCAAAATTGGCAAAGATGAAGTCAAGCTTTCGCTTTTTGCAGATGACATATTATACATGGAAAATCCGATAGACTCCACCAAAAGTCTGCTAGAACTGATCCATGAATTCAGCAAAGTTGCAGGATACAAAATCAATGTACAGAAATCAGTTGCATTCTTATACACTAACAATGAAACAACAGAAAGACAAATAAAGAAACTGATCCCATTCACAATTGCACCAAGAAGCATAAAATATCTAGGAATAAATCTAACCAAAGATGTAAAAGATCTGTATGCTGAAAACTATAGAAAGCTTATGAAGGTAATTGAAGAAGATATAAAGAAATGGAAAGACATTCCCTGCTCATGGATTGGAAGAATAAATATTGTCAAAATGTCAATACTACCCAAAGTTATCTACACATTCAATGCAATCCCAATCAAAATTGCACCAGCATTCTTCTCGAAGCTAGAACAAGCAATCCTAAAATTCATATGGAACCACAAAAGGCCCCCAATAGCCAAAGTAATTTTGAAGAAGACCAAAGCAGGAGGCATCACAATCCCAGACTTTAGCCTCTACTACAAAGCTGTCATCATCAAGACAGCATGGTATTGGCACAAAAACAGACACATAGACCAATGGAATAGAATAGAAACCCCAGAACTAGACCCACAAACGTATGGCCAACTCATCTTTGACAAAGCAGGAAAGAACATCCAATGGAAAAAAGACAGTCTCTTTAACAAATGGTGCTGGGAGAACTGGACAGCAACATGCAGAAGGTTGAAACTAGACCACTTTCTCACACCATTCACAAAAATAAACTCAAAATGGATAAAGGACCTGAATGTGAGACAGAAAACCATCAAAACCTTAGAGGAGAAAGCAGGAAAACACCTCTCTGACCTCAGCCGTAGCAATCTCTTACTCGACACATCCCCAAAGGCAAGGGAATTAAAAGCAAAAGTGAACTACTGGGACCTTATGAAGATAAAAAGCTTCTGCACAGCAAAGGAAACAACCAACAAAACTAAAAGGCAACCAACGGAATGGGAAAAGATATGTGCAAATGACATATCGGACAAAGGGCTAGTATCCAAAATCTATAAAGAGCTCACCAAACTCCACACCCGAAAAACAAATAACCCAGTGAAGAAATGGGCAGAAAACATGAATAGACACTTCTCTAAAGAAGACATCCGGATGGCCAACAGGCACATGAAAAGATGTTCAACGTCGCTCCTTATCAGGGAAATACAAATCAAAACCACACTCAGGTATCACCTCACAGCCAGTCAGAGTGGCCAAAATGAACAAATCGGGAGACTAGAGATGTTGGAGAGGATGTGGAGAAACGGGAACCCTCTTGCACTGTTGGTGGGAATGCAAATTGGTGCAGCCGCTCTGGAAAGCAGAGTGGAGGTTCCTCAGAAAATTAAAAATAGACCTACCCTATGACCCAGCAATAGCACTGCTAGGAATTTATCCAAGGGATACAGGAGTACTGATGCATAGGGGCACTTGTACCCCAATGTTTATAGCAGCACTCTCAACAATAGCCAAATTATGGAAAGAGCCTAAATGTCCATCAACTGATGAATGGATAAAGAAATTGTGGTTTATATACACAATGGAATACTACGTGGCAATGAGAAAAAATGAAATATGGCCTTTTGTAGCAACGTGGATGGAACTGGAGAGTGTGATGCTAAGTGAAATAAGCCATACAGAGAAAGACAGATACCATATGGTTTCACTCTTATGTGGATCCTAAGAAACTTAACAGAAACCCATGGGGGAAGGGAAGGAAAAAAAAAAAAAAAAGAGGTTAGAGTGGGAGAGAGCCAAAACATAAGAGACTGTTAAAAACTGAGAACAAACTGAGGGTTGGTGGGGGGTGGGAGGGAGGGGAGGGTGGGTGATGGGTATTGAGGAGGGCACATTTTGGGATGAGCACTGTGTGTTGTATGGAAACCAATTTGACAATAAATTTCATATATTAAAAAAAAAATCAGTTTAAAATTTTTAAAAATTTTTTAATGTTTATTTATTTATTTTTGAGAGACAGACAGAGCATGAGTGGGGGAGGGGCAGAAAGAGAAGGAGACACAGAATCCAAAGCAGGCTCCAGGCTCTGAGCTGTTAGCACAGAGCCTCATGAGGGGCTCAAACCCACAGAACTGCAAGATCATGACCTGAGCTGAAGTTGGACACTTCACCAAATGAGCCAACCAGGTGTCCCAAAAATCAGTTTAAATTTCTAAGAAGAAAATAAAATTGCAAAATTTTACTCTATCTAAATTAGGAAATAATCCCTTTCAATCAACTATTCCTGAGCTATAAAGAAAGTAATTAAAATATTTCTAGTGTGTTGCTATGTAAATTTCAAAATATAATCAAGCAGGTTTAACGAGAGATGGGAATTAATGTTGGTGGGGAGGCCCTTTAGTTCTTCTTCAACAATAACATATAAAATAGTATTAACCGTATAAAATCCAATCTCAAGATTAGGTAGAATGGTATTTTGTCTGCAGTATCTGAATATCTCTCTTGCTATTTTTGTTATACAAAAGTGAGACAAGAAAGTTGGAAACCCACAGGAAATTATTTTATCAATAACCTGTGAAAGGTCAAATGACAGAACTGAGGTCCTAAACTAATGTATTCCTCTCTAGCAGGTAAAAACAGAAAAACAAAAAATTTAGAAGGTAAGTTGCTTTGAAGTTTTAAACTCTGCACAAATCCCCAAAGGGGGTCTAAATCTAAAATAAGGCTAAGAACAGTAATTACTAACAAAGTTTAGGGTAAAGAGTAAATTATGACAAGATAGAAGAAAAGGAAGCATATATGGAACCTACATAAAAGTAGACAAAATAGTACCAAATTCAAAGCTATATATACATTACCCATACTCAATACATATTAAGATTTTGCCTCATTTGTTTCATCTACCCCTGGTTTGTTTTTTATTTTGCTAAGCTAAACTGGTATCATTTTATACTTTATTCCATAATCAAATATCCCTATCTTTAAAAAGGCCCTTTTACAGTTGATTTGTTTGAGTCAGGATCACAAATTACATTAGGTTATGTGTCTTGAATTTTTGAATTCTAGAGTAGTGCTGCTCCAAGTGTGGTCTGAACTGGTGTCTGTTCACGTACTGATTATTGTTAGTCCAAAAACTATTATCAAAATCCTCACACTCTTTGCATAGGTCAAAACGATAAATTCAGAAAAGAAAAGTAAAGACTTAGAAACTTTCATAGCAAGTTGACACTGTCAAAACATCCAAGTGCATGGTCAGTGGACCTGTGACCCTGAACCAGGCTGGTGGTCGTCACTGTCCCATAGTGACTCACATATGACCTAAGCTACATACTAGTCTTGCACATGGGGACCACTTACTGGTCACTGCCCAGAAAGGATATTTTAATAACAAACTTGCTAGATAGAGATGCAATCCTCTCTTCACTTCTTTATCCAACCATTAAATTTTTAAGGAAATTGGATCAGCTGTCCTTTAGATTTCTGTGTTTCCCTATTTGTTTCCTGTGATATCAATTAACTTGGTTCTCTATCAACTGACTTCTTTAATTGATTTCTATTCAGGCTCAACATTTTGAGCAAGAATATTTCATGGACTGTGCTCTGTGATTCAAGTTATAAAACTTCAGCAAGTATGGGGCGCCTGGGTGGCTCAGTTGGTTGGGCAGCCAACTTCAGCTCAGGTCATGATCTCACAGCTCGAAGCCTCGTGAGTTCGAGTCCTGTGTCACGCTCTGTGCTGACAGCTGAGAGCCTGAAGCGTGCTTCCAATTCTGGTCTCCCCCTCTCTTTGTCCCTCCCCTGCTTGCTCTCTCTCTCTCTCAAAAATAAATAAACATTAAAAAAAAAAAACTTCAGCAAGTATATCATATCTGGATGCACTATTTTTAGTAATGTCATAACTAATCACTAGGTTCACGTGATCAATCCCTCCCTCCTTTCGAAATCCCCCATCAACTTTTCACCTAATAGTTTCATCCAGTGATTACTATCACTTGATTCATTTCATTAGACATTGAAAAGTAATGATTTTCTAATTCTACCATCATTTCTATGTTTATTAGATGGAATTTTGAAAAAATAAAAGTTCCCTTATCACATTAGTCTATTTAGTTACCATGAAATTAGATCATACACAAAAAGTAAGATAAATGTTTATCTCTTTCCTTTTGACTAATAATTTTCTAACAAAAATCTTGATGTCCTAGATTCTCCCAATAATGTTCAATGGAGACTCTTCTACTCTATTCTCTCCTGTGTCTGTTCATTCTATCATTTTCTCTCTCTGTCTCTCTTTCTCTTTTATGAACTCTTGGATTTTGAAGATACTTGTCTTTCAAGCTGTTGCATTCATTGTTATTTGCCATCTTTTGCTCTTCCTTATCCTAGAAGACTCAGAATAATATACCAAGGCCATTACAGTTGGTGCTAAATACACTTAAACAGAACTTTGTGAAAAGTTAACTGCAATTTCATTTATAGCATTATTTCTGTAATAAAAGACACTGAAAATTTCAAACAACTAGCTAAAAATTATAACCATAATTTGGCTTTTCATGTGCCAGAAACAGTGCTAAACTCTTTGAATGTAAATCTCATTTAATCTACACAACTACGATGTTGTATGGTGGGTATTATTTTTATTCCTATCTTACAAAAAAAGAAAATAAAGGGTACGTAGGTGGCTCAGTTGGTTAAGCGTCTGACTTCGGCTCAGGCCATGATCTCAAAGTTTGTGGGTTTGAGCCCTGCATCGGGCTCTGTGCTGACAGCTCAGAGCCTGGAGCCTACCTCAGATTCTGTGTCTCCCTCTCTCTCTGTTCCTCCCCAACTCACACTCTTTGTCTCTCAAAAATGAATAAACATTAAAAAAAAATTTTTTTTAAAGAAAAAAAGTTTGGAGACGTTAACTAACTTGGCCAAAATCCAGCTAGTAAAGGGTAAAGGAAGGATTTATAGCCATGTTTAAGCCTAAAGTTAATGCTCTTAAATTGTATCTTTAATATCTGACAAAACATTCTGTTAAACAATGGCTCTCAACAAGAGTGTACCACCTCCCTGACAGGTTTGTAAATGTTGGGGGTACGGAAACAAGAACAGTCCTGTCCAGATGCCAAGAGCATGCATTCCACTGAAAAATAATGACTTAGAACTATTCTCCCTATTCCACATACCTTTAAAATATAAAAATTGAAACTATTTTGATGACTTTAAGAAACTGTTTTATTTTTAAATTTTTAAATTATTTATATGTTTCATTAATTCACACTGCTCTTCTCATTAACTTTGCAGGGGAAGTAATGTTTTGCCTTATCTGTAAAGTTGAATTTAACCAATTCTCTAAATATTGTCATAATTCTTTTAAATTTAAGAAATAAAATGGATGGTGCCAAATCTATTTATAAACAATCCTGAAGGTATGAGTGACAATATGGGTACTCCTTAAAGGAGACGCTCTATATAGGGATAAACAGGATTCTTCTTAAAAAAAATTTTTTTTAAATATTTATTTATTTTTTGAGAAGAAGAAAGAGAGAGCATGAGCAGGGGAGGGGCAGAGAGAAGGAGAGACAGAATGAAGCAGGCTCCATACTCTCAGCTTTCAGCACAGGGCCCGACACAGGGCTCGAACTCATGAACCGCAAGATCATGACCTGAACTGAACGAAGTAGGACACTTAACCAACTGAGCCACTCAGGCACCCCACCAAGATTCTTCTTGAATATAACTTGCAGGAAAAAAAAATGGTTTTTAGGGGTGGAGGGAGGCATTACGAAGGTATACAAGGATATACAAGGTGATGTATATGTTCACTCTCTTCAATGTATTGAGGGCTCATAGGTCTATATACACATCAAAACATCAAACTGTGTACTTTAAATATGTTCAGCTTGTTGTTTCCCAACTATACTTAAAGACAACTATGTTTTAGCAAAATAAAAATAAACTTCTGGAGCCTATAAAGTAAAACAACAGTGTAAGTATTCTCCTCAACAGTCCCACAAAAAAAATGAGATATAATACATATGTAAGGTTTGAAAGAAATAACCAAGTGACTGATTCATAAGCTACTTCATAAAACTAACACAAAACTGCAGCAATTAAGTGGCAAAAATACTAACATCCCAATATTCAGAAGAAAGGTATGTGCTTTGCCTAGAGCCCCCTTTACTAAGATCAACACCATGCACTGAGGCAGGGCGAGGTAAGAAACCAGTCCTACCACACACACACACCCAATCCCAGAAGTCATCAACTGGCCACACATATCCTACATACTATACATCACCGGCATGTTGGATTTGGTCCTGACTTTGAAAAATCTTTTTTAATTAGTTACCAATATTTGAAAATTTAGAGATTTCTCCCCCCTAGATCTTTTTCACTTTTCTTGGAAGATCTGGTAACCCCTGGGTCCATGTTCCCAACCTGGCAATAAGACAAGCACTCTGATCAGCTACAGGCCATAGGATTCAGTGTCCATATTGTCTTGTACCTAGCAGCTTGACCCTTTTATGTTACCATGCCCAGATTTCAAGGCTTTTGAGTTTGCAGTTCTTGCCCTAAGGCTATAAAGATTTTCTCTAAACAGTGTTTTGTTTTCTTTTGGTACTATCTATGGGCTCACCCCCACATTAAAGAAAACTGCCCTTAATTAGAGGTGCAATTCTCATTCCAAGGATAGGGAACTTTCCTAACTCAGCAGGCAGTGGCAACAAACAAGGAGCCAAACACAGCCATCCCTATCTATCCCTGAAGCAGAGGCGAGACAAGAATAAAAACAAATCCTGGAAACTAGTTTCTGATGCACTAGTTTCAACAAATTCAATGAGGAAATTTCGAACAGGTATTTAAAGATTATTTTACGAATCTCCCTCCTAGAGACCTACCCCAGCACCCCCCAACATGTGCATGCATGCATGCAAACACACACACACACACACACACACACACACACACACACACACACACAGTCCCAGCTCCCTCCCTAACCGATTCAGGTCACTGAAATGGTAACTGGAGTATCTATTATTCTACCTCCAGCTTAAGACAAAAGAAAATTTCTTTTTAAAAAAATCTGGTGAGGGACACCTGGGTGCCTCACTGGGTTAAGCATTGACCTCTTGATTTGGGCTCTGATCATGATCTTGCTGTTGGTGACTTCAGGCCCCATGTTAGGCTCTGAGCTGACAGTGTGGAGCCTGCTTGGGATGCTCTCTCTCCCTCTCTCTTTCTGCCCCTCTCCCGCTCATTCTCTCTCTCTCTCAAAATAAATAAATAAACTTTTTTAAAAAATCTGGTAAAAAGGAAAACTTTCAAAGAAATAACCATCAAATTATTACAGGTCAAAAGAGGTCAGAAAGCTATACTCATTCAATGAATAAACAACAGCACTTTCTAAAATCATTATATATCAGAAACAATGATACTAAAGTTAATGAAGGCGATATGTTATTATTATTACTTATTTTTCAACTCAATTCATAAAATAAGAGAAATATTACAAAGAAGGCAACAAAAATTCCTCATTTGCAGATGACCTCACTCTACCTTAGAAGTCACAAGAGAAATCACTGAGACTAAAAGGAGAACTCAGGTGATGGTAAGGTTACAAAGTTGACATACAAAAGCAACTCTTTTATATGTCAATAATCACAGAAGAAATAAGATTAATAAACTCAAAAAGAATAGCAAACAAAATTATAAAATACTCAGGAAAAAGATTAATAATAGGTGCTAATAATAAGGTCATGTTATCCTGGAGCAGGAGATGCCACAGAGGCTTAAGAACTGTCCAATAGGGCTGGAGTCTCCCCTGACACTCCCCACCCCAACCCCCATGAAAACTTAGCTGGCATACGACCCAAAGGAAATCATGGCTTCTCTCTCCAGTGGCACTCTAGACTGAATCAAGACCTGGATTTCCCTGGCCTAGTTCTGAATCATAGGAATCAGTTCAAAACTATTCACATTTCTCAGAATTCATACAGAAAACAGCCAATAAGCAAAAAAACAGGAATCACCACTTTTTTAGGAATGAGATTAAGGCATCAAGCAAAGGAAACATCCTCTCTGAAAATTATCTCAATGAACTCTTTAAAAGCTTGTGGCAGAGAATCTTAACTAAATGTCTGTGTGGAAATAGATAAGTACATAGACCTTTCACACTGTTATTACCAAACAGAATCAAAAGAAAGAATGTTTTGGAATGTGTTTACGATATTAAGAAATTCCCAATTAATTCAGTTCTCAGTATTTCAGAATTTGTGATTGTTTGACTATGATTTGGTTTCAGGATTATCTTTCCACTCTCTGGACAAAAGTACTTTCCTAAGAAAATTAATAGTGTAAATAAATGGTTTGAAGCACCACAGAAGCATCTGTTTACATTCAGATAGTTAATATGCTAAGCATTCTTATCTATTAAATTAAAGCAGGTCACCTAAGGACTTTTCTAGATAATACTTCATTAGCTTAATTATAATGAGTATATATAGTTGAAGCAATAAAATGGACATCTGTTTTAAAACATCTTCAATTCAAGCCTTTTACTAAATCAAACTAGCTTTCACATATTAGTTTCAATTACTGAGGTTTACATGGTCAAAAAAAAAAAAAAAAAACAAACCTTCATTTATATAGAATATAAAAATTTCTGTTCTTACCTTCAAAGTTCTCCATTCCCAGCCATCACCTATCTGCTGTGAATGTCTAATGAACTCTGCACAACAATGCTGGAATGTTTTTTCTCCAAAGAACTCATCTTCTTCCATACTAAATGATAACTGCAATATAAAAACTAAGTATAAGCATCAGCTGTGGAATGAATGCTAAAAGTAATTCTGCTAAATCACTTATTTCTTCAAACCAAAATTTGGGACACTGAACAGAAA
Organism: Puma concolor; assembly: GCF_028749965.1. Lineage (NCBI taxonomy): Eukaryota > Metazoa > Chordata > Mammalia > Carnivora > Felidae > Puma > Puma concolor. Next base: position 95,076,042 of record NC_141667.1, read on the forward strand.
ATATTCTCAGAGCCATTCCAAAAAAGTGTCACATTTCCATCTTTCTCAGTCTATCCCCATTTTTTAATCAGGAAGAAAATGTGATCAACATGAAAACTGAAAACCTAGATTTATGGGGCGCCTGGGTGGCTCAGTTGGTTATGCATCCAAAAGCGTCCAACTTCAGCTCAGGTCATGATCTCTCAGGTTCATGAGTTCCAGCCGGGTATCAGGCTTTGTGTTGACACCTCAGAGCCTGGAGCCTGCTTTGGATTCTGTGTCTCCCTCTCTCTCTGCCACTCCCCCACTTGTGCTCTATTTCAAAAATAAACATTAAAAAAAATTTATTTAACCTAAATTTATAACAAATGTGTATCTAGGGTTCAAAAAGTTAATCTGTCCATAAATTTAGTTTCCAGAGCTTAATTTTATCTCACTTCTTCTAAGCTAATGTTTCCAAACAAGCTCTTCAGAGCTTCCTTCTCTACTTCCTACCTTACTTAGCCCTTACGTAGATAGCATGGCAGTGCTTAGTAGAGCTGAGCTGTTCTTCACACTTATTAGAGTTCACCTCTCTAACAAATGATGTTCTAAAGCCTGAAAGTATTAGTTCTTCAAGGTGTAAAGTTAGGATCACCTTAGTAATTACCTACTTTATAGAATCTACAAATGTGACAAATCAAGGAATAGCCACATATTTGTTACATAAGTATGTCCAAAACATAAAGTATTTATAAAAAGAGAATTTTAAAGCTAGAAAGAAACTGATACATTATGTAATTCAAGTCCCTTAATGAGAAAAATTAAACCAAGTGAATTCCCATGGTCTCCTCTTTGGTGAAAAGCACCATCAAGAAAATTAGCACTTGTTGACTGCTTACTTTGTCAAGCACAATGCTAAATACTTTAAATTCCCATTTAACCCTCACACAACCCAAAGACTATTGTTATCCTCATTCCCCAAATGAAAAGGAGAAAGTAACCTGCTCAAGAAATGCAAATGAGAAAGGATTCAAACCCCAGGAGGGCTCCAGGGCCAATGATCCGTCTATACTAGCTGATTCTCAGTGCAGTATTCTTTCTGATTATTCAAATTTAGTATGACCTATACAAGCATTTGTTCACTCATACAACAAATATATACTTAATATCTATAGTAGGTACTGTGTGTGGTGAAGGTTAGATATACAAAATGAAAAATATGTATATATACAGCCCCTGCCTTGTATGAGCTCACACTGTAATAAAGGGAGATAAGCAATAAAAATCGTTACAGTAGAAACTCCCTTAACCAACTTCCATTCAACCAACTTGCCAGGTTAATCAAAATAGTATCCATCCCCTCAGTAAAACACTGACTGGTGTCTACAGCATTCTGATCATGAAGCACCTCCCTTCCCATCAGTTAAGTTTATGTTAACAAACCACATGTGTATATTATAAATACTACTTTAATTAAATACTCCACAAACCAAACCAATAAAATATAAGTAAAAAAAATAATAACTCTTATTTCTATGATTTAATGCCTCAGAAAGACTTTATAACAGTAAGTCTCCATAAGAAAAAGAAACTATCATTGAAGTAGGTATGGACAATGTAACCAAAAAAATCGGTGGGGGAAAAACCAAAAAAAATGGTGGGAGGAAAACCATACAAATCTAGGATTCCATGCTCAGATCGCTACATGAATGGCTTGAATTCTTTCTTTTAAACCAAAATTGGAGGGGCTCCTGGGTGGCTCAGTCGGTTGAGCATCCAACTCTTGATTTCAGCTCAGGTCATGATCCCAGGGTTGCAGGATTGAGCCCTGCACTGGGCTCTGCACTGAGCTTGGAGCCCGCTTAAAATTCTCCCTCTCTCTCTCTCTCCCTCTCCCCTGCTTGTGCTGAAAAGAAAAAAAAAATGGAAATATAGAGGATGCATTCTGGGTTCCAAATTCATGAAGGAAGAATGAATTCCAACCAATTACCCATACTCAAAGAAAACCCCTTAGTCATACATGAGACAACTGGCAAATGAATGTATTTCTGTTCTAAGTATTTTTCTTAAGTATTTTAACTCTAGCTTTAATCAACGTCTTCAATTAATTGCTCAACTCTTAATTCTGACAGTACTGGAAAACAGGACTTCTATTTAAAGTACACACAAATGATGGAGTCCCTTATAAAGAGGGGATAGTGTGGGAGGGTGTGTGGGTGGGCGTGAAGATGAATCTTTAAGGTATATAAGAGTTTTTGTAGAGCAGATTGTCAGTGGGTGAAGCACAAGGGTTAGAACAGTAGTCTAAGCAGGAAAAATGGTATGAACAAAGGCAAGTTAGGGTGTAGAGAACACTAAGACTGATCTCAGAAACATGATTCAGGAAGTATAGAAGGTATAGGGAGATAGAGATAGTCTAGTCATATGCAAATTAAACTTGGCTGCCCTCTACTGGAGCTGAAAGACAGAGTGAAGTCCTCAAAGATACAAGATGGAAGAGTTCTAAACTTCTTGAAGGGAGGTTTGTGTGCCATGCAAGAGTTTGGACTACAAGGTGGTTGTGATTACCTTCAGCAATAATCAGTTCACCACATATGGGAACCAGCAGGGAGCTGCACTGGGCACACATGCAAAGCTAAGGTTTTGCTGGGTGGATTCAGTGTATGGATACATAAAGAAGAAGGAATAGAATATGCTAGTGAGAATAGTTCAGAGTTTAGGTAGGAAACATACCAAAAGAAGACTGAAGGGGCTATGAAAATATGGTAGTATCAAAGAGTATTAAACACAAAAAGGGCTAACAACAACCATAGTGAAAGGAAGGAAAAGGAAGCCTAGGAAGACTATGAGACTTTAGAACTTCAGGAGAGCTTACCAAGTATATAAAGTAACTTAGAGAAGAAGGTCACTGGATCTCAGTAAGTTTAGATAATTATGAGAATTGAAGTGCCTGGGTGGCTCAGTTGGTTATGCATCCGACTCTTGATTTTGGCTCAGGTCATGACTCTGTGAGGTCGGGCTCTATGCTGACAGCACAGAGCCTGCTTGGGATTCTCTCTCTCCTTCTCTCTCTGTCCCTCCCCTGCATGCTCGCTCTCTCTCTCTCTCTCTCTCAAAATAAATAAATAAACATTAAAAAAAAGAAAACTATGAGGCTTATGTTTGCTGTTTTCCACATGGATACTGAAGTTACTTAGAATTATTTGGAGAGCTGGTGGGGTGGAGAGCTCTTTAAATAAGGTGGAAGATCAAATGAAAAATTTGTAAATGACAAGGGACAAATGGTAGGAAATGGAAGAGCACAGAGATGATAAGTGATACATGGTGTATAATCCTGAGTTCATCAAGAATAAGCACTAATAAACATACATGTGATCCTGATGAGTTAGAACACAGCCTTGGATTCCTCCTCAAGATGGTGGTAAAAGTAGCCAGTAGGGACAGTATGTAAGGAAAAAAACAAAAACAAACAAACAAAAAACCTAGCTTGCTATGTCTGGTGGAGCTGAATTTCATAGGATACGAAAGTCCTCAAAAAGAGCTTCCAAGGAGCCTCAAAGGAGCAAGGATATTGACAAGAGGCTAGAGAAGCAGTGACCTAAAATTGGCTCTGGGGTAGGTAGTGGAGGCTACCAGCAGTCTCCATACCCTGAAATTTATAGGGTGGAGGAAGCAGCAGCTTCCACTCAAAGAACTTCAGTTTTTGTTTGTTGTTCTTTGTTTCAAAGCCAAGTTTCCTTTAAAACTAGTTAGTGGAAGCAATGACCTGTGAAGATGTTAACGTCATGTGATATGTAAGTGTGAAAACTGATCCACACTACATCCACTCGGCACCCCCACCCTAGAAATTCACAATACACACTGTGGTGGGGAAACTACTAACTTGGGGTTTCCTGATGCTTTTAACCATAAAATTCTTTTTCTGGGAATATTTAATTTACTTCACAGAATGTAGTAAAGACAATAATGGGTTTAGGATTTATATGTTTGTTTATTGCAGATGTGTGCTCCTGAAATCACAATGGAAAATCTGAGAGGGTAAGAAAACAGTGGGAGAATAGGTTTGGGAAAAGAAAGCAGCAAGTACAGGAATGGAAGTACATAAGAGACAATAAAGTACCAGTACGCAGTACTTCTACTGAGGCAGTCATCAAATGTTTCAGGTATGGATGAGAGATCTCCGGGTTACATACCAAATCCCGGTTAAGGAGCTTCAGTGCATACACAAGTTGAGAAAGTGATACCTAAGAAAGAAGACACTAAAAGGAAGAACGGAAGCCAACTTAGCAAAGGAGGGAGGCAAAGGAACAGAATGCACAAAAATCTGAACGTAAGGGAAGGTCTGGTAATCGAAGAACTCTTGCTTAACTGAAATACAGACGTAGAAGAGAGGTACTGAGAGAACTACTGCTGATGAAGACAGAAGAGCCTGGTACCCTGAGGGCTGAAAAGGGTGTTGAAAGTGGGGGGAATCTGATCATATTTGCATTCTGGCTTCCAGGAGGGACTACAGGCTTTGCCTGACTAAACGAAGACCAGTTGATAGTCTCTAGCAATAATCCAGGAAAGACAAAATGATGCTAAACAGAGCCAAACACTGGAGGTAGGGTAGAAGAGGGAGGGATTCAAAAGACATTTTGCTGGTATACTCATTACAACTGGTGATCTTGATATGTGAGGGATAGATGAGAGAAAAGATTTAAGAGAGATTCCCAGCTCTTCACCCTAGGTAGTGGTGCACTGAGCAAGAGCAGGTTTGGGGACTGAGATGGGCTTAATTTAACCACACTGAGCTTGAGTTTAAAAAGCCTGTGGAATAACCACGTGAAGGGAATCTAGCAGGCATTTGGAGATGGATCTGGAATTCAGAAGGAAAGAGAGATCTGGGCCAGAAATATTGATTGTAAATCAACATTACGTAAATAAGAGAACACATATGATCACTCAGAGAGAGGATACAGAACTAGAATAGGGAGACCAAAAAAGAGCAGTCAGAAAATTAGGTTTTTTTTTTTAACTATATAATGACCCTGGCATATATTGAGATACTAAATCAAACAAAAATTGAATGTAATTCATTTAAAAAAATACTAATATATTTTGGCATATTTTATAAATTCCAAACAAACCCTTATTTAACAACAAAATTGAACTAAAGTAAAAACACTCCATTCCTTAAGCCCTCCCCCCCCGTTACTTGAGGTTTACCTAACTATTCAAAATGTTAGTTGAAACATAAAATTTCACTCAATAGCCATAGTTTATCTAATTAACAGCTCTGTGCCAGTAGCAAGATGACAGCACATCAAAGCACCAATTAATATTTGGTTGAATACTTTTAAAATTATCTAAGGACTGGGCTTTGCTGAAGGATGTTACATATAATAATACGTACACTTATGGCTTGATTACAAAATTAAGAACTATATTATATTAAAATGATATCCATCTCAATTTGAATCATTATATCATAATGAAATATCACTGAATAATTATTGTCTCTTTGCTCAAGTAAGAATATTTCAACTTTCTAAAAATGAAAACATAATACAATCAACGTTTTTATATACACTTTTCAAGCTGTAATACACTGGTCTCTACCAAGTTTATAGACTAGTAGAGGCAGAAATGAGAATATTAGAACTTCCTACTATGAGATGCCTAAAATTATGGCCAAAAATGGAAATAACCACAACTGCAGCTTAATAAGCAAAAATGGCAAGAATTTATTTTGCAAATATAAAACCTTAGACACGTGAACTTCCTCGGTTTCCAGACGTAAGCTTAAAAATAAATTCAGACTTGGGGCGCTTGGGTGGCTCAGACGGTTAAGCATCCGAGTTCGGCTGAGGTCATGATCTCACAGTTTGTGTGTTCAGGCCACACATCAGGCTCTGTGCTGACAGCTCAGAGCCTGGAGCCTGCTTCAGATTCTGTGTCTCCCTCTCTCTCTGTCCCTCCCCCACTCGCACTCTGTCTCTCTCTGTCTCTCAAGAATAAATGTTAAAAAAAAATTAAAAAGATAAATAAATAAATAAATTCAGACTAGAGGTGACAACAGAACACAAGTGAACTCTCTCTCAGTAAAAAGACTAATTCCAATTCTCATCTCATCCTAAACAATGAACCTCTCATTTCTTATTATAAATAAAAGTTAGAAGGGAGTCAGAGCTCTTTCGTGCCATAAAATGTAGGTTGTTAATACATCTATTTTGCTGGAGTCTTACTCCTGCTGGAAAGCTATTTGATTTTTTTTTTAAGCTCAAATAATCAAAACCTTTTTTTTTAACTGCTTCAGCAGAGGCTAAAGATTGGGAAGGTAGAATAATTTTTCTCCCCATCAAGTGAAAGCAGTCTTTCTAAACTAGAGGTTAACCCTAAGACTAGACAGTGTGAAGAAGCTTATTCTGCTGCTATTAAATATCTTTTCAGAAAAACAGCCCCCGTGAATTCTAATACTGCGTATAATCATTGCTCAAATGATCCTTTTTAGTTAGAAACAATTTTTTTCACTACCATTCTCCACTTTTTTCATGTGCTTTTTAATCTAATGTGCGGGGAACTGATTGGTTTTAATTTATTTTATTTTAGTTTTAGTTTATGTCAAAGACATTTCTTTTGATGAACCTATAAATCAATGTACATTAGAATCAAAGTGAGACTAAAACACTTAAAGAAATATAACTAAGTTTCCCCAGAACTCAAGATCATTTACAAAAAATGTGATTATAACAGAATATACCATGAATACCTTTAAACATTAAAGATAATTTTTAACTAATACTAGGAAACCTCCTCTGTATTTGTCCCTCCCTGCAGCAATACCACATTATTATATAGATTTAGATTTAGACTCTTTCCAAAAACAAAACAAACAAACCAAACAAAAAATACATGTAATTACTAGATAGGGGTGTTAAACTGAACCCAATACCATTATAAGAATTTGGTTTGAATTCATTTAGCTAATCACTTACCTAGCAAGGCTCTTGGGCAGTGGTCCTCAAATTTCAGAGAGCAAAGAAGCAGTCAGGGTACAAATTTAAATGTGGAATCTAAGGCCCAGATCAGGGAGATTACCTGATTCTGAAGGCCCCCAAACACACATTTGTAGTTAGCACCAGAGATAGTTTCCAGGAAGAAGTATGTTAGGAAATTGAGACAAAAGACAGATTGTTTTGATATGGCTAGCGAGTGTCCTGGATTCAAGGCATTTGACAGCCTGGCTGGAGCACAGCAGGGATAGCCCTGGTAATCCAATAAATAGCATGGGGAAGCAGCAAAGGGGAGAAAGTTTGGTTCAGTCACTGACCAGTGACAGCCACTGACCAGTGAGCCCAGCACTCCCTTCCTGCCATCCCACTAAAATATGTATCCCAAAAAAAGTTCAAACAGGATACAACATTATACCTGGAATGTAACTGAAGGATGTTAATCGGTATCTGATGCTGGCTGTGGCCTCTAGCAGCAGGAAGTCCAGTTAGGAAGAATATAAAAAAGCATCTCACTCTACCTCATTCTGTATTTCCTCAAAAAAAAAGAGAGCGTGAGGTGCCTCCTCCACTACTGGTTTCCAAGCCCATTAGTGATTCTCTCTCAAGGCAGTTTTCTCTCAACAATATAATGCTCATGACCAGAGCTGGAAGGTAAAGCCAAGTGGAGCACTGCATGCTATGGTGTAAAGTCAGCCCTAGGTAGCTGTGGGGACAGGAGGAGCACTCAGAAGAGTGCGACCTTACCACTATCACTTCCTCTGCAAAAACTCAAAAAACAGTAAACCATTTCAAATCACACAAAATCACTCCCCTTGTTATACACACAGGACAGAAAAATGAAAGAGTAGGAAAGGAAGGCCTCTTCTGAGTACACAAAGATCTGTCATTCATTAATTTGACTGTATCTTTGCACACTCTCCTACCTCACACGTAGAGGAAGAGTGCTGCCTTACCTAGATGTAGGGAGAGTGGTGCAGAGAGCTTGCTCACTCTGACCAGAGTCAGACAGTCCCTACACTAGTCCCTCTTCTGTCAAGGTAAGAAAATCAAAAAAATCAATAACAGTATGGGACCAAGGTGACGCTCTTGCACTGTAAGAAAAAAGAACACTGCCATAAAGAGAAAGAGAGAAGGGCACCTGAGTGGTTCAGTCAGTTAAGCATCTGACTTCAGCTCAGGTCATGATCTCACAATTCGTGGGTTCGAGCCCCACATCAGGATCTGTGCTGACAGCTCAGAGCCTGGAGCCTGCTTCAGTCTGTCTCTCTGTCTCCGCCCCTGCCCCACTCATACTCTGTCTCTCTGTGTCTCAAAAATAAAATAAAAACATTTTAAATAATCAAGATGATTGTTAAAAAAAAAAAGAGGAAGAGAGAAAGCTTGCTTCTGTGTTGGGCTTACACTGGGAATCTGGAGAAAAACTTGGAAATTATCTACTTTACATTCCCAATTGAAAAAGAAAAAGGGAAAAGAAAAATACAGCCTCCAAAAGGAAGAGATGAGGGAGGGGAACAACAGCTGAGAGTGTAAAAGAAAGTGGATAAGAAAAAAACCGGGAGTTCAAATATATAATAATAGTAGAGATTTAAATTCTATATGAGAGGCAATACAGAGAAGTACAGAAGCTGGAAAAAATCTAATTAGTATTTTAACATATACATGTGAGTTGATCTCCTAACACAGAAGGAAAAGGACCAAGATGTAAACAAAGCATATTGATAGATTAGAGGACAAAGACCACAAATCCAACCTACAAATAACTGGCATTTCTGAACTGAAATCATAGGCAAACATACCACTGAAAAATTACTCCTGAGCTAGAAAAAAAAAAATCAAACATATTTACTTTTATAAATTGAGAGGATTCACTGTGTTTCTGAGAAAACTGTTGGGGGGAAATATCTATGCCTAGAGGTAGCAGAGTGGAATATCTTATTTTAAAAAACTAAAAAGGAGGGGCACCTGGGGGCCTCAGTCAGTTGAGCGTCCGACTTCAGCTCAGGTCATGATCTCACAACTTGTGGATTCGAGCCCCGCGTCAGGTTCTGTGCTGACAGCTCAGAGCCTGGAGCCTGCTTTGGATTCTGTGTCTCCCTCTCTCTCTGCCCCTAACCCACTCGCATTCTGTCTCTGTCTCTCAAAAATAAATAAACATTAAAATAAATAAATAAATAAATAAATAAATAAAACAAAGATGCGGACAAAAGAGTTTATCTACACAGGAACAAAAATTAAAGTAGCCTTAGCCATTTCCTCCACAGCAAGGAACACCAAAAGTCGATAGAGCAATGTCTAAACATCTGAAAATTTTTGACTTACAAGTTTGCATCTTAGCACCTATAACACAGTCAGGCACACTGTAAACAAATAAAAGTTGCAATGAAGAAAAGAAAATTAAAAATTTAAATGAATTTATTTTATACATCTCTACCTATTGTACCCTTCTTCTACTTTCAAGTTTATTCACCAATTGGTCTTTTCCCATTCAAACAACAGATTTATATGACATCTAATCTTTCTGATACCAGTGTCATTTTTATAAGAAGATTATCATATCTTTATATAAAACAAGACTTTTCTGTAAGCACACAAGAGAAATTGATCCACCATTGGTGATGATTTGAGCTCTTTGTGCTTTTGAATACTGAGTGGGACTTGTAGAGACTAACTTGTCTGCATGTATGCTAATTAGGCCAGAACCAGGAACTAATGAGTCTGACCAAAGTTATTCCACAAATAAGAAGATACAGAAAAAGTCTGTATCAGAAACTACAGACTCTGCTATTCTGAAAATAGATGATAAAGCCATATATTTTTAAAATATACTACCAAGTGCCATTAAAAAAATAATTGGTGGGACACCTGTGTGGCTCAGTTGGTTGAGCATCTGACTCTTGATTTCTTTCCATTCAGGTCATGATCCCAGTGTCACGGGATGGAGCCCCATGTGGGGCTCCACAGTGAGCATTGAGTCTATTTGGGATTCTCTCTCTCTTAAAAAGAAAAGAATTAGTGTTCAACTTTTTTTAATGAAAGAAACATTCTCTTTTTCTTCACAAAGTCTTCATTAAAAACTAGATGGGGTAGCTGGGTGGCTCAGTCAATTAAATGACCAACTCTTGATTTCGGCTCAGATCATGATCTCACACTTAGTGAGATGGAGCTCTGCATGGGCTACTAGACAGTGTGGAGCTTGCTTGGGATTCTCTCTCTACCTCTCTCTGTCTGCCCCGCCCCCGCTCACGCATGCTCATTCAAACGCTCTTTCTCTCAAAAAAAAAAAAAAAAAAAAAAAAAAAACTAGAGGGGCACTATGTGGCTCAGTTGGTTAAGCATCTATCAATTTTGTCTTGGGTCATGATCTCACGGAAGGTTCATGAGTTTGACCCCATGTGAGGCTCTGTGTTACTGCAGAGCCTGCTTGAGATTCTCTCTTACTCCCTCTCTCTCTGCCTCTCCCCCACTTGCATGGGCTCTCTCTCTCCCAAAATAAACTTAAAACAAAAAACTAGATTAGCATACCTTCTTACTTCCACAAGCTTTCACTCATTCACCTGGCACCTGCAATATCCCAGCACTTTGCTGTGTGTGTCCTCATAGAAAGGAATGTCAAATGTTTCCTGGGAAAATCAAAGACTCTAAAAGAAGGAGTCTAGAAGACTTGAATCCAGTTCTTGAAGAATTGAATTTTGATACATGAATGAGGGCTTACCAAGTAGAGACAAAGTCATGTCAAAGAAATGGAAGAGCTCTTCAACAAAGGGCCTGAAAAGTTTGCTAAGTTTTAAAAATAAAGTGCCAATACATGTGCATAGATTGGGTAAAGCATAGGCTGATATGGTCCAATGGTTCCCAACATTGGGAGGGACCATTCTCAAAGAAGTTGTTTGGAAATGAGTGAGAACATAGTTGTCACAAATAGGAGGGTGTGTAGTTAGCTATTGCAATTTAATGCTCAGGGAACAGATACAAAGAGCATCTACAAGGTATGAGGCAGCTCCATAAAAATGCCAGATGAGCCCCCATTAAGAAACACTAGGAAGTGGGTTAAAAGTAAACAAAGCCTTGAGGTGCCTGGGTGGTTCAGTCAGTTAAGCATCAAACTTCAGCTCAGGTCATGATCTCATAGCTGTTGAGTTTGAGCCCTGCAGTGGGCTCTTCACTGACAGTGCAGAGTCTGCTTGGGATTCTCTCTTTCTCTCTCTCCTGTCGCCTCTTCCCCTCCCCTACCTCTCAAAATACATAAATAAACTTGAAAAAAAAATTTTAACGAAGTCTAGAAAACTAACCATAGTGTTTCTTAGCATATTTTTGAAATCTGAGATCACAACCTGCATTTCTGTCAATAAATATTTACCTCTCAGAAAGCTGTGTTTTTCCTGAGAAGTGGTATGCTTCTTTCTTTCCTTTGACCACCATGAAGATGAGAACTTAGTCTATAGGAAAGTCAGGCAGTAGGGGAGTGGTGGGGAGGGAGGAAGGGAAGGAAAGCAGTTTACAGATAACTCCAAAACTCTATGAAGAAATTCCATTTAAAACAGTGAGCAATAAGAAACCACTGTAGGTTCTTGAGCTAGCATAGAGATTATTTTAAAAGTTTTCTCTGAAGGCTATTACATGACAGTGATATGAGACAACCCTAATCTCAAAGATAAACTTGTATTAGTATGTTCCTGGGTTCTGCAAGCCTATAAGATCAGCTCTTCAAGGACTGAAGTACCAAGCTCTTTAGAGGTACCTCTGGTTTTACAGTTTTCAGCAACCTTTCCCTATTCTGGATGCTTTTAGGTAGGATTTATTCTCCATTCCCCTACTTTCCAATCCTTTTATACCCAGTCTGCTTGGCCCCTGAAGACATTTGTTTTCAACACATAATCACTAAATAATCTCTATGGCACTTTGTTGTTGTTATAGTTCCTGACTGTGTTTATGATTCAAACACTGCCTCTAGAGTCCCAAACATCTCTAGGCTTCAAAGATATTAAGAATCAAATCAAACTCAGACTCGAACAATCTACTTATATAAAGCAGACATATTTTTCCTTAAAGAGTTGCTGATCTTTCTCAGAAATGTATAAGCATTAAGACCTGCTATCAATTTAGAATTTGTCATAAAACGTTATGGCCATCTTGATTGCCTCATCATGTAGCAGTGTCTCATTTAATCCTAAATAAAGGGGGAAAGGAACTGGCAAAGGGAGAAGAATGTAAGGAGAAACAATCCTGTAAGTCTACCTATATCCAAATGAAACCAGGGTAGAACCAGAAACTGTTTCCACTAACTTCCTCAATTAAAATAACAATAACAATGTTTAATTCTTGGAATTGCAATCTCTTAATTTGCATTTCTCAATATTCAACATTTCTTTTTAGATCAAATTTTCATTTTGTAAATGTTTCCTTTCGTCCATATTCAACTCTTCAGAAGCAAGAAGTAAGAATTCTACTTGGGGTCCAATAATGTTGTTGAGGGACTATGTTTTTCAATTCTGAAAGTATAAACTTAAGCTTTTGTCACTAAAGAGTGAGGCCACTGTTGAGGCGCCCGGGTGGCTCAGTTGGTTAAGCCTCCACCTTTGGCTCAGGTCATCTCAAGGTTCACGTTAGGGCCCCATCACAGGCTGGGTGCTGACCCCTCAGAGTCTGGAGCCTGCTTCAGATTCTGTGTCTCCCTCGCTCTTGCTCTCCCTCTCTGCCTCTCCCTCACTCGCACTATCTCTCACAAAAATTATAAAAATCTTGGAAATAGGGCAATAAAATCACAACCTTCAGGAGTACTTTTTCTACCAGTAAAAAATAATTTGCATCTCCATTAGACAAAAAAAAAAAAAGTAACTGCTGAGCCTGGGCCCTAATCAATAACGGTCAAACAACGGTGTAGTCCGCTAGATAATTAATTCATCCTCAGGTGGGCTTCTTAGACAAGGTTTCATTCTGAGCTATCCTTTTGCTTTTGCTAGATGTTTATAATTTTTGCCATCATAAACGTGTATCTATAAACCAGTTAACTACCCCGTTCATGATTTGATATTATAAGCAGATAATTTGGGAAAAGAAAAATTGTTGGCTATAAATATTAACTTATTCCTCCTGATCCTTAATGAATGTGAAACCCCTTCAAGTTAAGTGTAACTTGGACATTGAAATCACTGGTAATTTAAGACCCTTTGTTTCAAGGTCACACGGACAAAGACTTGCTATCCCCGCGCAGGCTTAAACACATGGTAGTAACCACCCACGTTGTCCGTGAGGGCTCTGTAGTGGCCAAAGAGAGCAGGTCACACTGGGTGCGCCCCCTCCTTCCCACTGCGACTCCCCACGCCCAAACAGAAGCTCGTCCCACCACCGCTGGGACGCGGCCTGCATTTCACCAGCAAGCGCCCCGCTTCCCAGTCTTTTGTTCAGGGCTGGGCTGTTAGCCGCCCACCCGCCCCGCCCTTCCACCCCATCCCAGAGTACGATGAGGACCCTACGGTAAGCAGAGCCGGGAAGAGGCGGCCAGCCAAATGCTGTGGGAATACTCACCCAGCTCCGCTCGGCCCCTGACCCCGTCGCCCAGCCCAGGACGGGCGGGGCAACGGGCATGGGGGAGGGGAGCCGGGGTGAGGTGCCCATCGCTCTGCCCGCTGCCGCCCAACCGGCGGCCTCAAGGAAGAGAATAATGGGCTCCCGAGGGCTACGGAGACCGTAACAGACGAGCAGAGCCCACGCGCACAGAGGAACACCAAAAGAAAGGCCCAACCCTCCCTCGGCCACCGCTACCGAGGCGACCGAGTCAGAGCATGCGCACCAGCACCTCCCGCGCACCATGGGACCAAGCTCGCGCCCGTGCCTGACGTCGCCAGCCGCGCGCGCAGGGCCCGGGCCAGGGGGCGTGACCTCCCGGTTGCCCACTGCCACTGGAGCCGAGGCCCCGCCCCTCATCTCACCGGCCGGGGGAACCGAACGGCTGCTTTGCGCTCCGCGTCCACAGAGGCTGCCCACTTGGGGAGGCGCGGCAGGCAAACCCAAACCTGAGAGACGGGTGCCACATGTTCTAAGGGTCGTTCCACCCCTTCTTCCAACAAATAGTCAAATATCTGGAAAATAAAAGGGTAACTAATGGAGAAAGGGTCGAGCAAGAACCTTCACGGAGGTTGGGGAATCAAACCGGCTAACACCCTGACATACATACACACACTGTAAAACTACTGTAAGCGCCACAATTAAGCACAGGCAGGACTACCTCCTTTAAAACGGAAGACCAAAGGAGAAGTTAGCAATTCGAAAATTGACAATAGTACCATCTGTGATACATATCTCAGGGAAAAAAAAAAAATCTAGCAGCAGAATTAAATTGGGGGTTGGGGACGGTGGGATAAAGAAAAGACCACAGAAAGATGTAGGAGTAACAGGGGTGATCGAACTGAAATACTGAAAATGCAACAGAAGACATCTGACGGAAAACTAGCATCTGCTCCTTTTAACACAACAGAATTAAATTCGTGTGAAAAGAAGAGAGTAAATACAGGCAAAGAAGTGAAAGGAAAACCTGCCTTCAAACGTACAGGGAATGGTTATGATCTTGTACCACAGTTATGTAAGATATCACCATTGGAGAAATCTAGGTGATAGGTACATGAGATTCTGTACTATTTTTGCAGTTTCTTGTTACTCTATAATCATTTCAAAATAAAAAGTTCTTAAAAAGGGACAGAACACCCATCAATAGCGATCAGGAAAAGGAGTTGACTAAAAAGGAGCTTGAGGAAATTTTGGGGGGTAATGGAACTGTTCTATACCTTAATTGTGTTGGTGATTACACCTGTTGTTTTGTTTGCCAAAACGCATAAATGGGATAGATTTTACTATATGTAAAATAAAACTCAATGTAAAAAAAGATACTCCCAAAAAAAAAAAAAAGATACTGCTCATAAATGAATTTCCTAACATACTTGAGCAACTGTGGATATAAATGAATAAGATAGCTGCCAATTAAAAGTATTCACTGGCTTTTTTTTTTTTTTTAAGTATAGGGCAGTGAGTTCTGAGTGAGAACTTTAGTGGATGGGTGTCGCCTTCAGCTTTAAGCAGTTATTTGAAAAACATAAAACTTTCACATACAAAAATAAGAATGCATTGCTTGGCACTGTATTCAATAATCTAGACACACTTTCATGCATCAACAATACCATGTTAAAAAATTATGCATTTGAGATTTTTTAGACTACTTTTAAGTGTTTATTTATTTATTTTGAGAGAGAGAGAGTGGGTGCACAAGAGCGGGGAAAGGCAGAGGGAGAAGGAAAAAGAGAATCTTAATCAAGTTCCACGCTCAGATGGGAGCCCCACTTGGTGCTCGATCCCCTGCCCGTGAGATCACAACTTGAGCCAAAATCACAAGATGGACACATAACCAACTGAGCCACCCATGCGCCCCTGCATTTGACATGTTTTTAAGTTTCATAGTTCATCTGCCAAAAACAAAAACACAAAGCAAAGTAAATCAGCTAACTTTGATATACTTCCTTTCATCTTATCACTCTTGGCAAGGAATAGTACTGGCCTGTTTGTGTTTACCCTACAACACTACAGAGTGCTTTAGGGTCATTGCATAGCCAGCCTCTAACAGAGTTCCTCACTAGTAATAAGTATTTGCTGAATAAAACAATGAATTAATCACAAAGAGAAGGAAACTAAAATTCATTGAGAACCCTCCATAAACCAGAAACATAGTTAACTGTATGATAACTACACAAAGATACCCATTTTATAGACATGAAAACTGAGACTAATGATCAAATTCCTTTCACTCCTTATTTCATTGGATTTCTCCACTTCATTTGGACATGTTGATCACATCTAGAAAGTCTTGTTTCCCTTAGCTTCCATAAAACTACAATCCCCTGAATCTCCTCCGGCTCCCTTGACCTTCCTTTACTTACCTTCACAGGCTTCTGGTTGTCCACTACATTTTAAACCCATGTTTCCCACAGGGCCTCATAGAAGTTAAGCCTTCTGGCTTTTTATTTGTTTTGTTTTTTTGAGAGACTGTAAAGTAAAAAAAAAAAAAAAAAATTCAAAATAAGTTTATCGAAGCTTTGCATTTAGCGTTTTCCTTTAACCAATGAATATTTTTATTACCAAAAATTACAATGCAGTATAATTGTGCCTTTCACATTACGGGAATTATCTTGTAATATTAATTCACAATATCCTTAAGGTAGTATGGCCCAAGAATCAGACACAAGTACAAAATTGCATGGGAAATGTCTTATTTTCTCAATCTTATAAGAAAGTACAATCATATCACTTGTACATAGTCTTTCGGCTCATATCCCACAGGCCACACCAAGATACAAGGAAGGTAGAAAATGCAGTCTCTCGCTAGGTAGCCAAGGGCTCAGTCAAAGCTTGACAGAGTGAGATTGTTTTATTATTAGAAGAAAGAAGGGCAGAATGGATACTGGGGAGAATAGCTCTCTCTGCCACCGTGTGTAGTAGGCAGATCTCTTCCACCACCCTCCAGGAGGTCCTCAGGAAAAGATAAATTATATAAAAGAAAGAGTTAGGAGAGGTAATCTGATTGGATGGCAGAGATAAGAAACATAAACCTGTGTGTACATAGCACTTACCCAAAAGAATGAGAGAAAAAAAACTGTAGTTGGCAAAACTATAGAGACAGTAAAAAGATCAGTGTTTGCCAGAGTTTGGGGGAAGAGGGCAAAAAGAGAAGGTATGAATATGTGGAGCATACAGCATTTTTAGGACAACAAAATTATCATTTTGACACTAATGGTGGATATATGACATTATGCTTTTGTCAAAACCTATAAATCTATACAACACAAAGAATTCTAATAAAAACTATGGACTTTAGTTAACAACAGTCTATCAATATTGGTTCATCAGTTATAACATATGTACCACACTAATGCAAGATGTTAATAAAAGAGGAAACTGTGACTGGCATACATAAGAATTCTCTATTATCTGCTCAGTTTTCTGTAAACAATATTTTCTAAGAAATAAAGTCTATTAATTTTTTTTAATGATACTGAAAAAAAACCGCAATAGTCAATATTAAAGAATGGGGTTTCAGAGAATTGATAATAATTACAGCAGGGTGATTCAAACTGCCCATCATGCCACTTCTTATTTGTTACCTTTTGTATACCCACAGCACATACATATTGGGGGGGGGGTCTTTGTTTTATTTTTATTATCAACCTTTTTGAATGTAATTTATGTAAGATAAAATGCTCCCATTTTAACTCTACAGGTTAGTACATTTTGACAAACAGATACATCTACGTAACCATTACTACAATCAAAATATAGAACACTTTCATCATCCCAAAGAATGAACTACTACTCCTTTGCAGTTCATCACTTCCTTAACTCTCAAAGCCTTAGTAACCACTCATTTCCTCTAGATTAGTCACTCTAGTTTCGCCAATTCTAGCAAATGGTATCATACAGTACATACAGTACCTATGTGTCTGGCTTCTCTTACTTGGCATCTATCTGAGATTCATTGATGCATTTATCAGTAATCAGTTCTTTTTTTATTACTAATCAGTATTCCACTGCATGACTATACCACAGTTTGTATACCTAGTCATCTAGGAAGGACATTTAGGTTGTTTTCAGCTTCTAGCTATTATAAATAAAGCTGCTATAAATAATCATGTACAAGTATTTTTGTGGACATATATTTTCATTTCTCTTGGGTAAATACCTGGTAGACATATATTTTGGGCTCAGTATAGAAATACAAATTGTGTTCTTTGACTATAATTCTGTACTGATGACATTCCTTAGCTTAGGGCTTGCCTTATTTCATATTCTAATTTAGAGAAACTTTTGTTGCTGAACTTAAGTTACTGTATGTTTCATTTGATTTTTAGTAGTAGGCATATGTACTCAGAGTACCTAAAGTTGGGGACTGTAGCATGACACTCATGGATTCAATCATTTGTATGGAAATAGCAATGGAAAATTGTCATTTTTTTAATGACAATCTGTAATTATATCTGTGTTTCCTAAGAAAACTTTCTTAGAAAATTTCTGAAGGTTACTGAAAATTAGTTGTAAAAGTCTTGACGATAGCAAAGCATAAAGTTAACACAGAATCACAGCAACAAGGTACTACAGCTAACAATGGATAGCAGTAGGATTGGATAGCTGTGCTCGTATTTTGAGGATCTTATCTTTGAGGGTCTAGTTTGTATTATGAAAGGTATATATAACACATTTCAGGAAATAAGCCAATTTGAACTGTCTGAACAAAGGTTGGAATACTGTAGTGCATTTTGTTATTTGTCTGTCTTTGTTTTATAATATTCTTATTTGGACATTTCTATCTTTCAAAACACTTGAGGACATTTCAGAACTATACATTTGTTTCAAATTTGTCAGAGGAATTCAGAGTTCTAAAAGCATCACTCTGGCGGTGATCTGATATTACTCAGGTTGCTGGTTTTTTCCCACTGAAATTGGTTGACAACGCCCTTTGTTCTTTTATTTGGGGAGGGGGTCAGAAAAAACTCTGCATATCTCTAGCATATCCTTCTGGGTTATCAGATTCTAGCCTTGTTCATTGTCTGTAAGCAATTTTGCTGTTCTTTGTAAATTGTAGGTTATATAGATATATATAGATATATAACTTCTGTCCTGCCTGGTAGTGATTTTAATTGATTCCCCCATGTTACTCATGGAAAAATCAGTTCTATCTCATTTTGCCTGGTTCCCTGATATCATATGAGTAAAATGAATTCTTTAACATATATTCGTTTTTATATCTGCATGAAAGGCATGATTTTATCTTTCTCTAAATGTTATATTTTAATAGAGGCCTAGCAATTTGTACCTACGAACCCCATAGGAATAAATTCTTACTGTACACTTTCAGTCCCAAGTCTCACTGAAATGCTCAGTAACTTTGAAGGGAAAAGCAGTCCAGAGTCCATAACAGGGTAGCTGCCCAAGCAAACCAAAACCTTGACCAAGATAATATGAGGCCCAAGAAGAAATAAATTAGGGGCGCCTGGGTGGCTCAGTCAGTTAAACATCCTGCTCTTGATTTTGGCTCAGATCATGATCTCAAGGTTTGAGATAGGATTGAGTCCTGCCTTGGAGCTCCATGCTGACAGTGCAGAACCTGCTTGGGATTCTCTCTTTCCCTCTCCTTCGGACTCTCCGGTACTCACTCTCTCTCTCTCTCTCTCTCTCTCTCTCTCTCTCTCTCAAAATAAATAAATAAACTTACAAAGAAGAAGAAGAAAGAAATGAGAAAGTAGATAAGTAGCAAACCATGAATGTGCCACACCTTTAGACTACGTGAGGAAAAAAGATTCAAACACAGTATTTGCAGCACCCTGTATCCAGAATGCATTGATTTGTAAAGCAATGGGTAGAGAATAAAGAAGCAACTACAAAATCTCAAATTCTTCAGAATTTTTGGTTCAAATTCCCTCTACCTTCTAGGCCATAGGTTAGATTCCTTTGAACTACACAGCAAGATATTCTCCCTTGCTAGACTTTCCACACATCACCCAGCAAAGAACATACCAGGAGGGTAATGAGACAAGATCAATGTACTTACATAGGGTCTGCCTTTTTGCTCACAAGGACTTGAATGTCCTGGTTCAATAATGACTTGTTTCTTTTAATGTTCTATGGCTATGTTTACAGATCAGGAATTTATTCTGATTGTAGTATTCAATTGCATATTGATATATTGGTGTGTTATAATGATGTTTTGCATTAAGACAAGTTCAGCCTGCAGCCCTGGAAGCCTTTGTGCAGTTTTAATTCACGAAGCTGCCCTAGATTCAGACCAAATCAGAAGTTGCTCCCAAGGCAATAATTCTCTTTAGACTGCCTCTTAAAATAAATAACAGTAATGTGTGTTTCCTCGGCCCCTTCATCTGCATTATCTTATTAGAGAGATGACAGGCACACTGTGGAAAGGGTACCAATGCGGCATCAAGAAGTCATAGAGCAAGCTTTATTTCTGCACTCACTTGGTATGTAGATTTCGAGCAGTCACTTATCCTCTCTGAACCTTAGGATCTATGTATCTACAAAATGGAATTAGCAATAATTCCACCTTTGCAGGGCTGTGAAGAACAAAAAGATATACATTTTCAAACTTATGAGATTGATACATAAGAGTAATAGAATAATACAATAATTAATATAATCATGTTTTCTAACATAGAAAGAAGGCCAGGTACAAAACAATATGTTAAAGTATAACTTCATTTATAGTCCTATAGAAAAATGATAAAAGGTTACAACCAAAAATTAACAATGGCCATCCCTAGGTAAGGGAATTAGGAATGATTTTTCTTCATCATACATTTTTGGTATTTCAGATTTAGAAAAAATAATGTATCATCAATGTATTACTTTTTATAATAAAAATAAAGAATGCTACCTCCAATAAAAAAATTAAAATTGATGTCTGTGATTTTTAGATGGGAGTAAATGATATTAACTTTACTGAATATATATATGACACAAAGAAAAGAATGTTATTGATATAAATTATATCCTGTTGTTCTGTAAAGGAAATAACACTAGAGGCAAAAAGGTCGAATTTAAAGGGACAAAAAGCCAAAAGGTGGTGACCAGCAAAAGACGATAACGGGACATTCCAAATGTATAATTTCTTACCTTCTGCAACCCAGAGTTGGCCACAGAGAATGTCCCTTCATTGTTCAGTCTTCCTCAAATCAAGGAGCTAATGGAATAAATACATAGGCAGAGATAGTAGAAAGATATAAAAAGGCATCCTTATTCTATATGTACTCAAGATATGTCAAGAGGCATATTACAAAACATGAATAATGACAAAAAGAAAGAGGACAAATGTTAAATGTCGAATGAAATAGGCCATAGTTGAGTAGTGTTGCCACATCTTTGATGTAATGTTTGACTGCTTTGTATTATGATGCTTTTAATTATTTATGCTGTTTGGTATGTGTGATAAAGAGGAGGTAAAGCTTACTGCCATAGAGATTTGTCTCTGATATTGGTTCTTAATACACACAGCACACACCCTACTTATAATAGTCAAATGTTCATTATGGTCAATGAGGAAATTTCACTTGGCTGATTGGTCATGATAGCCTCATGAGGATGGTCTGTGGGGTGATGTAACAGCCACTGGGTGAACTACAGCACTTTAAAAGGCCAGTAAAGAATTGCAATGCCTTCCTAGATGCTTATGAATTCCACTAGTTTCAATAAAGCTGTTTAGCTGGAGGTTACTGGCTTGTGTGATACTTGGCTTGGAGATTCCACCAATTGGCAGCTGCCTAGGGCTCTAGCGAGGCTGTATAATGCTAGAAGACATCTGCCTGGAATAAGAACATCAACCCAGAGGATGAAAACACTCTGCATGTGAGCTATAGCCCTGCCACATCACTATATCCTTCTAATAGGTGCCTTTGCTAAGCAGCATATGAGTATGTCATATATCTTCAGCTCTCAGAAATCTAACTAAAACAATCTGGATTGGTGGTATATCCAAAAGGGGATATTTGATAGAGAGGTCGGGCTGAAAATATATATAATGGATTTATCTCCTATATCTACTTAACTTATATTAACTCTGCTATATGTGTTTGGCCAAAAAAAAAAAAAAAAAAACCCAAAAAACAAAAAAAAACCCCACACTTTTCTTATAACATGGACCCTAAATGCAAGCCAACAACTTCATCTGGTGTTCAACTCAAGAAACAACCTTCTGTTCCAATAACAGAGGAAAACTGGCTGTGTACGATTTCTTGACTGATAGTATACACACTCAAAATCATGTATACAGTGTTCTAGAGATTTTTTTAATGTAATTTTAACTCTATTTCTGCCTTTCACACTGATTTTAGGTCCTAACCCCTTTAGAAAAAATCACCTCCAAAGCGGTATTTGGGTGTCACTGATAGTTACAGCTATGGTCACAGAAGACACACTATTTAAGGGAGACTAGATACCATGAAAAGAAAGTTCTGAGGGTGGAATCCTAGAGAACATGAATATTTTAGAAACAGGTAGGAGAGTCCATGAGGATTCTAAGAGAATTAGGAGGAAGACAAGAAAGAATAGATAATAAAACACCAAGAAGAGAGTTTCCAAGGAGTGCTTAACAGTATCAAATAAAAAGCAAAGAAATTAAGGAATATAAATACTGAAAAGTGACTATTGGATTTGGAAATTAAGAAGACACTGATAACTTAGCAAAAGCAGCTTTCATGTTATGGTAGTGGTCTCTTTCTGATGGATTGCAAAGTGGATGGGTCTTTAAAAAAATAAATAAGGGAATCAAGGAAGTAAGGACTCCAGCTTTTCTATGAAGAAAAGAAAAAAGATAGAGTGGCCGGTAGCAGAGAATCAGAGGCAAGGGAGGGTATCTTAGTATTTCACTTTTAAGTGTGTGTGACTTGATCCAGTCTGCATGCCAAGCACAAGAACCAAAAGGAAAGAGGAGACAATTGAGGTACCACAGTGCCTAAGGAAAAAAGAAGTTGAATCCCAAGTACTAATCTGTATTATCTGGAAGGAGGACAAAGGAGACAATGTAATGGTAGGAGTAAAAACATACATCTTTTTTATTTAGGAGAGAAGAAGTGCAGTGGAGTAGGACTTGAGGAAAGTTCATTTCTGATAGCTTCTGCATTCTCTGAAATGGGAAATTAGCAGAGCCATTTCTGAAAGTGAGGAGAGGGGCTTAAAAACACAAGTAAAATTTTGTAATTGTCTTTAAAATAAATAAGAGAAGGTGAGAAAGAATATATATGATTTGAGGGTCTAGCTGAGATTGGATTCTACATTTGTGGAGCTACTACTTTCTACACTTTGTGTGATTGTTTTTTGTTTTTTTGTGTTCCTTCAGTACCATTCATCCTGCTTGTGTGAAGAAGTATAAAAAGTAGCCAAAAGAAGAGTGAATGAATTGCAGGCTTGCAGGGTGCTGAAGAGATCTATTAGGGTAGAATCAATTAAGGCTGCTGGTACAAGAGTAGCAGAAGTGAGGGTCTGATCAGGATGATAAGGAAATGATGATAAGGGGACATCAATAGAGTTGGAATAAGGAAAGAAATCAAGGGACTAAAGATTATCATGGTGTCATTAAGAGAGTAGGCTTGTGGAGACAGAAGATGACCAGCAGAATAGAAGGGCATGTGTGGAGAAAAAGAGATGGATGTGCAAGGTTTCAGGTGTATGTATCAGTGAGTCCCAGGTAAGGACAAGGCCCCTGAGGTCAATCAAAGGTAGACTGCTGAAGTAGAATGGAAGTGAAGCCATAAGCATTGAATAGACCATAGTAGTCAATGGGTCATTCATGAAGGCCTGGAAATTTCTGCAGGAGTTGTGTTGGAGAGAAAGATAGTGAGCCTGGTACCAAAAATCTAAATAAATGTGGACCATTAAGAAAAAGATGGTGATGAGGAGCATAAGAAAGGGTACAGATGGGTGGGTATAGAACCAACTCAAGAAAAATTTTGCTTTATAGGAAAGTAAAATGATCTGGATTTGGCACTTTGGAGCTAGGATAATACTACCATTACTTGCAGGCTATGGGTAAAGGAGCCAGGCTAAAGAAAAGTCTAGGGCTCAAAGAGATACGTGTTTCAAATGGGTGAATGTATTAGTCAGGGTTCTCTAGAGAAGCAGAACCCATAGGATACATATAGATATGCAGAAGGAGAATCATTATGAAGGATTGACTTACAGGATTATGAAGGCTGAGATGTTCAATGATCTACCTCCTGTCAGCGAGAGGCTCAGGAAGTAGTTGAAGTTCAAACCCAAAGCCTGAGAACCAGGAGAACCAATGATGTTGGTACCGTCTGAGTCCAAAGGCCCAAGAACTGAGGGCTGATGACCAAGATAAAGATGAATGCCCCAGCTCAAGCAGAGAGGGCACATTACCCTTCTTTGACTGTTTTGTTCTATTCAGGCCCTCAATTGTATGAAGCCCACCCACATAGATGAGGGTGACCTTTTTTACGCAGTCTATGGATTCAAATGCTAATCTTTTCTGGAAATACCCTTACAGAACCACCCAGAAATAATTTTTATCGGTTATCTGGGCATCTCTTAGATCAGTCAAGATGACATATAAAATTAATCATCCCTGTAGGTCTACATTCATACTGGCTCTCTCTCTGTGGAAAATAGAAACTGTTAAGCCTACTAACATTTATCCATTCTTTTCACAAACTTATAGAGAATCTAGTGTATGCCAGGCACTGTGCTAGGTGCTATAGAAATACAAGAACAAGACAAGCAGTGCCCCTGCCTTAAAGGAGTTTAGAGTTTTTAATTAGTAAGATCTCAGTCAAATAAGCAGAAAAACTTCTCAGCCTGACCATGTTATGAGGCTCTGTAGATCTGGTGGAGGAATGTTAAAAGCTAAATCAACCAAAGGATTCCTGAGAAAAAAGATATGCTCACAATCTGTCAGGCACTGACATCGATAATATTGATAAGCCTGCCCACATCTTTGAAAAAGTTACTGATAGAGCTGTTTACTAAAGAGCAAACACTAGTTTGCTGTATCTTTAGGGGTTATTTACATTACAGCAAGGCATAGAATCAATTGATATGGAAATCAGTTAAGAATGTTTTAATAGCAAAACAACCACAGAACTGTATAATCTTATTCGAAAACATAATACCTAAGAATCACATGAAAGCTAAATTTAAATGTTTTATGCATGCAAGATGGAACATTTCTTAGATGCTTTTAGAAACATCTAAAAGCATGCTGATAGATTGCTATTCTGAGTACCAAATGATAAAAGCTGTGAAAAGAACTACATATGAATTATAGGTAGATAATATGTGGCTTATATGTATATTACATGTAAAATCATTATTCCTTTGACATTGGCAAGCTTTACCCAATAATAATACTTCAATTACTATCAGCAAATTTCAGAAATACTCAACCATTTTAGATCCACTTTGAATAAATTTTCTTATATCACCAAATCTACAAATATAATCAATACATGAATAGTTTTTGATTAAAATAAAACCAATAATGGGGCACGAGGGTGGATCAGTCGGTTAAGCGTCTGACTCTTGATTTCAGCTCAGGTCATGATCTCACAGTTTGTGAGCTTGGCCCTATATCAGGCTCCTCACTGGCAGCATGAAGCCTAGTTGGGTCTTCTCTCTCCCTCTGTCTTTGCCCCTCCCCTGCTTGGCTCGTGCTTTCTCTCTCTCTCTCAAAATAAATAAATAAACTTAAAAAAAAAAACAACAGTAGTGTCTTGAAGATAAAAAGTAAACTAACAATGTCAAGCTATCAGAGACAAAACTTTCCTTTAAATAAATGTAGTAAAAGGATAAGATATAAAATTAAACACAAAAAAAAAAATCATCAGAACATTTAAAAACAGATGACTTGTGCTGTGGAAAAGGGGAGAGAATAAAAAGGAAGAAGAACGAACATAAAGCAACAAAAACTTTTCACAATACACCCGTATTCCTAGAGTACAAAAATGTTCAAGCCTCAAATCCTGAAGCCAACAGCACTCTTTAGCCTTCTCAGCACACCCTCACAACCTGAGGCTTGAGCATAAGCTTTTAGGGCTGAGTAAAGCCTTTGGGAGGCTTGCCATCTCAGGTTTCACTGTAGATAAGGCTCAGTGAACAAATACCAGACTGAAACACAAGCTGACCTTCCCTTAGGAGGAGGGATTTGGCTTAGGATGGGTTTAGGGATTTCAATCCTGTGTTTGCTTTCCCAACCTCCACGTGATTGCGCCAGAGGCCCCCTACCTTTCTGCCACACTACAAATCTTTCATTGGTATCACTTGTCTCATAGAACACATACATTCCAGAAAATGTTCCTTAATATTTAATAAAATAACTGTTCTTCTGCCATATGTTAAATAAAATCAGGATATGGTCAAACAGAAAACATGCTTGGGCAAGGTGTAAAACATGAGAGTCACCTGGTCATTCAACTACTGATGCAGTAAGCACAAAACACTCTGAACAAAGCATAAAAAGAAGCTCTTGATCACAAGCAATAGAAACTGACTGGCTAATTTTAGCAGGAACTTATGGGCAGAATATCAAACAGCTCATAGAATCAACAGGAGGACTGAAGAACCAGGCTGGGGGGAAAAAACAAGCAGGAACTAACAAGGGCAATCAGATAGTAAGAACCACAAGGTCACATGCAACTTTGGTTAGGAT
Organism: Puma concolor; assembly: GCF_028749965.1. Lineage (NCBI taxonomy): Eukaryota > Metazoa > Chordata > Mammalia > Carnivora > Felidae > Puma > Puma concolor. The sequence continues at coordinate 95,102,202 of NC_141667.1, forward strand.
ACTTCTGCTAACCCCACCATAGGTAGACACTGCTAGATACCAAGCCAGAACCATTGGCCACTGGGAACATACTTTAACCATCCTTACCCACTTAAATGATTCACTTGAGATTCAAATTCCCAAATCTGCTTGGCCAAACCCAGGTTTCATGATCATGCCCTCTCTGCTGGGGTTGGGAAGAAGGGAGATCTCACTAATTGGGCTTTTAGAGAGCGAGTCAGGGCCCTAATGCTCACCAAGACCCACAGAGGGGAATTTCCCTCAAATCGGAAGAGAGTCTAGATGCTCCATGCCCAAAGGAATTGTAAATACTCACTTCAATCCACAACTTTGACCATTCAACATATACTTTTGCCCCCGTACTTCCCCAAAAAGATGCTGTGGGCATCACTGCTACAAATTGTCAGTATGCCATATTTTTCAAGGGAAGTAGGGATGATCTACCAGACAATATCTCATTATTGCCTCCCCTGACCCTCAGAAATTAATTTGTTCTCCATAGAGACAACTACTGAGCCTGTTTTTGAGGTAATATTAAAGTACATTTTCTATAAAAGCATCACTATTGAGGGGGAGGGGATTATAATGAGTTCATGTTCCTAGTAGTAAAACGATCAATTTTAAAAAATGCATTTTGGGGGCACCTGGGTGGCTCAGTTGGTTGAGTGTCCGACGTCGGCTCAGGTCAGGATCTCACAGTCCGTGAGTTCGAGCCCCGCATCGGGCTCTGTGCTGACAGCTCAGAGCCTGGAGCCTGTTTCAGATCCTATGTCTCCCTCTCTCTCTGACCCTCCCCCGTTCATGCTGTCTCTGTCTGTTTCAAAAATAAATAAATGTTAAAAAAATTTTTTTTAATGCATTTTTTGGAGCTCCTGGGTGGCCAAATCGGTTAAGCGTCTGACTTCAGCTCAGGTCATGATCTCAAGGTTTGTGGGTTCCAGCCCCGCGTCAGGCTCTGGGCTGACAGCTCAGAGCCTGGAGCCTGCTTTGGATTCTGTGTCCCCCTCTCTCTCTGCCCTTCTCCCACTCGCACTCTGTCTGTTTCTCTCTCTCAAAAATAAACATTAATTTTTTAAAATAAAAATATAAAAATAAAAAGTGCATTTTTTCAAGGTGTTGATCCATAGTGGAAAGGCAAACCCAAAATCATACAATAAAAAGAGTATCAAAGGATACTGGTACTAGCATTGTGTTAGAATTGCAAAAACAAACAAGAGACCCCTGTCCTCCAAAAGCTTAGAGTAGAGCAGAGTGACAGACATTTGAAAAGACCTTTGGAATGTAATGTGAAAAGTACTATAATAGAAATATATGCAGAATTTGATGGAAGAATGTAGGAATGACCCTAATCTCAAATGTGGGGAACAGGGTGGTAAGGGTGGCAGGGAAGACTCCCTGGAGGATGTGAGGACATGACAACTTGAGCTATCTCCTGAAGAATGAGTAGGAGTTAGCTTCTATCTTGTGAGCGTATTTTATAATCAGGAGCAATAAATCACTCAGACAGCAGTTATGGTGCATTTTTATTGAGAGCACTTCCAATAGTGCCCTTTATTTCACCTATCATAATACTTATCATGCTGTATTGTAACCACCTGTGCTCTTGTCTGTCTCTCTACCAACCTTTAAGTGCTGTGGTGACAGGGACCATGCCAGTCCTGGGCATAGCTGCATTTTGGGCTTCCAGCACAGTGCCTGGCCCAGGGAGATAAATATATGTTTGCCAAAGGAAAGAACAACATCAAAACATTTTACATAGAGAGATAATTCCTGAAGAAACACTCTTGACAATTAGTTAAGATACTATTAAACTTTAGATGCAACTTGAATATAGCTTACTTTTAGTCAGTACTTATGACAGCAAAGTCATAAATCCAGGGTTATATCTTTGATCTGCTGTAAAAGATCCAAAGATTCAACTACTGCTCACTAAATAAAAATGCAAAAGAGATTAAGAGTAATGGTGTTCATCTTTTTTTTAAATTTTTTTTTTCAACGTTTATTTATTTTTGGGACAGAGAGAGACAGAGCATGAACGGGGGAGGAGCAGAGAGAGAGGGAGACACAGAATCGGAAACAGGCTCCAGGCTCTGAGCCATCAGCCCAGAGCCTGATGTGGGGCTCGAAATCACGGACTGCGAGATCGTGACCTGGCTGAAGTCGGACGCTTAACCGACTGCGCCACCCAGGCGCCCCGGTGTTCATCTTTTTTTTAAAAAAAGAAGGGTTAACTTCCAAACTCTTTCCTTTGCCATTAAATCAAATGACAGGGGTTCTTTAAAAAACAAACAAAAAACAACCCAGATCTTTAAAGGGAAGTAATACTACATACTGCAGCATAACAGGAAGTTGAAGTTGAAAGGGAATCTAATATTCCTGTCCTAGCTGGAGAGGCAATAAATTTAAGCTTGAGGGTTAATGCTTTACGACGCATGAAAACTTACTATGGTCACATGGAAAACAACACCCCACTCCGTAAAAAACATTGGTGTTTGCAGTAAATTGAATCCTAAATAGTTGATACCAATGGTTCTCAGTTAGGGTGTATCAGAATTACCCAGATTATTAAAACAGAGATTACTGGGCTCCATCCCCAGAGTTTCTGATTCAGTAAAGACAAAATAAGGCCAAGAATCTGTAAAAATATGATCATACTAAAGATATTAAAAATCCAAATCATATTTTCAGGAATGAGAAATTATAGAAAAGAAGAGGTTGATTTGAAAAATAGTATTTTAAGAAGTGAGAAATACTCACTACGATTTTTAACAATGATGGCTAAAGAGAGAATTAGTAAACCAGAAGAAAGATATGAAACAATTACAGAGGATGCAGCTACTATAGAGACAGAAAGTATGAGAAGTTACGAGTAGGGTGACAAACCATCCTGTTGTGCCCCGGGACTTTCCTAGTTTCAGTACTGAAAATTCCACATCCTCAGAAACCACTCAGTTGTGAGCAAACTGGGTGCCTGGCCACTCTAGTTATTAGATAAAGAAATAAATGAGAAGGACCAAACACAGGAATTCCAAGACGAAAGATATTCCAAGAAATTAAGGGTCACCTGGGTGGCTCAGTTCTGTTAAGCATCCAACTCTTGGTTTCGGTTCAGGTCATGATCTCACCATTCGTGGGTTTGACCCTGTGTCAAGCTCTCTGCTGACAGTGTGGAATCTGACCGGGATTCTCTCTCTCTCCCTCTCTCTCCTCCTCCATCTCCCTTAAAATAAATAAATAAACTAAAAAAAAAAAAAAAAAAAAAAAAAAAAAGAATATTAAGAGTGGGAAAGAGGAAGTACATAAAGAGAAGGTGAATGTGAGTTTTCCATAATTTATGAATATGAGTTTTAGGAATAGAGGAATAAGAATCTAAGATCCAGGGATCACAGACACCAAGAAAGATTGAAAAAAAAAAAAAAGAAAGGGGGCGCCTGGGTGGCTCAGTAGGTTGAGCGGCCGACTTCGGCTCAGTTCATGATCTCTCAGTCCGTGAGTTCAAGCCCCGCGTCGGGCTCTGTGCTGACAGCTCAGAGCCTGGAGCCTGCTTCAGATTCTGTGTCTCCCTCTCTCTCTGACCCTCCCTCGTTCATGCTCTGTCTCTCTCTGTCTCAAAAAAAAATAAACATTAAAAAACTTAAAAAAAAAAAAGAAAGAAAAAGAAATATAACCAGATGAATCATAGTTAAATCTCAGAACATCAAAGACAAAGAGCAACTATTCAGAGTTACCACAGAGAAAAAACAGATTACCTACAATGGGATAAAATGTAGACTGACAGGACAAAATAAGAATATTATATAGAAGTCCATATGATAATAGTTTTAAAAGCCTGAGATGAAATACCTTGCCACCAAGGAGTCTATACCCAGCTAAAAAATAAGACAATACCTGCATTCCCACCCCATGAAAGTCTAGTCTCACACTCAACTATCATAAAGGGAGGGTTAGGAGTGCCTCAATGGATCAATTGGTAAAGCATGTGACTCTTGATCTCAGAGTTGTGAGTTAAAGCCCCACAATGGACAAAGAGTTTACTAAAAAAAAAAAAAAAAAAAAAAAAAAAGAATAAATAAATAAATAAATAAAGGGAGGTCTAGCCCCACAGTGTATCCTTCTACACCCCAGACTAACCTTGGCTCTTCACCAAATAGTAAGAGATTGGGGACCTATATACCTGCTGAAAGCCTTTGCCAAGTACTGTTGGTGTTCACCTTGAGATTCTTTGTACGACATAGAGAAATTCACACTTGATCTTAGCCAAAAGGCCAGGAAGCAACTGTACAAAATAGGGAAATCCAAAGTAACCAAAAGTGAAAAGAAAGCTGAAACCAGAATGATAAGGAAATCACCACTGGCTAATCTGAGAGATCTGTCAAGAAAAGGAACCTAAACCTTCACAGTGAATAGTAATGTAGGAGACAGGAGAGGATACCTCGAACTACGGGGTGGAGAGTCAGGATTGAGGCCTTTACAAACATTAGCCAAGATCTTGGAAAGGCTACAGTGAGAGGATGAGAGAAAAAAAAAATCTCTGTTGGGAAGAAGAACCATTAAAGGAAAACTGTCTTGCACAGTCCTCATCATGCAGTGAGGTGGGGGATTTACCTGGTGAATTCATAAGCACAAACCTGCCCATACTGGGTTTGGTATGCACATTAATTTGTGTGGTCTAGGAAAGTTTGTTCCAAATGCTTCTGGCTCAGTAATGCCCCAAGGCATCCGGCAGAAGCAAAGGCAATTCCACACTAGAAAAAATGTACCTTCAATTTGGGTTTTGCCATATTCAGTTCCACCACAAAAAATATAAATGTGACTGTGTGTGTGTGTGTGTGTGTGTGTGTGTGTTTTATTGATGTAAGTTAATAGCTCTTCTGATGTGTATTATGGAACTTTGTTATTCAAGCAGCTCAATATATCATTAGTGCTAAAATTGAACTCCTTTTAGAATTCAATAGTTGCCAGCCTATTTGTTCAGGTATACATTCCTGAAATCTCTTGCTCCACATTTTATAAAGGCATTATATGATGTTCAATGAACTCCCTCATTTGTGATAATCAATGTTTGACATTCTAAAAGTTTAAGTCGTTTGATCTATAGTTAGACTTTAATAAAATTATACAATTCCCTGGATCTTTAATTATAAACTTACCAAGCCATATATAGCCAATCCTTCTAAAAGGCTTCTTTTATTCAAAATAATAGCCTTCTTTTTAGTGTTTCCTCAACAACTACTAGCCTCTAATAAAAGTTGTCATGACTGTTAGGGTTTTTAAAAAAATTATAATCTGATCCCCCTTTTAATACCTGGCATAGTATGAATTATGTGATAAATTAATTAATGTCTATGTGATTAGAAAAAGAGAAGGGAAGAGGAATTCAGGATATGAATGCAAGTAGAGAGAGGTGGTTGTTTTGAGTATTAAGCATTAGCTTAGCTCCTGAAATTTTTTGGAAATGTAAACCAAATGTCCCAGGCGTCATCTATGTGCCTTTTATAACTGTGGGACCTCAACACCTTGCCAATACCTCCCTCTGCCTGAAGTGGGACCTCAACACCTTGCCAATACCTCCCTCTGCCTGAAGTCCTTCTGATAGCCCCTGGGGTGGTAGTGGCGGGGGTGGTGGTGGTGGTGTTTCCAATATATTCAAGAGCCTGTGCTCTCCTACTTTTACATCCAATCTTCTCTGTACAATCACCATGTCTGCAAACTCCTGTGGGTCCCACAATCTGCACTGGGATGCTTCTTTTGCTCCTTGGGAAAGAAGGTGACCTGCCTAGAGTGCCATCTCCTTCAGCAAAGCCTTCAAGGTATCACAGTAACACCTTCAATCCTCCCTTTATTGGAGCCAAGCTCCTTACATGCCTTTTAGATGTGGAAATGGGGAGAATGAGAATTCCACAGGGATTAGTCCTGGCCTCTGGGCAGGTCTGGATGATCAGATGCTTCAGATGCCATCTTATACCCTCCATCTCATTGTTGCTTTGGCCCCTGGCCCCGAACACACAAAAAACTTCTCTACTCTCCACTCCAATCACTTAATAAATTGGTGTACACACTCCAGTTTAGGCTCAACTGGGACATCTAGCTACAAAACATTTTCTTATTCATTCATAAAACATCTATGGAGTACCTCTTATGTTCAGGGTGCTATGCTAGAAGCTGTGGTAGACACAAAGAGGAAGTAGAGGCAGCTACTTGGGCATGAGACTGACATGTTTCCATCTAAAACAGATGGCCAAGGAGTCCAGTTGTAGTGTCTTCTCTTAAAGAATCTCACCAATCCTAATATCAACCATGCTACATTTTGAAATTTGACATTTAAAAATCTGACTTAGGACAATGGGAGTCAAAGTCAAATAAAGAAAAGCCTACATTGCTCCCAAAGAGTAATGAAAGATGGTGAATTTTATTATTCAGAAAATGAATAAAACTTCAAAGCAATTTGAATCAAATACATACCTGATTATAAAGAGCCATTATCTCCTGGTACCGAAGCTCCCACCAAGTCATTAGATATTTTTGGAAGCTGTACTAATTCTCTGGACAGTGAAGGGCTAGGGTTGAAAAACATGGCTCCTCTAATTAGCATAAGCCTTATCACCTTGTCCTGTAATGGCAGATGGCAGCAGTTCTGCATCACTGTGGAAAAACAAATGATTCCTATCAAAAAAGACATCTAACTAACTAATTGTCAGGAGGAACTTAAGGCATAATGATGACATCTAAGAGATGCTTACTACCACAGGGAGAAAAAACATAACAGAAGTAGTTTCCTGCTATGTGAAAATGTATAGATGTATTTAATATGATAAAAAAAAAATCTACATCCTGGATTTCTCTTCCCTCTGAAACTGGGACTTATAGTCAGATATGAATATTTTAGACCTGTGCTATCTAATACACTAGCCACCAGCCACATGTAGCTTTTGAGCATCGGAAAGGTGGCAAGTCTGATTTGAGATGTGCTGTAAGTGTAAAATATATGCCATATTTCGAAGACCTATTAAAAATAAACAATGTCGGGGGGCGCCTGGGTGGCGCAGTCGGTTGAGCGTCTGACTTCAGCCAGGTCACGATCTCGCGGTCCGTGAGTTCGAGCCCCGCGTCGGGCTCTGGGCTGATGGCTCGGAGCCTGGAGCCTGTTTCCGATTCTGTGTCTCCCTCTGTCTCTGCTCCTCCCCCGTTCATGCTCTGTCTCTGTCTGTCCCATAAATAAATAAAAACGTTGAAAAAAAAATTAAAAAAAAAAAAAATAAAATAAACAATGTCGGGGCGCCTGGGTGGCTCAGTCGGTTGAGCGGCCGACTTCGACTCAGGTCATGATCTCGCGGTCCGTGAGTTCAAGCCCCGCGTCGGGCTCTGTGCTGAACGCTCAGAGCCTGGAGCCTGTTTCAGATTCTGTGTCTCCCTCTCTCTGACCCTCCCCTGTTCATGCTCTGTCTCTCCCTGTCTCAAAAATAAATAAAATGTTAAAAAAAAATAAAAAAAAATAAACAATGTAAAATATGTCATCAATATTTTAAAATATTTATCACATGTTGAAATAAATATTTTAATTTAAGTAAAGTATATTAAAGTAATTTAGGGACAGCTGGTGGGCTCAGTCGGTAGGGGATCCAACTTTGGTTCAGATCATGATCTCAGAGTTTGTGAGTTCAAGCCCCACGTCAGGCTCTGTGTTGACAGCTCAGAGCATGGAGCCTGCTTCGGATTCTGTGTCTCCCTCTCTCTCTGTCCTTCCCTCTCTCACATTGTCTCTCTCTGTCTCTCAAAAAAATGAATAAATGTTAAAAATTTTTTTAATAATTTAACTTGTTTCTTTTTCATTTTTAAGTGTGATCACTAGAAAACTGTAAATTACATTATAGCTTGCATTATAATTCCATTGGATAAAACTGCTTTTGACATAGCTGTATTTACTGTATGGAGATAATAACTTAGAGCTGGCCCTTTGGTGTTTAGATAAAATGTCCACTAATACCACTTCCACGGGGTTATTCTCATAAGCAAATGTCACTGCTCAGTATTCTCTGAGACAGATAAACAGTAACTTGTGCCTTAGATAAGATCAACGTTATCTCACTGAATTCAAAAGAAGGCTCACCATGATGAAGCCTACAAAACAGGACCTTTTCATATCGTGGCTTCAGCTAACATGAGCTAGCATAAAAAGTTAAATTAGATAGGGGCGCCTGGGTGGCGCAGTCGGTTAAGCGTCCGACTTCAGCCAGGTCACGATCTCGCGGTCCTTGAGTTCGAGCCCCGCGTCAGGCTCTGGGCTGATGGCTCGGAGCCTGGAGCCTGTTTCCGATTCTGTGTCTCCCTCTCTCTGTGCCCCTCCCCCATTCATGCTCTGTCTCTCTCTGTCCCAAAAATAAATAAACGTTGAAAAAAAAATTAAAAAAAAAAAAAAGTTAAATTAGATAAAACTAGAGATTATCCCAACAAGACCTTATGGCCACTAAGAACTCATATTATTTGGCCCAATTTGAAAGAAAACTTCTGCGGAAATTAATAGAATTTATTTGTGCTTCCCAAAGCTGGGGGACTGAAAAGTCAATGGCACTGAAAGCACCCTTGTATAGACTGAATTTTGTCCGTCTCCATTCAAATGTTGAAACCCTTACCCATGGCGTGACTGTATTTGAAGATAAGGCCTTTGTGGGGTAATTAAGGTTAAATGAGGTCATAAGGATGGGCCCTAATCAGATACGACTGGTGTCCTCAAAAGAAGGGGATGGGACACTAGACCAGACCTCTCTCTTCCCACCATGATCCTCAAGTGAGCACAGAAGAAAGGCCATGTGAAGATACAGTGAGAAAGTGTCAATCCACAAGCCAGGAAGAGAGTCCTCACCAGAAACTGAATTTGCCAACACCTTGATTATGGACAAGCTTTCAGAACAGGGAGAAAATAAATGTCTGTTGTTTAAACCAGACTGTGAAATACCACCGTCTGTGGTATTTCATTATGGCAGTCAGAGCAGACTAACACAACCCTTAATGGGAATTCTGGAGAAAAAGTTTATAAAACCACTTTAGTGGGCCTTTTACTGCCTTCCTTTGTTGCTGGTGTGACGCCACATAATGTAGATTGGGTCCTGATGCCTTAACAGTGACACATCATTACTGAAGAAGTCAGCAACACGGTCAAAGGTTCAAGAGTGGTAACTTTCCCATCCCTGAGAGGATATTTTGAAAATTTTAAATTCTGCAGAAAGACGGCTGAAATATCTGTATGTTCCATGGGACCTTTCTAAAAATTTTCTTGCTGAGAAAGTACCTCAGAAATTTCAAGAGAAGCATAAAATCCTTGCTGTAGATGTCATGCTAATGAATACCAAAGAGATTTTTATCTTGTTCTTTTATCTTGTATTCAAACTAGCCCTTAATTTAAGACATCTTCACCTAAGTAGTTCTCATTAATAAGAATATGCTCTAAAATCAGGCCATTATCTATACTAAAGTAATGCAATGGAACATTTATTTTAATTCTAGACAGGTGCGTATCAAACTTTTCGGGCGTTAAGAATCATGTGTGAAGTTTGTTAAAAATACAGATTCTGGGTTTCCATTCTCTGGAGATTTTCACCAGGGAGGTTTTGAGGGTGTGGCCAGACATTTAAGTTTACATTTAAAATACACCCCAGGGAATACTGACTTAGGTAGTCCCTAGAGGACACTTTGAGAAACACCATTCTAGGTGTCAAGCAAATTTGAACAACTTACCCTAAATTTAAATGGAAATACACATAATGTTTTCTGCATGCTTGCCATGAGTATAATTATACTTTGAAATGCATATGGGTCCTCATTTTTTCACTCTCAGTTATATCCTCAACAATGGCAATTTTAATGAAAGGATTTTGTGCATTAGTTTCACTTACTGTTTCACACACAAACTATGAGCTAAAAATCATGTCAACACTCCCATCTGAAGGGGCATTTTTAAAAAGGTGTAAAGAATATTTGCATTCCACAGTAAAGTTTTGATCTAAAATGAGCAATGAAAGGAAAAGAAATATATTTATTCATACAAGTATATAATGGTGACAATATCAGTAATACGTATCCATTTAGGCCACAAATACATATGTGCTTTGTGCTAGCACTGGGGGAGAGGCAAAGATGCATCGGAGAGAGACCTGTCCTCAACGGGCTTACAGTCTAGTAGAAGAGCTCAGGCGTGGGCACAGGCACCGACACGGAAGATAAGTACTATCACATAATAAGTACAAATGAAACACTATGGGAATTTAGGGGAAGGCGTATTCAGTATGATTGCAACAAAAGCTGATGTTGAGAAATGGTGAAAGATGAAGCAAGAGAGTGATGGGCAAGAGACAGATCATGAAGAGTCTTGTGTGCTAAACTAAGGGCTGATATTTATCCTAAGAGATATGAGGAGGCATCAGTAGATTTCAAGGAAAGGAATAACGTGTTCACTCCTCCAGTAATTACTGAACACCTGCTACATATCCAGCACTGAGTGAAACTGCCAACCAGAGTCGCCTGTGAAGTTTTAAACCGTCTGTGGGCCCAGACCACATTCAGACCCACCCAGTTAGAACCCCCAGGGCTGGTGAACAATATTGTGCTATTGAAAATCTCTCTCAATGATTCTGATGCATAGCCAAGTTAGGCAACCACCATTAAAGTAGGTATATAAATACATATATGAAAAACTCTTTGCCCTAAGGTGTCTTCACAGGAAGAGCATTTGAGCAAAGGAACTGAGCTAGTGATAAAATCACTTACGTGGCAGATGTTGCTGAAATCAACAGGAGGCAGTGAGAGGGAAGCTGGACAGGTAAGGTAGAGGTCAACTGATTGGGTCACTTACTTCTTGAACAAGGAAAAGACGGTCTGAAAAAGTTATTTTAGGAAATTGTTTTGTCTGTGATGTCCAGAATAGATTAGAAGAAGAAAGTGGAGGCAGAGACCCAAGAACTGCTGATCCCAGTAATCTAAGCATAGGATTATGGCAGATGGCTAAGGTAACAACAGAAGTGATAGAGAAAAGTGGATGAAATGAGTGACAGTGCTTGGAAACTGCCACATGATTTGTAATATGTCACTAGTGAGAAACGAAGAAAACACAAAAAAGTGGGAGAAGGAAATAAGCCTGATCAAAAGAAAGTGGACCAGATAGTGATGAAACTTGCATTGCAGAAAAGATATTTGGGTCTAGAGATGTAAACTGCTAGCTGTTTGTACATACACAACCTTTAATGTAAGGTATCTGAAACTTTACTGAAAGTTGCCACTTCGCAGATGGAAAACTGAAGCATAAAATGACAAATATTCCAAAATGTCAAGTAAAGGTGGCAACTTCTTTTGAGACTCAGACTTGAGGTTTATTATTGTTTTTACTTTAAAAATAAATACTATACCTGCAATCTTGCTACTGTTTTTAAATTATTAATATAAATGATTACTATTTATAGATTAATTTTTTTTCATTAAAAACCTAAAACTACCTCTCTGTTCCTCTATCCCTTGCCTTGTCGAGGTATCTCTCTCATGCCCACGCTTTGGTTGGAAGTCAATTATGATAACAAGGGTGAAAAGGGAGTAAGAAGCATCTTGCCAGGGCCTCCTGCCAGGAACAGATGCACTCGCTCTCTGTTGCTTCCTGTGCACAAAGGATGCTTAAGCTTTAAACTGAAAGCTTGAAAGAAAACAAGGCCACATACATGTGTGCAGGCTGTGCACTGCACAGCTCTGGAGCGCTGTTCACCTCTGAAGATTTGTATATTTAATTTCCAGCAGATGGAAATCAAATGTTTGAGGGAGGGCTGCCTTTATCCAATTCTCACTAAGGCACTATAGGCGAGAAACAATGCTAAAGAAATCCTCTTTTATCAATGTTTCTCAAACCATGATCTTAGGACTAACTGCATTAGAATCCTTCAGGAACTGACTTAAAAATAAAGATTTCTGGATCCCACTTCAGACTACTAAGAAGGGCCTTGGAATCAGCATTTTAAACAAACTCCCATCAGGCAATCCTCACATTTAAACACAGCTTTTCACTTACATTTCAGTGGCCTCATCTTCCTTCAACAAATCATAATGACATAAAGAACTATATATATTTTAAACCATTTTACTATAAAAGAAAAGAGCCAGCACACCAGTTCCTAACTGCTTTTCTGTTTTAGAATCAAAATGTAAGAATGAAAATACAGAAGAAAGGTCACAACTTCAAGTCAGAGATAAAAAGAGGTGCCTCAAAATGATGTAGGAAATGCCATACTAGGTCATATGTCTGATCTGCTCAACCCAAAATGTCAGATTTATCTCTCTCTATGATCCTAAAAGTCAATATCAAGAATATCCCTAATTTGTCCATTATGGATCATTGATCAATGTTTATAAACTCCCATCAAACATATTTATGTTCTAAGTCTATACAACCCATGAAACAATACAGGTATTGTTTATTACTTAATGTGTACATTTTCACCTACTTTTCTGTGTGCTGAGAGGAGCTTTGTCAAGCTCTAAGTAGCACTCTTAGTGGCTATGCCACGGGACACGAGGGACAAAATAGTACTTGCCCTAGCCTTCCCATTGCTTCTTGATTTACAGGCTGCAGTGAGCCCCTTGCAGAAAGAAGAGCCGTAATTTTTTCAGTCTATTCTTGTAATAAAAACCACCATTGCCTTTTGGTCATTTTCATTATCCTTACAAGGATATTCTTTTGTTTTATCTGTACTGTCTTTTTTAAGCTTTGGTGACCTGAAGTATACACAGTTGTCTGTGTATCTATATATACACCAACATTTTCTCATAAGTATAAATCATGCATGTGTTGCTTCTAATATAATTCCTCATCATGACATCACTTTCTGACCTTTTGAGCTACTGTTTGAGATCTAAAAAAGCCATCCCAGATATTGAAATATCAGATATTGAAATTTGATAAAAAATGGAAAATTACCCAGGTAGAAGAGCCAGGATGAACTGAACAACATTAGCCACCTGTTTTCCCATGAGCAACATCACCTTCCATCTTACCTAGACTCACCCTCAGCTGCTTGGCTTCCGCCCAAGACCACAGTTGGGCCAGGAACGTCCAAGGCAGGAAACAGTGCTGCAGGGACATGGTGAAAGGGAAACAACAAAGCATCACCTGGACAGTGATGACACTGCTTCTTCCATATGCCTCATGATTACTTAAAAGATTTCAGATCCTGACCTCCACGAGCATTCATCCTGTGGCATGCAGGTATTGATAAGTCGTGCTTTGGGGGAGAAATGGCCTAAAGAACAGCACAAAAAGCTCAAAGCTGAGCATTTTTGTGCCTTGCTGTTTACAGCGAGGCACAGACTTATGTGCCATTCATGTTGAAGGTCACTGCGTGTTTTGCAGTGATCGTGCAAGCCAGCTAAGACAGCAGCAGTGGCATCCTGAAATCCGTCACTGGGGTACCAGATCTTTCTGTCCCACTTTTGATCACCCACTGTTCTGATCTTGGATATCAGTTCTTCAGACTGGCTTCTCTTTAAATAAACCCTCTGGTTCTTTATTTGGTTTCCCCTTTCAGACCCCCATCTGGGATGACTTAGGAGACCTTCTTACATGAATACCCACCCAGGCCCCCACTGTTTGCCTCAGCTGGTGATACCCAATTCTCAAACATAGCTTCAAGAGGAAAAACATACTACCTTCATCCACTCAGCGGGCTCCATTTCTTCTGGGTTTATTTACTCCTGGATATGACATTTATATGCTATCTATGAACCAGGAAGCTTGCTCTTACCAGACACCAAATCTGCCGGCACCTTGATCTTGGACTTCACAGCCTCCAAAACTATAAGAAATAAATGTTATTTTTAAGCTACCACAGACTAAGATGGATGCTCAAGGCAGAGGATTCAGAAAATTAACCTAATGTTGGGGGAGAGGTAGAATCAGAAGTAAGGAGATTCAACAGTACATAAAAGCACCAAGGCAGTGAATTAAGATAAGGGCAGTGGGAATTGTAGGCACATTTTAAAAAGACCCTAGGGATGAGTCCCATGCTACAAAAGCAGTACCTTTCAGGGTTAGACCTCAACTTTCTTACAGTCTGAGTTTTCAATCAGCCTTGCACACTGTGTTCTCACTTATTCCTGATGTCTTCAGCAACAACTCCTTGCCTCATTGTCTTTGTATACCTCTTTCTCACATTTTGCTCTGATCCTGATCTCTGACTCTCTCCATCAGTTCACATTGGTCCCCATGCCTTACCCAGCTGAGCATCTTCTCCAGAACAGCGAGGCTACTGCTGAACAGCCTCAGCTCAGGCTACTGTGACAAGCATTCTCTCTGGGTCTGTGCTGACTTCAAAACCAGAACTCAGTTGTCTGACAAACTGGTCGGGCATGAGTGATAAGACATTAGTAGGGAGGCTATAATCCTGGAATTTAGGATCTGAGGCGGAGGATTGGTTGAATGGAATTTCTTTATATAAAAGTAGAAAGGGAAGGAAAAGCCCCTTGTCCTGGAGATAAAGTGAGGCAATCAGTTTTCACACACAAATTAGAGGTGATAATGGGACATTCAAATGGAAATGTATGACAAGCAGTCTGACTTACTGGGTAGTCACTAAGGAGAGAAGTCAGGACTAGAGTCATAGCATACACTCAGGCTCTGCATTGCCTACTCCAAGGAGTGGCATTCACAAAGACTAGGATGTACATGGCACCCCCTAGAGTTGTACAAAGCCACGATCTTGGTCATGGCAAGGAATTACCACATGGACGAAATTGATGAAGCCAGGACATAATAACACTAAAGGGAGAGAGCAAACAAAGAGAAAAGCACAACACAAGGATTGCATTTTGGGGAAAATGTAGGAGGCAAAAGACAAAGTATGTAAAAGGATATAGAAAAATGAAGTAGCATCATGAGTTTGGAGGATTCCAAGGAGGAAATAATAATTGCAAATGCCACAGGAAGGTTGCAGAAAAGAAAACATAGAAAAGAATTTAAGAAAAACTATACAGTAGTCCCCATCTGCCAGGATATGTCCAAGATCCTCAGTGAATGCCAGAAATGGCCAATAGTACTGAACTCTATATAGACAATGTTTTTCCTATACATGTATACCTATGACAAAGTTGAACTTACAAATTAGGCACAGTAAGAGATGAACAACATGGGGTGCCTGGATGGCTCAGTGGTTAAGTGTCTGGCTTCCACCCAGGTCATGATCTCATGGTTCGTGAGTTTCAGCCCTCTGCTGTCATCACAGAGCCTGCTTTGGATCCTCTATCCCTGCTCTGTCTGATGCTTCCCTGCTCGCATGCTCTCTCTCTCTCTCTCAAAAATAGTAAATAAACACACAAAAATAACTAGCAATAGAACAATTATAACAAGATACTATAAGGTAAGTGATGTCAATGTGGTCTCTCTCTCACACACAAAATATCTTGTCGTAATGTACTGTAATCACCTCCTTGTGATGAGTGAGATATAAAATGCCTGCCTTATAAGATGACACGAGGTGAATGACAAAGGCACTGTAACATAGAGGTAGGCTGCTATTGACCTTCCAAGTAGTCAGAAGGAGGAGCATCTGCTTCCACACAGGTGTTCGCCATAAGTAACTACCCTGTGGAAGGTGAAACTGCAGGCAGGTGGGGAAGACTGCAATGTGGTGAAGAGGATTGACCTGGAAGTGAGGAATCAGGCTTCCAGTCTTGGCACGTCGTGCCTTAGGTAGGGATCCTCACATCAGTGAGAACTTTTCTTGTCTGTGGGTTGTTATGGATAAAATAATAATATTCTGGGGCTCCTGGGTGGCTCAGTAGGTTAAGCATGGGGCTCTTGATTTTGGCTCCGGTCATGATCTCACTGTTGAGTGAGTTTGAGCCCCACGTTGGGCTCTGTGCTGACAATGCGGAGCCTGCCTGGGATTCTCTGTCTCTGTCTCTCTCTCTGTCTCTCTGTCTCCCTCTCTCTCTCTCTCTCTGTCTCTCTGTCTCGCAAAATAAATAAGTAAACATTAAAAAAAACTACTTAAACTTTTTTTGTTATAAAAATAATAACAGGGGCAGGGCAGAGAGAGGAGAGAATCTCTCAAAATAAATAAATAAACATTTTAAAAACCCAACAATCTTCAATTGAATGTTTCTATGTGCCAGGCACTGCTATAAGCAGTGTCCATATTAACGCATTTATTCCCCACAACACCTTTGTCGTAGGTTTCTGATATTACCCCCATTTTGCAAGTAAAAAACCTGATGCACAGAGAGCATTGAAATAAAGCCTAAAGTGACACAGCCAGAAAATGGCAGTGCCATAATCGGAAAAATAAGATGGCTTGGCCAGGTGGAGGACGATCTTCTATCTAATATATACAAACTAGAAGTTTCCTAGTGACCTTCCAGGATGTGTTCTGAAGAGAGGTGAGAGAGAGAGAGAAAAAAAGCACAATGATAATGAAATAAAGGATATGTGGTGATAAAAAGGAGAAAAAGGATTTCGAGCATTAAAAGCAACAGGGTCAAGTAACAATTGTTTCAAGAACGATGAGACCTGTGTACAGTGTTGCTTGAGGGAAAGGAACTAATGAAGAGGAAGGGATTGAAAATGCTGGAGACTGAAGAAGAATGACAGAGCAGCAGTCTAGAGAAGACAAGTTAGCCTTGAAAAGGGAGAGAACATCCAAGATGGCATAGAGAGACCAGCATTTAGAGGCAGGGAATGGGAAAGATGGGAAATTTCAAATCTGACGTCCTTGCCTTAAGGAAATAAGGATTAAAAGAACAATCAGCTAAAAGTAGACATAGGCTCTGCTGGATTTTTTTTCATATTTTATTATTATAGAAGTAAAATGTACTCACTGTAGAAAATTTATGAAAATTGCAGAAAAAATAGAAAGAAACATCACCTAAGTCCTGGGAAACAAAGATATCACTAGAGTATATTTCCAGACAACTGGGTGCTTTTTTCTCCTCCACATATTAACATTAGCAATTCTAGTTATTATTTAGCTTTCATAAAGCTCACATTTAAAGGTCATTTAATATTCTACCAAGTGGATGTACTATAAAATCCTTAATCATTTCCCCCATGTTAGCTGCTTCCAATATTTTATTATTTTATAAATAAAGCTGCACTGACCATCTTTGCACATAAAATGTATTCTATGTTTAAAATCATTTACAAAACATAGAACCCTAAAAGTATAGCTACTAAATCAATGACATTCATATAAATGCAAACATCTTTAAGGCATCTGACACTTCTTATACCATTTTACATTTTGCCAACATTGGGTAAGAATACTCGATTTTCCTAATCCCTTGCCAGAATTAACCATTTACAAAACAAAAACAAAAACAAAACACTCTGTTAATTTGATAGATGAAAAAGTAGTACTTATTATATGACATTTCTTTACTAATAGTGAAGCTGATTAATTTTTCATATCTGTGGTTTTTTTTCCTACTTTGTGAAGTGTTTATTTTTGTCCTTTTTACATTTATCTTTTAGGTTCATAGTGTTTTAAAATTTTAGGAGTTATTTGTATAATAAAGATATTAATAGGTTTCCATTTTAAACATCTTAACTACTAGATTTTAACTTTAATCATTTGTTTTATAAAATTTATTAATTAAAATACCTTTTCTTATTATTATAAAAAGTTGTATCCTGAGCCTGGTTCATCAATCTCCCTTTAATCAAATGAATTCCCCCATTTACTTCTATTCAGTTCCCGTTTGGCTCAAGTTGGTCAGAGTTGGTGTCTGTGGGTTACAACAAAGAACTCTAATAAACCCAGCAATAATCAATTAAGGACTGCAATAAAAAGAAGCTGATATATGTTAGCAACCAGAACCATAAAATATCCAGGAATAAATTTACGAGCAAGCATGTTAGACCTCCAGGAAGAAAACCATAAATCTTTGCTGAGGACATAGGAAAAAATCTGAATGGAAGAGGAGCAAATTCTTTTCCTGGTGAGAACTGATTGTTATGAAGACATCAATATTCCCCCAAAAGGTTGTGTAAATTCAATGCCATTCCAATGGGATTATTTGGAATATGACAAGTTAGTGTAGATCTTAAAAAACTAGTATGTGAGAGTATCCAGAAACTTTTTGAAAATTACAACCTAATATAAGGCAATGGTTAATACAGCACCTTGTTTGTGCTTAGGGCAGAATAGGCAGGTAGAGTAGAAGACTCTGGAGATAAACCTGGCTAAACATTTCTTTTTTTAATATGATAAAAGTGGAATTTCAGATCAGTGGGGAAAGGGATGGGTTATTCAATAAACTGTATTTTGGAATTGTTGCCTCATGACTTCCAAGACACCACACTCTCGAAGCTTTCCCTGTACATAATTGGCTGGTCCTTTCTGTCTCATTTCCTGGCTTCTCCTTCTCTTTGTACACTAGAACTTGAACACGGACCTCATTATTTTCTTTTTTAGATCTACCTTACCTGAAAATCTGACTCTAAATACCAACTCTGTACCTATGAGTCATAAATTAGTCTCTCTAGCCCTTACCTAACTCCTAAACTGCCTATTTGACATTCCACTTAAGATATCTAAAATTTAATATTTACCCCCTTCCACTACTACCTTCCCCACCACCATTACCAAACATATAAACACAGATTATAGTATAGATTATAGTTCCCCTAATATTTCCTATCTTAATAAAGAAACCACTATCTACCAAGGTCATCAGTGCAAAAGCTTGAACCATCTCTGATTTCTGCTTTTCTTTCAACCTCCAACATTCATTCTACCAACACATCCAATGGTTTCTGCTTGAGAGAGAATAAAAATATTGCTTAAGCACATGAGCCCTGGAACCAAGCTATCTAGGTTCAGATCCTGGCTCTATCATTGACCAATTCTATAACCTTGGGCAACCTACCTACACTTGATCAAGTTATCATCTGTGAAACAAGGATAACACCATTACCTAAGCCATTGGGTAATGGTTGGGATAATAAATTCTTAGGAGATTAGCACAGTAGCTGATGCATTGTATGTGTTCAATAAATGTCCATTATTATTATTGTCTCCAAAATATACCTTAAATCTGTACAATTCTCTCCATATTCATGTGTACCTCCTGAGTTCAAGCCACTATTATCCCTTATCTACCGCCCTACTATAATCTGTTCTCCACATCATAGTCATATAGTCACAGCTTACATATTTTCAAATATACATTGGACCAGATGTTCTATTACTTAATAACTTTCACTGCTTTCTTTGATGTGGCCTGAAAGTCCCTGCATGAACTAGCCCTAATCTAACTCTCTGCCTCATTTGGTGAAATTCTATATCTCACTCACTTCACTCCATCCATAGGGGAGTTTCATTCTGTTGCCTGAATACACTAAGCTTACTCCAGCCTCAGAACCCTTGTCTGTGCTTGCTTGCTCCTCTACCTAGAACACTTTTCTTGGATCTTCCAATGGCTGGATCTTCAACACAAATGTACTATCTTAGAGGAGCCTTCCCTTACCATAGCATCTAACAAAGCTCTATTATTCTCGATTATATCACCCTGCTTTATTTCCTTCATTGCACTTCTAGCTATCTGAAATTACCTTATTTATTTTATTATTTAATTTTTTGTTAACTTTTTCTTTCACATAAGTTAGAACAGGGACCTTGTCTGTTTTTTAAAAGTTACATTTATAATGCTTGGAATGGTGTTTAGCATTTTGCAGATGTTTAATAATTTGATTGAATGAATTTTAATAAGTTGTTGAATTACTAAATGACTTTTAAAAAACGGACCATTGGGTCTTCACCTTATAGCTTGTATAAAGATAAATTCCCAATTGATTAACTCTCTACACATAAAAAAAATAAAATAAAATAATTATTATATTAAAGAAAACTATAGGCAAAGAGTTTTATGTTCTTGGAGTAGGAATGATCTTTCCCAACAAGAAAAAAAAAATACCATGAATCCATAAGGAAGTACTGACCAGTTCAGTTGCATAAAAGCTAGAAAACTTTGCACTGCTAAAGACATAATTGGCAAAGTTAAATAGACAAAAAAGGCTGAGAGAAAGCAAAAGATAAGAGGCCTTAAGATGTAGATGCAAAAATCCTCAAAATACTAACAAACCAAATCTAGCAATATATAAAAAAGATTATATACCATGACCAAATGGAATATACCCTAAGAATACAAGATTGGTTTAACATATGAAAATCATTCAGTATAACATGCAATATTAAGAGGATAAAAAACAATAAACATACATTCAACTAATTAGACATTTGACAAAATTCTATACATATTCATGATTTTAGAAAATACAAAATCTATTAACCATCTTGGAATAGAAGAAAATTTCTGCAACCTGACAAAGGGCCTCTACAAAAAAATCTACAGCAAAATCATTCTTTATGATAAAAGACTGAACACTTTTCCCTATAATGAGGAATAAGACAAAGATGACTGCATTCACTTCTTCTGTTCAGCATAGTATGGGAGGTTCTAGCCAGTGAAATCAGGCAAAAAAATTAATCTATCAATCAAAGTCATCCAGATTGAAAAGAAGTAAAATTAGCTCTGTTATAGCTGAAACATCTGATCTACAGAAAATCCTAAGGAATCCACTAAAAGACCAATAAACAAAAAATGTTCAGCAAAGTTTCAGGATATAAGATCAATATAAAAATCAATTTTATGTCTATACACTGACAATGAACTGCCCCAAATAAAATTGGCCTAGGCAACCACAAATCTACTTACTGTCTCTATGGATTTACCTATTCTGGACATTTCATATAAATGGAATTATACTGTATATGGTGATTTGTGACTGATTTCTTTGACTTGGGATAATGTTTTCAAGTTTTTCCAGTTTTGTAGCATGAATCAGTTCTTCAATTCTTTTTATTCCTGAATAATATTATATTGTATGGATACAGCACATTTTGTTTAATAGTTCATGAGCTGATAGACTTTGGGTTTTTTCCACTTTTTCGCTACTATGAATGATGCTGTTATGAAAATCCCTATACAAGTTTTTGGGTAGACACACATTTTCAACTCTTTTGTGTTTATACCTGGAAGTGGACTTTCTGAGTGATATGGTAACTTTATGCTTAACTTTGTAAAGAACTGCCAAATTGTTTTCCAAAGTGGCTACACCATTTTACATTTCTAGCAGCAGTGTGTGAGGTTTCCAGTGAGGTAACCAAAACTTGCTATTATTTTTTTTATTAAACCCATCTTAGTGGGTGCGACATGGATCTCACTGTGGTTTTAATTGTATTTCCTAATGACTCATGATGTTGATCCCCTTTTCACCTGCTTATTGGCCATTTGAATATCTTCTTTGAAGAAACGCTTATTTAGAAACTTTGTTCACATTTAGGTTGTCTTTTTTGTCGTTGTCAGTTCTCTATTTTATCACCTGTATAATCTGCTAACATTTTCTCCCCTTCTGTGGGTTGTCTTTTCACTTCCTTTTTTTTTTTTTTTTTTTTTTTTTTTTTTGGTCTTCTGATAAAGAACTTTATTTATCTGATGTGATAGTTATTTTTTTTTACCATTTTTTAAAAATTCAAGTATAATTAACATACAGTGTTATATTAGTTTCAGGTGTCACTTTTCACTTTCTTGATATCCTTTGATGCGCCAATTTTTTTAAATTTTGATTAAATCTAACTGATCAATTTTTCTTTGGTAGCTTGTGCTTTTGGTGTCATATCTAAGAAACCATTACCTAATCTAAGGTCACAAAGATTTGTTCCTATGTTTGCTTCTAAGACATTTTGCTCTCACTCTTCTATTTAGATCTATAACCCATTTTAAGTTAATTTTTGCACATGATGTGAATTAGGAGTCATATTTTATTTATTTATTTTGCATGTGGATACCTAGTTGCCTAAACACCTTTTGCTGAAAAGACTTCTTTTCCCAATGAAGTGCCTTGGCACTCTTGTTAAAAATCTCCACTTTAAAAAATATGGTATTTTGTTTTAATAAAAAGTAGTAGGATAACAAATGGGTGTTCTTTGGCCTCTTGGTGACTTGTGACATTCAGTTGAACACTTGTCACAGGTGTCATCAATATCTGTAGATGGTTTTCATCTAGAGAGACTGCCAATCCTACAACTCATCTAACTAAAAAGGGGATTTTAAATGGAACTCTATCTCAGTTTCAACCAGGGGTCCAAGACAATAGGTGCCTGTGCAAATCAGCAAAAAAGCAATCCCACTGGGTAGGTGAATTATAATAAAGTGCTCCTTCTGGTATCCTGTGTTGCTAGAGGAGCAAGAGCTGAAATTCGGCATTCACTCATCCTCTTAACTTAATACCTTTGTGTAGGATACAAACTGCATAATCACTTGCAGTTGTCTTGGATTTTATCTACAGCAACTTTCCAAAGTGAGTTTCAAGACCATCTAAGCAGGACTTACAGAAGAGTTGGTCAAAACTGCTAACTCCACCCTCAAAAAAGAGGTTAGAGAGGCCAACAGACAAGGTATCTTTGGAGACAGTTGTGCTGAGACTCTAACTCCCTTAAAGGTTAGGTGGGGTGGGAGATACCTCCTCACTTCAAATGTGAGAGGGCCCCTTCTGGGACCACCCAGAAAGTATCCCATGTATTCTCAATAGTATGGGAACTGCATGTCTGACACAGACTGGAAAAATATGTACTGGCCCAAGATTCTGTTAGCTACAGAGTAGAGGGGAATCACTATAGTAGTATAAGTGACATCAGATCAGCATTTTGTAGACCAGATTAAGCCATGAATGAACAAGTCAGGCCAGAGCTGTCTAAGGATCTTCCCAGAAGGACCACCTGGAAAGGTGAGGACAAGCATAAAGGGGTAAAGGTTTTTTCTAGATACTCCAGAGCTAATGGATGCATAATAAAAGACCAACTGGAGAAGACATGTTTCTATTGTTAAAAAGTCCCTTCCAAGTAAGAGATCCCCAATGATTTGGGAGAAATCAATCAATCAATCAATCAATCAATAGATGTGCCCATGAGAGAAAAAGTTGGGCTTAAACATTCACCAGTTCTGAAGAGGGCCAACACTAGCTCAGGAGGGTACTAGTCAAATAAACCTTTGCCTGTTTCCTTACCTCTTTTTTTCTCCCTCACTCACATCCCAACCCTGGAGGGGTCAGAAGTCACAGTGTGTGGCAGAAAAGAAAAGGCAGAATAAAGAGAGAAGTCAACTTCTCCCCATTTCCCACTGGTGGCTCAAAGTAGGAAAAGATACTTAACTTTAAGTCAATGTTTTAACTATCACATGGGATTAGAATTAATTATTAACGTAAGGCTTGCTTTAGGTTAAAAGTGTCCAAAAGACATTTTGTTAGCTAAATGTGTATGTATGTATGTATTTATGTGTGTGTGTGTATATATATATATATATATATATATATATATATATATATATAACCCATCCCTTATGGTCCCTCTCCAAAGGCAAGGGGAAAACTACCTTCACAGAGTGGATTTGAATAGGCAGTGTGGGAGGAGGGAGGAGAATTAAAATTGTATTTGTGTGCACTCTAACAGTGCCACTTATTCAATGTATTCATTCCTGAACTTTCAGAATCAATAAACTACAATATGAAAAGTAGCCATGTCTCTTTAAATCAGATAATGTCATTTTAAGAATCTCTGTAGGGGCGCCTGGGTGGCGCAGTCGGTTAAGCGTCCGACTTCAGCCAGGTCACGATCTCGCGCTCCGGGAGTTCGAGCCCCGCGTCAGGCTCTGGGCTGATGGCTCAGAGCCTGGAGCCTGTTTCCGATTCTGTGTCTCCCTCTCTCTCTGCCCCTCCCCCGTTCATGCTCTGTCTCTCTCTGTCCCAAAAATAAAAAATAAAAAAACGTTGGAAAAAAAAAGAATCTCTGTAAAAACAAACAAACAAACAAACAAAACCTTGTTTCCATTCAAACAATACTTTAAGTAGTTCCCTAAAGAAATAACTGTACTGTAATTTGGGCATTGATAGCTGTAACACGATTTAAACACGGCTTTACTTTTTTGTCTTAATACGATTCCACCCACTGCATCCTTCTGTGCGTTGTTTTGATGATCCTGTCACTTAAGGCTCTTTGAGCTAAGTCTTAAGGAGTCAACAATGAATGAAATGAATTCAGCATTGGGATACATTTTTAAGAATTCTCCACATAGTTTGAAACCTTCCTATATAATTCCATCATACTTGATTATAACATGAATGGAAATAAAAAAGCTAATCATGACATAGAAGCAACTTCATGTCAAATAATATCCATGAATGAGCCAATTTAGTAAACTCTGAATTTACTTAGCCTATTTGAACATCCATAAAGAGGACTTAGCAACAACAGTATTTCCATATGCCAGGTGAAACCCTCAGAGGGAATAGGCCTCAGTTTAATAATGAAAGAGAAGGGAAAGGGCTGATAATTATTCTGTCTAAACAGTGTTTTGCGGCCTAACATTGATTGTGTCTTGAAATCTCCTTTGGGAATGGAACAGGCAGCTTTTCCTTTGCTTTCACAAACCTCATGCAAATTATTTAAACATTTTTGCAATTATTTTCCTGAAACTGAGTTTTGGCCCAAAGCCTAGAAACACTGAAAAGTGACATCACACTGTACCCAGAGATGTAGGTTCCAAACAATTCTCTGGGGATCCTCACAACTAACTGTTTTGGAGGCCTATTTCCATATCACCATGTAAACATGGGAGTCTATTGGTACTTCTGCCTTTAGAGAGTCTCCAGATAAGGATACCACAAGTAAGCAAATGTTTAGGCAATTTAATTCTAGTTATCTTGTGATAACTTGACTGTATGTGCAGTTTCTTTTAATGTCCTTTCTAACTCTGTGTGAAAAAAATATTTCTGTTGGCACTTCCTTAAATCCTTGATGTGTCTATGACTCCCCTTTTAAATGTTAACCACAGAAAGAAGCCTGCTCCCCCCTTTTCTCTATCCCAGACCTTATATCTGGTTATTCATAAGGATAATTTTATAATTAATGCAGATGACTGGCCTAAAAATGATGACCCTCTTTTGTACTATTACTTCATGCTGAGGACAAAGAGGATACAGGAAAATTACTCCTTGGCCCAGGAAGTTTATTAAAATGCTAAATGAAGGTCTGGCGGCAGCTCAAAGAACTTTAAATAACCTTGTGGTGGAAAACCTCCAAAACCTCTTTTTACCGTCAGCTTAAACTAGGCTGGCTGTGACAAAGAGTAAGAAAATAAGTAGTTTCAAGAGTGCAAAAACACATCTATTTTTAAAAGGTAGGTTCATCCAATGGTTGTGGGCAAATGTGACACAGTCTTCTGAGGAATGATGACGATAATTTATCGTACTGTGGTTTTACAGGGTTCACAACCAGTCCTGGGAAGATTCCACGTGTCAGTCGTGAATGAAGTCATGCAGAAGGAAGTCTAATTACGTCGTGGTCAATGCAGCGTTCTCTCTTGGTAGTCAGTGCAAAACATGCCACAAACACACTCTAAGCAATGTTCTTGTGGATAAAATTCCATGAAGTGAAAACAAAGCTACATGAAGTAGAATGACAAATGCTACTCCAATGAACTCCACTCTAGTACCTGGGGGCTCTAACTCCACATGTACTTTGTTCTGTGTTGCTGTGCTGGATCCTTCAAACATTCAACAAGTTGCACACCATCTAAAGGATAAGAATCTGCAGGCAAAGTCATTGAGACATGGTATCTGTAAATTATTACTTGGGCATGTAAAAACTGTATTCGAATTTTCAAAAAACCCATGGGGATCAAGACACCTTATATAGGTGTCAGTTGAGTGTCCGACTCTTGATTTCAGATTAGGTCATGATCTCATGGGTTGTGGGCTCCAGCCCTGTGTAAGGTTCTGCGCTGACAGCGTGGAGCCTGCTTGGGATTCTCTCTCCCTCTCCCTTTGTCTCTCCCCCACTCATGCTCCCTCTCTCTAAAAAAAATAAAAATAAAAAAAATAAAAAAGACACTGTATACAAATATACAAATTGAACAGGAAGAGAATCTGACTTTTTAATGTGGTCACAGGGAGAACAAAAGAGGTAAGCTTCCACAGCCTCTGAAGAGCCAACAACGACAGAGAGAAGGCAAGTTTTTCTCAGAGCCTCCATATGGAATACCTGTGTGCTTTCTTTCCAGTCTGACTTCCTGACACACAGATGCACAACCTCAACTAACAGGGCTTGTCTTCCATGGCCTTGTTCTGAGCCCCTGAAGCTGTTCTTACTGGGAATCCCCGGGCTCTGTCTGTGACTTAAGGTAACTGAGCCCAGAATTCGATATCATGCTGCTGGCCAGCTAGCACAGGATGTCTGCTTTAGTTCTGATACCCAGGCTTGTAAGACCTGGTCCTACCCTATTCACCGGTCTTGTAACTGGGCCCTGCTATGTTTCTTGTCCTCCTTTTGGTCACTTATCTATTATGAGTTTTTCTAGAACTAAAACCCATCTTGCTTGCAGCCCCAGGCTGCTCCTGAATCTCAGGCCAAAGGCTAGAATTCTCAATCCAAGACTATCAACAGCTTCCAGATGGATTCTTCCTTCCCAACATGCTCCAAAGCTGGCAGTCTCCTGACTGAACTACTACCAGGTTAGATATAGAGTTCTCTTCCTTTTGGACTGAACTCCCATTCAGCTCCTGCTGCTGGGCCTGTGCCCCCACTGCCTGCCCCAGCCTAGCAAGGCAGAGGCAGCTTCTGAACCTGTCCCTTCCAGTCAGTCCTGCCTCATTCAGGTTAACTAGGTCATTTCAGGCAGTGCCCCAAGATATGAAGTCAGCTCAAGAGGCTGACTTCTCCCTGCAGAGTGCTAACTAAAGGTAGAAAAATAATTCCGGTAGCTCTGTACTAAGATCGATGCTTCTACCTTTGTAACTGCCATGCTTTTCAAGCCTTATTTAGGATAGCTAATATCACATATGCTATTTACTGATCAAATCAAGACTGTTATTATAGAGTCACTGGAAAGTCTTAATTTTGGAAAATACTTCATGTTTTAGGAAAATAGTCATGATTTAATGTTTGAGAGAAAAGCAGGATACAGAGCTATATAAAGCTGTATGAGCTCATTGTGGCAGACATCATGTGTGATTTTGGCTGCTCAGCATCTAAACTCCCATCCCAAGTTTGGGGAATTTCCCACCATGTGATTCTTCTTGTGAAGAAGAAGATGCCTTCAGTGAAGGCCTCTTACCTTTACAGAAGCAAAGGATTAAGAACCTACATGTCATTATTCCCTGATAGCTGGAGTAGGCATATAACCTGAACTTGATCAAGCACCCAGACTGACCCAGACTTGGAATTGGGGGCCAGTGACCCCAGGAGCAAGGATGGCAAAAACTCCATTCCATCAGTGAGACAAAACACTTTCTGGGGCAGGAAGGCCAGCAGGACCCCCATCAGTGTCTCGACCGGCAGTAGCAGAAATACTGGCTTCAGGGAAAGATCTTTATCATGGCAGCATGAGAGCCTCCCCAGAATAATTCTATTGTATTTTCTGGTTATCAACCTCCCTTGGTCACTTCTCCTCCTACTCTTTTCCAGGACTGGTCCTCCAGGCTTTCTTGTGAATTTCTGAGCTACCAAATATCTTTTCAATAAATTCCTTTCTACTTAAAGGAGTGACTACTCTTTCTGTTGCTTGCAGGCCAAGAATCCTGATTAGTATACCAATGTTATTTAAAATACGACAACAACAAAAAGATGTACACCAAATGTTAATAACGGTTATCTTTAGGTGTACGCAATCACAGATAATTTTAATTTTCTTCTTTCATGTACATTTTCTAAAAATTTTAGTAAAATGGTATTACCTTAGTAGTCAGAAAATAAGTAAATTTTAAAATTTGAGATTGCTTTCGATCTCTTATGTCTTTAATTGGTAGAAAGCACTTAACTTGATTACTCAGATGGAATCCATTTTGCTTCTGTCAGGGCACCCAGGGCACCTGGGTGGCTCAGTTGGTTGGGCATTTGACTTTGGCTCAAGTCATGATCTCATGGTTTGTGAGTTCGAGCCCCGTGTCAGGCTCTGTTCTGGCAGCTCGTAGCCTGGAGCCTGCTTCTGATTCTGTGTCTCCCTCTCTCCGTCTCTCTCTCTCTCTCTACCCCTCCCCCACTCACGCTCTGTCTCTGTCTCTCAAAAATGAATAAACTAGGGGCGCCTGGGTGGCTCAGTTGGTTAAGCGTCCGACTTCCGCTCAGGTCGTGATCTCGCGGTCCGTGAGTTTGAGCCCCGTGTCAGGCTCTGTGCTGACCGCTCAGAGCCTGGAGCCTGTTTCAGATTCTGTGTCTCCTTCTCTCTGACCCTCCCCTGTTCATGCTCTGTCTCTCTCTGTCTCAAACATAAATAAACATTAAAAAAAATGAATAAACTATAAAAAATTTTTTTTAAATTAAAAAAGAATAAGGTACATGATGACTTCCACATTGACTGAGGCAAATCATAGGTACTGGGGTAAGAGAAATGCCAATATATTTTATTAAGAAAAATTCCTGAGACCAGTTCTTATTTCTCAATTTTGATCTACACATTGTTTGGCTTATTTGTTTTAGAATTCAACAATCCTCTGGAGGGTGGCCTAAGAAAAATGGACTGTGTTTAGGGAACTTTAATATAATCGGAAGCCAAAAGGAATTTCTTTTTAGCAATGATGTTCACAAAAGTGTGTATAAGCCCAGAAATGCCACTTTTATGATTCTTTGTTGATTTCCGTTAAACAGACACCCCAACAGTTTTATGAATACTAAGAATAACAGTCTAGAATACTAGGGTATTGGACCTATCAGTAATTTATGCAGTGTTTACCAGCAATTGTGTGAGTAGCACAGAGGAAAATATATAATAGTGTCCTTCCTTAGAACAAAATCCCAGCTACCAAGAGAAAACACAGACCACCATTGTTAGGAAGCAATGATAGTCTCATTCCTCCACGTAAGGGCACACAGAAGTTTTCAGTACACCTCACACTACAGACTGCCTGCTTTGGACCATGAGTAAAAGATCAGAATTACATGGGATAAGGGTCTCTTGCCCTTCCATCAACATTACTGAGAAACGAGTCAAGAGAACTCTGTGAATCTGAACAAGTTAGGGTCAGATGTACTGATCATGTCAACTGAAGCAGCAACACACAGTAGAGTGAAAGGGATAAAATTTAGTCCAACAGACTTGGCATTAGATCTCAGGCCAAACATCCATTAGTTGATTGCATGAGTTATTTGACCTCTCTGAGCCTCAGTTTCACCACAGAATGCAGATAGGAGAAATATCTCGTGGTGTTAAAGGAAATAATGTACATTAAACTCCCAGCACAGTTTCTGGCTTATAACTGGTACCAGCAAATATAAGTTCTCTTCTATCTAAGAACTTGCCCTCCTTATTTTTCTGGGAAAATCTTTACCTTTTTACAAATTTACAAAGACTGAGTTCAGATGTAATTTTTGCATTAAGAAAGTTATTTTCTTTAAATCTCCCAAATGTGGTAAAGGCTATGGTTACTTTTTAATTATTCCTTGGAAGGAGATACCTTGCCAAACCATTAAAAGTTATTGTTAAAGGGAAACATTCTCAATTAGCTGAGTAAATTACCTATGCCAATATCACATGTGACAAATGGATCATCATTTAACATGTAGGAATCAGAATGAAAATTCAGGAAAAAGGTATTAGAGCACACAAGGTTAAATAGTGTAACAAAAGAAGAACTGAATTTGCTTGGCAAGCGTGCCAAGCTTCAATAGATAATCAACATGTTCTCCTGCTTATTGAAGAAGATAAATACTCCATATTGAGCAAAATGCCTTCATAAATTGTTTAGGTGTGGCTAATTAGCTTGGACATTAAGATACAGTTTCCCATACTCTTCCAAACAGGATTTTCTTGCCAACATGTAAATGGGACTCCATTCTCTGAGAAGGTGACTCAAGAATAGAAGTGCATAAAACAACGGAAAACCAAACTAGAAAAGAAGCTCTGTACAAAAAAAAAAAAAAAAAAAAAAAAAATCAATAATTTTGCTACTGAGAAATTGCTACCATCCTTACCAAGAAGGAGTGGAAAGGTCAGACTAAGCTAACTTGCATGATAAATGAGTTTATAAAGTAGCCTATATCAAGAGACTAATTTAATTGGCTGCTTTAAGTGTGATAATATACAGTACTTCCTATAGATATTTTCATTTATTAAAATCTTAAAATTAAACTAAGTATAAGGCACCAACTGCTGCTGGGGCA
This sequence comes from Puma concolor, assembly GCF_028749965.1. Taxonomy (NCBI): domain Eukaryota; kingdom Metazoa; phylum Chordata; class Mammalia; order Carnivora; family Felidae; genus Puma; species Puma concolor. Next base: position 95,132,435 of record NC_141667.1, read on the forward strand.
TAAGTATTCAATATTATTATTATTATTATTATTATTATTATTATTATTAGCAATACCTACCCAAAATATTTTTTAAATGAGATATTTTTTTTCTTCTTGACATTTTAGACAATTGCAAGTCATGCAGAGACAAAGAAAATATATTTTTGCTCTATCCCCCTGGGATATCACTAAATGCCCACTGTTGTTACTCCCAAAATGCAAATTAGAGACTTAAATTAAGGAGTTTTGACTATATATACTTACAAACACCTACATATGCATTCTCAGGTTTAAAACTCAATTTCCCTCGGGGCACCTGGGTGGCTCAGTTGGTTAAGCATCCGACTTTGGCTCAGGTCATGATCTCGTAGTCCGTGAGTTCGAGCCCCACGTGGGTCTCTGTGCTGACAGCTCAGAGCCTGGAGCCTGCTTTGGATTCTGTGTTTCCCTCTCACTTTGTCCCGTCCCCCACTCGTCCTCTGTCTCACTCTCTCAAAAATAAATAAATGTTAAAAAAAATTATTTTTAAAACTCGGTTTCCCTGATCTCTACTAGTTGTATGTTATCAACGTAATTCATATTCCACTGGTTGTCACCCTCAATGTTGAGAGAATAAGGTATTTGGGAGACGTAATTTTAAACATAATTTTACACAAGTTCCCCACCTTTTTTTTAATAAGAATAACTGGTAGATAGAACAGCTCTGGATTAGGAAAACCATTAAAAACACTATAGAACAATGTAATCTAGGCAATATTTGCCTCCTAGAATGATAACAGAAGGGATAAAAGACAGTGTTAGGTTAAGTCCTCATGAAGTCCTCATGAAGAACTGTGTTGGTGCACTCAGTAAATGATCTGGGCTTAGAACCTGAAAACCTAACTTTTATGTGTAAGGGAAATAGGAATGAGAGGGAAAGATCTAATATAGTATTAGATCATGTTTTCTGGGGATAAGTGATAGAGATGGTAATAGATATTATACAAAAGAACCATCAAAAAGGAAGAAGGTCAGGGGTGCCTGGGTGGCTCAGTCAATTGAGCATCTGACTTTGGCTCAGGTCATGATCTCATCGTTCATGAGTTTGAGCCTTGCATCAGGGTCTCTGCTGTCAAGACAGACCCTGGAGCCTGCTTCAGATCCTCTGTCCCCCTCTGTCTCTGCCCCTCCCCTGCTCACTCACTTTCTCTCAAAAGTAAACATACATTAAAAAAAAAAAAAGAGGAAAAGGTCAACTACAACTAAGGTTAGGAAACTGTTAAATAGGGTGGAGCAGGTTTTTCCTCTCCTGTTTTTTGTTTGTTTCTAATTTCAATAATCTTCTAAGCTTCTAATAAGTAAAGATGCACTGAAATTTTCAAAAGGGTAGCAACAATACTCAATAATGGTAAAGTTCTCCTTGTGCAAGAAAAAGCTAGGTTAACCTATTAAATGTAAATCGTATTACAATATAAAACAGGTAGCCTGCTGAACATTTCCCTGAATTTCCCAAGCTTTCTATAGTGAACATGTATTAAAGTTTTCATTAGGGCAAAATAAAAAACTCTCTCCTTTCCTCACTCTGATATTCAATCCAACAGTAAGTCCTGTCAGCTCTACCTCTAAAGTGTATCCTGACTCCAACTACTGCTTACTAGCTCGCAAGAGCACAACCCTAGTCAAACCCCATCTTCTTTCTCCTCGATTGATGGAGCATCCCCCTGATGTGGTCACTGCCACCACTTTTGTCAACCTTCAGTCCATCTGATTCCTCCACAGAGCAGCCAGCTAGAGGAGTATTCCTGAAGCATAAATCAGACTACTTTTCTCCTGCTTACACCCCTCCAAAGACCTCTCCCTGAACCAGAATAAAATCCAAACTGGGTCCACAAAGCCTTACTGATCTGGCACCAGTCTGTCTTTCTGTTCTCACAGCTCACCCTGCTCCCTTGCTCCTGTACTATAGTCACAAGGGATTCTCCCTGTCTTCATACAAACCAAGTCCATTCCACTCTTGAAGCCTTTGTTCCTGCAGTGCCTTTTTACTAAGAATATGTTTTTGGGGGGCGCCCTGTGTGGCTTAGTCGGTTATGAGCCTAATTCTTGGTTTCAGCTCAGGTCATGATCTCATGGTTTGTGAGTTTGAGCCCCACATCAGGCTCCATACTACTGGTGCAGAGCCTGCTTTGGATTCTCTCTTTGTCTCTCTCTCTCTCTCCCTCTCCCTCTTCCTGCCCCTCCCCAACCTGGGCACTCTCTCTCAAAATAAATAAATAAACGTTTTTAAAGTTTTTTTTTTTTTTTTAACGTTTATTTATTTTTGAGACGGAGAGAGACAGAGCATGAACGGGGGAGGGGCAGAGAGAGAGGGAGACACAGAATCGGAAACTGGCTCCAGGCTCTGAGCCGGCAGCACAGAGCCCGACGCGGGGCTCGAACTCACGGACCGCGAGATCGTGACCTGGCTGAAGTCGGACGCTTAACCGACTGCGCCACCCAGGCGCCCCAAATAAACGTTTTTAAAAGCAATACGTTTCTCTGGGAGGAGACTGGGTGGCTTGTTGGTTAAGCATCCAGCTCTTGATTTGGGCTCAGGTCATGATCTCAGTTCCTGAGTTCAAGCCCCACATCAGGCTCTGCATTGGCAGAGTGAAGCCTGCTTGGGATTCTCTCTCTCCCTCTCTCTCTGCCTCCCCTGCTCGTGATCTCTCTCTCTCTCTGTCTCTCTCTCTCTCTCTCTCTCGCTCTCTCTCACTCTCTCAAAATAAGTAAATAAACATTAAAAAAAAGAAAGAATAGTTTTCTCTGGATCCTCACCTAACTTCTTCATGTTCATCATTCAGATATCAACTTACAAGTCAGCTACTCAGAAAGCTTCCCCCTGACAACTCTACCCATTTAATCCTCTTCATTTGCATCTATTGCAGCCTGAAGTGATCATATTTACCCTAGCGGGTTTATCATCTCTCTTTCTTTACAAGAGTATAATCTTCTTGAGAACAAGGACCCTTACTCAACAATGTGTCCATAATGCTTAGAATGAAGCACAGCACATTGTAGGTCCTCAATACATCTCTGAAAGGGAAGATTCAGAGAAAAGGATATTTACTGTACCTCCTATGATACAGCGCTAAAAATCTGATCCTTTGCATAGAGGATTCTCATTTTATAGAAAGGAAAACTAAGATTAAGAGAGGTTAAGCAACTTGTCTAATGGCCCATTAGAGTTCCTGTGTGTTATACCAATAATAACTGGGGAGAAGATGTAGCTATTTCAAAAGTTTTACTTCCTAGCCCCCCCTCCAAACCTTAGCAGTGTAAACTCTCCAACTTCTAACAACTACTACCACAACAAAGCCTGCAGCTTCACTCTTTATTGCTATTGCAAAATATATTGATATTTCACTTACAAGGCTCTTGACTGTTCTAAACAAGTGAATTTGTCAGATAACTAAAGCTTACCTTTTAAATATCAAAATCTCATTTATTTACATCAGGTTTGGCAAGATGTTTCTAAAGGTACTGTATATTTCTCAGTCTTCTTAGAGAATATTTAGCAAGATTTAATGTTTTCTGAATAACACACAGTAATTTTTAGAAATATCAGTTATTATTCTGAACAAAAAGAATTTTCTAGTCATCAGAACAGAATTGGCTACATAATGTGCAGAGCCCAGTGCAAAATACAAATGCAGAGCCTCTTGTTCAAGACTTAATAAGTATTTGAAAATGATGGCAACAGAACATTATATACAGGGCCCTGTACGACTGCACAGGATGCACACCACGAAGCTGGTCCTGCATCATACCCCAATAGTATCTTATACATAATAGGGATTCATAAGCATCTATTGAATAATGAATAATACCTTTAGGGTCTACTGAGTGGTATAGGGCTCATTGCTCTAAATGAATCCAAATGTGATAAAATAGTAATAACATTAATTGAGGTATGTGTCAAGCATCATGCTAAGTGTTTTACATTTCTTTTTCTATCTGATCCCCAGAAAATCTTGAGATTCATTTAGGATTTTATGGCTGCATGTAACGAACACAACTGGAGCGGCTTAACAAAATTAGTTCTATTTTCATATATTTAGTAAGGATCTAGTATCCAGAATATATAAATATAGAAAGAACTTTAACAATTTATATAAGTCACGGTTCTCCAGAGAAACAAAACCAATAGAATATATATGTGTATATGTATATATACATATATGTGTGTACATATATATATACACACACACATACACAGTGTATGTGTATAATGTATATACATATGTGCTTGTATGTAATATACAAACGTACTTACATATATACACATGTGTCATATATATAATATGTATATATAATACATGTATATACATACTTATATACAAACACACACATACATATAAAGAGATTTATTTTAAGGAACTGGCTCACATGATTATGGGTCTGGCCTACAGGCTAGAAACTCAAGCAGTACTTCTAGCCTTGAGGCAGAATTCTTTCTTCTTCAGGAAACCTCAGCTTTTGCTCTTAAGACCTTCAACTGATGGGATTGAAGTCCACCACTATTATCAAGGGTAGTCTCCTACTTAAAGTCACCTGTAAATGGGGGCTCCTGGGTGGCTCAGTAGGCTAAGCATCTGATTCTTGATTTCAGCTCAGGTTATGATCTCATGGTTCAGTTTGTGGGATTAAGCACCACGTCAGACTCCATGTTCATAATGTGAGGTCTGCTTAGGATTCTCTCTCTCTGCCCCTCACCTATTCATGCACATATTGTGTGTGTGTCTCTCTCTCTCTCTCAAAATAAATACATAAACTTAAAAAAAGTCAACTATAAATGGTAATTATGTCTACAAAATTTCTTTACAGCAATATGTAGACAAGTGTTTGAGTGAACAATTGGGCACCATAGCCTCTCTGCGTTGGCATATATAATTCACGATCCACAACTCAATAACAAAAAGACAACCCAATTTAAAAAATGACAGATGACTTGGCAATAGACATTTCTCCAAAGAATGTTTACCATGTAAAAAAGATGCTTAATATTGTTAGCCATCAGGGAATGCAAATCAAAACTACAATGAGGTACCAAGTCACAACCACTAGGACAGCCATACTTGTTTTGTTGTTGTTGTTGTTTAAGGAAAACAGCAAGTACTGTAGATGATGTGAATAAATTGGAACCCTCATACAATGGTGATGGGAATGTTAAATCAAGCCACCACTTTGGAAAACAGTTTGGCAATTTCTCAACAAGCTAGCTATATATAGAAAAACCATATGATCCAGCAATTTCACTTCTAGGCATATACCTACAAGAAGTGAAAACAGATGTTCAAATAAAAACTTGTACACAAATGTTCAGAGCAGCTCTATTCACAATAGCCAATAGGTGGAAATGACCCAACTGTCCATCAACAGATGATCAGATAAACAAAATGCAATATACTCAGACAATGGAATATTATTTATCTATTTTAAAAAATGATGTACTGATGCATGGTACAACATGGGGAAACCTTGAAAACATTATGCTAAGTGAAACAGACCTGACACAAAAGGTCACATATTGTTTGATTCCATTTATATGAAATATCCACAATAGGCAAATTCATAGAGACAGAAAGTAGATTAGTAGCTGCCTAGAGATGAAGGGAGGGGAGTAAGGAGAGTAACAGCTAATGACTTTGGTATTTATTTTTGGGGTGATGAAAATGCTCTGGAATTACATAGTGCTGATGGGTGCACAACAATGTATATAAACTAAAATTCACTGCATTGTACACTTGAAAGATCAGATTTTATGATATGTGAATTATATTTCAGTAAAGCTGCTATAAAGAAGAGTCAAGGGCCTAAACATTTTGATAAATTTGGGAGTTTAGAAGCCTTTTTATTGCTCAACTTCTGAGTACAACAAATAAGCCAATTGATTGATGTAACCACATAAGGGGGCTCCAGATAAACAAATTCTTTCAGAATAAAAGCAGGAAATTCAGACAGAAGGGGCAAGGGAAGAGGAGAACAGTTCCTCATGCTGGAGTCCTTGTCTCTGCTCCTCTGATTTCTCTAATGACCTTTCCAAGTCCTAAATTCAATTTGAGAAGCACTAGTCAAAGCTCTTTGGTAAAGCCAAGATAATGCGTATCAGTGCCTCATATTTAATCCGAAGGACTGTAACGGGTCATCTGAAAGTATTAGAAAGGGTCTGGAGTGCTTTGACACTCTTGTTAGAAGCCTAGTGATACAGAAAGACACGTTGAAGAAATCTAGTTGCCTAGAGGTGTTAAATGCTTTTGTAGATAAGTATCTTGGTTCTATACTTTAAAAATAAAACAACTTGCAGTCATTCACAAGCTTTATAGAGAAACTTGAATGAACTGAAGCCCAGTGATACTGCTAGAGACTCATAGCAAGTGAGGAAACAGAAAAGCTCTTTTTTCATTCCATAAAAAAGCTCAGAAAAGCTTATAATAAGCAAAATCTTCTACACCAAAACCAAGGTCAAGGAGAGAGACTTGTGTCATCAAGAAGGGAGGAGGGGAAGAAAAAAAAAAAGTTAGAGAGGGAGGGAGCCAAACCATAAGAGACTCTTAAGAACTGAGAATAAACTGGGGGTTGATGGGGGGGTGGGAGGGAGAGGAGGGTGGGTGATGGGTACTGAGGAGGGCACCTGTTGGGATGAGCACTGGGTGTTGTATGGAAACCAATTTGACAATAAATTTCATATTAAAATAAATAAATACATAAATAAATAAATAGGTTGAAACTAAAAAAAAAAAAAAAGAAGAGAGATGTTTAAAGGTCTTCTTCTGGATGCTTACTTCTACTGCCCCAGCAGAAGAGACTTACTTCTGATATAGGGCAATCTTGATTTTTTTGCAAATTAGAATTAAGGCAATTTGAAATTATGTGATATAAAATAAGCAAGCTTTCATGCCCCAAATGGAGAGAATACAAATTCTGAAACTGCTTCTACATTTATCAAGAACCTCAATTTTACTTTTTCTTTCTTTTCTTCTCTTTTTTTTTTTTTTTTTTTTTAAGAATCTCAATTGCAAAGCTAGTATGTATGAGATTTATAAACTGGGTTTAGGCTATCACTATAGTGGTGCTACCTTGAGCTGATAAGTAGAAATACCTGTCCCTTTTTGTCATAATTAGGCTAGAATTAAAGGAGCATTGGATTATACAAGATCTTTAGAAGTTCTTCCTTCCTGAAATGCTACTGCCTGATACCTCAAACAAGAGACTAATCATGGGAATTCTAAACTCTTGGATCTCAACAGAATAATGATGAAAGAGGAAGTTCCACAGAGACCCTTTTATCAAATGCAATAAGGACAGGGAATTGGTTGGCTAATGGAAGACATTGGTTAAAGAAATGAATCATAAAAAAAATTGTAGACACATACATTGAAATTTTTATTTTAAATTAAAGTAACTGCATTCTTTTGCCAAGCTTTTGATATAAAACCCAGGCTTTTTCTTTGAAAGTTAGTCAGTTGATTGGAGTTTGGCCTAATCTTTCTGTCATGAACCATGCCCATTATACATCCTTTACTATTTCCAATGATAATTTCTTTAAAAGGAAGCAAAAACATTTTGTTGGGCAAACTGAGTGCAGAGTCCTTCTAGATTTTTATAATTGCTTTTCTACTTTAACCATTGCTCAGCAACTTATTTTCATTGAATCTTTTCAAAATATTCAACCAAATTCATAGAAAAAACTCCTTTTTGCACTCACATGTTGTATGTTTATGTAACATTTAATTTAGATTATTAATAATAATGACAAGCTTAACTGGCACAAGGCAGGCTGAGGAACAAATAACCTGGGTCTGGGTAGGTACAGAACTCGACAAATGGTAGCTGAAGGGCATGGGGGTTCTAGAGAATGGCCATCTGGCTGTGGCAGCTATCAGTTGGTATGTTTCCCTGCAATATGGGGAACACTCAGTAATATGTCTCAGGGACAAGTGGAGCTGCTCTACACCACCACCTCCGCCCTGCCCCACTACCTCCCTCTTCCTCACTACTTAAAGTTCATCTGCAAGCTCAGGGACCTCCTCAAATGCCTTAGTGATGGCCAGACCCGCCATGCTCAGTGCCTCCTCAAGATCAAGGCCTACGGAGTATATGACAGCATGTGTCCATTTGCTGGTCTTCATCATGGTGTTGTGGTATGACAGTTCATGTACATACCCAGATGTTAATATATTATCTGTGGATGGTTTGGCCACATAGCTCTGTAACAGAAGAAACTGTTTCTGAAATCTGAATGGTCCCGCAAGCCCAGAGCAGGTTTAGCCACCATATAAAGTAATTTGGTTGGAGTCTCAAGATAACATGGTAGAGGGTACAAAATGCAATGAAAGCCTTCTTTTGATGCTCCCCCTGCCTAGCAGACTTCACATCCTGTAGAGCTGACCCTCATCAGCACCCTAATACATCTTCTGTGGTGGAACTAGGGAAAATAGATGCACATTCATTGAATCATGACAAACCTGATATCATCTCTTATCTTCATTGACAACTGTATCATTTAAATTTGGAAGGGTAAAGTCAATTTGCATAGTGTTATGTGACGGAGTGTATGGCCTCAACCACCCTGAAACCCTGGGATAACCAATTCCACAGAATACTAATTTATTTTTCCTTCCTTTCCTAATCTCTTGCTGGTCAGCTATCCTAGATTTTTTTTAGGGGTGGAGGTGGTAGGGTAAAAGATGGGAATACAGTTTTTTAAAGGTTTAATGTGAACACTAAGGGAAATGGGAAATCAAAGGATGTGTTGGGCCAGAAAATTCTTGAGAATCACTAATACTAAAAATAGAATCAAATTTCAAAGTGATGTGTGTATAGTAGAAAAGAGGTTACACATACATAGGAGTTATCCATTTCAGAATTTCAGAGAAGAAATAACAGACTTTGAAAAAATAACATTTGGAAAATGTCTATGAAATAATTAAACCAAAAAAGGAAGGGTTACTAGGCAGATAACCAAGTCAATGGATCCTGAGGGCTCCATCCTCCATGGTGACATAAAGAGAACAGCTTCCAGGTTATAGGTTAGGGTGATGCTTCTTTCAAGGCTTCAGGTCCTCTTTCTATGTTTTCCCTTTGTCAACTTTATCAAACCCTTTTCAAATTACAGCATGATTTCTATATTGTCCCCCAAAAGGTAACACTACATTGGATTTGTACTCATACTCATCTCTTATGTTCCCAGAGAATACTCCCCCCAAATGTTCAGGTACTTGTCCTTCTAAGGGCAACCATTTCTTCCTCTGGATCGTTTTGATACTAACAAGCTACAACCTCCCTAGCCCTAATGTTCCTAAAGGTTTTACCTTTGTCCCTGAGTGAAATCCCTCCAAAAATGTTCCTTCACACAATATTTCCCTTCTAGCCTACCTTGAGCTGGACTAGACTCCTTGGGCCTCATCTGGTGTCTTTTGAGGACTCTCCTAAACCTGCGTTGCCAGCATACCTCTGTGACATGTTTGAACAAAGTAATTTCCATTCTCTATCCCAGTCTTACATACCTACAAATTCCCCACTAATTGCATAATCCGTATAGCAACTGTCCCTTTCTGTGCATGGGATAATTTAGCACAGATTACACTGATGCAATGGTCAACCCTTCCCTCAGTAGCTTCCAGGAGTCTGGAAGCCAGCACAGAGTTCCCTCCTCATACACTGCCTCTACGCCCAGGCCTTTACTAGCTCTATCCTCTAGTTATTTTCTCCAGCTTGTAACCAGGAGCTATTTTCCCCAGCTTACAACCAGGCCTTGAGGCTGCTTTCTACCCTACTGTGGTCTTAAAACATCTTCCCAACAAAGGCTGGTCTCTTTCTACAAGGCAATTCTCTCCTGGCAGCTACTATGGGAGAAACAAAATTTAAAACTTCATACCTCTGATTCTCACTCGTTGCCCAACTTCTGCTTTGCCCACAACTCTTGATGGATGCCTGAAATGAGGTTCTGTTGCTCCCTCTGCTGCAGCAACCCATCTTCTTTTCGGACTTCTGATTTTTGGCAGCTGTCTTTATAGGCCTACCGTGACCTCAACCCAACCTATCACATACTGCTACTTTAACACATTCTGCTACAAGAGTTATCAGCATTAAGAACTATCAAACAGGACAGCAAAGCAATTCTCCAGGGGTGTCATTCTTGGTAACAAAAGAAACTGTTTCATTTATTTTGCAATAATTAGCTTTTCCACTCCACCATCATCCAGGTTATCTCTAATGTTCTCCTTAAGCTATCTTCTGGGGTGGTCTGGTATAGTTCTAGATTTCATCCTGGTTATCTGGTTAGATTCTTTAATTACCTCAGATTCAACTGAATCCTTGACCATTATACATCCTAAGAAACCACAGTGTGATTGTTCTAAAACGTTAGGCTGCACAAGAATTTCCTGGAGAGTGTGTTTAAAAGGCAGGTGTCCAGGCCCCTCTGCAATTCTGCTCAAGTAGATCCAGGAAGCTGCCTCTTCCTCTACTACACCTAAGTGATTGTGAAGCCAGTATAGGAGCAACATATTCTTTCCCAAAGTGGGCCACTCATACTGTGGTGGCCCAAGACATTTTAATAGTTATGTGTTTAATTTACATTTTTAAAAATCCATAGAATAGTAAAAACATGATTTCATAGACACTACCTAGGAGGCTAAGTAAAAACAATGAGTTAATTTAAAGGATTACTAGTAAATAATGAGTAGAACTCATGTGGCAAGAAATGTGGAAGTGGCACATGATGAAGCCAGAGAAACACTGTGTCAAGGATTAGGACTGCTTCTCTGAACCCTCAACATGGTTATTTTTTAAACTTCCAGGATATTTCTTTGATATATAGCACGTACTTTTTTTTTTATTATAACAGCTACATTTTCACTACAGAAAGTTTGAAAACTTCACAAAAATAGGCAGAAGAAAGTAACAATTACTGCCATTGAGAGATTACCACTTACATCTTGAAACTGCCTTCCTGTCTTTCCTCTCTCGGGCTTGCTCATGCGTGCTTTCTCTCTCTCAGTCTTGCTCAGTCTCTCTTTCTCAGTCTTGCTCAATCTCTCTTTCTCAATCTTTTATTCTTCAAGCTTTTAAAATTGGGGACATGCTGCACATACAGATTTGCCACTCTTCTTAATTTTTTTTAACACTTTGCTGTGCCATTAAATAGTCTCCAAAAAGATTATTGTAATGGTTTAATAACATTCCAGCATGGAGTAGTCAAGAGCACGTGGGCCAACCTGCCTGGCTTCAAACTCTGGTTCTACCTTGGGTACACCATTCAACGGTTCTATGCCTTCGTTTTGCCATTAATGATAAGGGAATAATAGCACACCTAACTCACAGAATTGAAGTAAATGAGATAGAATACTTAGAACACAACAATACTTGAACAGTTTAGATATTATTAACCTACGTGTATTACCATATTTAAAGCATTTCTGTATTTTTTTTTTTTTGATGTTTTATATCCTTTAGAATGTTTGTGATTCCTATAGGCCCTAATCCTAGGGTCACAAAACCCATATATACTAATGTAGGTGGAGCAACAGCTTATATGCTCATGAATTTCCATGGCCTGTCTACTTTGGCTCTTTGGTTTTTATACTTCTCCTAACACTGACTTTTTCTGCATATTCAAAATATCTTCCCCTTCTAGGTTTAAGCAAATATGACCATTCTTTTACACCACAGGTAGGTGGCTCTGTTGCCATCATATACAGTTCTTATTACTTTGATCCTGTGACTACAGGATAAACCAACATGGGGGGATTATTGTCTCGAATATAATTTGTTTCTGCATTTTCTCTTTGACTAACAGCAAAGAAAGCTATGTGTTTGAAGAAGAGACTTACTACACACAAACCTAGTCAATCTCTAAAACAGTCATTCTCAGTTATTCTGCTTAAGAGCTGGATGTGTCTCAATCAACCTTGTAAACAGAAAATCAGCCTTAGCCTCTCTGTTATACCTTCTCTCCTTTGTGAATGTTCTGGCTTGTGGTTTGGACTGTACCTTAATGGTTAGCAGGGATTCTAGCAAGCACCCTTCAGGCCCTGTCAAAATTCTGCTCTTCTCCATGTCCTCCCGCCATGACCAAGTTTCATTACAATCTAATTTACTTAAAGATATTGTGGCTGCTTCTGCTTTATTTTGCAAGAGAAAATCCTTAGATACCATTATGTATTACACAAAAAATCTTAGTGTTTTGCTATAGGTAGTGGCTTTGTGAGAGAATGAAAATCACAAAGCAAACTTATTTCTAGATGACAGAGGACAATTGTGAAGTCTGCACTGAATGGTCCTATATTGCATAGATCTGTGTAACAGCAAATTAGGAAGAGCAATACCTAGAGCTCTGGATATACCTCTACTTCCCTCAGCTTTTATCTAAAAAAAATTACAAACCTGCAGAGAGTTTCTAAGAAGAGTACAATGAACACACATATAACATTTATCTAGGTTCCCTGATTATTAATATTTTACCACATTTGCTTTGTCTGTCAGGATATGTGTGTATTTGTTTATATATGTGAGTTAAATAAATATATATGTGTTTATATATATACACACATAAATATATTATTTTTACCATTACTATTTTGCTGACATCGTACCCCTACTAATAAAGATATGCTCTTACATAACCATAAGACTGAAAACATTTAATATTGATAAAATACCATTATGTGTTACACAGGCCAAATTCCCCAAATATCTCTGTAGTGTGTTTTAACCTAAATTAGTTCCCAGCCCTTCTTTCTCTTTTGCAATATTGATAGGCATATTTTGTTGTTGATGATGATGTTTTGTTTTACAGAATGTTTTTCAATTTGGATTGCTTTGATTGCTTTCTTATAATTAGATTCAGGTTAAATTGGGATTTGGGGAGGTGGGACAGAAATACTACACACATGACCTGGTGTACATCAAATAAAAACCTCATGATGTCAGTTTGGTATCTCATTGGTGGTGCTAAGTGTGGTCTCTTGGTTAAGGTGATATTCATGAGATTTCTGTATTGTTAAAAGTGTATTTTCCTTTTTTTAAAATTTTTTTAACATGTATTCAATATTTTTTGAGAGATAGTGTGCAAGCAGGGGAGGGGCAGAGAGAGGGAGATACAGAATCCGAAGCAGGCTCCAGTCTCTGAACTGTCAGCACAGATCCAGACATGGGGCTCGAAGCCACAAACCGTGAGATCATGACCTGAGCCAAAGTCGGCCACTTAACCGACTGAGCCACCCAGGTGCCCCAAAAGTGTATTTACCTTTTGTGGTAAATATGAATGCATGGGATTAAATTATTTGAATATCATATTCCCCAATGTTCTTTCATCCAATGGTTTTAGTATCCGTTGATAATTATTGACTAAATAATTATAATTACTACGGTGGCTGTAAAATGATAATTTCCTATGTATATTATGCGTTATACATATATTAATTGGCATCTTTCCCAAAGAAGAGCTTTCCCTTCTCCTCTTCTTAAATTTATTTCCTAACCTGTATGAATTCATAGATATTTTAAAAATTCAATGTTCACTCAATTTCTGACGTTGTTCATTCTGATGCATGGGTTATTCCAAATTTGGCCAGAGGGAACCCCTTCAAGTTGGTCAATATGTTTTTTATGAAGACTCTGTACTCAAAGTCTGAATTTTGGACAATTATACTCAGGAGCACAAGGGATAGAGGGGACTAAAACTCATCAGCTCTATGGTAAACACTCTACACATATTGTTTCACTAATTCTTACAAAAGCCTATGAAATAAGTACTATCTATAATTCATTGAGATATTTTAAAGTTCTGTAATTAACATAAAAGTCCTGATACATAGATATTACAGCACAGATGGACATTCAGGATAAAACTCAAGGATATAAACAGGTAAACAAATGGAAACTCTCAACAGAGCCAGAACAATGCCTTTATCCACAACTGATGGAAATATTTTTGCTTTTAGGTATGTGTTTGTGTGTGTTTAACCAGTTCTCCAGTGATATTAATTCAGAATCACATAGCATATTCTGGGTAGTTAAAAACACATAATCTAACTCCTTAGCTAACTTTATACAGTACAAGCTCTTAACTACTTACACTTAACTAACTTGCCAGATCCACAGATGCTCTTCCATTCCCTGCAAACTGAATTTTCTGCTACACACAACATGTTGAGCACTTGAGGGCAGTAACTACTCTTCAATACACCAAGGACTTCTTTCCTTTTTTAAGTGTATTTATTTGGAAAGAGAGAACACACATGTGCATCCATTGGAGTAGGGCAAAGAGAAAGGAAGAGAAAGAATCCCAAGCAGACTCCGAGCTGTCAGTGCAGAGCCCAGCATGGGTCTCGATCCCACAACTGTGAGATCCAAAACCAAGAGTCTGACACTTCACTGACTGAACCACCCAGGCACCCCTATACCAAGGATTTCTGTTCCCACTCTGCTGTAGTTTACTACCCCAGAGTTAGTTGTATTTGTTCCCAAGCCTGTTTGGGTTCATTAGACTTGTGATTGTAATATTTTAATTAAATTAAGCATATTTTAATTAAATATTATGAAAATTGACAAACAAGGAGAGCAAAGAAGAGAGTACTTGTTATTCTGAAAATGAAGCTGAGTGCTTGGGACTCAATGATTCCAAGTCACTTTTAAAACAAATTACTAGCACCATGGGCATGAGCAAGAAAAGTTTCGTGTGCCTGAGTGGCTCAGTCGGGTAAGCATCTGACTTTGGCTCAGGTCATGATCTCACAGGTTGTGAGTTCGAGCCCAGCATCGGACTCAACGCTGACAGCTCGGAGCCTGGAGCTCGCTTCAGATTCTGTGTCTCCCTCTGTCTGCCCCTTGCACTCTGTCTCTCGCATTGTCTCAAAAGTAAATAAACATTAAAAAAAAGAGAGAAAAGTTTCAAAGACTACAGTAGGAATCATGAAAGGCCTATCAGGTTCCAGATTTAGGTTGCCTCAGAAATGTCTGCTTTAGCTTAAATAAATTGAAACTAGAAATAGATGCAATATAAATATGATTTATGCAAGAAAGTCTCCAAAATACAGATCTACACGGTGGGGGGGGGGGGATCTGGACTCTACATCAAAATATTGTCAAATGAGGAATCATGCTTTATTATTGCATTTTTTAGGATTCCAGGCTTTAACTGAATTTTTTGATTAATTGACTCATTACTGCTTTTGGTCTTACCAAATAAGAGTTTCTACATTCTACAAGGGTTTCAGTCATTTTTATTTAAGATTTATATGTCCTTAAAAAGTCTCAAGTTAAAGAACCATTTTAGGTTCTGTTAAAAATCAGTATTTGGTCAGCGTGCCTGGCTGACTCAGTCAGAAGAGTATGCAACTCTTGATCTAAGGATTGTGAGTTTAAGCTCCATGTCAGGTATAGCGATTACTTAAGTTGAAAAGAAGAGAAGAGAAGAGAAGAGGAAAGGAAAGGAAAGGAAAGGAAAGGAAAGGAAAGGAAAGGAAAGAAAGAAAGAAAGAAAGAAAGAAAGAAAGAAAGAAAGAAAGAAAGAAAGAAAGAAATCTATTAGGACTACAGGGACCCAAATGACCACTGCAGCCTAGCCTCTGATGCTCAGAATGGATCCCCCAGTAAAGTGGCGTCTAAACAACATTTATGTCTACTGAACATAACCAAGCAGAAAACCTATGGAGTCTTTATATACTATCTAAATATCACATTACATGTTGTATATTTTTTATAGGTTAAAGTTTCTACTGAACATCTGTCTTTCAGGAATGGCTATCACTTCTTTTGAATCTCCCTAAACACCTAAGGCTGTTCCTCCTTTTCCTAAATCAGATCTTCAGAAAAATTAGCTGAGAATATAATGTCCAAAGGGGGTGTCTCTTGATCAGATGGGGGCCTCCAAATGTGGGGCAACTATTGCATGGAACTCAAAGGCATTGGAGGTGAAAGAATTCATCTGATGCAGAACAGAGGAGAGAAGTTTATAGAATACACTGCAAGGGAGTGGCAGGCAGGATAGCAGAGAAGAGGCTGTGTGCCATGAGGTAGTGGGAGAGGGCTGTTTTTAAAGGGGGAACATGAGGAGGTATGGCAGTGTTCCCTTTTTTGGTAACCATGCCTAGCTGTAAGTAGCCCATTGGTTAGTTAGGGCCTATGGATATTTTGAGGTGGGTCACCTGATGGGCCTGTTTATATTCAGCCAGTTGCTGTGGCCCTTTCTATGTTCCATTGTTCAAGCCTATTTGCCTAAAAGCAGCCTCTACAGAGAAGATATTATATAATAGTACAGCATTCAAAGGCAGTACTGGAAATGGCCTATCTACTGGGTGGACCATCATTAAAATTAGCCCTTTCCTATATTGATGTGAGTTCTAGATTTTATTTGACTTCTGGCTTTGATTGCTAATTTATTACCAATCTAGAGCAGGGCAAAACTACTGCTGGTCATGTAGGAGGCCCTTAACAAATATTTATGGAAGATAGTGTTTCTGTCTTTCACATCTGAAAATATTCAGGAGCTCAAATGATGCCTAAATAGCCAGGACACAAAGGCCACACTCAGCAGCTACACTGTCCCTGGGGGGAAGGAGGAACACACCCAAATGACCCTTACTGTGCTCTGCCCTCTAAATAAATCTGTAGTACAGAACCAATCTCTCCCACAAGGGCTGGAGAACCAGCCTCGGCCTTTCAGAAACAGAATGAGATGAATACAAAAGCATGGGCATTAGAGCATAAACAGAGCAGTGTCATGTCACATCATGTCACATTGATTTGGATAGAGCCCCACTGCTGACTGAGTCTAGTCCGGACTCCTCAGGCTGACATCCCACCTTCCCAACTTTAGTCCCTCAACTCCCATGGTGTACATACACCATGTTCCAGCAAAACAGGAAACTCTCTTCTCAAATGAGCCCTGTCTTTACTTGAATTGCTTTCCCCACCCTATTCAAACCAACCCATTTCTGCCTATTGAAATCCCACCCATCCATCAAGATCCCTGGTCACAAGTCACTTTTCCTTGAAGCCTTCCTTGATTTCTCTACTCATGGTTATCTGTCTCCTTTGAACCTTTAGGCCACTGAGCATATTTTGCACCATCTTATGATCATTTTTTTTTTACTTTACCTGCTATGCTCCTTGGGAGAAGACACTAGGTTTTACAAACTTGCATTTCCTGCAGGACCTTGCCCAATAGGAGTCTTGCACATAGAGTTGTTTAACCTCTAAATAAATGTTTGATAGCTGTTAGTTGAATTGTATAAGTTCTTGACTGTATAACCAAGCAGTGTGGTGCTGGAAAAGTTTAGGACATATTTTTAGGAGGTAAAAGGCACACAGATTTGGAATGAAAATAGTCTACTCAAACCATGAAATCCTCTGAGCTGAAAAATAATACTTAGAATTCAGATAGAATATTTGACTTCCAGAGATGTTCCTTTACCTATGCTATAAATAGATTGTGTTTATTCTAAGGCAATTTTTATTTATTGAACACTAGGAAAAATATTACTTCTATTTTCTTGACACTTCTAAGTTCTTGTCTTCAATATTTTTTACAAGTTTGATTATTAATTATCAAAATATCAATAGCCTTAAAAAATGATTTAAGACTGTCTACTTTTTTTTGGCATTGAGTGGTCAAATATACAATCCTAAAGACTGATACTTCAAATAAATACAGGGAACTGCTTCTTATATATGTATAAGTCATCTTTATAATTTATTATTGATATATTCTATAATGACATATCTATTTCCTCCTTGCTTTTCTGCCACAGAGTTGGGTGGCAGGCAGCTGAACAAGCACTAAAAAACTTTCCCTATTAACTTTATTCTGCTGTTCAGGATGGATTGTGACATTGACAGCATTATGGATCACTCAGCATCCTCTCCTCCCCTTTATTTTTTTCTAGTACTTTGTTCTCTTGGGGCTGTGGGGCATTTCAAGGTGGGTTCAGTGCATTAAATATGTGTTTGGTCTTATACAGTACCAGGATGGTATACACTAATGATCTCATTCCAGATTCTGGCTTCATTTTTATCTCTCTGTGTGCAAGGCACTCAGCTAGATCATGATCAGCCAGACACAGTCCCAATTCCACTCATCTTGCTTATTTGCTAAAGGGTTTCCACATGTGCCATCCACACCACTGTATTTCTTAGATTTGGGGGCAAGTTCCCTTAAATGTGGTCACCAAGTACAGATTTGGAGCATCTGAAAATGAAATAAATGGATTAAAACTACAAAAGAGAAAAAGAATTATATTCTCTTGGCTTTAGCATGATGACTAGGCTTCATTGCATAAATGCAAAATTGCCAGTCTCTGAGTGATAGCAGAAAATAGTTTAGTAACCTCTGTCCAAAATTTTGGCCCCACAATGATCTATAAAAGGAGATCATGTTTGGTCAAACTCAATACTTATAGATAAACGACTAGAGGTTCTGAATGATGTATAAGGATGATCAGTCATTTTTTGGCTAAGTGCCCCTTTTCATATAAATATGGGAGTTTAAGTCTTAAACCCCTCACTTTTGTCATCTCAGGGTTTCCAGAGCTTTCATATAAGACAGAAGGCTTTGTATTTGCTGTTCCTTTTGCCTAAAAGTCTCTTCCTGCAAACATGCACATGTCTTGTTCTCTCATCTCCTTCACGTCTGTGCTCAAATGTTCTCTTCCTTCTCAGTGAGAGCTTATGTTATATATTGCAAAGATTATATCTCTCTTCCTTCCTTGTTGTACTTTCTCCATATAGCACTTACCACCACCTGAATGATTATACACAATTTTGTTTATAGGCTGTCTGTCTCCCTCCACCATTGGAAGGGCAAGAATTTTTGACTACTGCAGTGTCGTATCCCCAGTCCCAAGAAAAAGCCTGGCATATAATAAGTACGCAATAAATATTTGCAAAGTAACAGTGAGTAAATTTAGTCTTTTCTCCCTTTCATTATTTTAATATCACCTTGCCAGAACATAAATCCAATCATGTTACTCCCATGCTTATAAACTTTCAATAGTTCCTCCTTACCTACAGAATACAATTCCAATGCCTTTCCTTGGCATAAAGAATTCCAACCCAACTCTCCAATTTTTCCTCTTAGCACTTCACCACTCAAGATTCCCCAAACCTGCCTTGACCCTTATATCTCCAAGCTTTTGTACACACTGTTCTTTTCATCTACAATGCCTTTCCCACTTTCCTATTTGGACAATTCTTAATCATTCATCAGGATCCAGTTGAAATTGGGGATCCTCTAGGAAGCTTTCCTCATCTATTCCAGGCAGAATCAGCTTGTCTCTTACCTGGTTTCCTACATTTATTATAGCACCAATGACATGAGGTTACAATTATTTATACATCTGTGTTCTTCTATTAAAGTGTGATATTAGCTTTTGTCTTTCTTAGTCTTAGTCATTAATAAGATTATATATGTAAAGCTTTGCAGACTAGTTAAAATGCAGTTGGTGTTTAATCTCTCTTCATTTCTTTCTTCCTGACCATGCCTCAAAACTGAGCCTGCTTAACATGACATATAGAGTCTTCAAGAACTGTAAACATTGTATAATAATCTTTGAACCCTAGTGAGTTCTACAGAAACTGACATTTTACAAGATTTTTGAATGGAATAATGGATGGAAGGATGGATGGATGGAAGGATGGATGGAAGGAAGGATGGATAAATTGATGATGGATTGATGGATAAACAAATGGGCCTCCAGAGGCCAAAGTTTCAGGTCCTTTCTATGACCTCATGGTTTTTGTTTTTGTTTTTGTTTTTGTTTTTTGCAATACTATTTTTCTTCATAACCACTTCATTACCATTCTTTTCATATGTGCCCAATTAGGTGATTCCACATATTGTGGGTATATAAATGGTTAATTGCAATCTCAAATAATTCACTTTGGAGACCTAAAATATATGTTAAAAAAAAAGGTTCATCTGAGGCCAGGCTGAAAACCTGGACAAAAAAGTTAAAGGTACTGTGTACAAAACAGCAGCTTGCAATTTTTCAACTTCTAAATGTATTATTCAGTCTTTGGGGAATAAACAATGAGCAAAGAAAGTTAGAGCTGAATGCATTGGAAATTGTTTTATACTTGATTCCAAAAAAGGATTAAAAGGACTTGACATAGAATAGAGCGATTTTATCAAGGCAGAGGACACTGTGGAAGAAAGGTCATAGAATGTAGCTGAATACGGCCATAAATCACGTTAGCAATCAACACACCCAGTGTTCTATGCCCACCAGCAGTGGCCTGTATTTGAAAGAAAAGTGTAAATCCCTCACCCAGCACTAAGTTTTGCAATCCTAAACTGTAAAAAACCGCTTCTTTCTAAACCCATCCAGGGATCAGAATATGACCTGATAAAGAGCTTCATTTTATTTTAGTTATAAAATACATGGGATGGGAAAAGCAATAGCATCAACAGTGCAGGATCATGTGACAACAGCCTTCTGTACCAGTGGTTTCTACATGTAGGACTTATAGCCCTGTGTTTTCTATGTCTCTTTTATTCTGGGAATCTCATCTATCATTACTCGACTCACCAAGCCAATTCCTGCCCAAATCCTACAATAATACCTTGAACATCAAAAGCACTCTCTCTAACCACAGAGTTCTATCTCTTTTCTTCTATCATGCCTTCCCTCCTACTGAACCCATCCTCTTCAGGACCTCTTGAACCTCACTTTGGAAAGACAATAAGAATGACAGTTTTCCTCCAATACTCCCTTCTCCACCCTCAAAATAATAGAAGCCCCAAATTTTATCAGGGCACATAATTGTTCACAATAAAGGCTACCTTTTCTTGCTTTCCTTGCAATTAGATGTAGCCTTGTGACTAAGTGCTGGTCAAGAGAATGGTAACAGAAGTGACAGGGGCAATCTCTAAGTTGTTCCTTAAAAGGAAGAGAGCATGCCATCTTGCTAACTAGAATATGGACATAATGGTGAGTTATTCTGAAGCATGTGAATGAGAGCAAAGCAACAGGATAAAAGGACCTTGGGATTCTGACAACTTTTCAGAGCAAAGATGCCATAAGCTCAGTGTATAATATAAAATAGAAATAACTTTTACTGTGTTTAAGCCATTGGTATTTGGGACCTCTGTCATAGCAGTCAACTTAGAGCCCAACTAGTACAATCCTTCACAAACTGACCTGTCCACCAAACACATTTTTCCACCCTTGTTTTACAAAGTTTTCCATAACCATTGGTAGTTCTCAATGTTGGCTGCATATTGTAATTACCTGGGACATTTTTCAAAAATCTTGATACCCAGGGCTTACTTCTAGATCAATGACATCAGAATTTCTGGGAAAGACTCAAGCATCAGTATTTTTGATGTTATCCAGGTGATTCTAATGTACAACCAAGGTTTAGATACTTTAGATGATCTACTGGTATCTTGAGAAGTTGGAAGCTGGTATCTTTGAAGTTGGAAAAAGTAAAGAAGGTAGTAGAAAGTATATAGAATGAGGATTCATCATGTTTTTTTTTTAATGTTTATCTATTTATTTTAAGAGAGAGAGTGGGTGGGGAGAATCCCAAGCAAGATCTGTGCTGTCAGTGCAGAGTCCTATGTGGGGCTCAATTGCACAAACTGTGAGATCATGACCTGAGCTGAAATCAAGAGTCTGATACTTAACCAACTGACCCACTCAGGCACCCCTCCTCATATCTTTTGCTGAAAAACTTGATAGAGCTACCCATTATCTTGCTGGAAGTTTTGAAAACTCTCAGTTTACCACAATGGGAACTAAGTAGGAAATACATTCCAATTAAAAATAGATCTACTCTATGACCCAGCAATAGCACTGCTAGGAATTTACCCAAGGGATACAGGAGTGCTGATTCATAGGGGCACTTGTGCCCCCGTGTTTATAGCAACACTTTCAACAATAGCCAAATTATGGAAAGAGCCTAAATGTCCATCAACTGACAAATGGATAAAGAAGATGTGGTTTATATATACAATGTAATACTACTTGGCAATGAGAAAGAATGAAATCTGGCCATTTGTAGCAACGTGGATGGAACTGGAGAGTATCATGCTAAGTGAAATAAGTCAGGCAGAGAAAGACAGATACCATATGTTTTCACTCATATGTGGATCCTGAGAAACTTAACAGAAGACCAGGAGGGAGGGGAAGGGAGAAAAAAAAGTTACAGAGAGGGAAGGAGGCAAACCATAAGAGACTCTTAAAAACTGAGAACAAACTGGGGGTTGGCGGGATGGGGGAGAGGGGAAAGTGGGTGATGGGCAATGAGGAAGGCACCTGTTGGGATGAGAACTGGGTGTTGTACGGAAACAAATTTGACAAAAAATTATATGTTAAAAAAAACATTCAGTTCAATAAAAAAAGGAAATACATTCCAAAGCAGTGTTTTGATAACTCTTTTATTTACTAACCTTGATTTTTTTCCATTTTTTTCTTTCATTAGTAATATAGAATTGAACCCCAAATTAACATCTTGCAGAAAAGTGCACAGATAGAAAACAGGGGCCACAGGGGAGCACCAATCACCAAACACCGCACTGTATAAAAAAAGTAAAGTTTAGCCCAAGGAATGACTTAGGTACTTGGTAGAATTTTTCATTCAATGTTTAAAATACACAGACCACTTACTATATTGTGCACCTGAAATTATATAAACACAGCACTGTATGTTAACTATACTGAAATTAAAATTAAAAAACTTAATAAAAATTAAAAATAAAAACTAGATTTACAAAATACACAGACCCAACAGTCAGCAGGCCTGAGAGATTTGTAATCAAAAAGACAGACAGAGAGAGAGAGAGAGAGAGAGAGAGAGAAGAGAAGGGGAATGTGGTGAGGGGAGAGAGACTGAGAAAGATGGGGTGGGAGGGAGAGAAAAGACAGAGATAGTGGCAGAGAGACAGTTATAGCTCTTGAGGGGCCATTAAGGTTCAATTCCCTTTGCCACACACCTCTCCCTCCATTCACTCAGCTCCTGTAAATGACTTTTCTGATTTACAGGGCAGGGAAGGGGTTATTCATTTCCTGTGTATTATTCCGTTACTTACTAATATCTGAAACCAGACTGAAAGATGGTATAAGCTGAATGGGAAGAGAGGTTGGGGGAGAAGTTATAATTGTATGAATTATTCTTTTGGATTTCTTTCTTTCTTTCTTTCTTTCTTTCTTTCTTTCTTTCTTTTGCCAATGGGGCTCATTTAATCTGATATTTGGTATGGCAAAAATACCATTGTAATTTACTTAAACTATGAAGGAGGGAAAGGCAAGATTTTTTATTTTAAGTGCCAAGGAAATAGCCCGTAGGACTTGATCACTTTTTAAAATTTAGTGGAGATCCAAAGTCTGAACTAATACTCATTGTCATCACCTTTCTAGGCTGTCCTTGGCTAATGTTCCTTTTGAAACTAATGTTCCTTCTAAGAGGATATTCAGTGGGAACATGAAATAGTGTGTCTCTGGCTAGATCTAGTGGGGGCTCAAAAGATGTCATTTATAAAAAAGCAATTTGTCACAACTTAGACCTAGTTTTAATGAAACAGAGCAATGACATAAAGTCAGCTATCAATGAGATATAACATGGAAAGAAGGCAATTTCCAATAGCCTTCATTTAAGTTAGAAAGTAGGAGTTGGTTCTTAACTGTTCCTGTTTGTATCATCAAAGCCCAGCTTAGGTTAGGAAACTAATTTTTAAGTGGCTTAAGAGAAAAGGCTGATAACTTGACAAGAGCTGTATACCTTGCAATTAATCACAGAATTTATACTTGGGTGGATAAGAACTTGTTGACTAAAACATTAAAATAATCATTTCAGAGGATCAGTACTTCACAAAAGAGAAAACAACCACTGAGTCATAGATTGGACATTCTTCAGAGGGGATAGAGGCAATTGGCTTTTAATGTGACTTTTTTTTTTTTTTTTTTTTTTTGCTATACTATATAATATTTTATTTGCTGACCTACTGGGTTTTTTGGTTTGTTTGTTTTACCATAACCTTACAATTCAGACTATAGTTTTTAGAATCTCTCTTTTAAAAATCAAGGATAATATTTCTTTTGTATAAAGTCTAGCTCGTGAACTATTTTTTTAATGTTTTAATTATTTTTGAGAGAACACATGTGGGGTAGGGGCAGACAGAGAGGGAAATAGAAGATCCAAAGCGGCTCTGTGCTGACAGCAATGAGCCTGATATGGGGCTTGAACCTATGAACCATGAGATCATGACCCAAGCCAAAGTCAGACAGACTGAGCCACACAAGCGCCTCTCATTAACATTTGTATATATACATTCGAATATCTCAGAGCGATACCATCAGGGAATTTTCCAACAGTCTTCCCATCCTCCTTTATTCTAATTTTTAAAATGCTGATTTTGTTTGGCCACATGAAATGAACCATGATTGGTCTAAGATTCTTATGGTACAGCAAGGACCTCTTTTGCTGGCTATTTATTTTCTCAGCAGTAGGTGGTGACCATGTGATCCAACTCTTGTCAATCAGATGTAAGAGGGAATCTCCAGGGGCCTTCTGGGTAATATTTTGCTTTCTGACAAAAGGGATGGATATTTAAGGAGATTTTCTTGGAATGTTGCTATTCTTCCTGTCTGCGATATGGATGTAAAGGCCTGATGCTTGGCACTGAAACATACATCTAATTACTGACTGCCCACGAGGCAAGAGCATGACAGAAGATGAAGATAATGTCAAAGATACTGAACCAAGCCCTAACACTGCTTTATAGTTACTGTTGTTGTTTTTTGAACTTTAATATTGTTGAGCCACTGAATAAACTCTGGAATTGCCTAAAACTAGGCTCTTATTAAATAAACAATAAAGGGGCGCCTGGGTGGCTCAGTCGGTTAAGCGTCCGACTTGAGCTCAGGTCATGATCTCACGGTCCGTGAGTTCGAGCCCCGCGTTGGGCTCTGTGCTGACAGCTCAGAGCCTGAAGCCTGTTTCGGATTCTGTGTCTCCCTCTCTCTCTCTGACCCTCCCCCGTTCACGATCTGTCTCTCTCTGTCTCAGAAATAAAAATAAACATTAAAAAATAATAATAATAAATAAATAAATAAATAAATAAATAAATAAATAAATAAACAATAAATATCCCTTTGATAAACCCATGTGTATTCGGTCTTCTGATATTTGCAATCAAAAACATCCCAACCAACACAGTTCTTCTTCTTTCAGGTCATCAGGTTTTATTACTTTGTCATATAGTTATGGAGATGATTCTTCATTAGTTTCCCTTTTTGGTTTATTAATCCAAATTTCATATAACCGGTAACCTCAAGAAAAGAAAGAGAATCGTTCTTTCCCTGAAATCAAATAATTATTACTTAAAAATATTAACTAGCTATATGGTTAACCATTAATACACAGAATTGCAATCATTTCCTGTTGAGAATTCTGACAAATTTGACAAGCATTCATCTGAAAGGTTAGTACTATGACTACAATAGTACTGTTTCCATGTTGAATGGACATTGTTGTGTATTTGCCATAAAGAAGCAATTTTTTAAATTTGCTTTTCATTTGAGAGACAGCGCACATGAGCTGGGGAGAGGAGCAGAGGGAGAGAGAGAATCTCAAGCAGACTCCATGCTCCACACAGAGCCCAATGCAGGGCTCAATCCCATGAGCCTGGGATCATGACCTGAGACAAAATCAAGAGTTGGACACTAAAATGATGGAGCCACTCAGGCATTTCAAAAAGTAATTTTTGGTTAGATTTCAAAGTTTACAGACTAGTTCATATTTCACATATTAGCTCAATTGATTTTCACAAAAACCTCACAAGGCAGGCATTATTTTTAGCTTAGTTTTACACCTAAGGACACCAAGACAGAAAAACTAAGAGAACTGTTCCTGCTAACTCAACTAATACCTGGAAGAACTTGGATTTAGAGCAAAGACTATGTTTTCCACAATACCATGCCATGGGGAACAGTCACTTGGACAGTTCTGGGGCTCTCAGCCATCAGCCCAAATATTCCCAGATCTCATGATGTGTTATTAGTATTTATATTGAACTTTATAGAACTTAAGAATAGATATATATCTGCCATTCCCATATAATTGCTAGCCTAATGTAAGTTTTGGTAGAACTTACCAAAGTTGGCTTAAAACAAATTTTGCGAAGTCCCAAGAGGGTACCAGGGTGATACCTTCTTCGGTTCACAATGGGGTTACATCCAATAAACCCATTTTAAGTTGAAAACATCATAAGTGAAAATGCATTTATTATGTCCAACTACTAAACATCATAGCTTAGACTAATGTACCTTAAACATGCTCAGAACACTTACATTAGCCTACAGTTGGGCAAAGTCATGTAACACAAAGCCCATTTTATTATAAAGTGTTGAATAGCTCATGTGATTTATTGAACACTGTACTGAAAGCGAAAACCAGAATGACTGTATGGGTACAGATGGTTGTAAGTGTATTGGTTGTTTACTCTCCTGATTGCATGGCTGATGGGAAGCTGTGGCTCCCTGCCACTGCCCAGCATCGTGAGAGAGCAAGTATTGTGTCACCTATTGCCAGCCCAGGAAAAGATTAAAATTCAAAATTCAAAGTATGGTTTCTACTGATACTGAGTATCCCATCCTAGAGTTGAAAAATTATAAGCTGAACCATTGTAAGTCAGGGACCATCCGTATTTACAGGCATTCCTTCTCCTGACACTTTCATAGTAATTTTTCTTGCTATTATAATCTTAGGTCAAATTACAATTAATATCTAAGCCCATCCAGGGCAAAGACTCTCGACTGGTTGTTTTTGTCTAGCATAGTGCCTGCCACATAATAAGAACTCCATAATATTTATTTTTTAATGTTTATTTATTTTTTTTAATGTTTATTGAGAGAGAGAAATTGCATACACATAGGGGAGGGGCACAGAAACAGGGAAATAGAGGATCTAAAGCAGGCTTCACATTGTCAGGCAGAGCCCAATGCGAGGCTGGAACCCACAAACTGTGAGATCATGACCTGAGCTGAAGTTGGACGTGTAACTGACTGAGCCACACACGCACCCCCTCCATAATATTTATTTAATCAACAATGAATTACTAATCTAATTATGCATAGAGAGTGAAATACTTTCATCTTTTCTTTCTTAAGCATGTTAGTGTATTGTCTCAAAAATTTACTTTGAAAATACAAAGCTCTCAGCAGTTTCAGGAAAGAAACCATTATAAATAGAAGCAAGGTGAAGTTTCTTCACACTTTGTCCTTCTTGAACTGGTGCAAATATCCAAAAACAAGAGGAAAGCAATTAGTTTTTTCCAGTAGTAATGGTAGTTTCTAGAAATAGCTTATCCATCTTCCATTGGGACCTGTCTTCTTTCTAATCACTTTCTTCTCATGCTGGATTAGTTTAGAAACATCATTGCCAGAGTTTAGTCCACGCCTTTGGGTTTTAATATTGCAGCCACATCACCACATGTAGTGAAGTAAAACAGCTGGATTGAGGAAAGTTATACATCTCTTAAAGTGTCAATGGAGCGCATTTATAGCTCCAGAAAATCTCAAATCTCTGTGAAAGTTAAAAAAATTTTAAGGAATGGGGCACCTGAGTTGCTCAGTCTGTTGAGTGTCTGACTTTGGCACAGGTCATGATCTTGTGGTTCACGAATTCGAGCCCCACATCGGACTCTGTGCTGACAGCTCAGAACCTGGAGCCTGCTTCGGATTCTGTGTCACCTCTCTCTGCCCCTTCCCTGCCTGTGCTCAGTCTCTTTCTCTCAAAAATAAATAAAAACATTTAAATTTTCTTTTTTTAAGTTTTAAGGGAAATGAATGGTATTTTTGAAATGCGCTTCTGTTTTCATAGAACTTAATTGCTCTAATAAAGGGAAGTTCATAACTGGAATTCAAAATGTTTGTGAATTATCACTGTGCAAACTGAGTTTGTCCCAATGGGGAGAACAACCACTCCAAGAAATATTCACACTTGGATTTTGTTTTTTGTTTTTTAATTTTTTTTAATGTTTATTTATTTTTGAGACAGAGAGAGACAGAGCATGAACAGGGGAGGGGCAGAGAGAGAGGGAGACACAGAATCTGAAACGGGCTCCAGGCTCTGAGCTGTCAGCACAGAACCCTAAGCGGGGCTCGAACTCACGGACCGTGAGATCATGACCTGAGCTGAAGTCGGACGCTTAACTGACTGAGCCACCCAGGTGCCCCAGGATTTTGTTTTTTTAATAGTCTACTCAAATTTATTTTGGTAATCAAAGTCTTTTTAGAATTAAGGACAGATGAAATGAAATGAATTTTTCAATGAAAATTTTCACACAACAAATAGTCTAAATTAACTTTGAAAATATCAGTTGACTAGAAAGTCAGAAAGCCTATAGGAACTAAAATATATACCATTCCATGACCCCAGGAAAACATGGGTAGCTATAGTCACCATAATATTAGAACGGTGACTCTTACTATATTAATAGCAATATGCAAGGAAACTGAGGAAAATGTGTGCTGTCATTAATTAGCTATTAATCAAGATTTGCATTCCTAGAGAAAGAAATTCTTGAGAAGGAATAAACTGTGAAAATAAATGTTCCTGCTACATAACAGTATGAATCTCACAGGTTTCTAGCCATTTATGTACCAATACATCAGGTTCCCACAAGGTGACTAGGGTGTCAGTTATTAGAAACCTAAACTTGCTTGTTTTTTATTTCATCTCAAGACATCCACCATATTTTATTTCTCTTCATTTTGAAATAGCTATGTAGCATGGTGGCAAAGTCAATGAGAAGGCTGCTGATGGTGAAGACAGCAAAAAAAAAAAAAAAGGATTTGATTCAGTTTATCTATATCTCCATCTTTATCTGGAGCAACATGTATGATGTGTTTCCTTAAAGAACTAATTTAAATAAAAATATATGAAATGAACATAATTTATAACTTCATACTAGTATTGAGTAGTTGCTACAGAGAAAAACAATTCAACCACCATTGGATGGATAAGGCATGGTTATCAATTTTTTAAGTACGTATGTTTTAACACTGGGATCCTTTTCCTTAGTTTAAATTTTTAAGTAGAACTGCAATATTTAAGATGTTCAAAAGTAGTATTGTTCTAATTGAAGAAGATAAGGAACAATCAACTCTCTCCCCCCAGTAGTTTTAACACACCTCCAGAGACCCCTAAAGCTCCCAGATAGACAGTTGGAAAATCACTGGGAAAGTAGCTAGACTTTAAAGCCAGACCCTATATCTGGCTCAATCACCAGACCTATAGGACTTTGAAAAAATTTTTTTGCTCCTTTGGGCCTCAATTCTCTCACAGAATGAATGATCTCTAAGAGTCCTTCCAGAGCCAGTATTTTTTTCTGATTACTAAATATAACTATTCACATTAAAAACTTGCAAAGAAATCTATTGGAAGTAATACAGGAAGAAAGGCACCCATGATTTACATTAGCATTAAAAGCATGTTGTTCTGAAATATGGTGTACTTATTTACTCTTGAAAAATACAACAAAAAGTCATCCAAACCCTTAGGGTCACATTTCTTGATCTACAATCATTATATTCCATCTCCAGCTTAAACCATAGCACATCACTACACATCAGAGAAAATATTTGTTACCTCACATGTCTACAGCCCTTAATGTCTTACAGCCTTTAAGATTACATATGTAATATTTTCAATTTCACATTAGCAAGTTGGCAAGTATCTCATTTTCACTGGGAAAAGTTGCCATTATCATTCTACATGAACAGCATATGATTTGGTCAGTGGTATTTGCTTGATTGGTCACCAAAGTAATTACATATTTTTATTCAAAAATCTACACTCACCTTATAGCTTTCTTCACAAGTTGATTTTTTGTTTCTCTGCACAGCTGTTCTATATTATGCAACTATGTTGTGCAGTATTTCACATATAAATAAATGTTCAAGTACACCTGGTAAAATTAGAAATGCTGTGGGTGTCGAGGAAGTTGTAAGGGCAATGCTGAAGTGATTGCCCAGGCTGGGTAGAAGATAAATATAGTCATAAGGAATTGGTAGGCTAGATAGAGAGGAAGGAAAGTATCAAGGGATTTTACATCCTAATGTTATTCAAGAGCAAGGAGGAGGGTAGAAGGGATGGTCAAAGGAGAGAAAACCAAATGTCTGGTTCTCAAAGGCAGAGAAGAGCTGAGCTATGAGTTCCAGGTATAGATTTACAGGTTCATTGTTGAAAGGGAGAGAAGGAAGAGACATCTGAGGTCAAGAGAAGGTGAATGCTAGAGACTGAATATTTGTATCCCTCCTCTCCCTCCAAATGTATATGTTGAAATCCGAATGCCCAATGTGGTGGTATTAAGAGGTGGGCTTTTGGGGTGATTAGGTCATGATGGTGGAGCTTTATGTATTGAATGCGATTAATGCCCTCATAAAAGAGACCCTTCCTTTCCCCATGTAAGGATACAGTGCCAGCTCAAGCTATGAAACAGAAAGAGAGCTCATATCAGGCCACAACCACCCTGATCTTGGTGTCTGATCTTGGACTTCCCAGCCTCCCAAAGTGTGAGGAATAAATGTCTATTGTTTATAAGCCACCCAGCCTATGGTATTTTGATGTAGCAGCCTCAACAGACTAAGATAGTGAGTCTGGGGGTGTCATAGATCATCAGGAAGGATCTAAAATGGTTGAGGCATAACTTCAGAGTCCATACATGGAAACATTGCCTCAATAGTTACTACCACATCACCCAAAGTGTTCAAGCATGTCCAGATGGCCACCAATAGGATGTGTTTTTCACATCATGTGGGAGGTTGAAAGGATAATTCTCATAGCTCTTTCTTAGCCCTAATATTCCATTATTTCCACCAGCAAAGTAAATTAATTAATTAATTAATTAATTAATAAGTTAACCTGATCTTGCACAAAGATAAGCATTTATGAGTCAAATTATTCAGCATATATGGCAGTTAACTAGAGATATAAATAAACCTTTAAACTGATAGAAGCTGAGAGATCCTAAAGTCCTGTTTCTCCATTACACAGAAGAGAATACTGAGGTCCAGGAAGCACACATGATTTGCTTAAGGTCATTAGACAGGTTTGATGACTCTAGACTCTGGATTAATCTCTTTTTTTCCACTATATCATGTTGCTTTTAAGCCATTTAAATTTTGTGCTGATTTGTGAATTGAAGATAATAGATGCCATTAGCTGGCCAGATCTCTTTGAACAAAGAGAATTGAAGATTTGAGACAACTATGCAGATAATTTTGCTTCCCAAGATGTTATAAAATGTTTTAATGAAAATATCCAGATAATTGAAACCTGACCATTTTATTTTAAAAGTATTTTTAAAAATAAATACCCTATTGTCCACTTCACTTTACTAAATGCTCAATGAATGGAGATATTGGTCTCATCTCTCTGAAGTTCCCATAATAAATGATTCACTTGAGAAGTGCACTAAAAGGGAGGTAGACAGAGACAGAAAGAGAGAGGGAGAGGGAGAGAATTGATCAAATTTAGCATCACCATTAATGGAACAAGTTTTTCATGTTCTGTACTAGGAAAATATCTCATGTAGTATTTTTGCCAAAAATGTTTAACCTGAATCCAACCATAAGGCAACTATCAGATATATACTGTGGGACACTTTACAAAATGATGGGTCTGGATTCTTCAGAAATACCAATGTCATGAAAGTTTTTAAAAAGCAAAGGGACTGTTTTAGAGAAAGGAAGACTAGAGAGACATAACTAAGTACAATGCACGATTCTTGATAAGATCCCAGTGAGAAAAAAAAAAAAAGCTAAATTAGACTTAGGACAATTAGGGAAATTTGAATATAGACTTTATATTAGATACTTTTATTGTATCAATGCTAAATTCCTTGAGTATGACAATGATATTGTGGCTGTGTAGGAGAATGTCTCTATTCTTAGGAGATACATGTGGAAGGATGAAGGATGAAGGGATGATGTCTGCAACTTATTTTCAAACTGCTCAGCTATAAAAAAGTGTGTGTGTCTGTGTATGTGCGTGTGTTCATGCTGGGGAAAGATAGAGGGAAAGACTCTGTGTGTGCGCGTGTGTTCATGTTGGGGAAAGATAGAGAGCATATGTGGCAGAATGTTAATGATTGGTGATCTTAGGTGAAGGGTATGGTGAGTTTTCACTGTACTTGAAAATTTTCAAAATAAAAAAGTTGGGGGGGGGGAATTGAAGGCTCTGTAAGCTGTTTTCCTTTATACAAAATATATAGTAGGAAATGAATAAAATTAGAACCTTTATACCTTGTCCAGTAAATTATTACTTGCCCTGGGCAAGCATCTATTAACAAGGCTATGATGAAGCATTTTATAATACTTGATAACATGCTAAATAAATGACAGATCTAGTTGTGTATATTTCCTTAAGAGAGTCTCTCTCCAGTTATAGGAGTTCAAATTTAGTAACCATGCATTTCAGAAATGATGTAGATAAGAAAATCCAACTTCTAGAATTGCAGATCACCAACATTCCTCAGTCACAACTAATCAGAGGCAATGAATATGGCCTTTTCTTCCCTTTTAAAAAAATCCCACCATACCCAAATAGGTCTACATTTAGCATGTAACAAGTATTTCTCCCCCAAACTGTACAAATAACTATAGAAAGCATCATCTAGTACTCAAACATTTTTGAGTTATTCTTCGACAAGAATTATAATGGTTAGTTAGTGTAGAACAGACAAATCAAGACTCATCCTTTGGAACTGGAACAAAGATGGATGCCAGCTTTCCTTCAAGCATATATCTTTACAGAATCATGTGGATACCTGAACAAAATTGGAATTCTGTTACTAAGGAAGAAGACAGGGAGAACATTTGTTGAACAGGTGGCCATCAGTGTCTACTACAAGGAGCAAATCAATTCGGTAAATATTTTGGAAGACCAACAAAGTGTTGGGAGGTGAAGGTCAGAAGACAAAAATGGTACTCAAGACTTTAGGCTTGCATCTCTGGAAAATCATGGCACTATGAACTAAGATAGAGAATATAGCAGGGAGAGCAGACTTAGGAGTAAGATAATAGGTTCTGTTTTTGTTAAGTTGAATTTGAGATGCCCTTAGAACATCAAGATGTAAATATATAGCAAATATTTGAAATTCATTTCAGTGTCATCAGTATATGGTAAAAATGAAAATCATGAAGCAGTTAGATTACCCAAGAGAGTATGTAGCATGAAAAAAGCAGTGGACAGAAGAATAAGTTATAAGAGAATAGAAAAGGAGTGGCTAGGAAGGTTTTAGGGGGACTAGGAGAGAGCAGTGTCTCATCTCAGAACCTAGGCCAGAGAGATGGCTTTGAGAAGTAAAGTGAGAGACATTGTCAAATGTAAAAGAGAGGTCCAAAGATGTTAATGGACTTGCCAATATGAAACCACTGGTGACCTAAAGTGACTGGAATATGAAAACAGTATGCAGAGAAGGGAATGGAAGTGGAAGTAGAGAAAGTGATGTAAACTAACCCTTTGAAAAGTTTTGGTGAAAAAGGAAAGATAAAGATGGAACATGTTAGAGAAGGGTTGGAAATTAGTGCATTTTAGGCTAAGAGTAAAGAACAGAAGGAAGAGAGCAGTTGGGGATACAGGAGAGGGGCAAAAGGGTAGGGAGTGAGCCTTGAACCAGGGGGTGGCATTCATTTTCTGGGCCAAGAAGAAATGACATAATATTGAGAAATGTACTGATGAAGAAAATATCAAGGAAAGAAGTTCACTGTCCTTCATTTTATCAGTGATTAGGAAGTATCGTAGTCAGGACCTTTTCAACTGCAAGTGATACAAACCAATCTCAAAGAATTTAAGAAAAGAAGGACATACATTAGTTCACATAACTTAAAAGGAGTATATGATCATCACGTGTAGTTAGAACTAGATACTCAAGTAGTAGAATCAAGATCTGTCTTTTTCTTGGCTCCCTTGTCCTCTGTTGATTATATTTCATTTCCAGGCAGGCTATGTCTACTTAGCACTACTTAGCAGCAATAACATCAAGAAAAGAAAATGTCTCTTTTACATTCATGCTTCTGAGGTCTTAGGCAAGGTTTTGATTGGCTTATATTGGGTAAAATGCCTACCATTGAAACAATCACCATGGCTAAGAGGATATGGCCATCCACATAAACCAGACATGAGAATGGTGAATGGGTGGGTGGGGGGGGGGGGAATGGGGAGTGGTAATTAGCAGAGTAAAAGGGGCTTGGACAGTGAGCAAGCAACAAAAGATGTCCACTATCAAGGTCATTTGCCAATGGCAAGGGTATTAGGAGTTGAGTAAAACACTTCTAAAGAATAGAGATTTGGAATAGTCCTAAAAACATAGATGTGGGCTTAACTTTGCCAAGTAATAAGACTGACAGGCAGGAAACATTGAGGATCCACCTGAAGTTGATTAAGTCAGTACAGACAAGATTTTCTCCAATAGTGCTTAGCTCTCAGGGATAAACAAAAACAATAATACTATGTATGTGTGAGGCATTTCTCAGAAAGTGCATGTACTGACTTATTAAATCTTTATAACAACTCTCTGAGAGTAATGTAGGAATCAGGTTGTATGTGAGTACAGGAGGCTGATCATAACACTGAGATTTCACTGATGGATGCAGGGAAAGTAGAAGGCTCTGAGGGAATCAATCCTTTGTGAAAGCTAAGGACAGAAGTGGGGCTGGAAGGAGGCCAGTGGATAAAGAGAGTAAGAAGTTGACAGTCTCTGTGAGGCTGATTGGGATTGGGAGTGAGAGAAAGACAGACTTGGAAGAACAAGAAATTGTGGTCAGAGAGCAGAACATTAGAGTTTGAGATTTTAGGGGGATTTCAGATTCATTTCTGCCTTTCATTTATATCTCTAATCTACAAAAAGAGAGTCATAAAAATCATCTATACCTATGTCTGATGGAGTCCTGGCTTTAAATGAGTAAGCTTGAACAAGAAATTTAACTTTTCTACACAAAAAGTAAAGAGAAAGGAATACAAACATAATACTAAAGAAAGCCACCAAATAAAAAGAGAGAAATAGAAGAAGAAAGGAACAAAGAAGAACTACAAAAACAACTGAAAACAAGAAATAAAGTGGCAATAAATACATATCTATCAATAATTACTTTAAATGTAAAAGGACCAAATGCTCCAATTAAGGCATAGGATGAATGAATAGATAAAAAAAACAAGATCCATCTGTATGCTGCCAACAACAGACTCACTTCAGACCCAACGGTACATGTAAACTGAAAGTGAAGAGATGGGAAAACATACACCATGCAAATAGAAGTGGAAAAAAAGCCAAGGTAGCAATACTTATATCAGACAAAATAGACTTTAAATAAGACTGTTGCAAGAGATAAAAAAGAGCACCACATAATGATAAAGGAACAATCCAAAAAGAGGATATAACAATTGTAAATATCTATGCACATAACACAGGAGCATATAACTGCATAAAGTAATTATTAACAGACATAAAGGGAGAAATTTACAGTAATATAATAAGAGTAGGGGACTTAAACACCCCACTTACATTAATGGATAGATCATCCAGACAGAAAATCAATAAGGAAACAGTGGCTTTGAATGATACAACAGACCAGAAAGATCTAACTGATATATACAGAAATTCCATCCCTAAACAGAGGAATCCACATTCTTTTCAAGTGCAGATGGAATATTCTCCAGTAAAGTTCACATGTAGGCCACAAAAAAGTCTCAAAACATTCAAGAAGACTGAAATCATATCAGGTATCTTTTCTGACAATAGTATGAAACTGAAAATCAACTACAAGAAAAATTCTGCAAAGAACACAAATACATAAAGGGTAAACAATATGCTACTAAAAAATGAGTGAGTAAACCAAGAAATCAAGGAGGAAACCAAAAAAATATATAAGGACAAATGAAAACAAAAACACAATGGTCCAAAATCTTTAGGTTGCAGCAAAAGCAGTTCTAAGAGGCAAGTTTATAGCAATACAGGCCTACCTCAAGAAACAAAACAAATCTCAAATATAACAACCTAACCTTACACCTAAAGGAGCTAGAAAAAGAAGGGGAAAAAATCCCAAAGCTAGTAGAAAGAAGGAAATAATAAAGATTAGAGTCAAAAATAAATGTGAAATAGAGACCAAACACACACACACACACACACACACACACACACACACACACACACACACTCACACTAGAAAAGATCAATGAAACCAGGAGCTGGTTCTTTGAAAAGATCAACAAAATGGATAAACCTTTAGCCAGATTCAAGAAAGAAACAGAGGACTCAAAAAAAAAAAAACAAAAAAACAAAAAAACAAAAAAAAAAAAACAAAGAGAGAGAAGAAAAAGAAAAGAAATTTAAATTTTCTGAAACTCCCATTTTTCAACCATAAACCAAAGGTGATAAAATTCTTACCTCATAAGTTGTGTGAAAGTCAAGTGAACTGATAAATATACCTACATTTTATTGTATCTGATTTGCCATAGATGCTAAATCTACCTGAACATTTACTATCCCTTTTACATTATCATCATTGTCATCAGCTTATACATAGTTAAGAGAAGCTTTAAAGAACTCATAAGAGCAACAGTCAGTGTCTTATTCATCATGTATTCTTAAGACTTAGAACAGTGTCTGGCACACAGGAGGGACTCAATGAATGGATATGGAACCCAAGTTATCTGCTGCCTTCCATTTCAAGGATCACCTACCTCTAATGCCTTTGAAGAAAAATAGTTTATTCTCATATCTGCTTCTGATTCAGTCCACACCAAAACTTGCTCTCTGCCTGATTTTATTGAACAATTATTTGTTGAAACCCACTTTGCATCTGGCACTAGGAATATAATGCTGCAAAACAGCTCTCATAAAGTTTCTGACCGCAGGGGAGGCAGACATTACTGAGATAATCTTACATATAAATGTAAAATTATAACTATGATATGTGCTCTTAAGGGGAGGCTATGGATAGCCTAGGAGATTGACCTAGTCAGGGAGGTTGGGGAAAGTTTCCCAATGTAAATGAAACTCGAGTTGAAGATGAGAAAGAATTTGATGAAAGGGAATGGAAGAGCTCCTTTACACAAAGAAAACAGCGTAATTTCTCTAATAAGGAGGAGATGAAGAATAAGCCCTGTATGATTGGAGCAGAGAGAAACAGAGGATATGTTGTGTTAGATAATGCTGGAAAGGAAAAGTGGTATCTCCATTCATTCTGCCACTGGTGACCACATGGAATTATAGGACACCATCTAAAAATGAAGAAAATGTCTTACTTCACTATACTCTTTCCCTTAATTTTCCATTCACCACTAGCCCAAGACTCCTCTGAAGAGTAGAATTTTTATACAAAGTTTTGAAGTAAAGGAGGGGGTAACATGATATAGCTTAGAATAGAGGACAACTGAAAACTGGATAGACATTATTAGTCTTAAAGTGTTCCAAGGCCATCTTTCACTTCAAAGTCAGCTAGGATGGTAATTCAAGGCCATCTACTCTGGGTTCCTACTCCTAGCAATGCAATTGCCGCCATTGTTTCTGCTGGTGTTTTTTCTCTTCAGCCTCTCCAAAGTCAGGCTCTTAAGCCTGACTTCCACCACTACAGATGAGAAGAGACAGTATGTACATTCGTGAAGGAAGGTTCATTTCTTTGAGTTTATTTCTTCCATCACAGTGAATAACCAAGAACTCTTAGGTTAGCACACTGAAAACCAGTCAGATGACTTTGTACAAGCAAATTCCCTTTAACAAAACAAAAAACAAAACACAAAACAAAACACACCAAAAAAACCCCAACCTGCTCCACTTACAACTTGCCATTCATTTAACAAGCATTTATACAGCACCTAAAATGTGCCACCAAATGTGCCAGTTTCTGACATACACAAAGATGCATAAATCGTGGTCCTTGGCCTGGAAGTGGTCACAAGACAAATCATTTCAATATAATATCTTACGATGGTGCTATAATGGAGGTTTAACTCTGTGTTGTGTAAGCACCCAGGAGAATGATTATCTCTGGGGAAATGGGATGGAGTGACTTCATGCAGACAGCAACATTTGAGATGTGGCCTTGAAAAATGAATTGGGGCATTCCAGGAAGAGAGAGAAGGTATATTCCATCACAAAGAACATGTGGGAAGGCATACTGGATGTGTTGGAAAGTCTGTCTAGGGAGATGAACCAGGCGAGGTAGACAGACTTTATGGCCTTAATAAAGCAATGAT
The DNA here is from genome assembly GCF_028749965.1 of Puma concolor. Lineage (NCBI taxonomy): Eukaryota > Metazoa > Chordata > Mammalia > Carnivora > Felidae > Puma > Puma concolor. The sequence continues at coordinate 95,170,643 of NC_141667.1, forward strand.
GTAACCAAATCAATTTCTTAAAATGGACTTCAAAGCTCTGGAAATGCCATGTGGCATCATAGCTGCTTTAAGAAATTTTCCTTAGATGTTGTATACATTAGTCAAGAAAAATTCAGCCAGTTATCCTGGGTGTTTAGAAAATATTTTTAGATTCTATCCAGATTGGCATTAGAAAAGCCAGCAATAGATTTCTAGCCTCTCTGTGGTTTGTTCACCTCCCATTTACTGTAGTCCCAAATCAGAGCACTGGACAGACTAGGAAATAACTTTCTTGTACAAAATAAGGATGCAGTAGGTATGCAGGTGAAATTAAATGTAATCCTGAAGCTGATTCAGAAAGTCCAGTCAATTACTGGTTATCTCTGTGTGGATTATCCATTGTTAGATTTACTCCATTACTTGGTAATAGTAAAAGCGATAATTTATTGAGTGACTATTAATGTGTCAGGAGCTTTATTTATGTTAATATGTAACACACATACCTTCTTGAGGTAGGTTTTGTCCCCATGATAGACACAAGAAAACTAAAATTTATAAAGATTATATAGCTTGCTCAGAGCAGAATGATTAGGAGGAGGGACTCTAATGCCACAAGTTTGTGTTTTAAACCTGGCCCTGCCACTCATCTTGACCTTGGGAAAGTTGCCTGACCTCTCTATGGCCAAGTTTCCTCATCTGTAAAATGGGGATACTTACCTAAGCACTTAGAAAAGTTAACATCTTCATTTACCTTCATGACTGAGGATAATGGAAGGATGACATTATTCTTGAGCTATATGACTGTAGCTCTCAAAATTCAGCATGTATAAAAATCACTAGTGAAACTTGCTGAAGCTTCAGATTCCCAAACACATTCTCCCCTCCCCACCTAAAGATGCTGGTTCGGGAGGTCTGAAGTGACTAGTGCGTTTCACTGTCATGTCTTACTTAAGTACAGAAAAAAAATATGCTTTTGTATTTTTGTGTTTTTCTTTCTGTTAATTATATAAGCCACTAGCTGAAATCCCCTGTTATTAACCTGAAGCCCATTTGGATTTCTGCAAATCCAAGGCTTCATTCTCTTTCTTGTTCTTTTGGCCCCAACACAATGCCTGGACTCCCCAGCGTCCAGAATTCTTTAATAAAGCTCAGAACTATTTTGCCTTCCTCTAGGAGTATGGAAGTGGCACTAATTTACCAACTTTTAGCCCTTAAGAAATAGCTGTCGTGGTTTAACACATCAAAAATATGAGTCTACTATCGTAACAGGATGGGAATTGATCACAGTCCTCAATGTTTATTTTTCTTATAAACACGGTAAGCACTAAATAGAAGGAATGAAATAAGAGGCTAAGAAAATTTTGCTCTTCACCTTACCCTTTCAAAGAAACTTCTTGAAATAAATCCCGGGGCAAGGAAGTTCTAATATTTTACAGAAATTATAAAGTGTTAGGACTCACTCTCACAGCCAAGACAAAGCTGGCCTGGGAATTGTAAGTTGATGAAGGGTTTCTCTCCAGCGGGGATATGCCAGACCTCGCCTCTGTGCCTTCCTGAGCTGGGTCCTTGTGCACTGCATACTCCCTGGACTCAGTCCCACCTCCACCAGCCCCCCAGGCAGGAGGAAAGCCAGAATCTGCTCTATCCTGGGTTGCCACTGACAACTAGAAACTGTAGGCCTGGGAGACAGCCTCCTGGGCAGCCTGTTTTTGCTCTTTCCCAATCTGTTCAACTCAGTTTCCTGCCGGCAGGAGTGTTCTTTTTGTGCCAGCTTTAAACCACTGAGTGCCCTGGGCATGGGCCCGGCCTCTGGAGCCTCGCCCAGTGCTTGGCCCAGCTCTTGGCCCTCTGCCCAGGAGTTGTCAAGTGTCTGCACCGGTTATCTGTCCCTTCAGTCGCCTGTCCTCCAATCTTCTCCTTGGAACAGTGGGATGAGAAACATCCATTCTTGTCATTTTTCCAAGCCTACCCAAAAGCTACTTCATGCCCTTGTTAAGGGAATGGGCCCAGTGTGGTTGCAAGCACTGGCTAAATGAGAAGGGAGGGTGCTGGATTTTTAAAGGCATTTGGGGATTCCTCTACAGACCCCAGGGATCACAAAACATTTTAAAGGGCCTTTGGGCCCTGGACTGTGGATTCTTCAGGAACCAGAACCTGAACACAGCCTCAGCTTACAGGCCTCTTGTAGAACTTCTCCATCCTTCAGATCCTTGGGCTAAACATAGCCTTTTAGAAGAAGGGAGGGGGAGCGGACCCTGGCTAATTTTAGCCTTAAAGAGCTTGTATGTGAGGTTAAACCTGTCAAGCTATACCCCTAGGATGTTATACAGCCATTCAACAGCTGCCTTCTGGGTGCCCCAGACAGGCCCAGTGGGTGCACACTGGAAGGGGATGGCCTAGAGGGAGAGAAGAGTCAAGTGTGTGGGATGGAGAACAAAACATGGACTTGGAACAAAGACTGACATGAACTGGAGTCAAGGCTGGAGGCTCTTGTGCCTTCAGAGTTTCCACACCAGGTTCCTGAGCACAGAGATTTATGCCATATTTAAATCTCCAAAGTCAAATGGGTTCAGGAAATTGTAGGAAAGTAAACATATTATTTAACCACTAGGTGGGTGGTCATCACATATGTTACATATCTGAAAATTTAAGTCAGAACAGCTTGAACCTTTCCATATCTAATTCCCAATAGTAGTTAAGCTGAGTTAGTCTTGTTTATTAACAAAACCAAGGCTTCTTCTTTCCTCCTACAAAAGGCAGCCCTTTGATATAAATCTATATATAAAAAAAAATAACCCTTGGTTTCCAGAATCGTAAGGAAGAGAGCCAATTTTTTTTTTCTAATTCAAGATTCTTTGTTTCCACGTGTAAACAGAAAAAGATGACTATCTTGATTTTCAGAAAGCAAGTTGAGTTTGCAGAAAAGGCAGTTGGAAAAATCTCATTTGTACCTTTATATACAGAAAATTTGGAAAGAAAAGCACCGGTGGACCAAAAGTCATATTGAGTGCTAAATGTGATTGTCATGATGACCCTGACTATACCCACAATCGAAAGATATTCTAAACTTTAAGCTCACAGTTTAGTTGATCGCTTCTTTTTCACATCTACCCATTATATAACAAGTCATAGAGTAAATGGTCATTTCAAGCACTATTTATCAAATTCCCACATTCACAATAGCTGGACCTAGTTTCTACATTCCACTTTTAAAAAGTCACTAAAAATTCTTTGGCTCACAGGAGTAAAACTAAACATCCTGCCATGGATAATGGTAAGTGAAATTGCAATCTGTAGTCTTAGGTGTAAAGATTAGCTTCACTCCAAAGCATTTCCAGGTAAAATAACTTCAAATGATAAATTTTTCTTTAATATTCCTTATGGACAAAGAAATTCCATAATAACTTTAGAAAAAAATTATACTTCCATGCAGTATTAAAATATTAAAAATATTTTTATCCATAAAACTACAGTTATTATCAGGGTTTTACTAAACCATTAGAATTTTAGAGTCTTTACTGTGTAATTTAACATAACTTTTTGGCTAAACACATAACCTCGTAATATCAACACAGAATTTTTACATCAGTAACAACAACACTCCTAAACATGTAAAAACATGTTACAGGTTATAAAACAGCAAAAGATTTCAACTGTAGTCAAAGTAATCTTAGATTAAAACTGGCATTAAGTTCTTATAAGCACATTCACTTACCATATAACACTAGAGATTGGACTGACTATTAAAAACAACGAAGGAAAAGAGAAGTAGGACACTAGAGTATAGTGTGTGTGTGTGCATTTAAACATGCATATATGTATATTTATACATGTATATGTGTTCATATATATATGTGTGTGTGTATATATTTGTATGTGTATATATATGTATGTGTGTGTACATATATATGTGTGTATATATATATATATATATATACACACATATATATGCATATATATATATATATATATATATTTTTTTTTTTTTTTTTTTTTTTAGTAGAAAATTCCAACCAGCCCTATGGGGAAGCAGGAACATCTCTCTCTCTCAGAACTGCTTTCATTTTGACCCAAATTTGCTGGCTTGCTTGAAATGATTCTACCTTTTGCATTACAAATTCATTTGAAGTAAAACTGTTGAATCTTAGAAATTTAGAGCATCAAAAATTATTTATCTTATTGAATGGATGCCATCATTATTTAATTTTTATATACTATTTCTTTTCTTTTTGTCATTCATTTGTTAAATTTTGTAATTTTAGTCTAATGCCAATCAGTAATCTGCCTGGGCACTTGCCTTAGTAGGCACATGTCCAGATCAAAAAATAGCCTATCTTATGGAAGAAATGTATGCAAACATTTACACATCATACAAAATAAGGTTGAAATGGGTAGGGCCACTGGACTGACACCCATTTGTCACTTTCATTGCAAAATGCTGTGAGCAGCTTTCAATATGCTTGGACAAATTTAGATGAATGGAAGTGCTGACTAATGATGCCATTTTCTATATACCAAATATATATGAAGGCCTGAAAATCCTGAGTCATTCATGTGAACTACTAAAATGACAGAGGAGGGAACTTAGAAAAATGATAACAAAATATCATGAGATGGCAAATTAATAAAAAGAAATAGCATTCAGACATGTAAAAAGATAAAATATGTTTAGTTTTGGGGAAGAGATCTAAGTCTAGTAAACAAGGCCAAGTCTTATTAATTGCAAAAATTGCATTATGTACAAGCTTTTTAGCAACAAAACTATTTTAACCATCAGAAACTAAGGGCTGTTATTTTAGGAAAATGGAGTCAATACATTTGTTTTTCCTAAGGCAGGCAGGGGCAGTATTGTGCTATTCATGAACTTCATTAATATTCATTAATTTTTAAAGCAGTTTGGTTAGCTTTGGCCATTATCTATGCAGATAGTTTGCCTTTAAATAAAAATAATTTCAAGAACATCATTATTTAAAAATGTAATTAGCATGAAATTTGAAACCTATGTTTTCATTGGCAGATATTATATATTGAAGGGTATATATTTTTCAGAAGGATATGTTTTAAATGAATTCCTGGGGTAAATTCTAAAAATCATAGTGACCAAAATAACCTAAATGTAACCAAAAGTAAACTGGAAATACTTTTTAAAATTATTCAAATTAATTCCCTCTTTAAAGAATACCATAGTTGACCCAATTAGCTCTGCAAACCAATTCAAAATCAGTTGTTTGACATTCTTTAGCATTTCACAGTAGAGTATTTTCACCCGTCCAGCACCTTAGATCCCCAAAGATCCCAGTGCACATTTAGTGATATTTACCTTATGAAGTAACTAAATCCAGATGAGCGTAGCGCTCACATCACTGTAAAAAGAAATTGTTTCCTCATGCTTATGGCTCCCATTGGGGAACTAGAATCTGAAAACTCTGAAAATTATCTTTGTGCAACCAGGAAATTATGGACAGAAATGGAAAATAGTTTTATTTGTAAAGAAGTCCAACCATAGAAACCATACACTACCTTGTTCTGCAAAAGTCCTCTAGCCTTTGTAAATCAGGTTTTTTACACTATGACAGATTAACAACCGGGGCAAATAATTCATGCATGTGGAGTTGGAAATGGAATCCTCCACGTGTCCTTGTTGATTCATGTCCACACAGAGGTATAACAATGTTGAGGAGCACTTTGTGGATTACAAAAAATGAATAAATTAAAATTAAAATGCCACCTGAAGAAAAGAAGTCTAAATAATGCAGGGGAAATTTTGAGGCATGGCCAACAGGAAAATTCACTGTAGGGAATAAACTTTCAAGAAAACACATTTCTTTGTGTGGGTTTGTATTACATTTTATTTTATTTTATTTTTAAGAACTGCCTGCTTCATAAGTGTATTTGAATCAGTTTGATTTGTGTTTGTCAAAAGTATCTTCCAGTCCCTGAGAAACACCTGAATTGCATTTTCTTTAGATTTTGTTTTTGGCTTTCTGTTTTTGTTTTGTGTTTAAGGTAAGCTGGTCCCTTGGGAAGGGTACAATTTTTTTTTTTTTTTTCCCTGTTAAGGACATTTTGAAAAAAAAGAAAAACTGCCTTCCTTCTTGTTATCATAGATACATGACTGTAGATATAATTTTTCTAAAAACATGGTTAATAACAGCCAACGAACAAGAAGAGTAAATCAAGTGTTTAGCTTCCTAAATGGATCAAACTTGCCTCCCCACTCCCCCACAATATCCTAGTGGGATAATGGGTAATAATCTCTTCAGAGGCATTCACTTTGACTTATTTTTGAAGAGTAGAAAAGAATTTTCCTGCATCCATAAACGGACAGATTTCCAATTCAAGGGAGCAAGGTTGGGGTTGCCTACTTTGGGTATACTGAACCCTCTCAGCCACCCATTGCAGACTTTAGGTTAGGTCGGGGATACAGCAATTCTCTTTCTGATCTCTCGGCACTGAATGCCCCTTATGTGATCTTTCAAACCAGATACAAAGTTACTATCACTGCCTGAGGTTCCAGCTCCTCCTCGAAAACCTGTGGCCCTCAAGTGGCACTGCTTCGTGAATGCGTAGGGTCACAACTCTGCAAGTCAGGCCTTGTCCTCTCCAGCAGTCTGTGAAGGATTGATCAGTCCAGATAAAAGTATGGAATGGAAAGGGTTAATCAGCATCCCCTTCTTCCCCTCCTCCCCAAAGCTGGGCTGGGGGGGTGGGGGACACACGCGCCAGGAGCACCTCAGCGGGGAGCAACTGGAAACCACGAACACCCAAACTGGGTAGCAGCAACTTGAACTAAACCTGGAGACCTGGCTTAGGGAAAGGAGTTAGTTTAGACCGAATGGTTTAATCAAGATATCAGAAGAGACCTATTAAAGACAGAAAAGGTAGTACACCCCTGCCCTCAAATCTCAAGGATTTCTTTTATGTAGCAGTTGAAGCCTCAAAATACATTTTATGACCCTAATGCCCTTTATTCTGAAAGATCCCAAGAGGTGTCTACAAAAATGTCCTACAGGAGTGTAGAAAGAGCAGTGAGAGTGTAGAAAGCTCCCCTCCCCCGGCGTCTTTACTTGTCCAGAGATTCCAGGTAACCTTTGTTGCCGGGTCTGGGGACGCAATGCAACAACCTTGGCCCCAGTCGGTGTAATCTCCAAAACAACGGCAGTCGAGACACAGCAGGACCAGTTCTCCAGCCCCAGCCCTCCACCCACCTACCCAGCGCTCAGCTCCAACAGTCCCGCAAGCCCCTCCGCAGCCCCTTCCCCACTCCCCACCCTGGGGGCCGCCCCTTATCTCCCCCAGAAATCCGCAAGCGCTCTTAGCACCCACCAGCAAATTTCTAACAGCCCCAGCCTTCCAGGAAGGGGGAAAAAAAAAGACCATGACATCACGGGCAGGTTTATTTGGGTTTGTTTGTTTGCCTGTTGGCTCGATTAAATACTCGTGGAAGGTGAAGGTACCCCACACAGGAGAAGTTTGATGTTGACAAACTTCTGGTGGCAGCGAGACTGTGTCAGCACAACTTCCGGGATAATGAGAGCTGCTTTGCAGGGAGCACGGCAGCGGCGGCGGGAGGCGGCCGCAGGACGGAACAGCAAATGCTATTCAGCCCGAGCAGTTTCAAGCCGCCCGAGCTGGGGAATTACTGTAGTCGAGCTACGGCTCTTACCACCGGCGCTGGATCTGGGCGCGCGTTAGGGGGGGAAGCTGCAGGCACAGGGCGCCGAGAGGGGAGCTTTCAAGTTACTTTGCTCCATCCCTGCACCCGGCAGAGGCTTGCAGGCTGCGTAGTAACTGCAAACATCTTGTTCCCTGCTTCTTTGGGCGGCCTCCCTGGAACCAACCAACTTTTCTCTCCTCAAAAACTCCCTCTTTGTTTCAAATAGGACTCTCCAAAATTTATTCTTGGGAAGACTGACAGCCGGGGTCAAGAAACAGCTGTTGAAGTTAATGTTTCTTCCTCCCACTTCGTCTGATGGTTGTGCCCTGCCAAGACAAAGTGAGAGGCACTGCCTGGTGGCTCTTTAAACAGACATGCATTTAGCCAAAAAAGGGTGGGGGGAAGTTGTTGAGGGGGTATATTTTCCTGCTTAACATACAATCTGATCAGAAATGCGACAGCATGTGCCTTTCAACTTGTGCTGATTACTTGCTGAAAAGATGTTGCAGCTTGTAGTTTTGAACACTTTGAGCAGTGGGGGCAGGGATGGCGGGAGATGGGGCTGACACTTGCCATGTTTTGATAAAGGGGTAAAAATTTTAAACCTTCCTGAAACGCACCTCGCACCCCCTAAGAATAGTAGAATGGCCTGCGGGAGGGAGAAAGAGTTGCATTCCTTTGCAGGGTTTAATTCACATTTCAGAATTCAAGTCATTATGCAGAACAAGGGCTTGCCTAGAGCTAGGCAAATTGTTTTTATTTGGGGACCTAGGCCAAACCTGGCTGGTGCTACTAGCTTGGTGTCTTTCTTTTGGCCTGCCTCCTCTCCCCTTCTCCAACCCAAATGCTGTGCCTTTGCCCAGAGGACTTACTCTGGGGAAAGCTACCTTCTTTCTGCTGCTTGCTTCATGAAGATTGGTTAGCACAGCCCTTTCCCTGCTTGCTCTGCTTTTTAGAATGCCCTGTGGACTGCTGAGGGGCCCCTTGGGGCGTCCTCCTGAGACTTCAGCCCTTGACTGAGCCCTCCCCAGGTATCCAGGCTCTGCAGTGGGAGTGGGTGGATGGGAACTCTGTTCTTCCACATCAGAAAGCTTAACCACTGTTCCAGCTGACCCATCTTCCTTTGGGAATGCTCCGATCACCTGGCCTCTCTCAGACACAATCCTATGAAGACATAAAAGACCCTCCTTCCTCACCATCAGGTTATCCTGTCACCACATCGCAATGCAATGCCATCACAAAGTAATATTGCATCAGGCCCGTGGATATTTTAGGAAGCTCTCAAGCTAAGTCTAACAAGCCTTCCATGCAGGCATCAGGGCCACACTGCCAAAATCAGGGCTGTGGAGCTGTCGGACAGGTGGCAGTGATGCCCTCTCTATTCTAAGCTCCATTACCCACTTGCTCCTCCATCCTCCAAACCAATCAGATCCACTTGGTGGCTTCCTCACCCCTCTCTTTGCTTAAGTCCCAAATGCCGCCACCTTTGTTTTCCCTCATCTCTCTTTACAAAGTATTCAGGTCCACTTTCTGATGCATTTCCTGTTTTTCTGCCTATCATGGTTATTCACTGAGATCTTAATTTGTATCAGTTCTCACTATAGATCAACTGAATTACACATGGAGTGGCACTGGCTGCTACACACACAGCCTCCAACTTGGGGGTCTGCAATCCTTCCTGTGGCTTGTTTGACTTGGGTGAACTTTTCTCATTTTCTCAGACTCTGGATACCCCAGCTGGGTTGGCACAATGGCAGCAGCCAAGAGTCAGTGCAACACCCTCAGCCAGTGCCCCCTTCTCTAGTCCTGCTAATGCAATCCAGCAGCCAATTGACTTAAATTCCTTCTGCTTTATTGTTCTCTGTCCTCAGAGAGGCCAACTCTCAGCATAGAGCAAGGCTGTGAGGCAGACCTCCGCTGATCCTGGAGTTGTAATTCCCCACTGCTGGCTCCTGCAGTTTTATTACGGCCTCCTTTTTTCTGAGATTGACAGACGTAAACCTCCAGTGTAGAGGCCTGCAACAGCACCCTTAAAAGGCTTCTTTGTGTGGAAATGTAACCTTAGGGCAAAGTCTGCCCAACTCCAGGAAAGGCACAGTATCCTGCTACAGGGCAGCACTGTGCTGGGAAAATGCCAGATTTCTCCTTCTGGATGGCTACCGGCAGCCTCTCAGGGACAATTTTTTTTTTTTTTTTTTAAGTTGGGGCTGGGGGGGGTGGGGATTGGAAGTACTGTAAGTGGAGACCTGTAGTGGCTGTCCAGGGAACTCTACATGCAATCAGAGGAGTCAGATGTCTTTCCTTCAGTCAGTGGGTCTCTAAATACAACCACTCCTCAAGGACCCACACACTATCCAGGTCAGGATGTCCTCTGGTGGGGTGGCAGATAGCACCATTTGCTCTACCTTGCCTAAATGGAATGCCTTTGGATTGCTTAGAGAATCTGATCTATTTATGCAGGTGCTGGGTTAGACAAATTACTCCAAAAAGCAAGGGTGAAAAGATACAGAATCTTAATTTATCATGCAGGATTAAAGTCAGATTTAAATCAAGTAGAATTATTAAGGGATTTAGAGCCCCAGTCTTTTTCCAAAGAGGTAAAAGGAGTAAAGAATCCTCTTTGTTGAAGTAAAGTCAGGAATGTAGCATCTTATTTTTGGAGTTTTTTTTTTTTTAATCTACCTTTTAACTGTTCACTTCTATTTTCAGTCAACTTGATTATCAAATGCATATGATTAGGCATTAACTATTCCATATAGACAAGTACTAAAAAGGTGAGATGAAGGTGTGCGCTTGTCATTACAGAGGGTTCCCTGTAGGAACTGGGACAGTGCCTGGATTAAGGGACAGGTAAGATATAGCTAGTTAGAGAAGATGAATTTGGGATCAGGGAGAGGTTGGAAAAATACCAGTATAGTTCATATGGAATCTAGTTGAGATGTTCAGTCCTGTAGCCCCAGGAGCTGGAGTTATTAGGATTGAGAGTTTAACACAATAGTTTTAGTCAATGTTTTTGAAAAATATATTCTCAGAGTCAAAAACATGGATAGTGAAGGAAATGGAAAAAAAGAGATGTCCTTAGATAGTGTCTGAGATTACCGAATGTGGACAGAAATAAAAATACACAATGCAGTTATTTTCCCCTTTCCATTTTCCTCCTAAATTTAGGCAGCATTTTAATTTAGAATTAAAAGCTTAACTGATCTAGCTTCTCCTCTAGTTATCCCATCCACACTCCAGTTCTGGTTTTGGGCAGAACTACAATTGTCCTTTGTAAGGAATTGCATGATCTCCTGTGCTGGGTTTCTAATGTGGGAAAATGTCTACTAGGGAGGCTAAGACCACCAAACTAGTTTCATTATGACCCAAGGTACCCTTAAATCCAGTCTTTCAGTGGTGGGCAACTGGCCCAGCCCAGTCTTCCTCTATAGGGCTCATTAAAATGCTATTTACATTTTACAGTATGGTCCTAAGCCATAAGTTGGGATTTTATCTTGGCAAATAGAAAAAGAATACTCTTGTGATATCTGGGCCTGCAAAGTTTTAACTTCTACTATGGGCCTGCTGGTGATTTGCAAAACAAGGTGGTAGCATATGAAAAAGGGATCTTCCATTTTAGTTCAAAGGAGTTGGCAGGGAAGTGAAGAACAAAAGAAAAACCCATGATCACAAAATTAAACTTATTAGCCAAATAAATTTTAACTTTTGCCTTCCTCTTAAAAGTGAATTTAATGTTTTCCAAAAGTATGCAATCAACAACTCTGAAGAAAGCAAACTTTATACTTTAGTCCTGAACCTACTGCAAAGGCGGTGAGCGCATCTTCATAACTAACCTCCATCTCCTTGCCTTGGAACTCTCATTCATGTGACCAGAATTATTCTAGATCAAAAACAGTATCATTAATCCCACTCACTTTTAGGTGAACCAAACTGTCTGGATTCTTACCTCAACATGCCAAATTAAATTAACATTTTAATGATGTGTTTCTGGCATTGTTCAGGCTTCATAAAGAGTAACTCACTTTATCTAACTCAAGGCAATAAGACTAAACAAGTGATTCAAAGATACGAATCTTTTCCAGGTTTGGAAATTACATTTCCTTGAGTTCTTCTGGGACAACAAAGATTCTTCAGAATCTACAAGTCCAACTATATGATGCTACCACCTTTCCACAACAACCATTAAGAATTACAGTTAAAGGGGCGCCTGGGTGGCGCAGTCGGTTAAGCGACCGACTTCAGCCAGGTCACGATCTCGCGGTCCGGGAGTTCGAGCCCCGCGTCAGGCTCTGGGCTGATGGCTCAGAGCCTGGAGCCTGTTTCCGATTCTGTGTCTCCCTCTCTCTCTGCCCCTCCCCCGTTCATGCTCTGTCTCTCTCTGTCCCAAAAATAAATAAACGTTGAAAAAAAAATTAAAAAAAAAAAAAAAAAAAGAATTACAGTTAAATAAAAACTTAAAAAAAAAAAGAATTACAGCTAGAACCAGTTATGAGAATAATGTTTTGCAACATCCTCATGAAGGCCAAATGAAAATCAGAGGTCATCTCTCAAATGGCATTAGGCCAGAAATCTAAGACCTCTGAAGATGCTTGACATCTTGCCATGTATCATCATAATCAAATCCTGGACAGGGTATTCTCATCTGAGTTTCACCGACTACCAGTAAGGGGCATGTGCAGAATAATAAGTGATTCAACTTCAATCTCCAGTTAGAACCTAACATACCTAATAACATGGCATAAAATATAAGCTCTTCACCTATCAACAGCCTGGTGATATCTGCTTGGAGAGCCATCTTAATTCTGTGGTTTATAAAATTCTAGGATTATTGTGATTGCTATGTGGAACTCTCAGTTAAAAACAATGAGCCCTTTCTCAGCTGCAGAATGGTGAACAAGGTCAATTACAGAGGGTTTTTTAAAAGCAAAATTTAGAGGAAAGCAACTACTTCATGGACCTAAGAGAGCATTTGTTGACAAACACCAATCTCAGACCCTGGCAGTTATGTAGTACATTTAGGTTCTCAAGGAGCTTATCCCCCAAAAGATCACAGTAATATAATATTTTCTTTTTTTTTTCTAACCAACAGGTGAAACCAGAAGGTGTCTTCCCATCTCTATTTACAGAAGTCATGTGCCAGTCTGCAGAGAAATGCCTGTATATGCAGGGAGACTTCAAATTTATAAGTATATCAAGAGGCCTCCAATGTCATGCATCTAATTACCATATAAATATAATCTAAATATAAATATATTTTTAAATATAAAAAATATGATAATGAAAATTAATAAATGCCATCATTTTTTAGCACTGCACTGGCAGTTGACTTTCTTTTCAGGGCCATTTTTACAAAGAAACAAAGTTATTATCTCTTCTCAGGATTTATTGCAGATGTGGCGATTATAGAGAACCGTAAGATCTTGCTTAAGATGTGAATACCAGGTGGATGGCTGAGCCCACTCACTAATCAAGTGATTTGTTCTCAGACAATAATGTTTGGGATTCTGATGCTTGCCTCAGCAAAACTGCAGATTGTTTTTTTTTTCATAGACCTTTGAGGTTGTCCATAAGTCATTGCTATGTTCAATGCCAACTCCTCACATTCTCAGAGATAAAGAGGGCAAAGAAGAAGAGAATGTGTAGCTCATTATACACAAGTTATTTTCCTATTGTTTAGGATGTTGAGTACTTTTTAGAAATTTTTCAAGGCAGTGACTCCCAGACATTTTCCATTAGAAGGGGGTATTTTTGCATTTCACATACTAGTTTGTTTTCACTCTGCAACAAGGGAAGCGACCTATATAATTTGTCTTCTATTTTATAATGATCACAGTAGTGAACTAAAACCTTTTTTTTCTATATCCAATTCTTCTATGATACTATTTTGCAAGGTAATACATATAATAAACTTTTCCTAAAAGATCAAATGATTTTTAAAATTTTTTTAAATTTTATTTATTTACTTACTTACTTATTTTTGAGAGAGAGAGAGAGAGAGAGAGAGAGAGGCAGAGAGACAGTGAGGGAGACAATCCAAAGCAGTCCCCACCCTGTCATCAGAGTGCCTGATGCCGGGGTCCATCTCACAAACCATGAGATCATGACCTGAGTTGAAATCAAGAGTCAGACACTTAACTGACAGAGACACCCAGGCGCCCCACAAAGGATTTTTTTTTTTAAATATACAGTTTTTTTAAGTTTTTAACTCTCACTCTAATAAGGTCATACTTTCCCTGTATTTTGAAGAGCTGTAAAGAACAAGTTGGTACAATAAAGTGGTAAATACTACAGCACACTACATTATCGCTATATGTTATATAGCACATATAAAGCAATTTTATCCTATATATTGAATATGCCATACAAAGTGAGTCTGTAATTGAAGTGTCTCAACAGCATATTTTTCAAAGTGAATTTTGTTGCAACTAAATTGAGAATCCAAAGAACTGCTGATTGTCTACTGCTTAAGCAGAAGAGAGGCAGAAGAGAAAGTATTACTCTGTTTATGTGCTTCAACTCTGCCCTAAATGGATTATTTCCAGGAGTGAAAAGGAAGACCAAGTCTACAGAAATCTTGCCAACTTCTTATCCAGGAAGACTATAGAGATTTCATGGATCTTGTTGTTGTTTACAGGAGGTCTTACCTTTCTCCAAATTCCATTCACACAGCTGGTTTTCTCTTTTCTCCTGGGGTAAACTTCCCAGTAAATATACACATTGATCAGTGCCAAACATCTCTTCCTTCCACAAGTAGCAGGTGACAATTAGACTATAACCTGCAATGAGAAAGGAATGGATTATAAAAATTAAGACAGCAGGCTCTAGAGTCACAAGTGCTAGGTTCAAATCCTGATTCTGTCCTTAGCAGCAGCGTAACCTTGAGTCAGCCTCAGGTTTCTCATTCATAAAGTAGGGCAGAAGAGTAAAAAAATAAATACCCTCCCCCCCTGTTTACCACCTCATTTCAGTATCCCCATCAAAAGCCCCCTGAAGCCTTCACAAGATCTGAATGGAGCTCTAACTGGTCTTTAACAAATCTATGAATTTCTTTTCCCATGGAGAATGAAGAAACTGCATTCTTCTCTGAAGATGAATATCTATGCTCAGTTCTGACACTCACCCAATGCTTGGGCGCCCAGAATTCTAGGCAGCAGCAAAGGCGCTGAAAACTCAACTAATCACTGTCTCCACCTTGGCACAGGCGTACCATCTTGCTGAGACCTTGGGTCCTGGTGATCAGGTGCTGTTGCCTACTTCGTTCAGTCAGGAGCCTCTTACCAAAAAGGTGTTAGATTTTTGAGGACAGGCTTCGGTAGTCTTATAGATCTTTGTATTCCTCTGAGCGGTTAAGTGCAACGCAGTATCATGAAAATAACAGATTCTCAGTAAATGTTTCTGGCTTGACTATTGTGAGAATGAGTTCTGGGGTGTTTATAACAAAACAGGTTTATATTGAAGAATCCCATTATGCCCCTTCAAAATGGGTCTGTAAAAGCTCTTTCTAAGACTATACTCTTTGGACATTAATGTAGTGGCAGCCCATCTTTCTTTTCTTTTTCGTTTTTTCTTTTTTAACCTCTGGACATTTCTAAGCTGTATTAGTTAAAAATATTTTTAATTGGCTTTTATCAGATTTAAAAGTGTAATGAATTACTCATTAAAAATAAGGCCACCAAGATGAGCTTTCCTCCCTGCCCCACACCTCTTGGAAATGACTGCTAATACAGTATACTTTTCTAAGTTGTTTTATTTATTTATATTTTTGATGCATACGCTAACCTTTACTATTACTATTTCATGGAAATATTGTTATGCTATTCGTATCCTTGGAACTTGCTCTTTTCATTTAACCATGCATTGTGAAACATTTTTCCATGTCAACACACAACTCATTCCTTTTTAGTGCTGCATAGTAATTTCTTGTTATCCAGCTATTCATTATCATTATCTGAATCACTAGTTGCTAAGTTGTGTAGGAAAGCAAAAATTGGTCATAACAGAAAATATCCATTAATAAACTGACCACTTACTAAATTAGTCTCTACTTAAATAGTCCTCCTGACTTAATACCAGCATCTATCCCCACCCAGTCAATTTTACTGATGGTAGATATTATAAACATCTAACAATACAATGTAAATAAAATGCATTTCAGTGGCCACGTAAGATTGCTAATCTTGCAAAAGATGCAGAATTTTATGAAGTCATTGAAAGTGATTTTGGAGAACTGTTCCATAAGCAAATGAGTATCTGGCAGTGTTAGACCAGTTAACAATTAAAGATGAGAAAAACAAGGATGATAAGAGGATAAATTCTCCAAAAGGAGAATTATTTGAATATCAAAGGATTAAGAGAAGCTCTCAGGAAAACTGATGAAGACTTCACATCTTTTTTCAAAATGACCTTTGTATGATTCTGCTCTAAAAGTCAGCATGAAGTGAAGAGTGTCAAAATTTGCCATCATACAATTTTGCTGGAAAAATTATCCCCCTAGCCAAATCAATACTTGATTCATTTTTTTGTTTATTCTAAAAATTAGAGCATTGTTGCAATTAGAGTTGTTATCTGTATGTCTTCAAAGATAAATCACATTTAAAGATAAGATAATCTTTACTTTTACTTTTTTAAAACAAGTCTCAATCAAACCTTTTTTTTTTTAATCTTTATTTTACAATGCTAGACCCTATTTATTACTTTTGCAGCTTTCAACAGTCATATTATGGCAAACAGAAGCAACAGACGCTGAAAATAAGGCTTGTAATAAACTAATCAGATTCCCTAGTTCTCTCTCCATGAGGCATTTAGAAGCAGGACTGGCCACTTTGCAAAGAGTAAAGCCTCAGGGTGGTTGTATAATTAAGGGGAGGGAAGAGGCCTTAAGAAAGGAGACAGGCAGTGGACTTCCTCTGGCACTAATCGGGCACATAGATGTTCAGGCCTAATAAAATTTGAAAAAAAGAGAAACGATGTAACCTTATTTGTGTCCAAGCTGTTAAAGCAAATTATACCAGTTAAACGTGGGTATATCAGGAATTATTTTTACCAGTTACCTACTGACTGTTATTTGGGTTGTTTCCAGTTTTTTGCTACTATAAGCCATGTAGCAATGCACAACAGTGTACAAATATATATCTTGGTGCACTTGTACAAGCAACTCTGTAAAAAAAATCCCTAGAAGTGAAACTCCTGAGGTTGGAAAAAGGTATATTAAAAATGTTAACAAGCAGTAAGTAAAACCCTCCTATCATGCCACCTACAGTATCTGAGAATGTCTATTTTCCCACTCCCTTCACAATGAGACTACTACCTTCCCAATCTGATTGTTGTATACATTGTTGTTTTCATTTTCAATAACATAAATTCTTGATACACAAGATAAATATTGTTCACTGCCTGCTTAGAATCTTTAGGAAGAGCCTCATTACAGACTCTGGAAAATCTGCATGATAGATACAGGGGGAGATCATCTCATCCCCTGTAATGGGTAGGGTAAGAATGCAACTTAGCTCAACATGCATTCTTCTGCTTAAAAATCCCTCTTTGAAACAACTATAGTCATTGCTTACACAAGCTTAAGTGTTTATAGTTGGTAGTGGAAGATGGAGATAATTGTTTTTGCAAATTCCTAATTTCAGGACTGTGAGATCTTTTACAGATTTCAAAATATGAGAATTAGTAAGGTCAGTAGATCCTGAAAATGAATGCCTGGTGTCATATAACACTACACTCTTTCCATCAGGATTCTGGTCACAGAAAATGTCAGCATTCTAACTGAAAAATTCTTACATATATTAAGGACCTAAAAAAGAAACAAAAAAAATCCACTAGAGTATGCATTTGCCGCAACCCATCAAACTGTAGATTAAGATGTGTGTATTTCACTGTGTGTAAATTTTACATAAAAAAGAAACCATAGAGTCCTCAAAAAATTATATATAGAATTACCATATGATCTAGCAATTCCACTTCTGGGAATATACCCAAAAGAAGTGAAAGCAGGGACTTGAAAAGACATGTGTACACCCATGTTCATAAGAGCATTATTCACAATAGGTAAAAGGTGGAAGCAACTCAAGTGTCCATCAGTGGATGAAATGGATAAACAACATATACTATGCACATACAAGGGAATACTATTTGGCCTGAAAAAGGAAGGCAATTTTGACATACGCTACAACGTGGATGAACCTTGAAGACATTATGCTAAATGAAACTAGCCAGTCACAAAAGAATAAGTATTGTATGATCTCATTTACATGGGTACCTTGAGTAGTCAGATTCACAGGGACAGAAAGGAGAATGGTGGTTGCCAGGGGCTGAGGTGAGAGGGGAGTGGGGGGTTCTTGTTTAATAGATACAGAGTTTCAGTGAAGGAAAATGGCAAGTTCTGGAGATGGACAGTGGTGATGGTTGTACAACAATGTGAATGTACTTAATGCCACAGAACCGCATATTTACAAATGATTCGAATGTAATTTTTTTATGTTACACATATTGTACCACACTAAAAACATTTTTAAACCCAGAAGCAAATATTGAACTCTAATGATATGCATGCTGAAGTGTTTGGGGGGGTCGGATGCACCGATGTCTGCAACTTCTTTTGAAATGTATCAAAAAATGAATGTGAAGTGATAGGTTGATAGAGGAATAAATGTGTATGTGTTAAAGTAAATATAGCAAATGTAAATCATATAATCTGGATGGTAAATGTACGGGTATTCATTGTGTCATTCTTTCAACTTTTCTGTATGTTTTCTTGGGCACCTGGCTGGCTTGGTCAGTACAGCATGTGACTCTTGATCTCCCCATGTTGGGTGTAGAGATTACTTAAAAGTAAAATCTTTAAAAAAGAAAAGACAAGAAAAGAAAAGTTTCCTTAATAAAATGTTGGAGGGAAATGACCCAAGCTAAAAACATTACTAGCAAATGAGAGACTCTTTTTACCACAAATTCATCTTTTAGCTTTTGTTAATTATGGGGAATAATTGTGCTGTGAAGAGATTTTCAAGCAGAATTAAGGAAATAGGACTGATTTTTTGTTTGTTTTTAATAATGACCAGATAAGAACATTGATTTCACAAGTATCGAATAGGTATTCATTTACAAGTGACTCCATGATATTAAAAATGAACTCAGTATCACCAAAGTTGATAAGTATCTCTCTCTATATATCAAAGGCCAGTGTCATGGTTCAGGCTTTTCTTCCATTGGTAGGATTGGAGCATGTGTAGAGGGGAAGAGTCCCAGCCTACTCAATCCAATGAAAAAACGACACAAATAGACTGGCTATGATGGCATACAACTTTAGAGCACTTGAGAGACTGGAGGTCCTCCTAATAAATATCACCTCATTGCAGAAGTAGACTATAAATAGCAGCTCTTCATGTCCTCATAGAAACATTTCAGAGAGTTTTACATTTTTTCCTTCAGTTCATTAAAAGGTAAACAGAGAGAGATGGCCTTCATTTCTGGGATCTCTACATTGTAGGCGTGCTTAGGCAGTTTTTTATAATTGTCAAAGCACATGATCATCCTATACCAATAACACTCTTATTGCACTGGAATAAACATCCAGAGTTTCAGAGGTGCAAACTGAATGCACCCAGGGGCAAGGAAGTAGCCCTAGTGAGTAACACAGGCAAGTCCAAGTAGGAATTGTGGTCTCTTGGAAAACCCTTATCCTGACAGAAAGAGGAATCCATAACACTGTCCAAGCCAAGTGACACAAGATAGCCAGATATGTCAGTTTTCTAAGAGCAGTCTGAGACCTGTATTTTTATATAAAATCTTCCAAGTTTAAATATGGGCAACAAATTCAAATGTTTTTCAAAAACACTGTATGGGTTAAAGGAAATACCTTTGTTGATATTCTGGGGTCTATAGGATCCCTGTGTGTGACCTCTAAGGTCTGTGTGCAGGATGCAATGGTCCAGCTTTCTTTCATGTTAACGTCCAGTACAAT
Organism: Puma concolor; assembly: GCF_028749965.1. NCBI lineage: Eukaryota > Metazoa > Chordata > Mammalia > Carnivora > Felidae > Puma > Puma concolor. The sequence goes on from NC_141667.1 coordinate 95,190,244, forward strand.
TCAGATTTAGCATTGTTTCAACTCTTTGGGATTACATGCGCATCTCCACTGTCCCCAGTTTCTCCCCTGTAAATATGAAATATGTTCAGGTCTTTATCACTTTAAACAAAAAACAAATATTTGATCACTGCAATGTTTGCAATATTCATGCACTAAGTGTGTTTTAAAAGTCTGTTTTGGGTCGTGGACCTTTTGCAAAGAAAAGGTAAAACAACAAAAACATAGAATTCATGGAGCCCTCAATTTATTTACATTGTAATGATCCCAAAATATATATGTTTGGAACTAGGAACATATTTTTCCATACAATGACAGTTAATGAGTGCCACCTCTGGATCATGCACTGTGTAAAGCCCTGTTTAATTCTCTATCATTATCTTGACTGTACAGATGAGGAAAACAGGCTGGGAACAGGTGCATGACTTGCCAAGCTAGTGACTGTCAGAGATGGAAATCACACACACGTGCGGGTCAAGCTCCAAGGCCTGTTTTGGTTCATTCATCAGTACAGCGCCCGCAATGCAGTGCTGGGCCTGATGTTAAGGCTGTCAGGACAGACTATGAAATACTGTTGTATCCATAGTGTACTTGTAGAACTATATTCCTAATACTCTGCTTCAAAAGAACCCACACTCAGGTACAATTATGCTTCTTTTTTACCCCTCTTGCTTTTACGTGGGAAAATACGTTTAATTACCCAGGTGATACATAGATACATTCTCAGTGTGAAATATCCTAACAACACAGTAGTCTACAGGGCAGGAAGGAAAATTCCCCTAGGCTTCTTCCCCCACTCCTAATCCCACTCCCTCTCCTATTTCTGGTTCTACCACTATCAACAGTATGGCTTGTTCCTTCCAGACTTTTCCTATGCATTTACATACATATATGTACATACATAAATATGCATGGAGCTATGTTTCTATGGTAAATACATTCGAAATTCCACCTTGGGATGTCAGAACACTTTTCTGTTGTGGCCCTGGCAACTTCCCCAGCTCCAAGCCAATGTGGGAGGGTGGGGATGAAGGCAGCTTTATTAGTTATCTGTTGCTACATGACAAACTACCCCACAATTTATCAGTGTAAAACAATGAACATTTATTAGCTCACATGGTTTCTGAGTGTCAGGAATCTGGGAGCAGCTTAGGAGGATGGCTTGAGGTCAGGATCTCTCATGAAGTGGCATTCAAGACATCAGCTGGGACTGGAGTCGTCATTTTGAGGATTCACTGGGGCTGGAAGATTCACTCCCAGTTTGGCTCACTCGGTCATTACTTGCTGGAAGGCCTTAGTTCTTCACTGGCTGTTGGCAGGAAACCACATTTCCTTGCCATGAGATCTTCCCCATAGGGCTGTTGGAGTGTTCTTATGGCATAGCAGCTAGTTTCCCCCAGAGCGGGCAGTCCACGATTCACAAGACAGGACAGGGAGGAAGCTGCAACCTCTTTTAGGACCTAGTCTTGGAAGTCCCAGACCATCTCTTCCACCAAATTCTATTTAATAGGAGCAAGTCACTACGTCCGGCCCACATCCCAAGGGCGGGGGCAGTTAGGCTTCACCTTTTGAAGAGAGGAGTGTCACAGGATTTGTGGACATATTTTAACACCACTACTAGAGCCATTTTGTGTGGGAAGAAAAATGAGCATGGCAGAGTCTAAGATCAGAGCAAAATAGTCTCAGTAACAGGGCGGAGGGGAGAGGTGCAGGGATAATGAGTTAACAGGATAGTGAGAGGTAGAAGAGCTGGGTTGGCAATCCTGGCTGCACATTAGAATCACCTGGGGAAATTTAAAAAGTACTCCTGCCCCCAGGCCCCACTACAGATCAATTAAATCAGTATTTCTGGGATTGAGGCCCAGGTATCAATATTGCTCAACAGCTCTCCAAATGATTCTAATGTGCAGCCTGAGTTGTGAACCATATAAGAGCAGAGGTGCTGGAGTCCAGCCGTGCCTGGGCTCAAGTCCCAACTATGTCAATTAAGTAGCTGTGTGATCTTAGGCAACTTAATTAGCTTTTCTGTGCTTCATCTGTAAAATGGGGGTATTAATAGTACTTCCTTATAGGATTGTTGGGAGAGTCACCTGAGTTAATAGCCCATGTAAACTGCTTTGAACAGTTCTCTGCACAGTAAGTGCTGCGTAAATGTTACTGTTGTGATGATGAGCGGCACTGCTGGACTTTTCCTCCCTCCTGCTGCCCCTTTCCAAGTGCCTAAGCCAGGAGAGGAGTGTGGCTTCCTGTGCTCCACCTCCCTCCCTTTTCCCTTGAGAAGGGTACTCTTCAACACTCTTCTCAGTCTCTGCAAGCCTTGCCAGCCTTAAAGCAGATAAACTGAGAAGCTGAGCTGTTGCCACTGACACAATGGGTATAGCTGCAGAAGGATCTTCTGCATCTTTAGAGGTGGTGAGACAGAATAGCACCTGGGGGTAGTGACAGGAAGGGAAATCCCCCTTCAGCCTCAGAGAGAATTGAGGACAACCTCGTATATATCAAAGGAGCAGAATCTGCACATACGCGTTGCAATTCCTTCAAGAAGCCTTTCCTTATCTATTTCTCCGAACTCCTATACTAAGAACATGGCCCCTAAATTACCTGCTGCCTTGTATATTTATTTATTTACCTTCTATGTTTCCTCTCCTTCAGATAGTAAGTTCTTTTAGAGGCAAGGACTGTATCTTCTGGGAGAAGTATCAGTAAAAGCAAGGAGAGGAAAATGAAGGAATAAGGGATATCTTGTTTGGATTATAGATACCACTTTAATCCTTAAAAATGTATATATGTGTAGTAGAAAATGACTCTGCTTCTTTAACTGCCTCCCCCTCTCCCCCAGATTACTTTATCCCTAAAACACCCCTAACCCTAACCACCATTTTCATGAAAGAAGAGCGTGAGTGTTACTTCTGCTTTTACAGCAGAGGTTAATAAACTGCCACTATTACAGGGTATTCCAGTTGATATTGGTGATGCAGGTACAGAAATAAGTTAATGAGTTAGTTCCTATAAAGAAATGTGTTTCCTGCCACCCCCCAGACTTTTAAATACGGAGAACAAACTGGTGGTTGCCAGAGGGGAGATGGGTGAGGGGATGGGTGAAATAAAGATTAAGAGTACACTTATCTTGATAAGCACTGAGAAATGTATAAAATTGTTGAATCATGATGTTATACACTTGGAACTAATATAACACTATGTGTTAATTATACTTGAATAAAAAAGAAAACCTCAGTAAAAAAAAAAAAAAAAAAACAAAACAAAAAAGAAATGTGTTTCCCAAGCATAAATGCACAACTCTGTAGATTTAGCATTTTTAAGCTTACTAGGATAGACAGGGTGGGGAGGGGGCATGCAACAAATAAAATAATTAAACTATAAAACAATTGCTGACAAAATTTCTACAGTTTTCTCCCTGTTTTCCAACATTAAAATAATAATGATGTGGGGCACCTCGGTGGCTCAGTCACGTAAGAAGCTGACTCTTGATTTCACCTCAGGTTATGATCTCAGGGTTCGTGAGATCAAGCCCTGTGCTGACAGCTCAGAGACTGCTTGGGATTCTCTCTCTCTCTCTCTCTCTCTCTCTCTCTCTCTCTCTCTCGCTTCTTCCCCACTAGAGACGAGACAGAGACAGAGAGAGAGAACCACGCAAACTTCAAAAAAGTCACAATGATCTGAACAGACTCTATCTTTTTTCTTTTTACCCATATTTTCTGCAAGTTTATAATTTGCATCCCAAAAAGTTAAAGATCTTTTTAATAAAATGTATTAAGCAAAAACATATTTGGGGCTCAGCTGGTTAAGCATCCGACTTTGGCTTGGGTCATGATGTCACGGTTTGTGAGTTCAAGCCCTGTGTCAGGCTCTGTGCTGACAGCTCGGAGCCTGGAGCCTGCTTCGGATTCTGTGTCTCCCTCTCTCTCTGCCCCTCCACCGCTCATGCTCTGTCTCTCTCTCTGTCAAGAATAATAAACATTAAAAAGTTTTTTTTAAAGCATATTAAAAGCTCCTGCTGTTTATTAAGTTAGATAACATGGTTTTAACAGTTAAAATTATGACAATAAAGGGCCTAATTTCAATAGCACTTGAGCTTAGTTTTAAAATACAGAAATGAACATCATGGCTAAAAATTCCATGTAGGTGGGGCCTGATCTCATGTACATCAGTGGTGTCAAAACATGAAGCTATCTTGTTAGCAAGTATGTAGATGCCAGAAAGGGGTCATTCTAGATTCTGATTTCTCCTGGCTGAGTTCATTCATTTCTGCCAAAGAAGGGAATCCTGAATTTTAAGCCTTATAAGCTAGAAATAAAATTATCCTTAAACCTAAAAATTATTGTAGAGAAATATGGCCTTGGTGGTTGAGGTTACTATAACTGTTACATACATAAATAGCTTATTTTATTGGTCTGATTAAATGATTCCCATGCGTCCTTCTGAAACTTTCTGCAGTCATTCCTCATTGACTGCCATCTCAGCCAGAAGAAAAGAAAAAGTGAAAAACTCAAGGCTTCTTCATCAAAGAGCTCAGCCAGTAAGCCAATAGAGAGTTCAGTAGGCAACACTGACCTTCCCAGGAAAGCTACCAGCATGAAAACTGAAGAAACATGGCACAGAAACACAGCAGTAAAATTCAAGAGACTAAAATAAACTCAGTGAGCCTGCCTGGTCGCTAAACACTGAATACATTTAAGTGCTATTTTGACAAGAGAGCATGGCGGCTTTTTAAGAATTTCATTTTTAAAACTCTAATACGATTTTGTTCTTCTAACAGCATCATCCTGTGTCTGTGTTTGTTCCCAGTGAGGTCATTATTAACTGAATTGAATTATTGTTCTGTTCAAATGACCTGTGCATTCAACGTGTGCCGAGCTCTAGCAAGAAATGTTTTATGTATTATTGGGAGATGGCCATCTGGGGCACAAGCCGGGCCTCCTAACATGCAGAAATGTGGGGAGACAGTTTATGTTCAGTCTTATCTATGATCAGAATTCCATTTATAAGCTTTTTTCATCCACTTGTCAACACTGTTCACTATAGCAACACTGAAAATGGCCAGAAATGAACAGATTTATCAGAACAATGTGAGGTCAGGCTGTATGTTTCAATTACTGTATATTGGATTTTTATCATACATTTTAAATTTTGTCCATAAAAATAGTAACAATGTAATAAAAAGTAAAAAGGGAAATAGTTTTCTTTGATCAACTTCCAGTCAGTGTAAGTTACAAAGTGAATAAGATAGATTTCATGACTTTTATTAGATAATGGGTCTCACATTATATATGTATATTTTAAATATAACATTGGTTGTCCATGCCAAGAAACATGGATTAATTTTTTCAAGTCTGAAAAATACTACTCTTCCCTCTCCTGCATATTTAATGAAACAGCATGGCAGTATGTAAAATTAAATTTTAAACTTGAAGATTATATTTAAGCCACATCCTCCCAACCTTTTCATATATTTTTCAAGTGAACTTTTGATAATGCTAGAGGCATGCTGGACCAAATGAATGATTTTACATTATCTTACATAAGGTCTCTGCAAGATATGATTTTATACTATCTTGCATAAAGTATATATCTTACATAAATATACCCAGATATTCTGTATTACAAAATGAAAAGATTTTTAGGTATCTTTTTCTGGCTTTTTGTTGTTGTTATTGCACTGATACATCAATTAACAATAGGAATCAATCTCTTTTATAACGAAGTATAAAATCTTAAAAGGAAAAGACTTTTACAAGTCCTTCCTTCTTCCCTTCCTCCCTCCCTCCATACTCCTTTTTGCTTTCCTTCCTTTCCTCCTTCCTCTCTTTCTTTTTTAAAATAAAAATCTTCTGGGGCGCCTGGGTGGCGCAGTCGGTTAAGCGTCCGACTTCAGCCAGGTCACGATCTCGCGCTCCGTGAGTTCGAGCCCCGCGTCGGGCTCTGGGCTGATGGCTCAGAGCCTGGAGCCTGTTTCCGATTCTGTGTCTCCCTCTCTCTCTGCCCCTCCCCCGTTCATGCTCTGTCTCTCTCTGTCCCAAAAAAAATAAATAAACGTTAAAAAAAAAAAATTTAAAATAAAAATCTTCTAAATTGTGTAAAGTAGTATTCACTTGGCACATATAACTGTATAGTTTAAATATATTAGGATTTTAATTTTACTTCTAAGTGGGAGATGTTTGTTAGAAAATGACTAGTATCAGCAAACAGGTAGAGAGATAAGCTTTGTTCACAAATGTATCCCTGGAGTCATATTACACTCATTCACCTTGAAAATATTATAATGAAAATGATAATGATGATGATGATGATATAGCAATGATAACTAACATCCAATGAACACTTTGTGCCTGCAACTAGGCTAAGTGTTTCACAGGCATTGTCTTATTTGTTCTTCATAAAAACCCTTTGAAAGCCAATAATGTCATCTTTAGATGAGGAAACTAAGGTTTCAGAATCTAAGAAACTTGCCCACGGTCAATTCCTAGAACCCCACTCTAGATCGGTGTGACTCCCCCCCGACCCCCACCACAACGCCAGTTTTTTGGAGAGATGGGGGAAAGGGAAGAACATGTGGAGGCTATCCTCATTTTCCACCAGTCAGAGAGTAGAGGTCAAGCCAAGTAGAGGCCAGAGACTTTGCTGTGGCTGTGAGCAGTCTCAGCCTTCTGCACTTAGAAGTGTCCACCCTGGTCTTGCTTTTTCTAGGACCTGAGTGAGGCCTTTGGCTCTGACCCAGATCACTTTAGCAAGTCCTTGACCTGTATCTTCCCCATACCCACCTCTCTGGTGCACTTTCAATGTTCTGTTGCAAATGTGTTTATTTAATATTTGCTTGATGTTGCATGCCATGATTCTTCATTCCTCCTGTTTTGGAACACACATCTCCTACAATGGACAAAATGAAGTGTCTGCCTCCTCCTAAATTCCCCAGCTTTTTTATTATTGTTCAGAGGAAGGTTCTGATGGGACTAGAGGTTGTGCCTCACCCGGAGAGGTTGGCTGGCCACCCACAAGTGGTCAGGAACAAGGGGCCCTGCGCAATACGAATAGCAGTGTCACTAGCCGACCTCCTGGGATTTGGACTGGAAAACTGGCAGAGTACGGCTCAAGAGGAGTAAATGGAGAATGGAACAGACACTCTGAGAAGCAGCAATGACATGCAGAAAAGGCTAGAAGAAAGAGACCTAGAGAGTAGCTGGCCCTAAACCTGTCTCAGCTTTTTGGTGGCATTCCTCTTTCAGTCTCTGCATATGTGTCAGTGGACTTTCTCTTAAGGAGACCTTGGTGAGGCTCTGCTCCTTGTAGCTGCAAGAGCCTGGCAGTCTGTGTGAGCATCCTATCACTAACACCCTTCTGTGCCTCTTCCACCTCTGTCCTTCAGAGTTTAATTAAGAAGGATAATAGTCAGGATTCTCCCCTTTGCAAGTGACAGAAAACCAATTAAAATCACTCTCAGAAAGAAACAGACAATAAACCAGGGTGACAGTAAGGAGATGACAGTTAGAGAGACACTGATGAAGAAATTGTTGCAGAACCCAAATAGCTCTGAGCCCTTAGTGACTGACTAGGTGCAGAGATTTATTGCTGACATGGTTCACTTCTCTTCTTTCTTTTTGACTTTTGTCTTTTTCATTCTCTTGAATATTCTCCATGGTGGGCCATATGGCTAACACATTTGAACATATTTGCAGAGTTCTGCGCAGAAATCGAGTTAGAACTTTCCTGACTAGTAAAATGTACAAATTCCTGAGGAAGAACTCTGATTGGCTAGACTTTGGTCGTGTCCCACAGGAATATTTACTAAGGGAAGAAGGTTATGCACCCACATTTATGGCCCAAGAGCCTAATGCTCTGATTCTAAGCCCACCAGAAATGAGTGACTGGAGTGGAGGAAGAATGGATCTGCAAGGGAGCAGGAATGCTGCTTGTGTGGACAAAACAAACAGGATGTATGAAAAGAAAAGAGGGGTAGCTATACAACTTTACTTTACCATTTACAAAGAAGGAGGAGAGCACACTGCTCTCTTTGTCTAATTTCCCAAGGTCTTCGTGCAGACCTATTCCACACTCCCTGCCCCATCTCAGATCGCTGGCTCATCTTCATTACTTGAAGGCATTCACTCATCTCCACCTTGCAGTCATCCTCACCACTGGGCCCAGCAACTTGAATGAATTTGAGGACCTCAGAAGAGAACAGTGAAGGGTCTCTTTCCTTTAGGCTCTTAGCGTGTGATCCCTGGACTAGCAGTAGTACCTGGGAATTTGTTAGAAATGCAGATTTTCAGACTTCACCCTAGGCATGCCAAATCAGAAACTCTGGGGATGGGGTCCAGGAATCTGTGTTTTAATAAGCCCTTAAGTGATCCTGAAACAGGCTGAAGTTTGAGGATCTCTGCTTTAAGCTATCCTTTCAAAAGCCTCTTGTTCAGACGGTTTATCCAAAGCATTCCTGAGTGAAGACTGTTGGGTCCAAAAATGTTGGCCTATCATCCATCACCACATGTATTTCAGCAGATCTCTGTGTGTCCACTGTGTGGTGCCACTAGGCACTAAGCTACTACTCTTCATCCATTCATTGCCACCTGGGTCATCCACATAGATCCCAAAGAGAATTTGAAGGATACAGGGAGGGCATATAATAACATTCTATAGGGTTCTCTCATATGGCTCATTCATGGAAAGGTACACTTGCAATGAGGATGTGCACTTTCCTGTGTGGATACAAACACATACATCTAATGTATACTTGGGGGCACTACTTTGTGTCAGCTACACAGGCTCATTATGGGCCCTGAGACTTTAAGGGTGGTTTCTCGGAGAAATTTCATCGTCATCTCATGCATCTAATAGGACTTGCTTAAGAAACCTCACAGGCTTAAAGAAGAAAACTGAACACCAACAGTCTTCCTGCCCTATTTTCCTTTTCATATTATTAGAAACCTGAGAGAATGTTTTTTCTGCACTGTGAACATCATTATAGTATCTTGTAAGTGCTATGCATACAATGAGTGTGAAGGAGATAAACTCTGGTGGCCCCCACTGCTCTTGCTTCAAACCAACTCTGCTGGTTTCTGGCCTCTTCATTTGGAAATAGCTATTTGCACATTTTAAAGTTCCTAACATTAAAATGTCCCTACTTACTACTTAACTAGAAAATATTGCTAAGATTTAAAACAGTTTTATATTTAGAACATGACGTTATCAATATGTACAATATAGACCCATGTTTTGAGCAAGTAAAATTATTCAAAAACCCGACGATCGTAAGTATAAAAAACAAATGAATTTTAATTTTTGTCCTTAGGGTGCAAGAATTCTTGTACAAACATCTAATCCACAATTTCACCTTTAAGCCGAAACTGCTTCTGCCAGGAAGGAGTTCTCATCCCAGAGTAAAAGGATTTGCAAGCAAGGATTCATAACCAAAGTGCCATTTCAGCCTTATTGGTGGGATTGCAAAGTGATAATTTAATTTAATTACATGATAATTTAATATCCCCCGTGTTTCCCTGTGAGTACTTTGAGGACAGTGTTTGGAGTGGCAGCTAGGTCTCTGACAGCATAGTTACACGAGTCGAAGGTGAGATTGTACCCACAATTCCTAGCTAGGTTTTTTTTTAATCTCAATTTCTGAAAACATCTAGCTCATGTTAACTAATTTTTTTAACATAAAATAACAACATTATTTTTCAAGGTCATTCATTTTCCTTCTTATAAACAGAGTTAGACTTCCAGAAAATAGTTGAGAATTTATTTGCCTGACGACCACTGACTCAACCTTTCTTCTCTAAAAGAGAAAAAAAAAAAAAAAAAAACCCCAGCACCTCCTCATTCCTTAGTTATATCACCAGTTTCCAAACTGCCTAGAAATCTGTTGTCTTGGCTTCTTCAGTTAATTCAGGGAGTAAAAGACAGATAGGATTTATGCCAGATTTCATTTTGTAGTGAATTATTTAAAATTGTTTAAAAGGATAAATATGCTGGAAATTAAATGTGACAGACTGTTAAAAATCGCCCAAGGCAATTTTTAGAAATCTTCAGATTTCTACTCTACTACCTTGGGTAAGGAAAAATGGTGATGCTGATTACAAAGAGAGGAAAGTCAGAAGAAAAATTTAACTTGTTAAGAAGAGACTGAGTTTAACTCCCACGTGGTGAATTTGTGGTATAATTCAGGGTAGTGGGCTCTATGATGTGCCACCTAAATTCCACCTTCAGGACCTAGGCACTTATTCTCCCAGCTATTAGGATGTTACCTGTTGATGACTCAGAGCTGAGTCCCTCTCTAGAAATGGCCCTCAGCCAAAAAGAACGGTCTTGCCCAATGTTAGGTTTCTTTCTGCAGAGGTGGCCCACATCCCATGACTGGTGGATGACAGGCAGCAAGTCCAGGCTCCCTTGCCTCAATCTGGGGATCTCTCTCAGGGGCAGTCCACATTCAGACTTCAGGGATTGGCCGCAGGCTTGTCGCAACAGAATCACAGTTCAACTTTGCCTTCTGCTCCATCCTGCTTCCCTCACCCACTTACAAGTGTTGTTTTCCAAAGCACATCCTGATAAAGATTCTCGCACACTTACTTTCATTTGTATCTCCTGAGGAATCAAATCTATGATACCCAAGAACTAAACAAAGATGTTAATATAGGAGGAGGGGGCAAGTATAAGCAGTTCCTCCTTCAATTTTAATAAAGTAAAGTTCTTTTAAGTTATAAGCTTTCAATTTGTAGCATCCCTTAGGACTGATTTGATGTATTAATGTGAATAACACCAGTGTAAATCAGTCAAGTGTTTACTAACCACCCATAAGATAAGTAGTTTCTGACTGGCAATCTCCATTAACACTGTAATATAGCAGTGTAATTTGCCTATAATACAATATAATATAATTGGTACTACTCAGATGATTTTTCAGTTTTGATTATAAGCTCATTTTATTTTTTATTTTATTATTATTTTTTTAATATAATTTATTATCAAGTTGGCTAACAGTATATACAGTGTGCTCTTGGTTTTGGGGGTACATTTCCATGATTCATCGCTTACATACAACATCCAGTGCTCATCCCAACAAGTGCCCTCCTCAGTGCCCATCACCCATTTTCCCTTCTCTCTGACCCCCACCCCTATCAACCCTCAGTTTGTTCTCTATATTTAAGAGTCTCTTATGGTTTGCCTCCCACCTACTCTGTTTATTTTTTCCCCTTTCCCTTCCCGCATGGTCTTCTGCTAAGTGTCTCAAGTTCCACATATGAGTGAAAACATATGACATCTGTCTTTCTCTGACTGACTTATTTCACTTAGCAAAATACCCTCCAGTTCCATCCACATTGCTACAAATGGCAGGATTTCATTCTTTCTCATTGCCAAGTAGTATTCCATTGTATATATAAACCACATCTTCTTTATCTATTCATCAGTTAATGGACATTTGGACTCTTTCCATAATTTGGCTATTGTTTGTTGAAAGCAAGTAAGCTCATTAAAAAAAAAAAAACTGCATAGATTATAAGACCTTGTGATTCAAAGAGCATAAATGTAAATTGCTGACCCAGTGTGGACCTCATCTGATAGTTCCCCATAAGCAATCAAAGCTATGCACAATTAGCTCCTCATGAAATCTATTAAAAATATATATATTTTTTGTTTTTTAACAATGTAATGGGACAAAGTCCAAGGTCAAAGTCCTCCATGTAATGATTACATCCAGTGTGATGAAGACATATAGTTCAGTTTTATAGATAATATTGTGAGAACCAAGTTGGATTCATTGAAAGGCAAGTATCTGAATACAGTACCCCTCACCCCCATGCTTCTTCCTCATTAACACTCATTCCAGGGCAACAAGAGCTGCCCTACTGTTCTACTGTTACCTATGCCAGTGAGAACCCAATGCAGGTGGCCCAGCAGGTCTAGGGGAGACCACAACATTGATGCCCACAGCATACAATGTACAGAATGGCTTCTGTGATTCATTTCATTTTTGTAAGCCCAGATGTTCAGGATTTGCTCACTTTCCAGTGATGTCCTGCAGGCGTGGGTTTAGGAATCCAGAAAAATAGCTAATTATCCCAACTTTTTAAAGTGATGAAGACGTACATATTTCCTAGAACTTGTCATTATTTCAACTCTGGGACCTTCAAAATCTGTGGTGTTTCCTGTATAATGCAGCACCTCTCAACCATGACAGATCACATGTACTAAAATGCTGAGAGAAATACACTGCACAGAAGACAAATTTTAGCATTTTCTATCTTTCTGTAATTTGATATTAAAATAGTGATTTAACATTTTAATGTGACATAGTTGACAACACAGGTTTGCTCAATGAAAAGATAATTGCTATAACATTTTAAAATATTTCATTATTGCATTTTTAATAATAAAAACAGTAAAATGCTTTTGCATTTTAGTCTCAGACTAAACTTTAATAATCATTCTTATTCAAATGACAGGATGTGGAACTGTTGAATGTTGTATATATACCCATGAATGATTTAGGGGAACTATGAAATTATATTAAATTTGAAAAATACAGTTTTGTGTAGGGGGGGATAAAAACCCTAATGACTTCACAGGAGAAATATTTATTGGAATATCACGTTACCTTTGTTTGTAGCATAATGGTCTCAGAGGGGCCAAGTGAGATTATTTTGATGGTAAATTTATTACACGGTTTTTAGGGCCTGGGCCTGAGGGATCTTGTTGAAAAGGGTTTTGTGGTCTCAGAAGCTATAAGGAACTTTGGCCTCTGGCACAGTCTCCACAGAGTGAATCTGTGTCCTTGGAGAAACAAAATAGATGCCGCCCAGGGAGGGGAGCAAATGTTTCAGGTTGGTGTCAGCTCACCAAAGAAGGGAGCAAACAGCACATATTTCACTTCTGTCAAAAATGCTGTATTTCCTTCCAGATAGAAACTCCAAAGCATTCTTTGTCTCTTCACATTAAAATATCAGGCTCGAACACAGAGCTACTTGAACTGGAATTCTGGCTCTACCATTTGCTGGCTATTTGATCTTAGAAAGTTACTGGATGCTCTGGAGCCTGTTTCCTCATTTGTAAAATAGAAACGATAATAAGATGTGCCTCCACAGAGTTGTTATGAGGACTGAATGAGGCACTCACTATGTGGCACACAGGTATATACACGGAGCCTTGGCACATGATTAAACTCTCCAACAATGGTAGTCATTATTATTATTGTAAATAAATTCTTTAAAATTTTTTCTAACGTTTATTTTTGAGAGACGGAGAGAGAAAGAGAGAGAGAGGGAGCGAGAGAGAGAGAGAGAGAGAGAGAATGAGCAGGGAAGAGGGGCAGAGAGAGAGGAAGACACAGAATCTGAAGTAGGCTCCAGGCTTTGAGCTGTCAGCACAGAGCATGACACAGGGCTCAAATCCACGAACTGCGAGATCACAACCTGAGCCAAAGTCAGCAGCTTAACCAACTGAGCCACCCAGGCACCCCATAAACTCTTTTTAAAGTCCTGTTTTGTCTGCATGTGTGAGGAACAGAACCATGAAGGCATGACTTGTGAAATAGGGTCTGTATTTTAATGTTCTAAGTTCCAGAATAGAGCCAGCATAAAGGCCAGAGGTGCATGACCTCTCTTGTAGCCACTATACAACCTGGAGGTTTAGAGGAATCAGCCTATACCAGAGAACCTTTCAGACTCATCTCTCACTATTCACATTTCTAGTATGGGTCCCAGGGAGCCCAGAGATTCTAGACTGGTTACAGGACACAATGACCATGTGTCAGAATTTGCCCCACCCCTACCCCCGCACCCCATCCTCCAAAAAAAGTCATTCTCCCAACTGTACTTGCAAGAATTTGCCTAGTTCCTTCCCTCTACTGCTCTTTTCCACACCAAGACCCCCATCCGGAACCGTAGCCTTACCCCAGATCTGTGACCAATCTTGTCCTTACTCAGAGGGAGGTGAAGAATAAGGATAACTTTGATGATTTGACATCAGGACCACCCTGTTGATTTGTGATTGATTTGTTTATTTGTGCCACTTCTAATAATAATAATAACAATAATTAACTTCTTTTAACACTTAGTCTGTGCTAGCCCTGTTCTCAGCACTTCACATATATCAGTTCATTTGCTTCGCACAAAAACCCTATGAGGTAGGCATAAGTAACTTGACCAAGGTCATACAGGTAGTAAGTGACAGAATGGAACTTTGAACCCAGGCAGGCTGGCTGTACAGCCCCACCACTCAATCACTTCCTCCTTAACAAGCTTCCTTTTTATTCCATTACAAAGATCAAGTCTCCAGTTTGTTCTATCTGCCTAAGGGCTGTGGTGATGAGCCACCTGGGGTCTTAGGTCCTCACCACAAACCGCTGGGGACTAAAGCTCTGCCCCTGAGCCCTAAGCCAGTAACTTTGCTCCTTCTACCCAATTTTAGGACTCTCTGCCCTAGATCCCTGCTTGGGATTCTACCTCAAGTCTATCTCCTAACATCTGAGATGCCACCTTTCTGGCAGGGTTCTCTCCATCATCCACTGGGACTTTGGTCTCCAAGCCTCTGCTTATCTACATTGGATGTCTCACATCTGGGGCTGAAGCTCCTCCAGGCATAGATCTGACTAAAGGGCCAAGCTCTGTGCCTGATGTGCCACACTAGGGTAGTTTTTGCAAGGAGTGCTGTGAAAGAAAGTGGCCACATCATTTGCACACCTGCTAATTCTTCTCCCTCCTTCCACAGCTAAGTCTGGAGAGGGCCTTATAAAGAGCCAGCATTTGAGCTTTCTTAAGATATACAGAATGAGGTGAGAATCCCCTAAAAACTTCTCTGTACTAGCACATGTTAAGGTTATTGGTCTGTCCAACAGGTGTGGACAGGTTTCTAACTTTGTAGACAAGAAGAGCAAAGATGACTAAGCCCCTCAAAAGATCAATAAAAAAAAATTCAAGATGACCTGAAGACTGTACCATATTCCTCTGAGTAGGAAAGGGGAATTTAGGATTACCATATGAAAATGATCCACTAGATGCTTTTCAATTTAATACCTAAGATATCAAAATGTCAAGTATCCCACAACGTTTTGCTAGGCCAATTGAAACTAACTGAGCAATAAAATATACCGAAAGCAGTAGGAGAGTTAGGGGACTCCTGAGTCATGAAAGCACATATTTGATGAACAGGTCAAAAAATTCCCCTGTCTAAAAGGCAGAATGTTAAACATTTTGAGAGGTAATAGATTCCCAACCTAGAAGGTGAAAGGGTCACCACCTAAGATAATTAGCCTCCAGAGCAGAATCACACATGTCTCAGGGTCAAGCACATCTCTGACATGAGAGGAAGATCTGGGACATCAGAAGCTGCCTAAAAACTCAAAGGATAGTCTGTAAAACCCTTGGTAAAGGCACGGAAAGTCCTTAAAAAGAAAAAATGCAGGCCTAGTTCATTCAGCAGGGAGGTTGCAGGAAGGTAGAGAAGGTAAAGGTCATGGCAGAGTTGTTAAGATTGGAAATCATAAAAGAAGGTATTTTTAGAAAATTATACTCACCAAAAAATTAAATTCTCTGTAAAGCTAAGAGCACTACAGAGAAAAAAAAAAGTTAAACAACAAGCTAGTTATAAGGGCCTCTCTACCCTGCCCCCTCTCTCTGCCTGGCCTCTGACTTCCCCTTCCTATGTTAGCAGAACTGTCCACTGTATGACTCTAGATTAAACCAGGACCTCCTTACCACTGCAGGAGACGAAAAGCCCCCATAGTCAACTTTTCAACTCCTAGGCAACTAGGATGCTGGCTGTGACAAAAGTTTGGCAACCAGACACTGGCCCAGGACTCTGAATCAGAGACACAGGACAATCCATTTTGGTGGTAGTAGCTGCAAGTCTCCAGGGCCAGTGAGGGCAGAGGTGCTCAGAGTGGCTTTCAGTGCCTAGTGTCAGTGTCAGCAGGGTCCTTACCAGGCAGTTCCTAAGTGTGGTTTGGGCCACAGTTCACCCTGCCTCCCTTGGTGCTGCTCTATTTTCAGAATCCACTTTCCTAGGTTTTCCAGTGATTCTGTGATCTACCAAATATCCTCTCAAAACATTCATTTTCTGCCAGAATAAGCTAGTTACCTTCTGTTGCACACCCTCCAGAACCCCTGACAATACAGTGGGAAACCTACCTGTAGTGTTTGAAGGACAAGAGCAAAATATCCTGAAAATACACATGGTTCTATCAAACCACTAAGGAAAGATGAGTATTCCAATACAAAACAGGGTAAAGAGAATTCACTAAAAAAGGAAATACAAGTGGCCAAAAAACATAGGAAAAGACATTTACCCTCCCATTTCCAAGATGAATATTTTCCAAATACTGTTGAGAAATCATTCTTCCCATATCATATTGACAAAGATTAAGAGTGCCAATACTCAGCATGGTGAGCTTGTGGGTAACAAGTGGTTTGGGGTATATATTGACATAACTGTTCTGTGGGGAGGGGAGACATCTGATATTGTGTATCAAAATTTATTTTATTATTTTTTATAATATTTATTTTTGACAGAGAGAGAGAGAGAGAGAGAGAGTGCACATCGGAGGACAGAGAGAGAGGGAGACAGAAGACCCAATTGAGGGCTTGAACTCACAAATATGAGATCATAACCTAAGCCCAAATGACTGAGCCACCCAGCACCCCCTCACCACCACCCCCGCCCAGGTATCAAAATTTAAAGGGTTCCTTTTGGCCCAGCAATTTTGCTTGTAGGAATCTATTCTGAAAAAAAGGCTATGACCCACGAATCTCAGGTCCTAAATCTCAGGTGTATTAAAATATATAGTTCAGGTGCGCCTGGGTGCCTCAGTCGGTTAAGCCTCTGACTTTGGCTCAGGTCATGATCTTGAGGTTCGTGAGTTTGAGCCCTGCATCAGGCTCTTTGCTGACAACTCAGAGCCTGGAGTCTTTGAATTCTGTCTCCCTCTCTCTCTGCCCCTCCCCTGCTCATGTTCTGTCCCTCTCTCTTTCTTTCTGTCTCTCTCTCAAAAATAAACATTAAAAAAAGTTTTTAATATATAGTTCATAAACTCAAAATAAATTCATAGTTCAAAGTAATTTCAAAATAACTCACACTTGTTGTTTACTTACTGGCGTCAAACACCATGGAAAGGATGGGCTCACAGAATTATATATTAGATCCCTTTTCGTCGTCTTCCCCAATCACTATCCCTGTGCTTTGAAGCTGCACTCCTCAAATACTCTGCCCTAAAGTACTCCTCCTGCCTCTACCCCAAGTAACTCTCCTCTCTTCCTCTGGACCGAGAAGACCAAGAATGTGTCTTCTTCCATGGCAAAGGACCAGGAGATATGGAAGGAAAGAGGTAAAGAATGGTAACATTCACAAATTGATAATCCTTGTTTTAACCCCACCTAACATTAAGTAGAGAAGAGTTTCAAGAACTGTATCTCAACCCCTATCATCCTCCCTCTCACTCCACGCTAGCCACCCTGACTGCTCACTGTTCTTCAGGCCTTTGCACTGCTGTTGCTCTGACCACACTGCAATTCTAGATAAATAAATAGGGCTTGCTTGACCTCCCGTCCCAGTCAGGTCTTTACTCAGATGTCACCGATCTGCCCTGGACACGGACATCCTATTTAAAATAGCAACACGTGTCTCCTCGGTACTTTCTATCCTCCTTCCTGGCTTTATTTTTCTCTGTGGCACTTATAAACTAACATTCACACATTTTACTCATTCATTCATTGCCCATGTCCCTCCTTACCCACTAGAATATAATCTCCCTGAGGGAGATATTTTTGCCTGTTTTGTTCAGTCCTTTATCCCTAGTGCCTAGAAGAGAAGTTGACACACACATACCAGATGCTCGAAAAATATTTGTTAACATTTATACTAAAGAAAAACAGAACACCCTGAGAGTGTTCTGTAAATTGTAGATTAAGTATATTACACTATGTTTACACAATGGGGGTTGCTTAGCACACTGTGGTAGGCAGAATAATGTTGTATTCTGATAATAAGATACCTGATAATAAGATATCTGGCCCTAATTTCTAGACTGTTAAGGTAACCTCATTTGGAGAGGATCTTGAATGTGTGATAACCTTAAGGAATTTGAGAAGGAGAGATTATTCAGGATTACTCAGTGGGGCCTAAATGCTATCACACATAGTGGCTTTACAGGAGAGAGACAGAGGGGGAATAAACATACACACAGAGAAGAAGGTAACATGAAGGCAAAGCAGAGATCTGAAGATTGGAGTGGTGTGGCCACAAGCCAAGGAAAGCCAGCAGCCACCAGAAACTGCTGACACCCTGATTTCCACCCAGTGATACTGATTTTGGCTTTCTGGCCTCCAAAATTGTGAGAGCATATATCGATGCTGCTTTGAGTTAGCCTGTTTGTGGTAACTTGTTAGAGTGACCACAGAAAACCAATACATACTCTTAACTTTTATTTTAATTTAATTTAATTTTTCAAGAGAGAGCATGCAAGAGGGGGAAGGAGCGTGAGAGAGAGAGAGAGAGAGAGAGAGAGAGAGAGAGAGAGAGAGAGAGAATCTTAAGCAGGCTCCATGCTGAGCATGGAGCCCGACATGGGGCTCAATCCTAGGATTCTGGGATCATGACCTGAGCCAAAATCAAGAGCTAGACACTCAGCTGACTGAGCCACCCAGGTGCCTCCCCTCAACGTTTAAATTACTATTTTGGATTGTCCAAGGAATGAAATTCTTTCTACCAGTATAGACAACTCAAGTGTCAAAAATGCCTCAACTCCTTTAATTTTTTAAACTTTTTATTTTGAGATAATTGTAGCTTCATATGCAGCAGTACAAAATAATACAGAGATTTTGTGTATCTCTTACACAGCATATAAGGGAACATCTTATTCTATTTTCACAGTAAGGTCCAGCACTAATGAATATCCTGACTCCGTATTTTGCCTTCTTTAACACTGCTTTGGCTGTTGTTGGTGTGGGTATAGGTAGGCTACAGTTTTTTCTTCTGTGTTTGGCTAGAGTAGAACAGTTATTGTGTAAAAGTTTTGCCTTCCTGGCCGCCC
This sequence comes from Puma concolor, assembly GCF_028749965.1. Taxonomy (NCBI): domain Eukaryota; kingdom Metazoa; phylum Chordata; class Mammalia; order Carnivora; family Felidae; genus Puma; species Puma concolor. The sequence continues at coordinate 95,209,271 of NC_141667.1, forward strand.
CTTTCCTTGTCCTTTGGCTACAGAGAGTAGGCTTTTTGTGGAGCTCTCTTCATCTGTGCTCATTAGTGTTTGGGGGTTGCTGGCTTCTTCAGTTACAAGCCTAGGATACATGTGCATAAGAAACCCAGGGCACTCACCATATTGTTCCTCATATCCTGAGGTCCCTATCAAGTCTACATTCTCTGTGTCTTTTAGAGTCTTCTTATTTTTATATATAATATCGGTGTTTTCAACTGTATTTAGTTGGAGGAATAGGGAAAACTACATCTACTCCAGCTTCGCAGCAGTGGAAAATTCTCAGTATCTTTTTTTAAAATAGATTTTATTTTAAATCATTTTTTTTTTTTTTAGAGAGAGAGAGAGACAAAGAGAGAGCTAGCAGGGTGAGGCAGACGAAGAGAGAGAGAATCTTAACCAGGTTCTATGCCCAGTGCAGAGCCCAATGCAGGGCTTGATCTCACACTCATGAGATTATGACCTGAGCCAAAAGCAAGAGTCAGACGCTTAACCAGTTGAGCCAGCAAGGCACCCTAAATTCTCAGTATCTCTGAGTGTGAACAAGTTCTATTTTATTTGGGGTTTTCCATGTATAGAAAGAATGAAGGAATAAAACATTTGGAAAGCTCCAAAAAGCAGAGAAAGCTACTTCTTTTTAAGCTTTCCAGTCCTATAGTCATGCTGACCCTCTCTTAATACTTCATGCATAGTTTCCTTGTATAACATTATGTTTGCACATATTTTCAGCTATTTCTTGTAAGCCTGATTTCACTGTTAAGTCTTTGGCAAAGAATACATCTTCTATTTCTTTTTTTCAACCTGGTTAACCACATAGGAGGTGTCTAATAATTGTTGATTGAATACATAATAAGAGTATCTACCACAGAACTAGCAATATGGGAGTCTTAGAGAAGTGTACAGGAAAAAAAAAAAAATCACCATGTACTCAAGGACCTTACAGTCTAGCACAAAATGAATTACCCCTGGCATATCTTTTATGTCAGATCCACCAACTTAATTTCGTATGACAGAAATGAAAAGTTTGGTCACTGTACAGGACATGGAACCCAACCCCTATCATACCATGTGGTATTCTGGACTGTTTATAAGTTGACTGGTGCTTGAAAATGATCAAGTCTGGTAGATCTTATAGTTTCATTTGCTCACCCATTTCTTTTTTAGTTTTTGCTCTGGAAAAGGCTCAGATACTCTGTGAAATCTGGAATAGGCAATCCTTACAAAGTTAGCTCTTTACCACACAGTGAGGTATATGTGTAGGCTAATCCATATGTTAGTTCCATAGAATACTTCTGACTAGCCCTGAGAAAGACCAGGGCAGATGCACCTATATGAAAACTTTGCACTTGTATATTATCTAGAAGACTGAATTCTTTCAAGCAATGACTAACAGCTTCAACAGGCTGTCTGAAGTGGACAGAGATGGTCGTAGGTCTCTGGAACCACCATTACTATTGGAACACAGCAGGGATTACGGCCTTCAAAGTTTCTTTCTTAATACCAATACTCCATGGACAATTTAAACTTAGTTTCTCTGAGTCTTTAAGACTGAAATATCTCATCCACCATAGGCTTTAACATGAATGGATAGAGAAACAAAATTATCTTTGCATCTAGAATACAGATAATGCCAGGGCTGAGGCCATCTTTTTCTAATTTTGACTCCTCCTTGACTTTTTTTATAAATTGTTTAACCTCTTTGCACCTTCTCATTGCGATGTCATAAAGATTACCTCTTTACTTGAATGTGGTAAATGAGACGTTTATATCAGCAGAGATTTTTTTGATGTGAGGTACACTCATAAGAAAAAGTACTGTCCTTGGGTTTCTAAACTATAAAGTTTAATCTTCAGTCCCCAGTGTCTGAACTCTTGGTTGATTAATTCATATAAAATCTTCACACTTTCAACAGTTTTCTCCTTTTCATTCCCAATCCAAACCTCAAGGACAATATACAGAAATTAATTTTTGAGTTAGAATGGGAGAAATTGTGTTAAATTCCTTCAGAGAATTAATGTGAAGTTAAATGTAATATTTGCCGACTCTACAATGCTTTTTCTAGTAGTTGTCCTTGCCATTTTCATTTTAATCCTTTATGTGCTTTTACAGCAACTATTTTAATTTAGATTTTCAAGTATTTTACAGTAATGTTAAGTAGAGAGGGGGAAACGGCCAGTGTACAGGGACAATCCAGTTACCTACATTGGTTGAACATTGTTGAGTGGGTTGCATTGTCACCACTGCAACCTGGAATGTGGAGCTTCTAGGTGACTAATATTAAGAGACACTTTCTGTGATGGATAATTCATAGTCCTACAAAAATAATACGGTTAACTGTACTTTTTAATAGCAAAATCTTTGTTCCTCAGATATTTAAGTACATTTAAAGTTGTGATAATCTGAAAGAGTTTGGAAAATTGGTATTTGGCATCCTCTCTCCTCCCCTGGTTCTAATACTGACACTTTTTGAATGAATTGGGTTGTTGAGTTCTAATGATTCGTTTACCATCCCTATGTACCCGCAGAGTATTACAGGGAAAAAAAGTGAAAGGACGAAAATGAAAGTAATTTATAAATTATGAGGGTAGTTTAACGTTATACTCTCTATAATCTTGGAAATCATTGTCATCATCACCAGTGTCAAGTTGCACCTTCACTATTGCCAACTCATTTTCCTTCCTCTCTTTGCTTCAGTCAGTTCAAAATCCTCTGTGAGTAATCTTTCTCTCCCCTCACTCCAGTCTTATCTCCTCCTTCAAAGCCCTCCTCTGTCTTCCAGATTAAGCAACCTCACATCTTTCCAAAAGATTCATTTTCCCCATTATAAGGCTTTTTCCTTGACCATCGCAACAATCTCAAAAATGCCCACTGTCAGCGATGACTGATGGCAGAAACTAATCTCTCTCCCTGTCTGTTGGCTTTGCCTTTCACACATCCCATTCTTCTCAGTGCAAATGCTATTTGCATTGAGAGTTCCAGAGGAGGACTGGCCTCCCTCATCTAATTTATTATCAGTAGTATCATTGCTACTTATGGGTGAGGCACGGTACACATCAACATGTCATGTTTTTGCTCTAGAAAGATGGTATTGAGGACCAGATTCCCTGGGCTGCCCACTGGGGTTGTTTTCTCAGTTAAAGAGAAATGGTGATGAGGCATCACCCTCGCTCTATCTCCTCTTGCCCATAAGCACACATTTAAGAAACAGGATTGTAGGTTCCCTCTGTCACTGTGGGATAGTTTCCCTTTGGCTTCTTTTCACACCCCTTTCCATACCTCTCAGCTCCTGGAATGCCTATGCTAAATACCCCATTTTTCAGAAAGTGGCTGGCTCCAACTTTTGACCTCTGATAATCTAAACTGTAGGTGCTTAAAAGTTATTTGCAGAGTTGAAGCTTATTTAAATGTATTGCAATTCAGAATTTCCCCCAAGTCTTTTTAGCTATCTTTTCTTGCTGTCCGAATGATAACTACTATTTATTGCATAGTCACTATGTAAGAGGCTCTATGCCAGATGTTTTACATATATGTCTTTACAACAATCCTGTCATTTATTCAATCCCTATTTTATGGTACAGGAAATTTGGTATCTGAGAGGCTAAGAAATTTGCACTAGGAAGGGAAAAAAAGAAAGGCAAAGAATAGATTCATATCCAGGCTGCCTTTTCTACTAAACCACTTAGAGACCCCTCCCCTCCAACCAAATTTGGTGCCCCAAACCACAAAAACCTTTTTCCTCCTCCCTAGTTTTCCTATTCTTTATAGTTTTTATTGTAAGGAAAAAAGTAAGACAACTGCCCATCCAAATTAATTTATGCTAAGGTACTGATGACTCTTACCCTTAGAAGAATTTGTCAGGTAAGTTAATCATTAATTTGTGGAACATGTGAGAAAATTATCTTGGTGTAGTGCCTTTCTGTCCTACTTTACACAGCGCGAGTCACCAAAAGCACCTCCACCCAACATTTGCATATGCTCAAGCACACACACATACACACACACACACACACACCTGGAGAACAAGAGGTTAACAATTTGAAGCTTGTTTTGTGCTGACCCAGGATTTAGCCAATTGAGTTAAGTAGTTCCGCATGTATTGACAAACTAAGACCTGAGCCCTGGCTTATACATGGAATTCAAGGTTCATTTTAATATTAGTCTAACTCAAAAAGCTACTGGCATTTCCAATTAACCAGAGACTATAAGACATTTTATGTTCAATACTACAATTTTAGCCACTAGAGAGAAATTATTTGAAAAGAGAACTGCTGAGCGACCTGGCAGAAGAGGTACCGCATCAATAGATGGTCTTTTTTTCCCATGTCTCTCTCTCCCTTTCTGTGACACTTGCCAGACCCCTCTGAAGCCCTTTGAAATTTTTGAAATCATATATGTTAAGGCTATATAATTAGAATCTGATCATGTCCTATATCTCTTTGAAAACTTTTACTTTAAATTACACAAGGAATACATAAATACAGTCTCTGTTAAAAAAAAAAAGCCTAAAATACAGAAATATAGAGAATTAAAAATAAAATTATTTGTCATCTTCATTCCTATTTCATTGCTTTCCCCCAAATAAATCAGTATGCATAGTTTGGTATATAGCCTGTCTGGACATTTTTCTATCATTTATGTGCAGTTAATTTATACACAGATGTATTTCTTTTTATGTGACTGAATTTATACTAAATATAATCTGAAATTTACTTTGTTTAGTGTATCAGTGTATTCATGCTTATATGTTCTCAGTCAAGTCTTTTAATCTCTTAAGCCTCAGTTTCTTCCTTCTGTCTGCTGTAAAAAGGACAGGCTCACATTGGCAACGGCTCTTGAAAGCTAATTGTGTGCATCTATTCCCAACTCCTTGTTCACATGTCAGGTTGGAAGCCTGAAGTTGACCTTGGCTGAAGTATTTACACCATGGATATCGGCAAATACTACAAATTAGGGTTCCCCTAGGCCAACATGCCAACCTTAACCTCCTGACGTTCATGAGCATGGCTAACGCTAATCCCTCCCTCTCCACTTCTGATGAACACTACATTACTATTCCAATTCAAATTTGGTTCTTCCCCTTCCACTACATCTCTTCCCCTCCCCCACCTGCCCTTATCTCCTCAGATACCTGCTTTTTTCCCTCACCCTTCCCAAATGCCCTGGGGTAGGGGAAGAAGAGAAATGCAAACAGAAACCTGTAATGTAATGCCAACCACACTTGATCGAATATATTTTACAACGTGAATTAAGCAAAATCTTCTATTAATCCAATAGAGGTGTTTATGAGAAAAGCAGGTACCTGGATCATCAAATCACCATTCTTCATAGGAAAGAAGTAATTAGGGTGTACACTGCTTCGCACAGGCAGTAGATTAAAGTGGTGTAGTTATTCTGGGGCTTGATGTCCTGTTCTACAATATAAGTCACATCCATTTGACTCGCCTGGACGAATTCCTCTCTGATTGTTAAGCATTTGCCATTGTGCAACTGCTTACGCTATAAGTTGTTAGGAAGATTCTATTAAATGCTATATACACCATGCCTGACACACAGGAGGTGTTCAACAATATGTTAATTTCTTTACCGTTTAGGTGAGGCACAGCTGGTTACTGACAAAGCAGAGATGAGGGTCTAGGGCCTCTGACTCACAGGTAGAAGTACTTCTATAAAAACAGTAGTTCTCAAAATGTGGTCCAAAGAGTCCTGTGCAAGTCTTCCCTTTTCCAGCTACATATTAGTGTGAGGTTAGGTTTTCTTTATATACTTTAATCAAAACATAGCACAGCAGGTCAAATGCAGAAGCAGATATGATAATCCTACCATCTTCTATTAACTCAAGCATTAAAGCGACTTGCAAAAATGTAAAAGAGTGCCACTCTTCTCACCAATTATTTTTGTTTTGGAAAACAGTTGTTTTTCATAATATGTTATCTATGGCTAACATATTTGTTAGCATTATTATTTTGAAATAAATTCAAAAATATATTTTTAATGTCTCATTTTCATTTCTAATATGATACACATATTTCTGTAAGGTATAGTATCAAGAGATATGGCCCTGCAAACAAGCTTTTTTACATTCTTAATTTTTAAGAGTGTAAATGGGTCCTGAATGCAAACAAATTGAGAACAACCATATGAAACTACCCTCTCCCCCCAAAATAGTACAATGTTTCTGTGTGTCTAATAAGGGGAGGGAATTACAACCATGATCAATCTTTAAACACTTGAATAACTTGAAATGTGTTAGAATATAACATTTTGAATCTGGGAATTCTGGAAGAATGCCAGAATTGGGAAACAGTTGGATTAAGGTTGGTATGTTGGGGAAGGCCACCTCTGGCTGTATAGAAGATATGATGAATTAACCATGGCTGGGCCATAGCATACCCAGATATTTACTCAAACGTTATTCAAGACGATTCTGTGAGGGTGTTTTTGGATGAAAATTACGTTTAGATTGCCAGACTTTGAGTAAAGCAATTGCCCTCCATAATATGGGTAGACCTCATCTGCATCGCACAACCCAACAATCAGTTGAAAGCCTGAACAGAATGAAAGACTGATCTCCCAAGAGCAAGAAGGAATTCTGCCAGCACACAGCCTTCAACTATAACATTGGCTGTTCCCCAGGTCTCCAGCCCAGTGGTCCACCCTACAGATTTTGGACATGCCCGCCTCCATAATCATGTAAACAAATTCCTTAAAATAAATCTCAATCTCAATCTCTCTTCCCTTCCCTTCCCTTCCCTTCTCTTCTCTTCTCTTCTCTTCTCTTCTCTTCTCTTCTCTTCTCTTCTCTTCTCTCTCTCTCTTTTCTCTCTCTCTCCTATCAGTTCTATTTCTCTGGAGAACCTGATAAAAAGAAAACCTCAGGCCGCAAATGGCTTCATTTGGGCCAAGGCCCCAAACTGGGGCTTCATACCTAACCTAATTGCAGTTTCAACCTCCCCTAGAAATGTAGTCTTAACTGGTCAGTCAAGAATTTTCTGATCAGCAGGGTGTAGTCAACCCCCCAAAGGAAATCTGCATGATAAGATTCCCCTCTTTCCTCTAAGGGATGGGACCTGGCCTGGAACAATCCTTCTTGCCCCACCCTCCTTCTATAAAAACCTTCCATTTTATACAACTGCTCAGAGCTCCCTTCTACTTGCTAGATGGGGTGCCGCCAGATTTATAAATCATTTAATAAAGGCAGTGAGATCTTAAAATTTACTCAGTTGAATTTTTCTTTTTTTTAATAACTCTGACCAATACAACAGTAAAGTGGGGGACAGATTGAAGCATAATGACCTAGTGGGTTGAGGCCTGTCAGTTCCTGTTAGACAGGCAAGCTTCGGTGCTGAGAGGATAGAGGCATCTTTATCTCAGTTGCTTCAGGGTCAGGTGTGCCCTGTAGGCAAGCCAGACTAAGGGTCCTTTACCCCTGCCACTCCCCCACCAACTGCTATGCCACATTAAGGGATTAAATTAAGGTTCCTTGAAGTCCCTTGATCCTGTTGGAAATTTCTTAAAGAAAAAAATTACATTAAAAAATATTACACATTAAATATATATAATAAACTAAATTAAATTGTGTATAATATATTTTATATATTGCATAATATATATAATTTTATATATTATATATAATGTATATAATATAATATATATATTATATATATCCCCCACAGGAACACTTCTGTGAGAATGGGTTTAATGTGCGGTGTCACTTATTTTACATGCTATCAGAATCTTGTCAGGGGGGTTGGGGGGTTGGGTTGAGAAAGGAACATAAGGACAACCACATGCTCAAAGAGAGGACTGTTACCAGGTTCTGACAAGGGAGCAGAGCAGGGAGGCAGGGGGCTTAGGAACAGACATTTTTTTTTTTACCCTTTTCAATCATGCTTACAGTTGGTTAGCCCTGCCTGTGCCCATGCAGATTAATTTGGTATGGTATACTTGTGTTTTGTTTTGTTTTTCATCTGAATATGCTGGGGCTAGTTTCCTGGAGGATTCATCAGTTGAGATATCTTAGACTCTTGGTCATGAGCCATAAAACACACTTGACCTGAGTATGATATAAATACCTTCCACCCCATTGATGTATTGATTTGTTTTCATTTTGCTGTCTCTATGTACCATATACATCCATAACCCAGCCTACGTTCCCAGAGACAAAGGGCTAGCTTAGAGCAACTCTTTGAGCAATATTAAGAACCCAAAATGGGAAAGACTTCATATTTATCCAGTACCTAAAATTTGGCAGACAATTTAAATATTAAGCATATTCAGTATGTTTAATAGATATGGAAACTGAGGCTCTGACAGATTACATGTTTAATGTAGAATGTTATTTTATTTTTTTTTTTTTTTTTTTTTTTTGTTTTTTTTTTTTTGTTTTTTTTTTTTTTTTATTTATATATGAAATTTATTGTCAAATTGGTTTCCATACAACACCCAGTGCTCATCCCAAAAGGTGCCCTCCTCAGTACCCATCACCCACCCTCTCCTCCCTCCCACCCCCCATCAACCCTTAGTTTATTCTCAGTTCTCAACAGTCTCTTATGCTTTGGCTCTCTCCCACTCTAACCTCTTTTTTTTTTTTTTTTTGTTCCCCTCCCCCATGGGTTTCTCTTAAGTTTCTCAGGATCCACTTAAGAGTGAAACCATATGGTATCTGTCTTTCTCTGTATGGCTTATTTCACTTAGCATCACACTCTCCAGTTCCATCCACGTTGCTACAAAAGGCCATATTTCATTTTTTCTCATTGCCACGTAGTACTCCATTGTGTATATAAACCACAATTTCTTTATCCATTCCTCAGTTGATGGACATTTAGGCTCTTTCCATAATTTGGCTATTGTTGAGAGTGCTGCTATGAACATTGGGGTACAAGTGCCCCTATGCATCAGTACTCCTGTGTCCCTTGGATAAATTCCTAGCAGTGCTATTGCTGGGTCATAGGGTAGGTCTATTTTTAATTTTCTGAGGAACCTCCACACTGCTTTCCAGAGCGGCTGCACCAATTTGCATTCCCACCAACAGTGCAAGAGGGTTCCCGTTTCTCCACATCCTCTCCAGCATCTATAGTCTCCTGATTTGTTCATTTTGGCCACTCTGACTGGCGTGAGGTGATATCTGAGTGTGGTTTTGATTTGTATTTCCCTGATAAGGAGCGACGCTGAACATCTTTTCATGTGCCTGTTGGCCATCCGGATATCTTCTTTAGAGAAGTGTCTATTCATGTTTTCTGCCCATTTCTTCACTGGGTTATTTGCTTTTCGGGTGTGGAGTTTGGTGAGCTCTTTATAGATTTTGGATACTAGCCCTTTGTCCGATATGTCATTTGCAAATATCTTTTCCCATTCCGTTGGTTGCCTTTTAGTTTTGTTGGTTGTTTCCTTTGCTGTGCAGAAGCTTTTTATCTTCATAAGGTCCCAGGAATTCACTTTTGCTTTTAATTCCCTTGCCTTTGGGGATGTGTCGAGTAAGAGATTGCTACGGCTGAGGTCAGAGAGGTCTTTTCCTGCTTTCTCCTCTAAGGTTTTGATGGTTTCCTGTCTCACATTCAGGTCCTTTATCCATTTTGAGTTTATTTTTGTGAATGGTGTGAGAAAGTGGTCTAGTTTCAACCTTCTGCATGTTGCTGTCCAGTTCTCCCAGCACCATTTGTTAAAAAGACTGTCTTTTTTCCATTGGATGTTCTTTCCTGCTTTGTCAAAGATGAGTTGGCCGTACGTTTGTGGGTCTAGTTCCGGGGTTTCTATTCTATTCCATTGGTCTATGTGTCTGTTTTGGTGCCAATACCATGCTGTCTTGATGATGACAGCTTTGTAGTAGAGGCTAAAGTCTGGGATTGTGATGCCTCCTGCTTTGGTCTTCTTCTTCAAAATTACTTTGGCTATTCGGGGCCTTTTGTGGTTCCATATGAATTTTAGGATTGCTTGTTCTAGTTTCGAGAAGAATGCTGGTGCAATTTTGATTGGGATTGCATTGAATGTGTAGATAGCTTTGGGTAGTATTGACATTTTGACAATATTTATTCTTCCAATCCATGAGCAGGGAATGTCTTTCCATTTCTTTAAATCTTCTTCAATTACCTTCATAAGCTTTCTATAGTTTTCAGCATACAGATCCTTTACATCTTTGGTTAGATTGATTCCTAGGTATTTTATGCTTCTTGGTGCAATTGTGAATGGGATCAGTTTCTTGATTTGTCTTTCTGTTGCTTCATTGTTAGTGTATAAGAATGCAACTGATTTCTGTACATTGATTTTGTATCCTGCAACTTTGCTGAATTCATGTATCAGTTCTAGCAGACTTTTGGTGGAGTCTATCGGATTTTCCATGTATAATATCATGTCATCTGCAAAGAGCGAAAGCTTGACTTCATCTTTGCCAATTTTGACGCCTTTGATTTCCTTTTGTTGTCTGATTGCTGATGCTAGAACTTCCAGCACTATGTTAAACAACAGCGGTGAGAGTGGGCATCCCTGTCGTGTTCCTGATCTCAGGGAAAAAGCTCTCAGTTTTTCCCCGTTGAGGATGATGTTAGCTGTGGGCTTTTCATAAATGGCTTTTATGATCTTTAAGTATGTTCCTTCTATACCGACTTTCTCAAGAGTTTTTATTAAGAAAGGGTGCTGGATTTTGTCAAAGGCCTTTTCTGCATCGATTGACAGGATCATATGGTTCTTCTCTTTTTTTTTGTTAATGTGATGTATCACGTTGATTGATTTGCGAATGTTGAACCAGCCCTGCATCCCAGGAATGAATCCCACTTGATCATGGTGAATAATTCTTTTTATATGCCGTTGAATTCGATTTGCTAGTATCTTATTGAGAATTTTTGCATCCATATTCATCAGGGATATTGGCCTGTAGTTCTCTTTTTTTACTGGGTCTCTGTCTGGTTTAGGAATCAAAGTAATACTGGCTTCATAGAATGAGTCTGGAAGTTTTCCTTCCCTTTCTATTTCTTGGAATAGCTTGAGAAGGATAGGTATTATCTCTGCTTTAAACGTCTGGTAGAACTCCCCTGGGAAGCCATCTGGTCCTGGACTCTTATTTGTTGGGAGATTTTTGATAACGGATTCAATTTCTTCGCTGGTGATGGGTCTGTTCAAGCTTTCTATTTCCTCCTGATTGAGTTTTGGAAGAGTGTGGGTGTTCAGGAATTTGTCCATTTCTTCCAGGTTGTCCAATTTGTTGGCATATAATTTTTCATAGTATTCCCTGATAATTGTTTGTATCTCTGAGGGATTGGTTGTAATAATTCCATTTTCATTCATGATTTTATCTATTTGGGTCATCTCCCTTTTCTTTTTGAGAAGCCTGGCTAGAGGTTTGTCAATTTTGTTTATTTTTTCAAAAAACCAACTCTTGGTTTCATTGATCTGCTCTACAGTTTTTTTAGATTCTATATTGTTTATTTCTGCTCTGATCTTTATTATTTCTCTTCTTCTGCTGGGTTTAGGCTGCCTTTGCTGTTCTGCTTCTATTTCCTTTAGGTGTGCTGTTAGATTTTGTATTTGGGATTTTTCTTGTTTCTTGAGATAGGCCTGGATTGCAATGTATTTTCCTCTCAGGACTGCCTTTGCTGCGTCCCAAAGCGTTTGGATTGTTGTATTTTCATTTTCGTTTGTTTCCATATATTTTTTAATTTCTTCTCTAATTGCCTGGTTGACCCACTCATTCGTTAGTAGGGTGTTCTTTAACCTCCATGCTTTTGGAGGTTTTCCAGACTTTTTTCTGTGGTTGATTTCAAGCTTCATAGCGTTGTGGTCTGAAAGTATGCATGGTATGATTTCAATTCTTGTAAACTTATGAAGGGCTGTTTTGTGACCCAGTATATGATCTATCTTGGAGAATGTTCCATGTGCACTCGAGAAGAAAGTATATTCTGTTGCTTTGGGATGCAGAGTTCTAAATATATCTGTCAAGTCCATCTGATCCAATGTCTCATTCAGGGCCCTTGTTTCTTTATTGATCGTGTGTCTAGATGATCTATCCATTTCTGTAAGTGGGGTGTTAAAGTCCCCTGCAATTACCACATTCTTATCAATAAGGTTGCTTGTGTTTATGAGTAATTGTTTTATATATTTGGGCGCTCCGGTATTCGGCGCATAGACATTTATAATTGTTAGCTCTTCCTGATGGATAGACCCTGTCACTATTATATAATGTCCTTCTTCATCTCTTGTTACAGCCTTTAATTTAAAGTCTAGTTTGTCTGATATAAGTATGGCTACTCCAGCTTTCTTTTGGCTTCCAGTAGCATGATAAATAGTTCTCCATCCCCTCACTCTCAATCTAAAGGTGTCCTCAGGTCTAAAATGAGTCTCTTGTAGACAGCAAATAGATGGGTCTTGTTTTTTTATCCATTCTGATACCCTATGTCTTTTGGTTGGCGCATTTAATCCATTTACATTCAGTGTTATTATAGAAAGATATGGGTTTAGAGTCATTGTGATGTCTGTATGTTTTATGCTTGTAGTGATGTCTCTGGTACTTTGTCTCACAGGGTCCCCCTTAGGATCTCTTGTAGGGCTGGTTTAGTGGTGACAAATTCCTTCAGTTTTTGTTTGTTTGGGAAGACCTTTATCTCTCCTTCTATTCTAAATGACAGACTTGCTGGATAAAGGATTCTCGGCTGCATATTTTTTCTGTCTAGCACACTGAAAATCTCGTGCCAATTCTTTCTGGCCTGCCAAGTTTCAAAAGAGAGATCAGTCACGAGTCTTATAGGTCTCCCTTTATATGTGAGGGCACGTTTACCCCTTGCTGCTTTCAGAATTTTCTCTTTATCCTTGTATTTTGCCAGTTTCACTATGATATGTCGTGCAGAAGATCGATTCAAGTTACGTCTGAAGGGAGTTCTCTGTGCCTCTTGGATTTCAATGCCTTTTTCCTTCCCTAGTTCAGGGAAGTTCTCAGCTATTATTTCTTCAAGTACCCCTTCAGCACCTTTCCCTCTCTCTTCCTCCTCTGGGATGCCAATGATGCGTATATTATTTCTTTTTAGTGTATCACTTAGTTCTCTAATTTTCCCCTCATATTCCTGGATTTTTTTATCCCTCTTTTTCTCAGCTTCCTCTTTTTCCATAACTTTATCTTCTAGTTCACCTATTCTCTCCTCTGCCTCTTCAATCCGAGCCGTGGTGGTTTCCATTTTGTTATGCATTTCGTTTAAAGCGTTTTTCAGCTCCTCGTGACTGTTCCTTAGTCCCTTGATCTCTGTAGCAAGAGATTCTCTGCTGTCAGCTATACTGTTTTCAAGCCCAGCGATTAATTTTATGACTATTATTCTAAATTCACTTTCTGTTATATTATTTAAATCCTTTTTGATCAGCTAGAATGTTATTTTAAAAAGCATTTCCTGGGGTGTGTGGGTGGCTCACTTGGTTGAGCATCCAACTCCTGATTTCTGCTGAGGTACGGTTTCATTGTTTGTGAGATAGAGCCCCGTGCTGGCCTCTGTGCTGACAGCCTGGAGTCTGTTGGGGTTCTCTCTCTCTCCTGTCTCTCTGCCCCTCTGCAGTTCTCTCTCTCTCTCTCTCTCAAAATAAATAAATAAACGTTTAAAATAAATACAAGAATAAAAAGCATTTCCTGCTGTCTCTATTTCTTGGTAAGTTAGGGGTTTACTGTTGCTTGGTCTGTCTTCTGGAAGCTCTAATGCCATCAAGAGATGAGAGATGAGACTGAGGCTGTCCAGCCTAAGGAAGGGAGGAGGAGCACAAGAAAGGGAGAAGCAGGTAAAAGGGGAGGGAAGAGGGGACATAACCCCCCCCCCCAAATAGACACTTTGAAACTGAAAATGCTGAGTAGGGTTTAATGTACTATTTTAACTTTTTCCCTACTTCTGAGTGGCAATGGGAGCTAGAAACTAAGTCATCAGTATTTTTCAAACTTCTTTGATTACTACACTACCCACAATAAGCAATATATTTGACATTGTGACAGTAAACCTATCTGAAACAAGTCTCATGCAACAACACTTAACCCTTACCATATGCAAAACAAAACAAAAAAACTGTTATTTTCTATTCAATTCTTTTTTAAAAAATGATTGTCAAGCCTATAAATTGATTTCATGACCCATTAATGATCACCAATCTTAGAAAAACACAGTTATTGAAAAGTTATTTTTTGACCAACTTAAGCAGTTTGCTCAAGGCCATGTAGTGTAAATGGTAGATCTGGGATATTCTCCATGTTTATTATGCTGAGTGTGAATGAGCCTCAGGGAGAAGTCCCACCTGGCATTCAGAGATACCCGAGACAAAACCAGTTCCTCATCTCACAGACTTTCCCAGTTCGCAGGGGTTATACACTTTATCCTCTCACTACTAGGATCCCATCTGCTTTTAGCTACAAAATGTTTCTTCCTAGACAAATTAGGGAACTACAGAGCTGCAAGCAAAATCTGAAGAACTTTAATCAGGAATTATCAAACAGAATAAAATAAAAGGACATTTTCCCCATTGCAAAGGGTACTTCCCATGTAGTTGTGCCTTTGTTGAGGAGTAAAATATAACATTAACCAAGTTGAAGGAGGATAGGAGGTAAACTCTTCCCTCTGAGCCACCAAATTCCACACCCAGCCAATCCAGTCTCCATTAGGATAAGGATGATGGATGATGGGAAGCCCTGACAAAAAAGGGGCAATCTTCCCTTCTAAGCTCTGTACCTTCTTGGCAGCTTTTCCCCCCTCTTTCTTTATTTCCTTCACATTTTTCAACTTGTAAATTTTACTTTGGGGTAGTCTATAATGTTGAAGGAAAAAATGAAAACCAAAAACCCTCTCTTTCCATGAGGCAGGTGAATGATACTTCTTAGGGGGAAAGCCTGGTTGCCCAGGAATGTGACTTCCCAAGCATCTCCTTTGCCCAAGTTGAAGTCTTTATTCTCAATGTACACATTCCTTTCCCTGTAGAGTATTTCTAGGCTATGGTGATTCCTTTGGGGAAGATCTAGAATAAACCTGATCTGAAATCCTCCTCATACTTTCAGTTCTCATCTGTTCTGCTACCTCTCTTAGATTCCTTTCATTCCTCCTGCTGGAATAGGGCTGGGGCTGTCTTGACAAAGCTGTCAGCTCCTAATATGCCAAGCCCTGAGTCATCTGGCCCTGCATGTTGCTTTCTTGCTCAGGCTTTGAGCTAGTCACTCTGGTCTTCCAGTAGTGTTTGGAACAAAATGAGCCCTTTTCTGCCTCAGAGGCTTTGCGTAAGTTCCACTTCTTGTAAAGCCTATACATTGGTTCTTCACATAGATAGCTCCTTATCCTCCTTTGGGGCTCAGCTTAAATATCACATTCTCAGAGTTTCCTCTATCATCTCCTCTAAAATAGGTCTCCTCACTTCTCTAAAGAAGACATCCAGATGGCCAACAGGCACATGAAAAGATGCTCAACATCACTTCTCATCAGGGAAATACAAATCAAAACCCACACTCAGATATCACCTCACGCCAGTCAGAGTGGCCAAAATGAACAAATCGGGAGACTATAGATGCTGGAGAGGATGTGGAGAAACGGGAACCCTCTTGCACTGTTGGTGGGAATGCAAACTAGTGCAGCCACTCTGGAAAACAGTGTGGAGCTTCCTCAAAAAATTAAAAATAGACCTACCCTATGACCCAGCAGTAGCACTGCTAGGAATTTACCCAAGGGATACAGGAGTACTGATGCATAGGGGCACTTGTACCCCAATGTTTATAGCAACACTCTCAACAATAGCCAAATTGTGGAAAGAACCTAAATGTCCATCAACTGATGAATGGATAGAGAAATTGTGGTTTATATACACAATGGAGTACTACGTGGCAATGAGAAAGAATGAAATATGGCTCTTTGTAGCAACGTGGATGGAACTGGAGAGTGTGATGCTAAGTGAAATAAGCCATACAGAGAAAGACAGATACCATATGGTTTCACTCTTATGTGGATCCTGAGAAACTTAACAGAATCCCATGGGGGAGGGGAAGGAAAAAAAAAAAAAAAAGAGGTTAGAGTGGGAGAGAGCCAAAGCATAAGAGACTCTTAAAAACTGAGAACAAACTGAGGGTTGATGGGGGGTGGGAGGGCAGGGAGGGTGGGTGATGGGTATTGAAGAGGGCATCTTTTGGGATGAGCACTGGGTATTGTATGGAAACCAATCTGACAATAAATTTCATGTATTAAAAAAAAAGTGATTTTAAAAAGAATAAAGAAAAAAAAATAAAATAGGTCTCCTTTGTTCTTCCCTATCCTGGCCCTTGGTTTCATGATACCAATCATAATTTGTTAATAGTTTACTTAATTG
The DNA here is from genome assembly GCF_028749965.1 of Puma concolor. NCBI lineage: Eukaryota > Metazoa > Chordata > Mammalia > Carnivora > Felidae > Puma > Puma concolor. The sequence goes on from NC_141667.1 coordinate 95,225,579, forward strand.
TCTTTGTGTCTTCCTCCTCCACTATAAAAAAGTGTCCAAAGACATAACCAATTCTATGAAGTAGACCCCATCCCCTCCTGCCCCACTCCCACACACATACATTAGGAAATCTCATTTGTCTTGCAGTGAAGATAGTGTTGGCAACCTTCAACAAAGTGAGCTCTTTGCCAGGCTCTTCTTTCTCCCCAACTAAAGGCATCCATTCACTCATTCATTCACTCATCCAGTCAACAGATATTTACTGAGCTCCTACTTACTTTACTGCAGACACTGGGACAGTGATGGACAAGGCGGTTCTTGCTCATTTCTCCACGCTACACTAGCCACAATGCTCATTTTCAAGTGCATTTCTCTGCTAAAAATCTTCATCAGCTTCCACACGCCTTCTGGATGAAATCTGATCCAGCAGTTCAGGTCTTCTGTGACCTGACCTCTCTCTCCTCCCCAAACACATCTTTTGGTGTTGTCTCCTGACCTAGGCTCGTGGTAAACTAACTACAGGAGCTCCTCTGGAAGGAAAACAGGTAGCAACAACAAAGATCCCCTGGGCTTGCTTTTTCTACTTCTCTCTTGCAATTTCTCTAGCTACCCATCCCCTCACCCCTCCACGCACACAAGGCCTGGGACAATCACTTACAACAATGGGTTCTAGGCAGCTCATGGAGAATCTCAGCAGGTATATTTCTCTGCTTGTTGGGTCAGACAGCCTTTTGCTACTACCTGCCAGGTTGTGAGATTTTTCTAATTGAGATCTCAGTCCCAGAGCAGCAGGTCAGGGGTTGAGTTGGCCCTATAACTCTAGGGCAGATCTCCATAAAGGAACTCCACTTTGCCAGGTCACTCTGTGGCTGGTGGTGTCAAAAATGGCATGAACTTCACTTGCTCCAAGGATACTAAATGTCTACCAAGTGCTAAAGAAGAGAATGCCAAGAGTTACAAACCTAAGAGCTTTGTTACAAAGAAGCTTTTCCTCTGGAAAAAAGCAGCACCTTTAATTCATGCCTTATTAGAAGGGCCAGAGAAAAGGGGAATTTAAGTTTCTGCAAGTTAACATTTATTTCTTACTTTTCATCCCATGTCTCTTCTGGATTGCCACTATAGACCATTATAGCACTTTCCCCTTTTCATTTTGTGCTACTGGGGACTTGGTTTTATTTATTTTTCTTGTGGGAATATCATGAACAAAGGACTAAGAAGGAAGGAAATTCTTCAGCTTTTCTGGAAACTTGCTATGGCTTGTCTTTTAAATACTTTATGCTTCAGTTTCTTCATCTATAAAATGGAGAATTAGCAAAATTAATGAACCTTTGTCTTTCATAAAATGTCTTATAGGATAGGTGCTGTGCAAGTAATATGCTATGGAATGATAGCATTTTGTTAGTGTTTATAAACATAATTTGAATTTTCCACTAATTGGAATTAATCCTGTTTATAAGGAAAGACCTTTCCAATTAAATCACTGGTGTGAAACTTTGGGTGGCTGAAGCCTTCATTCTGCTTTACTTCTAATAAAATGGGTTCCTACTCTATTTTGGGTAAATTCTTAATTTGGATCTTCCTTTGGTCACTTTCAGTGAAGAAGTCTCACTTTTTATTTAGTCTCTCTAAATACTCTTATCTGTATTTGAAAATTTTCTTTGATATTATGCCTCATTATTGAAAATAATTTTACAGCTGAAGGTTAACAGCAAGTTTATTCAAGGTAATGCTACTGTGTGCTTTAAGATCTTAAAATGAAAACAAATAACCTTTCATTAAGTCACTATTATAGTAAATTATATTTTATTTTCATACTGGACTTATGATGTTCCTTGTTCTTAATTAAAATTATTTTGAATACTATTAGCCAAAATGGTAATGAACTACAAACCTATTCATGCTTTTAATTTTGTCATAAGTAAATATTCACCTGGTTCTAACGCTGACTTGTTTTAATGCTATTTCCCCAATTACAAGCCTTTTAACCCATGTAGAGGCTTTTTTTCTCTTGAAAAGTAGAAGATTTTTCAACACTCCTTAAATCTAAATCTGTTACTTTCCAAATACTGTTAGTCGCTGAAGCCATACATATATTATATAACCTGGAGTATCAATTTGTCCATTTCTAAGTGTCAAAAAAAATTACCTACACAGTGGGTCAGAGTATGTCCTGACCTCCTGTGGCCTATTTACTAACTTTATGGCTTTGGGATACCTTGAATTTAAACCCATTTGGCTTTGGATCCAGGCAATTCATTGCAGATGGGAACGACCACTGATTTCTTTTGACTCGAGAAGATTATTGGGCCAAAAAAAAAAAAAAAAAAAAAAAGGGGGGGTTCTAGATTATCCCTCCCCCATCTTAAAATGAGAAGTTCCAAAGAACTCAGGGAAAGGTACAAGCTCTCCTCTACGAAACTCTTCCTGTTTCCCAGGTACCATGCTAAATTGATTAAAATCCTGGGAGTGTATTTTTATAATGATATTTAAGGTATTTAGTCTACAACCGTCAATTAGTAAGGTCTTAATAAGTAATAGCCACCCTTCTCTGAATCTCTGGGATTGGTACAAACTTGAACTAGGTTCTCTAGGATATCTCTAAATCAAGATGGTAGTTCAAACTCAGTCTAAACAAAATTGATTTCATGCCTCAAATAATCTCCCTGTAAATCTTTATGGCTGGGATGCTATAGATTTAAGCAAAAGTCTGAATGGCCCATAACCAGGTAAGGTTCCTTAGTCCATTGTCTCTTTGCTAGATAACTACGGAAATACATGTGTCTGAAGTTAACTAATATTAACTATTTAGCATGGTAGATGGCTTGAAAATGCTTAACACATATTAGTGTTTTCTTTTGTTCCTTCTTTTGAGAGGATTTGAAGTATAAGAAAGCTAGGGAATATGTAGCAGGAACATGACCAATAGACCCCACATCAGGCAAAAGGTATTTAGCTTCATTTTCCCTCAGAGAGCAGAAGAATCCCAACATACATATCTGCTAGCTGCCACCCAACTGTGCTATACTAGATGTGGGAAGAAGAACAATACTGAGTATAAAACTGCCCCAGTGCAAAGTCTGGGGTACTGAAGATCAGAAATCCTGCAAAACAACAACAAAAAAAGTCGGAAATGTGTGATTCTGAACAGTAATTTTATGCAGTCTGAGAACAAAAGGAATTGAGGAATAAATACTGCTACAATTGCCCCCGCATAAAGCCTTCTGCATAGTCCTTACAGTTACTTTCAAGTCATTTATAAACACTGATGGTGTGAGATAAAATCCACTCAAACCAAATATATTAATCAGTCATATAGAATTTATTAGTTTGGAAGGGAGATCAAGGAAGGTTTTACACTGTACCTTGGACATCATACACTGTCATAAACCCTTTTTCCCTTTTGCCTCTCTGTCTGCATCTGTGTGGCATGACCCATGATGCGTTAGACCCACACCACAGCAGACCTCCTTTTCTTTTCTGACCTACTGTCCCAATGTAATATAATGCTCAGGCTTCCAAACTCCACCCTTCCTTTCCCAATCTCATAATTGCTTTAGAAATAGCCATTTCACCAAATTTCTCCACTTTCTCCAATCTTGCCTAGCCACATGCAGTACTTAGCACAACATAACTCTTCAAAAAAACACTGAGCTATGCATGGTTGTATGATAGGCTGGGTGGGTTTATCTCTCAAGATGTAATCAAGCGAGCCAGCTGATCCTTGCTGAATCCTGTCTCCTCAGGGAGGATAGATCTACATGATCTAAAGACAACTTTGGGTTACTAGTACCTTCAAATTACAGGCTCTTAGGAGCCTAACTTGCTTGGAAGTCAATAGAGAGACTCGGGAAGATGTATACTTTAAAAAATGTATAATAACCATATGCTGATTTCCCTTTTGTTCTCTTTGAACTTCCTAAATCACAAAACTCTTTACACAAAAGTACCACCTAGGAAACAACTTAATAAAGCCCCTATTATGCATTTTCTCCCAAAGTCCCTTTATGAGTGGACCATCAACTGAGATCTTTTCTTTGACCCCTTCTTCAGGAAGCCCTGCATACTCTCCAGCAGGGACCTTGCACCTACCCCATATCAGGCTTGAAAGAGTGTGTATAGCAAAGCAAACCTCTTCGTACAAAGGAACTCTTACCAGCTGGCAAGAAGATAGTGTTTTCTCCGTGTTTCACATCCTATATTATTTGAAAGGTAGTATCATGTTTATCGAATTTAAGCATGTAGATTCAGATTCATCTTTTCAACAGACAATTAGTAAGGGTCTCTTACCTACCAAGCAATGGGCTAGAAGCTGGGGCTATAGCAATGAGCAAGTCACAGTACCTGCCCTCAATGAGATTATTGTCTATTATGGAAGAAGGAAAAGAAAATACATATTTCAACTCAGAGTGGTAAGTGTGATATTGGGGGATATATTGGTTGTTATGAGAACACTTTCAAGGGGCATCTGGGTTGCTCAGTTGGGCTTTACACTGGTTGGTGTGGGGCCTGTTTGGGATTCTCTCCCTCTCCCTCTGCCTCTCTCTCTCTCTCTCTCTCTCAAAATAAATAAATAAACATTAAAAACAAACAAAAAAAAAGAGAACACTTTCAAGAGTCCTACCACCCCATTTTGAGGGAGAAAGTCTAGGAAGGCTTTCCAGAAAAAGTGACATTAGCACCAACCAGCCAAATGAACAGTGTTTAGCGAAGGAAGAGGGTGAAGGCCGCATTCCATTAACCAAACAACAGGCCCAAAACCCAGGAGGAGAGGGAACATAGTCTGCCCCAGGCTGGGATAGTTCACTGTGGCTGCAGCTACAAAGGGCTAGCAGAGGAAGAGTGCAAAAAGATAAGTGTGCAAAAGGAAGTATGGCTGATCATAAATCGCCTGGGATGCCACATCAAAGAGTTTGTGCTTTTCTTTTTCTTTTTTCGTTGCCTGAAGTTAGTGGGAGAGGTTCTGAGCAGACAAGGAAGCATATTTAGATTTCAATCCCTTAGAAAACAATCTCAGTGTATGAAATACAAGCCAAACTAAGCCATGCCAAACCAAACCAAGGTATACGTGTGATAGCTGCTACCTCTGAATTGTGTACAATGTGCCATGAAAAAGCTGTGAGGGGCTAGGTAAATCCTGTGGCTGGGGCGGGGGGAGAGGGGCTCAGGAAGGCCTTCTGGAGCAGGTGGTCTGGTAGTGAGGGGGGATGTCAGCAGTGCAAATGCCCCGCCTCCAAAATGTATTGGTTTTATTCCAAAGCACATCCTTTATTCTTGAGAACTTTGAAGACAGTATTACTCAAGCATCTCCTAAAGTCACAGTCCCATTTATTATTTATCTGAAGCTCCTGATGGCTTTCTTTCTTGTCAGGGGTATGAATCTGAAGGAATTTTAGAACCCAGATGATAACTTCCTTGAATAAATTATTATAAAAATTTCAACTCTGAGGAAAATTATCAACTATAGAAACAACGTTAGGAGCCTTAATCTAATTTTGGTGTTATTTCTTGAATGATCTACAAAATCCCCAAATCCTACAAAAACACTGAAGAATGAAGTTTGCACGATCATTAATTTATCTCTTTAAAAGAGAAAGTAGCTTCTCCCCTCTAATGAGAGAAATATAATAAAAAATTGACTCTATTAAGAGAGATTTGGGCATGTAAAAAAATAGTTTTGAAGAAATGGATGTCAAATTTTAATTTGTCAACAAAGAGCTGTTAAAAGGAATAATAATTTTGAACATTACTTGGTGCCAAGTATGATGTTTGTATTTTGTCACTTAATATTCAGAACAGTCCCATAAGCTACATACCAGTAGTACCAGCATCCCGTTTTACTAACAAGGAACATTGGCTCAGAAAGGATATATAACTTGCCTAAAGTTATGCAGTTACTAACTAGAAGAGCTGGGATTTTGATGAAGTCTGTCTCCAGAGGTTACCTTTTATTGTTTGTTGCAGTGATTCTTGTGGTGGTGATTAAGGGGTTAGGTTCACTGTCTCAAGCTGTCATCTATAAAATGTGTCTATAAGAATCAAATGTCCACTTAGCTATGTTTCGTGCTCAAAACTAGGTGATTTTTTAGTAATATATCATTTGCTAGAACCCTCAACTCCGTCCATTCACTCTTCTGTTCACAGGTCTCACTGTGGACTTGAACCTGTGCCATAGACTCAAAGGTTATATTTGCCTTTATAGCTCAGGAAATGGGTTGGTTTTTAGGCACAGTGCCAAAAGCTCTGAGTGTAATACACACTTGAACTCAGACAAATGACAAGTTTATCCCCTTGTTTGCTGGTTTATCTACTGATTGATTTTGAGAACACACGGCTTCTCTCAAAACCAGCCAGGCTCCCTCAGTGGCAGTCTGGAACAGGTGACTATTCCTGCCCATGCACAGTGTTGGGCCTATGTGTAAAAGACTCAGTGATTCCCTTCTTCTTTTACATATAACTCACATGCCATAAAACTAATTATTTTAAAAAATATAATTCAGTGGTTATTAGTATATCCTCAAGGTTGTGCAACTATTACCACTAGATCTGATGGAAAAACAACATTTTTGCTTACTATCTATTTACCTTTACATAAGTTGCTGGTGCAAAAAAACCCCAAAAATCCAGATTTCTGACTACAGGGATTTGCTCTCAGGTCACTTTAGTTTGTATATTAAAGTTAAGTTCATTGATACAAATTACGGGCATATTCCTTTTTATTTAGATGTCTTCTCCACTTCCAACGATGAAAGGAATGATTTTGAAGTATAGAGTCTACACATTTCTTCTCTTTTCAAACATTGAATTACTTTTCTTCCTGAGTATGTATAACATACACCCAGAAAAACATCCTTCCATAGGATAACACTCTAGTCCCCCATTTCCATTACCTGCTAATATTGTCTTTTCTTATCAAGTAGAGGTAGACACATTAAGACTCATATTGCTTCCTTATTTCAGTGATCCCACTCATATATGGTAAAAAACAAACAAACAAAAAAAGAAAAAAAAGAATTTCTTTTTGCTTCTCTTATTTTTTCAAAATTAAATGACACTATCTTTTTTTAAGATGTGGATTTTTTTAAAGAATTTTTTAAAGTAATCTCTATACTTAAGGTTGGGCTCGAACTTAAAACCCCAAGATCAAGAGTTCTAAGCTCTACGGACTAAGCCAGCCCAGTGCCCCTAAAATGTGGATTTAAAAAAAATTTTTTTTTAATGTTTATTTTTGAGAGAGAGAGAGAGAGAGAGAGCACAAGTTGGGGAGGGGCAGAGAGAGAGGGAGACACAGAATCTGAAGCAGGCTCCAGGCTCTGAGCTGTCAGCACAGAGCCTGAGGCAGGGCTCGAACTCATGAACCGTGAGATCATGACCTGAGCCAAAGTCATATGCTTAACCGACTGAGCTACCCAGGCACCCCTAAAATGTGGATTTTTGAAAGAGTAGACAAATATATGCCATGTTTTACATATAAAAATGATACTATGGACAACTGGTATCCATGTAGAATTGTTTTCCACTTGTAATGAAGGATTTATATCAATGATACGTTTATAGGGAAACATAAATATCCCAGGCCAGAAGAGTATCAGCCAGTTATGCCATTGCAGTCAGCATCATGTTGGCACAAATAACCTTTCTGTTATTGGTTGATATTAAGTTGGTTGCTTTTTTAAAAAGTTTTATTTATTTACTTATTTTGAGAGAGAGAGAGAGAGAGAGAGAGCTCTAGCTCAAGTGGGGGAAGGGCAGAGAGAGGAGAGAGAATCCCAAGTAGGCTCCATACACTCAGCGTGGAGTCCAATGTGTGCTCCAACTTCATGCACCATGAGATCATGACCTGAGCCGAAATCAAGAGTAGGACACTTTACTGACTAAGCCACCTAGGCATACCTAAGCTGGTTGTTTTTTGAAGAAAGCATCAGGGATGAACAAAAGAGGCTAGAAGATTTCACAAGATAGGCTTCAGTTTCACACTTGATTCTTTCAAATGATGATAAAAAATGGTGATGAAGGATAAAGGCCATGTTAATTGCAGTTCAACAATTCTAATGGTGCCATTGCTATATATTAGGACAATTAGATTATATTTCACATCTAATTCTATTGCAAATTATTCACTTGTTCTAGTGTTTATTAAACATCTACGATGTATAAAGCTTTGTGTTGTAGACTATTTTGTTAAGGATCTGACATCCAGTGGAAGAGCCCATACACCTTCACACAACAGTTATAGTTATAAGGTCAAATTCCATTACTACAGAATTGAAGGAACCTCCAAATTATTTATTTCACTAGAATTGTATTGTGTATGCTTGAAATAAGTAAGTTACTGGCTAAGGCTGGGAAATCTTTTTATAATAGTGAGGTTTTCATTATGATGATATTTATTGTAAGGGGATCTGAACTGTAATATAATACAATTACAATCATAAATATAATTATGAGTGTGTAAGTGCTGAGGGAATACAGTAGAAAAGATTAATTAGAGACAGGTGGTTCTAGGACTCCTCAAAGGGCTTCTGATTGATTCAGGGGAGATCCTGGTTCTCTCTAGACTTGTCTTTGCTCCCAAGGGACCCTACTACACTGAGTGCTTATGATGAAGAATGTAAAGATCTTTGCATTTGCACCCAAATCAGAAGGATCTTTGGCTTGAGCTTTTAAGAGTCTCACCTTATTTCTTTAAAATAATATTATTAGAAAGTATTCTATTAACCATTTAAAAACTTATCTTTGAGACCTCTGGTTACAGAAGTTTCCTCCAATGTTGAATAATAATAGCCTTTTGAAATGAAGCTACATGCAGAAGACTGGGTTTAAATCCCCCAAACTCTGTTGAGGAAGGCATGCTTCACGATGGACCCTAAAGTTATGAAACATAAATAGATCCTGACATGGCCCTCACTCGGGCACCATGGTCTCTCTCATGCATATTACTTAGAGTAGAGATATAATCACTCCACATCTTTTTGTCTTCCCATACACCTAACACATTTCACAACCTTGCATTTTGATAAAGAGACTCTCCTAACATTGACCTATGGCTGAACTGCTGAGTATAAAATCTGTTTAATAGTAAGTTATTCATGGGGTGCCTGGGTGGCTCAGTGGGTTAAGTGTCTGACTTCATCTCAGGTCCTGATCTCACAGTTCAAGAGTTCGAGCCCTGCCTCGAGCCCTGCCTCTGGCCCTGTGCTGACAGCTCAGAGCCTGGAACCTGCTTCAGATTCTGTGTCTCCCTCTCTTTCTGCCCCTCCCCTGCTTACCCTCTGACACACATTCTCTGTTTCAAAAGTAACTAAACATTAAAAAAAATTGTTTAAAAAAGTAAGTTATTTGGGTGGCTGTAAATGTTTTGACCATCATTGTCATGAAAGATAATTTAACATCTAACTCAGGGAAACAAAGGTAACACTAGGTTTTGCTGGGTACTCTTAGCATTCAAAGCTTCAGAATGCTTATGCACAATGAGCAGCAATTAGAAGTTCCTGTATGACCTTACTTATACTGCCCTTGGTCTTGGGATTGTTTTAATGTATCGATACAGGTTTAATCACCATCAATAAGAAGTTGAAACAGAACTAGTCAAAGCCCAAGTTAAACCAGAAAGGAGAATTTTGTGGAGTTCTAACTCTAAAGGAAATATAATCAAATGTATTGTGCTGACCATCAACTGTCAGGAGCAGAGTCCCAGCTTCAGCTTGGTGATGATCTCAGGTGAATCACTTAAACCCTCTGCTCCTCAGTCTCCCCACTCATCAACCTTTAACATGTATGCAAAGACCTTGCAGAAGAAGACATTTTAAAAATGACCTGTTTTCAAGCATGTGAGTGGGAAATCATTTTACAGGAACAAAGAAAAGAAACTTTTCTTTCTTTTTTTTTTTTTTTTTTTTAAAGCAACTTCCAGCCCGGGTTGATTTTACATCAGAACTAAATTACAGTCTGTTGCCATACAGGGTTAGAAATCAGTGGTCAAGCAAAAGTGAAGTTCCAAGAATCTGCATTGTTAAAGTGCCAGAAAGCAAAGGTAGCCTGTCATGTTTCTAAACAGCCAGCAAGATGGGAGCAGGCTGAAGCAAGCAGCTAGGAAAACTAGGCAGGATGTAACAGAGCCCCAGGGTTAAAAAGAGGAGGTAAAGATGAAATGCGATGTATGGTTTAACAAAGTGGTTAACTGTCATTATATGATTCAGATATGTTTATTTCTTAAACTTTCACCCCAGACTGAAGTGGGTAAGAGAACTCTTTTTAGCTACAGATGACTATTAACAAAAAACAAGGGAGAAAGAAAGAAAACAATGAATGAAAAGAAGAAAAGGATTGTGATTATTTGCATTATCAAAAGTGATCAACAAGCGATTCTTTAAAGGCTGTCAGCACAACATTTTACCATTATTTTCCAGCTCCAGCGACCAGCATAAACTCTGTATAGAAGGAAGCTCACAGCAGCTACACAGACAACAGAGAAGGAAGCTGCTGGCTGCAGCCGGCACCTTCAGGACGACAGACAGCCAACAGGGCATTTCACCCTGAAGGTGTATGTGTGATTACACAAAACCTTCACTTGGTCATTTTTTAGATGTTTTAATAATGCTGATGCAAAATAAGAGTAAAATTACAGGTGCCAGTTCCCAGTGTAGAATGCTGATAAACAACTTACCATTTTGCAGTGGCTGGTCACATCTGGAGCCTTTTGGGATGCAAAAGTACTGGAAGGATTATTGCAAAACTTAAAGACACTTTTGCTGCCATTACTTTGTTTTTAACCTAAATTAGTGAGGGTTTTGGTGGAGGGGGGGATGGAGAAGGAATGCTTTTTTAGAGAGTCATAATGCTTATATCATGAACTTATTTAGTTAAACACTGATCAAATAGCAAAATGGAAGGGGGGGTTAGGTTTAGGGTAGTTGCTTGAAAACTTTTCTAAATTGACCTTAAATAGACAGAGGCTGGTATAAAACTATGGGCCAGTGGATTATGGTTTATTAATTTGGGTATGCTATCAAATTTCCCAATTTAAATAACCTGCTTAAACTTGATTTGTCATTGTTGATACCTTTCCTTACAATGCTGGATTAGCATGTAATGTACACAGTGTAGGAAAAATAATATAAATAAAAGGGCATTGTTCTTATTCTTTATGGAGTTATGGTTTTCCATAAGCACAAAAGAGCATTAACATAAGAATATATTAGAGTATTTTGACTCATTTTTAATAAAGTTCTTCTTTTAGGATATAAATGTCTATATTTTATTTTACTTCTTTAAGTTTACTTATTTTTATGAGAGACAGAAAGAGAAAAAGAGACAAAAAAAATTCCCAAGCAGGCTCCATGCTGTCAGCGCAGAGCCCAATGTGGGGCTTGAACTCATGAAGTGTGAGATCATGACCTGAGCCGAAATCAAGAGTTGGACACTTACTGGACTGAGCCACCCAGGTGCCCTTCTATATTTTACACCCACTTTAAGATTATTTGAGCCTGACATCAGGACTACACATGAATGGAGAGAGTCTGGAGGGTACCCTTAGAAAAGTATTTCATCATTTTTGCATGTTTTCTATCAGGTTGTTTCAGGAATAATTATTAATGTATATAGCTAATAGTGCATCATCTTTTTGCCCTCTTTTCTTTTTGTGTCCTTCCATTGAAAACATGCAATCTGAATCTTAGGCAGCAAATTGGTCATAGCTTCTGAAGTCTCGCTTCCAGGAGATTATTCGCTATAGCTATCGCATAGGAAATCAGACATTTTAATGATCACACATGTTTTTCTATAGTGTTTCATGGACTGACAGGGCTGGAGATGTCTGAACTGATTCGGTTAGACTCATCACCATCCTGCAGAAATCATTTCCTGTGATATCATGTAGTACATTTCTCATAGGGCTTCCTTGTCAAAGAACATTCCTGTTTTAAGCTAAATAATAACTTATGGAGCTGAATAGATTTTATTACTGAACAATGAAGTAGTGTGCCCAGTATGTGAAGCATTCTAGCTTTCTTCATGCAAATGAGCAGGTATGCTTAACAAGTCAATCTTGAATTTATGTGATGAAAAAAAACCACTTTGTCGGCTGTGCCCTCTTAGTACATGTAGACACAAGCTCACGCCAGCTTGGACATGTATTAGCATCAGATGTATTGCAGTGAGAAAGTAATTTGTTGACCAAATACACACTTCTGAATTCAAGGAGGTCTCTGTGGTTCTCTCTTCAGTTCCAGTCACTCTGCCTAAAATCTGATTTTAAGCCCTATGTATTTCCTTTTTTACACAAATGTAAGAAACTTGCTGGCTAAGTAAAGAAGTCAAAAATAGGTTTGTTTTTTTTTTTCCTTTCTAGTTTCCATACACTGCTTATTAATTTGCAATAGTATTACATGGTTGGTTGTGAAAAAGAAAAAAGACTCACATGGTGAATGAAGGGAAGGAGATGAACATTTGCTGAGGATCTGAAATATGTCAAGCTCTTTCCATAATTTATTTCATTTATTCCTTACAACAAACTGAAAGAAAAATATTATTATTCTCAATGTATAGATGAAGAAACTGAGGCTACGAGACATTAAATAACTTGATCAAACTCATGCAGCTCTAAAGGAGCCAGAACTGCCATCTGGATCTAACTCTAAAGTTTATGTTATTTCCACTATACTGTGCTGCCTTCTTTGGATTCTGAAACTTCATTTAAGGAAGACCAGTAGGAGAGACTTCATTTGGAGGGTAACTTCTCAGAATATGTGAAATGTATTTTCAAACCCAGTGGGTAAGTCCATGCTGCAAGTTAGGCCTGTTATTGAATCTTCTGCGGTCCAGTTTGCCTTTTACAACTGGAAAAGCATAATCTGGAAAGAGTTTCATGTTGGTAGCTACAAAGGACAGTTGGAAACTTTTGGTTTTCATACAATAAAATCTACAGTGTTCTTGGTAATGACCTTTTCAATTGTGGTATTAATGTTTTAGCCAAAGTTCTATTCATTGCCAGGAAGAGAAAGCCACTCCAGGGGAGTTTATTGTGAGGTGGCCATCCTAGAAAATAAAATCAATGCACAGTCCATGGATAGACTAAGAAATAGACCTAGATCCAAGGTACTTTCCTCTGCCTTCTCTGTTACCTCATAATTTCCTTTTTGCTTATCTCTGTACATCTACTCCATTCTCTAGCGTTCTCTGCCTACTTCAGCATGCTTGTGGTTGAAAATGGCCACCATAGATCCCAAATTCTCATGATCACCAGACTGCCATCTGGTATTAATGTGCCATTAAAGGACACATTTAAGTCTCTTTAATTTTAAGAGAAGATCTGATTTGTCATTGCCATTGGGTGTCCTTTGCCAGTTGTCCAACAGTGTCACCAGGGAAGGAAAGGCAAACATGTTTGCTCTTTAGTAAGGGTTACAAGTATGTGCATTTCCTAGAGAAGGGGACTCTGAGTGAAGCTGGCCCTCCAAATACATCTCTACCTGTAAACAAAAAGTGTCACTATGACTTTACAGTTTTTGGAGTGTTTTCACATAGTCCCCTTTGATCTGAAATTATTTATCCTCATTTGATCCTTAGCAAAACTATGGGTTTTGATCTGTTGAAGGTCATTTAGCAAAGTAAATGGGGGTACCCAGGCTAGAGACCAAAGCCTGTGTCTTTCCACCAAATTCGGCTGCCTCTTTGTCCATGAAAATGGACACAATTTTCAGAAGAAAGGTGTGGCGTGGTTTTAAATCTACTGTTTAATTCATAATTAACATTCATAAATGAATTTGCTAATCTGAAACTACAATGGGTTTGAGCTTCCCTTTGTAGTACTACATTTTTTGTTGTACCTAAGATTGGTACTGTACTCTATCAAAAGCTTATAAATGTATTTTCTTATATTGGCATAGATGAACTTGCAGGAATTATGGAGACCATGAAAAGAATAAGGTGAATAGATAGTTTGGGGCTGTAGAGTAATTGTAGTTCAATATTTTACGGGAAATAGAAGATGTCTTTGAAATGTCATGTGACAGTTTTGTGGAGCTGGAACATTTTATGGAGGTGCAGTCTCCATAAAGGTGGGGATGCCTTTAAAGAGCATAGATAAATGAATCCTTAGTCAGATCTACACCCAGACACACTTGCAGTAGTTTTTTTCAATGACTCCTGAAGCTCAAACCAGAAATCCAGGAAAAAAAAAAAAAAATGAAAGAAAATGCTTGGAGTTATCCTCTTGGCCACAGAGATAATGCAATTTCCCTATGCTAAATTCAATTAATTTTTCCAAAATTTAAAGAAGGGATAACATTTTAAAGATGAAAGGAATTTATTCCTGTTCTCAAAAAAAAAAAAAAAATCTAGTGTAACAGACATATTGAAATGCATCAAAATATAAAACATTTCTTTATTTCATTGCTAATAGACATATCTGTTGGCAATGAACCAGGATGGCAAGAAATGGATGGTAATTTTTCATGCGAGAGTATTACAAATAAATGCCTGTAGTGCTTTAAATGTCTAGAAAAGTCTCTAGAAATGGACCTTAAATGGTTACACAGTTAACATTCAAATATCAAAGAATTCAGCAAAATAGAAACTGTTTAAATATTAAACACCAAATTTTCCTTCTTTCAAAGGACTAATAACTTAGCAATAAAAAATTGTCTTTGAATCTTGACATCACAAGGTCTCAGTCAGGCAGTGGATTTTTAAATAAAAATCTGCAAGCAGTTCCTATTTAAGCAAAATTAACAGCTGAGCAAAGAGGAGTGAATTAGGAGCCTGCCCCAAACTCACCTTGACCAGACAACAGTCCACCTCCTTTGCAGCATAAGCTCCTCCTCTGTGGAGCTGCCTGCAAAGCGAAACCGCCCAGGATCGATGCTGTCAGGGAAATGTGTCTGCACAGAGGCAAGGCACTAATCAAGTTCTCCTGCAGCTGCTGACCTAGCCCTCAACACTAAGTGAAGAAACAAGCAGCCATGAAAGAGAAGCAGATGGTGGACAAGGGATCAGAGGAAATGGAAATTATAAAGGAAGAATCTCTGGACTTGAAAATAATGGGGAACCCCAACAGCAAAATCCCTTTGTCCATAGTGATGAGGAAATAATTCCTTAAGATGTTCTCACCCATGTGGAGTGAGAAGCAAAGGGTAAGGTGACTTGCTAAGGGTGTTCCTGGTTATCAGTTCCCAAGTGGCAGCCCTGTCACTAAACCAAAGAGGGAAGGTAGGGCCCAGTCGAAAGCAGTAGAAGGAGTCATAAACTGGGGAGAGTGGAAAGTGAAAGAATGCCAACACAGGTTTTCTGTACTTGTGCTCCTCTGAAAATTATTGACTACACTCGATTCTCAAGAACACTCATAAAGAATCCCAATGTCATAGAATCTTGAACCTGACAGTAAGCTAAGGCTTTCTAGATCAAATGCCTTTCTAGTCAGGGAAAGGGAGATTCAGGAGGATTCAAGAGCTTCCTCAAGGTCACATACAAATTAGGGGCAGTGAGCTAGAAAGAACCAAAATCAATTTCTCCTAAAGCTTAGGACAGTGCTTTTGGAGTTCCAGTAAATCTCCCACACTTCTGAAGCCCTTTCAGCTATGGGCTCATGTTGGAACACTTCATTTCAATAAGTAGACTGAAATGAAACACTCTGGGATAGTTAACAATAAAACTCATTTTTATAAATAATGACGTCTATAGGAAATATGACCCCTATCAATTAAGATATGACCTGCATTTTGGTTTTGCAAATGATGAGGTAATTGTGTCCCTGTTGGGTATCAGGGATCCTTTTCTAGTTCTTGTCACCAACTGGGTTAGGTGTTCTAGCACAGACTGATATTTGCACCTGTAAATTTCTACAGTGAAACAAGGAATCCAGAGAATCCGAGCAGCAGTATAGATAGTACCGTTGCTTCCAAAACCCTCACTTTATTCCCCTAATTTATTTTATTAATGCATACAAAAACTGTAAGAGTTGGAAGATATCAGAAGAGTGGTTTGGCTGAAGTAGCTTGCATATTAAAAACTTTTGCTCTGGAGGTCTTTAGGCAAGTATCATGTTTTTATCCCTAAAAGAACAAATGGATCACTGTAGAGGCAACCACTTTTTTTTTTTTTTAACACATGTCAAAGATTTCATTTAATTTGTTAATTAATAAGGGAACCACAGGGCACCTGGGTGGCTTAGTTGGTTGAGTGTCTGACTTCGGCTCAGGTCATGATCTCACTGCTCGTGAGTTCAAGCCCTGTGATGAGCTCTGTGCTGACGCTCAGAGCCTGGAGCCTGGCTCAGATTCTGCCTCTGTCTCTCTGCCCCTCCCCTGCTCACGCTTTCATTCTCTCTCTCAAATATAAAATAAAAAAACATTTAAAATTTTTTTTAAAAATAAGGCAACCACTAAGATGTTACAATGGATTCAAAGGAAAATTCATAATACCACTTATATGTGGCCACATAAGGTATGGTGAAATGAATTTTAAAATAGAATCAAAAAGAAGAAAACTGTACTAAGGTTCACAAGCAAATAATTGATTTCATTCTACCAGATACAAGTTGAAGTTTTATCATCAAGAATTACATTTTTATCAGTTTTCTACAAGTTATAGAATTATGAAGTAGCTCAAAGACAATGAAAAGTGAGAGATTATAAATCAAATAATGTAGAAGAATATGCTAGACATATATGCCTTTTTTTCAACTGAAAACATTCAGTAATCTTTGGGCCTACCAAAATTCTTTGACAATTTTCCCTTCAACTCACATTTTACAGATTAAGTAACTGACCACAGAGAGGCAATAGCCTAACCTGGATCTCTGAGTGATAGAGCATGAATGAGAACCAAGATCAGGGACACTCGTTTAACCTACAGGGCAGTAGTCCTTACCCGATGGTGAGTATATGTCTCAGTATATCTGGCAATGCCTGAAGACATTTTTGGTAGTCACAATTTGAGAGTATTTCTAGCTTCTAATGGATAGAAGCTAGGGATCCTGCTGAACATCATACAATGCAAAGGACAGCCCCCACAACAAGGAAATCACCTATTTTTGAAAAGTTTCTGCTCTTAAAAGCTGATACTTCCTTTGGATATGTATAGGATATAAACAACTGAGAACCCACATGCCAAAGCCACTCTAAAAAGCAAAAAGCACACTTTTCAGAGAAGAATCTTCCACTAGCATGTAAATCATTAAAGATTTGAAAGGACTAAGAACAACTGGTAAAATGCAGTGAGAACTTGTGATAATTGGCACAGCATTTTGACTAATATCATCACAGTAGTATTTATTCAACTTTCCCACAGGCACTACTTAGGGGATAGGAGGTCATGCCAAGGAAAGTATTCAATTGGCAACATTATTATGAAACTTACCAGCATTTGGCAATAAAGGTAGATGAGTAGTATATATTTCAGCATTAGATACAGAATAAGTTAGATTCTGACATATATGTAACAAATTTTCTTGTAACAACTATTGTGTGCTAGGTGCTAGGGATATATGAAGATAGAAGTTTATGAACTAGTAGAGAAGATGAATATGCACATAACAGATTATAATGCAACATGATCATTCCATGATCCTGACAGAAAGCAAGCTTAAGACTGCAAAGAGGGGGCGCCTGGGTGGCTCAGTCAGTTAAGTGTCTGACTTTAGCTCAAGTCATGATCTCACAGTTTGTGGGTTCGAGCTGTCGTGCTGACAGCTCAGAGCCTGGAGCTTTCTTCAGATTCTTTCTCTCTCTCTCTCTCTCTCTCTCTCTCTCTCTCTGCCCCTCCCCCACTCATGCTCTGTCTCTCAAAAATGGATAAACGTTAAAAAAAAAAAAAAAAGACTGCAAAGAGGAGGGACAGAAGACAACTCAGCTGATCCTGAGGGAATAGACTAGGAAAACCAGAGTAGAGGGAGGGGGAATTCTGGGCAGATGGAATTGCACTTTCAGAAGCATAACGTGACAGAGACTAGTGTGTTCTGAGAGTATAAATTGAAGGATGGTAAGGGCAAGGTGATTCATGCAAGATGACATGACAACAGAGAGACCTCATCAGGAAGAGCTTCCCCTTTGAGTTGTTTCCACTTTTTTTGGCTTTAATGAATAAAGCTGCTATGAATATAGCACAAGTCTTTTGTGAACATATTTAAAAAAAAATTTCTCTTGGATAAACACACTCAGGAGTAGAACTGCTGTATCACAGAGTCGATATATATTTAACTTCATAAGAGATACCATACAATTTTTCAGAGTAGTTGTACCACTCTGTACTCTTACCAGCACTCATGGCAATTCCTGCTACTCCATATCATGGCTGAAACTGAATGTTGTCAATCTTTTAAATCTTAAGATATTTTAGTGGATCCATACGGTATATCAGTGGATTTTACTTGGCATTTGATTAATGATGTTGAGCATATTTTCATGTACTTATTGGCCATTTATAACTCATCTTTGTGACATGTCCAAGTCTTTTGCCTATTCTTTAAGTGTGTTGTCTTTTTATTATTAAGTTGTAGATATGCTTTATGTATTATGCATGTAAGCCTTCAGCCAAATACATGTGTTGTGAAAATTTTCTCTTATTCTGTACACTATTTGTTTTCCTAACAGTGTTTTCTGATGAGCAGAGGGGTTTGTTTTTGACTTTGATAAAATCAAACTTATTGATATTTCCCTTTTACAATTAGTGCTTTCCCTGGCCTATCTTTGCCCACCCATCATTGCAAAGATTTTCCCTTATATGTTTAGGTCTATGATGCATCTTGAATTAGTTTTTTTGTGTATGATGTGAGATAGGGGTACAGGTTTTTTTGTTTTTTGTTTTTTTGTTTTTTTGTGTTTTTTTTTGCATATACAGGTATCCAATTGTCTCAGAATTATTCGCTGAACAAAACCATCCTTTTAACCATACCACTACATTTCTTTGGCACACTTGTTGAAAATCATTTGACCCTAGAATTGTGAGTCTATTTCTGAACTTCTCTATTGTCTTCTGAAGATTTATCTGTTTTACCTTTTGTCATTACTAATCCATTTTGATTATTATAACTTTAAAATAAGTTTTGAAATAAAAATCCAGTAGATTAAGTCTTCCAACTTTGTTGTTTTTCCTGCCCAAAATTGCTTTGCCTATTCTAGGTCCTTTGGTTTTCTATATATATTTTAGAAATAGCATGCCAATTTCTACAAAAAAGCCCCATGTAATTTTGATTGGGGTTGCAGTGAGTCTATAGATCACTTTGGTGGTGAGAACTGACATCTTGACAATATTGAATGTAATCCCTAAACATGTTTATTTCTAGTTAGGTCTTTTTTTTTTTCAAGTTTTTCAGCAGTATTGTATATTTTTTCAGCACAGAAATCTTGTACTTCTTTTATTAAATTATCTCCAAATGTTTACAATGCTTTTGGATGCTGTTATAAATTTTATTTTCCAATCCTATTTGCTTAAAAAATGAAAAAAATCCTCATTGTTCCTCATTATGGAAAAAAATAAAGATATAGAGAAGAAAGTACCAGTTATAATATGACCACCCAAAGATAATTATTATTAGCATCTTTGTGCATATTCAATAGTCTTATTTATATGCATATCTACATACGCATATTTAAAAAACTATAAATAGTAAGTCTGTTCTTTAGAAATAAAAATGAAGTCAAACCAACACCAGTATAACCCAAGAGGCATTAAAAGGCAGCCCTAGACCTACATTGGGTTGTCTTTTAAAAATCTTTATATACATTCATTGTTTGGAAATGAGAACACATTTTTCCCATAGAAACAATGTGTAAATGACAGATTACCAATTCAGGCCAAAAAGAAAAAAAAAAAGCAAACAAACTCCTACTTACTCCATAATGGCTTTTAGCCCTCCTAAAAGGGCTTTATGAATCCCCTAAAACCCTATAAGTAAGGAAAGAGACGCAGGATGGAGCTGGTAGACAAGGGCGAAGAAGTTTTACCAAGAGCAGGAGATCAGAGTCATACAAGGAGTCCTGTATCAACAAAGACTCTGGGGCTCCTGGATATAAGCCTCAGAAGTCACTTGGGCTCTGGCAGCGGGAGAACTGTGTAGTAAGACAAATTTATCTGTATTCATCATCCCCAAAGTAATTGTACTGAGGCTGAAACTCAGGAGGTCCACTCTCATGCTGTCATCTTGTCCAAGAAACCTGACCCAGTGACAAAGGTAATCTCAAAATAATTTAAATATTGCCTCTCTCAAACACCGTGCTATCAATACATAGCCTACAGAACTGTTTTTGTTTAAATCTTTTGCATTCCTATTGGCATCATCCTGTAGGTTTTCCAGAATTCTCTTCTCCCAGTTACGTAAAACTTTTTTCCTAGCCACATCCCAGAAGACTTTTTTCTTCTCCGATCCTCTTTCTCCCAGGTCTGTATTCCCTAAGCCCAAAGAAGCATCCTGGTAATGGCAGAATACTTTCTGAATAGACAGGGTTAAGGAAAATGCTGGAAAGGACTCCACATTACATCCTCTATTGCATCTCTCTGAACAGAAGTTTTCTAAGTCAAGAAGAGCCCATGTCACTGGGAAGATATCTAGAAAGTCCTGGAGGCTGGGAAAAGATAAGACATTCATAAGGATGGGTTTTTATTCTTACATGTAAAGATAACAGACACATAAGAAGGTACTCTAGAAGCAAGTCATTTTCAGAAACTTTTTATCCTATTCCCTTTGAGCCTCTATTGTTTAACCACCCAACACATTGGCTCAGGCTTGTTCTCAAGGAGGGCCTCCGTTTGGAATTCCTGAGGAGTCATGCAGACACAGGTCAGGAGGGAGCTGCTTTGGCAATGCAAAACAGGGAAGCTGGCACAGTGGCCATCCACACTGTGTTGATCTTTGGTCTGATACTTGTTTTTAGTTTCACTTTCTTTTAATTATGGTCTCTCTATATCTGACCTGAACAGCACTATTCTTCTGGTTTGTTAGTTAATTTTAATGATAACAGCATATTACCATTAGAGTGGTTTCTCAGGTCACAGTGTATTGCAGAGAGCAGATTGTTAATTAAATGGTAATGTTTTCTGAATTTTGAAGTAATTCCTAAAGTTAATAGTTATTAGTTACCTTGAAATATAAAAAATTAAATCAGTATATAAAATAAGTACATAATTAGCAAGCTGCCCTCCAAGAAGCAGATCACATCACACTCTGTCCAAAAGGAACAGCTTTGCTGACGAGGCACTGACATAGTTAAGAGAAACCATGAATCACGAGGGGCCAGGAAAATGGTGCTGCCCAGCTCACATTCAGAGGCAGCATAATTTATGAAGCACTGAGGACAGTGGGAGGTAGGCTGTCAGAAATGCTAAGTTCTCTGCGGAATTATTACATTCCCTTTGAAAGATTCGATGTCATTGAAACGAGGTAATCTGGGGAAGCTTGGAGGTTCTATGCAATTGGGAAAAGTGCAAAGATACTTGGAAATGAAGCCAAATTTCTTCAGCCTTTTTCCCACTGGAAATCAGACCCAAGGTCTTATGAAAACAGACTTTCTTTTCAAGCATCAGGAAGAAATAAAAAGATGCCCAATGCACTTGAAAACTTCCAGATTCACCAATACCAGAACAGTCAGAAATTGCAGCGACTCTGTGTTTTCTTTAATCCTCAGCACACTCTTTTTAATTACTTAAGATCAGATATTGTCTATGGGTTCAAGGGAAAGAGAAAAATGTAAAAATTAACAATATATGTTGATGACTTGAACACACTTATTATTAGTTTTACATTTATTATTCCTTTTGATAAGTAATAATTTCTACAATCACTTCAGTACTGAAGTTAAGTGCTTTGCATGGGTTATTTTATTTAATCTTGACATAAAAATAAACACCACCTTCAGTTTAGAAATGGAGAGACTAAGGCTGAGAGAGGCCAAGCAACTTTCCCAAGATCACACAATTTATCAGTGGTGGAGCCTATATTCCAGCCATTTCCTTTAGCTTTTATAAAGGTATCAAGTTTTAATCTAATAAAAAGATTAAAATGACTAAATCTACTTGACATTTTGGAATGGAATACGATTCACCTTGAAGAAGAGCACTCTGGATTTTGGCATAGCAGACTGGCTATTTCTTTTTGTCAAATCATTTTTATACATCCCCGTCTGGTCCATAATGGCTCTGTAGCATGTACTCCCTGAATATAGATGAAATCACTCCAGTGTTAACACCTCAACAGAATGTTCCCTCAACAAGAGAGGAAGTTTATTTAACTTTGGAAAGTGGTATTTGCAAACTACTCCAAAAGCACCTCATACTACTTCAGACCCCTTTTTCTCCCTACCTGTCCATATACCTAGTTTGTCCAATTGGAAGGACTTGGATCATAAAGAGACTTCTTTTAATGGGTTGTATTATTTTCTGACAAGCAGCCATTTATTTCCTTGGGGGTCCATTATACCCACTATCTATGTCCATGGGAGTAGGTAGCCCTGTTTCTGAGGTATTTATATGAAATTTTATAACAGTTTCTATGGTGACAGAAGATGAGAACTTTACCTCAAACCATTTAAAATGATAATTCACCCAAACAAGTGCATACAATTTAGTTTACTACCTGGCCATTGAAAGGTCTAAGGTAACTTTGTTGGCAGTTTGAAGCAACCTTTTATTCCACACTTTTTTGTACCAGGTAGCTACCTGGTCAGAAAATTGATTTCCAGAAACATGAATGGCCACAGACCAATTTTAGCAACAGTTTTAGCGGAACTTTTGCAGTAAACAATGCCATTTCCTAGGTGCAGAGTGATTGGATTTCAAAATGAACCATCAAGCCCACAGGCAAGCTTAGTACAGCAAGCAGGCCTGCTTTCCAGGCTAGAAGTTAAGCTTTTCTCTTCTGAATCAAATATCAGAAATAAGCCTTCCCCATTTATGTATGAAACCAAAATAAATAGAGGTCCCTCACAAGGAAAGCCTTTTGAATGAGTTCAGTTCAACAGATGGTTATGGTTATGGTTCAGTTCAACATGATGGTTCAGTCCCAACATCATGGAAAGACAGCAGGCTGGGTGCCCACCAGAACTGGATTCAAATCCTAGCTTTATTTGTGGAGCCCTGAGAGAATTAGTTATCTGCTTCATGGGTCTTACTTTACCTGGAAATTAAAGACAGTAATGCTTCCATTGGCAGGGTGGTTCAAGGATTAGAGATAATATATATGTAATCTGGGACCGCATGTTCCTATCTTGGGGACCAAAAAGAGGTTAGAAGCAGTTAGAAATAAATCATATCCTTTACTTGGGTTTCTCAGAGCACAACAAAGGCGGTCTCATTTGTAATCGACCACAGTATTTCCTAAATTAACCTCTCCCCCATTATCCTCCCCAAAGTCCTTCCTTCATAGGGCTATCCTTTCTTTCTCTCTCTCTTCCCCCTATCTCATTAGTTCTGTTTCTCTGGCTCCCAGTCTCTCAATTCTTTATCATACATGTCCAGGAATCTGGCAACAAAGTCTGATTCTCCTCAGAGGGCAGATAATAGAAGCTATATAGAACAAAATCAGAATTCTCTTTAGAAGGTAGAAGGGGTGTGGCAAGGGCTGTGAGCACACACTATAAGGAAATTCACTCTTGTCATATACATATAACACTTAATTCAGTGTCTGGAACCCAGTTGGTGCTCAATAAAAACTTCTAAATTAGTAAGCATCTACAATATGTCAAATACTTGTCTCATGACCTTGGGGGTTAGACCCCAATTTTAAGTAAGATAAGATCCCTGCTTCAAGGAGTTCACAGTGAAGAAGTTATTCTTGAATTTAGGTGTCTGTTTTAAGCATCTACGTCACCACTCAAGTAATGAACCTGTGTACCCTGTGAACCCAGTTATTTCCATCTAATATTTTAGGTATAATAAAACATTTATATGTAGAAATGACAAATTAGCATATTAGTTATATTCCAGGGAACTAATTGTAAAGTGATCAGACAACACTTCTTAAAAAACAAATAAACAAAAACCCAAAACAACCCAAGGAAAGCAAATTATTTAATAAATGCATTTATTAGTTTTAAAGTTAGCAACAAATGCTATTTGTGGGTTGCATGATAATTGAAGTTCTATCAATGTAAATAAATTGTGTCATTGCTTTTTATCAATTACTTCATCCACTCTTGGATTAAAATGATAAACGCAGATATCTCAGTCATTAATTCCTTGCTTCTTTCCTCTTTTATAACTGTTACTTTATTCTAGTCCTAAATGGATTGTGGGGTCTGAAATGAGCTACTTATTACCTGTATTTTGTGGCAAATTATTTAACATCTGAAAGTAAACCTCTGTTAAATGGGGTTAAATTTCATAGTTTCTACCTCATGAGATTGTTGTAAAGATTAAATGAAATAATGTATCTTCAGCATCTAACATAAGTCTGGCACACTATGCCAATAATTAACAAATGGTTGTTATTATTATTGTCATTATTATCATTATTATTTATTATTGCTGTCATACTAATTTATTATAGGAGCTGGGCTCTATGAGTTGCAAACAGGAAAAAGCATTATTTTTAAATTTCATTGCCTTCAAACATGTTTGTCTTACCTTCCTTTTCTGCCCCTGGATGATATCTCAAGCAGATACTGTGTACTTTTTTGTTACTTTAGCATATTAGACAACAGTCTCATTTTCAGAATTTAAAAAGCCTAGTCCAATCTAAATCAAAACTTCCATTTCCCATCCAGTTTAAAGCTTCTCCCCTCACTCCAGCTTAGGCCTGGCCAGGGAGTCCCCAGATCACTGGTGGGAGTAAAACAGAGTCTGTTCCTTGGCCCTCCTTACTTTCCCCATCACCTGCTTCTACTGGATAGGGGTGGAGGGGACTAGAGGAGATGGTACCTACTGCTTCTTGTACTTCCTTCCTGGTTCTCTCGTGGTATACTCTCTCAAATGGTCTCAGTCCTAGCAGCTCTCCAATACTGGCCCTTTCTTTCATGGAGTATTTTTGTGTGTTCTTCAGCAACAGTCACCCCTCCACCTCCCTGCTGTCAAGAATGCCAAACGCTGTTCTGTTCTCCAAAAAAAAGGGATATTCTGGCCCAGATTGCAACCCTGGAACCCAGCTCCCTCCCATGCTACATATTTGGCTTGGGGGGAAATTCACTCCCCTTTTCTGGTCAAATTCCAGAAGGTCAGAGTCTCCATTGCTATTCTCTCTGTCCTTACCCACCTTCAGGTAAGGGTCAGTTATCAGCCTCTCTGTTTCCCAAACTCTAGAGAACATGTATTTGAGAAGAGTGAAAAACCAATGCACTTCCAACTTATGCAAATCCCCTTATTTCGCAGACTCTTCTCTTTAATGATTCAGTAACTTCTCTTATATAGGATGAGGCCATGATAGAATGGACAGTCAAAGAATCAGCAAATCACGCATGGATGTGTTTAGCAACTTTCTTTAGAACATGTGAACTCTTATTGCCTATTGTCCTCAGCTGTGGAGCTTTGGCGGAAACCTTGAGACAACAGGAAAAGTCCCATCTAGCATCCTGTTACATTTTTATTATGCCTGAACTTTTACAACAATCTCTTAATTGGTTTTCCTGCTGCCCATCCCCTGCTATATCATTCCATCCCATACCTAACTGCTATATTAATCTTTCTCAAAACACACTGATTCCTGTCATGTTTTTCTTTTCGGTCCATCATTGTAGCTGGCATGGGTTGTCTACACCCCATCAGCCCTTTCCAAAAAAAACAAAAAACAAAAAACAAAAAAAACAAAGCTTAAGGTCTCTAAACTGAATGTAATCCCGGATGTTTAATCCAGATACCACAGGAGTAAAATTTCTGGGAGTCCCAAAATCTCCTGTGACACTGGTTTGCTTTTAACTGTTTATTATGTCAAATAAGCTCCTAGGCCACAAACATAAACTCCACTAATTCATTGAGGTATTTACAGAATTTTGGAGAGAACATCTAACCCAACCTTCCTGTTTTATACTAACAAAATGGTGACTCAGAGAGGTTGTAACTTGCTCAAAGTCACCAGGTCATTTGAGAACCTAGAACGAGCACCCAGGTCTCCTGATTCCTAGAGTCAAGTTGATTGTAGCATCCCAGGTGACAGCTCGCCACTTTGTTTCATTTCTTTGTAAACCACTGGTCCAATGACTCCTTGTACTGCAGAAGGTAGCCCACCAATAATGGAAAGGGAACATTCTTTCTAAAATTGGTATTAAAGCTTTCTCTAACAGCATGAAGGGGAAGATAATAATTACTATTAAAAATAACTAAAATGGACTGCAGACACAGAATCTGTCTCAAAAAAGATGCTGATGGATCTTTTTGGTAATGAAAGGGAAGGCCGAGGACATATCCTGGAGGGGAAAGGCTGAGCCAAACAAGCCAAATTGCTTTAAATAATAAAAGTAACAGGAATTTTCCATTTCCACTGAGGATTCGGAGGGAGGTATTTTGGCAGGCCTGAGACTCAAAGAAGAGAGAATAAGGGGGGAAAGGGTCCCTGGAGATGAGGAGAGTGGGCAGACCAAAGGAGAAAACAGCTAAAAAGAAACTCTCTATGGTCAAAAACATGAGAAGCAAAGAA
The DNA here is from genome assembly GCF_028749965.1 of Puma concolor. Classification (NCBI taxonomy): domain Eukaryota; kingdom Metazoa; phylum Chordata; class Mammalia; order Carnivora; family Felidae; genus Puma; species Puma concolor. Next base: position 95,252,109 of record NC_141667.1, read on the forward strand.
ATTTTATATTCAAATTTAAGTGCTTTTCTATACTGTACTGTGATCACCTGTTGCGATCCACAAATCTTCAGTAAAAGTCTGTTATGTACACAATGAGTATTAGAGCTACTTTGAGAAATAAAGGATGACGCCATTCGCCTATGCCTGGGCAAAGGGGACTGGGGAGAATAAAAACATCATGGAAGGTCCTAACTGTTACATTACTGTGCTAAGCACAATAATAACTCCCCAAACATGTCCATGTCCTAATCCCAGGAACCTGTATGTTACTTACATGGCAAAGGAGAATTAAACTGCTTGCTAACTAGTGTATCTGGGTGGCTCAGTTCATTGAGCATCTGACTCTTGATTTCGGCCCAGGTCATGATCCCAGGGTGGTGGGATTGGGCTCTGGGATGAGCATGGAGCCTGCTTAGGATAGTGTCTCTCTCTCTCTCTCTCTCTCTCTCAGAAAAGAAAAAAGTAGTTGCTAATTAACAGATAGGGAGATCCTCCTGGATTATTCAGATGAGCCAAATATAATTACTAGTATCTTTAAAAGTGTAAGAAAGAGGCAGAGGAGGTAAAGTGATGCAGTGTTAGAAGGACTCCATCTACCATTGTTACTTTTGTGGACAGAGCAAAGGGGCTATGAGCCAAGGAATGTGAATAGCCTCTAGAAGGTGGAGAAGACAAGGAAATGGGCCTTCCCCTCAACCCTCTAGAGAAGAACGTAGCCCTGCTGCCACCTTGATTTTAGCCCATTGAGACTTATGTTGGACCTCTGACCTACAGAACTGTCAGATAGTAAATTTCTATTTTTTTTTAGGCCACTATATTTGTAGTAATGTTTTATAGCAGCAATGCAAAACTCATTATAATTGCCTACTTTGGATTTGATAAGAATCTTAATACATACTTATATTTAACCCAAATGTTTCCAAGTCCTTTAGCGTTCTGGGTTCAATGTTATGATAGTGCAAAACTGGCCCCAACTTTTCCAAAGATTTCCAAAGTGGCAAGTGGTTGTGGTTGTATTTGTGGTTGTCTCAGGCTGCTACTATACAATCAAAGCTCTTGATTATTTCCTGAATTATTTCCACTTGATTTACATTGGCATTCTAGTCCCTATACAGGCTTGCCGCTACTTGCTTTTCCCACTTATTTGCCACCATTTCTCTTCACAAATCCTAAATTCCTGCCAAGTGGGACCATGCTCCTCATGCTACCACAAACAGGCTTCTCTCTACTTTTGCTTAGTGCTGTCTTATCACCCAGAAAGCTCTATCTTCTTCCTGCACTCCAGGCCTGATAATTAATCTTCTTTTTTTTTAATGTTTATTTATTTTGAAAGGGAGAAGGGGGCAGGGGCAGAGAGAGAGGGAGAGAGAAACCCTAAGTAGAGAGAGAATATGCACTAAGAACATGGAGCCCAATGTGGGGCTTGATTTCATGAACCGTAAGATCATGCCCTGAGCCAAACCAGAGTCAGACATTCAACCACCTACTGAGCCACCCGGGCACTCCCTGATAATAATCTTTTTGTCCTTCCCACATTGCCAAATTTCCAGAGCCTTTCAGGTCAGCCCTCTTCAGAACTTCCCCAGCATATGTTCTTAGCTCTCTAGATGACCATCTGTGATAATTTACTTGCAGCTTTGGTCATTTGAATCTCTTAATTCATTGTGCTGACTGGAGGCTCCTTGAGGGCATTGATGTGTATTGCTTATCTACAACCTCCACAGTGTTGAGCACAGGGCTTTCCACACCACAGATGTTCAATACATGTTTGCTGAATGGGGTCATGAGAATATTTTGGTCTAAACAACTTATTTAAAGTAGAACCCATTATAGTTCACACTATTAGCACAAACATACATATCTTTTATATCTTTTTTTCTAAATGCCATGATTCATAGTTCAGAAAGGAACAGCATATAACTTATCGCAGGCACTAATTTCGTGTGCCTGGGATGCCCCAGTTTACATACGTTGTTCTCGCATGGTTATTAACAGTGCCACTTTCACTCCAAAAGTGTCCCAGTATGGATGATACATTGGATGCTCATCTGACTCTTGGAGGACATAGGCTATAAACGGAGTCTCTGGCTTTCTTCCTTTTCTTAACATGGTAACTGGAAAGTAGTTGCTTCTACTAGGTACCCTCTTTGCTCCACCTCTATGGCCTGTCTCTATTCTCTGTTTTTTCCTTCCATGGCAACCATTAATGTTTGGGTCCACCCCTCCTCTCAGCCTCATCCCTGCTTCCTACCCTTGGTTTGGTCTAGGAAAGTGTCTATAGCAGCAGGATTTGAGAAAGAAGAAAGGAAAGTAGGATAAATTTCCAAGTTAGCTGCTCCCTTGTCACTCTCATCATTCATGTGTCCCCAGCCCCATCATCTTGGTTTTATCTCAGTGTTCCCAGGCATCATTCCTATCCTTTATTGTTCTGTTCCTTATCCTTCAGTGTCTGACCCTGCTTTATGTCTCAACATCCATGGCTGATTTTAGCTCCAGACTGATATTATGGGAATGATCCACAGAACCTATCTTATATTCAAGGTAACCCCCAATTTCAGAGCAGCAGAGATGCTCCTAACATCTTAAAGTGTGACAACATATTTTCCTACAGCAGTAATGTCCAAAATGTGTTTTGGGGAACTCTAGTTTTGGGTGTTAATATCTGTTACTCAGTGAAAGGGTTTCAAAGTCAAAGAAGGTTGATGAATTCTCAATGGAACAATTTTAAGCAGTTTTCTTTCCTGCAGAACTTCTTAAAGCCTTTAATATGCAAATGTACATTATGAATCTCTGAGTGGGATATATGATATGCTGTGTTTCCCAAAGTTATTTGGCCTTAGAACTTTTTTTCCTTGAAACTTTCTTAAGGGAATATTGGTCTGTGAAACATACTTTGTCTTAAAGGAACATATTTAACTCTTGTGGGTTAGGCATAGGTTCTTATGAAATGACATAGGGGTCTATGGAAAATAGACATTACTGTTCTAGTGGGACAATGCATTCTAAGTTCTACAACTGCATTTTTGGAATACAGCAGGTTATGAAGTGGACAACAGCATGTAAGAGCCTTTCAGCTATGAACTTTTGTGACTGTCCCAAAAGCAGAGGCGGATGACCAAGTAGAAGGGATCTGGGATCATAGGTTAGAAGACCCGGTATCTAGTTTCAACTTTACCACTATTGGCTGGGTATTCCTGAGCAACATTTAACATTGTGCCCTCAGTTTTTTCACCTATAAAATGGAGTGATTAATGATGGTGTTAAGATAAATAATACCTGTTTAACATCTCACAGGAATTTTAGGAGGATCTAGTGAGACGGTAGCATAAAAGCATTCTGAAAACATTTGACTTTTCCTAGTAAGTATATATTAAAACACCTTATTAGTGCTTAAGTAGCTTGGTTTTGCAATAGGAACAAGTATACAAACCCATAGATAACTTTCAAACCTTTTTCCCCCCAAACACTTCAAATTATTCTCCTCAACCCTGGTAATAACAAGTAATTCATAAATTTGAATTTCATTTTTTTTCTTCTTTCTAGATCTTCTCTCTGGTGAAGGGAAGTGTAGTGGTCAAGACAAAAATAAAATCAAGGAAGGGAAGTAGAAGTCCTCCATTTAATAAACTACATAACCAGTTTAAGATAGATCATTGTTACATTTGGGCTTCAAGTGAGACCTGACTGATTTGGAAACAATGCAAGTGGGGCAGAGTCCATCCTCAGATTTTCAGGCAACTTTGAATCCAAAGTTATTAGTTGTCACTTAACATTCCCACTGACAAAAACAGCATGCCTCAAATGACAAAGCCTAAAATATCACCTGTGATATACCATGAACATATCATTTCACAAAAAAGCGGGAAATATTAGTTACCACACTTGTCCACTATCTCTCTCTAGTGGTGGGGCAAAACATGTCACTGGGTCATGGGCAACAACAACATGGGTCTGTTTCTTGGTCTTCTTAGCTTTAGGACACAGAGTGATCTATTAAATTATCACACTGCATTCTGGGTATTCTTGAGCAATATTCAACCTTCCTGCTTCAGAAACTTAGAGGAGGGGAGCTCTGAGTAACCTTTTAAAATATAATTTATCTGTAAGATTCTGGTATGTCAAGTCTGAGTTAGCAATTAAGTTTAATTCCTTGCTCTATGTGTTTGAAATGGAACCTGTTGCAAAAGTGAATGTGCTATGCTGACAAGTATGTTTTTTAAAGTAATCTCCATTGTTTATTACCCTAATAGTAGAAATCATAGATGATTCTAGGCGGCGAATTATAAAGGCAAACATGCATCCAAGGAAGGGCGCTTCCTACCATAGTCACAAATGCATTTATGTTTAGTGGTTACTTGGGGAAAGGGAATTTCTCTGTAGATAACACAAATTAGCATCCAATTTAGAGGCATTTTCTTTAAATTATCTGGTTGCTTCCTCTTATCAGAAACTGTACTTTGAATACTCCCTTTTATTTTTTTTTCACTTTTATCATTTGATGTGAAGAAAGTAACATTTTATGAGCAAGCATGGCTTACCTGGGACTCCTTCTAAATTGTTTTATTATATATTACTATCTTGTTGTCTTTCTTCTTAAACAAAGGATCTCCAAGAATATTATGCAAATTCATCATTAATATGAATAAATGGGGAACTATTTGCCATTTCATAGGTATAATTTACTCTTGGTTTTATCCACAGTGACTCAGTGTTAAAAAATGCTAACTAGAACCTAAGTACCCTTTACTTCTCTGCTTTAGGTTCTACTTTGGCCACTTCTTTATTTTTTTTTTAATTTTTTGAACATTAATTTTTTTTGTTTTTATTATTTCTGAAAGAGAGAGAAAGGGAGACAGAATGTGAGTGGGGGGAGGAGCAGACAGAGAAGGAGACACAGAATCCAAAGCCAACTCCAGACTCTGAGTTGTCAGCACAGAGCCCGATGCTGGACTCGAACTCATGAATCATGAGATCATGACTTGAGGTGAAGTCAGACGCTTAACCGACTGAGCCACCTATGCTCCCCCTGCTTTTCTTTAATAATTTTTTAAAAATTTTATTTCTTATTTAAAAAAATTTTTTAATGTTTATTTTTGAGAGAGAAAGACAAAGTGTGAGCAGGGAAGGGGCAGAGAGAGAGGAGACATAGAATCTGAAGCAGGCTCTGGGCTCTGTGCTGACAGCTCAACATGGGGCTTGAACTCACCAGCCATGAGATCATGACCTGAGTCAAAGTCTGATGCTCAACCAACTGAGCCACCCAGGCTAAAATTTTTTATTTTTTAAGTTTATTTGTCAATCTGTAGAGAGACAGAGACAGCATGAACAGGGAAGGGGAAGAGGGAGAGAGAAAAAAGAGAGAATCCCAAGCAGGCTCTGCACTGTCAGCACAGAGCCCAATGTGTGGTTTGAATCACAAAACCTGAAACAAAGAGTTGGATGCTTAACCAACTGAGCCACTCAGGTGCCCCCCACCTTTTTTTTTTAAGTTTATTTATTTATTTTGAGAGAGAATGCATGTGTGAGCACGAATGGGAAAGGTGTAGAGAGAGAGGGAAAGAGAGAATCCCAAGCAGCCTCCCCACTGTCTGCACAAAGCCTGATGCGGACTCGAACCCATGAACTGTGAGATCACAACCCGAGCCAAAACTAAGAGTCAGACACTTAACCTATCAAGCCACCCAGGTGCTTCCTACTTTGGCCACTTCTTAGCACATGCCACTAGTTCTAGGCATTAGGTTGAATTTTTCAAGAGTGAATTAAATAGCACACATTCCTTGTTGTGGTTAAGGATGGAGAGCAATTGAAACACAGAAATAAGATTGAGAAGAGTTGAGGGAAGTAGGTTATTTCATATTTCAAAGACAAAGTTCTGTGGAAGGAAGATTCTTGGTGCTCATCGGGAACACAAACCTCTATGTATGGAAGAATGGGGAGCAAAAGGAATTTCAATTATTTCTTCATGAAATCTGACCCAGAGTTGAACAAAGAGAATTTGAAAGCTCTTGCATATGCCATTTGTGGGGGGCTGGGGGGGACATCAATATTTCCCCCATTTCTCTGGTATTGCTTGAACAACAAGAATTATTGAAATTGAACTTGTTCAGGTTTTTTATAAATCAAAATGTCAACAAATACAAGCGCTAGTCTAGTTACAACAAGAGACTGTAGTTTACAGAATAAAACTAACCCTGTTTCTTTATTTTTTTTTTAAGCTCTACAAAGAACACATTGTTTATTCTTGTGTAAAAACGTCATGTAAAGAAGCTCTCTGTCAGGTAGTCTATTTTTATTTAGTTGTTTCATAACTCAATTATCATGTTCCCCTCTGCCTAATAATTAGCATATGCATAGTAACAAGGCTTGAAAACCTGTTCTTTTCCCCACTGTGTGTCAGTTATATTTCCAGGGTGTTTGGAGAACGGGTTGTGCCTGTGTAGGTGAGTCGTCTTTCCCTGCTGCTCTGGCAGCTTGCCCCCGTGCAGTGTTGAGGGTCAGCTTTTGGAGAAAGTCCCAGCCAGAGGCCTGAGCAGGGACTTCCTGCCATCTGGAACAGTCTGGAGCACAACGAAAGATGTCAGCAAGAAGTGCTCAAATGACTCCTCTCCAGCTCCCTGGGGATGAGCAGTATTTCCCTCAGTTCCATGATTGGGGAAATTTAACCATCACTACCAGTAATTTGATGCACACATTTTGAGCTCTGTATTTGGTTGCCTTCCATGTTCTGGTTTTTCTGGCTGCTTATCACCTTTCGGATACTTTTTCTATGTTTGAGGAATTCCCCATAGCATGAGTCCTGCCTTCCCACCGCATAAGGCCCAAATGCGTTTTCCCAGCTTCTTTTATAGCAATGGCGCACAAGTTACGACCTAGGCTCAGGCAATCCACCTTGCATGTAGGAGAAATTGTTTTGGAAGAGAACAATGAGAGGAAGTAGGTGTCTTACAGAATACATTTTCTCGCAAAAGTGGCAGTGGAGGCTTCTGGCTTTGGAGGGAGGACAGCAATGGAGGTTCTGGCATTCAATGTCCAGAACTAACAGTGAACACTGAGACGATGGAGGTAGGGCCACAAGGGTCTTCTATGGCAATTGTGATGGATGCAGTGTCAAGATCTTCTCTGCAATAATTAAAAAGAATTAAAAAAAAATTTTTTTTTAACGTTTATTTATTTTTGAGACAGAGAGAGACAGAGCATGAACAGGGGAGGAGCAGAGAGAGAGGGAGACACAGAATCTGAAACAGGCTCCAGGCTCTGAGCTGTCAGCTGTCAGCACAGAGCCTGACGCGGGGCTCGAACTCACGGACTGTGAGATCATGACCTGAGCCGAAGTCGGACACCTAACCGACCAAGCCACCCAGGCGCCCCAAGAATTTTTAAAGACATCTAATGTCATTGCTGATTAGACACATACATTCTGAAAATCAAAGCAGTTAATTTGATTAGTGGATTTTTTTTAAGCTATGACAACTTTTAGGAATGACAACTTTGAAGTGCATTATTTTCCATAGGCAAGTAATATAGTTTGTGAGGTATAAACTCCAAGACCAAGGTGTTTGTGAGAAACTAGTGAGGGGTGGTTACTCTTCACATGTTTTGGGAGCATATTCATTTAGTTTGCATATTGTCATTTACCCATTTCAGAGCTCCCTTCTCCCTCTTCTTCCACCTTCTTCTCAGATCTATATTATTGCTCTAATCTGGTTTAACCTAGGGTTGGATGGACAGACATTCTCTGGTATATAGGAAGGAATGCAGAACCCCACTAGTTGGGGTAGATAGAGGGGTTACAATGAAAGAGGAAGACAAAGGGGTGCCTGGGTGGCTCAGTCAGTTGAGCATCGACTTCGGCTCAGTTCATGATCTCAGTTCGTGGGTTCGAGCCTTGCATCGGGTTCTCTGCTGACAGCTTGGAGCCTGAAGCTTGCTTCAGATTCTGTGTCTCCCTCTCTCTCTGACCCTCCCAAACTCACGCTCTGTCTCTCTCAAAAATAAACATTTAAAAATTTAGAAAAATAAAAAAAGAAGAGGAACAGAAAAACCCATCCAGATCAATAGAAATATATATATTTTTAAGTAAAGGCTATTTATTATTTATTTTCTAAATAGTTTGCATAATGTAAGAAAAAGTGGTATTTGTTAAGAATAGGTCAATTAGGTTTAAAAATGTAAGTCATTATTGGCCCATGGTAATGGGTCATGACCACAGCTGACATTATGGAAATATAGGCAGACCCAAAGTTTGAAGACATGCTTGGACAATATTAGTAGGCTCCTTCTTTTCAGGGAAAAAAAAAAAACATTATAAAATATTTTCTCAGCCAGAATGACACACTACAACTGTATTACTACCGCAACATGACAAATTTATGGAATCTAAATCAGTAAGTTTTAACCATAGAGATAAATTCTGAGGGATGAGGAATTTATGAACTCAGTGCATACTCCTAAATTATAGGAATTACAATGAAAGATCCTATTTTCTGCCCCTCACTCTGCCATAATGTTGAAAAAGACTGATATTCTAAACTCTGATGAGCCATTTTTTTCTTTAGTCATCCTATTGGCTTTTAAAATTATCTCCCCTTCCATCTTGTACCTTGTGGCATAATTTCAACATGATAGTATTCCTGTTATGAGTACTGTTCAATTATTAGTGACTCAAGCAAAGAGAATTTAAATGCCTTCATAAAGGTCCCTCAGGTAGGCTGTAACTGACTGGATGCAGAAAGGAAACCACAGTTGACTTGCATAGTTCAGGAGAGCTCTACGCCAGTTTCTAATGTGCTGGATTCCATGAAGTGATGTAATTGCTTAGTATATTTTATTAAATCTGTGATTTTCCACTGTACATGTAGAAAGGTAAGATAACAATATCCTCACATCATTTTTTTCTTTTTTTTTCTTTTAATTCCCACTGGTATTTTATTATTAATAAATAATTTTAAACTCAGCTTTCAATTCTTTTCTCATTTTCTCATTTTTCTATAATTCTGAAAATAGCACTTATAAGGGTAGGAGATCTAGAGATATGGTTGAGGTGATGTAGGTATGCAGACTTAGTTCTACCAAGGCCAGGAAGATGGCCTGGTCTGTCTTCAAGCTCTATCCAAACGTTGGTGTGCAGGTGTGGCATCCACAGAGGTCTCCTTTCAAAGAAGGACCTGATATCAAGGGGGAGTGCCAGCATCTTCAGGGGTTGCCTCAGCTGCTAAGAACCACCTCTCCAGAGATCATGTCCTCCCTAAGGCAGCTCTCCTCAGATGAGTGAGACTAGGGCATAAAAGCCAGGCCATTTTGGCAGGGCCACAGGATATCTCTCTAGAGATCTGCAGTATATTGGCTGAGGCTTTGTAAGGCCTGCACTGGGGCTGACTTCTTCCTTTACACAATCCTACTTCTTCCCCTCTCCTTTCATGGAGTTGCTGCCTAGCAAACATGGTGTATTTCATACTCATCTTAGACTCTGTTTTCAGAGAACCTAACCTTCAACAGCAGGCAAGTTCTATAGGATCTGGAAGCTTTTCCAGTCAAGGTCTAAATGATCTAAGCCAGAATTTTGAAATGTTCCTTATCCTGAATCTATCAATGTATCTATGTAACTTTTAAAAAAGATGTTAGTTTATTTTGAGAGATAGAGCACCAGCAGGGGAGGGGCAGAGAGAGAAGGAGAGAGAATCCCAAGCAGGCTAGGCGCCCATCAGCACAGAGCCTGATGTAAGGTTTGATCTCAAGGACTGTGAGATCATGACTTGAGCAAAATCAAGAGTCAGACACTTAACCAACTGAGCTAACCAGGTGCCCTTCTGTGTGTCTTTTTTTAAAAATAATTTTTCTTTTGGGGCGCCTGGGTGGCTCAGTTCGTTGGGCATCCAACTTTGGCTCAGGTCATGATCTCACAGTCCATGAGTTCGAGCCCCACATCAGGCCTGTGCTGACAGCTCAGAGCCTGGATCCTGCTTCAGATTCTGTGCCTCTCTTCTCTCTGCCCCTCCCCTGCTCATGGTTTGTCTCTATCTGTCTCAAAATAAATAAATAAATAAATGAATGAATGAATGAATGAATGAATAAATAAATAAATAAATAAATAAATAAATAAATAATTTTTCTTTGGTTTGGTTGTGGTTCTAATTTTTGGTTTATTTTTGTCTGTTTGGGAGTTTGTTGGGAGGAATTCTAGGAAGCTCTTTATACTTTAGAAACCTGAAGAGAGGGGCACCTGAGTCATGCACATGCTCTCTCTCTCTCTCTCTCTCAAAATAAATAAACTTAAAAAAAAAAAAACCTGAAGAAAAGAAATAAAAATGCTGATTTCCCCAACAACTTCCATTGTTATTGAAAAGATGTATTCTCACTGAAAAATAAACTTGGTTTTATCAAATTAAGTAATTTATAGTTAAAGGACTTGTACATGCAGTATATGGAGTAAACTCTCCTTGTCTATGTGAAAGATATGTGAAGATGGTCAAATAGATAATCTTTGCCTGATCTTATGAAATGTATACACAGTAGTCCCAGTTCTCCTTTTTCTCCATCTCTAGGTCATATGTGATTCTCTCTTTTCCATCCCTTACTGCACCTAGCTTGGGTCCTTCCTGCATCAGTTACCACCTGGATCCTTGTAATAACCCCTCCACTTCCCTGCCTCCATTGACTCTCCCATCTCTCCTTCACACAAAGGTCAGAGTGATTTTTCTAAATTACAAATCTGATCAGGTAATTCCTCTGCCTAAAATCCTCTAGTGGCTTCCCAAGGCTACTCAAGGATTTAAAGCCCAGTCTTTTTCATAGTGCTCATACAAAACTCTTCATGAATCAGTCTTTGCTGACTCGCCAGCTTTATCTCCACAATGGTCTCCAGTCTTCCCACTACAGGCAAATTCCTTGTAGCTTCTGGAATGTGCATGATCTCTCTTCCCTTTCTGCCTTAGTATACGTAGCTCCCATTGTTGAAATGCCCTTCCCTGTGTTATTTTTTAGGTTGTTATTATTATTATTATTATTATTATTATTATTATTATTTTAATTTAGCTAAGCTTTATTCCTTAGTCCAGGCTCCTCTCACCTGTCAAGCAAACTCCAGGTAGAAGTAGTCCTCCATGACCCAGAATACCCAGTGCCACTAACATCCTTCATAACACTTAAAATGCCATATTGAAATATAAGGCTGGTATACTCCTCTCTAGATTATGAGCTCCTCAAAGAAACTTTATATGTGCATCCTCAGCACTTAGCGCAGTGCCTGGCTCATGGTAAGTATTTAGCAAAGCTTTGTGTCTTTCTTTTAAGTTCTTTACGGTGGCTACTGCTTCTAACAGATTCTTCCATCACCCCCACCTATTGCTTAGCAAAATACTATGTTGCTCTATACTACATACGGTAGGTATTCAATGAATGCTTGTTGAGTGGATGACTATACTGCTACTGTTTTAAGTATTACCATTCTACCTTTAACAAATGCTTAAAAGATTCCAATTACCAGGAGTAGCTTAGAAAAACATTTTAAGTGTTGATTGACCAGTAGAAGTCTCTGAAGATTTTATTTCACTCTAGAGCAGTTGCCTAAACCATGAACTACAAGCTAATAGTATTCACAGGAGAGAGACTTTGTCTATTTGCCTAGACCGTCTGTGATATTAGCTATGCAAATAAATATTTTGATTGTTCATTTGGGAGAAGAGGATTACTTGATGACGGTCTTGAAGTATATGCAGGCTTATTATGAGGAGGAGGATGACTTAATTTTTTTCCCATTGCATTGCCGATTCAATGAGGAAAAGTACTTAACATTGTATTAACAGTTAAAGATAAGAGTTTCTTCACTGGGATTAAGGAACACTGTGGAACATCCTTCTTTGTAGATTTGACTAAATGACATCAAAATTCTTGTTTTCACCCTTGAATCCATGAAACTTGGAATGACGTCATCACAGTGACCAACTGCAACCAAGACAGAAGCTGTTGAATTTGGCATCACGTTTTCTAGTTACTAAATTCAGATAAGAGATAGCAGATGCATGCTATCAATATAGGACCATCTTGGGCTCTGCTAAAGAATCACAATTATTATCCTTACAGTTATACTCATTTCAGAGATGAGACCCAGGAACTGTTAAGTTCTAGTAAAAGGCCACTTATTATGTGTGATATAATTATAAGAGCAGAGAATGTCTTTCAAAGGAGTTAAGAATTGGATAGGACTAGGGAAAGTCATGCAAGGCAAGAGGAACTCATAGTACTCATGATATGATTGAAGTAATACAGTGTTGACAGATGTGCCAGGTATATTTGAAAAGTAACAGACCACATAGGGCATGCCCCAACTCTGAGGAAGAAAACATTCGCTAAGCACGTATGATATGCCAAGCTCTTTGCTAGACCCAGTATGTGCATTCTCTCATTCACTCCTCATTATAACCCTAACATACAGTAGTAACATCTCAGTTTGCAACTGATAAAACTGAGACACTGAGAAGTTAAGCGACTTGGCTAAGATCACACAGCTAATAATGGAGCAGGGAATCCAAATCCAGGTTTTTAGACTGCAGCTACTGGAACTAAAATTTAATTCCAGAAACATTAGTAATCATTTCCCGAAGGCAAAGTAGAAACTGGGGTAGGAATTGTAGGGCTTGAAAGCAGGGAAACATCTTCTTCAACAATATATTCATATATTCATATAAGGCTCATATAAGGCTCAACATGTAGGTATTCTATAAGCGTCTGTGAATGAAGAGGCTGTTTTCAAGGAATATATACTCTGGTAGGGAAGACAGACATGCATAAGTAACTACAACATAGTGAAGGCTGTAGGTACTGATGGATCAGATTAGATTAAAATCTGAGGGGAGAGAAAGTTATCCTATAGGCAGTGAGGAGGCATTGAGGTTTCTGAGTAGGAGAGTAACATAATGAAAGCTTATTACTGAAAACTAATCTGCTGACTATGTGCTACTTGTTTCCTTATTGTCAGCAACATTAAGCCACTTGGAACTCTAAGTAAGTTACATCTGTGGAGATACAAAAGAGGAGAAAATACTTCTCTCTCTCATGTCCTGCTCACCAAGATTCTGCTAAATTGATTTAGATGCTGGAACAATAAATTGGAGTAAGAGCAGAAGCCTAAAATCTGAAGGTGTGCTGGTACTCTCTGTCCAATCACTATTGTTTCTAAAAATATAAGGATCCCCTGCATTGGAGCGGTAGGGCAGAGGGCTGGAAAGATTGCATGTTGCAAATATCTAAGTGAGCTAGGATCTGAGGTTACTCATGTATGACTGTTTTATTAGATTCATTCATTTATTTATTTATTCATTCATTCATTCATTCATCCATCCAGTCAGTCCATGAACATTTGTTTAGTGAGCGCTGTTGGGTATCTGGTACTGTTCCAGGTCTTAAGACATAGAGATCTAGTATGAGAAGAAGGATAAGACCACTGCCCACGTGGACTATGCAAGCCAACAGAGTAATTCAAATCATGGACATTTTCAAATATGACATGTGATAAAAAAGAAAATAAAACAGAGCAGCAGGAGGAACAGTGACTGAGGATGGGGGAATAAGCACTTTAAAAAGGAATCTTAGAGAAAACCTTTCTGTGGAAATGACATTCCAGCAGACTTAAGTATGAGAAAAAAAAAAAAAAAAAACAACTATGCAAAGAACAGAAGGAAGAACTTTCCAGGCAGAGGAAACAGCCAGGGCAAAGGCCCTGAGGTTGCAAGTTAGAGGAAGAGACAGCAGAAGTTGTGGCCTTTTGTTATTAGCCACATTCAGAACTCTGAAAAGCATATCTGAAATACTTCCTTTTCAAATATTACACCACTAAAATATTTTAACAATTAATAATTTGATGATTCTCATTATTAGCTTTCTTCTTAATAACCAATTAAATATTTCCATCTGAAAAAATAGATACTAAAAATATTAATTTGCGTATAAAATGACAAACAACAAAAAGGAAATAGAGGTCATAGATAATAAGGATGAAGGATTTCAGAAGATCACCTTGAGGAGTGGGGTGGTGGTGACGGTTGGAAATGAAAGGCTGAAAATCATGTACTATTTATTAATTTAATAAATCTGTCTTGATGTCAATGTAATCGAATGTTGCCACAAAATAATGGTCTCCTGCTGCTACATAAATGTTGAGGCCAAGCTCTGATGTTTATTTTCAAGACAGGAGACATTGATCCTTCACTAATAGAATATTACAAGTTTATTTCTATTATGCTAAGTAACCAAAGTTGATTTCATTGTTTGATTTGATGGATGTTGGTGCTGTCAGAGTTCAGAATGGTCTGGGATTAGGAGGCCAAAAGGATGAATTTTTTTCCCCCTAATTAGGCATCCTTGGATTTCATTCTAACATAAAATCAATAAAGGAAAATTTTAGGGATACTTAGTCTCTGGGATCTTTCTTCTGATGCCCCAGGGATTCTAACTATTTGGCACAAGATTGTTTTCCCCTGGGACTAAAGATACTCTAGAGCCAGACAGTGAGTGAATTGGATGGGGGCCCCACCCAATTGGAAAGGCAACAGGAAAAGTGATGAGAGGAAAAAGACATCTACAACAATAGAAGGAGGAAGTGAAGCCAAAAAAACAAAACAAAACAAAACAAAGAAGCAAAGGAAAGGTAACATGAAATACAATAATCTACCAGGAAACAACCCACACTGGGGGGTAAAAATCCCAAAACAACAACAAAAAACAACCCTCAAAGGAATCGCAATCTACTTATTTAGATGCAGGGAAACAGTTTGTGATCATTTCCAGAGGTAGGGCACATATTTATAGTGATCCAGTGACTGGATGGTGATGTGACCCAGTGATCCAGGTCTCCCTTAACCTAAGCAGAATGTGAATTAAAACAAAGATCTTGGTTTTTGGGTTTTATCCACTACAGATCTCAGAGCCACCTAGATCTGGGAAATGTGATTAACTGAAAGAGAAATGAACAAGGTGAAGATTGGAAAGAAGACATGAATTGAGCAATCTAGTAGGAATACAGAGAATATGTATCTCTTTTAAATATCAAAAGAGAAATAGATTCATACCAAATCACTTCTTCTTTTAATGTCCTTCAATAAGCCAAGGTATTTACTTTACAATAGTCAAATGGGAGGAAATGATGTACTTGATAAAGTCCAAGGCTGAAATAAAGCAGGGTGTGGCTTGGTGTTTCTGATTTTGCCTAATCAGGATGTTTAGGTGTAAGAACAGAATTCACTGCTGCTTACCATGCTGAAGTAAGATCCCATAAACCCTGCTTGAGTGGTCTTGCCTGTATTTAATCCAACCTGAATTCACTAAGAAGCTTGCATTTCTAGAATTGAGTACATGAAAGAGTAAATATTAAGGGGCAAGAGTGGTTGGAAGGATCTCTGTATTGGATTCTGAGAAGGCCTGAACAGATAGGCTGCATGGATGTGAATTACAATCCCATCATTCACTAGTTGTGTGAACCAGCAAAATATGTGAATAATAAAACCTACCTCTAAGGATTGCAAAGATCACTGAGCGAGATACTCTGTGTAAAGCACTTGGCGCCCGGCATATTATAAAGCTTGATAAATATTACTTTTGTTAATACCTAAGAAGTCTGTGATGTGGCTTGCAAGAACTGAAATTCTTGCATAGTTGAAGTTGAACCATGTAACACTGTTAAGCAGTCAAACATTTTTGACTTACAAAAATAGCAGTTTCATATATTTTCAATCTAATATGTTTCCATGAAACTTCCCTAGTTCTCTCACCTTTGTCCTTTTGTCAGGGATTGGGGGGAAAAGAATGGGAAGAGGGAAGACAGAACAGGTAAAAGAAGGAATGGAAAGATGGGAGGTTATGTGGTAAAACCCTTTGGAGCAACCAACACAGGCTAGAAGCTGCAGAGATGTAGTTCTGTTGCCCATCTCTTCCCCCTCTCCTCCGCCTCCTCTCACAGCCCTTTAGTGAAGGTCTTTAGAAGGTTCCTGAGACATGTATGTGACATATGCCTCCTTGTGCCACAAATGACAAATGCTCCTTTAAAATGAAGAAAACAGGGGCGCCTGGGTGGCGCAGTCGGTTAAGCGTCCGACTTCAGCCAGGTCACGATCTCACGGTCCGTGAGTTCGAGCCCCGCGTCGGGCTCTGGGCTGATGGCTCAGAGCCTGGAGCCTGTTTCCGATTCTGTGTCTCCCTCTCTCTCTGCCCCTCGCCCATTCATGCTCTGTCTCTCTCTGTCCCAAAAATAAATAAACGTTGAAAAAAAAAATAAATAAAATAAAATGAAGAAAACAACCAAACTGGACAACAGAGCTGGTACCTCCTAAAAAGACACAAGAGCCAAGGCAAGAACAACGGAAGCAGTGCAAGAAAGTTGGGATATGGGGATAACTCTTCCAGAGGGGTGGGTGAAGGTGTCCAGAACTGGATTCTTCCTTGGCTACCCTTCTCTGCAGACTACCTACTTTCATTAACAGAGTGAGCTGTTTGTCTACTTCCTTCCTAGAAGAACCAGACAGAAAAGCCAGAGTAAACGTATACAGTATTGCTAAAGACTCTAATTTCTGGGCACCTCAGCCTCAAACACTGTGCCAAAGAACAATATTCCATGGGTCAGCGTCCTTGGCCACAATTCTCCTTAACTCAGAGCAACGAACTTAGCAAAGCAACAACTTTAGCCCTAAGTAGTGTTCATAGGACTATAGACAGTGATCAAGGTTATCCTCAAAGAAGTAAAACTCCCATGAGTGTTAGAGGGAAGACAGGGTAGAAGGTAAGCAGAGTAGTAGCAGACCATATCACAAAAATGTATTCTTTCTTAACTTTCTTAACACTGGCCCCCAATACCACAGACAACTTGGATCTTAGAAGCTGAGTGAGGCTAATGGAGATTTGCCATGCAGTAGTCAATAGCTCAGCACCATGTGGCAGGGAATCTGTCTATCCTCTGCTTCAAGAATTTAGGTCCAAGGAAAAACACCTGGAGAGTTTGAAAAGCTGATGATAACAAGATTATAGAATTATGTGTCTGACGAGGAATCTGGTTTATACATGTATAATCTAATGATGATGATGCTAACAGGTAGCAATTGCCACCACAGACTACTTAGAAATCTCCAGATACTGGAATATATAGAAGGAGCCCAACTGGTTTCAAAGACTTTTTGAGCACACCAAAATAAATAAAATGTAAGTACCTTCTGTATCTTTGACAAGTATACATGACCCTGCTTATTATTGGCAATGGCTATATTCAGCGCCTTTTTTTTTTTTAATGTTTATTTTTGAGAGAGAGAAAGAAAGAGCCTGAGTGTGTGCAAGTGGGGGAGGAGCAGAGAGAGGGAGAGAGAGAATCCTAAGCAGGCTCCTCGCTGCCAACACAGCCCAACACAGGGCTCAATCTCACAAACCGTGAGACCTTTACCTGAGCTGAAATCAACAGACACTTAAGTGACCAGGTACCCCAATTCAGTCCTTGTCTTAAACATATTTTTAATACAGCTAAAGAGGTTAAAATATGTATCTTAACCCCTTATAGTCAAACTATTTCAAGATAAATAAAATATAATAGTGGAATAATTTATCACCTTCTTTTTTTGACACACTTCGTTGAGAGGACCCCATAATGTTGGAAAATAATGAAAAACAAA
This sequence comes from Puma concolor, assembly GCF_028749965.1. NCBI lineage: Eukaryota > Metazoa > Chordata > Mammalia > Carnivora > Felidae > Puma > Puma concolor. The sequence goes on from NC_141667.1 coordinate 95,269,751, forward strand.
TGAGTAGTTATTTTTCCCCCTATGTTTCCATTTCTAACAGGAGGAAATGACACTGCCTGGAATGTTCACAGCCTCCTTCATGAGACTGGGGCCTTTGTCAAATCCAAGAGTGCAAAGACATCATATTGGCATAACCTTAGTAGGTGAAAAACCATTGTGAAGATTTAGGAATGCACTGAAAAAATAGTAATACTTTTGAATAAAGAACACTCTTTGGCACACTTTCTATTACATAACTTTCAACATTTAATGACAAAAAGCCAGCCAGTGAACACTGCAACACTCGGGATTTGTTTTGCAAAATGTGCTAAAGTGTGTGAAATTGCAATACGTGGTAGCCCCACTTTTTTTCATTTTTCATCATCTTCAGCTTATGTGCAGTTTTTTATATCAGGATTATTTTTTTCTAAGTTATTAAACTTGAAATCTTGATGGTGCTAAAAAAGACTAGGCACTCTAGAGATGGAACGGTTTAGAACCAGTAGATCTGTACAGTCTCTCCTAACCCATTGGTAAATGTTTATGTATAGCTAAATTGGGATTTTAAAAATCTAGGGCAATAGGTTAAGAAAACAGTCATTGCCTCAGATTAACTGATGTTAAACCAATAACAGTGTGTCAAATAATGTTAATTTGAGGCCCCATTTCATTTATTATTCTGGTATAAGAGACCACGTTGCATAGTATTACAGTTGTAATGACTCTATTCATTCAATTACTTTGGTACATGGCATGTAAGCAGTTTGTGAATCTAAGCATGCTAGTCTGTTCTGCCTGGGAGTGAAGTTTCATACAGTAGTTTGAGTGACAAACATCTCAGAGCTTGCTCACATTCCTCTGTGGAATAGTCACTTCTGAGAGAAAGAGGTGCGGCTCCGTGGTCTGAGAACAGTACTGTCAGCCAGGAACACAGAGTTCTCATCCTGGAACGAGTTCTGTTCTCTTTATGGATCAGATCATGCTAATAAATCTTTCTAGGACTCAGTTTACCCAGTTAAAAAAGCTGGTTAGGAAAATTTAATTAACAGGTATAATGACTATTCACAAACAGATATCTGTTAAATGATTTGAAATGAAAAGGATATGAATGTAAGATATTTTTCATAAACTAGTTTATGAAACAAATTAATAATAGAAAATTTTCGGCCTTTGAAAAAATTACCCCAGAACAAGAAAATTAATTTTAATACATTTCAATGTTTATTTTAATTTTTCTAAACATTTTCTACTCTAAATGTTTTTTTTTCAAGTTAACATGCTAAGTATACTCTGTGATGCAAATAATTAAATTCACCATTAGTTTCTATTTAAAGTTAAAGAGGTAGCCTCTTTGTTCTATATAGCAAAGGGAAATCTTTTCTAAAGTTCCATGCACTATAAGAATATGGACATTATTAACCTTAATGTTTTATAGAAAAAATGAGGATCAAAGAAATGCATAATCTAGAGCAGGGTGGTATACAAACTGCCTATTTTAAAATGATAAAGACTTCCAAGAATAAGATGTAATTTCCAAAAAGAGAAAATTGTGCATTTGTACACAAACAAAACCAGGGCAGGGGAGAAAGACCTAATGATTGAGTAATTGTGGTGTTCTATATCTGAAAGAATAAAGAAAAAAAAACCCTCAAATACATGTGTTTCATTCTGGTGGCTCAGCTAGTCAGCACTCTCTTTCTCTCTTCCAGCCCCCCCAGATTAATCGGCCTTATGTGTGAGGTTAAAAAAAAAAGCAATTAACTTCTAAAAAATATATTGTGGTTATTTACAGGAAGACTTAATCTCCTGTCTTCTCCTTTCTTAAAAATGAAAACAAACAGACAATGGATCTTCAATTCTGTGTCTGGGATCTCAAATTTGGCTGTGAATATGTGTTTCAAATCTCATTAATTACAATATTGGCCCCACGAGATACAGTTGCTGATGCAAAGAACACTCTTTGTACTCAAAATAATTTGAACAAGGGCAAAGAAGCATTTTATTTACATGTGTAAACATTAACAAGAAAATAAAATAGAGATGGTTCAGATAGCTGCTGAGATGTTTTAATGACAATTGATTTGATTACTACTGAAGCTTTAAGGTTACCACGTATAGGGATAGTCATGTTTTCACTTGGTGTATTTGTTGGATAATAACGTTCTTGTAAAGTTAACTCTGACATTAACTTGGCAAGTTCTGAACTAAGACCTTTTCGTATTTTATTCTTTCTGGATACTAAGACCAACCATATTATTCTGAATTCCACACCCTACTGTGCAGATTTACAATTTATTTATTTCTTAAATATCAGAAAATATGCCATTACTCAAAGGACTTTTCCATGTAATAAATGTGGGTGAAAACCAATCAAATGAATACATTGCAGCAGTAGACAGGAAACAGCTTCTCTTGTTTTCTTTTCTCTTTAGGAAATAGTAAATTAAACCATAGCTATTTGTGGTCTTGTGCTATAAGATCACATGTGGTCATACATTTTCATCCTATTAACAAATCTGTTGGCTCAGTGGGTAGAAAGTAAAGTCCACTGTAAAGATGTCTTAATGCCTTATGTAGGGAGGGTCATCTGCTGTGTATAGCCACAACCTAAAAATCTTGCTTTGAGATCTGATTGTGTTTATTGGCTGTGTTTAAATGGACACTGAAGAGCAGAGTTAAGCAGTCCTAATTACATATAAGAATCACTTGGAACTTACAAAAAAATACAGAGGCCAGGGTCCATCCACAAAGTTTCTGAGTGAGTTAGTTGAGGGCGGGGGCGGGGGATGTCCCAGAAACCTGTATTTAAAACCAAACCAACAAAACCCAACAAAAAATAAATCCTCTTAGGGCAATTCTAATGTGCCATGACTGAGAACCATAGAGAATCCCAACACTAGTGCAAGGATAATAACGAATTTGTTTTTAGATTACAAAGCCCACTCTTGATCTTTAATGGAAACCTTACCTTAGTCCAGGTGTGGGCATGGATTGGCAGCTGCCATAGCTCCCTCCTTGACAGCATTCTCAAAGCAGTCCCTTATAGGGAGTGTTCTATGGGTCATGGAGCTTTGAGATGCTAATTTTCTGGGTTAAAGCCAATGAAAGTTGATAACTGAACAACAAATTATATATGCTAACTCTGAAGGTAGACTCTGCAAAGAGTGGCAGCCTTACACACATGTGAGCACTTTGAGCAAAAGTTCATTAAAAGAGAGACTTACTCACTCAGCATCACTCCTTCCCGTTCTTCTGAGTCCATGAATGTCATGTCTCCACCACCAAATCACTATAGTTCATTGTAAACAGAAAGGGGGATTTTGAATTAGAAATGGCAAATTACTTCTCTTGGAAATTAATCAACGTAAGCCTATGTGATTTCTCACTTTCTTCATTCTTCTATGGGATGGATTTTTGTCCTTTTAATAACAGCACTTTTATTTTTCTTGCATCCTTCAATAGTAACTTAGGTCCTTTATTGTTTTTGCCATCTTTTGCTATCATATTCTATGGTTTCATTTAATCCTATTTCTTTTATTCTTCTTTCCTACCTTTTTACACTTTACCTTTTCCAATTAAAAAAACAAAACAAAAAAACTTCTCTAACACTAGAATAGCGGGTCCTTCTTCATTTTTCCCAGTTTTTGATTTATGTTTGGTTGCCAATCTGTTTTCCGAGTCTCTTTCTTTATTACTAACTGCCCTTCCTTAACCTTCTGTTGATGTTTCATTCCTATCGCTTGCTGATGTTGGTCATAAAGCCCATTTCTTTCCATTCCATTTATCTTTGTATCTCCATAAGCATTTTTAGGGTCCTACTACTAAAAGCTTAAAGCTCTGTGAGAAACAGAAAGGTAGCTTTCCCCATTTAAATCCTATTTCCTCTCCCCTCCCATAGCCGTTCCATGTCTATTCACCCTTTCCTGATGTTTCCCCCAGTCTGACCCCCACCTGCACCCCTCTTCCTCTGTCACTCCCTATTTGATGCCCAAGTCTTCTTTCTAACCCCATTTGCACTCTGATTTTGCATCCAAGGATCTCCACAAGATAAAGGATGGAGTTCTATCGGGAACCAGATTGTGTTACAGAAACTTTCTGCACATTTACTGAAATGGGATTAGGGGCTTTGATCCAGAAATATTCTCAGGCAGCCTTTCAGATGTGGCACAATTTTGTACACCTTGAAGGAGGGTTGGGGCCTACTCTGATGGACAACAGCTGAGCTGTCTTTAAAGGCCTTCTGGGGCCCTTTCCACTTCAAAGGTTAGGATGAGTAGGCATCACCGACCAAGGCTGGAAAACCAGGCCAGGTGGGAATGCCTGGGGCCCTTTTCTGCAGCATTTCTGGCAAGGGAGCTGTTGCACGGCGTGTCACAGAGCTTCGAGGGTCCCGTGCAGGGGCCAGTGAGTCCCCAGGAATCACTGGGCCATTTTGGGACGGGGAGGCTCACCTCTAAAGAGGGGAGGCAGGCCTGAGGCAGGGTGTTCCCCAGGGAAGCAGGGTGCGGCCCCGGGGGCGAGGCGACGCCACCCCAGCGGCGCCCGCCGAGGGCGGGAGAGACAATCTCTACCCAGGAGGGAAAGCGAGACGCTCTGGGTCGCTCAAACAGAAGGTTCAGGGAACTGCGCGGGTGTCCCCTGCCTGCGGCCCTCTGGGAGCAGGGCGTGGTGGGGGGACGGGGGAGGGGGGTCGACACCCCAGGGAGAACGGCTGAGGGCTGTAGAGATCAATCCAGGGTACTGGCGCGGGGTCACAGACAGGAGAGGAGCAGGAGAGAGGGCTGGTGGGGGCTCCCACGAAAGCTGGGGCCGTATGTCTGTCTGTGTACTCGGCGGGCGCCCCAAAGTCTGGGGCCGCCACAGCTCCAGCTCCGCCGGCTCCTACCAGCGATTCCAGGCCGCACTTTCCCCTCCTCCCGGCGCCTTCTCTCCAGTGAGGAGTCGAGCGCGGGCGGCGCGGGGGGAGGGGCGGCGGCAGAGAGAACAGCCAGTTGTTTAAAATCCTTCTAGAGCAGTTTCTAATTCCCCCCTTGCGCCGGGGTTCGAAGGGGGGAGGGGGGAAAGAGAGCGGGAGGAGGGAGGAGAGCGGAGAGGGAAGGAGGGAGGGAACCCGGGAGGGAGGGAAGGAGGGAGGAGACTGCCGCTTAGGCTGTAGCCGCCACCGCGCGCTTCGGAAGGCCTGAGGGAGGAGGAGGCCTGTCAGTCTCGCGCGTTGCCTGGGCGAAGGGGGCGGAGCTTTAGCGTGGGGCGGCCAATAGTGGGGGTGGCTGCGTGGGTCGCCATGGGGACGGGGCTGTTCCCGGGGAGGCTGTGATGGGTTGACAGGTGCGTGACAGTGGGAGCTGCTCTCGGCACAAGCATGTACGGCAAAGGCAAGAGTAACAGCAGCGCCGTCCCGTCCGACAGCCAGGCCCGGGAGAAGTAAGTGTCTCCGCTTCTCACCCACCTCCGCCTTCACACGCGCGCACACACACGCACGCACTCGCACACTCTCTTGGAGACACACAGACCCAGACACTCTCCGCCCGGGGAGAGCCGGGGGTGGGCTGGCAGGGGGAGGGGTACGCGAGGTGGGGGCGTGCGGTGCGGGGAGCGGCTGTTTCCCAGGAGGTGCTCGCGCGGGGCGGGCGGCCTTGGGGGGCTGCCGGCGGGAGGGAACGAGTGTGCTGGGGGGCGGTGGCGGTGCTGGTGCCGAGGACGGAAACTTGTTTGGGTGATTGGGGGAAATAACCTACGGGTTCACCTCCTCACAAAGTAACTTTAGAGCTGGGGTCCGGGGCTGCGGGGACCCAGAGCGCTGCCGAGGGTCGCGGAGGGGGCGGGAGGGGGCAGCTGCGTGGAGGAGGGCTCGCGGTGGGAATGTGGGTGTTTGGAGCGGCGGGCTGGGCTCAGGGCAGGCAGCGCGAGGGGCGCTGCGGCCGGGGCTCCGGCGCCGGGATTTGGGGCCGGGATCGCCGGACGAGTCGAGGGCGGCGGTGCCGGGCGCGCGGCGGGCGGAAGCCGGGCGCGGAGCGACCGAGCGGGGCCCCGCGGGGCGCGGAGACGCGCGCTGGGCGCGGAGGGCGTGTGCGGGCGTGGGCTGGGTGGGCGTCCGGGCTTTTTCCAGCCCGCGGAGGGACTGGGCGTTCGTGGTGCCCCGTGCCTAGCGGGACCGGGGTGGTCGGGCGCCGCTCAAGTTTGGGAGACTAAGAAGGACCGAGTTCTTGGGGGAGGAAAAGTGTGCTGGCGAGAAGCGGGATCTGCTGGAGCAGGCTGGTGTTTCTGCCTGTCGCAGCAGACCCAAGTCCGTGGCGGCGGCTGGAGAACTTTTTTTGGAGACTTGCCGCCTCCCTTCCAAACGTCTGGGGGCCGCGGCTGCCTCGGCACCGGGCGGGGCGGCCCCCGAGGGGCGGTGGTCGTGGGGCGCGTGGAGTGGGAGTTGTGTGAGCTGCAGCGGCCGGCGGGAGGAGGTTTGTCTGGGGGTGCGCTAGGAGCAGTGGTCCGAAAAGGGATTTGCCGGAAGGGGAGAAGCGTTGAGTGGGGAGACACAGGTGTTAACTCCGGTGGGAGCCCAGAGGAGGCCTGCGAGAAGAGAGCCCCTCCCGTCCCGGGATGCCACCGTCACGGCACACTGCGAAGCAGGGCTGTTTGCTGCTATTCTTACGTACTTGTAACGGTGATTTGGTTGTTACTAAAAATGAGAGCGAATAGTGACTGTGACCACTGAGGAAGAACCCCTCTTTTCTGTGCAGCAGATCAGTGACTCCCAGTAACCACCTCCATCCACTCTGAGGTTTGAGGCTTATCCTTGTCATTGAACGCGCTCTGCCTTTCCGAGGGGGTTCAGACTGGGGGAAAAGTCTGAGAGCATCTTTCAAGAGCTACTTTGGTTACCTAGCGCTCGGAAGTAGCTGCCTGAATAAAAACCAAAAACTGAGACGACCGAGTTTCTCTCCTTGCTTTGGGGAGTTAGTAGGCTTCTGAAAGTTTCTTTTGCCCTAGGGATGGGAACGTTTCCTAATCTTCGTGTTGGCAGCAACACACACAATTCCCGTAGGATTTAGGGGTGGCAGGCCTTGATGTAGCAAAACAAACAAAATTAACGGAGCGATGCTGGTTTTGTTTTGTTTTCCAGAGATATTTTCTGAGGAGATAGATTTAGAATTTAGTTGATGTGCCATGAAAAATACAAAAGACAGTATTCTAGCCTTGTTAAGAAATAGCAGTTACTAGAACTTAAGTTTTGAAATAACAGCCCAATTTATGTGCATTAATCATTTGGTTGTAATAGACCTGAAAAGATAAAAACAAGATGTTTTAATGATTACAGAGTATTGGGATCTCATATTACTGAGAGTGAAGGAATTGAACTGTATTGAGACCTTTCGGGGTGGTTGAATTTCAGAGTCAAAGTAATGTTGGATTTTAGTTAGGTTTCCAGGAATAGTTGAATCTAGTCTGTATCCTGATAACTTTGTAAAAAAAAAAAAATATTATCTGAGATAAAAATGAGAATGTGACGTATTTGTGGTCCTTTCTAGCCTAATTCTGTGATTCTGCCATGAAAAATAATTGCCACTTTTGCTGTCCAATCTACCAAACTGAACACCAAGTAACATCTAGTAAGTAAAGTGGTGAGGGTTCTGCTAGATGGTGCTATTTGATTTAAATATGTTTCTTCCATTCATTACAATTGGCAGCAGGAATCCTGGACTAGCTTGCCTTATGAACTATATATAGATGAAGAGGCCACTTTTGGGGAACTGACAATGACTGCTCTGAGTTAATTGTTGTTGCATTAATTTCTGGGTGAACGCTGTTTAAATCTAAGACAAACATTGAGGTAGATTCTATTTCATACAATAAACTTAGTTTCATTTTGATGAGAGCATTGATTTGATCTCTCAGTTTTCCCCTTTATTATTATTCACTTGGGACTTTAATGGCACTGTTCTACAACAGTGTGCTAACTTCTGAAGATAAGAATCTTGAAGTTGTCTTTAAACTGGATATTACCAGATTAAAAATAAAACATAAGGTGGCATATTTAAAAGGTACCTGAGCAAAGAAGAGTTCTCTTTTAGTAAGGAAATTAGAATTGTTCTGATCTTAAAAATCACAGACATAATTTGTTTTTCAGCAATAAATATGTAAGTATTTTAATAAAAACATTCTAAAAAATGAGTTAAAATGAATAATGGGATGTATATGAAAATACTGGTTTCGTAATGTGTCAGGAAATGCATTTTCTAATGAGTTCATGGCCTGATAGCTGACAACTGCTTATTATATCTTTGCTTTCTCTTTCATTAAGAACCCACTATGTGGAATACTTGAAATTAATTTGTAGGTTTTATATAGCAGGTATAGTTTCAGTATATAGTTCTGAACATAAAAATGGCCAGAATCAGGTTAATTGTTTATTTTGTTGTTTGAAAGATGGGACAGATCATGTCTATACAAAGATTTTGATTAGGTTTAATTGTAGATGGAGTGATTGAAAACCCTTGGTGGGAGGTGGGATGTTTGTATAGAAATTTAAATTCTGATCCTGTTAGGTCATTTCCCACTTTAGCAGGCTTTCTTTGTAACACTGATCACAATTGTAATTAAGTAACTATGTAATTGCTTGCCTAATGTCTGGCTTCCTCTAAAATGTAAGTTTTTTGAGGGCAAGGGATGATGCTTCTAATTTCTTCTCTGAGGTATCCTTGACATTAAGAATAATGCTTTCATATGTCTGAAGCACCAAATAAATACTGTTGAATAAATGAAGATGTTAGACTCAAAGGAATTTCTTTCAGTGTGGAAAAAAAAAATTATTTCAGTGACCTCCAAAATACGGACTTTGAAAGTTTGAGTTCCACATTCTCTAGGTTAGTTGTATTTCAAAAATAGCCAGTGGCAAATTATTATTTATTTCTTTTTCTATGTGCCTGTCGCTGTGCTTGGCGCTTTTTGTATGTTTTCTCTAATTCTCCCAACAATTCTGCAACATAGTAGTGTTTTTTGTTTTGTTTTGTTTTTAATTAAATAAGAAGACCCAGGGACACATTGCTAGTTGGATTTCCAACAACGATTTCTCTAACTTTAGAACCTGTGCTTAAAGCTGAAAGATACATTTTTCAGTGTACCAGATTGCCTTCCTGATCTAGGGTAGGATGCTACAGGTTTAGAGAACAGTATTACATAATCATATATAACACACTTTAGAAATTTAATCACATATGAATTCTCAACCTTAGGTGCACCTTGATGCTTATAACTTCCATTTTAACAGACTGTGGGCAAGGCATAGAAATTTTAATAGTAAAAAGTTGGAAACCTAAAATAATGAAAGATGCTTGTTCATTTTTTTTTTTCATCTAGGAATTTTGTTTTACCATTCAAGTTTTGAGATAAGACGTAGCTGTGAACAATTGGTGTATGAAATGTTACTGAGCTTTAAGCCCCACTGTATGCCACATTGCCACTAAAAGAATAACTGGCACCTGTAAATAGATGAGTAGTGATACTACTCTCTTCGTAAACTAATTTTATCTTATAAAATTATATAATAGAACAGAGATGAATCTTCTATAAAGCAAAGTTGAACATAAGATGCACATACCAAACAATGACATCATGTTAAGTAAACTTGTGAGAAACTACAGAAATCAAACTATGCATCTAACCTGAGTCTCTGTCTGAAAAGTAACTTTGGTTTTTCAATTATGAATCTTTTTTTAGTTGAATATACCAAGAAACAAATACCATATGCTCATTTTTAAGTGGTTAAAGTCTAATGAACATTTAAATACTGCTCCATATAGTGAAGTGTTTATAGGAGTTAGTATCTGCCAGCATCATTTTATTCCCCTCTTTTTTTGTTTTTTGTTACTCCCCTAAAAAAATTATAAACTTTTTTTTTTCTTTCTTCCTTTCTGACAGAAATAAAGTTAAGACAAGTGAAGTTATGCAAATCTCTTCAGAAACTTGATTGATGGGCAGTTAACATAGTTCAATCAAGCCTTTTGGGGAATGAAATTTTCTGTATTTTATTGACTCCCCCTTCCCAATCCTCAGGATGTTTCTTCCAGATACCTATGAGAATTTTTCTTTTGATTGATCTCTTTTCCATTATTGTAGGAAAATCTAAAAACCAATTTTTGAAGGAACAAACCTAAAGAAAAAAATATGTAAGATGTTGAGAGTTAAAATTTAGTATTGTTTATCCAGAAATTTATTTTGGCTCTTAGAAATAGTATTAATGTTGTAATGTATGTTTTCACTGCAACGTGAAAAGTTTATTCCCAGTCTTTAGAACCAGTTCGCCATATAAAACCAAATCAGGATGAAAACATCGTTAAATTTTAGTTGCTCTGCAGTAGTGGACCAAATGTGTCTCACATTCTCAATTATTACTAGAAAAGAGAATTATGTTGTTTTAAAATTAAAACACATTCTGTGGGTAGGGGTTGAAATACCTGGGTTGCGGTTTATTAACATTTCAACCCAATAGGTTAGAGTTAAAAGTAAACTTTGGGAAAAAATAATTTTGAATTTAGAATCTTTTTTTTCCATAGAGATCACAACTGTTACATTAATGTTGGGGCTTAGGATTGAGGGTTAATGTACTGGATTTAGAAGATCGTACTTCTCAGAATATATAGCTTAAAAATATGTATTGAAGATAATTATAATTTTATTTTTGAAATATGTAGTGATATTCTCTACTAGGATAATGTGCATTATTGCTTTGACATTGGTATGGGAATGATGAAACATTTGCATGCTGGTGACGTTAGTTTGTAATTGTAATACGTGAACCTCTGTAAACATGCTAAAATATTAATTTTATTAATAACTTATTGTTTCCCTAGGGAAGGACTTAAAATAGCATTGGAGCAATAGAATAAGATATATTTGTTAATACCTGAAGAGAGTTTGGAATAAAAAATAAGTGCTTGGATTTAGATTTTAAAATTTACTTATCCAATTTTGTATATATTTTACATATTTAACATCTATTCATGTAAGGTTTTGTTAACATCTGTGTATAACTTCATATGACTACGACTGTGAAAGTTATTTGACTGTTATACCAAAATCCTATGTGTACTACCAAAATGATCTGAAGAGTGGTCCATCAAAATTTATGTCTTGTTTTCAGTAATGGTAGAGTAATAGTAGAAGCTATTCTTACCTCCCCCAAACTGTTTATCTTATTCACTGTGTGAGGACATTGAAAAACAGGTGGAAAAATGGTCCAGCCAGGGAATAATAGGGTTTTTCCAGGTGACTTTTAATAGCTTTGCAGGCTGTCCAAATTTATGGTTGGTCATAATGGGTAACTGGTAATTTTTGTTAGAGTAAGTTAATAGTTAAAGATTTTTGAAAAGTGGAGCTAATAACGTTATTGGAATATTGACACAACTAAAAATTTATCTGGACTCAGAAACACCTGGACAGTTCCGACGCAATGAAAGAATTAATATTCATTTCTTGTTCATCTTTAAAAGAGAAACTTCAGTTGGTGTCACTTTTAGTAGGCATGAAACTACTCTCACATTTTACTTTAAGAATTTTGATGATTCTATTTCATGTAGGACCTAAACAGCTTTCCAGCAGTAATGAGCCATCATAGCATTTCACATCACAATTCAGCTGGAGTGAGCTTGAACCAATGACCTGGCAATCTCCTGTTTTTGATCTGCATTAATTTTGCTTCATGGAATGTCATATAAATAGTTCGGCACAGAAAAAATTGTAGAGACTGATGTATAATATTTTATCCTTCTTTCCCTATTTTTAAGGATTTTTTTGTAAAAGTATAAGACAGTTTTAATACCTATTATAGTTTTAAAATAAAATTTGTTTATTGAGAGAGACAGAGAGAGGGACTGAGGGGGGGAGAGAGAGAGAGAGAGAGAGAGAGAGAGAGAGGGTGGGAGAGAGAATGAGTGGGGGAGGGACAGAGAGAGAAGGTGAGAGAGAGAATCCCAAGCAAGCTCCGCACTGTTGGCACAGACCCCGATGTGGGGCTCCATCTCATGAATCGTGAGATAATGGCTTGAGCTGAAATCTAGCAGATGCTTAACCTACTGACCCACCTAGACACCCCAATAACTAATATAGTTTAATTATTAATTAGTATAATCTAAACCATATTAAAATACTGATGAAATATTTGTGAAGGTAAGAATAGTAGATGAAAAGTTATATGTGGCTCTGTCCATGTAAGCTCAGAGAGGAGTTGGTGCTCAAAACAGGCTCTTGCCTGAAATTGATATGGTTATTTTTTTTTAGTGATCTGATATTTGGCTTGAATCTTCTTTTATTTACCTACTTCAAGCTTGAGAAAGAACCAAAGCTACTTCACTGATAGAAGAAAGCTAGGTAAATTCATTATTCTATTAAACTTGATTTTATTTAAACAGGATTAAAATAAATGTTTTCTGTAAAATAAAATCCTAAATACTTCATGAAGAGCTTGTGGAATTTTGCCATAGAAAGTTATTTTTTTAATATTAACAATGACAGCAGTGCTATCATTTGCATATTTTGTTTGTTTTGTCCTTTTACTTGCATTGTCTCATTTAATCCCTCCAAGAATCCACTAGATTGTAGGTGCTATTTTCTGTTAATGTTACAGAAGAAACAGAGGCTTAAGAGTTTGTCATGCTTTTGGCGGCAGGTATTAAGACAGGAGATAGAAAATGGTTTAATTGATCAGGGTTTAAAAATAAATCTCACATAACAGGATGTCTGGAAGAGGTAGTTTCAGAGTTGATTCAGTGCCTCAAGAATATCAGGGATCATTTTCTTTATCATTCCTCATCGTTTCCCTCCAATCAACACAACATCCCTGCACCACATTCCCAGTATCACTTCCTGGTGCAGCCAAGTCAAAGGCGGGAAGAAGGGTAAGGTTTTTCCTTGTGTCTAATTAATTAAGGAAGAAAACCTTAAAGTTACTTAGCAGATATCTTCTTAGGCTGTATGGAAGAGAATTGCAACATTTCCTACCCCTACTTTAAACCAATTACTGGCAAAGGTAATGGGATTATTACAATTGGCTTAAATAGGTCATCTTCATCCTCTGAATCGGAAACCTTGTCTCCATTGTGCCTGAACTGCCTAAACAAAACTGTAGATCTTTGGCCAGGAAGATGTATCTTGAGGATATGGAGAAAATACAATGGGTCCCTCCTTTCATGGGTCTTACCTTCAAGGTTGAAGGAAAAACATATAATAATAAACAAGTAAATAAATGTGGTAGGCAACTTCAGATAGTCAAAGGAGCTAAAAAAAAAAAAAAAGTAATAAAGTAGGGTAATATAGACCGTGAGTGGGAGGCGATGGTAGACTTGGTAGTCAGGGGAAGGTTCTTAGAGAAGGAGACATTTAAGTAGGGTCCTGAGTAATATTTAAAGTATCAGTCATGAGAAGTTTAAGGGTTAGAGCATTTCAGATAGGTCTAATAATTGAGGAAATCTTTTAGCATCAGCATAATTAATCAAAGATTTATAAAATATTAGTCAATTTGGAAAAAGAACCGCTGCTTCCTAGAGCCTGGCTTTGTTTTTTACTGAGGAATTGGATGGTGGGTCTAGTTTTTCTGGGCTTTCCTAGCTAATAAGATTGACTGTCTTTCATTTCCTGAACGCAGGGATGTACTTGTTCTAATAAGAACAGTGGAGCATATGGCTTTTATAATAATGTTGATAGAAATAGCAAAGATTTATTAAACACTTAAAACCTATCGTTTTGGGAAAGGATGGTACAACTGGTGTAATTATTTCTCATAAATTTCCCAGGTTGGATTAGACCCTCTTATTTATGCAACCTCTCCTTTTCCTTTTCACATCCATCATAAACTAATGAATTATTTGTATGATGTTTTGTTTAATGTCTCCTCTCCAGGTTAGATTGGAACCTCTCTGAGGCCAAGAGCCACAGTGTCATCTTCTCAGGTGTATTCCTACTGCTTAGCATAGTGCTTGGAATTCTGATTAGGTATTTGTGGAATAAATGGATTCAGGATGTAACCAATTATAAAAATATCATAACAGGATGTCACTATATCTGGTTTATTTTCTTTTCAATATTCTAATATTTGGTACCAGTATTGTGAGGTAATTTCTAAAGAAGAGTTTTCTATAATGTGGGAATTTAGTGGTCATTTTGTGAATTTCGGGACTATAGGAGACTACCTATTGTATTACTCAGAGAAATGTGTGTATTTTTAATATGAATTTTTAATATGAATTTTCAATTAATAAGGAGAATAATCTCCTTTTCTTGTTATTTCAACAAATTTAATAATATAAACAGAATTATACTTTATAGTTTCAAGGTATTTTAATATACATTATTTTATTGAAGTCTCATAATAATTCTGTGAAATAGATGATAATTCTCATTGACTCTTGATATTTATAGGTAGAAATTCTTACTCAGGTAGGGTAATAGAGATGTGGGAGAAGTGAGGCATATTTAGATTTTCTTTTGGTTCCAGGGTCAGTGTTTCTTTTATTATACTATGGCTACCTCTTTTAAAATGAGAAATTAATGTATATTTTAAGAAGGCTTATGTATGGGTTTGATTAAACCTAGAATCATGGATTAGATAATAGTTAAAAGTATATGTCAGTAGTTTGGTTAAATGAAAAATATTGTTATAGTATGAGTTAAACACAATCTTACACAATTATTTAACTCCAAGAATGCTACATTATAAATAAAATCTGATTTTGGTTTGAATCCTTATGCTTTTGTTATGGAAGTTGGTTTGGAATTTGGGGTAGGTTGGATTTCTAATTTATGAACGTTTAGGCTCTTTGATCAAGGAACTCTTCTCTATTCCTTTACCAGTTAGTTTTGATTTGGAGAGCTGGAATAGCAATAGGGAAAGGGAACGTCTGTAATAAGGAAGGGAAAGTCTTGATATGGATTAATGATAGACTATTCCCTTGTTGTTTTCTTTTTTATCGTGATAAAATAGTACAACATAAAATTTACCGTTTTAACAAGTTTTAGGTGTACATTTTAATGGCACGTTCACATTGTTATGCAACCATCACCACCATCCACCTCTAGAACTTTTTCATCGCCCCAAACTGAAACTTTGTACCTATTAAATAACTACCCACTTCCCCTTCCACCAGCCTCTGGCAACCACCATTCTATTTTTTGTCACATGAATTTGACTACTGTAGGTACGTGTATGAGTGGAACCATGCAATATTTGTCTTTTTGTGTCTGGCTTTTTTTTTTTTTTTTGCTTAAATCCTTAGCACCTTCATGAAGTAGGTATAATTTTCATTTTACATATGAACAGAGTCTCAGTGAAGTTATAAACTTTGTCCAAGGCCTTAGTAAGTTGCATCGTCTGGATTCAAATTCAGATTTCTTCCTTCAGTGCCAATTTTAACCATTTTGCCTGAGTGTTTCATTGCTTAATAATGGGAAAAATAATGGGAGTTGTGAGGGTGGGGAGTGGGAGGGAGTTTGGTTAGTTCTCTTCTCATATATCCATCATTTTTAGTTGGGGTGGGATGCAATAGAAAAGAGAGACGTTAAGGAAAGCGTCTTACATCTGCCAAAAAGGTGGGCAGAATTATATAGCTACCAAAAGTACTCCACAGATAGATCCAAATTCTTTTTTTTTTTTTTTTATTTTTAAAAAAATTTTTTTTTTTCAACGTTTATTTATTTTTGAGACAGAGAGAGACAGAGCATGAACGGGGGAGGGGCAGAGAGAGAGGGAGACACAGAATCGGAAACAGGCTCCAGGCTCTGAGCCATCAGCCCAGAGCCCGACGCGGGGCTCGAACTCACGGACCGCGAGATCGCGACCTGGCTGAAGTCGGACGCGTAACCGACTGCGCCACCCAGGCGCCCCTAGATCCAAATTCTTTATGTGGTATCTGAGATTTAACAACTTGAATGTAATGCTTGTCAGAGGAAGATGCCAATTAGGCGCTCAGGTTATAATTTCAGGTAAAGCATTTTCTCCATTCTTCTTGTATGTAGAGGTGAAGTAATCTGGCATAAATTGCTTTCCTTAGTAAATTTTAGAGTCAGAAATAAACAGATGAGGAATATGTAATGTCTCAAAAAAAAACTTTCTTCTCTAATTATGAGTCTTCCAACCAGCATATGACTTGTTGGTTTTTTGTTTGTTTTTTTGGCTAGGGCATCTGGAAAGTTCCATGTGCTCTAGGAGCAACAGTACAACCATACTGAGTCTAGTACTATAGTACTATAGTACATTTCTATAGTACTAAATATTAGAAAAATAGAAACATTTCCTTTGTTCATTTTTTTACAGCATCATGAGCTGCTTGTCATTTATAACTGGATTAAAATTATGTGATGATTATGCTTTATTCAGTGCATTTAAGCAGTAGTAGTTATTATGAAGCTATTAAAAGTATTTCAATTAGCATTTTTAAAATCTTGATTTAAACTGAAAGACTGATATGGTTATTCTTTCATTTAGAAATACTGTAATGGAAAAACTTAAGTGAAGTTTCTTACCATTGAATACATTACATGCACACAATATATGTGTGTGTATGTGTATGTAGTGGGAATAGTTTTTAGGTAGGAGTTCATCTTGGGAAATGACTTAATAATTCATTTTGAATTCAAATTGGTGCTGGGTCAATTATGTAAGTGAGTTGGATTTATAAATTCAGGACCAAAAAGATTTGAGTGTAGGCAAGTCTGTATTAAACATTAAAGGGTGCTGATGCTTTTCCATAGGATGAGTATATCATTAGCCAGAGAACTCATAGCAAGCATTGGCAAAAATGTTGTTAGTTGCCAATTATTTCTGTGTTTGTATTAGCTCGATCCCCAGCAGGATTGCTCCTTCAAAAGGAAAACCGGACAGAGTTTAAAGCAAGTATGTTTAAGATTAAAACCCACCAGGGATGGAGGGACACCCAGGAGTTAGCAACAAGGGAAGCTTTACCCCTCTTAGTTCTTTTAAAAAAAAAAAAAATTTTTTTAACTTTTATTTATTTTTGAGACAGAGAGAGACAGAGCATGAACGGGAGAGGGACAGAGAGAGAGGGAGACACAGAACCGGAAGCAGGCTCCAGGCTTGGAGCCATCAGCTCAGAGCCCGAGGTGGGGCTCAAACCCACGGACCGCGAGGTCGTGACCTGAGCTGAAGTCGGACACTTAACCGACTGAGCCACCCAGGCGCCCCTACCCCTCTTAGTTCTGAAGGGGAAAGGGAGCAATCTACCACAATCTGGTGAGTGCTATGGTCATTGCAGAAAGACCACCCTCCTGGACCTGAGATTTTATGAAGAGGGCCACTGCCACTGTCAAACCCCCTGTAAATAGAGGCTGAAGGCCCAGCAGGGAAGAGATCTTCTCTCTATTCCTGCCATCTGATAAGCTGATGCCTCCTTTCTGTAGAACCCAACTGGAGTCCAGATGGCAAGGGAAATGAGATAATATACTCTTGAGAGATCAGCCTCTTAGGTCACAGCAGGACAGAAAGGGTAGAGAGTAGATCTGTTTGGGGTGCTTGAGTGGCTCAGTCGGTTAAGCGTCTGATTCTTGGTTTCATCCCAGGTCTTGATCTCATGGTTCATAAGATCCAGCCCCTCATTAGGCTCTGCACTGACAGTGTGGAACCTGCTTGGGATTCTTTCTCTCCCTTTCTGCCCCTAACCCCCTCAAGCTCACATGCTCTTGCTCTCCTTCTTTCTCAAAATAAATAAATAAACTTAAAAAAAAATGAAAGAAATGTTAACTGTCTCTCTTTGTCAGCTTACCTTGATCCTCCTGAATCAGATCTGAATAACAATGCAGTCTCTGCCCACCAGGACTTTACTTTCCAGATGGGACTCAACTATTGGTCCCGTTTTTTTGTTGTTTTTTTTTTAAGTTTATGTGCAGCTGAAGCAATCACATGAGGGAACTCATGTTACCTTGCTAGGAAACAAGCACTATGCGTATGTGGAAGGTGCATGGGAATTCTGAAAAGAGGCATGAATCCAGCATAGGGCTATGATATTCTCAGGAGATATTCCTAAGAAGATGTTTATTAAACAAGAAATAAGCATTAGCCACATTTGAGTTCGATGGGGGCACAGAGTAAAGAGTATTCTAGGAAGTGAGAGAAACATGTACAGAAGCAGGAAAGTATTAAGGAGTATGCTATATTCGGTGAAATATAAGAAAGTTTGGTATGACTGGATATGCAGTAGAATAGGTGTAAGATAGGCTGCCAGATACGTTTGGCTAGTTAAACAGGAGCTATTTCAAGAATGACCTTGAATGACAGCTTGACCTGAGAGAGAAGCAATTTTAAGCAGAAAAGTGACATCATCTGAGGTACATTTTAGAAGAATCATTCTGGAAGTAATATGGAAGGTGGGGTAAAGGGTGAGACAGAAATGTTAGAAAGCTATTGTAATAAGTAAGCCGTGGTAATAATACATCATGTTTCTACCCTAGTGGCAGTCCAGCAGATGTCTTAGGATATAGAATACAGAGGACTTGGTGACTTAAATGTGAAAACATTAGAATTTTTAAGATGGCTGTAATTATGGATAGAAGTTTCATTCATAGCCTTGGAGGGACTACAGAAGGAACAACAGATAGGAGGTGTAAGGAAGAAGATGATGAGTTCAGTTTGAGGTGCCATTCATACGTAGAGATGGAGTATGTTCAGAGGAAATCAGATGTGTCGTTCTTGAGCTAGGCTGGGAGTGTAGGGAGGTTTCTAGGCTGGAGGTACAAAATCAAGAAAGGATGGGGAAAGAGAAGTAACACTTCTAAGCATAAGGTACCTGTGTTTCAAGCATTGTGCCAGACACCTTTGTTTATATTTTATTTCATTCTTTAACCAGTGCTGTGAAAGCCAAGTCACACATGTCACACATGTCACACACATCTGAACTCAGGTATAGCTCATTCTTTGTCTCTTAAAAAAAAAAAAAAAACAACTTTAGGGGTGCTTGGGTGGCTTAGTGGGTTAAGCATCCGACTTTGGCTCAGGTCATGATCTCATGGTTCATGAGTTCAAGCCCCCCTTGGGGTAAGCATGAGCCCTGCTTTGGGTGAGCCCCAGTTCTATCTTTCTTCCTCTTCTCTCTCTGTCCCTCATTCACTTGTGCCCCCCCCCCCCCAAAAAAAAACTTTATTGAAGTATGACATTCATGCAAGAAAAGTGCCCATATCATATGTGTACAGGTTGGTGAATTTTCACTAACTGAACACACCAGCATGACCAAATACCCACATCAAGAAAAAACTTCACCAGCACCCCAGAAGCTGCACACATACTGTGCACCTTCAGCCCCTCAACATTTAGCAGCAGAAATTGGTTTTCTTCCTTATACATGGCCTAATTTTCTTCACTAGTATAATTAGTTAAAGCCGTGAGATGGGAATGAAATCATCCTTCATGGGAATGTCCAGGGAGAAAGTGTGAAGAGACCACAGATGGAACTTTAGGGAATATTTAAGGGACAAGTGGAAGAGGAATTTGAGGCAGACTGAAAAGGAATACCAAGGAGATGAGAGGGAAACTCCTAAGGACTGGTGTCACAGAGGTCAAGGAAGGGGACTTTGGTGAATGGAGGCCTGAGTTACTGAGTTATGCCAGCTATATAGTAGAATGAATGAGGAGGTTAAACAAGGGTCCAATTTTTGAATAAGAGATTATCTGTGAATTTAGGGAGAATAGTTTCACTGGAGTGGACCTAAGCTAGCATGCAGTGTTTTAAGGAATTGAATATAAAGAAGGAAGGTGGAGACATCAAATGTGGACAGCCTCACTTGAGAAAGGAAGCAGAGAAAAGACTAAGTACAGAAAGATTGAGATTTTTTTTCTTGGCTAATTTTGTATGTGCGGGTGTTAGTAGGGGGACGCTATTTGATTCTGTCATCTTGTAAGGAAGTTTTCTAGAAACAAAGTTTCATTAGTACTTTAGTTGTGTGGGTGGAGAGGGTTGATTTTGGAGAGGTGGGGGAAGCTACATTGATCAGCTAAGGCAAGCTTCTGAAAGCTAACAAATTCTGTGTTCATCCTGAGGCTATTTGGGATCCACTATAAGGTTTTTTACTTTATTTTTGAGAGAGAGAGAGAGAGAGAGAGAGAGAGAGAGGGAGAGAGAACATGCGTGAGTGTAAATGAGTGGGAGAGGGGCAGAGAGAGGGAAAGGATCTGAAGCAGGCTCTGTGCTGACAGCAATGCAAGGCTGGAGCTCACTAACGGTGAGATCATAACCTGAGATGAAGTCATGACCTGAGCTGAGGTCAGCTGCTTAACAGACAGAGCCACTCAGGTGCCCCTCACTGTAAGGTTTTTAAGCAGGGAAGTAACTTGAACAGAGTTTACTCTCTACCCTTGTGAAAACAGGAAATAAGTCGTCCGAGATGTTAAAAAATGTCAATTCCATTTTACCCAGATGTAATAACGCACAGATGAGTTGATAAATATGTTGTTAGTTTTAACAGGACAAACGTAAGCTCAGAGGAAAGCAATGGACATATTGAAATGATATGAAGTATGGTTTATTATTGATCTTCCATTTTTATGTAACATTTCACAATAAAATTTGTAACACTTTGGCACTGTCAACAGGCAAGTTTACAAAATATGTTGTGAAATATTTGTAAAACACTAATTCCATATTATTACTTATTTAAAAATATATTTCAGTTGATTTTTATTTATTATTTTGTTTTATTTTTTAATTTTTGATAGGGAGACAGAGCGCGAGCGGGGGAGGGGCAGAGAGAGAGAGAGACACACACACACAATCTGAAACAGGCTCCAGGCTCTGAGCTGTCAGCACAGAGCCCCATACGGGGCCTGAACTCACGAACTGTGAGATAATGACCTGAACTGAAGTTAGACGCTCAAGCAACTGAGCCACCCAGGCGCACCTTCAGTTAATTTTTAAAGTATAAGTTAGATTAAGTCCTGTGTAACATATCATTCATAGCATAATTGCCTTTTACATAAATCTCATTACTGTTTTCTTAGAGGTTTGAAATGTAACTGATAGGATTAGGGTTGTTATTTATTTTTTTGTTATATAGTTAAAAGATATATTAAGTTTTGTCAATATGTATTTTATATAATTCACAACATCCAGCATGAGATGAATTAAAGTTTACAACCATTGCTGTTCTAAGCAAAATCCCAAAGTACTTTCCCTTGGTCATTAATATAGCAATGCTTGCATTCAGGTAAAATCAACAATGAAGAGCATATGCAGGTCAATTTGATTTTTCTTGTGGGAACTTGAATAAAGTGGCATTTATTTGAAAGATCTTCCAGTAAGGGCAGTGGTCTTGATATGAATTAGAAAGTAACCAATTATTGATTGGAGAGGCAATGATGGTCCTGGCTTAAAGATTGTATAGCCTACCATCTTTGAATGTTTTCTTTTTTTTTTTTTTTTTTTTTTTTGATTTTTTTAAAACGTTTATTCATTTTTAAGAGACAGAGCATGAGTGGGGGAGGGGCAGAGAGAGAGGGAGACACAGAATCTGAACCAGGCTCCAGGCTCCGAGCTGTCAGCACAGAGCCCAACGCAGGAATCGAACCCACAAACCATGAGACCATGACCTGAGCTGAAGTCAGACACTTAACAGACTGAACCACCCAGGTGACCCAGTTTTGTGAGTTTTAATTTTTCTAAGAGCTGTATTTCAAAAAAGGGAAAGGAAACATAAAATTAATGTTACTACTGTATTTTAAGTCAATATATCTAAAATGTCATTTCAACATTACTATTAATGTTACTGTTTATAATAGTAAAATAGTAATGAGAGATTTGATATTTTACAGACACGAAGTGTTCCAAATCCAGTATATGTTGTACAATCACAGTACATTTCAACTTAGCCTAGCTACACTTCGAGTGCTCGGTAGTCCCATGGGGCCAGTGGCTACCCAGCTAATAAGAGGCGGTGTGGAATTGGGACGCCTTCCTCAGGCCCTAGCAGTGCCACCCCTGCTGCTGCTCAAGCCATGTTTATTCTGACCCAAGGAAATGCCTTCTCTGAAGATACCCTTAACAACTGCCCAGGACATCTACTTGCCCGGGGCGTGGCTGCCTAATGATGCAGCCAGGCATCTGCAGGGACATACCAGCCCCCAGAGGTCCCTTACAACACGTTTTCCTGGTCACTTAGGGTAATCCCGTGGCCTTTCAGATGCTTGCAGCCAAGGAGCCTAACAGCCTACCTTCACGCAGAGGCCCCAGAACACGTTCATTTAAGGCGAGAGCCACAGCCTCCAAGGACTCAGCCCACGTTCTGGCTCCTCTTCTAGATGGCCATGAGGTCACTGCAGGTTCTCCCCACAGCCCCTCAGCATCTCTGGGCATTTTTTTCAGCTCAAATTCCAAGCCCACTGCAGGAGAAGGGCAAGGAAGGAGCCTGAGCCCCCTCTGGCTGATCTGCGGGAAGCGCCAGACTCTGTGCCCTGCTATGTATCTCTTCTGTGCTGCCAATGAGGACTTGAGGCCTCGATGGGCCTGTGCCCTGTCCACCTCACACCTGGAGCCTTTTGTCTCCTCTAAGCCCCACGCTGCCCTCCAAGTCTCCCCCGGTCCCTGGCTGGTGTCCTATGTCCCTTGCTCTGCACACAGGGCAGAGCTTAGCTCTTGGCTTCCTTCCACCTTGTTCTAGTTGGGAAGCTGACTGCATGCCCAGCATCCTTACTTGGTTGTGAGCTCCTTGATGCTAAGAACAGCATTAGTCGCCTTTTATTTTCTCAGCTTTCTCCCCACCCACCTCCCTCCCTGTGCCCAGTTAGTAGGTGCTCAATACATGTTCACCAAGGGAAGGAAGGTCAGGACTGAGAAAGGGAAGGACAGTGGAGAAGAAGCATCTGTAAGACAGTCATTTCAAGTACCAGATAACATCTCATCACATTGAATTCTGGACCAGCCTTGGCTCTAGCAGGACCTGCCCAGCCAAGGGGACCCAGGCAGCTGTTGCTCCTGTCATCGGAACTACGGCTGCCATGGTGCAGGCAGAAGCAGCCCAGGAACCAGGAACGGCCTGAATGTTTTCTTTATAAGTGCTTATTAAATATAGAAAAATCTACTTAAATTCATGAGGCTCTGTATGTAGTAAGTCCATTTACCTTTGCTGGTTGGTTGCTTATATGGTGCATAGTAAGAATTTATACTATGGATATACTTCTTATCTGTTTTGCTTCTCCTCTTGCCAAGGCTAGGAACTTTGAAATATGTAAGTTACTTATGTTGTGTAGTAGTAGCCTGCTGTCATTTAAAATACAGTTGAGGGAGGGAGATGCTTGCATTGAACTAAACAAAAACCAAGGTGAAAAATATCTTATTTTAGGTTTACCAGGCCTTTAAATTATTAAAGATGGCTTTGAGATACTTTGCTATGTTGTCTATTTTATTACATTTTTTTTCTTGCTTACGGTTATTGTGGAAGTAATACATAAATTAAACAATGATCTTTTTACCTATATGTTGAAGAAATTATAAAGGCAAAGTAACAGGTACAGGTACAAAGTAACAGGATTTTGCTTCTCCGTGTTATCTACCAACTCATTTAAGTAGCTTTAGCCCAAATAAAATAGTCTAAATTATCAATTCTAATCAGAAAATATCATTCTTGGGGCCCTGGGTGGCTCAGTCAGTTGAGCATCTGACTTGATTTCAGCTCAGGCCCTATTCTGACAAAATATAGCCACTGTCACATGCTTTGGGAGATCTTTCAGTTTCCTAAGCTATATTGCTACTGGCAAATGCTGCCTAAAATTGTGACATTTGGGCAGATCAGAATGAGTTATATAGAAAGAGGAAAGGAATCAGTAAAAATCTAGGGTTAATAATTACTTAGGTTTCTTAATAAATAAGATCCATTAGCAAAGTTGGAAGACACTATAAAGGACAATTCTTGAACTTGTTTGATTTTAAATAAAATAGTCTAGGTAAATTCTAATAAACTGATATTATGTGAAATATATAGCTTATCAGTGAGAATATTTCAATTTTAAGTCTAATGAATTACTACTTGTGTGGCTGAATTGGGGGTTTCTGACCTTCTCTTCCAGCTGTTGATGTATTGATGGGGATCCCTATAATCATAATTTATTATGAGCAAAGGAGACTCATTTTTCTGATGTCTGAAAGTCATGGGAGCCCTCTCTATTCCCTCTATGTCTACTACTATATGACTAGTTCTCCTCTGGCTGACTTCCAAGTTACATTTTTCATTCAATGGAATACTGAGATTGTTGGGGTGTTTAGATATATATATATATATATATATACACACACACATACATATATACACATATATGTGTGTGTGTGTGTGTGTGTGTGTATATATATATATATTGTGTTCTTGACTGATAGTATTTTATCTTGCTGATTGATAGTATTTTTATCTTGTTGTTTGACATTAAAATGAACTCAGGAAGACCTTTGTCTATTATTGGGAGATTCTAGATGTATTTATTTTGCTTGACAAAGAAGGCTACAATTTTAACAAGTTTATTAGAATATTATAGAAATTTAAATATTTTGATCCAAATTGGAGGGTCTTATAATTTAGAATTACTTTCTAAGACCTCTTTTCTTCCAGTTATGAGAGAATTATTCATTTAACTTTTTTAAAGGCAGAAGTTGAATGCTTTTTGAATGTGCTGTTTCCTAATTGTCTAAAATGACAAGAGATAACTTATAGCAATGTACTAGGCTGCTAAAATAGCTGACTGGAGGGAGTGCCTTTTTTTTTTTTTTTTTAACTACAAAGGGCATAAGATATTCTATTTTAGTGATAGGTGTATCTGCATAAAACTCAATTTTACCTGTAGTCAGGGTTTCTTATATGTGAATCTTTCAAAGTAACCAGGCTGCAGAGCTTTATGCCAAAAGCAGCTTTGTGGTTTGACAGTGTTCAGATTGCTTGTTTTGCTTTTATTTATTTGCATATGTAATTTATTGTACCTGTAAAAAGGGAAGTTCTGATAAAAAGCAACAAAACAGGAAAAACAGCAAGTTGTCATTTCTTCTGGTAGATTGTGATGTAGAGATTAGTTCAAAAAATTAAGTTTGAGAGATTGCATTTAATCTTGGTAGAGTTTTGATAGGAAGTTGAACATGTAAAAGTAAAAGTATTTTATTTAAAAATTAAATTAAAAATTAAGCACATTATTTACAAGATACTAAGAGTAAACTTACAGAGTACATTGGCATCAGTATTTATTGCATGTGTTGAATTCCAGAATATAAATTATAACTTTGTTCCATAAAGGCCAGTAATTTTTAATACATGTTTATATAGTATTTATCCATCCTATGGGTCATGGATTACCACTTTATTTTGAAAAAAGAGAACTATGTTTTCATATTTACAAACTGAGAAAAAAGAATTAAGAAAAAATTGAAGAGCCAAATGGTTTAACATCATGTATCATTGATTTTTGGATGTTCTTGTTTAAAATAATTTTATATTATGGTTCTGATTATGTTTTTCTACTTTTGATGTAGCTTTGTAAGGATTACTATTAAGACTTTCTAATTCACATAAGTGAATGATATCAGAGATAATCTTGATTTGACATAAGATCAAATCAAAGACCATTTTTTTAAGTTTATTTACTTGTGGGGAGGAGGGTAGAAAGCTGGGGGGGCTGAATGTGAGCCAGTGAGGGACAGTGAGAGAGGGAGAGAGAGAGAATCCCAAGCAGGCTTGGTACTATCAGTGCAGAGCCCAAGCCTGACTCAGGTCTCAAACCCAGGAAGCATGAGATCATGACCTTGAAATCAAGAATCCGATGCTCACCCAGCACCCCTCAAAGAGGATCTTTTGGAACCAGTTTTAAATCCTTGAAGATAGAACTTCTTATTTTTCTATTTAAATTAATGTTGTAATATAAGAAAATTCTGTTTTGGGTTTTATCTTATCATCTTCCCAAGTTACATAGAACCAACAGGGAGGAGAGAAGCAAAGTCGTGGATATTATCCCTCCCAAGTAATCTACAAATAACTGGTTCATTGTTTCTAAAGGAAGGGGAAAGGATATGTTCTAACTTGGATGATGGTTTCTTCTATAGATGTGTTGAAACCTGGAAATGGAAAAAAATCACATTAACTGAACGGTGTTTGGATAAGGTAGATGACTTTCTATTTTTTAAAGTTCTTTACTGGAATGGTTACTGGAACACTTGAAATGGATAAGCATTACTGCCTGAAGCTTATTAAGGCAGCCAGGAAATCTTTCACCCTTGCTTGGCATAAGTAAAGATACTTTTCCATAGGATATTGCCAAAGATTCATTTGGCTTTGCAATCACCTGGACTGTTGTGATTACTTCTTTAAGGCAATAATTATACTCTATGAAAATATCAATCATTACTTTTAAAATCTGGTCATCTAAAAAAGATAAAGGGTTAATGTATAATTTCTTAGTAAACTATTAAGATACTTGAATGACCTAAGGAAAATAAGATATTAAAGTAATGACTTCATCATCATCTTGCAGTCCGAATGAGGTAGATGTTACACTGTTTTATCCACAAAGAATCTGAGGATTAAGCAGTTAGAAACTTAAGGTCATACATTTCAGTATTTATAGAATATATGTGAACACTTTTTCCATCAAACATTTGTTTTTTAATGGATATAAAATTTCAGTGTTACTAGATGAAAAAATTCTGGAGATGTTTCACAACCATGTGAATATACTCAATACTACTTACTGTACACTTAAAGATGGTTAAGATGTAAATTTTATGTTATGTATTTTTTTTTACCACATGCAAAAATACTATTTAGAAGCGATTTCATTTTTGTTTATTAAATACATTTTCAGTGAAGAATAACATGATGTAAAATGTTCACTATTTTAGTTTGTCATCCAAAGTGAAACTACTGAAATTTTATTGCTTAAGAGTAACCTGAGTTTCTACTAGTTTTGGCCTGAGCTATAAAAAATCTAGTTTTTTTTTTTCTTTACTATCAGAAGATTGTTTTTCTTTAAAAAATCTAGTCAATGATAGAAAGTTAAAAGATAAGATATAAATGAGAATTATGGTAGCACGGAATAAGTGTATTTCAGTTTGTCACTCTGAATGAGAAGTACACTTTTCAATAGAGATAAAATTCAAATAAGCTTGCACACTTTTAGAATTACATGTTTTTGACTATGTGAAATGTCGTTTTTTTTTAAGTTTATTTATTTTGAGAGAGAATGCACGCATATATGGGAGAGGGGCAGAGAGGGAGAGAGAGAATCTTCAGAAGGCTCCTAGCTGTCAGTGCAGGGTGGGAAGGCTTGATCCCACAAACCCCTGAGATCAAGACCCGAGCCAAAACCAACAGTTGGTTGCTTAACCCACTAAGCCACCCAGAAACCTCTGTAAAATGTCTTTTAAAAATACAATTATTTGGGGGTGCCTGGGTGGCTCAGTCATTTAAGTAACCAACTCTTGATTTAAGCTCAGGTCATGATCTTACTATTGTGAGATCCAGCCTGAGTTGGGCTCTGCACTGAGTGTGGAGCCTGTTTGAGATTTTCTCTCTCCCTCCCCCTCTGCAACTCCCCCATGCACGGGTGTGCTCTCTCTCTCTCTCTCTTTCAAAAATATACAATTATTCTGTGGCTGTTTTTCTTTTTTTCTTTTTTTAATTTTTTTTTAACGTTTATTTATTTTTGAGACAGAGAGAGAGCGAGCATGAACGGGGGAGGGTCAGAGAGAGAGGGAGACACAGAATCCGAAACAGGCTCCAGGCTCTGAGCGGTCAGCACAGAGCCTGACGCGGGTCTCGAACTCACGGACAGCGAGATCATGACCTGAGCCGAAGTCAGCTGCTTAACCGACTGAGCCACCCAGGCGCCCCTCTGTGGCTGTTTTTCAATAGTGAGAGTAAGGCATTTGTTTTCAAATACACTGAAAAGTGTGTACTTGGTAGGAGTTGTATAGTTTGGTGATGCCAAGTTAATTTTGATGCCTTTTCATGTGACAGAACAGAAATACAACATCTCACTCAACTAAAAAAACAACCAACCCATGGAAAAAGCCAGTCTTTTTTTCTTTTTTTTTTTTTTTTGGTGTCTCTCTCATGACTATCAACATTTATTTTATGTACCTATATTTTCTAAAACTATTGCCCTTTTTAAAAAATTAAAAAGAGGGGCGCCTGGGTGGCGCAGTCGGTTAAGCGTCCGGCTTCAGCCAGGTCACGATCTCGCGGTCCATGAGTTCGAGCCCCGCGTCAGGCTCTGGGCTGATGGCTCGGAGCCTGGAGCCTGTTTCCGATTCTGTGTCTCCCTCTCTCTCTGCCCCTCCCCTGTTCATGGTCTGTCTCTCTCTGTCCCAAAAATAAATAAACGTTGAAAAAAAAATAAATAAAAAATTAAAAATTAAAAAGAAAGATTGATAATATTGAGCCAATCATTCATTTAGAATTTGATGTTTTAAATTATAAGATTTGGTGCATTTATCTCTGTAACTGTGCATTTATTAATTTTGGCCATAATTATAGAGGTCCAAGTTAATAATATTCCTCAGTTCGTGGCACAGTATCATCTTTGGTCCATCTCAGGCCTTTCTGCTATTTAATTCACATTCATTCACTCATTCATTTGTTCTTATCTACTTTCATACCCCATTTCTACAACTCCAGCCCCATAGGTCTATCCAACTTGTCATATATATATGTATATATATATATACACACACACATATATATATATATATATATATATACACGTTTATATGCATGTACACACACACACACACACACACAGTCTCTATAACTACTGCATTGGAGATTTGTTATTTTGCATTGTCTAACTGCTTGAGAATTTCTATCTTTGAGGTATTTCTTTTTTCCTTTTTTTTTAAAGAATTATTTATTGTCAGATTGGTTTCCATACAACACCCAGTGGTCATCCCAACAGGTGCCCTCCTGAATGCCCATCACCTACTTTCTCCTCTTAAAAAGAGAGAATCTAACGTATCTGAAGCTAGGATAGTTCAGATGAAATATTTAAGGACAAATACAACCTAACTCAGTGATTTATAGGAAGTAAATAAGTTTAATGTATTGAAAGCATTGAGAAATCTAAGAGAGTATATTATTTACTCTTTTATTAACTCATTGACTTTTTGTAACTCACTAAGTAATTAAAAGATAAGTAACATTTTCCATTAAAAACCAAATTTGGTTATTCTTTGCGATTGGTTATAACATTGCATGGGACCTCATAGGATTCAGTAAATGTATGGTGTCTGTTTAATGCCACACCTACCAATTTCCTTTCTTTTCTTTCTTTCTTTCTTTCTTTCTTTCTTTCTTTCTTTCTTTCTTTCTTTCTTTCTTTCTTTCTTTCCTTTCCTTTCCTTCAGATTTTATTAAGTGATCTCTATACCCAATGTGGGGTTCAAACTCACAACCCCAAGATCAAGAGTTGCATATTCTGCCAACTGAGCCAGCCAGGTACCCGCACATCTACCAGTTTATAAATTGCCTTGACCTTTTGCAAAACTTAATTCATGCTTGGGGGCCTTAATTGTTCAATATGATTTGGACATCAATCAAGCAAAAAGAATTTATTTCATAAGCAATAAAATACGTAGTTTCCAGTTGATTGGTTGGTGACAACCCTCCCCCTTCAACATTATCACTTTTTTTCTTTTTTTCTAATCTTTTATTTATTTTTGAGAGAGAGGGAGAGAGAGAGCAGGTACATGTGAGCAGGGGAGGGGCAGAAAGAGAGGGGAACAGAGGATCTGAAGCAGGCTCTGCATTGACAGCAACAAGCCCAATTCAGGACTTGAACTTATGAACCGTGAGATCATGACCTGAGATGAGATCATGACCTGAGCTGAAATCTGACACTCAACTGACTGAGCCACCTAGATGCCCCCAACACTATCACTTTTGATCCACACTACTATTGTGTGTGGTAAGCATGTCAGATTTATCTCTATTTTAATAAAGGAGAAGTTGAGACTGAAGACTTCAAACGACTTGCACAAAGTTACTTTGCTGTGAAGTCATTGTCAGGACTAGGACAAATCTTCTGATTTCTAGGCCAATGTTCTTAATTCTGTAGCTGTGTTTCCATACTCTTTTCCTGAAAGAACTGAAGGAGGTGACAGTATGAAATCAGGCCATCTTAAAGTGGCTCCATTACTAATGTTTCTATTTAATGTGGCATAAGAAATGGTTTTTTAATGTTTATTTTGAGAGAGAGAATGAGAGGGAGGGAGAGAGAGGGCACATGTGCAAATGGGGGAAGGGCAGAGAAAGGGAAAGAGAGAATCCCAAGCAGGTCCCTGCTGTCAGCACAGAGCCTGACATGGGGCTCAAGCTCATGAACTGTGAGATCATGAACTCCTGAAATGAAGAGTCGGACGTTTAACTGACTGAGCCACCCAGGTGTCCCAAGAAATGTTTTATTAAAAAAGAAAAGTGCTATTCCTTTTGACAAAACTTTGAAAATCATTGCTGTGTATCATTGTTGCTGCTGCTTTTGTTTTGGGATGGAAGCTCTAAGTCTAATTAATCAATGTTAACTCTACAAAATAATAAAAAAAAGTCTGTGATTCCTGATATACTTGGTGCATTTAAATCATCTATCTTGTCATGTCACACTCCTCATTACATTTAGATTAAACTCAAACTTTTTATTGTGGCCTGTAGGACCATGAATGATCTGATTCTTGCCTAAGTCTCTCTCCTATAAGACAGAGTGAAATTAATTAATAATTAGTAGACTCCAAACTCCAAGAATGCGGAGACTATGTTTATCTCATTTACTATGTATTTATTTATTATTTTTAAAGTTTATTTATTTTGAGAGAGATAGAGCATGAGTGGGGAAGGGCCAGAGAGAGAGGGAGACAGAGAATCCCAAGCAGGCTCTTCACACTTGGCACACAGAGCTTGACATAGGACTAGAACTCATGAAACCTTGGGACCATGACCTGAGCAGAAATCAGGAGTCGGATGCTTAACTGACTGAGCCACCTAGATGCCCCTCTGTTTATTTTTACATGTCTTGTTATCCCAGCATAATTAGTATAGTTTTTCTCCTCAGCTTTATGGAGATATAATTGACATATAGTATTATGAAAGTTTAAAGTGTACAACATGCTGATTTTATATACTCATATATTGCAAAATGATTACCTCCATAGTGCTAGCTAATACCTGTATCACTTCATATAATTACCATTTTGTGAGAACATTTAAGATCTTCTCTCTAGTAACTTTCAAGTGTGTAATACAGTATTATTAACTATAATTACTGTGTTGTACGTCAAGTTTCTATAACTTACTCATTTTTTTAAATTTAAATGAAGTTAGTTAACATACAGTATAGTATTGGTATCAGTAGAACCCAGTGATTCATAACTTCCATATAATACCCAGTGCTCATCTCAACAAGTGCACTCCTTAATGCCCATCACCCATTTAGCCCATACCCCCACCCGCCTCCCCCCCAGCAACCCTTAGTTTATTCTCTGTGTTTAATAGTCTTTTATGGTTTGCCTCCCTCTCTTGTTTTTATCTTTTTTTTCCCCTTCCCTTCACTTATGTTCATCTGTTGTGTTTCTTAAATTCCACCGATGAGTGAAATCATGTATTTATCTTTCTCTGACTTCACTTAGCATAATACACTCTACTTCCATCCATGTTGTTGCAAATAGCAAGATTTCATTCTTTTTGATTGCCAAGTAATATTCCATTGCCAAGTAACATTCCATATATGTATATATATATACACACACACACACAATGCAATATATATATACATATACATATACACATATGTATATATATATGTATGTACATATATACATATATATATATACAACGGAATATATATATATATATATATACACACACACACACACCACATCTTCTTTAACCATTGATCTGTTGATGGACATTTGGGCTCTTTCCATAATTTGGCTATTGTTGATAGCACTGCTATAACGTGCCGCTTTAAATCAGCCCTTTGTATCCTTTGGATAAATACCTAGTAGTGCAATTTCTGGATCGTGGAGTAGTTCTATTTTTAATTTTTTGAGGGACCGGCATACTGTTTTCCAAAGTGGATGTACCAGTCGTCATTCCCACCAACAGTGCAAAAGTGTTCTCCATTCTCTGCATCCTTACCAACATCTCTTGTGTCCTGAGTTGTTCATTTTAGCCCTTTTAACAGGTGTAAGGTGGTATCTCATTGTGATTTTGATTTGTATTTCTCTGATGATGAGTGTTGAGCATTTTTTCATGTGTCTCTTAGCCATTTGGATGTCTTCTTTGGAAAAGTGTCTATTCATGTCTTCTGCCCATTTCTTCACTGGATTATTTATTTTTTGGGTGTTGAGTTTGAGAAGTTCTTCATAGATTTTGGATCCCAACCCTTTTTCTAATATGCCATTTGCAAATATCTTCTCCCATTCCATCAGTTGCCTTTTAGTTTTACTGATTGTTTCCTTCACTGTGCAGAAGCTTTTTATTTTGATGAGGTCCCAGTAGTTCATTTTTGCTTTTGTTTCCCTTGCCTCTGGAGATACGTCTAGTAAGAAGTTGCTGTGGCTGAGGTCAAAGAGATTGCTGCCTGTTTTCTCCTGTGGGATTTAGATGATTTCTTGTCTGACATTTAGGTCTTTCATCCATTTTGAATTTATTTCTGTGTATGGTGGTAAGAAAGTGTTCAGTTTCATTCTTCTGCATGTTGCTGTCCAGTTCTCCCAGCATCATTTGCTGAAGAGACCATCTTTTTTCTATTGGATATTCTTTCCTGCTTTGTGGAAGATTGGTTTGCTATATAGGTTCTGGGTCCATTTCTGGGTTCTGTATTCTGTTCCATTGATCTATGTGTCTGTTTTTGTACCAGTACCATGCTGTTTTGATGATTATAGCTTTGTAATACAGCTTGAAGTCCAGAATTGTGATGCCTCCAGCTTGGTTTTCTTTTCAACATTACTTTGGATATTTGAGGTCTTTTGTGGTTCCATACAAGTTTTAGATGGTTTATTCTGGCTCTGTGAAGAATGCTGGTGCTATTTTGATTGGGATTGCATTGAATGTACAGATTACTTTGGGTAGTATAGACATTTTAACAATATTTAATTTTCTAGTTCATGAGCGTGGAATGTTTCTCCATTTTCTTTGTGTTTTCTGTAGTTTCTTAAAATTTTTTTTAATGTTTATTTATTTTTGAGAGAGAGAGAGACAGACAGACAGACAGACAGACAGTGCGAGTGGGGAGGGGCAGAGAGAGAGGGGGAGACACAGAATCTGAAGCAGGCTTCAGGCTCTGAGCTGTCAGCACAGAGCCCAAGATGGGGCTCAAACTCACGAACCATGAGATCATGACTTGAGCCGAAGTCAGATGCTTAACCGATTGAGCCATCCAGGTGCCCCTCTTCAATTTCTTTTATAAGCTTTCTATAGTTTTCAGTTTTCAGATCTTTTACCTCTTTGGTTAGGTTTATTACTAGTTATCTTAGGGTTTTTGGTGCACTTGTAAATGGGATCAGTTCCTTGATTTCTCTTTCTGCTGCTTAATTATTGGTATATAGAAATGCAACCAATTTCTGTATGTTGATTTTATATCCTATGACTTTACTAAATTCATGTATTTTAGCAGATTTTTGGTAGAGTCTTTTGGGACTTACGTGTCATCGAGTATTGTGTCATCTGCAAAGAGTGAAAGTTTGACTTCTTCCTTGCCAAATTATATGTCTTTTATTTCTTTTTGTTGTCTGATTGCTGAGGCTAGGACTTCCAGTACTATTTGGAACAACAGTGTTTAGAGTGGACATCCCTGTCGTGTTCCTGACCTTAGGGCCAAAGCTCTCATTTTTCCCCATTGAGGATGATATTAGCTATGGGTCTTTCATACCTGGACTTTATGATGTTGATATATGTTCTTTCTGTTCCCACTATCTTGAGGGTTTTTATCAAGAAAGGATGCAATGCCGTACTTTGTCAAATGCTTTTTCTGCATCTGTTGAGAGGATTATATGGTTCTTATCCTTTCTTTTATTAATGTGATGTATCACGTTGATTGGTTTTTGGATATTGAACCAACTCTGCAGCCCAGGAATAAATCCCACTTGGTCCTGGTGAGTAATTCTTTTAACATATTATGGGATTCAATTTGCTAGTATCTTGTTGAGAAATTTTGCATCGAGTTTCATCAGTGGTATTGGCCTGTAATTCTCCTTTTTAGTGGGGTCTTTGGTTTTGGAATCAAGGTGATGCTGACTTCATAGAATGAGCTTAGAAGCTTTCCTTCCATTTCTATTTTTGCAACAGTTTGAGAAGAATAGGTATTAACTCTTCTTTAAATCAATGGTAGAAGGCCTCTGGGAAGCCATCTGGTCCAGGACTCTTATCTGTTTGGAGATTTTTGATAACTGATTCAATTTCTTTGCTGGTTATAGGTCTGTTCAAAATTTCTATTTCTTCCTGTTTCAGTTTTGGTAGTGTGTGAGTTTCTAGGAATTTGTCCATTTATTCCTGATTTCCCAGTTTGTTGGCATATAATTTTTCATAGTATTGTTTTATGATTGTATTTCTGTGGTGTTGGTTGTGATATCTCTCTTCTTCATTCATGAGTGTCTATTTGGGTCCTTTCTCTTTTCTTTTTGAGAAGTCTGGCTAGGGGGTTATCAATTTTGTTTATTCTTTTGAAGAACCAGCATTTAGTTTCATTGATCTGTTCTACTGTTTTTGTTGTTGTTTCCATGTCATTTATTTCTGCTCTAATCTTTGTTTTATTCTGTTCTGCTCGTGTTAGCTTTACTTGCTGTTCTTTTTCTAGTTCCTTTAGGTGTAAGGTTAGGTTTTGTATTTGGGACCTTTCTTGCTTCTTGAGATGGGCCTCAATTGCAATGCATTTTCCTCTTAGGACTGCCTTTGCTGCATCCCAAAGGGTTTGGACTGTTGTGTTTTCATTTTCATTTGCTTCCATGTTTTGTTTTGTTTTAATTTCTTCTTTAATTTCTTGGTTAACCCATTCATTCTTTAGTAGGATGTTCTTTAACCTCCATGTATTTGAGGGCTTTCCAAATTTTTTCTTGTGATTGATTTTAAGTTTCATAGCATTGTGATCTGAAAATATGCATGGTAGGATCTGTCTTTTTGTACTTGTTGAAGGCTAATTTGTCACCTAGTATGTGATCTGTTCTGGAGACTGTTCCATGTGCACTTGAAAAGAATGTATATTCTGCTTTAGGATGAAATGTTCTGAATGTATCTTTTAAGTCCACTTGATTCAGTGTGTCTTTCAAAGCCATTGTTTCCTTGTGGAAATTCTGCTTAGATGATCTGTTGTTGTAAGTGGGGTATTAATGTCCCCTACTGTTATGGCATTACTATCAGTGAGTTTCTTTCTTTCTTTCTTTCTTTCTTTCTTTCTTTCTTTCTTTCTTTCTTTCTTTCTTTCTTTCTTTCTCTTTCTTTCTTTCTTTCTTTTCTTTCTTTTCTTTTCTTTTCTTTTTTCTTTTCTTTCTTTTTTCTTTTCTTTCTTTTCTTTCTTTCTTTCTTTCTTTCTTTCTTTCTTTCTGTTTATTTTTGAGAGAGAGAGAGACAGAGACAGAGAGAGACAGAGGGTGAGCAGGGGAGGGCAGGGATAGGGAGATAGAGAATCTCAAGTAGGCTGCAGGCTCTGAGCTGTCTGCACAGAGCCCAACATGGGGCTCAAGCTCACAAACCATGAGATCATGACCTAACCTGAAGTTGGACATTTAACCAACTGAGCTACCCAGCTGCCCCTCAGTGAGTTTCTTTATGTTTGTTTTTAATTCTTTTATATATTTGGGTGTTTCCAATTTGGAGGCATAAATATTTACAATTGTTAGCTCTTTTTGATGGATAGACCCCTTAATTATGATGTATGCCCTTCTTCCTCTCTTATTAGAGTCTGTTTTAAAATCTAGTCCGTATGATATGAGTATGGCTATTTCAGCTTTCTTTTGACATCCATTAGCATGATAGATCATTCTCCCTCCCCTCATTTTCAATCTGCAGGTGTCTTTAGATATAAAATGAGGCTCTTGTAGGCAGCATATAGATGAATTTTGTGGGTTTTGTTTGTTTTTTTTTTCTTTTTAAATTTTATTTTTTTAGTTTACATCCAAATTAGTTAGCATATAGTGCAACAATGATTTCAGGAGTAGATTTCTTAATGCCCCTTACCCATTTAGCCCATACTCCCTCCCATAACCCCTCCAGTAACCCTCTGTTTGTTCTCCATATTTAAGAATCTCTTATGTTTTGTCCCCTTCCCTGTTTTTATGTTATTTTTGCTCCCCTTCCCTTATGATCATCTGTTCTGTGTCTTAAAGTCCTCATATGAGTGAAGTCATATGATATTTGTCTTTTTCTAATTTCACATAGTGTAATACTCTCTAGTTCCATCCATGTAGTTGCAAATGGCAAGATGTCATTCCTTTTGATTGCTGAGTAATACTCCATCGTGTGTGTGTGTGTGTGTGTGTGTGTGTGTGTGTGTGTGTACACACCACATCTTTATCCATGATGAATTTTGTTTTTTAATCCATTCTGATACCCTGTGTCTTTTGATTAGAGCATTTGGTCCATTTACATTCAGAAATATTGTTGAAAGATGAGCCCCTGCTTCAACTGAAAGTGGTCATTGACCTTTCAAGCTTTTGAGAAGTGATGCAATAGAATAGTATTTCAAAGAAAAATGGTTATCGAAATTTGGGATCTGTTTTTCCCTCCCTGTGGCGCTAGCCCTGCGGGGGAAATCGCCAAGAGGAGAGCTCTTGGGACTGCAGGCACGGAGGTTGGCTGTCCAGCACCACCCGAGTGCATAGGTAAGGGCACCCCTTCAGGAGTCAGAGCAGGCAAACTGTGCATGACCGCGCCTGCGGGGGACTTTGCCATCCGTCCACCTTTGATCTGGGGAGGAAAAACCAGAAGCTCCGCATCCCCTCCCCCTCCACCAATTCGGATACCCCCCAGAGACTCGTTTTGGGGTTCTCACTGACTTCCGAGAAGGACGCGTGCCCCTCTCTGGTCCCGGCATGGGCAGCTACTTGTTTTTGCTGCCCTGACCCCTTTCCCATGACCCTACGGTGCCTCGAGTTCTCCGGGAATGGAGTGGAAGGGACGCAGAGCCAGTGTGGGACCTCAGGGTCCGCGGAAGAGCCGTCCCCGGAGGTGGCACGTCTGGCGAAGGCTCTATAGGAACTCAGTCAAACAGGTTGGTACTGGGGAAGTATGACTGTTAATGAAGCCAAGGAGAAATTTAAAAAGGCACCAGAAAGAACTTTCTTGATTAGAGATAGCTCTCATTCAGACCACCTACTAAAAATATCTGTGAAAAGATCAGCTGGACCAACTAATCTGCGAATCGAATACCAAGATGGGAAATTCAGGTTGGACTGTATATCATATGTCTCAAGTCCAAGTTTAAACAGTTTGACACTGTGGTTAATCTGATCGACTACTATGTTCAGATGTGCAAGGATAAGCGGACAGGCCCAGAAGCGCCCTCGAACGACAGTGTTCACTTTTATCTGACCAAACCGCTCTACACATCAGCCCTGCCTCTGCAGCATCTCTGTAGACTCTCTGTTATGGAGATGCACCAGTATCATCTGGGGACTGCCTTTACCAACAAGACTAAAAGATTACTTGGAAGAATATAAATTCCAGGTATAAGTGTTTCTCTTTTTCTAAACCTGCCTCCTATAAAGTATCTCCGAATGCAGCTATGTTAAAAAAATAAATAAAATAAAAAATAAAAGAGCCAAAACTTGAGTCACTACTCTGGATAACTATTCGGAATTCTAAAAACAGCTGAAGTCCATCTAATTTAAATGTGTGAGGAGGTAGCTAGGTATTTAAAGTTCCCCCAAATGTTTTAACCTGAGTGATGCTTCCCTTCCTAAGGCTGACCAAGACCAGCAGATCCTTTTAAGTTGAAAGCAAAATACCGTGAGTGGAGGCTGAAGGAACATTTTATCAGAATGCCTTGCCTTCCCCAGGTTTCTGTTTGTTAGGTGGAAGGCCCAGGCCCTGGTAGTAGAGAGAGAACTCCACGCAGGACCACTGAAGAAATAGAAGCAACAAACTGATGCAGGCTTAGCTTTAATTTCACATGCCTGGTGATCAGAGTCTACTTGAGGACATTTTCTGTTTTTGCATTCTGGATGTACCTAGGTGTTTCGTTAAACAGATACTGCTTGTGAGTATTTATCCTTCTTTTTATGCAGTTAACCAAATCAGCCAAAAAAGTGACCACGAAATCCTGAATTTGACTTTTTACTACATATATGAACTCTCTCATGAGTACCTTAGTAATCCATTTTAAGGGAGCCTTATTTCAGAAATATTTCAAACTGGTGCAAATGGAAAAGACTTTGTTTTTTCCTTTAAGGCTAAAGACAAGAAGGTTGTGCTCTACAGATGCAACTCAATCCCTGTTAATAAAACCATGTAGATACAGGCATTTTATCCTTTGAAGTAGCTGTATCCCAACCTGTTGCCATTGACTTTTGGGAAATGGCTTTAGAAATTTCCAAGTTGTCTTTGAATTGTGTGACCAGGTAGAATACTTCGACTTAATTTTCTTCCAGAGATAGGGGGATACCTGCCTGTTTTTCAAAGTGTTTATTTACTGCTGTTACTATTTGATTAGAATGTATTAAATAAAAATACTTGGCTTAAAAAAAAAAGAAATATTGTTGAAAGATGAATTTACCATTCTTACCTGTAGAGCTGTTGTTTCTGGTAATGTTCTCTAATTCTTTGTAGTTTTTGTTGCTTTGGTCTTCTTTTTATTTTTCTCCACTCACAGAGTCCCCCTTAAAATTTCTTGCAGGGCTGGATTAATGGTCATGGACTCCTTTAGCTTTTGTTTGTCTGGGAAACTCCATCTATTCTGAATGACAGGCTTGTTGAATAAAGAATTCTTGACTGCATATTTTTTCCCATTCAGCACATTGAATATTTTCTACCACTTCCTTCTGGCCTGCCAAGTTTCAGTGGACAGGTCTACTGCTAACCTGATATGTCTATTCTTGTAGGTTAAGGGCCTTTTGTCCCTGGCTGTTTTCTGAATTATTTCTTTGTATTTTACAGGTTTCATTATGATATGTCATGGTGCTGACTTGTTTTTGTTGATTTTGAGGGGAGTTCTCTGTGCCTCTGGGACTTGGATGTCTGTTTCCTTCCCCAGATTAGGGAAGTTGTCAGCTATAATTTGTTCAAATAAACTTTCTGTCCCTTTTTCCCCACTCTTCTTCTGGGACTTCCATGATATGGATATTGTTTTGTTTATGGAATCACTAAGTTCTCTAAGTCTCCCCTTTGTGATCTAATAATTTCGTCCCCCTCTTCTTTTCAGCTTCGTTATTTTCCATAATGTTATCTTCTGTATCACTTTTCTTTCCTCTGCTTCTTCAACCCTTGTTGTGACTGTATCCAGTCAGTATTGCCTCTCAGTTGTAGCATTTTTTTATTTCAGCCTGACTAGTTTTTAGGTCTTTGATCTCTGTAGCAAGGGTTGTCTGATGTCTTCTGTGCTTTTTTCAAGCCCAGCTATTAGTCATATTACTGTTGTTCTAAATTCTTGTTCAAATATTTTGCTTATATCTGTGTTGAGTAGGTCCCTGGCTGTGATTTCTTCTTGACCTTTCTTTTGGATTGAATTCCTCTGTCTGGTCCTTTTGGTTAAGTTTCTGTCTTTTACATGTTTTAAAAGCTTGTTATGTTCCCTGCACCTGAGTGTACTTCTGAGAGTCATACACTGTCTGGGGCCTGGCCCTTCAGGAAGTGTTTCTGGTATATGCTGTGTGCACTCTGCTGTTGTGTTTTCACTGCTCTTTCCCACCAGTCAGTCTACTGCAGAGCTCATCCTTGATTGCAGTGGGGACTGTTTGGACCTTTAACTAGGTGTGCTTTGATTCGTTTTTTTGAAGTAAGCCTGGAAAAAGGGGGGAAAGAACCCAAAAAAAGAGAACAGGAACGGGAACAACAATAAGAAAAACCAAACAGAGAATCAAGAACTTATGGTTTTTCCAAAGAAAAGGGGAAAAAAGAAAGAGAAAGAAAAGAATAAAAAGGCCTGATCCAAAAAGAGAGAGAGAGAAAAAAGGAAATGAAAAAAACAAACAAGAAACTATGAGCCTGATTCCAAAAGAAAAAAGTAAGAAGAAAGAAAAAATAGGAAAAAAAAAAAGAATTAACCCTTGTCCTATTTTCACCAGAACTACAGGTATCATTTTGAAGCACTCGATTTTCAGTACACTTGGTGCATGGGGGGTGCTGGCTGTGCTAGTCCTCTAGAGGAGACACCTGCTGTGTTGGCTCAGAGTAGGTCTTGTCCCAGTAAATAAGCAGTTGCCAGGCACATGGTGGGGGAGGGTGGGGTGATGGGGGAGG
Organism: Puma concolor; assembly: GCF_028749965.1. Lineage (NCBI taxonomy): Eukaryota > Metazoa > Chordata > Mammalia > Carnivora > Felidae > Puma > Puma concolor. The sequence goes on from NC_141667.1 coordinate 95,310,113, forward strand.
TGGGGGATGTGTGGTTTGGTGTATGCAGGTCCCACCTCCATTGGGGGCCATTGTGTTGCTCTCTGAAGTTATACTGTATTTGTCTTGGGGAAAATGGTGCCACCCCAATCTCTCATCCCTGGACAGGTGATCTCACAGCTCTCACTGTTCTAGCAGCCATCACAGAATGGCAAAGACAGCTTGCCCAGTGCCACAGCTCTCCTGCTTTTTTCTTTGGCACGCGGCTGGGATTCAAAACCTGATGTCTTAAAGGATCTGCCCCTGCATAGATCTGCCCCCCTCCACTGTAGTAGAATCTCTCCACGCTGTCTGAAGCCCCCTGAACCTGAAAAACAGTCCCATGCCTGTATAGTTTGCAGAATCAATAGTGTAGCACCGCTAAAGGCGGCAAAGTTAAATTCCTTCTGGGTGTGCCTCTGTCCCCTATTGATGAAAGGCCTTTGGTGCCTGCAGGGTCTTTTATTAGGGAGGCAATATACCCTTTTCTAAAAGTATTCCAGGAAGGGGAAGCCTCTCTCTGATTGTACCCCAGGGACCAGGCACCACAGCTCCCCTCCAGAGAAAGTTGCTCAGTTCTAAAACCTCAGAGTTTGTGCTCCAAATGCTCTTTGCAACACAAAGACCCCTGTGGCACTCAACCTCCTGTTCCCAATTCCATGGTCACTAGAGATTTCCTCTTGTGTGAACTGGATGCCACACTTTCTCAACCTCTGTCTTTCTCTCCCTTTTGTTTCTCCATGAAAAGAGTTCCCTCCTGTCTGTGGCACCACCGTTTTCCTTTCCCCCAACTCACATCCACACACTGTACACCTGCCATGCTGTCTCCCTCCAACAGTGGAGATCCTTTCTCCATTCCACAGATCGATTTCCTGGGTATTCCAAGTGATCTGACCTCAGTATAGCTGTGTTTGAGGGATGAGGAAAGCCCAGTCCCCCACGTCCCCCACTTCTCTGCCATCTTAACCCCTCCTAACATTTTCATCTTACAATTGGAAATTTGTAACTTTCGAGCACCTTCACCCATTTAGTCCAACCTCCACCTTTGGCAACTGCCAATCTGTTATCTGTGCCTATGAGTTTGTTTTTGTTTTTATTTTTGTTTTGATTCTACATGTGAGATCACACAACATTTGTTTTTCTCTGTCCTCCTTCAGTTAGCATGATGTCTACAGTGTCTGTTCATGTTGTTGTAAACTGTGGAATGTCCTTTCTCATGGCTGAATAATATTCCATTGTATATAGATCTTTATCCATTTATCTACTGACAGACACTTAGGTTGTTTCAGTATCTTGGTGATTGTGGTTAGTGCTGCATGAATATGGGAGTGCAGATGATCTTTTAAAGATCCTATTTTGGGGGCACCTCACTGGCTCAGTTGATAGAGCATGTGATTCTTGATTTGGGGATTATAAATTTGAGCTCCATGTTGGGTGTAGAGAATATTTAACAGTAAAATCTTAAAAAAGGGGGGGTGCCTGGGTGGTTCTGTCAATTAAGCGTCTGACTTTGGCTCAGGTCAAGATCTTGCCATTCATGAATTTGAGCCTGCATCAGGCTCACTGCTGTCAGTCAGTACAGAGCCTGCTGAGGATCCTCTGTCTCCCTCAATCTCTGCACCACCCCCCTCCCGTGCTAATGTGTGCTTTCTCCCTCTCTCAAAAATAAACACACATTTTTAAAAAGATTAAAAAAAAAATAAAGATCCTCTTTTTATTTTCTTCAGGTATATGTTCAGAAGTGGGATTGCTGGATCATATGATAGTTCTATTTTTAATTTTTTTAGGGTATACATTTATTAAAAGGGTCAAAATGCAATCTGTTTTTAAATTTTTTTGAAAACTCCATTCTGGTTTTTTTTTGTTTTTTTTTTTTTTGTTTTTTTTTTTTTTTTAGTACCTGCGTGAATTTATATTTCCACCAATAGTACATCCTCACCAACACATTTTATCTCTTGTCTTTTTGATAACTATTTTAACAGGTGTGTGGTGATATCTCATTGTAGTTTTGATTTGTATTTCTTTGAGGATTAGGATTCCTTTTCATATCTCCCTTGATAATTTGTATATCTTGTTGGGAGAAATGTCTGTTTCAGTCCTTACCCCATTTTTAAATTGGTTTACTTGGGGGTTTTTTTGCTATTGAATTTTAGGATTTTCTTACATATTTTAGTAGTTAATCCCTTATCAGGGATATGACTCGCAAATATTTTCTACCATTTTGTAGGTTGCCTTTTCACTCTGTTGATTGTTTCCTTTACTCTGCAGAAGTTTTTTTTAGCTTGATGTAGTCCCACTTGCTTGTTTTTGCTTTTGTTGCCTTTGCTTTTAGTGTCATATCCAAAAAAGTTACTTCCAAGACTGCTGTCAAGGAGCTTACCCACTGTGTTTTCTTTTAGGAGTTTTATGATTTCAGGTCTTAAATTCAAGTCTTTAATGCATTTTGAGTTGATTTTTTTTGTGTGTATGGTGTAAGATAAGGGTCCAGTTTCATTCCTTTACATGTAGCTATCTAGATTTCCCAGCAACATTTATTGAAGAGACTATCCTTTTCCCTTCTATATCTTGGTTTCTTGGTTGTAAATTAATTGACCATATGTACATGACTTTATTTCTAGTGTCTCTAGTCTCTTCCATTGATATATATGTTTTTATTCCCATACCATATTGTTTTAATTACTGTAGTTTTATAATATAATTTGAAATCAGCAAGCATGATGCTTCCTTTCCTAGGATTCCTTGGTTATTCAGGGTCTTTTGTGGTTCCATACAAATTTTAGGATTATTTTTTTCTATTTCTGTGAAAAATATCATTTGATTTTGATAGGGATTGCATAAAATCTTAAATTTTTTTTAAACGTTGATTCATTTTTGATAGAGACAGAGCATGAGCAGGGTAGGGGCAGAGAGAGAGGGAGACACAGAATCCGAAGCAGGCTCCAGGCTCTGAGCTGTCAGCACAGAGCCCAACGTGGGGTTAGAACTCACAAACTGTGAGATCATGACCTCAGCTGAAGTTGGATGCTTAACTACTGAGCCAGCTAGGCACCTCTGGATTGCTTAAAATCTTAGATCACTTTGGGTAGTTTGGACAGTTTAGCAAGATTAATTCATCCAATCCATGGACATGGAATATCTTTGCATTTATTTGTGACCAGTTTTTTGAGTGATGTATGATAGTTTTCATTGTAGAGATCTTTCACCTTCTTGATTAAATTTATTCATATGTATTTTATTCTTTTTGATGGTATTCTATTATTATTACTTTTATTTATTTTTAAGATTTTAAGTAATTTCTACACCCAATGTGGGGCTGGAACTTACAGCCCTGGTATCAAAAGTCACACTCTCTGCTACCTGAGCCAGCCAGTCACCCCTAAGTGGGATTACTTTTAAAAGTTTCTCTAACAGTTCATCGTTAGTGTATAGAAATTATTTTTATACATTGATTTTGTATCCTGTACCTCTACTGAATTGATAAATATTGGATGAATGAATGTTAAATGAATGAGTTTCTAAGTGGTGGTTTATTTACATTCACTGTCCTCTAATAAAAATCTCAAAGTATACATATTTGATGAATTTATTTTGTTTTAGTGCACAATAGCAGTTGGAGTTAATTTGTAGCCATTATTTAAAGAAGGTTGTACCAGATTTTTTTCATGTGATTTCTTTAATAATCCACAACAATTTTGTGAAGTTAGTATATCCCCTGTTTACAGGTGATGAAACAGTGTTGACACTTCCCCAAAGCCACTTAGCTAGTAAGTGGCAGAACTGAGATTTGAACCTACATCTATCTATAACTAAAGTCAACACTACTCAACTTTGCTGCTTCCTAAATTAATGATTAAGTTGTCTGGAATATCTGCTTCTGATGAACACTTTCTTTTCCCAATGATGCTGGATAAATGAGGTGTTACTGTAATAGGTGTTAATTGAATGGCGCAGAGAGTAAGTGCAAAAGATATTAAAGAAGGGAAAGGTGTTTGCCGAAGTCATCAGGGAAGCTTCTTGGAGTAATTGTGGGACTTTAGTCACTCAGTTAGTGTTGTGAAAGTGTTCTCAGTGCCAGAGCTTTTAGGATATATGGGATATAAATACGTATAGAGGAGACTAGAGGTATTCAGTTTGGAGAAAGTTCTTAGGGGCTTGGAGGTGTTGTGGGTATTTTGAAAGAAGTAAGGAGGACTAGTGTGGCTAGAAGAGAGGACTTAGGTTGGAGAAAAGTAGGATATTGAAAAAGTGGGTGAGGATGATTGGGGATAGTATATAATCTATCCAGAATTTAATTTTGGGGGAGATGCCAGTAACAGTGGCATTGTGGCATAAAGTTATATTTTAGGAGGGTCAATCTGTTAGCAGTGTGCAGGTTTTAAATTAGAATAGTGCAGCATTGGATGCACAGTGACTGAAGAGTGGCACTTCTGGTCCTGGGCTTGAATTGCACCTTTCCTACTTGCTATTTTATGAGCTTACAATGTTATTTCACTCATTGTCCTTCCGTTTGTCCTCTGTGAAATGAGAATTGAACCTTTTGCCTTTTGCTTTTGCCTTTTGGGTCCTAGGTATGGGGAAGAATTACTCCCTTCTCTCAGTTCAGATTTGTATTTGTTTAGTGTTTTCTTTTCTTTTTTTTCAATGTTTGTTTATTTTTGAGAGAGAGAGAGAGAGAGAGAGAGCGCGCGCGAGAGCAAGCGAGCTTGGGCACATGCGCTAGCACGAAGGGGGGAGGGGCAGAAGAGAGTCTGAGACAGAATTAAAGCAGGCTCCAGGCTCTGAGCTGTCAGCACAGAGCCCAACGAGGAGCTCAAACTCACAAACCATGAGATCCTGACCAGAGCCAAAGTCGGTTGTCCAACCCACTGAGGTGCCCCTAGTGTTTTCTTTTTAAACCTCAGGTGAAACAAATTCAGTTAATCAGATTTCTCAGATAATGGCACAGTATTAGCTTTGGCAAGTACAGGGCTTTCTTTTGTTTTATTTTATTTAAAGTAGTTTGCTTTTGGGTTGCCTGGCTGGCTTGATTGGTGGAGTGTGCAACTCTTGATCTCAGGGTTGTGAGTTTGAGCCCCGTGTTGGGTATAGAGATTACTTGAAAATAAAACATCTAAAAAATAAAAAATAAATTAAAAAATGTAATACCCCTACCCCCACTCCCCTTAGGAAAAAAAATTCTCATATATCCACAATTTCTATTCTCATTCTTTGTCTCCATAGACATCCATACGAATGTTTTTGGGTATGTCTGTGTCTTTAAAAAAATGTGGTGTTTTGTGCACATAAGTGTTTTTAATTTATATTAGTGATATTCTGGTATAGATCTGTTTCAATTTTCACTTAACCCTCTAAAAATGCCTTTTTGATGGAAAACTTCATACAAGTGTGCTGAAAGTACTATAACTCCCATGTATCCATCATCCATCATTGGCAATTATCAACTCATAGCTAATCTGGCTTAATAAATATTTCAAATTACTCCTCCCTTTGCCTCCCCAACCCCCACAACTTCACCTCTACATACTATATTATTTAAAAGAAAATCAGAGATTTTTTTTCTGTATTTCAGTGTTCAATACTTCAGAAAAATCTGTTTAAGTCTGTATATATTTCATAACTTGTGCCTGCTGTAGCTATTTCAGAGTATATATCTGCCATATATATCTTCCTCTGGTGATGATAACCTAGACTGCCTTTAATTTCCTGATACCACAAACAACTCTATGATTTCCATTTTCATACAAGTCTGCTTTCATACAAGACCTTCTTGGAGAACTCTGATTTTCTAGAGAAAGATCTCTGGATCACAGGGTAGAACATACTTCATTTCGCTAAGTGCTGTCAGCTTGCTTTCCAGAATGGCTGTAGCACTTTACACTTTCACTAACAATACATGAGAGTTCCCCTTTCCCTCTACTTCCACTGATACTTGATATTATCTCACATTGTATTTTTGCTGGTCTGATATTTACAAAGTGGTATGTCATTACTTACTTTTTCATTTCTTTGGGGTTTGGTTTTTTGTTTTGTTTTTTTGTTTTTTGTTTTTGTTTTTGTTTTTTTTTAGAGAGCGAGCAAGAGGCGGGGCAAGGATAGAGGGAAAGTGAGAGAGAGAATCTTAAGAAGGCCCATGCTCAGCAGGAGCCGAGTCGTGTTGATGTGGGGCTCGATCTCACAACTCTGAGATCATGATTTGAGCCAAAATCAAGAGTCGGACCCATAATAAGACTGAGCCACCCAGGTACCCCCAAACTCTTTTTTTCTTATTCACTTTGTTCACCCACTTTATTTGGATTTCTGCTTAAATATTATATCTTTGACCATCTTATTTAAAGGAGTACTCTTCATCATCTTCTATCTTTGTTTTGCTTTATCTTTCTTTATACTGTTTATCATAAAAAACATCGTATATTAATCTTTTTATGTATATTTCTATAGGTATTTCCAGTGCTCAAGTGCCTTCCTTTGAAGGATGGGATCTTATCTATGTTTTATATACCTGTAACTCTTGCCCTTAAAATGTAGATGCTCAATATATATTTGCTGGGTGAATAAATGTGAATTCACTGTTCATATCCTTTACCATTTTCCCTACTCAGCAGGATTTCCTTGAATATTCTAGACACTAAACTTGTTGATTTTAGACACTGTAATATAGTCTGTTAATTTTGTCTGTGGTGTCCTCCTTTGATAAGGAATCCTTAATTTTCTCTTTTGTTTAATTTGAAGTTTATTTATTTATTTTTGAGAGAGAGAAAATGCAAGTGGGGGAAGGGCAGAGAGAGAATCCCAAGCAGGGTCCATTCTATCAGGGCAGAACCCAATGCAGGGCTCAAACCCACGAAGTGTGAGATCGTGACCTGAGCCAAACCTGGACACTTAACTGACTGAGCTACCCAGGCACCCCAGGAATCCTTAACTTTCAAGTGGTTAAATTGTCTTATCACAACACGAAAATCAGTACATTGTGATTTGTGTTGTTGTGGTCTGAAGAAATCCTTTTCTATCCTGATATCACACATTCCCCTATGTTTTCTTCTATTTGCTTTACAGTTATATTTTATGTTATTTGTATTTTATATTTGTTGTATTTTACATTTGAGTCTCTAATCCCTAAGGAGTTTACTTTTGTGTAAAAGTAAACATGTAAAGTGTCGTGTTTGATTTTATTTTTCTTCCTGCAGAATACAAGCACTTTGTACTTTTCCTATTTACTTGTAGTACACCCTTACCATATATGAGTTCTTTCTCACATTTCATTGATCATTTGTCTGTTTCTGTCTAGTATCACAATGTTTTTATGACAGTGGCTCTTTGCACTATGTCCTAAAGTCTAGTGGAGCAATTGACCTAGCAATGTATACAACAATAGCAACCAATACAATCAAATAACTAAACTGAAAAAAATTGCATGAGACTATTATAGAGGAATTTTAAAGCTCTATTAAAGGATATAAAAGAAGACATAACTAGTAGGAGAGAAATACCATGGGATGACTTAATGTAACAAAGATGTCATTTCCCCCAGATTAATCTATAAACTCAAATGCAACTGTAATAAAAATTTCAGTAAGATATTTGAAGACCTCAGCATATTTATTGTAAAATTTACTTGGAATGTTTTATAAGTAAGTGTTGCTTTTTGAGATAAATGTATACTTTCATAGTACTTTGTATACTATGTTTTTTAGTGACTAGCTTTTGCATTCTTACAGATGGGCAGTTGATTGTAGACAGCATAGGAGGGAAGAAAGCAGCAGAGATAAGTGTTTGGATTAGCAGTGATAGAAATTGTGGTAGTGGCAGCAAGTAGCACTCTTAGCAGAGAAACAGAAAAGATAGAGAAAGAAAAGTGAGTTGGAGAAATATATAACCCTTCCTTGGCTCTGGGAAAATGAATGTGGTAAGACCAGAGGACAAACAGCCACCTGTAATGCTCCTCAATATTGTGCCTTATCTATGCCATGCTAATGACTCATATACCGCATCCAGTTCAACAGTCTGTGTGGAATACTTAACTCTCTGGGGTATAGCGTCTGTAGCAGGTTTCTGTGAGATGTAGCTTTATAATAGATGCTCATAAATCATGGTGATCGTGTGTGTGTGTGTGTGTGTGGGGAACGTATTTATATGTATACACATATATATAAATATACATATACACACACACATATATATAATTTTTTTAATATTTTATTTTCTTTTTAAGTAATATCTACAGCCAACGTGAGGCCTAAACTTACAACCCCAAGATCAAGAGTCACATGCTATGCTGAGTGAGCCATCCAGGCGCCCCTCTTGATGTTGTATTTAACATGTCAGGGAAATAGATGTTAGTTTCAATAAAAACTAGTTAAAGTAAAAACAATACCTGTACTTGGGTACAGGTTTCCATTTGGAAAACAAGGGCATCTAAAGCTATTCATTCCTTCAGTTTTCAGAGTCAGACTTTTACTTTGACTTACCTGTATTTTGTATATATACAATTGGATATACTCACAGCCTGAACATAGAATAAAAGCAGTCTATATTTTTATGGAGACCATAAGTTGAAGAAGAATGGAGTTGAAGGAAATGAACCTTTATATTCTACTACCAACAATAATCAACCATATTGATAGCCTTCTATTAACTGGTCATTATGAATCTTTCCTCTTCCAGGAAACTGAGAACCTTCTTAAAGGACAAATTTATGTACACACACACACACACACACACACACAGAGTTACATATAACTCTTACTAACAGTGTGTAACAATTTGGGTAGGAGTAATGTAATCTCAAACAAGGTGCTAACTATTCATTTGTAACTCATATAGAACCTTCTTTCCGTTATTCAGAATAGTTCTTTTTTTTCTAAATGAGTGAGTGTTAAAAGAGATTTGTTTTAGTTTATTTTTAAAAACTTCCTCATTTGGCAAAAGTAATAAAGGGTTTCTGATTTTTAAGTTGATTTTTCACATAGAGGACATAAAATTTGTGTACAAATAACCACAATGTTGGGGTGCCTGGTTGGCTCAGTCGATTAAGCACTGACTTCAGCTCAGGTCATGATCTCATGGTTCATGAGTTCAAGCCCTGTGTCCGGCTGTGTGCTGACAGCTCAGAGCTTGAAGCCTGCTTCAAATTCTGTCTCCCTCTCTCTCTGTCCCTCCTCCACTTGTGTTCTGTCTCTGTCTGTCTCTCAGAAACAAGTGAACATTAAAAAATTTTTTTGATTAAAAAAACCATATAATCACAATGCTATTAGAGAGGGACTAGCAAAGTGTTACGAGATTTCAAAGGTGGAAGAAAACACTTGCTGGATATGCTGGGGAAGGATTCATTTGAGCTGAACATTTAAAAGTAAATAAACTTTTGATACTGTAATTGTGTATGCACTTGAGAAGGTAGGTGAGTGACAGTTTTTGTCCATTCTTCCATTTTGCACTTTTATGCTTTCTTAAAGGGAAGAGACCTACTGTGTATTTCTACCACACAGCACACATCATACCAGGTCCTTCACTTACACTGGTATACTTTACACTTAGAACAGCCATGTGAGGTACATCTTATTAACATATGATAAGTAAACAAAGGTTTAAAGAAATAAAATACCTGCTCAAGGTCATGTAACTAGTGCCTAGAGTTGTTTCTATGTTACAGAAATCTTAGGATATCATTTGCTAGCTATTATCTCTGTGTTTCTGGTTATAATTAAAATGATTACTACTTGAAGAATAATACACAGACTCTGCCTCATTACTGCAGTTACTGTTAAGGCTGTTCCAAGTTTTAGTGTTTTAAAAGGTTCACCACTGGCTGATAAAAGCCCATTGTTTCCACCCTCCACAGCCTCCCTTTTCCTCATTTCTCCACTGCCTCTCTTCAGCAGTGTGTTGCATTGTTGTGAAAGAGTGTTATAGTTACTAAATAGGAGAAAGGTAGGTCTTCTAGTTTGGAAATGAGAATTAAGTGGAAGGATTAGAATTATACTCTTGGCTTTGATGTGAAGAGAATGAAACCATACAGAGAAGAGGAAGAAAATGACCTTCAGCTGGAAAGCATGGAACTCTCACAATGTACCTGTATAGTTAAATTACAGATTTGGCATGCTGTAATATATTTATCTTAGCAATATTTCTGACAAGACCTTCATGTCATGGATATTTGCTAGCTCTAGTAAGATCCTAATGCTTAATTAGAATGTAAGCAAGGATATTTTATATATTTTTTGTTGTTTATTTCCCTTTTCTTTTCTTTTTTTTTTTTTTTTCAACGTTTATTTATTTTTGGGACAGAGAGAGACAGAGCATGAACGGGGGAGGGGCAGAGAGGGAGGGAGACATAGAATCGGAAACAGGCTCCAGGCTCTGAGCCATCAGCCCAGAGCCCGACGTGGGGCTCGAACTCACGGACCACGAGATCGTGACCTGGCTGAAGTCGGACGCTTAACCGACTGCGCCACCCAGGCGCCCCATTCCCTTTTATTTTCTATTGATACCTGGTAAAGTCTTTTTGAAAATTCCAATGAATAATATAGTACTTGGCGTTTAGTATTTGTGCAGTAAATATTTGTTGGATGAATACTTGAACGTGTCAGCTATGCTGATAACTGAAGAAAGGGAGGTATTTTGTGTGTGTGTGTGTTGAGACCATAGTTATGTTAATTAATTAATTAAAAGTTTATTTATTTATTTTGAGAGAGCAAGAGAGAAGGAACGGGAAGGAGCAGAGAGGGAGAGAGAATCCAAAGCAGGGCTTGATCTCACAAACTGTGAGATCATGACCTAAGCTGAAATCAAGAGTCAGAGGCTTAATCGATTGGCCTACCCAGGTGCCCCAGACCATAAATGTAAATAAGGATCAGTATGCCCTGATGGATCCATGTAGGGGTAGAGCAGCAGGGAATATATAAAAACCCTAAAAAAGGAAGTGATATCTGTGGGCATAGAGTCCAATTTTGTTGGAACAACTGTCCAGTTTTCATCAGTGAATCTTGGCAATTTTTCATTTTAAGTTTTACTAAGGTATTTGATTCCTTATGATGATATTGATGAACTGGTTTAGGAAACCAAAATGTCGTATCTGTGATCTTGCACTCTATTAGAGAGTTCCATTGTTTGCTTGTCTGAGTTGTCTGAGTTCTCCAGAACTTAAGAAAGATATTTGGAAATGTTTTTTAGATACTGGGATTCTCAAGGCTGTTAGAAGGATTAAATAGCTGATTTATGATGAAGTGTAGGGATTGGATCATCGTGTTCTGTTGCTGGTTGCTGTGACTAACCATCCCATCAAGTAGGAGTCACATTATTTTCTTACGGTACCCATCCAAACTGGATTAGTTGCTTTTTTTTCCCCACTTAGTTTTATTTCTAAACTAGTATTCTACCTAATATTTTTTTTCATGACGATTATATTACCTAGCAAGCATGTCTGTGATTGTGAAAAAAACATAGCAAAAAGAAAATCCCTGGTAATTAATGTTACTTGTGTATGTGTTGTAAGCAGATCTAGTTTTACTTTTATGTTGAATAATCAGGCAGTGTGTTCAACAGTGAAATCACAGTTCAGTAGCAAAATGCATCTAACCAGTTAAATCAGTATAAAGATTGAAGTTTTCCTATGGTTAAACATCTGTACTGAACAATGGTTAAAGCCAAATTATGAATTCTTACAGTGCATGACTGATGGCTTTTTGAAGTAAGACAAAAATCTTGTTCAGGAGCTTAGCAGCAGAGGAGAGGGGGAGATGTCTTGATATTTATCTAGTCAACTTTCTTGCCTTTTTTTCTAGAAGATGATAAACATTAGTGGTGTCTTTGAAATCCTGAGGTATTATTTTTGTGTTCCTTTTGTTGAAATTTTATGCAAACATCTCAACAGTAGCTAAAGGTCTAGATCAAAAAGCTTAGTATGTATGCTTTTTTAGTACATGGAAACTTTAGTGTTCTGAATGATTCTAACGGCAATAGTATGACTTCTTCACAAGTTGTAGCAAAGACCATGCCATCATTTTGATGGATTGTAATACACATTTCAGATTGTGATGTAAACAATCAGTTTGAAACAAGGGAAGACTATTTGGAGTAACTACTTTGATATATTTTCCATCAGTGCATGCTAGTGGTGACATAAGGGAGAGGTGGGTTGGGGGTGCTTCAAGGAAGAAGTGCATTAGTTCAAGGAAATTCTGGAGCTTAGACCAGGCATTTATTTAAAAAAATGCAATCTAGATGAACTCTGACCTCAGAAGTACATTCTGGGCTGTTAACCATATCTATACGTATATCTATAGATATTTTATTTTCTGTATTTTATGATGCTTTAGCAACTTGGGATCTTGCAGGCTGGTGATGGGTTGCCCCTCCCAGGGCTTGCTGACTGCTAAAGATAGTTGGGATTCCTATAGATAGCACTCCCCTGGGTGTGTGCCTTTCATATGCAAACCGAGGAGTCCTGGGCCACTACACGCCACCTTTGTTGCTTTCTCCCAGGCTGAGCCACCTGCCCTAGCAACACCTCAGGGCAACTAGCAGTCAACTAAGGGGCAGTCCCTACACCCCAGAGCCTGCTGAGATTATTCAAACTAGCTAATCCAGAACTAGTTACCCTATCCTTCCTTGCCTTTCCTGAGAAAATGACATTAAAGGCTGTGCCCATGTTTCCCCCTCATTCCTTTTGTGCAGACCAAACTGGTGCTTTCCCATGTGGCCTTGTATGAAGTGGCTTGTCCTCTCCTCCTGGGAATTATGAATTATGAATAATAATAATAATAAACTCTTCTTTCCAAGTCTCTCTCACTATACCTAATGAAAACAAATCCTGGGTACATTTTAAAACATGGGCCCAGCTCTCTTCTGGGGTCTCCTTAACTACCTCTCAATTCTAGCTTCTAATCAAGATGGGTAGAAATAAATTGGGCTCCTATGGTGGTTCCATTGTTTTTGCCGTAAGCCATGTTCTACACCTTTTTCCTTCACCTCCCCTCGTTGTGGATACTGAGAAGTCTATGAAAGGCATTTCTTTTGAGAAAAAAGTAACAGAGTTTGTTGGATGAAGATAGTAATCTGCCCCCTTCTCCCTTGAGATTGGTTTTAACTCTTGGAGGATGAGGTAGGGAGTTACTGTGGGGGCAAGGAGGAGCAGTGGTGGCTGTAGTCCTGGAGAAAGGATGCTGAGTGACCTGCAACTGCTCACTGCTAAAGATGACACAGAGCAGACTTCCCATATTGCTGCTGCTTATGACCTGGAAACAGCCTATGGATTTCTGTAGCAGGAGGTTACTATCATACTTTGTTTTGAAACCTGTGGTGACCTCATCTGGATCCTAATGTATAAACAAGGATGCTTCAGTAGAAAAACATTTACTCAATAAAGGATGATATTATATAATTGAGTCAAAGATATATTCATGTTTTAAAAAAAGTTGAGGGAAAATGGAGAAAAATCATAGATCTAGTGTTCTTTATATATCAATTGTATTTTAAGTGAAAGATTTAAGTAAGTGGTTTATAGCAATGTCTAGATTAGAAATGGCCTTAGAAGTTTACATGAGAGTTTCTGTGGCCTCAAGTGCTTTTATGTGTTAAGGAAGCTACAGCCCTATTTGCTATGGCATTACTTGTAGCTGCCTATTAAGGAAGACCCTTGTGAAGGTCTTCTATAGAGAGTCCCCTAAGGATTTAGGGAAGATTGAATATTGACAAGTTGACATATTCTTTTTTTCATGTGTGGCACTCCTGGGAATATCTGAAATGTAAAATTTATATTCTTTTTTTTTTTTTTTAATTTTTTTTTTCAACGTTTATTTATTTTTGGGACAGAGAGAGACAGAGCATGAACGGGGGAGGGTCAGAGAGAGAGGGAGACACAGAATCGGAAACAGGTTCCAGGCTCTGAGCCATCAGCCCAGAGCCTGACGCGGGGTTCGAACTCACGGACCGCGAGATCGTGACCTGGCTGAAGTCGGACGCTTAACCGACTGCGCCACCCAGGCACCCCAGTAAAATTTATATTCTTGAGATAGTTGTGTTAACATAAAGAACTACTGTAAACGTCAGCGAGAGCTTGCTGGGTGAAGCTGGTGAAACCCTCAGCCTCCACCAATTTCCTGATCTCAAGTCTCAGTTGCTTCCTTTGCATGTGGGGAATTTTTTCACTTAAGTTTGCCACCAGTATGAGCTCTGCTTCCAGTAGAAGGCTTATTGGTAGTTGCTGGATGACCTCTTTTGTGAGCTAGCTAGTCTCCTTTGCCTGTTTTCAAAGCTAATTAATGTCTCTGGGTTTGTTGTTTTTTCCTTATCACTGTTACCTTTTATATTTCTCAGCTTTGTATGGGTTTTTCTTTGCTAGTCAGCCACTTTGAATCTACTCATTCCAGTTAGTCCTCTGAATTCTATCTCTGTGTGTGGGACATAATTTATATTATAGCCACAATGAAAAGCCTTGATAGTTTCTTCCTCCATCCAACCTTTCTTATGTAAATTCCTAAAAAAAATTTCCTTGTTGATAATATGTCACTATGAGTTTCCCTTGTTGCCTTTCCTTGTCTTTTTCAGAAATATAATTTCATAGTTAATTGCTTAATGTCTGGGAAGGTGGGAAGGTCTGTTATCAAAAAGGAATACTTATAAATAAATGATGAAAAAAAGCCTCTTTCCATCCGGAGGGTGATGCAAAGAATTCTCAGGGCTTATAAGATTAGAACTCAAATTAGAAGAGATACCAACATGCTTCAGCTATCTACTGACAACCTTTTATGTGGAAAGATGACAACCATGTATGTTCCATTAATTGGTTCTGGTAACTTTTCAGCAGGCTTTGTGAATTGTTTGGTTGTGGGTTTTATAACTTATGTTTAGAGAGACCATAGACTGGAAAACTCTTCTGCTTTAGGGAACATATAGAATAAAAGAGGAAAATGAAAACACAAGTAGAATTATGAAGTTTATTTGGGGAAAAATAATTGAAACAGTAAAAATAAGCTGGTAGAAAATCTTGCAATGTACAGTAAGTTGAATTTTGTGGGGAACCTGGATTTTCCTATATTATTTTGTGTAACATGAAGAAGAAATGGTAGTATCATTCAGGTTTAAATGTATATTTGATTGTAGGGGTCTGTAAATTGCCAAGAGGCAAATTGGTACGTTTTGGATTTGTTTTCAGTCTACTTATTAGTAGCCTATTAATGTTTCATAGGTGCTGGTAGAAGACATGAGACTCCTAGGTCAGAGACAAAGGACTCTATTTACTCCTGGCACAGCAAGCAGCATAAGCATTAGCCTATTTGTTTTAGTTCTCCTTGCTTCCATGTCCCATGGGAGTGATACAATATGGTCAGATAAATGTACATATAGTGGATTGCAGCGGAGGAGCAAGACTTTTCTTTACCTCATCCTTTAAGGTTGCTTACTGCACACACAACCCAGAGAAGTGGCCCTGCTAGAGCATGCTCAAGATCTTGAATTTGTCGCATACCCAGGAAGATGGAGAGGAGTGTGAAAGACCCATAGCAGATGGTCTACCTACTGGTGCTATGAAGAGTCAGGAAATATTCTTCTGTTTTTCTTCAATTTTGGAACTTTGAATATAGTATTTAAAGAACAATTAAAGGAGATTTTAAAATGGAAAAGTCTTCTAGTGAGGTTCAAGGTATATATTGCCTTAATTGTATAAAAATTACAAAATTTATACCAAACATGTCACCAATGATGTCATTACATTGACAGTCATGCTGCAAATTATTTTGGGGGCTTACTATTTAATAGATTTTGGCAATACAAAGATAAAACAACATGTAGCACTTCTGTGTAATTAGGATCAAATGGAGAGGCAGGTAAGTTATGTCATTGTGTAATAAATGCTGTGATACCCAGGATACTGTGGAAACACAGAGGAAGGGCACCCAAGTCAGCCTGGGGTGATGTGGTCAGGAAAAAGGTCAACATACCTTTAAGTTGAGTCTTAAAAAGTTAGCAAAATGAGTAAGAGAGGATGGGCATATTGACAGAGGCACTAGAAAAGACAAATGCACAAGCAATGACAGAGTTTATCGTATTCAGCAACCCGCCCATAGTATAGTAGTATTGCAGCAGCAGTAGTTCACATGTAGGGAAAAGATCATTGAAGAATTCTAAGTGTGGGAATGATAGGACCAAATTTGTTTTAGTTTAAAAAAAAAATCATTATGTTGGCCACATCATTATGTGGATTTAGAAGAGTTTTGAACACCAAGATAGAGGTTTGGGAGTCATTGAACCATTCAACAAATGAATCTACTGCCCAAAAGATACTTTGCTTGGTGCAGGGGGGCCAACACTGAACAAGACTTGTTCCTGTCCAGTTTATATTCTCATGGGACGCAGACATTAAACAGAAATATTGCAAATTCTTTTATTAATGTACTCCCTATCTTAGATTTCAGTGTTGCCCGGCTCCAGAAGCAGTGTTTCCATAGTATAAAACGAGCAACTTGAGGGTCTTGTTCAGGGTGAATAGGAGTTTGCCAAGAGGTGGAGAGGGAATTGTTTCAGGCGAAGTGAGCAGCATGTGCCAAGGCCTCCAGGCAAGAGAAATCTCGAGATGTTTGAAGAACAAGAAGACTAGTGTGGCTGGAGCATGGAGAACCAGAGGGAGAGTGGTGTGGAATAAAGCTGGAGAAGT
Source organism: Puma concolor (assembly GCF_028749965.1). NCBI lineage: Eukaryota > Metazoa > Chordata > Mammalia > Carnivora > Felidae > Puma > Puma concolor. The sequence continues at coordinate 95,326,755 of NC_141667.1, forward strand.
TGGCACAGGCCAGATTATATAGGACCTTATAGGTAGGAAAACATTTTGGAATTTGTTCTAAAACAACAGTAAGCTACTGAAGGGTTTTAAGCAGGGTGCTATGAGATTAGGTTTCTGTTTTTAAAAGATCATTCTGACTGCTGATGTGGAGACTGCTTTGGAAGGGGGCAGAAGTGGAGTCCAGAGATGAGTTAGGAATCTAGGTTGGTGATAATGACGGTTTGAACTAGATGGAAATGACTGATAGAAGCTGGTAGGTTCAAGTTATTTTAAAGGGAGAATTAACAAAACTTGGTGATTATCATTTATCAGGATATAGTGTTGTTATTGGAGTCATCCAGGGTGAAGAGAGAAAATGAAGGATGAAATTGTGTGGGGCACCAACATTTAAGGGGTAGGCCGAGGAGAAGGATTCCACAAAGGAGAAACAGAAGTGGCTAAAGAGAATCTGGGAAGACACCACAAGTCAAGGGATGGGAGTTTGAGAAAGGAAAACCTTATTAACTATATGCTAAGGAGTTAGTAGGAAAATGGTTAAATACGTGATGCCTGAGGATGAGGAGGAATGTGTTTTTAGAAAATATTTAAGGACATCAGAAATGTTAATGATATAATGTTCATTAAAAAAGGAGCATGTAAATTTGCATATTCAGCAAGAATCTGAAGCTTTGTTTTTTAAAAAAATTACATGAGTGTGTGTTTATGCAGTAAAAATATTCAAAGGCAATACAGCAATATATTAATAGTTTTATCTGGATGGCAGAATTCTTTCGTTATTAATTCCTGTGCAGTTTTCAAATTATATGAACATCTATTAATATTGTAATTAGGAAATTATATTTTATTTTGATTAACTTTTTCATTATATATATTCTATTAATATCTTACAGTGTACAGATATATTGTTGAAAGAGTGCCAAATAGTTCTGTGAGGCTTGTGATGAGAAACTACATTGTCTGCTCTCACCCTTATCCCATTTCCTGTTTCTTAGGATCAACTGTGGTTAACTCTTTTACTTGATTCTTTTGCTATTTATTTTCATATCTGCAAATAACAAACTTATATTGCTGCTACTTGATTTTTTTAGATACTGTCTATTGACTTCCCACAGTGGAAGATAAAAATTTTGTTATTCTAATTTTGGTTACAGTAGTATTTATTTAATGTTTACATTATTATAACTCTGTAAATGCTCTTCATAGCTCTGCCTGTAGTGGTATTCTGTGACTGCTTTTTCTTTCTTGTGTGGTTTTATTTTCCCCCGAATACATTTATTTGTGAAAAGGCAGCTTAATTTTCTATGTACTTATCATGAATTTACCCCCAAACTCTCTCTGGTTGTCTAAATATCTTCTTAATTATTTTATTAATCTCATTTTTTTTTAATTTTTTTTTTCAACGTTTATTTATTTTTGGGACAGAGAGAGACAGAGCATGAACGGGGGAGGGGCAGAGAGAGAGAGGGAGACACAGAATTGGAAACAGTCTCCAGGCTCTGAGCCATCAGCCCAGAGCCCGACGCGGGGCTCGAACTCCCAGACCGCGAGATCGTGACCTGGCTGAAGTCGGACGCTTAACCGACTGCGCCACTCAGGCGCCCCTTAATCTCATTTTTTTAAAGATCTAGCTCTCAGACTCTTCTGACCTGTTCTAATCTGCACTGGATATTCTTGTGGTCTTTGGCATAGGTATTGTAGACTTTACTTTTGCCACCATCCCTGTCATCCTAGGGATTCATTTTGCTTCTTTTTTTGTGTTGGATGCCTTATTACCTGATTTCCTCTTTGGTGGGCCCTCATTTCAGTGAAGCACGTTCGCAAGTAGCTTCTTCTGACATAGGAAATCATGTGCAGTTCGCAAGTAGCTTCTTCTGACATAGGAAATCATGTGCAGTTCTGGGCATTTTTTTGAGTTAGTTCTTTTATTTCTTTCCTTTAATTCTCTGTCTCCACTCACTCACTCACTCACTCACTCACTGTTTTTAGAATTCCTATTTTCTTTGGATGTTGTAGGAACTTTGTGGGCTGGTCCTCTAATTATTTTATCTTTTTTCTTCAATTATTTTCCACATTTTGTTTTGTTTTACTTTATTGGAAGATTTTTTTTCGGTTTTATTTTTCAATCTTCTGTAGATTCAAAATAATTCTCCTGTTAATAGACCTCTACTTTTATTTAATGACATTCTGTTTTTGTTTAATGCATTCTTATATTCTTTTATCGCTTTGAAGGTTATTAATGATAGTTTTGGAACATTTTCTTCCCTTTACGTGTCTCTTTCTTCTAAGTTACTCTTTTTGTTTGCTTGATTTGGTCTTTATCTTTCCTATTTCAGGTTCTCTTTAAATGTGTGACGGTTTCTGGCTAATCTGTTCACTTAAGCATTCTAAAAAGAGTTTTTTACAAAGCTGCAAATTAGTTCTTTGTGGATGAGGCTTGTAGATTTATGAAGTAAATTTCAGTCTCATTAATCTAACTTTCTGAATAATCTGACTGGACTGTCTGAATGAAGACTTTCTGATATCCATATTTTTAGGTGTTTTATTTTAGTGCTTAGATTCCCCTGAGAAGAATCTTTGTTACCTGCCTGGAGGGTGTAAGCCTGTCTCAGTGTTTTGCAAACCAAATATGGGAAGAAGCACATAGACTTTCTTTTTATCCCTCTCTTTTTTTAGTGTGCGTTGTCTGCTCTAAACTTGCCTTATGTCATCCAGTAATAGTAAGACCATTTGAAAAATGAGAATAGGGGCACCTGGGGGCTCAGTGGTTAAGCGTCTGACCTCTGCTCAGGTTATGATCTCTTGGTTGGTGAGTTTAAGTCCCATGTTGGGCTCTTTGCTCACAGCCTGGAGCCTGCTTTGGATTCTGTCTTTCTCTCTCTCTCTCTCTCTCTCTCTGACTTTCTCTGTCCCTCCCCTCCTCGCACTCTCTCTCTCTCTCTCCCTCAAAAATAAACATTAAAAAAAATTTAAAAATGAGAATAAATCCCTGGTGTTCTGCAGGGGTGAGGAGGGGTGTTCGTCTTGAGTGAGGGAGAGAGAGGTAGAGTTGGGAATTGGGAATCTAACAGCTTTTCAAACAGATTTTTAATCGGTCCTTCTGTTCATCTTTCTCACTTCTACAAGTACGTGGTACTACCAGTTTAGTCTTTCGGAGATTCCATCATATAAATTGAGTTGCTTTTACTTAATCTTTGCCTGGATAGTATTCAGATTTCTGGGATCTGAGAAGTCATTTACCATGATTTTGTTAGTGTTGTCTCATCTTTGTCCTTGTGGATTTACACCTTAAATATCCTTTTACTGTCATATGGTGGGAGAATGTACCTATAAATATAAGATCAGATCATAACTTTTGGAATTTTGCATGAGGAGCTAGTGGTTAATAATAGCTACAGTAGGCAATCTCCAAAGAAATGTCTGAAGCTTCAGGATAGCTATTTAGTCTATAATAATAACAACAGTGATAATAAAAATAGTTGAAATAGCTTACAGTTGCATTCCAAATGCCGGGCACTAAGTTCTCCATTTATGTCTTAACACATTTAAGCCTCATGCCAACTTAGCAGTTGGTCCTATTATTACCACCCCTTGTATAGATGAGGTAATTAAGGTATAGAAAGATTATAGAACTTTTATATAGACAACACAGCTAAACTAAGAAGCGGAGGAGTAAGAATATGAATCTAGGTAGTGTCATGCTCCAGAACCCACAGTCTTAACCAGTGTGCTGTACTACTTCTATATGCTGCTGGAGTTATCTCTTTTGTTTGAAAATAAGATTTCAATTTTCTCCTATCAGGCAGAATGATCAAGTTTATTTGTCTCCTACAGTTTATATATTTCTTTATATATCACAAATAGTCTACAGACGTAAAACTATTTTCCTTTTGGTGATTTATCTGAAGATAAATTACTTGTTACCTTGGATTTTTCTGGCATGTCTTAAAAGGCTTGACTTTTTCTCCCTTATGCAATGGATATATTTTTGATAATCGTTTTTATTGAACTTTCATTGATAATAACTTTTCCAAGACTACCTTCTGCTTCATTATACTGTTATCTAAGCATATGGTAAATTTCTGGCAAAGTGATAAGCTATAGAAAAATGTTTCCTTTTTAAATTATAAATATTAATTATCTTGAAGGAATTATTCATATTTTGGTGTATTTAGAACAGATATTTTCTTGAGAACTTACAGAGCAGAATCAATTATTTAGCTGAGTTTAGTCCTTTAAAAACATAATCAGGCTGTTTGTTTCCTTTGTTTTAGTAGGAGATATAAGAAAGGTGCTCTTAAAGACAAGCACCTAATTATTTAATTCTTTTCCTGTATCAAGATGTGAACACTTTATAGAGTTAAACTTGCTCTACTTTAGGTTTTCACACCCTCTTAACTATTTCGATTTATGCCTGAAAGAAAGAAGAATCAAGTTAATTAATTTTTATTGTTATTCAATGAATTTTGACATCATTGAATTTTGACAGCATTAGATGTAGTCATATTCAAATATACGTATAAAAATATATATTCTCTTGCCTTCTTCTTTAGGATTTATTTATTGGGGTGTGTTAAAGACATTAAAATTAATTATTTATTTACATAAAACAAATGCTAGAATCAAATTTAATTTTTTTACTTGATTTACAGATTTTTATTCTTGTTCTCATGACTATAATGTTCTCTCCTCCTTGCCCATTTTTGCCTGTTTCCTATATTAAAATATACCTGTCTCATTTCTTCTTAGAAATTTTCACTCATTCCTATTCCCTCTTGTAAGAGTGATGCTTGGGATCCCCTCATTGTTTATGTATTCATACTGTATTTGAGGCAGTGTTTTGTTTTTATGGAAGTGTGCTTTTTAGTTTCCTGTTGATAGGTTTGTATTCTTTAATTAAGAATGAGAGGCTGTTTTCTAATTGAGGTCTTCCAGTTCTTTTTTCCATTCATTAGTCCCTCATATTATAGTTTGGCTTCTAGAAGATGATCAATAAATGTTGATGTAGAAATTTTGGAAAAATTTGACTAAATCTCATAATTGTACAGGTCTTTATCATGTCTCATCATCATTTGTCCGGTTCTAACCAAGAGCAACACTAGCCAATGCTAGTCTTGATTACACAGGTCCTTGTTCGAGATTGACTTAGGACAAAACTGATGAAAGATGAAAAGGCATATCAAATTAGAGTAGAATACGGTAGTAAAGGCATATCAAATAAAAAAGCACTGCCTTGGGGCACCTGAGTGGCCCAATAGGTTAAGCTCCAACTTCTGCTGAGGTCCTGATCTTCCATTTCACAGTTTGCGGGTTTGAGCCCCCTAGTGGGCTATGTGCTCACAGCTCAGAGTCTGGAGCTTGCTTCGGATTCTATGTCACTGTCTCTTTCTCTGTCCTTCCCTACTCACACTCTGTCTATCTCTCTCAAAAATAAATAACCACAAAAAAAAAACCCCAAAAAACAAAACACCCAAAATAAAAGCACTCCCTTTGTGAGACAGCCACATTTTCCCCTCAGGTTATCTAGTAGACAATCCTCATTTACCCACCTCCATTACTTAATTTACCTTTTACATTCCATTATAGTTGGGCCATAATTACCTTTGTATCTTATAATCTTACCAATTCATGGCAGGTAGGATCAAGGGGGTTTTGTCTGTCTTGTTTTTTAAAGTTTTATTTATTTAAGTAATGTGGGGCTCGAACTCAGTGGGGCTCAAACTCACTACCCTCCCCCACAGATCAAGAGATGCATGATCTTCTCTCTTCTATTCTTCTGACTGAGCCAGCTGGGGTGCCTGTTTTGTTTTGTATTGTTTTTAAATCAACAGGGTATTCTCAGTTGGAATTCTTTTAATAGATTTTTTAAATTCTCTTGACTTTTTTTCCCTTCTAATTTAATAGAGTAGGTTTGCTGAATTTGAGGACACTGCAAGAACCAGCTATTAGTTGAGTATTTGAATTAATAGTGTAAAATTAAAGGCATAACCAAAAAGTCTTGGTAAGAATTTATGTCTGCATATTTTCCTGTCTTGATGAATTTTTAATTTTTTAAATTAAAATTCTGAACTGAGTGAAAACTACCCAAACTGACTCCTAACATATACAAAAGAATAAGTCTCTAAGTGTTTTACATCTGGTTATGATGGCTTTCATATATTTCTTTTCATTTGATTATTTTTTGCATTTTTTTTTTTTTTTTTACTTTTGGAAAGAAAGGTTTATAAAGAAACTGTTTAATATGAGAAAATGGCCATGGTTTTAAATTTTCAGGAAAAAATACCTCCATTAAATTCGTGGAGATCACAGGTGATTTTGTATATATATATTTTTTCCTTTCTACATTTATCATTGAATTGCTTAATTTTTGGAGATCAAATTAGGCATAATATGGTAGATTTCTAGGGTTTCTCTTTTCCTTCTTTATTACATTTTCATATGTCTGTATTTTGTATGACATATGAGCTAGATTAAAATTTGATATGAGTTCTGATTAAGATATTATTAAAGAATTGATAGTAACTGCATGCAGTGGTGAAGAAAATGAAGGAGACTATGTGTTTAAAAGGTATTTCCTTAACTACACTATAAAAGAGAAAGCAGGAAAGGGGAACGGGGTGTATGGAAAAGAAAGGTAAAGAGATCAAGAGAAAAAATGGGAAGAGAATTACCCACATAGCAATAGTTGATTATGTAATTGCTTCTGTTTCAATTTACGTATTTTACTTGTTCTTTTCTCATTGAATTTTAAACTTCCAGAAAATAGGGGCCATTACTTCTGTTTCCTTTGCAACTTCTAGATCCTAATAGTGTCAACTCAATTATCCATGGAGAGATTATCTGCTTTGTATTTTAGCCTTTGCAAATATAACTTTCAAGTTCTTACTGACATAAGTAAACAAAGAGGGTGATAAAGACTTTTTGAATCCTTTCACTATTTCATGCTTGGGCTTGTTTACACTCTGGTATAGCTTGGCTCTTAGACCAAACTATTCATTGTCATTCTTTAACTTAGATTCACAGTGGATCAGTTATCTCACATATTTTTCCTTTAAAAAAAAAACAAAAACAAAAAACTATTGACAAGAAGAGTTTTTTTTTTTTTTTTTTTTTTTCTTAGTAGATTTAATTGACTTGAAATTGACTTTTAGCCCTAACCTTTCCTAGCTGTCCTTCACCTGGGGCTAAAGATCAGCCCAATATACTGGTCTTTTGTATTTAGGGTTGCAGAACCATGCCCAGATCACTGATATTCAGTTGACTTCTATAGACTTGAAAAATCTTTTGCCATCTAAGACAGCTTTAATTGGGATACACTATCCATATATGCAAACTAGAGAAGGATTTTAGAAGGATTTTCCGTAAGAGTTGAAACATTAATTTTTTGCTTTTCTCTTAAGAAAATAAATATCCGGTTAGTGAGGTCTAACTATAATCCTCTTCCTCAACACAAGAGAATTACACAAATGAGGCACATTTAAAGAAAAACAGTTTTTATTTAAGCCTGCTTTATTTATTTATTTTTTAAGTTTATTTATTTTGAGAGAGAGACTGTGAGAGCCAGTGAGTGAGGGAGGGGCAGAGGGAGAAAGAGAATCCCAGGCAGGCTCCATGCTCAGTGTGTGATCATGACCTGAGCTGATATCAAGAGTCCGAGCTTAATCAACTGAGCCACCCAGGTGCCTATAAGGCTGCTTTAAAAAAATCTGAGAGATGATGTTCTCTGTCTCTAACAGGAAGCAACGATCAGCAAAGAGCTAAGGAGGAAAATTGAACAACTTCAGTTCATTAAGGTGTTGTTATATATGTTGTCTAAAGCATTGTCAAATTCAGAAAATTAAACATCCTATTCAAATGTAGGCACTAAAATATGTTTCTGTTCTGTTGTACTATGTACTTGTCATAGCTCATATGGATCTTTATGTAATCACTTCCTATTTCCTTTGTTATAGAGGGAACTCCTTGAAATTAGAACCTGTTTCAGTTCTGTATCTTGAAGCTTTAATCCGGTTTCAGGAATATAGTAGATACTAAATAAGTGTTAGATGAACGAATCATTTTGTGAGCTACGAATGTTTCTGGGTGTTGTTTGTTTGTTTTTTGGGGGGGGGGGGTTGCAGGTTTGAAAATTAACAAATAAAGAAATGTTGACCAGGATGCGCTTTAACTTGTACTGTGCATTTGACATAGTTTTTGATTAAACATCTGAAGTCATTATTTTCTCATTTCTGAGGAAAAAAATGTGGGGATCACATACATACTTTGTAATTTTGCTGCTTTTCTCACCTAAAAGCTTAGTGTGTTAAGTAAATTTTAAATGTTGGATGATAACATCCTCTATTTGTTTAATACTTTGTACTTTTCCAAGGACATTCACACACATTATTAAGTCTTATCCTCGCAGCAACCTGAAAGAGGTAGAGATGAGAAAATGGAGGCAGAGATTTTTGCCAAAGCTTACAAATTTAAAACCTAGGTTCTGAGACTTTTGGATTTCTAGTTCAGTGCTATTTTGCAATTACACTATAGATACTTTTTTTAAAGTTTATTTATTTTGAGAGAGAGAGAGAGAGAGAGAGAGCACAAGTGGGGGAAGGGCAGAAAGAGAGGGGGAGAGAGAGAATCCCAAGCAGGCGCCTTGATGTCAGTGCAGAACCCGACGCGGGGCTCAGAGTCACAAACCATGAGATCGTGACCTGAGCCGAAATCAAGAGTCGGATGCTTAACCAACTGAGCCACCCAAGCACCCCACTTTATAGACACTTTTAAAATTATTATTTTTTTTAAATAAAAAAAAGTTTATTTATTTTTGAGAGAGAGTTCTTGCGTGCATGAGCAGGAGAGGGCCAGGGAGAGAGGGGGACAGAGGATCTGAAGGGGGCTCTGCCCTGACAGCACAGAGCCCAGTGTGAGGCTTGAAGTCACGAACCATGAGATCATGACCTGAGTTGAAGTCAGAGGCTTAACTGAATGAGCCACCCAGGCACCCCTAAAATTATTTCTTGTTGCTTATTGTATTAGTTTGCTTGGGCTGCTGTAACAAAGTACCACAAAGTGGGTGGCTATAAGAAACTTTTTGTTTTCATAATTCTGGAGGCTAGAGTTTGAACTCGTAGTGTTGGTAAGGTATGTTCCTTCTGAGGGCTGTGAGGGAAGGATCTGTTCAGGCCTCTCTTTTCGACTTCTACCTGTATTTCTTCACATCATCTTCCTTCTACATGTGCCTGTCTAGATTTCCTCTTTTTGTAAGGACACCAGTCATATTGGATTGGGGGCCCTCATTGTAACAAATTATATCTGCAACAAACTTGTTTTCAAATAAAGTCACATTCTGAGATACTGGGGCTAGGATTTCAACATATCTTTATGGGGGGGGGTACTATTTAACCCAAACATTTACCTTTTAGTAAAAGAACTATGACTGGAGATATGGACTTTGTTTCCAGTAACTGAATAGAAACTCTCATTTGATCCTCACTATTCTGTTACCTCTCAGATTAAATTAATTTAATACCCAGGAAGGCTTTTTTGACAGAATCATTCCTGTTGTGCTTCTTAGAGCCATAGAATTATCTAATGATTGGTTTGTGGAAATACCCATATTGATAATTTTATTTCCCTGGAATTTTCTTATGTTGGAATACACAAAGTTAACTGAGAGCTAAGCACTTCTCTTGGGGCTAATCTCTTAAAGTTAATCTATCTGTCACCTCATGCTACAGCTGTTCTCCTGTGCTTATAAATGGCCACACTTCCCTGGAGAACTTAGGCAGGTGATAGAAGAGTCTCTGAAGGAAAGTTTAGGTTAATCAAACTATCAAGTAGCTAGCCTTTTTTTACCCCTAAGATTATTCCATATACAAATGGTGAGAAGACTTCTTGAACAGTAAGATTCAGGGGGAGTCAAGGAACTCTTTACAGTTATTTAGATAAATTTTTATTAACTAGAACTTGGGTAACTGGCTGTTTAGTTTGAGTACCACCCCCGCCCCCCCACCCCCCCATCATGCTTTAAAAAGGAAGATGTAAGTTACACAAAATAAAGGCTGTTTTGGGTCAGTAGACATTTAACCAAATCACTTATATATTATGTGTAATATAATATGTGTAATCATCATTACTGACATTTTCAGGATGGGCCAAGGATTAATAATGAAGTAAATGTTAATTTTTAGGCAATGCAAGGTTCTTGGTTATACACACAGATTAGCTTTTTGTACTTACCCAAACTGGAGAGTGATCAAATATATTTTAGCACAATTTCTTTCTTTTAACATGGGCTAAAACAAAGAATACTAGGTTAGATTCCTGCACTTGGATTCTTGCCCGATTCAGTTCCCAACTGAATAACCTTGTGCAAGTGTTTTCACCTTTGTAGGCTTTCTCTTTTATTTGCAATGAGAGATTTGCAGATTCAGCTGTGAAACTTGATTATTCTGTGAAATAATTTGAGTGCTTACTCTATTGAAGGTTAGTGCAGCTTTCAAAGAAGTATTATTCCTTGCCTTCAGAAAGATTACAGTATAGACAAATGGAAAGCTGTGATACGTAAAAAGTTAAACAGTAGTATAAAGTAATAATATGAGGTATAATATTAATACATGCTGTGAGTGATGTGGACTGTGAGCTATGCATTCTGAGGTGGGTGAGTATATATCTGTAGGGTAGAGTCATCTGAAAATAATTGCACAGAACTGGGGATTGAACTGATTTCAGGAGGCTGTGTTGACCATGCATACATGAAGGGAAGAAGGTAGGGGATTACGTCAAAGGTGTAGAGGCCCTAACTGTAAATAATACTGACTTGAAACAAGACAGTGTGTCTCTAAATTCCAGCACAGACTCAGCACGGGTATGTTTGGTTCCCAACATGTCCAATTTACAATGTCTTACTACTTTAAGGTTTTACTTACTAGGAGCATTTATGGTCAAAGAATTTAAAGATTTCCCCTATAGTTTTGCAGTATAGAAGTCAGGAATAAGATGAAGGAAATGAAAGAAGAACTTGACTTACAAAAATTCTGAAGTACAGGCAGTGGTTTTACATAATTGGTTTTGCAGAGTTGTTGATTAGTTGAATCTAATTAGGGTACATTTCATGGTCTTAATGTGTTTATAGTTTTTAAATCCTAAAGTATATATTTAAGTCCCATTTAATTTTTAGACTGAAAAGGATCAGTTGTTATTTTTTAATTCAGTTGCTTTTGGAAAATTGTATATAATAAAAATAATTTGAATACATTGGTGAAATTTAGTATTAAAGTGCTTTTGTAGAATAAATGTTTCCTTGGTTTACCACTTATAATTTCTTAAGGGGGGCCAGATATATTTTCTACTAACAGATTCTTTAAGAATTTTAATTTAGTGGCGTTTTTAACTCAAATATTTTATAAGGAGAATAGTAAGAAAGTAATAGGAAATGTGTTAAACATATTTCCAGATTTCTTTATCTCCTCTAGCACTAAATACAGAACTGTTCACAAATATAATCACTCTATATACCTGATTTCTGTTGGCTGGCTGGTGGGATGGGCACATAAATGGGTGAGTGAATAATCAGATTTGTTTTTATCCATATTTATATACATATTATATAGATATGCATATTTATTTTATAAGTTAAAATTATAATGTTTTGAATAGTTTGGATAAGAGTTTTCCAAGGTGTATGCTGTGATAGTGTTCCATTAAAAAGGTCTCTAGCTGGGGGCGCCTGGGTGGCGCAGTCGGTTAAGCGTCCGACTTCAGCCAGGTCACGATCTCGCGGTCTGTGAGTTCGAGCCCCGCGTCGGGCTCTGGGCTGATGGCTCAGAGCCTGGAGCCTGCTTCCGATTCTGTGTCTCCCTTTCTCTCTACCCCTCCCCCATTCATGCTGTCTCTCTCTGTCTTAAAAATAAATAAACGTTGAAAAAAAAATGTTTAAAAAAAATAAATAAAAAAAAAAAAAAAAAAGGTCTCTAGCTGAACAGATTTAGAAATGTGGCATATTATATTTATGTCAAGAAATTTTTAATATAGATGAGCATGTTAAAGGTTTTGAGTGGTCCAACAGTAAAGAAACTCATCCAAATTTAGCCCAAAATTTCTAAAACAAAGATGGAGTATATTTAAAATGCTAAATTGCGTGTGTATATGTGTGTATACTTACAAAATCTGAAGAACGGTGGGTTTTTAATGTAATGAAAGTAGTAAACCTCTATAGATGGTGGTAAGCTGGTGATGGCATTTCATAAGACCTATAGGTAACTAGGAAAGCATATGTAAGATTACAGTTTTCCCAGGAGTCCGTGAAATAGAGATAGTGAAAGCCTAACATACTTTTCACATATTGTAATCATGCCGTCATTAATTGTAAACCACAGTGGAAGGATTCAGAAAGGAAAACTAAGAGCACCAGATTACTATGGAGGAGAATCCCCAGCCCTCTACCTCATTGCTTAGGTAACACAAATACCAGCGCTACTTTGTGACAGTAGTGGTCATGTGACCATTCCACATGGCTCAGATTGCCTGGCTTTTGGCTTGGCTTGGGTGTTCACTTCCTGCCTCAGCTCTCAGTTTTCTGTGTGAATGTTGAAGGAACTAAAGCAACAGGAAAGCTCCATAGCCAGTACTACTGGCATTTATTCATTTTAGGTAGCAAATATTTTCAGCTCTACCACGGTACATTTATTACACAGTAATATATAATAAAATATAATAAAGAAACACAATGTAGAATTTGTCAATGGGTACTGGAAAAATTTGAACCAAATTCTGGATCTGTGGATTAAATAAAAACTTATTTAAAATAAACTGAAAGAGGGGGCGCCTGGGTGGCTTGGTCGGTTAAGCGTCCGACTTCAGCTCAGGTCATGATCTCACGGTCCGTGAGTTCGAGCCCCGCATCGGGCTCTGTGCTGACAGCTCAGAACCTGGAGCCTGCTTCAGATTCTGTGTCTCCCTCTGTCTCTGCCCCTCCCCTACTCATGCTCTGTCTCTCTCTGTCTCAAAAATAAATAAACGTTAAAAAAAAAAAATTAAAAAAAAATAAAATAAAATAAACTGAAAGATAATCTGAAATGAGATGACGTTATTAGGGTCCTTTTTAGGTTGTTTCCTTTAAGAGAAATCCAGTTTTCCATTACTGGGAAAATAAACACAAGGCTCAGACTCAGTATTTGACAATTAAGTGAAAGAGGAATTGAATTGAAACAATTTAATTTAAAAATAATCATCTTGGGGCACCAGGGTAGCTCAGGCAGTTAAGCATCCGACTCTTGATTTTGACTCAGGTCATGATCTCACCATCTGTGGGATCGAGCCCTGTGTCTGGCTCCATGCTGGCAGTGTAGAGCCTGTTTGGGATTCTCTCTCTCCCTTTCTCTCTGCCCCTTCTTGATCTCTCTCTCTCTCTCAAAATAAATAAATAAAAACTTAAAAAATAATAAAAATAAAAATAAATCGTCTTGACTTCTTTTCCTGGAAATACATATGGTGAAATATTCCCTCTGGACCTTAGATAACCTGATGTGCTTTCCTGTCACAGGGAATCACTATATCATTGCCAAGTTTTGTGTGTTCATCTGATGGACACTGAAGACTATGGCTCAGGATGCCTGAGCTTTGGGAATCTCCCTTGGTTACTGGCACTATACATATATTCTATCATTAACGGTGCATATATTTTGTCATGGCTTAATATCATCAAAATAACTTGTATGTTCTCAAAGCTCACTTTGAAATCTAGTTTTTAAACTTCCATTATGTTATTTAATTAATTTTAAAAGTCTATGTAAACAGTGAAGGTTTTTATAATTTAATGGGCATACTGCTTTACCATTTAATCCTTAATCAAATATTGAACCACTTTAATAAAGTAGCCACCGCACGAAGAATACTAAATAAGAAATTTGGGGAATAAAAGGGGGAAGAAAGCCCCCCAAATCTCTTATTAAAATGACCATCTTGGGGTGCCTGGGTGGCTCAATTGGTTAAGCATCCAACTCTTGATTTCAGCTCAGGTCATGATACCAGGGCTGTATCTGGCTCTGTGCTGACAGCACTGAGCCTGCTTGGGATCCTGTCTCCCTCTCTGTCCCTCGCCTGTTTGCTCTCTCTCTCTCTCTCTCTCAAAATAAATAAAAATAAACTTTAAAAATTATTTTTAAAAAAATGATCAGCTAGTCTGTTATAGTAAATAGTAGGGACTGTATATAAATATCTCATTCCCAGTTATTGGAGCCTGAGTACATTAAGGTTTAGCCATAGCACAAGAAATCAACATTCTTTAGTAGTTCAATATGAGATGTAAATAACAGCTTGGAGTGGGTCACAGGTAGCTCTTAGTTGGCTAAAGCCTATGAAGATTGTAGCTCTTTAAGGGGGCGTAATTGAAAGACAAAAAATAATGATCTATCCTCGTATAATAAAATGACAGAAAAATGTAGTGACCCACCTTGAATAGGCATTTGGGTCAGGTGACATAAGGGGTACTTACTACTGGGACTGAACACCTGAGAGCTCATGCTCAAAAGACTGGATGCAAGGGGCGCCTGGGTGGCGCAGTCGGTTGAGCGTCCGACTTCAGCCAGGTCACGATCTCGCGGTCCGTGTGAGTTCGAGCCCCGCGTCAGGCTCTGGGCTGATGGCTCGGAGCCTGGAGCCTGTTTCTGATTCTGTGTCTCCCTCTCTCTCTGCCCCTCCCCCGTTCATGCTCTGTCTCTCTCTGTCCCAAAAATAAATAAACGTTGAAAAAAAAAAAAGTTTTAAAAAGACTGGATGCAAGAATAAAGTAATAATTAAAAAAAAAAGAAGAATAAAGTAATAAGCTCAGTTAAAAAAAATAGCATTCCTGCATTTGTTCAGAACTTAATGGCATTGTGTTTCATATACTTTGTATTTTCAGATTCCTATTTTGGAACTTTCATTGCTTTGCTTCTATTGCTTTGCATGAAAGCCCTGTATATGAGTAACATTGAGTAGCAGGAAGAATCTATCTATAGTTTTTCCTCTTCTAAATATTATAAAATCTTATATTATTTTTATTATTATTATTTTATGAAACCTTTTATTATTAAAAAATTATGTTGATTTCTTTCAATGTATACCTTATTAGTCTTAGATATCTTTAGAATTAAGTAACAAAGATGTCTAATGCTTTAGTACTATTGTATTTTGGAGGGCTTGTTTTGATATGACTAAAATATAAGAGATTATGAGATTAGCCTAGTCAAAAAGTTCTTTTCCAGTTGGGGCATCTCTCGTAGAATCATTTAGCATAGTGCTCGGCACATAGTAGATGCTTAATAAAGAAAATTTTTGTCAAGATGGATCTGGGATAGACAGTGAAATACAAAGAGTTTAGAATTAGATTGGGTTCTTGTAGTGTTCAGTTTTGTTTTGTTTTTAGAGAGAGAGAGAGAGAGAGCACGAGTGAGGGAGAGGGGCAGAAGGAGAATCTTAAGCAAGTTCCATGCCTAGTGCAGAGTCTAACATGAGGCTTGATCCCATGACCCTGTGATGAGGACCTGAACTGAAATCAAGAGTTGGATGCTTAACACACTGAGCCACCCAGGTGCCCTGTGTTCAGTATTTCTCTAGAATACCTCCTTTCTTGATTAATCCAGGAATTATTTTTTTTCTAAACTATCTCTCTGGCTTTGTCTGGTTTCATGTATAAGGTTGTGAGGCTGAGGGTAGGAGACTGAGCAGCGTGGACACCAAGGAGCTGAGGAATTCTGAAATCCTGAACCCAGCTTTGCCTGGGACTATAGTAGAGCTTCATCTATGGAAGAATTTTCCTTTCTTCTCATGCATGAGGTGTTTTGTTTGTGCCCTTATAGTTCCACAGCTGAAGGTGCTACTGGATTGAAGTAGGCAGGCCAATTGAATTTACCCCCAATAATATTCCTAAACTTGAGAAATCTTGAAGGCTTTTACATCTTGGCGGGTTATATTTCTGCCTTAAGGCTTCCTTGAAGGAGAATGAATTATATTTTCATAATGTGGTCACGTTTATCTGTCTATCAGTATATCCAAAGTACTTACCCACAATAATAATCGTTAGTATTTTAACCATAATGTGCCAGGCACTGTGCTTTGCACTTTATGTAGATGATATGCAATTGTCACAGTGACCCCAAGTGATAGTTACTAGATAGTTCAATTTTGTACACAAGATACGATCTCTGAGAAATTTATATTGTTTTTGTTGCAGTTCTTTCCATAAATTTGTCTGTAATTCATTTTTCTAAACTTGTTTTTAAGTCTTCAGTGAGGATCCAGTGGATTGGAAAGTAACAGTAGGGAAAAAAACCTACTTACTACTCTTCTTTTTAAACTCACTCTTATTTTTACTCATTTACGTATTCTCATTTTTTTACTGACCCATTGGATTAATCAGTTTTTGGCTTTGTGTTTTGCACATATCTTGCGTAGAGGTAAGCCAGTGGAACAGAAAGATGCTTGCCGAGGCCTGTTTTTCCCTTGCCGCTTCTTTCATGGAGAGGGAGTTAGGCATAGACAGGGCTGTGGGGGGTTGTTTCAAAGACCAAAGTTATTGAAGGAGTGTAAATCTGTGATGGTAGGATAATCATTTTAGGCAAAACTAGTGGCACCAGGGAGCTGCCTGGGAGTTCTTAGTGGTTTTTTTCAGTGGATTTTTTTTTTTTTTTTTTTTTTTTTACGATGTGGGAGTCGAAGAATGACTATCCAGAGCAGTTTCATTGAACATGAAGTAAGAAGACCAACATTACATCTTACATCATTATACTAACAATTATTTATTTGCACTGTTGCGGTATTTTTCCTGTTTTGATCTTGAATCTTAGTCTCAATTTAATAATGTGTCATGAATAAGGACTCTGTAACTAACGAAGTGTTATGTTAGCTTAGTTAGTTAAACTAAGGGATGCCAATGTCAATCAAAGTACCTAAACCTATTTAAGCAGAATTCTTTTGCCAAATCCTAGAAGCTTAAATTATGTGCCGATGCTCTTTTTGCTATATTATTCATTGAACTTACTCCTGGCAGACTAAAGTTGTAAAGGTTTGTTAGATCCTCCTGTCAACCATTGGCTATTTCACTTTTCTACAAGTTGCACTATGGAGTTTGGCATTTATTAATTTACTGGAACTTGGCAAAAACCTCGCAGTTAAAAATTTTTTTTTAATGTTTATTTATTTTTGAGAGAGAGAGGGAGGAAGAGAAGGAAACAGAGCACGACCAGGGAAGGGGGCAGAGAGAGAGGGAGACACAGAATCTGAAGTAGGCTCCTGGCTGCTGGAGGGGCTGGAACTCATGAAATGTGGATGGAGATTGTGACCTAAGCTGAAGTTGGGTGCTTAACTGACTGAGCCACCCAGGTATCCCATGGTTGGTATTTTATATTTAAAACCTTTTACTTCATGTGTATTTATCTTTGTAGTTCATTCATAATACATTGCTAGTCATAGTCATTATTTTAAATAGACATATCAATTTCCTGGTATCATCTTAAACTTTTGAGGGGAGAATGGTGTCTGGAAAAAGAAATTTAAAGTAAATATCTGTTGGAATATAAAACACAGTGTGAAGAACTTCTTTTTCAGAAGAATATATAGATACTATTAAAAAAATTTTTTTTAACTTTATTCAGTTTTGAGAGACAGAGACAGAGCATGAGCGGGGAAGGGGCAGAGAGAGGGAGACAGAATCCGAAACAGGCTCCAGGCTCTGAGCTGTCAGCACAGAGCCCGACGCAGGGCTCGAACTCACGAACTGTGAGATCCTGACCTGAGCTGAAGTCGGATATTCAACCGACTGAGCCACCCAGGCACCCCGTGTAGATAATATTTTTAGATAAATAATTTTACTTGTGGGGCAAATAATTATGGGTATATTTTTGTAATGTTAATATTTGTTCATTTGATACATTTATTCTAGTCTCTTACTATATCATTTGGATATTTGAGTAATTATTACTGGATATAAGGGATTTATACTTATAACAATATAATATTATAACTCAGTTTTTATCTTGCCTATTTTGAGAACTTTATTTCTTCTTAAAAAGTTTTTAGTGGTCAGAGAACCTGCGTGGCTCAGTCAGTTCAGTATCTGACTCTTGATTTTGGCTTGGGTAATGATCTCCCAGTTTGTGGGTTCAAGCCCTCCATTGGGCTGTGTGCTGACAGTGGGAGCCTGCTTGGGATTCTCTCTACCTCTCTCTCTGCCCCTCCCCTGTTCACATGTGCTCTCACTCTCTCTCAAAATAAATTTAAAAAATAAAAAGTTTTTAATGGTCTCCAGAAAAAATAGATAGCAGCCCTGTGTCCTTAGATCTTGCTTCACTTTCTTCTTCAAAATCTTTTCCTAGGTCCTTTGAGAGACAATAAGATTAAAAATATTTGGGCCAGTAATCATGATTGTTAACTATCATATTTACCTTTTTTGCTTTATTTCTTGAAACTGCTTTTATTTCAAATGATGTTAATCTAATTAAAATAGAAGATCAGGCAAGCAATGTTAATGAAACATTCTATGTAAATAAACACTAGGTTGTAAATTTCAATGAAGCTGTCATAGTCTCTTATAATAAAAACACACCTAAGAATATAACTATGTGAGTGAATAAAGTAACAAGTGGAACCAAAAAACAATCAATCTGAATAATTTAATCTGAAGAAGTTTTCTACTGTAGCTAGTCTTCTTTCTCCCTTGCTCCTAAATTTTATATAGAAAAATGTCATCAACCTTCCACTTTATTTTTCTGAGTGGTTAAAATTGAAAGCATTTATCACATTATTTTGTAGTGCTCCCAGTGAAAGATGACTTAACATCTCAAGTTTCAACTGGACAGATGTAATTTTTGACAGTCTGTCCTGGGAGGATAGGATTTTAACCCATGGATAAGTTACGATTATTCAAAAAGGAGTCCTTACTTATGTGATGTAACCTGAAGGATGAAGAAGGTTCCTTTCTTCTAGATCTCTGAAATATCCTGCATTCTCCCTTACCTAGTTATAGGCACAAGTTCATCATGGATGGGTTCTCTTGGGGATGTTGGGCTTTTCTTCTTCCCCAACCTACCCCCACCTTTTTTCTCCAGATATTTGTTGAGTGCTTAAAGTGTGGCCAATGCTGAGTGCAGTATAAAATCTGAAACAAGGGGTGCCTGGGTGGCTCAGTCGGTTAAGCGGCTGACTTCGGCTCAGGTCATGATTTCGCGGTCTGCGAGTTTGAGCCCCGTGTCGGGCTCTGTGCTGACAGCTCAGAGCCTGGAGCCTGTTTCAGATTCTGTGTCTCTCCCTCTCTGACCCTCCCCCGTTCATGCTCTGTCTCTCTCTGTCTCAAAAATAAATACACGTTAAAAAAAAAAATCTGAAACAAGATATGCGAGGCTCCTGCTCTTCAGCCGCTTACAGTTTTATCTCTCCATAGTTTTTATTTAGTAGTATAGGAAAATATGAATAAATAACTCAACATGCTGCTCCCAGTGTTTTAAGTAGGTTGTCTTTCAAAATGTGGTCTATAAATTGTCTTGTTTGGTACAGAGAAATATCCCTAAAGAGAAAATTATAATTACATTCCCAGTGGTTCCCATAATATGGCTGAATTACAGAACTAACAATATTATGGTTTCCCATTGTCTTGGGGATATGAGTTCCAACTGTAAATCTAAAATTTAGAGAGTCTATTTAGGTATACAAGCAATTCTAATAACCAGAAGAATGCCCCCCCCCCTGCCTTTTTCCTGACTTCCATACCCCTAAATACAACAGGGAGTGTTTCCATTTCTTCTCCAAGCCCCATTGGCAGTGAGAGGATATTTCGTCACTCTGTGGTAGTGGCAATGAGAGAATGAGTGACCTCTGCAGCTGTGACAGGAAGGAGATAGGGACTTATGCAAGTTAGGGAAATGGGTGAAGTAATTGTACCTGGAGACAGATATATGAAAGATCATTCTAGAGGTGGAGAATCTTGGCACCTAGAAAAGGAAGGATGGCAGTTAAGGAAGGTGGAATATTATTGGGATGGGGTCAAATTGGCCTTACAAGAGCAGGGTAGAATAAGTTGGAGACTAGATGGTTGAACAGGGAACTGTAGAGGAATGTTTAACAATAGCTGCACAAAAAGGACCTTGAATTTTGGCAGTTAGCCTAGCCAGGGGCTTGCATTTCTCAGATGTGGTAGATTTGCCAGATCAACCTTTGCAAGTCAGGTTCTGCCTATACACCGTTTCTTTCTTTCTTTCTTTCATTCTTTCTTTCTTTCTTTCTTCTTCTTCTTCTTCTTCTTCTTCTTCTTCTTCTTTTTAGTTTATTTATTTATTTTGTGAGAGGCAGAGACAGCATGAGTGGGGGAGGGGTAGAGGGAGAGGGTGACAGATAATCCGCAGCAGGCACTGTCAGGGCAGAGCCTGATGCTGGGCTCAAACTCTTGAACCATGAGATCATGACCTGAGCCCAAATCGAGAGTCCCATGCTATTGGACTGGCTGGTTGAGCCATCCAGGTGCCCCTACACCATTTCCTTTTATAGACACTTTTTTTTTTTCTATAATATCATTAGGAAATATTTAAATGTCCATAGAACACATGGGTTTGTTTTTAATTTTTTTTTTTTCAACGTTTATTTATTTTTGGGACAGAGAGAGACAGAGCATGAACGGGGGAGGGGCAGAGAGAGAGGGAGACACAGAATCCAAAACAGGCTCCAGGCTCTGAGCCATCAGCCCAGAGCCCGACGCGGGGCTCGAACTCCCGGACCGCGAGATCGTGACCTGGCTGAAGTCGGACGCTTAACCGACTGCGCCACCCAGGCGCCCCATGGGTTTGTTTTTAAAATGTTACTTTCACACACTTGAAATTCTTTATTAAATTTTCCTTTAAATTGCATAATCTTTGGAATCTTTTCAAAGATAAGTATTATATTGTATAGCATAAACTAAAAACAGTGTAAAATAAATTCCATTAAAAGAAGAAAGTACTATTAAATAAGAAAATACACCAAATAAGCCTCTTTTAATCAAAGTAAAGAGAGAAGTTTCTAGCAATAATAATCTGGTTAATTTACATTAATTATCCATTTCTGCATGTTGTCTACCATTCCATTAAAGCCCTCAGGAATAGTAATCCTATTTTTAAAAAAATTCTGGCCTGATAATTCCAATATTCTTGCCATATCAGACTTTGGTTCTGATGCTGTTCAGTTTCTTCAAATTGTGTTTTTTTTGCCTTTGGCATACCCTGTAACTTTCTGTTGAAAGATGGACATGATGTGCTGGGTGTAAGGAACTATATTAAATAGGCATTTGGTAACACAGTGGAAGGATGTATGAAGGGGGCAGGGAGGTGGAGATATTCATTCTGTAGTCCTAGGATTAGGTCTTGGTCTTTTGGTGATCCTGTGCCTCTGGACTCTGAATGTCCTAAGTGGTTCTCAGGATTATCCCCTCTTAGGTGGTGCAGGATGCCTAGAGGAGACTGGACTTCTGTGTTTCCCTTACCCCACTTAGAAGGCTAGAGATGGTTGCTGGATATGTCACTTCGAGTTGGTTATGCTCTGATGAAACTCCAGCAGTTTAGGCTCTAGCAAAATAGTTTCTCCTGAGAGCAGCCTTTAAAGAAAAATAGGGGCACCTGACTGGGCTGAGTCGGGAAAGCATGTGACTCTTGATCTTGGGGTTGTGAGTTCAAGCCCCACATTGAGTATTGAAGAGATTACTTAAAAATAAAATCTGAGAAGAAAAAAAGTAAAGGAAAAATAGAATGCTCTAGAGTATTTCAAGATGATTGCTTTTCCCCTTCTCATGCTTGAAGCATGAGGGGATTTTTTTCTGATACTTACTGTGAGAACCAGGTTGGGCTCATGGAAATAAAACTCACCATCGTATGGACACTCCCTGTGATTGGATTCTCTGGAGTGTTTGTCTCTCAGACTTGCCCATGCTGAGCCTCTAGCAATTTGTCAGTTATAATTCAGGTTTCCTACCCACACATTGGTTCCTGAAGAGATTCCTACTCAGGGGTTTCTGCTGTGATTAGTTGTATTTTTGTATATCTGCCTGTCTATCTCTACAGTTTGGGGGCAGTAGTTTGCTCTGTGACCTCTTCTTTCTTAGAGATCTCAGCACAGTTGTTGATTTTTCTCTTTGTTCAACTTGTTGTTAAGATGGAGCATGTGACTCTTGATCTTGATCTTAGAACACCTCTAAGTTTCTTACTTGCCAGAACAGAAGCCAGATGTTTGATAGGCAACTTTTTATGCTTTTAGGGCACATTAAATTTATGAATAAATTCCTTGCCACTCTTACAGAAAGTGGAAAGTATTGAAATATTGGGGAAAAAGAGTAGACTTGAAAGGAAGTGTATTGTACTGAGACTGAACTAAACTTGAGAGACAGATGGAGGTCATACTTTTTATCCAACATTTTATTTTTTAATTTTTATTTTTATGTTAAAGTTTACTTATTTATCCCCAGAGAGACAGAGACGGTGTGAGTAGGGGAAGAGCAAAGACAGAGGGAGACAGAGAATCCCAAGCAGGCTCTGCATTGTCAGCACAGAGCCCAGCATATGGCTCAGATTCATGAAACTGTGAGATCATGACCTGAGCTGAAACCAAGAGTCAGACGCTCAACTGACTGACCCACTCAGGCTATCCTACATTTTAATTATTGGGTTATCATGAATAAATCTTGAAATCTTCCTGGGCCTTAATTTTCCTCTTTTGAGTTGTTAGGAGGATTAACCAGATGGACTTTTCCCCTTTTTCTTTCTTTCCCTTCTCTTTTTTTCTCTTCCTTTCACATCCCTCCCTCCCTGCCTTCTTTCCTCCCTTTCTTCCTTCTACTAATACCTACCAGGTGTCAGAGATATACTAGGAATGCAAAGATGATTAATATTTTTTTCCAGTCTCAAATTCTAAAAGAGAAACTAGATTCAATATTCTGTGCTAATTATTTATTTACATAATTTCTATAACAAAGATACAGTGGTGTCACAGAGGGAAGGAAAATTAAGAGAGAAGATGGTGGTCAGGAAAGGTTTCACAGTTAGGAAATAATTGAATTAAACTTTTCAAGGAGGAGGAGCCATTTTCCTAGTTTAGTAGGAGGGGAGAATTCCACACAGTAGAATTGTACAAAGGCAAGTAGTTGTGAAGCAATACCACCCATTTGGAAACTCTTCCATTTGGTTTCTATATAGGTGTGCTAAGTGGGTTGACACAGATGAGATTGTAGAAGAGGGTATTAACAAATCTGAACAGGCCACTTTTGCCATATTCAGGTATCTGGCTAGCCCTTATTCCCTGAGAATGCACTCATGACCAGGGAAGCAACTTTAATAGTTCAAAACTTTGTAATGATCTTTTCATTTCACTATGGAGAAGAGTGAGGATGGGTGGAAAAGAAGACCAGTTACAGTAATGTGGGAAAGTGGCTGTGAGGGGATTGCCAAAGGAGACAGATATGAGTCACAGCCTGTAGCATCTAGAATATTTAGTGACTGCATATCAGGCAAGAGTAAGGAACTGAGGAATGACCATCATGTTTTTGGTTTGGACACAATGTATATGTGTCATTGAAGAGGTAGAAGAGAGAGGAATATGGCATTTAAGTTGCCAGGGGGAGAATCAGGTGGGTTTTCCCAGTAAACAGTTGAATAAATCCATCTGGAGCTTTTCCCAAATTGTGAATTGGAGATGTAAGTTGGGTAGTGTAAAGCATTGACTCTTTTCTATTGACTGGCCTAGTCAGTCTGAGGAAAACCTGTAGAATGAGAAGAGGACTATGAAGTAAACTTAGGGAATGTCAGCAGTTGAAGGGTAGGTGGAGGAAGAAAAGCTTATAGGAAAAAAGCAAATCAAGGATTTAAGATATGGAGGAGAATGAGTAGAAAGTGATTTGATGGTTTAGGTCTAAAGGAGGAGTTATCACCAGAATCACATACATTAAAGAAGTACACTAAGATAAAGATTGTGCAGTGACCACTTGTGACCCTGTGGTTTGGGTTGAGTTGTGAGGAAGTCAGTATGGTGGGAAGGCTAGACAGGAGGCCTGACTTGTCAGCACATTTACTCCTTAGGAATTGGTTAGGTTGTACATGATTGAAAACTCTAAATAATAAGATAAAATTTATTTCCTCTCAAAGAAAAGAAGTCTGAAGATTGAGAATTGAAGGCTGCAATGGCAGTTCCATGAAGTTGTCAAGGGATCTATGCCCCTTCTGCCTCTTGACTGGTGTTTTAGTCAGCTCAGGCTGCTATGACAAAGTACCATAGACTGAGTAGCTTATGAAGAACAGAAGTTTATTTCATACAGTTTTGGAGGCTAGAAACCCAAGATCAGAGTGCCAGCATGGTCTGGTTCTGATGAGGACCCTCTTGATGCCTGTAGATTGCCAACTTCTCTGTGTCCTCACACAATGAAAAGAAAGTAGCTAGCTTTCTGGCCTCTTCTGTCAGAACACTAATGCCATTTATGAAGACTCCACCCTCCTGTACTAACTCACCAAGGTCCTACCTCCAGATACTATCACATTGGAATTAGGGTTTCAACACATGTATTTTGGGGGTGGGGTACACAAACATTTAGTGCATTGCATCTGGTATTCCTAAAGTAGTCTCCTTTCCATGATCCAAGATGGAGGCTAAGAACCCTTGTATCCTCCTTACCAGCTGTGAGCAGGATAAAGAAACTAGAAGAATGTACCTCCTTGTATAAGTCTTCCAACTTCAGTCCATATCTCTTTGGCCAATCTTCAGGCAAGTGAACATACCCAGCTTCAAGGGAAATAGGGGAGCAAAAACATCCAACTAAAAATGTGGTTTCTTACTCTGATGAGAGAGCTTGAAGCAACTAATCTCTGCTATAGAAGAGGTTAAAATTATTTGTATGTGTGTGTGTTTGGGGAAGGAGACTAGAAACTTCTGAAAGCTCTGTAAATTTGGTTAATTTGCTGTTTTGGCACTTTCATGGTATTTCTCTTGTACGCTCTGATAATCAGAAGGGAACTGTTTAAAGACAAGGAGAGATTATGCATTTGACAGTGTATCTGCAGACCATTCTGCTCTCAAACACATTTAGTTTTGCAGACATTTAGGGAAACCAATTATGGAAGGCAGACCTTTGCTAAAATATTTTACTTACAATTTATAAATTATATTTTGATATGCCAAGAAAACATTGCAGTGGCATAGTAATCTGATTTAACACCATGAACCTATTATAACACATTTTCTATTTAGCAGGCTTTGTAATTGTCAATATTAGTGTAATTTATCCCCTTCAACTGTTTTGGAATAAAAAATATGGTTTCTCATTATAGGGTGGATTAGGTTAAAAGGATTAAACTAATATAGGATGTAACAATTCTCTAAGCTAACATCTGGGGGAATTTGGAAAGAGTAAATGGGTTTAGAAATTACATATTCTCTTAGAGTTGTCTGGTGATATACCTCTTTCTATTTATTGATTGGAACTCTGCTTGCTCTGATTTTACCCACTGAATGAACGCACATGGAGTCAGTTGAGTAATTTTTGATTGGTAGGGCTAGATTTTTCTCATAGGCATATCTTTTATCTTACATTTTTGGTTTGGAAACGGGAGTATTGGTCCACGCTGATCTGTAGGAACCACACAGTAGTATATTATGGAAAAACAGAATTTATCTTCTTAATGTTTGCACGTAGGAGCCGGGTGGTGGGAGTGGTGGTTGTCCTGGAAGTTACCTTAGGTTCAATTTTGACAGGTGAGCTTGCCACTTTGTCCTTTACTTGGTCACAGAATTATATTTCCTGGATAATAAAATTTCTTTGAGGATGATGTTGATTCGTATTATACAGTATTTTTCCTAGATAATAGTAGTCTAAGCTTTAAGAGTGACACATCTTAATCTCAACTCTTCTAAATAGCTCTGTTGTTCTGGAAGTTGTTCAGTTGCTCTGGGCCATATTTTAGTAACAATAGGATTATATAATCTTGCACTTGGGAAGTAACTTGAAAGGTCATCGAGTCCAAACTTCTGTTCAATGAATAAACCCTCTTCAGTATCCCAATATTCTACCTGTTCCTTTACTTATTGGACACTTACATTTCCTATTCCCAAAATGGTTCTTTCCTAAACCATAACAGTTTTGGATAGCTCTAATGTTTACTTTGTTACATTGAGTTAGAATTTGCCTTCCTCTCACTTGAATTATTGGTTTTAGTTCCACCCTTTGTAGCCATATGAAATTAGACCAATCTCTCTAATAGTTGATAACATATTAAGTTAAGTATTTGGGCCTTTTCTTTTTGCAGGCTAGGCATCACTGACACTTTCAGCCATTGTTTATTATTGTCTTTCTTTTTTTTTTCTTCCTCATCTTTCAAGGAATATTACCTCTCCTCTCTAGTTCTATACTTTATTAAAACCTTTAGTGATAAAATTAGCTCTTTTGGTAGGGCAGTTAAATATGCTATTAATTCATAAACTTACAGTCAACTAAAATCTGTCTTTTTACATGAGCTATTATTAAGTTATATTTGTCAATCCTGTACAAGTTTTTTGATTCAAGCACAGGATTTTACATTTATTTTTGTTGAACTAATCTTAAAAAAATTTTTTTTATAATGTTTATTTTTGAGAGAGAGAGAGAGACAGAGTGCGAGCAGGGGAGGGGCAGAGAGAGAGGGAGACATGGAATCCGAAGCAGGCTCCAGGCTCTGAACTGTCAGTATAGAGCCCACATTGGGGCTTGAACTCAAGAACTATGAGATCATTACCTGAGCTGAAGTTGGATTCTCAACTGACTGAGCCATGCAGGTGCTCTTTGTTAAACTAATCTTAATCAGATTTAGTGCAGTGTTTCATAGTGTCTCTTCTTTAGGGATGTGAATTCAGGAATCTAAATATTTTAGTTATCTCCTAAATTTTATTTTCAAATTTGCTAATTATGCTATGATTGCTTATCTAAAATTAAGGAGTTAGTTTGCTTATTTCTATCTGGACTTAAGGAAGTCAGGATTTCTTAGCTCACTCTCTTTGATTTAGGCACTCATGAATGCTAAATGCTTTCTTAGTGCAATTGATTAGAAATTGACTATCTGGAGATGAATTTAATAGAGCTTCATGTTGTGTTTTATCTTGTTGTTTTTTTTTCCCTCCTGCCTGCTTTTCTTTTTTGGCTTCTTATGTAGAGATACATTTTAAATATTTGTCTTAGATACAAATATAGCTGAAGCATAAAAATAACATTATCTAAATTTGAAAAATATAGATTCTACTTTCTGATATTAAAAAAATAAAAAGTGGGTTTTTGCTCATGTTTTTGAATAGAAAGTAAATTTCTGTATTCTAAAGCTTTTCATGATAACCTACATTTCATTTGGGAGATTCCATAGGTAAACATTCTTCTAGATAAACATTTTTTCAATTACAAATGTCATAACAAGGCTCATTTTAATATAAATTGAAAAAATAATTAAAAGAGAATTATGTAAAAAAATTGTTAATAAAATAAAATTACTATAAATGGCTAATAATAAATGACTTTCATATGTGAAAGCATTTTATAAGCTATAAAACACTATAAATATAAGTTGGTATTGTTACTATATTATATTCCATAATACTGGAGTAAAATCTTTCTATTGTATATTGAAATGTAGAAATCTGTCTCAGTAATAGAGTATCTTACAAAACCATTTTATTACTTTCAGGTACATAGAGAATTTTATTTTGACAGTGTTGAGTATAATACAGATAATTCTTTCATACTATTACCCTTTTCTTTAAAATCTCCTTTTCTTCCTGCTTATCCCATTTCCCTTAATGCCTAGATTAAGTGCTATTTCCTCTGTCAGTTGAAGCCCTTTTGTCAAGAGTCTCTTATAATGGTCTCTTCCTATTCTGGTTTCTTTATGTTTTGTTGCTTGCATACCCATCATATGCTCCTTTATATTACCAATCTTATTTTTAATTATATGTTTCATCCCATTAACAAGTCTGAAAATTACCTGAGAGCAAAATTTGTATCTCTCTCCCTCTCTCTCTTTTTTTTTCTAACACCTAGAACAATAGTAGGAGCTTATTAACTGTTGATGGTGATTAGCATAAGTGTTCATTTGTAAAGTTTCTCAGGATGTTTGAAAATTGTTTTTGTTTCTAACATCAGATATTTAGAATTATTTTTGCTACTAGTTAAACTCTTTCTTGATGTAAAGATGCATTCTCTGACTCTATTGCTACAGATTCTACATTAATAGATCTTAATGATATTTCATTGCTTCTCAGTACTTTACACAAAATAGATGCTTAAGAGTTGCCTAAGAAAGAGATTAATAAACAGTCTGAAAGACCAAATGCTGTAAGTGTCTAAATATTTCAAACCAATGCTAGGAAATAGATTAAGACCTGGGGGTGAGGGGGAAACATAAAGTTCTGATTATCTTATATGGATCTTTAAAAAACATTAACTCAAAAAAATTAAAATAATTACCGTGCATTTATATCCACTGAAAATCATAGGGAAAGAATTATCCTGTGTCTTTCCTGAGTTGGAGTTTTTCCTTTGAATGCCTGCCCACTTCTTTCTGTAGTGTTAAGAGTTGTGGGTCCTTATGTCTGTGGCTGTATTCTTCTGAAGCCTTTCTTTCCTGTTCTGCCTATACCTTAAGGAGTACAGATCAGAGACATTGCTAGAATTTGTTATGAGAAAAACTCTTCCAGAATTATTCTAGGGAAAGTGGAAAATGGATCATAAGCACTAGCCTCACTTAAGGGTGCATATTAATGTGTATGCTTTAAATATGACAATAATGAGTAGGTCCAAGTAAAGACATTACCAAGTGTGTTATAGCTAGATGATCATAGGGTTTGGCTGAGGATAAAGAAGTTGGAATATGGGGAAACATTAAAAAAGAAGGTGCAAAAAGTAGTGGGGAATGTAAAGTGAATGGGAAAAGAAAACAGATATAAAGTAGAATAGGTCTCAATGCCAAAATGGCATGTGCAAATATAACAAAAGAGAATTAGTAGGAAGAATTAAGAAAAATAAGAGTGGTAAAGCCAGAAAAAAATTCTGAATAAGTTATTTTTGGTGCTTAGTAACCAGCAGGAAAACATTAGACATCTTTTAAATATTTTCTAGATATCTTAATTTCTTGGATGTATAATTTACATTACTTAGAAGGAAGATTTTCTTTGTTATAATATATTGAAATAACATTATTAAGCTATTACTGTTAATCTTTACTTGAGGAAGTGTTACATGTAGATAATAAGCTTGGGGAAGGAGCTATGAGCTCATGACTAAGTTTTAAAATAATTTTTTCTTGATTATAGAAAATTTGCAAAATACCGAACAGTACAGGAGGAGTAAGGTACAGGAGAAGGAAGTAAGAAACTGCATTATCCATCACATCCACCTTTTTGTTTTAAAGAGCAATTTTAGGTTCACAGCAAAATTGAATGAAGTACAAAGATTTCCCATATACTCCTTGCACCCACTGGCCAAGTCATTTACCAACCTTAAAGCTATCTTAATATCTCCGAGTTGATAACCAGTATCACTTTTTTTGTTTTTCGTACTTACCTTTACTTAAAGCTACTTTGTTTCTGGCCATATCAATCTGGCTAGACTTGTATACTGTTAAAACCTTGGTTTAGGTGGTTAAAATTACTCACCATTGTGAGGCTTCAGTCTCCTTTTACTCTAACACTAGTTTAGTCCTACCTCTGATGTGTGACCCCTGGTGTGACCCATGGTTCTCTAATGAACGTTCTTGAGCAGTGTTCTTTCCTTGGCCTGGTAAAGTTTCACCTCACGCACGGGCAACAAGATGGTTGGAGCTTTTTCCTGTGTAGTTCCCTCCTGTCTAATACTCTGCCCACAAATTCCAGCTGCCTAAATCCCTCTCAGATTTGATCAGATATTATATCCAGTTTTCTAGTTGTTTAAAGAAAGAGAACAAGTTCAGTTCTACTTACTCCTCCATGGCATAAGTTGAGGTCTGGTGTCTATGTTAATTTTGATGTTAAAACATTGAAATAGAGTACAAGAAGATCTCCATGGTTAATCAGCAAGGACTAAGAAGCTACTAGTATTCTGGGTGAATGTAAAGGAAAATCTACTCTGTAAGGATAACACCAACAGATAGTAAAGACTTAAACTGTATATATCAAGATTCTGTAAGCAAGTGGGAGCCTGGGTATAAAGTATAAGATTTTCCAGCTGGATTGCAGTGAATAAGTACTGTTATCAAGTACAGTCAGTACTGTATTTCTTGTGTTTATAGATTAGATAGAAGATTGGATGGAAAATTTTACTGTGAATTTTCAATGAGTAATTGTATTTCTACAAACTTGATTAATTATTTTTTTATTAATTCTCATTTTTACATCTTAGGCTTTTTAGTTCCCCCAAATTGATTGTAGTCACTTTAATCCTGAACTTGCCTGTCTATATAAGACAAGTGTGTTTTTTTCTAAGTACACCATATCACTTAATTTCAAATCATATTCCCAAATATTACTTGTCTCATCAATGAGACATCAGCAGAGTTAAATATTTTTTGTACCCAGCTATTCATGTAATTGTTTAATCTTTCCGTCCTGTCCCTATTTTAACTGATTCATTTATCCCTGCCCTAGAACATTTAGTATCTTCAGTATCTGTATATATATCATGTATCTATTTCTTTATGACTGATATTGAGAATATTAAAAATAATAGGAATTTTAGTGTGCTAAAACAAAGACTGGGTGTTAGCCAAATGAAGTCTCATTGCATAGACAGTTTTGACACTCTAAATCAGTTTTTTAGCTTCACTGTTAATGATGAAGAACTTTTAAAAGACAATGTTAGAAAGAGATTTCTAATTTTTCACACCTCCTTAGCACTAGGTTGTAAACTCTGTTGAAAATTTGATCAGGCTGATCTAGTGTCACTGCTAAACTACTTACAGTCTCATGAGCAGCCTCTCAGTAGCTGTCAAATGCTCCTTGCTACTTGTTAGGTAGCTGTGATCCAGCTAACTACTGGCATTTTATCACCTAGGAGTCACATTTGGACACTGATACATGTCTTTGGTCAATACTGGAATTATACAGTGGCTCAGGAATAAGAGAGATCTCTTTTGTAGATCCAACGTGACTGGAAAAGACAGAACTTAATTTGCTTTTGGTCTGCTTTCAGTTCTCTATATCTAAGTCTTATGCTTACTGACATTAGGATTTAAGGACAAAAGATGGGGACTAAATTTTGGATGCAGCATTTTGGATACCTATAATTCACTGGTGTTAAATGGCCATTGCTAGACCATTCTTTACAAAATACCCCTCTTGTAGTCCTCTACCATCTTTTTGTTTTTTTTATTTCCTAACCTTGATTTCTTTTCTCTTAAAAGGAAGTAAAGCAGAGAGAAGGAGGTTTTTGTCATTGGGGATTAATTTTATTAAAAAAAAAAACAAAACAAATTTACCACCATAACTAAATGGGCTAACTTATTTCTGTAAAAAAGTCTTTTTTTTTTTTTTTTTTTGCATATAGGGATTAAATCAGTGTGAAGGAATTGTTTTGGCAATGTTATGTTGTCAAACTGTAGTATTTTATTTGTTATTTATTTATTTATTTTTAATGTTTATTTATTTTTGAGAGACAGAGAGAGACAGACTGTGAGTGGGGAGTGACAGAGAGAGAGAGAAAGACACAGAATTTGAAGAGGCTCCAGGCTCTGAAAGCTGCCATTTAATATAAGAAAACATCTATCCATTCCAAACTTCAGTGATGAAAACTGTTCACATTTTCCCATCTTCTTACATTTAGCAAGGAAAAAGAAAAAAAAGATTCAAATAAAGCCTTCATATTAATAGACTCCCATTTGTAATTTTAAAATTCATTCACTTAGGCCCCGAAAAAAAAAAAAAGAAAAAATTCTTATGGTGAATTCACTGTATGTATAAAGGTGGAAGGATGACAAGATTGTATTACAACTTAAAAAAAAAAAAAAAAAAAACACAGCTTATTAGGGTACCAGAGTGGCTCAGTCGGTTAAGCATCCGACTTCGGCTAAGGTCGTGATCTCACAGTCTGTGAGTTTGAGCCCTTTTCAGTTTCAACACTACATCTTTTTGGAATATTAAAAGGATAGTGTGAAAAAGACAGGTTCTCTAATTGGTAATAGACCTAAGTTTGAAAAGTAGATACAGGATATTACGGGCAGACTGATAGACGTGGTCATTTATTGGTAGTTGGACTTTCCACTATATAGACACTTACCTAATAATATTTCTACATACTTCATAACTCTGTCTCCCTCACAGGAAAATTGTGAGGCGTAATAAAATGTTATCCACACATTACAAAAATGTGGTACATATTATAGTATTTATTCCTGAAAAGTTTTGTAAATATTAAATTACTTGTTGGGGTGCCTGGTGGCCCAGTCGATTAAGTGTCTGACTTCGGCTCAGGTCATGATCTTGTGGTTTGTGAGTTTGAGCCCCATGTCAGGCTCTGCTGGCAGCTCAGAGCCTAGAGCCTCCTTCAGATTCTGTGTCTTCCTCTCTGTGCCCTCCCTCCCTTGCTCACGCTCTGTCTCTCTCTCAAAAATAAACAAACATTAAAAAATTTAAAAAACATTATATGTTATTATAACTGGCATATGTAATATAAAGGAAACTTGATGAATCCTGTTCAGCAGATAAACATGTCCTTTCTATAATATCAAGTCATATCCACTTTTAACTGTTCTATAAATTTAGATTTAAAAAACATTAGGCCATTTTTATTAGCTGACTGTTGTGAAATAATGATTTTTTTTAATTTTATTTTTAATTTTTTTAAATTTACATCCAAATTAGTATATAGTGCAACAATGATTTCAGGGGTAGATTCCTTAGTACCCCGTACCCATTTAGCCCATCCCGCCTCCCACAACCCCTCCAATAACCCTCAGTTTGTTCTCCATATTTATGAGTCTCTTCTGTTTTGCCCCCCTCCCTGTTTTTATATTATTTTTGTTTTCCTTCCCTTATGTTCATCTGTTTTGTCTCTTAAAGTCCTCATATGAGTGAAGTCATGATTTTTGTCTTTCTCTGACTCATTTCACTTAGCATAATACCCTCCAGTTCCATCCACGTAGTTGCAAATGGCAAGATTTCATTCTTTTTGATTGCTGAGTAATACTCCATTGTATATGTGTGTGTGTGTGTGTGTGTGTGTGTGTGCATGTTTATGTATATATATGCCACATCTTCTTTATCCATTCATCCATCAGTGGACATTTGGGCTCTTTCCATACTTTGGCTATTGTAGATAGTGCTGCTATAAACATGCGGGTGCATGTGTCCCTTCGAAACAGCACACCTGTACCCCTTGGGTAAATGCCTAGTAGTGCAATTGCTGGGTCATAGGGTAGTTCTATTTTTAGTTTTTTAAGGAACCTTCATACTGTTTTCCAGAGTGGCTGTACCAGCTTGCATTCCCATGATATAATGATTTTTAAAAATTTTTGTAAAGTATATTTATTTATTTTGAGAGGCAGAGAGAGCAAGTTGAGGAGGGGTAGAGAGTGAGGGGTACAAAGAATCCCAAGCAGGCTTCACACCATCAGCACACAGAGCCTGATGCAGGGCTTGAACTCATGAACCATGAGATCATGAACTGAGGCAAAACCAAGAGTCATATGTTTAACTGGTTGAGCCACCCAGGTGCCCCAAATAATGTTTTTTAAAATAAACATGTAGGGAAGATGGCGGCGTAGGAGGACGCTGGGCTCCCCGCGCGTCCTGCTGATCACTTAGATTCCACCTACACCTGCCTAAATAACCCAGAAAACCGCCAGAGGATTAGCAGAACGGAGTCGCCGGAGCCAAGCGCAGACGAGAGGCCCACGGAAGAGGGTAGGAAGGGCGGCGAGGCGGTGCGCACTCCACGGACTGGCGGGAGGGAGCCGGGGCGGAGGGGCGGCTCGCCGGCCAAGCAGAGCCCCCGAGTCTGGCTTGCAAAAAGCGGAGGGGCCTGACGGACTGTGTTCCGACAGCAAGCGCGACTTAGCGTCTGGGAGGTCATAAGTGAACAGCTCTGCTCAGAAAGCGGGAAGGCTGGAGGACAAAGGGAAGGAGAGCTGCTGAGCCCCCGGACGACAGAGCTCAGTTTGGTGGGGAACAAAGGCGCTCGCCAGCACCATCTCCCCCACCCATCCCCCAGCCAAAATCCCAAAGAGAACCAGTTCCTGCCAGGGAACTTGCTCGCTCCGCGCAAACACCCAACTCTGCGCTTCTGCGGAGCCAAACCTCCGGCAGCGGATCTGACTCCCTCCTGCTGCCACAGGGCCCCTCCTGAAGTGGATCACCTAAGGAGAAGCAAGCTAAGCCTGCCCCTCCTGCCCCTGTGCACCTTGCCTACCCACCCCAGCTAAGACGCCAGATCCCCAGCATCACAAGCCTGGCAGTGTGCAAGTAGCCCAGACAGGCCACCCCACCCCACAGTGAATCCCGCCCATAGGAGAGGGGAAGAGAAGGCACGCACCAGTCTGACTGTGGACACAGCGGTGGGCTGGGGGGGCAGACATCAGGTCTGACTGCGGCTCCGCCCACCAGCTCCAGTTATACACCACAGCACAGGGGAAGTGCCCTGCAGGTCCTCACCACGCCAGGGACTATCCAAAATGACCAAGCGGAAGAATTCCCCTCAGAAGAATCTCCAGGAAATAACAACAGCTAATGAGCTGATCAAAAAGGATTTAAATAATATAACAGAAAGTGAATTTATTTTTTTTTTTAATTTTTTTTTTCAACGTTTATTTATTTTTGGGACAGAGAGAGACAGAGCATGAACGGGGGAGGGGCAGAGAGAGAGGGAGACACAGAATCGGAAACAGGCTCCAGGCTCTGAGCCATCAGCCCAGAGCCCGACGCGAGGCTCGAACTCACGGACCGCGAGATCGTGACCTGGCTGAAGTCGGACGCTTAACCGACTGCGCCACCCAGGCGCCCCCAGAAAGTGAATTTAGAATAATAGTCATAAAATTAATCGCTGGGCTTGAAAACAGTATAGCGGACAGCAGAGAATCTCTTGCTACAGAGATCAAGGGACTAAGGAACAGTCACGAGGAGCTGAAAAACGCTTTAAACGAAATGCATAACAAAATGGAAACCACCACGGCTCGGATTGAAGAGGCAGAGGAGAGAATAGGTGAACTAGAAGATAAAGTTATGGAAAAAGAGGAAGCTGAGAAAAAGAGAGATAAAAAAATCCAGGAGTATGAGGGGAAAATTAGAGAACTAAGTGATACACTAAAAAGAAATAATATACGCATAATTGGTATCCCAGAGGAGGAAGAGAGAGGGAAAGGTGCTGAAGGAGTACGTGAAGAAATAATAGCTGAGAACTTCCCTGAACTGGGGAAGGAAAAAGGCATTGAAATCCAAGAGGCACAGAGAACTCCCTTCAGACGTAACTTGAATCGATCTTCTGCACAACATATCATAGTGAAACTGGCAAAATACAAGGATAAAGAGAAAATTCTGAAAGCAGCAAGGGGTAAACGTGCCCTCACATATAAAGGGAGACCTATAAGACTCGTGACTGATCTCTCTTTGGAAACTTGGCAGGCCAGAAAGAATTGGCACGAGATTTTCAGTGTGCTAGACAGAAAAAATATGCAGCCGAGAATCCTTTATCCAGCAAGTCTGTCATTTAGAATAGAAGGAGAGATAAAGGTCTTCCCAAACAAACAAAAACTGAAGGAATTTGTCACCACTAAACCAGCCCTCCAAGAGATCCTAAGGGGGACCCTGTGAGACAAAGTACCAGAGACATCACTACAAGCATAAAACATACAGATATCACAATGACTCTAAACCCATATCTTTCTATAATAACACTGAATGTAAATGGATTAAATGCTCCAACCAAAAGACATAGGGTATCAGAATGGATAAAAAAACAAGACCCATCTATTTGCTGTCTACAAGAGACTCATTTTAGACCTGAGGACACCTGTAGATTGAGAGTGAGGGGATGGAGAACTATTTATCATGCTACTGGAAGCCAAAAGAAAGCTGGAGTAGCCATACTTCTATCAGACAAACTAGACTTTAAATTAAAGGCTGTAACAAGAGATGAAGAAGGACATTATATAATAGTGACAGGGTCTATCCATCAGGAAGAGCTAACAATTATAAATGTCTATGCGCCGAATACCGGAGCGCCCAAATATATAAAACAATTACTCATAAACATAAGCAACCTTATTGAAAAGAATGTGGTAATTGCAGGGGACTTTAACACCCCACTTACAGAAATGGATAGATTATCTAGACACACGGTCAATAAAGAAACAAGGGCTCTGAATGAGACATTGGATCAGATGGACTTGACAGATATATTTAGATCTCTGCATCCCAAAGCAACAGAATATACTTTCTTCTCGAGTGCACATGGAACATTCTCCAAGATAGATCATATACTGGGTCACAAAACAGCCCTTCATAAGTTTACAAGAATTGAAATCATACCATGCATACTTTCAGACCACAATGCTATGAAGCTTGAAATCAACCACAGAAAAAAGTCTGGAAAACCTCCAAAAGCATGGAGGTTAAAGAACACCCTACTAACGAATGAGTGGGTCAACCAGGCAATTAGAGAAGAAATTAAAAAATATATGGAAACAAACGAAAATGAAAATACAACAATCCAAACGCTTTGGGACGCAGCGAAGGCAGTCCTGAGAGGAAAATACATTGCAATCCAGGCCTATCTCAAGAAACAAGAAAAATCCCAAATACAAAATCTAACAGCACACCTAAAGGAAATAGAAGCAGAACAGCGAAGGCAGCCTAAACCCAGCAGAAGAAGAGAAATAATAAAGATCAGAGCAGAAATAAACAATATAGAATCTAAAAAAACTGTAGAGCAGATAAACGAAACCAAGAGGTGGTTTTTTGAAAAAATAAACAAAATTGACAAACCTCTAGCCAGGCTTCTCAAAAAGAAAAGGGAGATGACCCAAATAGATAAAATCATGAATGAAAATGGAATGATTACAACCAATCCCTCAGAGATACAAACAATTATCAGGGAATACTATGAAAAATTATATGCCAACAAATTGGACAACCTGGAAGAAATGGACAAATTCCTGAACACCCACACTCTTCCAAAACTCAATCAGGAGGAAATAGAAAGCTTGAACAGACCCATCACCAGCGAAGAAATTGAATCGGTTATCAAAAATCTCCCAACAAATAAGAGTCCAGGACCAGATGGCTTCCCAAGGGAGTTCTACCAGACGTTTAAAGCAGAGATAATACCTATCCTTCTCAAGCTATTCCAAGAAATAGAAAGGGAAGGAAAACCTCCAGACTCATTCTATGAAGCCAGTATTACTTTGATTCCTAAACCAGACAGAGACCCAGTAAAAAAAGAGAACTACAGGCCAATATCCCTGATGAATATGGATGCAAAAATTCTCAATAAGATACTAGCAAATCGAATTCAACGGCATATAAAAAGAATTATTCACCATGATCAAGTGGGATTCATTCCTGGGATGCAGGGCTGGTTCAACATTCGCAAATCAATCAACGTGATACATCACATTAACAAAAAAAAAGAGAAGAACCATATGATCCTGTCAATCGATGCAGAAAAGGCCTTTGACAAAATCCAGCACCCTTTCTTAATAAAAACCCTTGAGAAAGTCGGGATAGAAGGAACATTCTTAAAGATCATAAAAGCCATTTATGAAAAGCCCACAGCTAACATCATCCTCAACGGGGAAAAACTGAGAGCTTTTTCCCTGAGATCAGGAACACGACAGGGATGCCCACTCTCACCGCTGTTGTTTAACATAGTGCTGGAAGTTCTAGCATCAGCAATCAGACAACAAAAGGAAATCAAAGGCATCAAAATTGGCAAAGATGAAGTCAAGCTTTCGCTTTTTGCAGATGACATGATATTATACGTGGAAAATCCGATAGACTCCACCAAAAGTCTGCTAGAACTGATACATGAATTCAGCAAAGTTGCAGGATACAAAATCAATGTACAGAAATCAGTTGCCTTCTTATACACTAACAATGAAGCAACAGAAAGACAAATAAAGAAACTGATCCCATTCACAATTGCACCAAGAAGCATAAAATACCTAGGAATAAATCTAACCAAAGATGTAAAGGATCTGTATGCTGAAAACTATAGAAAGCTTATGAAGGTAATTGAAGAAGATTTAAAGGAATGGAAAGACATTCCCTGCTCATGGATTGGAAGAATAAATATTGTCAAAATGTCAATACTACCCAGAGCTATCTACACATTCAATGCAATCCCAATCAAAATTGCACCAGCATTCTTCTCGAAACTAGAACAAGCAATCCTAAAATTCATATGGAACCACAAAAGGCCCCGAATAGCCAAAGTAATTTTGAAGAAGACCAAAGCAGGAGGCATCACAATCCCAGACTTTAGCCTCTACTACAAAGCTGTCATCATCAAGACAGCATGGTATTGGCACAAAAACACACACATAGACCAATGGAATAGAATAGAAACCCCAGAACTAGACCCACAAACGTATGGCCAACTCATCTTTGACAAAGCAGGAAAGAACATCCAATGGAAAAAAGACAGTCTCTTTAACAAATGGTGCTGGGAGAACTGGACAGCAACATGAAGAAGGTTGAAACTAGACCACTTTCTCACACCATTCACAAAAATAAACTCAAAATGGATAAAGGACCTGAATGTGAGATAGGAACCATCAAAACCTTAGAGGAGAAAGCAGGAAAACACCTCTCTGACCTCAGCCGTAGCAATCTCTTCCTCGACACATCCCCAAAGGCAAGGGAATTAAAAGCAAAAGTGAATTACTGGGACCTTATGAAGATAAAAAGCTTCTGCACAGCAAAGGAAACAACCAACAAAACTAAAAGGCAACCAACGGAATGGGAAAAGATATTTGCAAATGACATATCGGACAAAGGGCTAGTATCCAAAATCTATAAAGAGCTCACCAAACTCCACACCCGAAAAGCAAATAACCCAGTGAAGAAATGGGCAGAAAACATGAATAGACACTTCTCTAAAGAAGACATCCGGATGGCCAACAGGCACATGAAAAGATGTTCAGCGTCGCTCCTTATCCGGGAAATACAAATCAAAACCACACTCAGGTATCACCTCACGCCAGTCAGAGTGGCCAAAATGAACAAATCAGGAGACTATAGATGCTGGAGAGGATGTGGAGAAACGGGAACCCTCTTGCACTGTTGTGGGAATGCAAATTGGTGCAGCCGCTCTGGAAAGCAGGGTGGAGGTTCCTCAGAAAATTAAAAATAGACCTACCCTATGACCCAGCAATAGCACTGCTAGGAATTTATCCAAGGGACACAGGAGTACTGATGCATAGGGGCACTTGTACCCCAATGTTCATAGCAGCACTCTCAACAATAGCCAAATTGTGGAAAGAACCTAAATGTCCATCAACTGATGAATGGATAAAGAAATTGTGGTTTATATACACAATGGAATACTACGTGGTAATGAGAAAAAATGAAATACGGCCTTTTGTAGCAACGTGGATGGAACTGGAGAGTGTGATGCTAAGTGAAATAAGCCATACAGAGAAAGACAGATACCATATGGTTTCACTCTTATGTGGATCCTGAGAAACTTAACAGGAACCCATGGGGGAGGGGAAGGAAAAAAAAAAAAAAAGAGGTTAGAGTGGGAGAGAGCCAAAGCATAAGAGACTGTTGAGAACTGAGAGCAAACTGAGGGTTGATGGGGGGTGGGAGGGAGGAGAGGGTGGTTGATGGGTATTGAGGAGGGCACCTTTTGGGATGAGCACTGGGTGTTGTATGGAAACCAATTCGACAATAAATTTCATATATAAATAAAAAAAAAAAGAATAAATGAACAACTAATAAAGGAATAAACAAATAAAAATAAAATAAAATAAAATAAAATAAAATAAAATAAAATAAAATAAAATAAAATAAAGATGTATTAGGGGTGCCTGGGTGGTCGGTCGGTTAAGCATCCGACCTCGGCTCAGGTCATGATCTCACGGTCCGTGAGTTCGAGCCCCACGTCGGGGTCTGTGCTGACATCTCAGAGCCTGGAGCCTGTTTCAGATTCTGTGTCTCCCTCTCTCTCTGTCCCTCCCCTGTTCATGCTCTGTCTCTGTCTGTCTCAAAAATAAACATTAAAAAAATTTTTTTAATAAAAATAAAAAAATAAAGATGTATTATACACACACACATAGATAATTGATATATGTACATATACATGTATGTAGAAAGAGAGTTAGGAATTAGCTCTGAACTATAGAAGGCATTCACCTTTTATTTATGCATACCTTGGAAACTTGTTTGCAAATTAACAATCCTGTCTTAGAAATCTTTTTAATATCTTGCCTGTAGGTCCTTATTTTCTACAATTTCCTTGGAGGAAGAGATTTAATATCAAATTAGATTATAGAAAGAATTGAGTGATTTTAGGTCTTTACCCCTTTCTCAGACCGTAAAGTACTTCATTTACAAGGATCGTTGAGAATTCACTATAAGACTCGTGAGTGACAATATCTCTTGTAGATGCTTTATTAGTATATACTTAGTTGTTCTAGTACTGTTAAATGATAGGTGTGTAATAGAGTTCATTCATATGAATGGTAAAAATTTGTTTCTTTGTTAGATTTTATAATTTTCACGAAGTAAATTTGAAGTAATTTTACTTGCTCATGTGGTAGTGACAGTTTCTTAGATTTTTTTTTAATGTTTATTTATTTTTGAGACGGAGAGAGAGAGCATGAATAGGGGAGGGTCAGAGAGAGAGGGAGACACAGGATCGGAAGCAGGCTCCAGGCTCTGAGCTGTCAGCACAGAGCCCGTCGCGGGGTTCGAACTCACAGACCGTGATATCATGACCTGAGCCGAAGTCGGATGCTTAACCGACTGAGCCACCCAGGCACCCCGACATTTTCTTAGATTTTTAAGTTCAGGAGTTAAGCAGAGAGAATTCACTTAAGTGCTTATTGAATAAATTTGTAATTAAATTCTGAATTATATTTTCAAACATGAAATTAACTAATGTAAAATATTTCACTGTAACTTCAGCTAGTTTCTTCTTCATTTCTTCATCATTCATTCCTTCATTCTCTGTTCTATATAATCTTTGGCTAAAAATTATTGTGCATTAAGCTTTTCTACATTTAGGATAATTTCTTTAGCTAGATTCCAGTAATAGAATTACTGGGTCAAAGTTTATAAAATTTTTTTCCAAATTCTTGATGCATATTTATTGCCAAATTGGTTTTGAAAGCATAATACCAGTTTATTGTCCTCAGCATTATTTGAGTGTCCATTTCCTCACATATTATGTGTTTAAGTGAGAATTTAAATCCTATTATTTCTTTAATATATATTTCTTTGATTCACAATGATATTTAACTTCTCCATGTTTTATTTTATTTTATAATTTATTTTAATGTTTATTTTTGAGAGACAGAGAGACAGAGACAGAGTGTGACTGGGGGAGGGGCAGAGAGAGAGGAAGACACAGAATCTGAAGCAGGCTCCAGGCTCTGAGCTATCAGCACAGAGCCTGAGGCGGAATTCAAACTAATGAACTGTGAGATCATGACCTGAGTTGAAGTCAGACTCTGAACGGACTAAGCCCCCCAGGTGCCCTGACAGTCTCCATGTTTTAAAATTAGTCATGATATTTGTTATTGTCCCTGCCCATTTATCTATGTGTTGGGCATTTTTTTCATATTAGTTATTTCTATATTTTCTATATATCAAAAGTACCTAAATGCCCCTGCCCCGGAAAAAAAAAAATCACTACCCAAATTAAGTCAAACAACAAACTGGGGAAAAATGTTTGCAGAAAGTATTAGCAGAGGTTTAATATTTTTATATAGCTAAATATCTTAGATTTTTGTGTAGTGTGAGTGGCATAAAGTTTAAACTTTTGTTGGAGACATAAAACTACCATTATGATTCTTAATTAGAGGACCATGCTATAAGAAATGTTGCCCTCGGGCCTTCTGAAGGACGTATGGGCGTGTTTGTTCCCACTCTAAGTAGGCCATAGGTCTTAATGCTTTCTTTAGGTTTTCTCTCCCCATCTGTACTAATAAGACTTCATTTGTTAC
This sequence comes from Puma concolor, assembly GCF_028749965.1. NCBI lineage: Eukaryota > Metazoa > Chordata > Mammalia > Carnivora > Felidae > Puma > Puma concolor. The sequence goes on from NC_141667.1 coordinate 95,368,865, forward strand.
TTCTTATTGTTATTAATGTTTCTACCAGTAGCTGTAACTCACGTTTCCTTCTATTCTTTTTCTATACACAGTATGTATACATATACGTATGTATATGTGTATATAAAATATTATTGGATGATTCTTAATTTTTTATGTATTTGGATCACACTATAAACCACTAGGTTAAATAGCCACTCTAAATCATCAAAAATTACAAATTTTTCAAGGACTCCCAAAAAGGAAAATGAAGTTAATTTGAGAGTATACATGGTTTAAATATTTGCATATTCAATATTTACTTTTAAATTTTTACTGTTCAGTAGAAATTGAATCAAAATGTTGTCTTATGTTTGGTAATATCATGCCAGCAGGCAAGGGACCATGCCATGATTTACCTGCATGGATGGGTAAGTGTTACTCTCCAGCCTTGGAATCATCTGTGTTCAAATGTTATCTTTAACTGCAGGGCTTTCCCCCAGAACCTTCCGGAGTTTCTTATTTCTAGTGGCCCTGATGCCTCTACTATGAGAGCTAATTGGAAATACACAGTACCTTTATCTGAAGCTAGAGCAAATGATTCTGCTCTTGCTGTGGCTCCTAGTGGTTCCTCAGGGGTAGGCAGGGGGATAGAAAGAACTGGCAAATGTGGGAGAGATTGTGACATTAAGGTCCATTACATCACTTGGTAATATATTACTGGATGTGAGAGAATTATGTGAAATTTTAACAGTCATGGGAAAATATTCTTCCCATTTTACAAATGAGGAATTGAAGACTCACATTCTATTTCACTCAAGGTGAGCATGGGTACTATAAACAGATAGAGAAGATGAATTAACTTTGGATGTGATCAATTTAAAGAGAAGTATCATGTTAGGAACTTCAAACAGTAATTTAGAGCAGCAGGTTTGGAGTGTAGTAGAGAGGATAGGGCTAAAGAGATAGGTTTGGGAAGTCTTTTGCCCTGAGGCGATAGTTAAAAATATTGGAGATTTGCTGGTGATGTATTATGGAGTGGTCATCGTAGCAGAGCCACTCTTTCTGGAGTATAGATCTTGACTGCCTGGCAGCATTAATTTTGTTCAAGGGAGGTTATAGAACTTGGACATATGAGCTAACATTATGGATAGGTTTTTTTTCTGCCCTATCCCACTGTATCACTCTGTTGTTGGTGATGTGCTTGTACTTCACACATTCCAAAGGTAGGAGGACAAGCATACCACGTAGAAGATGCTTCGGAATTTTTAGTTATGTAGTTTGAGACACCTTTTCTCCATTGATTCTGTGACTCTTCCAATAGTTGTTTCTTTTGCTTGTTTGTTTGTTTTTGAAAGTGAGAGAGGAGAGGGGGAGTGGGAGGGGCAGAGAGAGAGAGAGAGAGAGAGAGAGAGAGAGAATCCCAAGCAGGCTCCATGCTCAGTGCAGAACCACATGAAAGAGGCTTGATCTCAAGACCTCAAGAAATCAAGGGTCAGATGCTTAACCAACTGAGCTACCCAGGCTCTCCAGCCAATACATTTTTTATAATCACTGTCTTAGATACATAGAGAAAGAGTAGAGATTGTTGCTTTTAATTCCACTTGTAAAGAGATATCCATTTTATTACATAATTGAGAAAAACATAGTAGAAATATATTAGCTCCTTTAATATTACAAAGAACAGATTATGAGGAAGTGATTTGCTTAACTTGGAATGAATGGTGTTCATTGCAAGGACGCAGCAACACTTGTGCTGTTCTGGGGTCCATTCCCCTTCCTCCAAGGCCCACCTGCTGTCTCTGCTTCATGCTCTGCCTCTTGCTTCCTACTTTTCCAAGCTTGGTGGAACATCCTTATTGTTCAGCCTTTTCTTGTTTAGTGGGTAACACTGGTTTGGTGCCAGGCCCAAGATTTGACCAACTGTAAGGAATTGCTTTGGGGCCAGGTTTCTTCTCAAGCAGTAGGGTGACACTGTCACTAGCAAGCAATTTTGAGGCTTCATAGTCTCTCCAGGAAAAATTCACAATTCTTTTTTGAGGTGAGATTTGCCACTGTGGTCAGAGAATCATGTGATAGGTTTGGGAGTAGTTAGTGGAAGGACAGGTTGTGTGGGATACGTGTATTTAAAGAACATGTAGTAAGAATCACTAGTAGGTGGGCGCATGGGTGGCTCAGTCGGTTAAGCGTCTGACTCGGCTCAGGTCATGATCTCGCGGTTTGTGGGTTCGAGCCCTGTGTCGGGCTCTGTGCTGACAGTTCAGAGCCTGAAGCCTGTTTCAGATTCTGTGTCTCCCTCTCTCTCTGCTCCTCCCCTACTCACGCTCCATCTATGTCTCTCAATAATAAATACATATTAAAAAAAAAAGAATCACTAGTAGGGATTGTTTGCAACTATAGGAATATTATTATTCCCATATTCATTATGTACTTTGGGGATGAGCCATGTTTCCACAGGAGATAAGGCAATCAAAAGGAAGATATCATGTTCCTCATGTGTGTTAGGGTAGAAAAAGTGTTGAGAAACACGATCTAAGAAGTGTCATTCAACTTGAAGAGGTTAGGAGATGTTTCTAATAACATACTTTTTATCTAAGTGTAATTTTAACAGATGTCTACTCTCTTGTGGTACTTGGTAACCACGGAGTAATTCTCATTTTGAGTGTTTGGCAATTCTGGAATGGGGAAAGAATTGAATGGACAGAGCAATTGAATTTCTACTAGCTTTCTCTTTTCATGACACGCATGATATTTTTCATGAAAATGAAGAAAATATTCATTTTTGCAAATGCTATCAGTCTTTAACAATCAGAAATTCACTTGGCAAGAGAAATGGTGTAGCTCTACAGAATTGTGGTTATTATTACATTGTTTTGTTTACTGTAAACCTGGCTTAATATTGGTAAATATGGTGTAGCAGAAACTGAAGTGTTGTGAGCTATCTGGGCATCAGTCCAAGATATCATTAAAAATACTGCCTCAGACTAATTTGAGTTTATGAATAATATTTTGTTAACAGCTCAACTGAAATTGAGCCACATGGTGTAGCTTAAAATTCTGAATCCACAAGATAATGAGAATAGTACAAGTGTATAGTGCATACTTAATAGTCTATATTTAAATGATAAATTTATATGTAATTTTGTGTTAACCTGTAAACTATAAGCATCCAAATGCTTAATATGATTTGCTGTTTTTAAAGTTTGCTTAATGTTGTGGTTTGCTGATAATTTGAATTCTTACAAACTAATGTACTATGTTGTTGGTTTAATAATCATACCTAAAGACTAAGGACAGGTTGCCTGAACAAATATTAAAATGGACTTTGAGTATCCATATTAGCATAGAGATGTGCAAATAGCTGGAGTTTATGTTAATATTCACCAAGAAGATTGAAGGATATAAAGTTGTTGGAAAGGTCCAATTACTTAATTCATTTATTTTAATAATGAAAGATAATAATTATAACAATAGGTTATGGAGATTATTAATGTTGAGTTAGAAATTATCAATTATATTAGGCATGACAAAGGGAACGAGGTTATGATAAGTGACATGATCAAAGACAAAATCCCCTTTTAGATGTTTCTTGTCAAGAAAAGCTATATTTGCTTTTTTTCTTTGTGTGCTATTTTAATTAGTTTAAGTTCTTTCTGAACAGACATGTATAAACTCCCATTAAATAGCAATGGGAAGAGTTGTTTTTCTGTCACTGTTAGTGTGTAAGATATTTTTGTAATGAAAAGGTATGTGCATTAAAGAGTGAATTTTAAATATACATCTTCTTGGGGCGCCTGGGTGGCTCAGTCGGTTAAGCTGCCGACTTTGGCCCAGGTCATGATCTCGCGGTCCGTGAGTTTGAGCCCCGCGTCGGGCTCTGTGCTGACAGCTCAGAGCCTGGAGCCTGTTTCAGATTCTGTGTCTCCCTCTCTCTGACCCTCCCCCGTTCATGCTTTGTCTCTCTCTGTCTCAAAAATAAATAAACGCTAAAAAAAAAAAAAAAAATTTAAAAATATACATCTTCTCAATACATACTTTATTTATTTTCCAGGTTAGCACTCTACGTATATGAATATCTGCTCCATGTAGGAGCTCAGAAATCGGCCCAAACATTTTTATCAGAGGTATGTTTTCTTTATTTTTTATATTTTATTTTAATATCTTATAGAAGTGGATGCAAATATTCTGTAACAATTATTTGGAAAAACTGTCATTACATACTATACAGAGAATGCTCAGTTATCAGTATGCCTCATACTCTTTGTAGATTATTTGTAAGCATTTTTAGTACTGCATTTTCATGCCAATAAGCTTCTACTCAACTTTTTAGCCATTTATCCCCCTGTAGAAATAGAAACTAATATTAGCCTTGGCAACAGTAATCAAGAAAGCAAATTTGCTTTAAAAAAAAAAAAAAAGACAAATATCACCATATCTCTAGTTTTAGCAGTGTCTTATTTTGGCATTATTCATAATTTTGGAAAATATGAGTTTTGTTTGTTTTTATTTTGTATGGATAATAGTGGATTTATGACTAAATTTAGTTAGAAAACATTTTGATAATCTTATTTCAGGTTTTTGTTTCTTTGTGTATTTTTCTCTTCACATTTTTCAGTTTAAATTTCAGCTTTCTTACAATGGTACTTTTTCTTCTTCAATTTATATAATGATGAGGATGAGGAGGATTTTACTGACTTCTGTTCCATGTCAGGCACATAATATGCCAAGGTACTTTACATATATTATCTTGAATTCTTTTAAGAAATTTGTTAGGCAGATGGTATTATTCCTGTTTACTGATAAGAACAGCAGGGCTCAGAGAATTTATATAACTGGCTCATAGTCATGTAGCTGAGTGAATTGCAGAATTGGAATTCAAACTTAGATCTTCATTTATTCCAAAGCTTCTGGTGTTCCCCCCATATTGGTTCTGTCCAGTTTGCTATTCATTAGCTTTATGTGGCTTTTTCAACACATGAAATACGACTAATCCTGTAAACACTGGATTTTGAAGATTTAGTGTGAACAGAAGAATATAAAATATCAGTCATTTAAAGTTTTTGATCGCACATTGAAATGATAGTATTGTAGATATATTGGGTAGAATAAATTACTAAAATTAATTTTACCATTTTCTTCTTTTTTAATGTGGTCACTAGAGAATTTAAAGGTACATATGCAGCACTTATCTGTGGCCTATGTTTGTATTTTTATGGGACAAGTCCTAGTCAAAATAATATTTCTAGTGATCTCGTTAGTTTGACCTCCACCAGATCAGGGACACGACAGGCTATTCCTTGACCAAAGTGCCTTGCTAGAGTACAACCTTCTTGAGAATCACTTATTCCTAAAACAAATACACAAGTAAACACATATAACCTCCAATCTTGTATCTAATTAATTAGTATATGTGAACTATTAGGGCCTATTTGCAAATAAGGAATTTGAGAGGTATGTCCAGAACATATAAGAAGTCAATTATTTTAACGTAGAATGAATATATAGAGTGTAATAAAATTGGATTTTAAAGTTTATTCAAATCAAAACAGAAGTTTAGTGTATTTATATCTTCTTAAATCATTAATTAGAAGACTTTGTGTATGACCTTTCTTGCCACCTTGACTGCTGGTTTTTTCAGAGGCAGTGACTGAGATTGTAAAAAGGATGCTCCTAATATTTGTATGCTTAATCACTGCCAACTTCCAGTATGTTTAAAAGAAACTAAAGACAGCCATGCAGATTTAAAATTATTATTTTAGGGGCGCCTGAGTGGCTCAGTTGGTTAAGTGTCCAACTTTGGCTCAGGTCATGATCTGAAGGTTTGTGAGTTCGAGCCCTGCCTCATGCTCTCTGCTATCAGCACAGAGCCTGCTTGGGATCCTCTCTCTTCCTCTCTTTTTCTGTCCCTCCCCCACTCACATGTGTGTGCTCTTTCCCTCAAAAATAAACATTAAAAATTATTTATTTATGAAAAAATAATTTTTAATAATTTATTTTTGAGAGAGACAAAGAAAGAGTGAGAGAGGGGCAAAGAGAAAGGGAGACACAGAATCTGAAGCAGGCTCTAGGCTCTGGGCTGTCAACACAGAGCCTGACACCCAGGCAGCCCCCAGAAAAATTTTTTTAAATAAAATTTTTATTTTAATGCAGTTGAAAACATGATGAAACTTTAATGAAGAGATTTACTGATCTCTTTCCTTAGGTCAGGGAACATTTGGAATTGACTCATCTTGCTGAATCCTCAGGGGTTCCCATGACTATATTTTCTTACCAACTTTATAATATGTCAGATGCAGTGATTATTAAACTTCATCAAAAAAGAAAAAATGTTGTTAATTTATTTAAGGAAGTTCAGCTGTTTTGACTCAAATGGATCATGTGGATTGAGCATAACTAGGTTGAGATAACTAGATAATGTACTGATACACCTTGAGCTCAATGGAAAATGGATATATAAATTTTCTAGGGCTATTTGGTAAAAATAAAATTACAATTTCAGAAGACATTCACACTTTTCTGACAAGTATTTACCAAGATTTTATTTTCTCTGGCTTCATTTGGAATACAAAACTGAAGTTTCTCTGAATTATCAGTCTGGTTCAGTTTCACAAGAGGAATCAATTAAGCTGAAAACAAACTATTGTCACCAAGAAGGCACATTATTTCTGGATTTTGGAGATGAGTGTGTGTGATTCCGAGAACCGTTCTTTACTTTCTAGCTTGCCAAACTCTGAGTGGCACTGTGAAAATACATTCTCATTACCTAAATATCCAATATAGTGTTTGCCATATTGTAGGGAATGGCTAGATTAATTGAGGTGTAAGTTTGCCAAAATGTGAAAGAATAAGTTAGATCTATTTGGACTTAATATGGATAGACTTCCAAAACATTTTCAAATAAAAGAAGCAAGCTGAAGTATGCCATTTACATGGAAACCTTTGAACATCAAGGAACATGATGCAATACTGTGTATTTTTGTGTGTACATATTTATGAGTGTGAAGTATATTGAGAGGTCTGAAAGAATATACATGCCAGACTAGTTTCTGAGAGTAGGAATTTTAAAGTGATTAGAGGGGAATTTTATCCTTACTTGCTTATACATATATGCCACATATGCCATACACACACACACACACACACACACACACACACACGCACGCACACACACACACACACATATATAGTTTGTACAGTTATTTACAAGTAAAAATAATAGAAAATACAAAATTATCTCAATTTTAAAATGGAAGCCTGGAGGTTGATTTGTGATAGGCCATTTGAGTGCACCCTAAAGTTCTAAATAATTTCATTTGGTTAAATTTCGGTACTTTTCTATCTCATACTAAGTACTAATTTTGGTACTAATCTCTCTCATACTAAGTTTTCACAATACCTAGCTGCTTGTATTTGCCTATACATACTATAGATTTCTATCTCTGGGCTTTAATCTACCTAATCTTCACCCTCCTCACCTGACTAGCTTAGAAGTAGCTTTTCCTAGGAATGCTTTCTTAGGCTTCACTTCTTTAAGTTGATAGTGCACTCCTACTGAAGACTTCTGATACTGTTTCAGGAAGCTTGGACTTGATCTTCTTGGAAAAGGGAGCTTTTGAAATGTTGTTGTTGTTTTTAATTTTTTTAAGCATGTATTCAGTTTTGAGAGTGTGAGAGACAGAGCGTGAGTGGGAGAGGGGCAGAGAGAGAGGGAGACACAGAATCTGAAGCAGGCTCCAGGCTCCGAGCTGTCAGCACAGAGCCCGACGCGGGGCTCAAGCTCACGGACTGTGAGATTATGACCTGAGCTGAAGTTGGACGCTTAACTGACTGAGCCAGCCAGGTGCCCCAGGCTTTGGAAGGTTTTTAAGTAAAAGAAAAACATAGTTTGGTTTGTACTCTGGTATCTTTGTGAATGGTGGTACCCCTTCCCTCCCCTCCCAACTATGGTTTGTAAAGAAAGGAGAATATAATCTTTTAGAGCTTTGTACCCTAGTTAGCATTGCTTTCTCTCTTATTTTTACTTGGATCATATGGAAAATTTAAGTCGGCTTGTTGTAGAACCAGTTCTTAAGTAATTTGAGAAATAAGGGACCATCTTATCTAAATTCTGGTGAGTCTATCCCCAAGTATTTTTACATAATTCACAAGAGTTACACAAGGAATTTCAAGAAAAACTAGGGAGACCTGTTTATTTGGGTTGGGTATTGTGATAAAAAGGAAATGATTGAAATAGCACCAATTACTCAGATGTTCAATGTTCCTATATTGAAGAAGTTAGAATCATGAGGGTATGGATGACTATGATGTTAATGAGCCCTTTGGCACCAGGATTTGCTGTGCTGGGCCATCTCTTTCCTTAGTATGGGTTTACTTATGCATGAAGTTGTGAGAAAGTCAAATTGGAACTCTCCGTATCATCTGAACAAGTAAACTGTGTATCTCAGCAGCCCAGGCTGTCACGGGATTTGGCCTTTCTGATAATGCCCTTTGCCTGGTCTGTCAGAAACTGAACTGCTCTTGATAGTTTTTATTATCAGCCAGAAGAATAGGGCACTATTAACCCAGCATTTTTTTTTTTTTTTTTTTACTAGTTAAAAGAGGTAGCATTGAACTAATGATAGAAATCAAAACATCTCTCTACCCAGGTTATGTTAACTAGTTCATTGTTAGATCTGATTCATGATAGATTCTAAATCATTACCTGAATGTTGTTTTCTACGACCTTAACGTTTCTACGACCTTAAATATTTTTACCTTCAACAGGACAAAATTGAAAATTCTTTAGAAATGTTTTCAATGTAGAGCTCTTCTTCACCTTTATCTTTTATTATCCTTCAGTATTCAAAAATTACATACAGAATGTTAAGAAATATTTACAATTTGGGGAGGGGAAAGAAAAGAAATCTTTACAATTCTGTATCAATTTTTTGTTACTTTGAGTTCATTGGAAACTATCCTTTCTTGGTTATCTCATTTCATTATGCAAAGACAATTCCAACTCATACCTGAAATTTTGCATGGTATTTATCATGCCTCCGAATAAGGCTTGGTGACCTCACCAAATAAAGTTAAGAATTAGAATGTTGCAGAGATCAAGATTTTCCCCCTTCTTAAGAATTTTACATTGTTTAGATTTCTAGCCCTTATTTGGCATAAATTAGCCTGTAAGTTAGTCAGAAAGAGAAGCTTGAAAACATCCAACAGATTGCTTCTTCAGATTTTATTAGGAATGCTCAGTTATTGAACATAATAGATTCTAAAATACTTTTCTTTCTCTTTACCTTTCACTGAGAAGAGAAAATAGCAACAATTTCCTAAACAGTTTCTTGAACTATAACTTGGAGGCAACATAGTATTGTGGGTGAGAGCAATTTCTTTGTGGCCAGAGTGCTGAGTTTGAATTATGTTCTACATTTTATTTACTTACTCAGTTTTCTTTTCTTTTTCTTTCCTCCTTCCTTCCTTCCTTCTTGAGAGAAAGTGTAAGCAGGGGAGAGGGGCAGAGGGAGGGAGGGAGGGGGGGAAAGAGAGAGAGAGAGAGAGAGAGAGAGAGAGAGAGAGAGAGAGAGAGAGAGAGAATCTTAAGCAGGTTCCACATTCAGCACAATTCCCGTTGCAGGACTGGACCCTACAACCCTGGGATCATGACTTGAGTGGAAATTAAGAGTCAGATGCTCACCTGACTAAGCCCCCCAGTGCCCCTACTGATTCAATTTTCTTAATTATAAGAAGAAGGTAATTGCGATAATACTTTAGAGTTGTGCTGAGGTTTAAATGAATTAGTGCATATATATATATATATATATATATATATATATATATATATATATAATACTTAGAAGGGTCTAGCATGTAGTATACACTCAAACGTGTTACCTTTAAAATTCTTGACCAATTCTTTTTTATCTTGTGTAGTTTCTCTACTACAGTACAAGTGTAAATACATGGCTCTGTACACCTGTGTGCTCCAGGTATCTCCACTTGAATGGCCTGCAATCCTCCTGCCTTGTGTGGTTACCTTTCCTATCAAAATAGCTCCAGCTCTCATCCCTAATTTATAGGTTCCCACAAGTCTTCTCTGACATCTCCAGGCCTTCCTAGGGGGAGAGGGGGCTTGAGGTTCTCTTTGCTATAATTTCTTGCCCCCACCATTACAGCCCCACTGCTTCTCCTTCTGTGACTGCTACCTTTTCTTTGCCTGAAGTTTCCTGTTTCTCTCATAGCCTCAGAGCTCCACTGATTTGTTGCTCTTGTGTATAAAAGATTCTTATTGAAGTTAGGGGAAAACTGAAGGATATTCAGCCTTGTACTGTACAGGCAACAACATCGACTTGAATATCAGACACAACTATTCTTAAGCTTTTTGGTCTCCTTGCCACAGGGAATGTCTTACTCGCTGTTTTCCTGTGGACTCCATTTGCCTTACGTCTTGTTGATTCCTCACAACCTCTCCCGTTTTCTCCTTTTCTGAATCCTCCCAGACTCCTCAGACATCTTCTTCCTGAGAGACTGTCAGCAGCCTCTTAAACTCTTGTTACTTTATCATGTAGTATATTAGGTCTTCGTTCTCTACTTTCAAACCATTCCCAGGGGCCTCTATCTTTCTAGGCCAAAAAATAAAAACAAAAGTTAGAAGGAATCCATCAGGGAGTTTTCCCAATAAAAGGTATCATCTTCGAAAATGGGATGTGTATCTCAGCAGCCCAGTCTCTCAGCTGGGTGTAGCCTTTAAGACGACTTCTACCTTCTAGAATGGAGCACCACTATTCAATAAAACTTTATGTGATTAGGAGATGATCTCTAATCTGTGCTTCTAATAATTTCTCCACTAGTATCATGTAACTATGGAGCACTTGAAAAGTGGCTAGAACAATTGAGGAACATTCAGTTAACATAATTTTAAATTTAAAGAACCACATATGGCTAGGGGATACCATGTTGAATAGCACGGTTTTGGATTATGTGCTTTAAAATATGAACAGATTTTGGGGTGCCTGAGTGGCTCAGTTGGTTGATCGTCCGACTTTGGCTTAGGTCATGATCTCGCTGTCTGTGAATTCGAGCCCCGCATCAGGTTTGCTGCTGTCAGCCTGTCAGTGCAGAGCCTGCTTCGGATCCTCTGTCCTCCTCTTTCTGCCCCTTCCCTGCTTGTGCTTTCCCAAAATTAAATAAATATTAAAAAAATATATATATGGACAGGTTTTTCTTTCTGTCTTATGTCTGTTTGGTTAATTTTTAAAATTAAAATGTCATTTTTTTCCGTTTTTTTTTTACATTTAGTATATTGATGCATCTATACATGGAAGATTTTAGAAAATTAGTGTGAAAACTAGGTTATATCAAAATTAAAAGACTCAGGAATTTTCTCTAGGAACAAACATATACATACATGTACAGGTTCTTTTTATTAAAGTTTATTTATTTTGAGAGAGAGAGAGAGCCTGCATGTGAGTGGGAGAGGGTCAGAGAGACTGGGAGAGAGAGAATCTGAAGCAGACTCCGCACTCTTAAGTGCAGAACCTGATGCGGGGCTTAAAACTCATGAACCGTGAGATCATGACCTGAGCCAAAATCAAGAGTCAGATGCTTAACTGACAGAGCCACCCAGGCACTCCTACAGGTTTTCTTTTTCTTTTTCTTTCTTTTTTTTTTTTTTTACCTTTCTGTTTTATTTATTTATTTTTTTTTGAGAGACACAGACAGCATGAGTGGGGGAGGGGCAGAGAGAGGGAGAGAGAGGATCCCAAGCACTCTATGCCTGTCAGCACAGAGCTTGATGTGGGACTTGAACTCATGAAACCCACAGATCATGACATGGGTTCTGGCCAAAAGTTGAATGCTTAATGCTTAGCTGACTAAACCACACAGGTGTCCCACAAGTAGTTTTTACTTTTAATGAGAAATCCTGTGACTATTATCTCAGACTTTAAAGGCAAGGAATTAGGAAAAGTATATGACATGTTAAAAATGGCTAACACATTCTTTTATAACTGAATTTTTTTCTCAAAGAAGATTTAAAAAGCACTACGGGTTCTTTTCTTAACACAGAAATTAGCTCTATCTGTTTATGGTATTAATAATTTTGAATATTGGTTCTCAAGAAGTATGAAAGGATTTAGGAATACTCTGCGAAGTTTGGAGCTCATAAGCTTCAAAACTACTGCTGTACTATTGGAGATGCTGTCGAAGTAGGTCTGGATCATTCAAAAAGGTCCCACATTGACAAGGCTAGAACCTCTGAAAAGGTGCTGCTGACATCCAGAATTGTCCCCTGCTGCTGCTGCTGCTGCTGCTACAACAGCACCTACTTCACTTCTGGAGCCAGGGGCAGGAAGCTTCTCTTCTTCCCCCTGCTCTTTGGTCTCCAGCTACTGTCCTTCTGCTGGCAGAACTGAACAGGAAACTAGCTGGCAGGGAGCCTGAGAACTGTAATTTTCAGAGTCCCAGCACCTAGTGTAGAATGGAGTATAGAAGGTGAGTGTGGGGCCTAGAGATAATAGGTGAATTACCAATATCCCTTGCCAGAAGCAAATAATGATGAAAAGTTAAGCAAGTGTGTGTGTGTGTGTGTGTGTGTGTGTGTGTGTGTGTGTGCATGTGTTTGTGTGTATCAGTTTTTATTTATACAAGTACTAATTTATTATATATACTGTAACATGCTTTGATTTTTGTTTCGTTTGTTTGACTTCACTTTGTTTGGTTCATGAAACTTCTTAATTTTTTTTTAAGTTTATTTATTTTGAGAAAGAGAGCGAGAGAGAGAGAGAGAGGCAGGGAGGGGCAGAGGGAGAGAGAGAATCCCAAGCATGCTTTGCACTATCAGCACAGAGCCCAATGCAGGGCTTGATCACGCAACCCTGGGGTCATGACCTGAACCGAAATCAAGAGTTGGGCATTTAACTGACTGAGCCACCCAGGCATCCCACTTCTTCATTCTTTTTATGATGCTAGGGTATTTCTTTCTATGAAATGTGCTGTGATATATTTTACCATCACATTTAGGTTGTTTTGCAATTACGAACAATGCTTCACTGAAAATTATTATATTTATGATTTTGCACACACGATCATAGGATACATTCCTAGAAGAAGAATTGCTCTTTCAGATAGTATGGGCACTTGTAAATTATAATTCTCATTTATAAGCCTTATGGCATGTCTTACCCCTACCAATTTACTTTTTGTTCATTCAATATTTAGTGCTACACCTATGTAGAAATGCTGAAAATCCCAGGTCATATAGTAGAGACACAGCATAACCACAGACAGGGCCTTTAAATGTAGAAAATGGCAGTGGGAATGGGCTTCATGATTTATGCATAAGTTACCAGAGAATAGCGCTTTCAGCTGGGCAAATGATGGAAGGAAGGAAGGTGGATGATTCAACAACAAAAAGCCCTAGGACAAAGAATACATATTGGAGCTAGGATAATGGAAGAAGGAAAAATAGAATTAAGAGAGAAAAATTATTTGCATAGATGTCATTCAAACACCAAAAAAGCCTGAAGCCTGTGAAACTCAATACAACAGAAAATGCCTTTTCATAAAAAGCAGAATTGTTTCTAAAATGACTATTGACATTTAGAAGTATTTTCTGGCCATTCCTCAACCATATCCATCATTAATACATGTTTGCTAAAAAAAATTAAATTTCAGAGATGAATATGATATTAAAATAAAAGTCACCCTTTACCCTTTTCCAGAGGTAATAGTTGTAAGTTTGGTATGATTTCTTTAAATGTATACACCAAAATGCACATATACATATGCATACATTTTTTTAAAAGAAAAGGTTTATATTATATATATTATTCTCCAATCTTCCACGTCTCCCACTTGAAAAACCAATATAGCATGGCTCTCTTTCATGTAGGTATGTTGTATTCTTTTTAATGATTGCACACTCTTCTATAGTATGCAAGTATCAAAATATATTTTTATATTCACTATTGGTGAATGTTTTCAGGTTGTTTCATTTTTTTAATGTTTATTTTTTTTGAGAGAGATAGCACACATGTGTATGTGAGTGGGGGAGGGGCAGAGAGAAAGGGAGAAAGAGAATCCCAGCAGATTCAGATCTGTAGATCAGCATCATCTCATGCTTCCTATAAGCAAATAATACCTGGAGTAGTAATTAGTTTGGAGGCAAAAAACAGCATTCACTATGGAAACCTATTCCTATGTAGAACCCTTTCTTCTTTAGAAATACCTAAAGCATTGATTGTTTATTCAGTAGTTATCAAAGGATGGCTTTTGTGTTAATTTCAATACGATGGACCAAAGTTTTACCTGCTTCTGTCACATACTTGAAATTTAAAGTGAGAAAGATGAACTTCACGTAGTAAAGAATTTTATAGGGATGAAAAAAGATGATGTATGTGAAACATTTTGAGCTTCTCTGAGGAACAGTAAGATGTAATAACTGTTTAAAATATAAATGCATTAGTTTAGATTCCTTTCACAAAAGTGCCTATTGAGTGTAAACCACGTAGGTATTTTCCCCAACTACTTTATCTCGTGAAATTGCTGATGGTTGGTTGTGGAAGTCCAGGAAGGAAACTGCTGAGCACCAGATATGGAGCAGTGGGACTCATGTTAGACTGTGAGACTAATCCTGCTGCCAGCCCAGTCTGGCACTGGAACCTAATCATGCCACTTTAATGTAAGTCATCACACCCTCTCATTTTATTTGAGAATAGTGCTGTCTGCTTTTTTTCATAGTCATATCTGTAAGTCAGGATGACCTGAGATGAAATGTAAGGATGCTACTTTAAAAAGCTTGCTGTTCATCTCATTAGGATGATTCCAGGAATTAGGAATATTTATGTGTCTGGGCACATCTGTGAGGGTCATTATTATGCCCTCTCAAGAAGACATCAAAAAGTGAACAAAAAGAGAAAAGATTGAGAGATATATGAGACACAGGTTTTTGACTAAATTATAACTTTTGCAGGACATCAGAGTTTTGTTATCCTAAGACTCATTATGTACTACCATTCCTTTTTTCATGAACTAAGAAGATACAATAAATGATTAATTGGAATTCAGATAAAAAGTTGTATTGATTTAAAAATTATTTGTGTTGGGGTGCCTGGGTGGCTCAGTCAGTTAAGTGTTTGACTCTTGATTTTGGCTCAGGTTATGATCTCACAGTCATGGGATCGAGCCCCATATCAGGCTCCATGCTGGGTGTGGAATGTGCTTAAGATTCTCTCTCCCTCTCTCCCTGCCCCACCCCTGTGTGTATGCGTGTGTGAGAATTCAAGTTCGGATTTGGCTTTTATTTGTATAACATATTCTGGTTCATTGTTCATATATAGATAATTTCTTTGTTTTTTGAGAGCAAATTACTGCAAAGCTTACATTGGTTTACATTTTGTATATTTAAGAATTCTAAAAAAAATGATGATTTCAGTGATTTTAATTATGTTTTTTCATCTTTAAGCAGTTACTTTTTTCTTTTTTTAATTTCAGGCCACTTTCTGAGTTCTATCTTAAAACTTTTTTTTTTTTTTTAAATCCTTTAGAACAAAAATTTCTAAGTTCTTCCATAGTAGGTGATAGAAAGAATTCCTTGTTTTTTTTTTAAATCTATAATTATGTAGTTTTTTACTTCCTCTTTATATTAAGGTCCTATGGGCATATTTTGCTAATTGGGATATTGTTAAATAATTTTTAATTATTTAAACTAGAAAACTAAATCATACTTATACATAAAGATAGAACCATGGGTTTGTGACTCATGACCCCTGAAATCAAGAGCGCCTTCTCTGAATGAATCAGCCAGGCATTCCTACATAAAGATTGTTTAGGAGACCTTTCTGGATCACCTTAGTTAAAATTATAGCTCACTTCTTACTTTTTTCCTTTTTTTTTTTTTTTTTGTCCTTCTCTGCTTTGTTTTCCTCCTTAGCATTTGTTGCCTGCTACTTCTAATATAAATACAATCTCCTTTTTTTTTCTTTTTGCTTTGTTTATGGTCTGTCTTCTCTATAAAGTATAATCTCCCTGAATGCAAAGATTTTTATCTTTTGTTTACTCCTATCAGTGCTTAGAAAAGGCACTGTATAAATCCTACCCAGTTTTCAAATCTCTAAATTTAATTTGTAAACAGTATTTAGTGAGAAATTTTAATTTTTAAGAGATACTGACCTTGTTTTAAATTTTTGGTAGTGAATGCCAAGCCATCTGAAATATAAACATTGGGAAAGTTAATATCATCTTTTTTAAACTGTTATTTTATGGAAGACATATGCCTTCTTACTCTCATCCCCTCAAATCAGGAATTTGTTTAAAATATCAATCCTCAAGGCATCATTGGGAGTCTGCACATATTAAGCCCAGACATTTGCAAATTTCTGGATTAGTGGGGATTAATTAAAATGCAGTTTTGATGTGCCTTAAGATCCTGAGATACCTCAAATTCCAGAAGTCTCTCTTAAAAATTGGGCACAGTGGGAAGCAAATTCAGGAAAATACTGCTGGCATCTTCTCTCATAAACCACCAAATCAACAAATAACTATGTAAAATGAGCTCTTGTAAAACTTGAGTAAAGAATACTATCAAAATGATTAAAATCTCATATATTAACTTAGTATTTTTAATGGGGAAATATTGCTTTGTAATATGTGTGGGAAAAGGTATTATTAAGAAAGTATTTAATATCTCTTTTATTCATTTTAGATAAGATGGGAAAAAAACATCACATTGGGGGAACCACCAGGATTCTTACATTCTTGGTGGTGGTAAGTATCTTTTATTCCATTTTTATTAGATTGATGATGTATTCTTATAGGCCTGCACTATACCTGTTTATTATTTCATGTTTATTTTTAATTTTTTTTCATTTTCTATAATTATTTTCTGAAAGATAGCACTTAAAAAAAAAGTCAAAGTCAAAACCAGAATTAGTGTTCTTTAACTTAAAGACACTATTATTAAGTCAAACTGGAGTTGGGTTTGGTATGGAATCTCCAACTGTAAGTATGATTTGGTATTAGTCAGCTTGGGCTGCCATAATATTAATTTTATTTATTTATTTTTTTTAACGTTTATTTATTTTTGAGACAGGGAGAGACAAAGCATGAACGGGGGAGGGTCAGAGAGAGGGAGACACAGAATCTGAAACAGGCTCCAGGCTCTGAGCTGTCAGCACAGAGCCCGACACGGGGCTCGAACTCACGGACCGTGAGATCATGACCTGAGCCGAAGTCGGCCGCTTAACCGACTGAGCCACCCAGGCGCCCCGTGGGCTGCCATAATAAATTACCATAGACTTCTTGGCTTAAACAACAGAAATTTATTTTCTCACATTTCTAGAGGTTGGACATCCAAGATGAGGCTGTTAGAATGATTTCTTTCTGGCGAGGTCTCTCTTCCTGGCTTTTGGAAGCTGGCCTTTTTACTGTGTCTTCCCATGGCAAAGAGAGAGAGACCTCTCTGGTGTCTCTTCTTATAAGGGCACAAGGTCATCATGAGGGTCCCACCCACATAAGCACATCTAAGCTGGGGATACTGAAGGTGGAAGTGGTGGTGAATTTTTAGGACAGTGAGGAAAAGTTAAAAAAAAAACTGAATTAGTTCAATATAGACTCAGGGATAGAACTGTGTAGGAACACAAAAAAGACTCTCAGACTTCCCTGAAGACCCAGTTGATACCAGAGCTTATCAATTTCATTGTAGTACCAGTATGTCCAGATATGTGATTTTTCTGCAGCAGCATTGGTAGTTCAGGTGTCTGCATGGACAAGTTAGGCTGTTTGTTTGTTTGCACTTCTTCAATTAGAAGTATTTCCTCTTGAGGGGCACCTGGATGACTCAGTTGGTTAAGCTTCCAACTCTTGATTTCGGCTTAGGTCATGATCTCTCAGTTTGTGGGATCGAGCCCCACATGGGGCTCTGTGCTGATGGTGCACTTGGAGCCTGCTTGGGATTCTGTCTCTCCTCTCTGCCCCTCACCTGCTTGTGCTCTCTCTCTCTCTTAAAATAAACAAATAAACTTTAAAAAGAAAAAAAGAAGCATTTCCTGTTCAGTGGTTCAGTTATTTAAAAGAAAAAACAAAAGCTGTCTTCTAGTGTCATGCACATGGTATCCTTGGTACACCTTTTAAACGTCGCTCCTGAAAGCATGCCTTACTAGAAGTTTTGTGGTGAATGGAAACGCACTTGATCAGTTGTGGTTTTCGGTTTCCCTTGTTTGTCTCACATATGTATAGCAGAAACAGGTGCGGTCCTTTGGCTCAGAGTTGTTCCTGTATTTGGAACAACGGTTTGTTGCAGTTAAGTGCTATCATTGTGCTGTTTTCCTGGAGATTAAGACTGAGCTCTTATAATGTATAATATTACAAAAGTCAACTTTTTTATTTTACATAGTATGCATTTATGATAGCTAGATCTAGATTGTAAATATTTAGCTGTTTGCTGAATGTAATTGAGTCCCCTCACCTGTTGACACCTTCTATTTTTTATGTTTCCAATTAGGTCTACAAGCTAGCCTAAGAAACCATTTTAGGAGTCTGTGTCTATTGGATTAGTAGGCTGAGTGAGGATTTTGAAAAATTTCCATTAAAGAATTAATTTTATTTCTTGCACCTGTTTCTCATTTGCTCCATTTCTTATGAATGTAACCTGTTTTCATACAGTTGACAGTTGATATTACCTTTAGCTTTTTTGGTCTTAACTGTCAGAAGATAAAGCTCTTAAATCTGCCATTGCTCTTCCTTTTTCTTGGGCTTTTAGATTCAGGGAAGCTCTTCTTCTGTGGTTTTGGTATTTAACTAATTTTAATTTATGCGTAGTTGGATATATCAAAGAAATGATAAATGGACACATATTTTTTTAGAGTATATTTGTTCGGTTTAAATCTAGCACATGCAAAATATATAGGTACAGTATTTTCAGTTTTTAAAAATGTCCTCCCTTAAACTACTAATGTACCCTTTGAGGTCCCTATTTCATCTTCGTAAATAAGTGGTTCTAAATGATTTTGAGATTATGGGATCCTCTGAGAACTGATGCAAAGCTGTGGATCCTCTCCTTCAGAAAGCTGCCCAGATCCTAAGCTTTCTTGATCTTTGTGTGTAACCAGCCATGACTGTGGGCCTTAAATCCAGCAGATGCTTGATCTTTTTTTGTTGTTGTTAACTGTTTCAGAGGTCTTTTTGATTTTCCTTCCCCTCCCCCCTTTTTTTTTGATAGGACTTATTTTTTTTTTTTTTTAAGAGCAGTTTTTAGTAGTTCACAACATAGTTGACAGGAAGGTACAGATATTTCCCATATACCTTCTACCCCGACATAGGTATAACCTCCCCCATATTAACATCCCCCATCAAAGTGGTACATTTGTTATAGTTGATGAACCTACATTGATACATTTATAACTACCCAAAGTCCACAGTTTACATTATAGTTCTTGGTGTTGTACATTCTGTGTTTAAAAAAAACCTTTTTTTTAACATTTATTTATTACTGAGAGACAGAGACAGAGCATGAGCAGGGAAGGGCAAGAGAGAGGGCAAGACACAGAACCCGAAGCAGGCTTCAGGCTCTGAGCTGTCAGCACAGAACCCAATGCGGGGCTTGAACTCACAAACTGCGAGATCATGACCTGAGCTGAGGTCGGATGCTTAACCGACTGAGCCACCCAGGCACCACTTTTCTGTGGGTTTGAACACAATGTATAATGACATGGTCCATCATTACAGCATCATACAGAGTATTTTCACTGCCCTAAAAATCCTCTGTGCTTTGCCTTTTCATCTCTCCAACTCTGGCCCCCCTGACCACCACTGATCCTTTTACTGTCTCCATAGTTTTGCATTTTCTGGATTCTTTTAGTTGGAGTCATACAGTATGTAGCCTTTTCATATTGGCTTCTTTCACTTAGCAAAATGCATTTAAAGTTTTTCTGTGTCTCTTCATGGCTTGACAGCTCATTTCTTTTTAGTGCTGAATTATATTCCATTGTCTGGTGGTACCATGGTTTGTTTACCTACTGAAGGACATTTTGGTTGCTTCCAAGTTTTTGCAATTATGAATACAGCAGTTATGAACATCCATTTATAGGTTTTTATGTGGACATAAATTTTAAATTTCTTTGGGTAAATACCAAGAACCATGATTGCTAGGTCTTACAGTAAGAATATTTTTAGTTTTGTTTTTTTTTAAAGTTTTTTAATGTTTATTTACTTTTGAGAAAGAGGGAGAGACACAGTACAAGCAGGGGAGGGGCAGAGAGAGGGGGACACAGAATCTGAAGAAGGCTCCAGGCTCTGAGCTGTCAGCACAGAGCCCGACATGTGGCCCAAACTCATGAACCGTGAGATCACGACCTGAGCCAAAGTTGGATGCTCAACTGACTGAGCCACCCAGGAGCCCTATCCTTAACTCTTTAGAGCTGTGCTTTATTATATGTGCTCTAGGTTAGGGATTCAGGGCTGTACTAATATATATATATTTTTTTTTAAACCAGGAAAGCAGTTACTGCTGTTGAATTCGAGATGATTAAGATAATAGGTATTCTTCTAAAACTTACTGCTTGCTAATTTGGTCAAATGCAAGGTCCCTGTTGGATGGACCAGTTGCAATTTTATGACTTCTTCTCACTTCTGTATTTTTATAGAATATTTGAAAATGGAGTTGTCCTGTTGTTTAAGCCTCTTCATCAAATATTTACAAAGTGTAAAACTATGCTGCCCTCAAGGAAATAAGTATAGGAGAGATAAACAATTAATAGTATTATAACTGAGGTATATATTAGTTACAGTAGCAATTCAGGGGGAATGCTTACTTTAGTTGCGAGATTTAGGAGAGGCTTTATAGAAGAAAATCTGAGCTGAGCTGGAAGTTGAGTGAAGGAACAATATTTTGGGCAAGGAATAGTTAGAATGAAGCCTCAAAAGGAATGATTGTGAATCCACGACATGACTGGTAGCTTGGATCAGTTGAATTGCAAGTGCAGTACTATGAAGCAATAGAATAAATGGATGAAGACAAAGGCAGTGGCCAAATGATAAAGTCCTAGAGTACATCAAGGATTTTGGATTAAAACTCAAAGATTTTAAACATGGTATATGACATGATTAGATTTGTCCTTTTAGACATTCACTTGGCAACAACAGAGATGGATTGAAGAGGGTTGAGAACAGAGATGGAGTCTAGTTACAAGGCAAGTTTAATTGTCCAGTTGAAAGGTGATAGGTGATTGATCCCACATGGGAAACAATGAGTAGAATAGTTGGCATGTGAAGGATGAGTTTCCTAGGTTTTAGATTTGGATGGTGGGATGAACAGTGCTATCATTGACTGAAAGAGGAAATATAGAAAGAGCAGCAGGCTTTGGGGAAAAAAATGCCATAATTTATGTTGTACAGGTTAAATTTTGAGATGCCTCTGTGACACTCAGATAGTGATGCCCTAACACAAAGTCAGAGGTCTGGGTGTATAGCTCAGAGACAAGTCCATAATGGTTTGGAAATAATGAGCACAGACCATACTGAAGGTGAAAAGTGCTTACAGATTCAACTGCCCGGTGCAACCAGTGAGACAGCACCTGGGGTTAGAACCCTGAGGAAAGTCAACATTTAAGCCTGGGTGGATGAAGAGCAGCCTCAAAGGAAAATAATTGGAGAGGGAGAAGGGTAATCAGGAGAGAATAATGCATGGGAACCAGGAAAGGCATTTAAGGCAGAGATTAAAGTTTATAACAATTGTAAGTAAGAGGACATAAAGATTTTCCTGAATTGAGAAGTAAGGTGAATTTTGGTGGTCTTGAGGAAAATAGTTTTGGTAAAGTGGTGAAAGAAATTCAGAAAGCTTCTGTAATTTATTTTTCTACCTCGAGGGTTACTGAGAGTAGCCGAAGTGTGTGGTGGCATATGTAGTTTCCAGATTAACAAGAGAACATGACCTAACATTTTAGTTTTTAAATTTATTTTTTTATTTTAAGTTTATTTATTTATTTTGAGAGAGAGACAGGGAGAGCAAGCAGGGGAGGGGCAGAGAGAGAGGGAGAGAGAGAATCCCAAGCAGGCTCTACGATGTCAGTGTGGAGAAAGATGTGGGCATCTAACCCGTGAACCATGAGATCATGACCTGAGCTGATACCAAGAGTCAGTCTCTTAACTGACCGAGTCACCCAGGTGCCCCAATAGCCTTGTCAATGTGTATAATTTATTTATTTACTTTTTAAAATACTGACTTTTTATTTTATTTTAGAGAGAGAGTGTGAATGCTGGCAGGGGGAGGGGGGGGAGAGAGAGAGAGAGAGAGAGAATGAATGAATGAATGAATGAATGAATGAATGAATATCTCCCCTGAGCTGAGCTTGGAGCCTGACTCTGGGCTTCAACCCACAGCCCTGGAATCAATGACCTGAGCCCAAATCAGGAATGGGATGCTCAGCCAGCTCAGCCAACTGAGCCACCCAGGACCTCCTCAATTTGTGTAATTTGAATTTAAGTCTTCTTATTTAATGTTTTAATGGCAGGAAGTATGCTTTATTCTTATTTAATTTTATATATAAAACACCTTTTGAAATAACTTTGTTTCCATTTATTTATATACTGAAATAACTATATATGATATCACAGAGAAAATAAACGAATAGCTAAGATTATCATGAGAACTCAGTTTCTTTCACCTGGGAGTGAGAAGTCAAATCTTAACAGTATGCTAACACTCTAATGATTTTAGAGTCTAATGGATGAATATCAGGTATAGCTAAGAATAACCAAGTACCCATGTAAAAACAGTAGCTTGAATTAGTCAACTGGTCACCTGAATGGTATAATAATTATCATTGGCAGACTAATTCTTATTCATGTTACATGTCTCTCCTGTAATAGGCATGACATAACTTTTTGAATTGAGTTAACATAGGGTGGGGGGATGGGTGAAATAGATGATGGGGATAAAGGAGGGCACTTGTGATGAGCACTGGGTATTGTATGGAAGTGTTGAATCACTATATTGTACACCTGAAATTAGTATTACACTGTATGGTAACTAGCTAGAATTTAAATAAAAACTAAAAAAAGAAAAAAAGTTAAACAGCAATATAAGATAGTGCAGGTGACAACTAAAATAGGAGTATAATCATGGTGAGAAGGGAGTAAAAAGTATTACAAGAGAGAAATAAAACAGAGGTGATTAGGCTAAAAAGAAATAGCAAAATGTTCCTGGGAGCAAAAAAAATGTAAAAAAATAGGAAAATTTGGTGGCGAGAAGATACTATAAATAAATGATGGAATTTTCCACTAAAAACAAAGGATTAGAAAGGAAACTGAGGCAAATTTTACTCTGTTAATAGGAAAACTTCTTTTCTTGCCATACTAGTTTTGAGACTTTTCTAGAATATATATATTTTTAGTACCTTTATTCTTCTTTTTTTTTTTAATTTTTTTTTTTTTTAACATTTATTTATTTTTGAGACAGAGCATGAACGGGGGAGGGGCAGAGAGAGAGGGAGACACAGAATCAGAAGCAGGCTCCAGGCTCTGAGCCATCAGCCCAGAGCCCGACGCGGGGCTCGAACTCACGGACCGCGAGATCGTGACCTGAGCTGAAGTCGGACGCTCAACCGACTGAGCCACCCAGGCGCCCCCCTTTATTCTTCCTTTAAAAGTACTTTTGCATATACCATCTCTTGTATCTGTACAAAAGCCTGTAAAATACATTAACAGATACTGTTTTCTCTCTTTTTACATAAAGAAGCTAATGGAAGGAAACTATTTTCTCAAGGTCAGATTTAGAATTAGAGCTGAAATTTCCTGAATTGTAACCAGTGCTCATCTCAGTAACAGATGATATTTCTTAAACACAGAGCAGATTTTAGTGGCCCACTATTAATAAGACATTAATTACAGTTCCCTTTTGAACATCCTGAGTGGCTAATTCTAGGCAGTACATAATGGGACTCAGAAAAGTTGTCTCTTCTGAGTCTGGTCTATATTGAGGCATCTGTACATCACTGGCAGCTGCATGTAGGGTGAGGGGGTGGTTGCCATAGGATACTCAGGAAATGAGTTGGAGTATGAGAGTCAAAGGTAGGATAACAAAGTGTTTGCTGTCTTATCTAGGACAGGTATCTACTACACTTGTAACAGCTGATGCTGCTTGGCCTGCCAGAGCTGCATAAACTTACCCATAATCAGCATGAGCCATCTTGAAATGAAAACTCTTCATACCATACTCACATTAGAGGTAAAATAATGTAAGAATGAAAAAGTTCAAGCCCAGCTCTGCCACTAACCAACTGTGTGACCCCTAGGCAAATTATTTAACCTTTTTAAGCTTTGGCTCCCTCATTGATAAAACAGGCATAATAATGGGAGGATTAAATGCTGAATGTATGATGCTTAATATATGATGCTTGAATTTAGCACATAAGCTATTTTAACGATACTTTAAATTATTAATTTATAATTAACCCAAGAGTATTGTGAAATGATGGTAGTGGGACAAAATGTAATTCTTGCTTTTTGTAAACTATTAAATAATGCTTTGGAATAAGACATTGCATGTATGTCTTCATGCTCTTCATCTAAGATGATTAGCAGGTACATGTATATTTTACATAAAACCCTCTTTAGTGTTATGAATAGTTTTCTTCAGTATAGATTATGAGGATCTAAGAGTCATTTAAAATACATTTTTGGGTCAAAGAGAAATAACTTCCTTAGCTATTAACAATTTGAAATTAAAGTAACGTGGCATGCTCCTTAGAAAAAAAAAATTTCCCCTGTGTTCTTTTCTTCTTTTAATTTTTATTTTCAGGTAGTCCCGGATGTGGCCAGTGGATTAAGGTTATATAATTATGTTAGCATCCCATCTTCTGGACACTTCTGACATGATTATTCACCCTTGTAGACTTTTCTGACAACCATTTTGCGTTCCTTATTCCTTAGAGATATTGACAGCTAGTGAAGTCATCTCCACTCACATCCTCATAATAGAAGAAAAACAGTTAATGTATTAGTGTTGAAGAATCTTCAACTTGGAAATCTTATGTTTTCCTTTGATTTATGTGGGGGAAATTTTAATAATTACAAATGGTACAAGAACAAAGATTTTAATACTTTGCAGGTTTTGATTCCTGTAGTTGGTTTCTAACCTCTTCATTTGTAAAATACTTATTTTTCACTTGTTTCTGCATAGGAACAAAGAGACTGTGTAAATCTCAACCATTACTCATGATGATGAATCCACCGCATTTCAAGGATAATATTTTCATGTCCAGCTTAATAGATGATCTGTAAAGATTTGAAAAGCTCCTTAGCCGCTAGCATTTATGGTTGTTAAGGGAAGTCTGTGTCTATAGAAGTCCAGAATTTTCTACCCTTGGCCCTCATGGGAAACAAGGAACCAGTTCTGTGGTTCATCAGAAAAGCTTACTAAAGTAATTAATGAAATTCCTCCAGCTAAGAACAAATCAAGTATTGCTATGACTCTTACCTACTTAAAAAGCCTAATTTTTCCTCTAGGACATACGTCCACATTTTCATATGGTAAATGTCATAATATCAGCCAAAAGTCTTTGCCCAGAGTATTGTAAAATTTTAATAATATATGAGAAGTAACTTCCACATTGGGTTGTATTTGGGTGCTTTAGGAAATTGAGTCTCAATTTTCAATTCAACTCATCACTAGTTTTGGATCCACGGTCACATATATGCCATGAATTTTATATCTTCTTTTTTCCTCTGTGAAGTGTATGACATAGCATATTGCATAGACTATGAGTTAATATACACTTGAAATATTAATAGGAGAAAATCATAGTTTAAAATGTTAATTTATGAAGGGTTTATAGAGGTCTTCTCATTTTAAGCTTGTTATTTTCTAAATTAGGTAAGTGATTTGTCTACTGTCCCACAAAACCAAGCATGGAATAATTGCAGAATGTGAACTCACATTTTGATCATCATGCAGCTTTGTTGTTGTTGTTATGATTATAACTAATTCTTCTCAAATATTGCAATGATATTGTAGCAGTCACAATATACTCTATGAATCAGATAAACTAGTGCAAAACATGGGTTGGATTTTGTAGAAAAGGTAAACTTTTGAAATATCTTTCCCATTTGTAATGACTTCTTAGGTAAGAACATATAAATACTTATAAAATAGATGAAATGTGTTTAACATGAATATCATAACACTAAAAATAAATTTGTATTTAATTTTTAAATTCATTTTATACTTAGAATTTTGTAACATATTTTACTTTAATTATGAAACTCCTAATGAATAGGGTTTATAAATTGAAAATTTACCTTATTTTTATGATGAGTATTCTTTATTATTAGTATCTCATAGGTTTCTGGTGGTCTCCTTAGCTGTATGGTCTTTGAAGTGATGGAATAGAGATTGCGAATACACAGAAAGAATTAATATTTGTTTTAATCACTGTAAAATGGTACCTAAAACAGGGCTGGCCAGGATACTTTTTTTTTTCCTCATTTTTTTTCAAATTGTGGCAAAATACACAAAACATAAAATTCATCATCTTAACCATTTTTTAAATTTTTTTTTCCACGTTTTTATTTATTTTTGGGACAGAGAGAGACAGAGCATGAACGGGGGAGGGGCAGAGAGAGAGGGAGACACAGAATCGGAAACAGGCTCCAGGCTCCGAGCCATCAGCCCAGAGCCTGACGCGGGGCTCGAACTCCCGGACCGCGAGATCGTGACCTGGCTGAAGTCGGACGCTTAACCGACTGCGCCACCCAGGCGACCCTTAACCATTTTTAAGTGTACAGTTCAGTGGTATTAAATATATTCATAATGTTGTGTAGTCTTCACCACCATCTGTCTCCATAACTCTTTTATTTTGTGAAATTGAAACTCTATATCCATTAAACAATAACTCTCCATTCATTCCCCACTCTTCCATCCCCTGTCAACAACCATTCTGCTTTCTTTCTTTATGATTTTTGGCTACTGTAAGTACCTCATATAAGTAAAAGCATGTAGTATTTGTCTTTTAGAGACTAGCTTCACTTAGTGCAGTGTCCTTGTGGTTCATCTGTATTGTAGCATATGTTAGAATTTCCTTCCTTTTAAAGGCTGAGTAATTTTCCATTGTATTTATATAGTATGTCTACTTAACCATCAATGGGCACCTGGGTTGCTTCCATATTTTAGCTATTGTGAGTAATGCTGCTATGAACCTATGTGTATAAATATCTCTTTGAGACTCTGCTTTCAATTAAAAAATTTTTTTTTAACATTTTATTTATTTTTGAGAGAGAATGACAGAGCGCAAGTAGGGGAGGGGCAGAGACAGAGAGGAAGACACAGAATCCGAAGTAGGCTCCAGGCTCTGAGCTCCACCGCAAACTGTGAGATCATGACTTGAGCCAAAGTCAGCCACTTAACCAACAGAGCCACTCAGGCGCCCCTGCTTTCAATTTTTTTCTAAGTTTTTATTTTTATTTATTTATTTTGAGAGAGAGAAGGGGAGAGGCAGAAAGAGGGAGAGAGAAAGAGGCACCAGGGTGGCTCAGTCAGTTAAGCCTCTGACTCTAGATTTTGGCTCAGGTCATTATCTCCTGGTTTGTGAGTTTGAGCTCCACATTACACTCCATACTGGCAGTGTGCATCCTGCTTGGTTCTCTCTCTCTCTCTCTCTCTCTCTCTCTCTCTCTCTCTGCCCCTCCCCAGATTGTTCTAAGAAAATAAATAAACTTAAAAAAAAAATGAAGAGGAAGAGCAAGAATCCCAAGCTGGCTCTGTGCTATTAGCGCAGACCGTGACGGGGAGCAGGGCAGGAGGCTCGATCCCACAATCCCATGAGATCAAGACCTGAGCCAAAACCAATATTCCAATGCTTAACCCGCTGAGCCACCCAGCACCCTGTGCTTTCAGTTCTTGTGGGTATAAACCCAGAAGTAGAATTGCTAGATCATATGGTTAAATTTATTCCTGGGTGTGTTACTTTTTTCGATACAATTGTGAATGGAATTGTTTTCTTAATTTTGCCGCCTCATAGTTCATTGTTACTTTATGGAAACACAGCTGATTTTTATGTATTGATTTTATATCCAGCAACTTTACTGAATCCATTTATTTAGTTCTAGCAGATATTTTGTTGATGGTGTCTTTAGTAATTTGAGTCTTCTATGTCTCTCTCCCTTTTTTTAAAGTTTATTTGTTGTGAGAGAGAATGTGTGTGTGTGAGCAGAGCAGGGGCAGAGAGAAAGGGAGAGGGAGACTCTTGAACTTAGAAAGCATGTGATCATAACCTGAGCCGAAATCAAGAGTTGGATGCTTAACCAACTGAGCCACCCAGGCGCCCCTTTCCTCCTGTTACTGATCTCTAACTTCATCCCATTGTGGTCAGAGAAGATACTTTGTATGATATCTAGATTCAAATCTACTGAGACTTAATGTGTGCTTTAACATATGGCCTATTCTGGAAAATGTCCCATGTGCACTTGAGAGGAAGGTATATGCTGTTGTTGCTGGGTGGAGTGTTCTGCATATGTCTGTTAAATCTAGTTACTTTACTGTGTTGTTTAATTTCTGTTTCCTTGTTTATCTTTTGTCTGGTTGTTTTATCCAGTATTGAGAGTGGAGTATTAATATCTGTAATTATTATTGTAGAACTGTGTATTTCTCCCTTTGGTAAATGTCTTCAAAGGATGTATTTCTTTAACTTTATTCAAGGAGATCATGTATGGGTAATGTATTATTGTCAGAAAAATACCATATAAAAAGTTATCTCATTTTAGTAAGTTGTTTTATTATCCCTCATCTTGATCTTGTAAACTTTTAACTTTACATTAAATCCATAAAGGGAAACTGGAAAATAGAAATAGAGCAGTGTTACTGTTCCAAGGTAAATATTTAATTTAATAATATGTGTATAAATAATTATTTATTGATAGTTATTTAATAACTTTTAGGACATAGTCTGATAAGAAATTATTAGTTTTTTTCCAGTCCATTTTGTAAGGCAACATTTTAAAAGTAAAAATGTAATAATTTCGAAGAGGGTTCTTACAGCATTTGCTAGGAAATTAGTGAATAAGAAGAGATATTAAGATGTTTGTCATAATATTGCACATAGTATTTTCTGTTTAAATACAATTTAAAGACGACCATTATAATTTTGTTTTTTAAGAGCTTTGAAGTTCCTTAATAACATGAACATAAGAAATAATAATTACAATATATTATAACTCATAACACACTTGATATAGGCAGAAAACTTTTACCTGTATCTTTGTATACCTATAATTTGTATACTTTTTGTCCCAAAAGAAGACCAAGTGCAACTTTTAATTGCGTTATTGTTTTCCTTATTTTCCTTGCTTATTGTGGAAACTTCAAAGGAAATTAAATGGCAATACTCAATCATTCATATTTTTTGCTGTTGAAGATAATCTTATTTTACTGAACTAGTTGTATTATAAGGCCTACAGAATGTTTTCTCCTAGCTGTGGAGAGAGAGATTCAGGCTGAGTCTCCAAGGGTCAAACCAAAGAGGCCAGGTTTAATTTATCTTTTTTTTTTTTTTTTTTTTTTTATGCCAATACTTAACCATCTATGTTCTTTTTTCTTTTTTTGATTTTTATTTAATTATTTTTTAAAATTTATATCTAAGTTAGCATGTAGCGGCAACAATGATTTCAGGAGTAGATTCCTGAATGCCCCTTACCCATTTAATCCATCCCACAACCCCTCCAGTAACCCTGTTTGTTTTCCATATTTAAGAGTCTCTTGTGTTTTTGTCCCCCTCCCTGTTTTTATATTATTTTTGCTTCCCTTCCCTTATGTTCATCTGTTTTGTATCTTAAAGTCCTCTTATGAGTGAAGTCATATGATATTTGTCTTTCTCTGACTGACTAATTTCACTTAACATAATACCCTCTAGTTCCATCCACATAGTTGCAAATAGCAAGATTTCATTGTTTTTGATTGCTGAGTCATACTCCATTGTATATTTATATACCATATCTTCTTTATCCATTCATCCATCGATGGACATTTGGGCTCTTTCCATACTTTGGCTATTGTTGATAGTCCTAACAATATGTATGCATTTTAAACTTTAATGCAAGCTAATCATAGTGTTGATTATATTATTGATAATATGCTTACTCTGTCAGATGCTGGATTTATGTTATATAATTTAATTTTCTCAACAATCCCATTTTATAGAAACAATTCTCTTAATAGAAAGGAGGAAATTGTGTTTCCGATCTGTTTAAGCAATTTGAGCTAGTAATTAATTTACAGAGCTGGCTTCTGAGAAGTGTCCTGTTCCAAAACCTGTGCTCTTAACCAATTGATTAGTCTATTTTCCATTTCTGTAGAGTAGGAAATGTATAATAAAAAAAGATTTCTGTTGATCAGTATAATTGCCTTTGTTGCCAGTGTTTCTAGATATTTGCTTTCCTGAATTTGAATCCTTTGCTCATGCTCATTGTTAATTTCATTGATGGAAGGATGATCAGAGACACAATTTTGTAAGCAGTATAATTATTTTTCCCAACCGGTTCCACCTTACTTATTCCCATTGTTTTTGAATAGGAGGGGAAAAAAGAGACCATGGATTTTTTGAATTTTCAAAATTACTAACCTATTTTGGTAATTGCAAGGACAAAAAGAATATTTTAGGAAAATGTATTTGTTTGAACAGTGTGATTAAATGGTCAGGATATTGGCCTGGTAATTGGAAAACAAAATTACCTTGAAAAAAATAATGTGTCACTTTATTCCTTAATGATTAAATTAGGATATTATTTACTGTTTTTTTTTTTTTATGGGGAAGCTGTGAAAGGCATTGTAATTATTTCAATCATGTGTTTAAGCTATATAAACAGATAATTTAAAATGACAGTTTAAAAGATGTTTTAATTTTTTTTTAGAAAAAAATCTTAGCATTTCTGAAACATAGCTATTTCTGAAAGATGTTATTGCAGGAAGAACCCTGCTTGATTTAAATCTTTCATAGAAACATTTGTCCTGAAGAAGAAAACACATTTTGTATAAAGAGTAATACATGTCTTCTATTTTTGGAATTTTGATCTCTCATTTGGTGTTATCTGCTTTTCTTAATGTTACCATAATTACTTTTTTAGTGTATTTTGGGATCTCTACTGTGCAGCTCCAGAAAGACGGGAAACATGTGAGCATTCAAGTGAAGCAAAAGCCTTCCATGATTATGTGAGTTAATGTTTAATTGAACTAAGTTATATTGTTAGTTTTCTTTTTAACCACTACTCTTGAAAAATTCATTGGACCATCTATTCTTTTTCTTTGGTTTTAAGAAACTGGGTGTTATTTTCTTCTTAAAAATTAGAGTTATAACTTTAAAGCGAAATACAAATGAGTGTTTGTCTTGTTGAAAAGCTTAAGATACAAGGTTAGTCTTAATTCCAAGTTGTTAAACGTATTTTTTTATCTTTAAGCATGACTGATTTGTGAAATTTCAGATTTATAAAAATGAAGTAGTAATTC
This sequence comes from Puma concolor, assembly GCF_028749965.1. Classification (NCBI taxonomy): domain Eukaryota; kingdom Metazoa; phylum Chordata; class Mammalia; order Carnivora; family Felidae; genus Puma; species Puma concolor. Next base: position 95,400,291 of record NC_141667.1, read on the forward strand.
TTTATTTTACAAAAGGAGTCATGAGAATACTACAAATGATAAGTTTCTCTTTTGCACATAAGATTTAAAAAATACATAAAGATACTATTTTCTTCTTTTTTATACCTTTCGGTTACATATCAAAACTATCCTTTATACTGAATTAATTTCTATAACTAAAACTTATTGTGAATTAAGGGAAACAGCAAAAGATGCTATGCAAAAATGAAAATGTGATTTTTAAATCTTTTTTTAATTTTTCAATTCTGAGTGGAGGACAGTAGATTGTCCCTGGCTAAGTGATGTATATTGAGAATTTTGTTAGAATAACTGCAAATGTGATTTTAGAGAGTTGATGGTATTAGGAAGTAGAATTGTAGAAAATAGGAGGGGGGAAAAAAACAAAATTTTTTTTTTAGGGAAAAATTGCATTTAAGAATAAGATAGTATTGTGACGGGTCTGGGGAAATACTGTTTGTAGAATTGACCATAAAGGAAGGACATCTTGAGTTTGGGAGGAAGGAAACCCAATGTCCTTAGCTTGGAGGAGGTGGAAATGGGGCTGGAACCTGAGGAGATATCTGATGGTAACTACCTAAAACTTAACCAGAGGGTTATTTGTTATTTGTTTACTTGGTAGAAGGGGGACATCATTCCGTGTGAATAGCCTTAAAAACCAAAACCAGGACTCAAAAGGGAAAAAGACCTTGTTCTTCCAAATGACATACTTCAGTCTCAGACTAAAGCGTTGAAATAGCCAGGAGAATTACAGCCCTAAAAGTGGCACTAGGAACAGTGTGCAGGCTGAAGAGAAGGGAAAGTTTGGGCATCTGGCAGGGACTGTGTAATACTTTAACTGTGTACTAAGCTGATTAAAGTGACTGCTTGTGCTTGCCTCATCTGACATTGATTGTATTCATAAAGCTTGCTCCGTACCAAACAATAGCTCTTGGGTGAGTGAGTGAAACGGATGCTTTTGCATGTAAAGAAAATGTAGAGAAAATCCAGGTAAGGCAGAATCTAGGACACAGTATTTATGGCAGAAAGTAGAGCAGAGATCCAACCATGATGATGATAAGGAATCTGGCTAGAGTGGGATACTTGCATCTCATCTATCTCCTACACCAAAGACATGTCTAGCTTTGACCTGCCATTCATGGGAAACATTTTTGAAATACCCAATAATTTTGACAACTAGATGGCATTCGATAGTGCCAGTATTCTACTCCAAAGGACAATAATATTTGTGAATCTACATTTTAAGGAATTAATTATGTAAATAATTTTTCAAAATTCCATTGTATAAAAAAATGCACCCTACTGTTTACCATAGAGATCTTACAGGGAATACTGAACTAATTTAGCATGTCTTAGAAGCATTAGATAAATCATCATTGTCATAGCCTCCTCCTCTACCTCTTCTTCATCATCATCCTCATCATCATTGTCCTATTAATTTTGCATTCATGAGGCATTTTCAATATTTCAGAGAATATTCACACTTGTTAGCTTTAGAAACCCACTTAAAATTCCAAAGTTTTTGAGCACGAGCATTGGTTAGAAGTACAATTGAAAGTAGAATAGATTTTCAAGGAAGAATAATCCCTTAGCATGTAATTTGGTCCTAAAAAATGTAGTTTAGAAAAAAATTAAGTATTTGGATTTTATAATTCATTATGAATATTAGCACATGCTTTATCAGATGCTTTCTAATTTTATCTTAAATATTAGTTTTAAGAGATTTGATTTATTTTAGGCAGCATTTTTATTATACCTTTAAGCCAGTTTAGTTTCAGTGATAATATGTCTCCAAAATTGTCTTTTAAATGAAGGTTTGTGAAGAGGTTGACTTACATAATTTTATGTTATAATTGGATTTTTAGAAATACATTTTTTTGTAGCATAATTTTATGGTAATTTTCATGAGTAGGATTTCCTGACTTCTTAATAATAGTAGATAGTTTCTGAAAATAATCAACACAATTCATGTTTAATGTGCAGATATAGAAATTTGAAAGACTCAGGGAAGAAAATGGGAAACAGGAACAAACAATAAGATTGTGGCAAAATTCTAGAATTCTGTATTTCTTTATTAGAGTTCATGATGGGACCATTTCTGTAATAGTAATTAATATGTATACCTACTGCCTTTCAAGGTAGCTCTCAAAGGAGCATTCTGAAAATATTTTGTTCAAGAGCTTCATCTTTAGAATAAAAAAGTACTTGCATGCATAAATTCTCATATGTTTAAAAAATAGTCTTGTTACTTTATAGTCTTTGTTTATATGATTGATAATGGATAATGAAAAATAGACTACTTTTTTAAAAGAAATGATAGAGGCGTAATGAGGTGAATAATGAATAATCTTTTTAATTAAAAAATAGCCTAAAATGTTAAAAATTATTACCTTTTGATATTGGGATTATGCAAACTACTTTCTGTATTTTCCAAATACTTACAGTTAATTTTATATTCGGGAAATTTATTTTAAAACAGAGAAACTTTTACCTTTCAGTGACTACCTTACAATGTCTCTTCGAAATTAGAAAATAACTAATTTAGTAAAATATCACATATTTGAGGTGGTTCTGTGTTTTTAAATGCTGTAGGCATTTATGAAAGACTTTTGCTTTTTGTATGTGCACATATACACATACATATGTATGTGTACATATGATCTGTAAACTGAATAGATGTAACTTTTAGGCCATTGTATAACTTTTAATAAACTCTTTTTTTGGTAATTATTATCCCAGAAACATTTTTGGCTTTTATTTAATATTTTTTTTTGGGGGGGGGGTTGTTTTTTGACCTCTTTAGAATATGGATTTTTGTCACTCTATTATTTTATTTGCCAAGTGATCATTGATGCAATGTTCATACCCTTTCCCTCAAAAAATTACCTGTTCATACTTCCTGTGAGAAAAAGTGAAAACAAAATAAAACATTTAAGATGAGTAAAACCTTGATCTTCTTGGATTTATACTTAAAACGTATTAAATATTTAGCATCTATATGCAGTGCTATTTGTAAAATAATGACACATTTGGAAATCAACAGTAAATAGTGTACAGGCATGTACTTTTGGGTGACAAAGAGAAAACACAAGGAAATGATTATTATACAAGTTAGAATATGGGAAATGGGAAGAGGTTATGATTGGGATGGGGCTCATGGAAAAGGCTTTTGAGATATTTGGCAAAATTCTATTTTGCCTGACCATGGTGATGATTAATTTATAATAACCATGTGCTTGCTTTATAATATTTCATAAAAATGCCATACATTTATTTTGTATTTTTTCTATATTTGTAATTTTGAAAAATGTTAAAATAGCAAGATATTAAAATATAGTTAAGGTAATTAACTTTAGAAAGGAATAAACACAGTATTTTCCAATGTATTTACGGGTATTGCTAAGGTTCCTCTTTGAGAACTGATGGCAGGAAAATACAGTGATGATCTCCAAACAAATCTGTTTCTTCTCTGCTATGGTAGATAGTGTGAAGTTATGTCTACCTGTTGATTTTCTAGAGGGGAGTGGAAAATAAGATCAGAAATGCTGGAGGAAAGTTTAATAATTAGGAATTTATCATATGAGAGGGTATAGAGATTTTACTATGGAGCCATTATTTTGCCACATGACTGGGAGATAACTAACTTGGTACTGTAATTTTTATCCTGAGTGAAAACTAGGTTTATCTGAGCTGTAAAATTATTATTAGATGCTACAATATTATCATTAAAAGTAAGCTGTCACCTCACATGATTAAAACTAATACATGCTAACTTGTAATGTTTATTGAACTAGCTTTTCTTTTCTCCCCATTAGTATGTTTCTGTTTTACTCTGAAATCACAGGCAATGCTTTTACGTGGAATTAATTAATATTTACTAGATTTTTTTTGTGCTTCAGATTAACATAGAGTTGTTTTATTTAACAATTCGTTTCTAATTTCATTCATTTCCTAAAAAAGTATCAATATATACTATTAAACTTAATGAGAAATGTATACAGTGATTATAATTTTAGTTCTCTGGTATGAATGAAGATTCCTTAATTGTCCTAAAGCAGTGATAGAGCCAAAATATATCATTGCTTTAGTGTGGTGGTAATGAAATCACATTATTACAATGAGCTCTTGGAGAGCACAGTATTCGATTTGTTTTTCCCTCGGGTCTGTCAAATAATAGATAGTTCGATAAATGTTACAGAATATAGTAGTCTGTAAGTCTGGTAGACTGGAGAGATTTTAAGTTGTTCAAATGTTCAGATAAAGTTGTAGGCTTAAGTTCTGATTGTTGATAACATGATGCTGATTTTTGTATTCTTACCTAAGAGAATGTTTATAACATCTAGAAAGGATTATGTTATAGGTTTGTCATGATAGGACACTTTTAAAAAATGATACACAACATGTAATATTATGTAAATAAAACAATAGGGGAATGTTTTTATTCATACCTTATGAAAATTGTTTTTGCAGATAATCATATATAGGAAAATACTTCTGTAGAAAGTATAACATAGTGAATATAGTCAATAATTTTATAATAACTTTGTATGGTGACAGATAGTAACTACACTTATGGTAACCATTTTGTAATGTATATAAATGTCAAATCACCATTTTGCACACCTGAAACTAATATCTTATATATCAGTTATACTTCAATTAAAAAAAAACATTTTTCTAAAAAGAAAAAAAACTATTGCAGAGTTAAGTACACCCTTTGCTATGATAACATCTTCTGTGTACCTCCCTGATAATCCTGTATATTAGATTTTTATAATGGAATGTTTTCTCTAATGATTGGTGAGCTTTCTCAGGGAGGAGGCTTTGTCTTGTCTTTTTCATCCCCTGTGCCCGGCATGGTGCCTGACATGAGATGTTCAAATAATGTGTGGTGTTTACATAAATGAATGATTAAATAAAATATTATCTAAGAAGTTTTTGTTATTTTTTAGTTCAATGTAACTGGATATGTAGTTTTAGGAAGGTCATTTAATACTACCTTTATTCATTTTGTATTTCAAAACAAATTTAGATAAGACAGTAATCTGTAAAGACATAACAAATGAATCAAAGCAGGTAGCAAAGCCTTTATATCTCAGGAGGCACGGCACTAGGGAATCTAGCTTGAACAAAATAGATACAATCCCTATTCTCATGGGCTACCATCTAGTGAAAGAGATCTTTTCTCAAGAAGTTTGAAATGTCAAGTAGTAAATTACATGGAGAAACATGTTATAGTCTTAGATTATTAGATCAGTCAGAATGTGTATTTAAGACTATGGAGAGAGATGGCAAGTACACATAACATCGGATGGGGGTTGTTTTCAGTGTATAGTAGCTGTAATTAGTTCCTGCTCAAATTAATGTATCACATTAGGCTATGATTCTCCTACACAGTATAGAGTTGTTGTTTTTTTAATGTTTATTCTTTTTTTTTTTTTTTTTTTTTTTTTTTTTTTGAGAAAGAGAGAGTGTCAGAACATGGGTAGAGGAGGGGCAGGGAGAGAGGGAGGCACAGAACCTGAAGCAGGCTCCAGGCTCTGAGCTGTCAGCACAGAGCCTCATGGGGTGCTTGAACTCACGAACCGTGAGATGATGACCTGAGCCACAGTCGGATGCTTAGCCACCTGAGCCACCCAGGCACCCTTAAACGAGAGTTCTCAATAGGATAGGAACAAATAAACTTACATTTAAAATCCATTAAGATAATAAAAACTGTTGTAGGTGTGTATTAATGTTTATCAGTCAGTATATATACATTTGTTCACCTCAACAGGTTCACTTTTCACCTTATATGCTGTCTTGTTTCTACCATTGTTTTCATTTCTGATAGGATCTAGTTTAATTTCTTTTGCAATGTGTAAACTTTATAAACCACCTTATATTCTTTCTAGCATAAGGTAAGTTGTTTATTTTTGTTTTTGTTTTTGTGTAAGCTGTGTCCATTTAAAGAAGCACGTCTACCACTTTACATGTGGTATCTGTGTGTCTGTAATCCCAGCTTGTCACTGTGCCTAGGAATGCTTCTGGGTGGCTTCAAAGTACTGCAGATAACTATATCAGCTATGTTTCTTATTTCTTTTGATCCTGGGGATTTCCTGTAGGGCAATATGTTATGTCAGTCATTTGATAGAAGACAAGAATAATAGGAGTCAAGCAAAAAAAGTATAGGCATTTTGGAAGAATTCTACTTAAAAATATTTTATAACATGGGTGGCTCAGTTGGTTAAGCGTCGGACTCTTGATTTCGGCTCAGGTAGTGATCTCATGGTTCATGAGATTAAGCCCTGAGTCAAGCCTGGCATTGAGCTCAGCGCTGACAATGGGGAACCTGCTTGGGATTCTCTCTCTCCCTCTCTGTCAGCCCCTACACCCCCTCAAAATAAATAAATAAACTTAAAAAAAATTTTAACCGTAATTTCTAGCATTAGATAGTTAGTACAAAATCCTTAAAGAAATAAATGGAGAAACTAATATGGAAAAGAGATAAACATAATAAGTATGACTTTATTGACAGCTTGTTTCATTGTGAAAAATAATTTGTTTTTTCAAAGTATATGGTTTAAAGGAATTTCATCTTTTTTTTTTTTAGATATTTATTTATTTTGAAACAGAGAGCACAAGCAGGGAAGGGGCAGAGAGGGAGGGAGGGAGGGAGGGAGAGAGAGAGAGAGAGAGACAGAGAAAATTCCAAGTACACTCCATGCTGTCAGGACAGAGCCTGATTTGGGGCTTGAATCCACTAAGCACGGGATCATGACCTGAGCTGAAGTCAGACACTTAACTGACTGAGCCACCCAGGTGCCCCTTCTTTACTATTTTTGATGCTGATATTATACTACCTGTGATTATGTTGCCATAGAGTAATAACATAAAAGCAAAACTGATAGAAATAGGATACTCTTTCAAAAATAATATATAATTCTAATGTACTATTAGAGATATGAAATTCATAAATTTAAAAGTCATATGAAATAAGTTATTTTAGAGGTTTTTAAAAGGAAAAACAAAATGTGTCTAAATACTTTAGATTTGTAGTGTAATATTTCTGTAGCCACTTTGTTTTCTGTTTATATGTTACATGACTTGATTTAAAATTGGTATATTTTGGGGGGCATCTGGCCGACTCAGTTGGTAGAGTGTGTGACTCTTGGTCTTGGGGTTGTGAGTTCCAGCCTCATGTTGGGTGTAGCAATTACTTAAAAATTAAATCTTTACACAACAACAAAAAAAGTCCTCCCCAAAATTGCTGTATTTTGTAGACAACTTAATACAACTTTATGAAAGTCTTACCTTGTTTTTATTCCTTTTTCCTTTGATAAGAGGGAAAAAAATTAAAAATACTGGAAAAAATCATGTTTACTTTACCCTAATCTAGTTTTTAATTATTATTGTATTTCTTGGATTTTGTGGGCATTGGTAGTGAGGTTAGGGGTCCACATCTCTTTTGTAAAAAAATAAGTGCCTCACAAATTTAGGTGTTGTATCTTTGAATATATACTAGAAATTAAAAAAAAAAAATAGTTACTTAGCCAAGAATTAATGGGCAGGGCTATAATGATGTGACATGCTATTTTGTATGAATAAGAATGTGTTATCTGTTTTCAGACTTCATGAAATATTTATACATTTGATTCCATTTATTTTGAGTATAAAGGGCTTCCCCCCTCCCCCCCCCCCCACATAAATATGACCTGATACTTTACTCTGTCTCTTGGGTTTAAAACCACAAACAACTATTATAATATAGGGAGTTATTTGCAGCCAGCCACAGTAGATAGATGTTGTCAGTTGTCAAAGTTTAGATGCTAACTTCTGAATCTTTGAACTTTCTAAAAGGAAATTGTCACAATCTCTTCAAAAAGAAGGTACAGATATTTTTTAAGTGGTTTTTATGATTTTTCTTATGAAAGTCAAACTTTAACTTTAAAATGTGTGGTATTTTGGAATGCCTGGGTGGCTCAGTCAGTTGAGCATCTGACTCTTGATTTCATCTCAGATCATGATCCCAGGGTTGTGGGACTGAGCCCTGCATCGGGCTCTGTGCTGTGCATGAAGTATACTTTGGGTTCTGTCTCTCTCCCTCTGCCCCTTTCCCCTGGTCACTTGCTCGCTCTCAATAGATAGATAGATAGATAGATAGATAGATAGATAGATAGATAGATAGATAGATAGGTAGGTAGATAGATAGTGATACATTAAAATATCTAGATTTTTAAAGAAGAAAGGTGTACAACTATTCATCAGTGTAATTCTATGCAGAATTATCACTGAGATGAGTGATTTTGGTAGCTATAACTTAGAATCATTCTGTCATTTCTTTATTAACTCTTTTTTGAGAACCCATTTATATACAAGTTACTTTGAGGCTGTGTAAGAGGCAGAGACATAAATATTTCTCTCTCTAGGGATTCATAATTTGGACAGGTATATGAGCTATATATCATGAGTTAGTTGTTATGAGTATAATATAGATAACACCTGTTATACTGTATGAGTTTAAATAATCTGAATGTGCACTGACTTTTGAATGACAACTAGGATTTGGATGAGAAGAGATGTGTGTGAGAGGGTATATCAGAGAAACAGGTTGACATTGGAAAAATATAAGGTGTACTTAGGGAATAGTAAGCAGAGCTGTTTGACTATGGAGTAGAAAAATCAAACACAGGATTAATGCTTAGCTAACAGATAGTAAAATTTTAAAACTGTGAGAACACTATGAAATTATCCTGCCATTGCTTTTATGTTGAGTTTCCCAGACTCTTGGCCTAGAGGTGAGAAGGAAGAGAACACCCTAGACGAGAGGCTCTTGGCCTCTTCTGTTTTAACTGAAGCAGGTTAGTTCTCCTTTCCCATTTCTTTCAATTTTCTCTTTCTAATTAAATGGAATGGATCTCCATTTAAGTCATTACGCATGCCATAAATGAATCTTTTTTTAATCCCGGTGATTGTTCTCCTTTGTCCTTGACTAGTCATCCAAACCAGTCAAATCTATTGCCTAAACATTCCTTATGCATGTCTTCTCCTCTCTAATCTCACTGCAGATGCTTAAGTTCAAGTCTTTATCATGTCACAACAGCCTTTCACAGCTGTTTCTGCATCTGTCTTCCTTTACCCCCTGCAGGGTTCAAGAACTCTTCCTTATGGGTTCTTGGTAAGACTCTTAAATAAGTATCTCTGTCTCTCTATCTCTGTGTCTCTTTATTTTTTATATATTGCCAGTGTCAGAACCCAAAACAGTCCAACAATTTAAAATAAAAGAGTTTGAAAATGCTTATTTGGTCCAACCTACTTATTTTACTAGATAGGGAATTTGGTACCCAGAGAAGTAAATGATATGCCATTGTTTAAAAGTTGAGCAAGGTTTTGTGAGGAAAACTCAGGTTTTCCAAATATTCACTGATAACTATTTCAACTATACTAGATGAAACTTTTGTTATGCCTGCAATGGAGAATCATTTTTTGAGCATATTCAAAAAATAGTAAATTATATTTTAGGACGATTAATATGAGGGCATTGTGTGAGAGGAACTGAAGAAAGGGAAAGGACTAAAGGTGAAAACTGGGGAGAGTCTTTCCTAACAGTCTTGGTAAGAGCTGAAAAGCCTTCGACTGAGGGTAGCAGCAATTGAAATTGAAAATGAGAGATGAAAATGAAGGATAATAAAGAAGAGTTATAAGAATCAAGGAAGACATAAAAATTTTTTAAATTTGTAGTCAACACTACTGATGGACTTTGTGATGCCATTAGCAGAAATCTGAAATTTGGAAGGAAGAACATAGAGAAAGTGTATTCAGCTATAAGAATGGGTTTAATAATGAGAGAAAAAAGGTGAGTTAAGAATTGAGGCCTGGGCTCACAGTTTGTGAGTTTGAGCGCCACATCGAGCTCTCTTGCTTCGGATCCTCTGTCTCCCTCTCTCTGCCCTTTCCCATCTTGTTCTCTCTCTTTCTCTCAAAAATAAATAAACATTAAAAAAAAGAAAAAGAATTGAGGCCTGGGGATGGAAATTTATTAAAAAAAAAAAAAAAAGCCCACGTTTAGGGGGTGATAGGAAGGAAGGAGCTAACATTAAGACAAGGGGAAAGTACCACTCAGTGAAAGGTAAACACTTATCACACTAAGGGTCGACTCACTTAGATAGCTTGCCTGGTGTGTTCTATATAGCCCAGGAAATTTCTCAGATCTGTTCACTAGTTCAGGTACTTCTAATTTGAACTCTAGGGCAACTAATAAAATTTGTTTGGTATTAATGTACTACGTTGAGTTCCTAAGATATTCAAAAGCTGTTTATGGTTTTTGAAGCAAGACTTAAGACTCAAGCATTGTCAATGCCTGAATGATCTTTATAGGCCACAATTTCATTTTAGAAAGCAGTCATGTATTGTATAGGGGGAGAAGTAGATTCAGATTTAGGAGGAAAACTAAATGGACTTAAATGATCCATGACTTACTTCTTCCAGAAGTTTTTGAAACTTAGATTAATAGGGAAATCTCTATATGTTAGCTCTCTTTCTTCATTACAACTTTGTTTTAGCAATCATGTATTGAATTGCTTATTAAGAGCAATGTAAAAGTTCTCATACCTAAGGGAAGTAAACATATAGGCTGTAAAAATATATCATGTTCAATTTTGTAGTCTAGTGTCTTATACTTAATTGGTACTCAATATTTGATGAAGGAATCTAAATTCTTGAGCCATGCTATTTATAAACGAAGTGCCCTACTTCCATGGGAACATTGTCTGCTCATATATGACCCATTCAATATTCCTTTTTCTTGCTTTTCCTTGGTCATTATCTTATCTTCCGTATCACCTTATCTTAGCCCTCCTATCATCATTATCCTTGGTTTGTCAGCTCTGAGATAGATATGAAAAGAGAAAATAAAGGAAAATATTTCAGAGCTGAATTCATATTATAATTTTTATTATGGACAAAAGCCCAAATACTAAGAGAAATGGAAAATCTTTAGATATCAAAAATGACTTCTGTATTGCTTACAATAGGACACTTTAATGTGTATTAGAAATTATGGGGATGTTTTCCTTGTGCAAATCTCGTCAACAGATAGCCCCATACACTAGACTATCTTCTTTCCTTTTTTCTCTAACCTGGGATATTCTTGTGAAAGGACATTGGGAGCTTGCTATAAATTAAATCTGTAAACCTATCCTATCACAGGTCACCTTCCTATGTACTCTTCTTATCTTTTCCAGACGATAAACATAACCTTTGATCTTTTTTCATAATTTTCCTTTGTCAGTTTTTCCTTCCACAGGGCCTACTCCTTTCTTTATGTCTAGGATTTTAATTTTATTCACTACAGAGACATACATAAAGTAACAATATGAACACTGGGAAGTTTGCAGAGAACTGGGAATCTCAGCAGGATTTTATGTTTGAAATATAAATAGAAGTTACTTAGTTTCATCTCCATGTCCACATTCCCAGTGAGATTATTTATTTACATTTACTTACTTGAGGGGCTGGTGGGGTGGGGGAGTGGAGTGGGTGGGGCATTTTAAGTCTCCTATTTGGGAATCATTCTTACCTAACTCCTGTCTTGATTGGTTGAGAGCTCAAGTTCAGACCAAGGTAGGTTTGAGCTGGCACCTCTGCCTGGTCCTTTAGAACTTGTGGTGTGCTTGGAAACCTCTCACTTTCTAAGTGGTCTCTCCTGGAGGGCGCAATGAATAAGGAGGGCACTTTGCTAGCTGACCGTCCCTCAAGGTTCTTTTCCTGCCCCTTCAGCTGCCTAACACTTAGTTTTCCATCAGCTTGTTCACTTGCTGAGACTTCCAGGCTAATTCTGCTGGTGAGAGAAACTAGGCTTTTGTGTTTTCAATGAATGTTTGGTATTAGTTTCTTCAGTTTCTTGGCAGTGTTACTGAGGGAAACTTTCTGCTTTTTATTACCATCTTCACTTGCTCTTGAACAGCTCCTATATTTTCCTGTGTCAAAGTGGTGCATCCAGTTAGATCATATACTGAGGCCTCTTTCTTATCTGAGAGATGCTTGTTTCTAGAACAAAAATGATTCCTCTTGCTTAGGAACCTTCCTGTTCCGATTGTTTCCCAGACATTCTCTGAATCAAACTCCTGGGCTTCTTTTCCAAATTTGAATTCTATTAGACATTGATAAACTTAAGCAGTTTCTACCCATGGAAAAAGATAGGCTATCCTCTTAAATCCTTTGCATAACAAATCGTACAAGTAAAATTCTGCCTGTTCAATGAGGACTTTCCTAACTATTCCAACATAGGTAAATTGTCCACATTATATATTTAAAATGTGAGATAGGCTGTCTGCGTTCTGATTTTCTTTTGAATCAGATTATTAGCTTAAAATATTTTCCCTTATTCTTTTTAAAAACTTTTAGAGTTAAAGTCATAGCAAGGCTGAATTAAAACAAACAAAAAATTTATCTCAGTAATTTTCTTTGAAGTAAAAAAGAGCCAGTAGGATTTTTTTTCTTCTTTTATGAAATTTAAGAAGTGATAATTATATATAGTTTTCTGTAATTTAAATGTGTATGTCATTCTCATGGGCTTTTAATATCTATCTGGAACAAAAGCAGCTGTTGCTTACCTTACTCATATCAAAAGACTAAAATAGCAATAATGGGAGGTGTTTAGGGAAATAGAGTTGATTTACTTAATTTGGATTTTAAAAAAAATGAGGACTTTTTAAAGACTGCAATTTCGCTAAAGCCCTTTTAATTAGTTAGTTAATTAATTAATTTTTACCCAATAATAGAAATTAATTAGAAATCCAAAGAAGGAATAATAGATCTTGTTATTAAATATTTGTAGAGAAAAAATTGTGCATATTTTTCCCTTGAGTAAAGTATAAGTAGATAGATACTTACTTTACTCTAGTGGTGCTGTCAAGAATAAAAATATAAGAGCTGTCTTTCTGTTTTGGAGAATCAATGAGTTGAGTCAGAGTTAATTCATAAGGTAATTCAATTTAAGGTTTTTATTTTTGTAATTTTTTATTTAAAAAGAGGAAGTTGTGTTTTTTGTTTTTTTTTGTTGTTAAAGAATCTTCTGAGGGAGGATCACCTTTTAAAATAAATAACAAGAAATACAAATTCTACTTAATAAAATATTTTTTAGAAGATTTAATTCTACATAATGAAAATGAGAGAAAGGAAGAGAATAGGAATCAAGGATAAGACCTTGGTATTTAGGAAAGCTCTGAAAGTCAAAGGTTAATTTATATATTAAACTAATGTTCTAATGAGAAAAAAAAATTCAGCCCTTTAATTCAAATATATAGGTAAATAGTGATCAGATTCATTTAAAATACTTAAAATTCTTATCACATGAGATCTTTGTATCTTTTCATTTTAAGTGGAGAAAAAAATGCTCTTTATTTTATTTTATTTTTTTAGTTTATTGTTTTATTTTGACAGAGAGCATGGGCACAAGTTGGGGAGGGGCAGAAAGAGGAGGGAGATTATTCCAGGTAGGCTCCTCACCGGCAGTGTGGAGCCCAGGTGGGGCCCAGGAATTGTGAAATCAGACCTGAGCTGAAACCAAGAGCTGGACATTCAACCGACTGAGACACCCAGGTACCCCAAAAATGCCCTTTAATTAACCTGGTCCAGAATATTAAAAGATAAGTAAAAAGTACATTTTTATCATTTTGAAAGATTGGAGGAGATACTGTTAGATTTCTCAGTTAATATTTTCATTTTCAATGAGAAATAATATATATATATATTATTTACTATATGTATGTATATACATACATATACATATATTCTTGAGAGAGAGAGAGTGAGTGTGTGCACATGCCTAAGCAGGGGAGGGGCAGAGGGAGAGGGAGAATCCCAAGCAGGTTCCACACCCAGCATGGAGCCTGACATGAGGTTCAATCTCAGGACCGTGAGATCATGACCTGAACTGAAAATCAAGAGTTGGATGCTTAACTGACTGAGCCACCCATGCACCCCTACAATGTATTTTATAATATCTTGTATATTCAGTGATGTCATTAAAAAGATCTGATCATCAGTGCGTATCTGTATGAAATATTTAAATTTTAAAGCTGTTGAGATATTTTGTTTTGTATTATGAATTAAAATATTTAGTGTTTAAGGCCTTTGTTACCACTTTACCTAGATTTGAAATTATGGTAGCCTTGTGGCCAAATTTATTTATTTGGCTTATTGAAAATATAAGCAAGACTATGCAAACTAATGTACCATGTTTATATTTGACATTTAGTTTATAGAGTTTAATTTACCATACCTATGCCCTGTGCTCAGGAAAAAAAAAAAAAAAAAATAGAAAAGATTTTGTCTTTGGAGCATCTAACAATTTTCAGAATGAAAAAGACAATCTGTAACTTCCTGCCTGCCAGTCATTTCCAATAATTTTAGAAAACTCCTCTCCCCTTCTAATTTTAAACCTGTTTTTCTCATGGATTTTCCTGATATTACTTGAATAAGATCAGTACAAACGATACCACATTTTATCAAACTTATTTGATGATGTATTAAGAATGTATCTAAAATTTAAGAATTTCTTCTCAGGTTATAAGTCAAGTGATTTATCAAGAAAAATCTTGTTTTTTGTTATATCAACACACTATGCAAAAACAAGTAGAGATATCACAACATTTATACTCATGATCAGTTGAATTGTGAAGGTTTTATATAATAGCATCCTTCCTATTAAGTCAATGAGCACCATCTTTAAACATTAATGTCTTTAAAAAAATACATGTGTTTTTAAACAGCTCTGAAATGGATATGCATCTCATGAACAACTAAGAGAGTTTCATGCCATGATCTAATTATCTGGCAGTATTTTTCTGTCTTCCTAATGATACATAAAATAATTGTGATCATTGTGAGTATTAAGATAATGGCCATCTTATTGATGAATTGTGATTCTGGTAGATACGTAGTGTTTCTGGACAGAGAAAATACTAGTAAATTATATTTTTTCAATAGTCCACTCATCTTTTATACTTTACAGTACATGTTTTGGAGTGCCTGCCTCACTCAGTCAGTAGAGCATGTGACTCTTGATCTCAAGGTTGTGAGTTCAAGCCCCACATTGGGTGTAGAGCTTACTTAAAAAAACAAACAAAAACGGGGCGCCTGGGTGGCGCAGTCGGTTAAGCGTCCGACTTCAGCCAGGTCACGATCTCGCGGTCCGGGAGTTTGAGCCCCGCGTCAGGCTCTGGGCTGATGGCTCAGAGCCTGGAGCCTGTTTCCGATTCTGTGTCTCCCTCTCTCTCTGCCCCTCCCCCGTTCATGCTCTGTCTCTCTCTGTCCCAAAAATAAATAAATGTTGAAAAAAAAAAATTTAAAAAAAATAAAAAAAAAAAAAAAAAAAAAAAAAAAAACACCAGGCAAACAAAAAACCAAACATGATTTTTTCCTCATGTGCAATGTGGTAAATTATTTTGAATGATGGGATATACATATTTTCATTACTAGGTTCAAATTTTGTGTAAATTGTTTAATAACATTAAGCTATTCAGAAGAACACTTAGAGCCTTATTTGTATATGTTCATTGTATATACTTTTTCAAAATGATAGTATAGAGGCCACAGAAATGTTTTCATAAAATTTAACTAATAAAAACAGTTTTATGTTAAATGGTGAACCCAATAACAAATAATTGTCATAATTTCTAGTTTTTAAGTTTTTTGAGAAATGATTGTAGTTTTGTTTTTATTGTACATATTGTTATCATTTCAGGAGAGCTGTTACTGGTTGAAGCCTCAACTTTTTTCCTCTTGAGCCTGATCAATCTTTTCATATCCATTGTGACTTTTTACATTTTTCAAAGATGGTGACAGTATCTCCCATCCCCCATATTCTTCTGCTTGTGACCTTGCCACTCTTCCATCAAGAGGTGGAGTCCAATTTCCTTTCCCTTGAATCTGAGCTGACCTTAGTGACTTGCTTGTAATCAGTAAAATATGAGGGAAGTGATGCTATGTGACTTCTGAGGCTAGGTCAGAAGAAGTCTTGCATCTTTTGCTTTGGTATCTTGGAATGCTTGCTTTTCAGCCGTTGCTTCTCAGGATGCTCCCTCTTAAAGCTGTATCACCATTCTATAAGAAATGCAGTCCCAAGATTAGCAGTGTCTCTACCTTCCAGTCATCTGAGGAAGAGCCATTAGTGAAGAAGCCATTAATGAAGAAGTCCTTAGCTGTTTGAGTTTTCCCAGCTGAGGCACAGATATCCCAGAGTCTGTAGAGATGGCCATTTCTACTGTTCACTGTCCAAAGTTCTGAACTACATAACCCATGAGCATAATAAAAAAGTTGTTATTTTATCTGCTACTAACTTTGGGAAGGTTTGTTATACAGCAATAGATAATGAGAATAGTACTTAGTATCTGGAAGTGGGGTGCTACTGTAACAAAAAGAAAAGGACATAGTATCAGCTGGTGGGTGGACAAGAAATCATGAAACTTGAGATAAATTCATGGAGACTATAAGGGCTTGAAAGAAAGTAATGCCAATATTATTTGAAACTGGAAATAAGAATATCTTTGTTATCTAGTGGCAGAAAGTTTAGGAAAACTGTCCACCTATGGTAACATGGAAAATAGAAAGTGTACTTAGTGAACTGATGCATCTGGCAAAGGAGGGTATGATAAAGAATGTCCAAAGTGTTTTCAACTGTTTCTTTTAGCTATACCTTATGAAATGTGGATGGGGAGAGAGGAGTTAAAAAAGAAATTCTTGTTTTCAAGCAGAATTTGGAGGAAATGTAAAGGGCTCAGGAAAGTTTTTCCAGCCTGCAAAGGTTCTCAAAGGGCCTAAGAATGAAGATCAAATCCAGAGCAAAGTTTGGAAAATGTGGTCTCAAGGTAAAAATGAAACTAAAGTGTAACTATAAAACCTTTTTTAAGATCTCAGAAAAATTTGAGGCGGCCCTCATAGATTCTCTTAGACACAAAAAAAAACCTTTCAGGAATCTTAATGGCACAACTTCCAGTTTTTCTCTGGTAAACAAAAGGGCTTCCAAGAATCTTCAGGACCTTGTCCCACAGCAGCCTCACAGAGGGCCCAAGGTACAGAAGGACTTATTTCAGTGACATCTGTGGGTATAGCATTTGCCTGAATGAGTGGGCTTATAAAATATGTTTTTGAAACATAAGAAACCTATAAAGCTTTTTAAAAGAATTCTATCAGCCTGGGGTGCTTGGGTGACTCAGTTGAGTGTCCAGCTCTTGATTTCTGCTCAGGTCATGATCTCACAGTTTGTGAGTTTGAGCCCCACGTGGGTCTCCATGCTGACAGCACAGAGCCTGCTTGGGATTCATTCTCTGTCTTCTCTCTCTGCCCCTCCCTTGCTCGTGCCCCTCCCACCCCATTTAAGCAAAAAACACTGATATAAATACTTAATTTGTTGCGGTCAAGTTTGTAGAAAGACTCAATAATAGTGTAATGCCTTTTGCTTTTATATTTTAAATATGTATACCCTAAATGTTGATATTTTTTATTTTCTATTGTTTAGCATATTTAGTCAGAGTTTGAAAAGTTCTAAGGAAAGCATTTCTGAAGGAGAGAATTGCCTTTCTGTACTAGTCTAATGTCTATTCTACTATACTATTTTGTTGCTATGGTAAGAAAAATAGGCAAAATAATTTGTAAGGAATTTAGTATTTTTCCTTTTTAAATTTGTGATTACTAGATTATATCTGGTTTCTCCCTTCCTTTTTCCTGTCTCATATACTCAGCTGTTCCTTACAGTCTTTTCCTGTGATTCTGAATTATTTATAACAATGCTTAAATTGTTATAGAACATTGGTGTGGATTTTATTTTCTAACTAAGATACATGTAGGATCTTTAACTTTGTAGTTCCTTAGTATATGTTATGCATTATTTGTGATCCATGATAGAAATATCTAAAAATTATTACATGTGGTTTATCTTAGATTTCCAGCATCTAATCTATATCTTTTATTTTTAAAAAGGCAGACCATCTCAACACTTTTAAAAAAATTTGTTCCTTCTTTAATTAAAAATATATTTATTGACCTTGCCAGACACAATCCTTAGTGATGAAGATATGGAAATAAAACAGAGCCCCAGTGTTTAAAGAGCTTCTGTCTCATAGGGGACATAAGTCAAAAGATGATTGACAATAAAATGTGCTCTGGCAAAAAAAATAAACAGCATATTATGGAAACATTTGGGGGATGGGCTTAAAAACCTAGCCTGCACAGTTGACAGAAGGCTTTCAGGAGGAGCTTTGGAGGAGATTAGAACTGGCTAAGTTTCATGAGTGCAGAAAAATTGAGATCATATTCTCCTCTGTCTCCTCACTGCCTACTACAGTGCCTAGAATGTAGTGCATATTTGATGGTGATTAAAAAGCAGGGATATCTACCTGAATTTTGATAGAGCATTTTGGGATGAGTTGAGAGAATAAGTGAAAGACACAGCCTGTAGAAAAGTTTTTGTCCTTGGAAAAATCCTCTCCTGAACCAGAGGCAGCCCTATTCATTCTCTCTCCCTCTCTCTCTCTCTTTCCCTTTCTCTTTCCTTCCCCACCCTCCATGATATCTACAGGCTTTGACCATTCACTGTCTATTGTTTGTAAGCAAATTGCTATGACGTCTTGGTGACTTGTCCTAGAAGTTAGACAATAAAATTTAATATTTTCAGCATCCCTGTGAAAAGGCCCTTCTGGTCTAAAAATTATGTTCATTTGTTTTTGTTAAAAGTGTTTTTATTGAAGCATAGGGGGGAAATAGAAACTTACTCCTTTCAGTCTTGAATAAAGTAAAAATGATGTAACTGGACTCATCATAAAACCTTTAATGATATAACTGGCGAATAACATCATTAGCCTGGAATTTTTGGCCTGGGCAAAAAGAGGTTAGGCATCTTCCCCTTCTCCTAACGGTGGTCCCATTGGCAAAAGCTCACCTTCAGATGTCAGGTTATCAGGCACTCCCTTTGCCATACATTCCCAAATGGCAACCCCACTGTGGGGTCCTGGATCTTTCAGATGATTTAAGATTTACTCTCCTCAGAAGAGTAAGAGCAGCGGTGTTAATACCAGGTTACTGCTTGGTACTATACATGTTTAGAGAATAAAGACAGTCAGATTTCTTTGCATTTCTCATGAAGGAGAGGTTATAGTTTTTGTGATTAAGGATCTAAGTAGGGTTTGACCAGACTCTTTTTTTTTTTTTTTTTTTTTTTTAAATTCATTTTTGAGAGACAGAGAGAGACAGAGCATGAGTGGGGAAGGGGCAGAGAGAGAGACACACAGAGAATCTGAAGCAGGCTCCAGGCTCTGAGCTGTCAGCACAGAGCCTGACATGGGGCTTGAACTCATGAACTGCGAGATCATGACCTGAGCCGAAGTCAGATGCTCAACCAACTGAGCCACCCAGACGCCCTAAGCACCGGACTTTTGATCTCAGCTTAGGTCATGATCTCACAGTTCCTGAGATAGAGCCCCGCATCAGACTCCATGCTGACCGCATGAAACCTGCTTAGATTCTCTCTCACCCTCTCTGCCTCTCCTGTGACTCGGGTGCACATGCACATGTGCACTTACTTACTTTCTCAAAATAAATAAATATACCTTTTTTTTTTCTTTTTAAATTCTGAAACACACACACAAAAAGTCCACTCAGGTATCAGGGTGGGTTGGAGGAAACAAAACTAGAGGTAGGGATGTACAGACTGTTTTTTCACTTCCTGTGTCTGTGTAACAAAATTATACCAGGAACATAATGGTGTAGAGCTTTTGTTATGCTGCTGGATTCCTTCGTTGAGGAATTTGGATAGAGTGTAGTGGGGATGGCTGGTCTCCACTCTGTGATATTTTATACCTCTGTAATAAAAGATATCACTCCATTATCTTCTGTATGGCAAATTATTATCAGAAGTTTGTTGTAATTCCTTTTTTTTCTAGATGCCATCTATATATATATATATTTATTATGGGATTTGAATATAATACATCTATGTATGATACTTATCCTACTTGATGCTTTCTGAGCAAGTCGAATCTGTGTTTTGTTACATTTTACTAATTATGAAAAGTTGTCAGCTATTCAAATATCTTCAGATATTTTTTTCTGTAATCTTTTTTACCTCTTTTCCTTATGGGTGTGTTACACTTTTATATTGTCACATAGTACTTGAATGATCTGTTCTCTTTTTTATTCATACTTGTGTTTTTTATTTTTTTAATTGTGTTTTTTTTGTTTTGTTTTGTTTTTTTGTTTTGTTTTGTTTTGTTTTAGTTTACTCTGTGTTTCACGGTGAGTGATTTTTATTTACTTATTTTCAGGTTGACTGATGATTTCCTCACTGTGTTGAGCTTACTGATGAGTTTGTCAAAGGCAGCCTTTATCTCTGTTACCGTGTTTTTATTTCCATCTTTTGATTTGATTTGATTTGATTTTCTTTTATAGTTTCCATCTCTACTGAAATTTTCCATTTGTTCTGGCTTTTGGTCAACCTTTTTACACTGGAATATATTAACATATTAATCACAGATACTTTAAATTTCTTGCCTGATAATGCCACTAACTTTCTCATATCAATTTATTTCTTTGTTGGTTGACTATGTGCTTTTTTTTTTTTCCTTCTTTTTTCATATGGCTTGTACTTTTTGACTGAAAGCTAAATATCTTGTCTAGGACAGTGGAGACTGAGATAAATTTCATTCTGCTTAAAAATTGACATGCTCTTTTTTTCCTAGTCCTTTCATGTATGGGGAGAGCAGTTAAGTTAATATAGTCAGGGGTTTTGCTGGGGTCGGGTTTTGTTGTTGCTTTGGTATCAGTGCACTGTGGGCTTCAGATTTCTCTAGCATTATTTTGTGTTCAGAATAGAGGCTGGTTTGCTCAAGGGTTTAACCCAATATCTGGTCTATCTTCACCCCAAAATCTTTAATTTGTTTCTGAGTCTTACACAGGGTCTCTTGTTACTATCTGGAACCTCCCCTAGAAGTAGACTCTTTATTTGTTACTTGATAATTACTGACCTGGCAGTATAGGACATGGGGTGACATGCTTTGTTCTGAGTCAGCCTCAGTGTTACTGGAAGGTTGTTTCCCTGAGTGTCTTGGGTGTCACATTGTGAGCAATCCTGTCTTATCCCAGTGGTGGAGGACCACTAGTAGTAAATTCCAGATGTTTTTTTCTTCCTCTCCCTCCAGGGATGGAGGGCTTTTTTTCTGTTCTTTTCCTTCAGCTTGACTCTTCACCTGTGCCCTGAGGGCTACAGGGGTTTTTGACCTTTCATCCTTAGTTTCAGGTTTTTTGTTTTTTGAGGGGAGAGGGACTAAGTGGGACTTTGTGCTTTTTTCACAGTAGCTGCTTTTCCGGTCCTCCAGGCTTCCTATTTGAGGGAGGTCTCTCCAATCTCTTCTCCCCCCCCCCAACTTTTTTTGCCTTCTGAGGAATGTGAGAAGACTTATTGAGTAGATGAGCATTCATTCCCCTGATGTTTCTGGCTCCCAGGGATTCTCTATTCTCATGCTGGTTCACACTCAGCCTTTAGCAGTTTGTTAGAAATTTTAGCTGAGTCCTTATCAACCTGTATTCCATCTGTCATCTGCTTCAGGTAGCCAAGTGCTCACGTCCTGTTTCTCCTTGGAGGTGTCTGTCTTACTTAGATGAGCTCTCTTAGGGGCTCAAGAAAATTTGTAGATTAACTGCCTTTTTTGTTTGTGTGTGATGAGGTTGGAAACAATACTCTTTCCAGCTTTCTACATCTTATGTGGAAAGCATATGAGTAGGTCCCTCAATACATAATCACTATTTAACTGCATCACTTACAGTACTTACTGGATTACACATACGACCTGAAAGATCCACAGTTAATTACCACTTTGATTTTCCTTCTGATACATTCCTTTTAAATCTCTGGCAAGAGCCTGATAATTCCTCTTTGCAACACTTCCCTCCTCATTCCAAACATATCTCTAAGTCCTCTTCTGAGAGACACAGTTTGAAATACATTGGTGGGGAAAGGAAAATCTCATTTTTAAGAAGTAGAGAAATCCGGGCCCTAATATAAGCTCTTCTTTTATTGATTCATCTGACATCAATCACTTATCCAGATGAACCTCTTTTTTTAACTTTTAGAAAGGGATGTTAAAATGTTCACTACTCTTACAGGATTGTTTTACGACTCAAATGACTATGGTGTGTAAATGATCTCTGAGAAATGTAAAAGTCTATGCAAATTGTGATTTGTATTATTGCCTTTTCCTATATAATTTCTACTCATGAGTGCGTTTATTTTTACCAAGATTAAGTGGACCAGCTATAATCTATCTGACTTCCTGTTTTTGATTTATTTAAAGAACTTTTTATTATTGGTTAAAGGCATGGTAAGAGCTTGAATTGTTTTTTTGTTTTAACTAACTTCTAGTTTGAACCTCTCATGCTCTATTACATAGACTTCCCTGTTTTTCTTTGTGGTCAGAATTTTCTTATCTCAAATTATAACTTTTTACCGTTAAAGATCTTTTTCAACTGTTAGTTGTCCACGTAAAAGTTCATTTGCTACCATTTGATTTTTTTGAAGCTCTGAATTTTTGATATGTGATCTTATTTCTTTTTTGTTTCTAATAAGTTTGTTGTAAAGTTTCTAGGCATCTTGTCATTAGTTGTTTTTTAAAAACTTCTTTGAAAAGACTATCTCATTTATTCATAATTTTTTTTGGAAAACTTGGTGACTCCATGGCTATTTTAGGAGAAGATTGAGCTTGGTTAACAAGTATTTACCAAGTACTCATCTACTTGCACTTCAGATGTCAGTAATCGTCCTTCATAGGGACTTACCAACCAACATGTTCTGCACCACTATGGTGGCAAACACAGAGAATCACTGGACTCGGCATCTCCCTCTACCACTGCTTTCTTCTTCATAGAAAATGTTGTTCCAGGTTTCCTTCGTTTCCTTCCATTACCTTGAACCCTTTTTGCAACTCACTTTTCAGTTTATTCTATTTCAAGCAGTATTTTTCCCCTCATATGTACACACATCTTATTTAAATTTTCTTCTTTTCTAAATATGCTTTAGTTATTATACTAAAATATTTCTCTTTTGCTCATACTTTTACGAAGAACCTCAAACAACCTTAATCACAAACGAGAAGGATCAAAATGCAGTTACTACTTTACTTGTATTAAGAATGAAATATTCATACATTTAATGGAAATGAGACAAAATATAGTAATAGCCTGGGGCAGGGGGCCCCAAGAACCCCCGGAAATACAGTGAGTTACTAGAAAGATTCACAGAACTCAGCATATGGCCACACTTGCTGATATAATTATTATAGCAAAACTTATAAAGAAAAAAAAAGGGCAAGGGAAGGATGGAAGAAAAAGCAAAAGGCTCACAGGAGGAAGTCTGGAGGATTTCAAATTTAAGCTTCCAAGAGCCCTTTCTTAGTAGGGTCACACAAGTTGCACTGAATTACTCCAGCAACTAGTTGTGGTCACAAATGTGAAACATCTACCAGGAAGCTCATTTGAGCTCAGTGTCAAAGGTTTTTATTGGTGGGGGGGGGGGGGGGGGGGGGCTAGTCATGTAGACACCCTCTGCCTAGTATATACCAAAATTCAAACTCCTAGAAGGAAAGCAGATGTTTAGTATAAACCATATTGTTTGTGCAAGCAGTTTAGACATAGTGAGCCACCATTTTGTGAATGGTGTGAACCCTCCTGAAATCAAAATTCCCAGCAACCAGCCAAAGGCTGTCCTTACACCCAGGCCTTTCTAAGGATGTCAACCTAAAGCCTGCAATGTTAACTTTTCTCTCTCTCTCTCTCTTTTTTTTTTTTTTTTTTTTTTTTGTATACTGCAGTTAGACTTTGAAAGTCCGTCCAGAAAGCATCCAAAAGTTGTATTCAGAATCAGTACAGAACTCTGGTATGTTTCCTCATGTTCTGCTAATTGAATAAACACTAGCATTTATTATAAGCTATAAGAATCTTAGGAAATAATTTTCTATTACTTTTCACCTCAAATAGTATTTCTATTATTGTAAATTTAAAAGGCTTTTTTATTGAAAGCCTGGAAATTTTATAACATGTTTTCTTACATAAAAGAAATTCTAATTTTCAAACAACTGATTTGCAAATGAAATTTTATAATAAAACCTAGTTTTAGGATTTTCTTAATTGTAGTTTACACAGAAGGAAAAAATTTGAGTAGATTGTATTCACTGGGGAAGGCTTTAAGAAGGAAATTGAAATTGAACTGAAGCAGGGTGGGGGGAAAGGACAAAGAATATGCCAGAGAAACCCAATAGCATGACTAAGGGAAGATTGAGGATGAGTGGCTTGAAGAGGAGAGGTACTCGTGTATTACTATTCAGAAGCAAACAGAAACTCACAATTATTTTTTGCATCCATGCTCCTGAGGCACAGGATATATGTATTTTATGTTTTTGTTCATTCTAAAACTATAGGATGATCTACTTTTCTTATTTTTTTTAATGAAGCATATTATATATTTCTTTTGTTATGTTTCATAATCTTAAACTATTTAACTCACAGGGTTGTTTTGAAGATGCAGTAAGATGTGTGAAAAAGACATGTGAAAGTATTTATGGCCATCATTTAAAAAAATTTTAACTGTCTCATCCTACTGAGTTAAATTAGGCATATACTTCACATATAATTTTATTATGTATGGAATTTCTGGGCACAGCACTTTGACGTATCTCCCTCAGCTTGCTCTTACTTGTTCTCCTGCTACCTGACTGAATATTCATGCTGTTACAGAACCTAGTCTGGATCACCCAGCGGAAGAACCAAGCAGCATTCAGAGATCTTGGGAGGCGGCAAGTTTATTTCACACCAGCAGGCTCAGAGGAGATCACTCTCCAGAGGTCTGAGCCCTGAGTGTGTAAGCAGAGGGAACAATTTATAGTCCGTTACTTCTGCATTCCTCATTAGTCGTAATTTGGCATGGGCAAGTGGGGTAGGAAGAAGAACCCGGAAGGGGAGTCTGGTCAGAGACAGGAATTTCCCTATCAGTCCTGTTGGCCATCTAATAACAGATTTTTTCCCTATCAATGCCAGAAGGTCTTCTTGCTGCTAAACATTACAGTTCTTTAATTCTATAGTGTAGCATAGGTGTCTAGTATTTATATATGTGTTGGTTTTGGTTTTCAT
The DNA here is from genome assembly GCF_028749965.1 of Puma concolor. NCBI lineage: Eukaryota > Metazoa > Chordata > Mammalia > Carnivora > Felidae > Puma > Puma concolor. The sequence continues at coordinate 95,425,440 of NC_141667.1, forward strand.
GCTTCTTCATATCATATAGTTCCCTTATTTGGCCTTTGTTTCCTGTGTTTTCCTCTGGCACACTACTCAACTATTTGGAGAGCAACTTTTACAAGATCCAATCTTCGGTACTTTAGTTTCCTTGCAATATTTTTTTTGGTTAAAATAGAATTTAAAAGTGTTGTCAATTCCAGGATAGCAAAGCTATATAACAAAAGTCCTTTCTTTGTGCTAATAAGAGAAGTAAAATATTTCATGAGTGCCTAGTGCCTAGCCTAAAGCTGTCTTACACATTGTTATTATGTATGACTATTTGACTCATTATGAAAAATTGAGTATATTATCTAATTCTTTCAAATGTAAGATATATTGCAAGAATTATTAGAAATTCAGCTAAATAATCATTGCCTGATAATACAATAAAACTTTTGGTAAATATCTAGATAAATCATTAAAAATTTTAGGCCAAATATTTGAATATGTCACTGATCACTCCAAAAAAACCCACGTGGTTGTTAACAATAGCTCAGTAATTGGCTGATTTATTCTCTTCTCTCCAGATTTCTGATGTATGTAGAAATATCCTTAAAGTTCATTAAATAATACCTATTAATGAGCAGCAGAGGGGCAGACAGAGAGGTGGACACAGAATCTGAAGCAGGCTTCAGGCTCTGAGCTGTCAGCACAGAGCCAGGTGCAAGGGTCGAACTCACGGACTGCAAGATCATGACCTGAGCTGAAGTCTGATGCTTAACCGACTGAGCCACCCAGGTGCTGCCTCCCCGCCCCATTTATTCTGTTTAAAAGCCAAGAAGCTGTGACTTGGTAATAGTTTTTATAATTCTGTTCTCCTTAATCTAATAAATTCTAAAACTCATTGGGCAGTGATAGGAAACCATATTTCAGATGGAAAATGTGTGAAGTGTCTACTTTTTAGGATGAAGTAGAAACATACATGAGGATAGCACCTATTCATGTGTTTGATTAACTAGTTTTCAGAATAGTTCCTTTGTTATTTATATTTTGAAATGTTATCTATATGTTAAAACAGGATAGTAATACATCTGATCATGTGTTTACTATCAGATTTCAATAATCATTACAAAATTATCTTTACATTTATGTCACTTGCATATATTCTATAAATGACAAATATGTGTTAGAGAATTATACTGTGTAAAAGAAGTCTAATACAAAACTTGAGTACATATACATTAGGTTTAATATAAATTATTTTCAGAAGAATGCTTGCTTTTTGTGAATTTACAAGAATACTTATTGAACCAAATATTATTAAATGATTAAAATGGAAGAAGTCTCATCTTTTGTACCATAAATTGTTTAAAGTATAATTTCATTAAAATAAAGAGAACTTAATTTTGTTAATTAGCTTATTTTATTTTTAATATTTTTTAAAGTTTGTAAAGAGAAAGAAGTAGCAACTCGTCATAGAGCTAACCCCTAAACTAAGGCAAATACTTTTGTCTTGTGAAGATGGCTTTTCTTAGACAAAACAACCAGAGCTTTAACTTAATACTTAAACAAACTGTGCTTATATTTCAAGGGAAAAGCTATTTACTTTGAGATTCAGTTTAAGAGCTCTTCACAAAACTGGGAAAAAGCAAAGCCTTAGCTGAGATAGAACTTGATTGCTACTGATAAGGACATTTCTGTTTCTGATCTAGTGATCTTTACATCTAAATTTCTGAATAAAAAAAAATTAGTTAGAATTTATAGCTAGAATGAAGTTAAATTAATCAAGGTATTTGTTTTTGAAGCAATTATATAAGCTCATGTTTTAGATTGCTTTTCAGTACATATTCTTGCTTGAAAGGAGCCAATCAAATGGGAAATATTGAGGAGACAAGGCACAGAAAGATTGTGTTATAAGAATAAGATTATTCTTTTTATAGTTTTCTATAAAACATAAAGTACACTTTATTTCCTTGTACTCATATACTTAAAAATCATTGTATTATGCTCAATTTTAGGCAACCAGTAGCTATAAGTAATAGATTTCCCAAGCAGAAACATTTTCCTCTGTGTCTTCTATGGGCCAAGTCATTTTTCTGTCTACTATCTTTTAAAAGGCCAAAATTGAATTTTTCAACTTAGTAGTTACTCTTACTCTCAGTGGATTCTTTCTTCTTGGTTCTGAAGGTTCCTATTAACATGGTACAGACTCCACAAAATTGTAAGGTATAAAGTAACTGATGTTTGGGGCTGAAGGTGACTTTTCAGATCATTTAGTCAAACACACAGTCATATTACATTTAACCCAGGTGTCACTTGAAGCCTTCTACCAATCCTGTGGCCTCTGTAGTATTGCTGCATATATGCCCTCAGGGATTATATGCTCGTAGTTACTTCCAGCTTCAAATTTGGACTCAGGGGACTTTTCATCTTACTTGCACTTTATCTACTAATCATTTTCTCTGTGTTTGTTATAGACCTTGGCAATAAATGGTGTGATTGAATTGTAATCAGTTGGTACTAGGTACTAATACTAGTACATTAGGTACTAGATCATTCATGTACCTATGAGAACCAAAGTAGTGGACTGTGTATTTGACCTGTAAAATTTGTGTTTTTATTTAATTTTCACCTGGATTTCTTGGTGTTCTAGGTAGAAAAGCAGAATATTTTGTATTTGGTTTATATGTTGTCCTTCATTTTTAGATCTGAGATATTAAGTGATAATTAAATTGAAGATTACCTTTAATCATTTACGCCTTAAAAATAGGGTACTGGGATAAAAAATAGACCCAGAAGCTGATAGACCCAGAAGCTGAGCACTGTAAAATTACCATTGGATATTAATATATGGTGTCATCGTATGTCCTTGCCTTCTGTTCACAAAACATTTTTTATCCTCACACATGAAGTCTTTTTTTAAGGAGAATCCCAGTTAAAATATTTTGCATCAAAAATGCCTTGACATGGAACACACTTGTACTTAATATAATATGCTTGCCTGAAAATGTATTTAAGATATCTGGGTTGTTATCGTAGCTGTCATCATCTCTGATAAGGTATCAGTCTTTCTTATCCAGAACCAATTTATCAGGGTTACATAGTATTTCTAATACAAATCAGAAATTTGTGGCTTTTGTATTTTTAATACAAATCAGAAAAACAATAAAGTGTGGGGATATGAAAATCCCAGATTGGTACACTAGACACCGTGATGCTGTTTCCCCAACCAAAAATTAAAATTTGCAGTCTGAAATTAGAACTAATGTAGAAAACTAGTGTGTGTCTTGATTTTGCATTAGATATCTTTAGGTCAAATTGTCAACTTATTTATCCTTCCCTACATGCCTGGCTCAGTAGGTGCTCAGTAAATATTCATGAGCTTGAGTTGAATTTGGAGTTAACATGGCTGATGGTGTTTTACTGCCCACCTGAGCAAAGCCAAGAGTATGACCTAATATACTTTTCCACTGTTTAGGATATATCACACTGAATCTGTTTCTTCTCCTACCAGCACAGCTTCTTTTTCTTCTAATTGCTGTACAGTTAGATTTTTCTGAAAAAAAATTCAACACTAGTAAACCATTTCTTTAGTTCTGCTTTAGTATCTTGATTCATAGAGACTATACTTTGATGGAAATACAGGCATTTCTATTCTGTGAAAAGCCACTTAGCCCAACCTCATACCACTCCTTCCCTAAAATTCAAATTTTTGGGGCGCCTGGGTGGCGCAGTCGGTTAAGCGTCCGACTTCAGCCAGGTCACGATCTCGCGGTCCGTGAGTTCGAGCCCCGCGTCCCGTGAGTTCGAGCCCCGCGTCGGGCTCTGGGCTGATGGCTCAGAGCCTGGAGCCTGTTTCCGATTCTGTGTCTCCCTCTCTCTCTGCCCCTCCCCCATTCATGCTCTGTCTCTCTCTGTCCCAAAAATAAAATAAACGTTGAAAAAAAAATTTAAAAAAAAAATAAAATTCAAATTTTCAAAATGGAAACCAGGAAGCAGTAATTTTCGTTTGTTTTACAGAAAACTTCTTCAAGGCCTTTGAAATAGTAAGCTTTCTTAAATACATTAAATGTTATTTCTAGAACATTAACTCCTTAACTGGGCTGGAGGGTAGATAAACTGCAAACTAAATTGTTGAATTACTATCAAATTAAGATCAGAAATTAAAATAAAGCATCTCTTAAATTAAAAAAGCATACCTACTGGCAAGTTCTTATGAATACGTGGTGCAAAATATATAATTATAATTATATATTTATATATAATTTAAAATATATATAAAAATATATATATATAATTATAATTAATGTGAAAAATTGTTGCTGGCAGTTAAATGACAGGAACTGGCAAAACTATTCACCAGGTAGTATCTAGGGGCTCTTTGACAGCATCCTTTCCTTATTGTGAAAGCCTTTATCCAATTACTTAATATTGTGCATGTGTGTGTTTGTGTGCTCGCACATGCATGTGTGCGTCAGTGCGTGTGCATGCCTGCGCTGAAGGGCCAGGTGCTATTTTTGCTGTTAGTTACTTGAAACTATAGGGTTGAACGCATATATTTTGTAACCAGAATATGTCCACTCCTATCTGTACAGTAGATGAGGACAGAAACAGCTAAGGTTAAAATGAAAAACATAGTGAAGTTACTCATCTTTAGATCATCCATAATGAGGTCTGTACATATTAATGTAATGTGATCTCTTTTCCCTTTGTCAGTCCTCTTCTTGCACCTTAATACTCAGAACTGCTTCCATGCTAATTTTTCTCTTTTGCCCTCATCATTGATTTTGTTATCCTCAATAGGATGACTCTCCAGTCCCTCTCAAGCTTTAATCTTCTCTCTCCTTTTGGTCTCTTGGACATTTACACTTGTATATCAGTCTGCCACTTTCAATTCAGGGTTTTAAAAGCACAATCACCCCACCCCTAGCCAAACCTAAACAAAGAAAATGTGAAAAAACAATAAGAAACTTGTTTGTCCCTTCTAGATTTCACAGTTCTTTTTCTGATGTAATCTTTCTTCTATCCTCCCAGGATTTGAAATGAATGTTTGACTCCTCCCCCTCTCTGCCAACATCCTCCAAATGATTTTTGCCTCTTGCTACCTTCCCTGATACCAGACTAATAGTTCCAAAATTATTGCTTTAATCATGTAATTCCTGTGCTCAAAAATGTTTAATGATTTCTTAGTACTTTCAGGAAGAAATCCACATTTCTTTACCTGGCATCAAGTTTCATGATTATCTGCTTCTATTAGTTCCATTAGTTTCTACTCCCATCTGCTTCAGTCATGTTTGCTAGAATGTTTTCCTGTGTATATACATTAAAGCTATGCTTAAACCCAGTACTTTAAAAAATCCAGCCCTTTCTCAGTCACATGGCTTTGGAAATGTTTCCCTGTTGTTTTCTAACGGTCAAACCTGTTAAACTTAATCCATCTTTTGAGCTATCCTAGATACCATTTTCTTCATAAAGGCTTTCTTGATTCCTTCAAAGGATATACTTCTGTATAGGACTTACCTTTTATTTATGCATATATGGCAATGGCTAAGATCAAAAATAAATTTTAATTATTGGCATAATTTCTTACCACTATATAGTTATAAGTTTCTAGTACCCAGCACAATGCCTAGTGCATTTCATATAAACATTTAATATATATGGAATGATTAATTATTTCGGTGCACTTCGAGTGGAAGACAGTATAGCATAATCACCAAAAGCAGCCAGTGTCTTTGGAGTCAGAGAGATGAATAGATAGTTTGTATCCAGGTTCTACCTTTCTTATGCCATGTGAGCATGTAACATAAGCACTATGTTAATGAAACTTTCTGAGGCTCATTTCCTGACTTTTAAAATAAGTGAATTTTTATTAAAGTATAGCACACACACACACACACCACAATGTAAACATGTATAAATATTTTTAATTCATTCATCCTGTTACTTTGCTCTAATTGCTTTTTTTAAAAAAAGATTATATATTTTGGGATAGAGAGCAAATTTATTTCACTGAAGTTGATTGATTGGCCCATTTTCTATTGAGATACATCTCAATTTTCTACTGAGAGTACGATCGGAGAGGAAGGCAGTATCAGAGAAAGTAGTCATAGCTTTGGAGTCTGTCCATTGCCAAGAGGTGATGGCAAGAAATTCATCCCAGGTCACAGTGTTATTCCTTGACTGCCTCTTTGTATTTACTTCCTCCTCACCAGACTGAGTGGAGCATGCATGGGAAAAGTATAAGTTGGTCTTTTTCTAAGGTATTATGATAATAAGTAATAAGAAATTAATTTTTGCCTGAAACGTTCTAGACTCTATTCCTATAGTGTTCCCAGATATCACTACCTTTAATGACCAGAGTTCTTTTTATTTTTTGTTTTGTTTTTTAACAGCAATTTATCAACAGCTCACATAGGTGATTATTTAAATAGGTTCCATTTTCATTATTCAGTACCTTTTTTGGCATATTAAAATTTCTTCTCAATTTTTAAAAACTGAAGTGATGTCTAAAACCAGTTGCAGTGACAGGAAGGTTATCACCATTTTAATTTTGTGCTACAACAGTTCTGGATGACTCAAGAACGTATTCAAGCTTTCTTGGTAACTAGTTTGACAGAATGGATGGCTGTTCTTGAACGTGTATAAAATGAAGATTTTTTTTTCCAGAAGAAGTTGCATTTTATATGTTTCCACTTAGGTTCCTTGGATATATTTTCAACCATTCAGAAATGAATTGTGAATTCACAAACCATTGAATTTGGGTTTGTATTAAATACTTACGGTTAAAGCATTGTTCTTAACTTTGTTCATAAGTAATAAATTCCAGGTTTTAGGGTGAATGGAGGTATTTATATAAAGTTATTTAGGGGCGCCTAGGTGGCTTAGTCGGTTAAGCGTCCGACTTCAGCTCAGGTCATGATCTCACTGTTCAAGGGTTTGAGCTCCGCGTCGGGCTCTTTGTTGACAGCTCAGAACCTGGAGCCTGCTTCAGATTCTGTGTCCCTTTCCCTGCTCCTCCCCTGGTCACACTCTGTCACTCTCTCTCAAAAATAAATAAACATTAAAAAAATTTTTTTATTTAAATTTATTTATTTAAATTATTTATTCATTTATTTAAATTTGTATGTTTATATTTATATATATTTACATATAAATTATATTTATGTAAGTAAAGGAATATTAGCTTGCAAAAAAGACTACACAGAAAAACGTCATTTTTTAAAATAGAGGTATAATTGACATGTAACATTATATTAGTTTTAGTTATGCAGTGTAATGATTTGTACATAGTTATAATTTTTTTTTCCTTGTGATGAAAACTTTTAAGATCTACACTCTTAGCAACTTTCAAATAAGAAAACATCATTCTTGGGGTGTCTGCTGGTTGGCTCAGGGGCTCAGCTCAGGTCATGATCTCACACACAGTTCATGAGTTTGAGCCCTGCACCCGGCTTTCTGCTGTCAGCTCGGAGCCCACTTTGGATCCTTTGCCCACCTCTCTCTGCTGTTCCCCTCACCTCAAAAAGAAACAAACATTAAAAAAAAATAAAGACAGTATCATTCTTTTTTTGTTGTTTTATTATAACAAAGATATCATTGGCAGGTTGGAAAGAGCTTCTACCTTTGACAGTTGTAAGTAATATATTTAACTTTGAAAGGAGGTATGCTTTCTAATGTTATATTGTGGAAGAGTAATGTTAAAGTGATAGTATATTAAGAAAATACATTTAAGGATAAAATAAAATACTTTTAATATTTTTTTTTCAACGTTTATTTATTTTTGGGACAGAGAGAGACAGAGCATGAACGGGGGAGGGGCAGAGAGAGAGGGAGGCACAGAATCGGAAACAGGCTCCAGGCTCTGAGCCATCAGCCCAGAGCCCGACGTGGGGCTCGAACTCACGGACCGCGAGATCGTGACCTGGCTGAAGTCGGACGCTTAACCGACTGCGCCACCCAGCCGCCCCACTTTTAATATTTCATATAACCATTTAGGCTCTTGAATTTTAGTCTGTGTACTTAAAAAAAAAGTTAACAGAGAAAGGTAATGTGAGTAAATGAATAGGGTATCAAATTAGTATTTTCCTGATCTACAAAATAGTGAGCACTGTCTGAATAGCTACCAAAGAACAGAAATCTAAAAGAACAGTAATGAGACCTATAGTAAGTAGATGCTTACAAAAAAAATGGTCATAGACACAGATTTTTCTCTCTTTTTTTGTTTCTTATTTTTGCTATTAGTGTGTTTTATGATTTACCTTTACTTGTGTAAATTACTTTTGTACATTTGCAATTTACTTTTGTCACTTTTTGTAATCTTTCTCATTCTTAAATACTCTACTTTTCTCTTTATCTAGTTTCTTCTCTTCCTTTTTTGTACAGGTTCCCTTTCATGTTCTTTCTTTTACATTGTTTTCTGCACCTTTTTAAAAAGTTTGTTTATTTGCTTATTTTTACTAATCTCTGCACGCAATGTGGGGATCAAACTCATGATTCTGAGATCAAGAGTCCCACACTGTTCTGAGTCAGCCAGGTGCCCCACTTTTCACACCTTTTAGTACTTTTATCTTTGGCCCCTTCTTTGTTCTTATTAAATTTGCACACATTAAAAAAACAATGTAAATTCAATCATATAGCATCTCTTTATAAGTAAAATTTATTTTCTAAGTAACATACTAGGTCATTGTGGTTTTCATAATGGCACCCTGATCCTTTCCAAGCACTGAAATTCTTCAGGATATTGGAGTGGCAAGGAAGAACAATACCAAGAGTACTTCACAGGGGGGCGGCAGTGTGGGTGGGGCTCTGTGGCTCTGTATTTCAGGCAGCATCTGATTGTTATTTGGAAGTAGTCACTGATGTGGTATCCTTAACCTGTTATCTAGGCTATTCATATGTAATTGCTAAATAAAGGAAAATTTAATTTAAATGAGTAGTTATAAAATTACGACATGCTCTTATTATATTTTTGAAAAGTTTATAAGTGTACTCTTTGCCTGTCTTGCTGGGTTTAAATCCCATTTGAATCATTTACAAGCTGTCTCATTTTGGACATGTTTCTTAATTCCTCTAAAGCTTTTTCTCTATTAAATGGGGCTAATAATAATATGTATCTAATAGAGGTGTTAGGATTAAATATGGTAATTGATATGATGATGACTATGCGTATTATGAGCATGAGGTAATGTATGGTATTGTTGAATCATTATATTATACATCTGAAACTAAAATAACACTGTATGTTAATTATACTTCAGTAAATATTTTTAAAATATGATAATTCATACAACGTTTTTAACACAATCTGGTGTGTAGTAAGCATTTAATAATGTTAGCTGCTGCCTCTGCTATTGGTATTATAACTAATACCCTACTATTTTTATTGAGTTCTTGTATTGCATTTGAAAGTTACTCTCAACATGAGGCATAAAAGTTGGAAAAGGATATAATAATTTCTGTGGGGCTGCTGTTAAACTTTTTTTGGCTCAACAAGTTATGTGGAAATTGTAATTTTTATATGGGAAAATATGAATGAGTTTCACTGCAAGACAAATGACTTTGCCCTCCTAATTATGTTATACTTTTTTCTTTTCTTTTTGCAAGCCACTACATTGGATATTTTAAGTTTATTCTTCTCAATTCTTACTTTAACTCTAAACTAGTCATTGATGGCCACTCGTAGGGTGAGAGCCATGTAAAAATAAATAGCATAGCATTTATGCTATACAATATTATTTTGAGGAAATCATATTGTGTTTTTTATAAATAATCTATAACTTTTAAATAATCCTTAAATGTTGAGAAGTTTTTCACTTAAAGGCATATGAATATATCATCTGATTTGATAAATATTTATCAGTATAAAAGATTTATGGTAAAAAAGGAAGGGAGGGGCTCCTGGGTGGCTCAGTCTGTTAAGCATCTGACTCTTAATTTCAGCTCAGGTCATTATGTCACATTTCATGAGTTCAGGCCCCTCATAGGGCTTGGCACTTGTGGTGTGGAGTCTGCTTGGGATTCTCTCTCTCTCTACCCCTCCACTGCCCTTTCAAAAATAAATAAATAAAACTAAAGAAAAAAAGAGAGAAAGAAGAGAGTCTCCTTAGGCCAGTGAGTCAGTGACAATGTTAAACAATACAAGAAAAGAACTCGGATTAATTTAGCATGACAATATAACACTGGGAAACTGAACACCCTATTGATGAATGTAGCTCCAAATGAAGAATGACGTTTTGCCTTGCTCAGTAGAGGTAGGTGTTTCTCCTGCACAAATGCCAAGAGTCAGAGATAGATGAAAGATAAGAAAACTTCCAGACTGAATTAAAAGTAGAAAAAATTTCATACATTTCACAGTGGACTCATATAAGCGGAAAAGTTTGAGGGGAAGAGTTCTTAAAGTCAGTGTCCATCTAGACTTCTAGACGAGGGTGAAACCCACCGTGCATGGCTCAAAAGGGAGTCATATAAGGCCAGGTTAGGACATTGCCTCTTTGCCTTAAAGTTTTCCTTTTTTCAGTCTAGTGTGTAAGGTTTTGTGATTGGTTGCTAGATCACAGCTTGGAGATTTGGCAAGTAATTCTAAAGAATCGTTTTGGTTCCTCTCAGTTAATCTCGAGAATTTTTTTTAAAACCTTCTTCAGGTGTTCATTAGAAACACACAAATCCAGGTGGACTCAGCTACTTACATTTAATGTAATTTCGTTTAGAACTTTGGTTAGTATCCTGAATTAATTACCCATGGCACATCAAGTTTGTCATCAAAAGCCATACTAAAGGGTAGTAAAGAAGAAGTTCGGGATCCCTTTCCAAAGTATAGCTGTCTAGTCAATAAAATGATTGTATTCAGGAAAGTGTTTGAGAGAGGTTTATAGGTTAAGCTTCCCTGGACTGATTTTTAAGAAAACAAAGGAATCTCACATTAAAAAAACAGAGAAACAAGAAAAACCCACATTAATTAAGTTCCAAGAGGGCAAGCAAACTTATTAATTAAATGTTTAGTCACATCAAACCTGACATGTTAATCTTAAGTCACGTTTCTGATATGCCATGTGTAATTGCAATACATGTATGTTTATGTTTACATATAAGCCTGTATAATCAATGTGCAGAACGTATTTATATGTATTTTTAAAAAATTTTTAATGTTTATTTATTTTTGAGACAGAGAGAGCATGAATGGGGGAGGGTCAGAGAGAGAGGGAGACACAGAATCTGAAGCAGGCTCCAGGCTCTGAGCTGTCAGCACAGAGCCCGACGCGGGGCTCGAACTCACAGACCTTGAGATCATGACCTGACCCGAAGTTGGAAGCTCAGCTGACTGAGCCACCCAGTTGCCCCTGTATTTTTATATTAAATGTATCATAGCTTTATATTTTAAGGGAGCTTAATGGTATTTCTTAAATTTTGTGGCTTTTTAATTTATATCGCATTGTACTTTTATATTTACTTTGAAGTTGACAATGGATAGGAACATGTTTTTTAATTATAGCTTTTTGTGTGAAAACATAATCCACTTTATGATAATTTACTTTCCAGTTCTAAGTTAGGTAGGATTCATGGTCAGTGTCTGAACTTGAGAGATTTATTGCCCCCACCTGCCCCAAGAAGATAGAAGTTCATTTTTCACTCATAAAAATGTCTGGGGTAATTTGAGGGCCCCACAAATGCAGAGAACCAGCCTTCTCCTTTCTTGTTGCTGTGCCAGCGTCAACACAGTCTTTATCTAATGGCCCAGTTTTACTTGTATTCCAGTCAGCTAGAAAGAAGAAAGAAGGGATAGGAATGGGCATACCCTTTTCATTGAAAGGAATGACCTGGAAGTTGTATATACCGCCAATGTTCAGATTTCTTTGGCTAGAACTTAGTCATATGCAATATCTAGCTACAGGAGAAGCTAGCAAATGTAGTCTTTAGCTATATGAATGTGTGTTCAATTGAAAATTTCTATAATTTTATAAGAGGGGAAGGAATTTGGGGAGAAAACTAGAAATGACTATTAGAAGTATATTGAAGCCTAAAACAACTGCTTTTAACTATATGGAGAGGTCTGATAAAATTCCTCATTTCTGTGTATTGGGAAGTAGACATAGAAATGGGAAATGTCTTGCCAAGGTCAGACAGAATTCTGGTTTGTGGTAAAGCCCACCTAAATCCCAGTCAAGAACTTCTTCTAGTTGCTTAAAAGCACTGACTCTGAAGCTTAGGTTCCATTCCTAGTCCCTCTTTATCTGTGTGATCTTGTTAATTAATCTCTGTGTGCTTTATTGTCTACACTGATAAAATAGGGATATCAAAAATATTGATTTTGAGCATTTGATGAGTTAATATTTATAAGATACATAAAATAGTGCCTTACATATCCTAAGTGCTATGTGTGAGTTATATGCTATACTTGTTGATATTTTAGCAAATTAACCTTAAATATTTCACTTGAATATAAAAGTAGTCCAGAAAAAATTCATGAGAATTTTTAAGTTTTTGAGAGTAGTGCAGAATCAAAATTGTTCTTTTAGAATCTCTTTTTTAAATTTTTTACATTTTTTTAACTTTATTTTTAAGAGACAAACAGAGCACAAGTGGGGGAGGGGCAGAGAGAGAATGAGACACAGAATAGGAAGCAGGCTCCAGGCTCTGAGCTGTCTGCACAGAGCCCGGCGCGGGGCTCAAACTCCCAAACTGTGAGATTGTGACCTAAGCCGAAGTCAGATGCTTAACCGACCAAGCCACCCAGGCGTCCCTTCTTAATTTTTTTAAATGTTTATTTATTTTTAAGAGACAGAAACAGAGTGTGCGTGGGGGAGGGTCAGAGAGAGAGGGAGACACAGAATCTGAAGCAGGCTGCAGGCTCTGAGCTTTCAGTGCAGAGCCCGATGTGGGGCTTGAACTCACAAACTGAGAATTCATGACCTGAGCCGAAGTCAGGGACTCAACCAATTGAGCCACCCAGGTGCCCCTCATAATTATCCTTTAATAACAAATGGCTGAGAAAGAGAGAGAAGGAAGACAAGGAAAGAAGGGAGGAAGGGAAGAATGAAGGGAAGGAAGGAAGGAAGGAAGGAAGGAAGGAAGGAAGGAAGGAAGGAAGGAAGGAAGGAAGGAAGGGAGGGAGGGAGGGAGGGAGGAAAGGAAAAGGAAAAGGAAAAGGAAAGGAAAGGAAAGGAAAGGAAAGGAAAAAAGAAAGAAAGGAAAAAAGAAAGAAAGGAAAAAAGAAAGAAAGAAAGAAAGGAAAGAAAGAAGAAAGGGAAACAAAGACCATGCAACTTGGCATTGGGGAGTTTGAATGCTAATATGAACTAAACTCTCCACTAATTAGTGATGTAACCAGAATCTGGGCATACTGTGATCTCTTTGGAGAGTTTTTAAAGAGAAAACTTCTGTTCCCTCTTTTTTTCTTTTTTCTTTTTTTTCTTTTTTCTTTTTTGAAGAAAAATCTCAGTGTCTTCGTTTTATTTCCATATGGAAAACTGAACTGAAGCATCTCTAGCATCTCAGGTCTGATGTTAAGGTATGTGGTATGTGCATTGAATTGACAAGAATGCAAAGAAGTAGAATTCTTGCACAAATTCTCCTTTTACCAGTGCTTTATCTCCTATCAGCTTTTATATTTTGCCTTAAACTCTACTTTCTCTGGTATTACACCAGTTTTTTTTTTTTTTTTTGGTTAGCATCTACTTAATATATCTTTTTTCTTTTTACTTTCAAATTTTCTGTATCCTTATATTTAAGACTTGTTTCTTACTATTGACATTTACAGTTGACCCTTGAGTAACCCTCCCCCGCATAGTTGAAAATCTGCATGTAACTTTTGATCCCCCCAAAATTTGACTACTAATAGTTAGGACTAATAGTCTGCTGTTTACCAGAAGCCTTATAATAACATAAATAGTAAATTAACACAGATTTTGTATATGTATTATTTACTGTATTCTTATAATAAAGCTTAGAGAAAAATATTAAAAATCATATGCAAGAAGAAATACATTTACAGTACTGTACTGTAAAAATCTGCATGTAAGTGGATCCATGCAGTTCAAACTTGTGTTATTCAAGGGTCAACTGTAGTTGGATCATTAAAAGATCTACTTTTATAATTTTTTATTTTAATCAGAGTATTTATTCATATTTAATGTAATATTTGAGTTTAAATCTACCATGTTACTATTTTCTTTTCATTCTGGCCATTTTGTTACTTGTTCTTTTTTTGCTTGTTTTATTTCAGTTTGATTAGTTTTTCTTATGGCATTTCTTCTCCTATTTCCTATCATTAGCTTGTTATATTTAAGTCTTTACCTTTTTCTTTTCATGGTTACCCAAAAGTCTACACTATCTATCTTGGATTTATTAAAGTATGATATTAAGTAGTATTATTACAACTTCCTGGGCTGTGAAAGAATCTTCCACTTTACTACATTTAACAATCCCTTCCCCCAATTCAAATGTTGTTGTGTATTTTAATTTTATACATATTTTAAACTCCAGTAGGCATCACTATTATCACTGTTTTTATAGAAGACATTCTGTGGATATACTGGTGATATATTCTTTTAGTTTTTGTTTGCTTGAGAAATGTCTGTTTTGGGACACCTGACTGGCTCAGTTGATTAAATGTCTGACTTCGGCTCAGGTCATGATTTTGCAGTTCATGATTTTGAGTGCCACCTTGGGCTCTATGCTGACAGTTTGGAGTCTGGAGCTTACTTCAGATTCTGTGTCTCCCTTTCTCTCTGTCCCTCCCTTGCTTGCTTTCAGTCTCTCGTTCTCTCAAAAATACATGAAACATGAAAAAATATCTATTTCACCTTTTCTTATGAAGAGTGTTTTTGCTGGGTATGGATTTCTAGGTTGACAGTTTTCTTTCAGTGTGTTATAGATATCATTGGAGTATATGCTGGCTTTCATTGTTCATCTTTAGATTTCTGCAGTCAGTATACTTGCACCTTGTTTTATTTCTGGCTGCTTTTAAAAGTGTTTTGCTTTTGTTTTCATCGTTTTTTATTGGTTTAATTGTTTTTATCAGTTTTTACTATTAGCTATTGTTTATTATTAGCTGTTGTTTTCTTTGTATTTCCCCTGTTTGAAGTTTGTAGTGCTTTTTAAATCTGGGGCTTAATGTCTTTAATCACTTTTGGAACTTTTTCACCAATTGCATCCCCATATACTGCTTCTACCTCTATTTTTTTAATCCTTTCATTCTGGGGCTCCACATTCCTGTATGCTAGATATTTTACCCTATACCAAATATCACTTTTACTCTTTTCTTTCTTCCATATTTTAGTTTGGATATTTTCTTCTCACCTAGTTTATGGTTCACTAATTTTTTTCAGCTGTTGCAAACTATTAAGCAAAATAGCCCATCCACTATTTTTTTTTAATTTTTTAAAATATTTATTTATTTTTGAGAGAGAGAGAAAGAGAGAGAAGATGAGCGGGGGAGGGGGAGAGAGACAAAAGACACAGAATCCAAAGCAGGCTCCAGGCTCTGTGCTGGCACCACAGAGCTCAACGCAGGGCTCCAACTCATGAGTCGTGAGATCATGACTTGAGCCAAAGTTGGACGCTCAACCAACTGAGCCACCTGGGTGCCCCTCCACTAAATTCTTTAAAAAAAAAAAGTTTACTTATTTATTTTGAGGGTAGGAGGGATAGAGAGAGAGGGAGAGGGAGAGACAGAATTTCAAGCAGGCTCCACACTGTCACTACAGAGCCTGATGCAGAGCTTGAACTCACAAACGGCAAGATCATGACCTGAGCTGAAGTCTGATGCTTACTTGACTGAGCTACCCAGGCACCTCATCCATAAATTCTTAAATTCAGTGATTGTATTTTTAGTCCTGTATTTTTTAGATGTTTTTATTCCTCCTTTTTGCTGATGTCCTCAATATTGTTGCTTAATTTATTGGTCACATTAAGCAAAATAGTTGTTTTTAATGTTTATTTATTCTGAGATACAGTGCAAGCCAGGGAGGGGCAGGGGGGTGGGTGGAAAGAGAGGGAATCCCAAGCAGCCTCTGTGGTGTCAGCACAGAGCCCAGTACTGGGCTTAAAGTCACAAACTTGAGATCATGACCTAAGCTGAAATGCAGTCAGATGCTTAACTGACTGAGCCACCTAGGCACCTGGAGCAAAATAGTTTTTAAGTTCACATCTGAAATCCCCATTTTCTGAATCCATAGTTGATCTGGTTTCTGTTTTGTTTTTCTTGGCTTCCAGATACTTGATATTATTGTCTTCTTATATACCTGGGTATTTTTTTTTATTGTGTCCTATATGCTGTATATGAAAAATAGTATAGAAAACTTGAGAATCTTCAATGATATTTCAAAGAAGATTTATTTTTCCTTCTGGCAGGCAGCAAGTTTAGGGGCACTACCAATTCCAGATCATTGTAAACCAACCAACGGAGTGAAATGATTTCATATGGCTTTATCTCCTGTGAGTGATGATCTGTATCTAGATTTATACTTCTTACTGCAGGGTATAATCCTTTGAGTTCCTAACCCATGCCAAGTTTTATATTCTCCTTGATAGGCTTTGAATGTTAATTTTTATGCCCCAGCACTATAAATTTATTAAAAACTCTGCTCTCCTTTTTGGCCTCTCAACCATGTTTTTGATGTTGACAGAAGCCTTGAGCACAAAATTGCCTTCAAGTGTCTCTCTGAGTTGACTTCCTTTCCTAATCATGATTTGTTTACTACCTCACTAGCCTCTGGTGCCTTAAAAGATTTTTTTTTAATATTCCATCCAACTTTTTAAGGCATGCTTTTGGTAGGATTGGTCTAGAGTACCTAGTTTGTTAATCTGGAAGTGCAGCTCTCCAAAGAGTATATTTTAATAATGATGATGAGTGTGATAATGATAGCTAGTACTTTACTGAGCACTTATGTGCAAGGTATGGTTTTCATGCATTATTTTATTTAACCTTTATAGTACTTAATATAAAGCAACTAATTGTTATTCCCGTTATTACATATGAGGAAACGGATTTAAAGAGCCAGTGTGCACGGTTAATATATGGCAAAATGGTTTTGAACCTAAGGCAGTTTAACTCTAGAAACCACAGTCTGAATCAGTGCTTTATATTACAAAGTACATATGCCACCTAACTAAATCCATGATAATAGTGAGTCCATGATTTATAATTTCAGGCATATTTATAATTGTGTATTATCCCTAATCCCATATGATTAGGGATTCTAGCTTTTTAAATTTTATTACCAAGTTTTTATGTAACCTTTAAGCCATTCAGTGTATATATATCTCCCTTTAGCATTAACACAGAGGTTCTCAAACTGGCTCAGTTTACAGATCCTAGTATCTTGGTTATTTCTTTATGCAGCCCTTTGGCAAAAATAAACAAAACCATAACAGTTCTGTTATATAGTTAGGTCCAAACAACTAAATAAGTGTTTATGATCTAATAATTTAATAGCCATTAAAAAATAGACATAAATTAAAAGAAAAAAGGTATTTTAATTTCTTTTTAAAATAGTCATAATTACTTACAGGATCTGAGCACCTGTTAGGCACTGTACAACTTTTCAAATCTTGGCATCAGATTGGATACCACCACCCTCATATCCTGTTTCACACTGATTTTCATACAGTCTAATGTCAGAAATGGGAACTGGCTTACGCTACTAGTTCACATAATATTTAACATACATTGAGTATTCCTGGGTTTCCCTCAAAAATGTAAGATATTCCATGGTGCAAGTTTGTGGGACGTGGCATTGACACATTTATGTTTAGAAGTTGTAAGTCTGAAAAAGCTCCTTAGCCCCCAGATTTTGGAGTCAGGGAATATGCCTTTATCTTCTAGATGAGAATCCAAGCATTGCAGGTATTAGTAAAGTATTCAGTCTAGTTTTTGGTAAAGGTAATTACATATTAAAACATTTAAGGGGTTCCTGGTTGGCTCAGCCAGTTAGGTGTCTGTCTTCAGCTTGGGTCATGATCTCACAGTTCATGAATTTGAGCCCCATGTTGGGCTCTGTGCTGACAGCTCAGAGCCTGGAGCCTGATTCAGATTCTGTCCCTCCCGCTCTCTCTGCCCGTCCCGTTTGTGCTCTGTATCTCTCTCTTTCAAAAGTAAATAAACATTAAAAAAATATTAAAACATTTATAAGAATGCTTTTGGAAACAATCTTTTGATAATCTTACTAATGGCCTACAATAGAGGTGACTTGGGTGGCTCAGTCGGTTGAGCGTCCAACTTCGGCTCAGGTCATGATCTCGTGGTTCATGGATTCGAGTCCTGCATTGGGCTCTGTGCTGACAGCTCGGAGCCTGGAGCCTGCTTCGGATTCTGTGTCACCCTCTTTCTCTCTGCTCCTCCCCGGCTCACACTCTGTCTCTCTCTCAAAAATAAATAAAGAATAAAAAAAGAATAATAATGGCCTCCAATACATTTGTTTATAATGTTTGGGAATAATAAGCAAAGGAATTTCTTAGGCTACTCAGAGCAGTCTGTTTTACATATGCGAGGTAGATGTCCATGAAGTACAAGACTGTACTTAAAAAAATTTTTTTTAATAATTAAATGATTGGGGCGCCTGGGTGGCGCAGTCGGTTAAGCGTCCGACTTCAGCCAGGTCACGATCTCGCGGTCCGTGAGTTCAAGCCCCGCGTCGGGCTCTGGGCTGATGGCTCGGAGCCTGGAGCCTGGTTCCGATTCTGTGTCTCCCTCCCTCTCTGCCCCTCCCCCGTTCATGCTCTGTCTCTCTCTGTCCCAAAAATAAATAAAAAACGTTGAAAAAATTTTTTTAAAAATAATTAAATGATTGACCTTTGAAGGCACCTTTATTTCTTGGGGAGTGGGAGGAAGAGGCTGTCATTATGGCTATTTGTCTTGTTCCTTATTCTTGGGGACACAGGCTACCAGGTCATAGAGGTGACAGGGATGATAATAGTGTATATGTTGCATTCATGTACTGAAAAGCAACTATGTGACAGTCTATGATGGTGGTATTGTCTTGTTAGGATGTTGTTTTATATTTACTAGAGATGAGGCAAATTAAAAGAGGAAAAGTGTAGAAGTCCAATTTCTACTTATGGCTGTGATCTTGGACAAGTCACTTTACTTCTATAAAATGAAGGTATTTCTACGTACCTCTTATATGAACTCTGAAGTTCCTTTTCAGCTCTAAAATACATTGAGCCTACAGTTCATCTGAAGCTTTTGCTATATTCTTTACTATAATAGGCCATTCCTTTACTGCTAGAATTTATTTGTAAATTTGTAAATCTAATGTAAATAAGCTACCTTCTTAATGACCATTTAAATCTTCCTCCTAGATTCATCCATGGTGCCATAATGTTTACTGACATGCCTTCCTGTGATGTGGTTTTTAATTGGAAAGCACATCTTATAAGAGAATTATAGTCTCCAAATGGGATAATTCCTGTGGTTTAAAAGTTGCCACAAAGGAATTCACTGGCATTAGAAACCAGAACAGATTTACTCCTCAATACTTGTCCTCGAGGCTCTAAAATGTTACTATAAACTCAAAACATGTCTATAGTTACCCAGATTTATTTTCAGGTTAATTGGTGATTCAGTATTTTCCTGAAAACCCATTAATTAATATCCTTTAGAAAGTACATATGTACTGAGCCATCAAAATGATGTGAGAAATTGAATACATTTTTCTTAAAATGTCTCAAGTGATATTATGTACAGAGATTTGTAGTTGATTTTCCCAAATTGATGTTTTTCTATTATTTTTTTTAATTGAAAAAATTTATTTTTTATTATGCAACTCCTCAGTTTTATTGGGGTGGGAGAGTTAGAAAGCACAGAAAAGTGCAAAAGTTTACTTTAAATTAGAAAAATTGTCATGACCATTTAAAAACTAAGTTCACATTTTTTTTCTGAAGGCATTTTTCATTTGTAATGTTATTAAAATTTAAGTCCCTTTTAGTTTGTTAGAGCTCTAATAGGAAAAGACAGCCAGGAAAATAGGAAATATTCTACTTGTAGGACTTCCTTACAGATACTATTATTGAATATTTTAATTTACGGGGCGCCTGAATGGCTCAGTCGGTTAAGTGTCAGACTTTGAGTCAGGTCATAGTCTCACGGTTCACAAGTTCGAGCCTGGCCTTGGGCTCTGTGCTGACAGCTCAGAACCTTAGACCTGCTTCAGATTCTGTTTTCCTCTCTGTTTCTCTGCCCCTCCCCCGCTGATGCTCTGTCTTTCTGTCTCCCTTTCACAAAAATAAAATAAAAACGTTAAAAAATTTTTAAAATATATTTTAGTTCACTTTATTTACCTTTATCTTTAAAAAAGAAACTGAGTCTTTCATCCACCTAATTGAACTTGTATTTGACTTTTTAAAAAATACGTAATTCAACATTACTTACATAAGTAAAACCAAGTTTATATTTAAGTTAAAAAATGAAAGGTACACACATCTAGAGACGTTAAGTAGACAGCAGCTTGTTAGGGAAAATATAACAGAGTTTTCAATCATTGTGAGTTAAATACAGCATAGTAGGTCAGTGTTGTAAGAAGCATTAGTTCCACGCTAATTTGTTTTTGTTTGTTTTGATTTCTTTCTGGAATGGCCTTTTAAGGAAACTAGCCCAGATGCTATTAGACAGCTCCAAAATGTATTGTTGCTCCCTGCACTTCTACCCTAAAGCCTCACTAAAGCCATCCCTCACCAAAAAAAGAAATTAAAGAAAAAAATAAAATCAACAAAGTTTGTTTAAAATCCACAAGCCAATGCCTCAAAGCTTAATTTGTGGCAGAAACCAAGTGAATGCCATTATCTATCTTTGGTATAATTGGACAACTAATAAGAAGACAAAAATGATGTTATATAAAAGCTAAGTAGAAACGGGTATGTTTGCTCTACAAAAGAAACCTAAGTCCTCTAGCTTGTTCCGTGTAGGAACTCTCCGGAGTAGCCACTGCATAGAAATATGTCTTATAATAATGAATGAAAGGAACTGAACTGATTTGCTGTGAAGAAGAGGAGAAAAACATATGATAGCTGTCTTCACAAGTCCTTTAGGATTATCGTGTATAAGAGCAATAACTGCAAAGGACAGAATTTTCAGGGTGATATAATTTGGCTTATAACATGGAACAACTTAATGGTCTGTTTATGGGCATGGATATGTCCAAATATGATAGATTTCTTTAGGGGGAATTGGTAAGGCAATGACCTAAGATTAATTCTGACTTTAAGATTCTACCTGAGACTTTCCTCCAATAGTAGTACATTGAGATGCTTTAATGATGGGCAATGTAATATTTTTGAAAGATTTTTTAATAATATTTTACTTCACATTTTCTGTGGGTTACCCTGCGGGA
This sequence comes from Puma concolor, assembly GCF_028749965.1. Lineage (NCBI taxonomy): Eukaryota > Metazoa > Chordata > Mammalia > Carnivora > Felidae > Puma > Puma concolor. The sequence goes on from NC_141667.1 coordinate 95,446,718, forward strand.
AAACTAGTGAAGTGGGTACAATTTCCAGGCTCTTCTGCTTTCTCAGCCAGGTGCCCTGTACAGGGAACAATGTACATACCTGTACATCCATACACAGCATCTCTGTTGAGTGGTCAATGTACTTAGGTCATTTCTTTGTAGACTGATTGCTGGTGTAATGTGATCTTGTTAATGTCTCTGATTGTTTGAGTAATTCACAAAAATAATTAAGTATCATTACTCAAAGGTTTGCTTTCTCTGAATGAAAAGTTACAAAATTCGCCTGACTTTAGATAACTGGAAGATTTAATTTTAAAGAACTCTGGCATTAATTCATTTTACTAAGGAACAAAAAAATATTAATTGAGCCACTATGTTTGATTATAATTATAACACCAATTATATTATTAATATTAGAAGTAGTTGCAGGGACTTCCCTCTCCATATATGTGAGTGCAGGTATGTGTACATGAAAAAAATATATATATTTAATATATATAAATAAGCCTATAACTTCATTTAGGTAAAATGAATATACAAAAAACTGAACATATGTAATATATAAAATTTAATTAATTTGGACATATGCATACACCTTTGATCACTGCAGTTAAGGTAATAAACATATACCTCACCTTCAAAAGTTTCCTTGTGTCCCTTTGTTAGTAAGAAGATTTAACATGAGATCTGCCTACTCTCAACAAATTGTTACATGCACAATACTGTATCAGTAACTATAGGGGCTATGTTATATAGCAGATCTCTAGATTTATTCGTCTTGCATGATGGCAACTTTTTTTTTTACATTATGAAATTTATTGTCAAATTGGTTTCCAGACAACACCCAGTGCTCATCCCAACAGGTGCCCTCCTCAATACCCATCACCCACCCACCCCTCCCTCCCACCCCCCATAAACCCTCAGTTTGTTCTCAGTTTTTAGGAGTCTCTTATGTTTTGTCACCGTCCCTCTCTAACCATTTTTTTTTCTTCCCCTCCCCCATGGTCTTCTGTTAACTTTCTCAGGATCCACATAGGAGTGAAAACATATGGAATCTGTCCTTCTCTGTATGACTTATTTTACTTAGCATAACACTCTCCAGTTCCATCCATGTTGCTACAAAAGGCCATATTTCATTCTTTTTCATTGCCACGTAGTATTCCATTGTGTATATAAACCACAATTTCTTTATCCATTCATCAGTTGATGGACATTTAGGTTCTTTCCATAATTTAGCTATTGTTGAGAGTGCTGCTATAAACATTGATGCACAAGTGCCCCTATGCATCAGTACTCCTGTATCCCTTGGGTAAATTCCTAGCAGTGCTACTGCTGGGTCATAGGGTAGGTCTATTTTTAATTTTTTGAGGAACCTCCACACTGTTTTCCAGAGTGGCTGCCCCAGTTTGCATTCCCACCAACAGTGCAAGAGGGTTTCCGTTTCTCCACATCCTCTCCAGCATCTATAGTCTCCTGATTTGTTCATTTTAGCCACTCTGACTGGCGTGAGGTGATATCTGAGTGTGGTTTTGATTTGTATTTCCCTGATGAGGAGCGACGTGGAGCATCTTTTCATGTGTCTGTTGGCCAACATGATGGTAACTTTATAGAACATCTCCCCATTTCCTCCTCCCTCCATCACCTGACAACCATCATTCTGTTTTGTACTTCTATAAGTTTGGCTAGTTTAGATACTTCATTACATTAAGTATCCACTTACAGTGGAGTTGTGCAGTATATGTCATTCTGTGACTGACTTATTTCGTATAATTTCCTCTGGCTCTAGCAATTTTATCACAAATAGTAGGTTTTCCTTTTTTTTTTTTTTTTTTTAAGGCTGATTGATATTTCAGTGTACATATATACCACATTTGTCTTTATCTTTACATCTGTCAGTGGACATGTGGGTTATTTCCATATCTTGGCTGTTTTGAATAATGCTGCAGTGAACCCGGGAGTACCTATTTTTTTCATATCCTGATTTCAATTCTTTTGGATGTGTACCGAGAAGTGGTATTGCTGTGTCGTATGAGTTTTAATATATTTAGAAACCACCATATTGTTTTCCATAGGAGCTGCACCCTTTTACATTCCCACTAACAGTGTAAAATGGTTTCCGTTTCTCCACAACATTGTCAGCAATGTTTTGTTTTGTTTGTTTCGTTTTGTTTTTTGATGATAGCCATCCTGACAGGTGTGAGGTGATATTTTATTAGTTTTGATTTGCATTTCCCTGATTACGAACACCTTTTCATATGTCCATTGGCCACTGACTATGTCTTTGGAGAAATGTTTATTCAAGTTCTTTACACGTTGTTTTATTCAGGGTTTTGGGCTATTGAGTTGTAGAAGTTACCTATTTTGGAATGTAACCCCTTATGATTTATGGCTTGCAAATACTTTATCCTGTTCCATAGGTTGCCTTGCCCCTCTTTTGATTATTTCTTTTGCTGAGAAGAAGCTTTTTTAGTTTGATGTGGTCCCATTTGTCTATTTTTGCTTTTATTGCCTAAAATTTTGATGTCATATCTATGAAATCATTGTCAAGAACAATGTCATGAAGCTTTTCCTTTATGTTTTCTTCTGGGAGTCTTATAGTTTGACTTCTTTTGTATATGTTTTTAATCCATTTTGAGTTGATTTTTGTGTATGGTGGTCAATAGGGACCAACTTCATTCTTGAGCATATAAATACCCAGTTTTCCCAGCATCGTTTGTTGAGGAGACAGGTATTTCCCTGTGGTGTATTCTTGGCACCCTTGTTGAAGATCAGTTGACTGTATATAGATGAGTTTATTTCTGGGTTCTCTGTTGTGTTATATTGCTCTGTATATCTGTCTTTGTGTTAGTACTATACTGTTTTAATTACTCTAGTTTTGTAATATATTTTGATATCATGATATGTGATGCCTTCAGGTTTGCTATTTTTTGGTCAAGATTGCTTTGTCTATTTGGGGTCTTTTGTGGTTCCATATGCATTTTAAGATTATCTTTTCTATTTGTGTAAGAAATCCCATTGAAAATTGATGAGAATAGCATTGAATCTGTAGAACACTGGGCTTTTGTGGACATTTTAGTAACATTAACTCTTTGGGATATCTTCCAATTTATTTGTGTCTTTAATTTCTTTCACCAATATTTGTAGTTTAAATGTACAAGTCTTTCACCTACTTGTTAAGTTTATTTCTATATCTTTTACTCTTTATGAAGTCATCATAAATTAAATTCTTAATTTCCTTTCTGAATAAGTCATTGTTAGTATACAGAAATACAATTTAATTTTGTATGTTGGTTTTGTATCCTGCAACTTTACTGACTTGTTTTATTAGTTCTAGCAGTTTTTTTTGTGGAGTCTTTAAGGTTTGCTATATATGATCATGCCATTTACAAACAGATAATTTTACTTGATCATTCCCAATGTGTTTGACTTTTATTTATTGCCTGATTGCTCTAGCTGGGGCTTCCAGTACTATGATGAATAAAAGTGGTGAGAGGGGGTATCTTTGTCTTGTTCCTGACCTTGAAGAAAAAAACTTCAATTTTTTCACCTTTGGGTATGATGTTAGCTGTGGGCTTGTCATATGTGGCATTTATTATGTTGAGGTCCATTCCTTCTTTACCTAGTTTGTTAAACTTGCTTTTATCATGAAAGAGTACTGAATTTTGTTAATTGCTTTTATGTATCTATGGAGATGATCATGTGATTTTCTTTCCTTCATGACGTTAATTTAGTATATCACACTTACTGATTTGCATATGTGAAACAATCCTTGTACCCCATGGAATAATCCACTTGATCATGGTGTATGATTTTTTTAGTGTGCTGTTAAATTTGGTTTGCTACTATTTTGTTGAGGATTTTTGCACCTATGTTTATCAGGAATATTGGCCTGTGGTTTTCTTTTTTGTGGTGTCTTTGTGTGGCATTGGTATCAGGTTAATCCTGGCTTTGTAAAATGAGTTTTGAAGTGTTCCCTCCTCTTAAATATTTTAGAAAAATATGAGATATTAGCATCAATTCTTTAAATGTTTGGTAGAATTCACCAGTGAAGCCATCTGGTCCTGGGTTTTTCTTTGTTGAGAGAGTTTTAATTACTTAGATTCAAACTCCTTACAGACCTATTAGTCTATTCAGATTTTCTATTTCTTCATGATTCAGTTTTGATAGATTGTATGTTTCCAGGAATTTCTTCTAGATTATCCAATATATTGGCATATAATTGTTCATAGTAGCCTCTTACGATCATTTTATTTCTGTGACATTGGTTATAATGTCTCATCATTCATTTCTAATTTTATTTATATGAATCTTCTCTCTTTTTTTCTTAGTCTAGGTATAAGTTTGTCTATTTTGTTTATCTTTTCAAAAAACCAAGTCTTAATTTTGCTGATTTTTTAAATTGTCTTTCTAATCACTATTTCATTTATTTCTCCTCTAACCATTATTATTTCCTACTTTTGCTGATTTTTGGTTTGGTTTGTTCTTCTTTTTTAATTACTGTAAGGGTTATGTTAAGTTGTTTGAGTTGTTTTTTTTTCTTAATGTAAGTACTTATTGCTATAGAATTCTCTGTTAGGACTGCTTGTCCCACATCCCATAAGTTTTGATATGTTTTATTTTCATTTTTGTCTCAAGATATTTATTTATTTTAGTTGTTTTTTTAACATTTGTAATCTCTTTATTCCTTCATATAAAAGAAAATTAAGCATTGACTAGAATAATAATACTCTAATATTTGACAGAGTTTCTGGCGTATGACTCAAAGGCTTCTGTAACAAATAAGGTGGCATATGGTAGTATACCATTTTTGTAGTGGGAGCATGTCAATCTCCAGAATTAAAGTATTGCAAATAGCAAAAATTTCAAATGCTAGAAAAATTTGGGTAAGGTTGTAATGAGAGAAAATCAGGAAAGGCAATTATGATTGCTTCTGATCTGTATTTTGTTCAAAGGCATATTTTATCAGCCAATGAAGTTTTAAATATTTTATTTTAAAGTAATCTCTACACCCAATATGAGGCTCAAACAGACAACCCCAAGAGCAAGTTTTGCATACTCCACTGACTGAGCCAGCCAGGTGCCCCTCAAGATATTTCTTGATTTCCCTTTGGATTCTTTGGTCGCTTAAGAATGAATTGTTGAATTTTTTATATCTGTAAATTTTCCAGTTTTCCTCCTGTTTTGATTCTAGTTTCGTACCATTGTGGATGGAAATAATACTTGCTATGATTTCATTCTTTTAAATTTCGTTAATACTTGTTTTCTAGCCAGCATATGATCTCTCCTGGAGAATATTCCATGTGCATTTGAGAAGAATGTGTATTCTGATGCTGTTGGATAGATTGTTCTGTATATGTTTATTAGGCCTATTTGATTTATAGTGTTATTCATGTCTGCTGTTTCCATATTGATTCTCTGTCTGCATGATCTATCCATTGATGAAAGTGGAGTATTCAAGTTCCTTTCTATTATTGTCTTGCTGTCTATTTCTCTTTTCACTTTTATTTATATTTGCTTTATATATTTTTGCTCCAGTATTCAGTGCATGTATATTTGCAATTGTTGTATTTTATTGATGAATCGACCCATCTGCATTATACAGTGACCTTATTTGTTCTTTTTTTTTAATTGAAGTATAATTGACACAGACTATCCTGTTAGTTTTAGTTGTACATCATAGTGATTCGATATTTTTATATATCACAAATGATCCCCACAATAAGTCTAGCTACCATCTGTCACCAGTTATTACAATATTATTGACTATATTCCCTATGCTGTACATTACTTCCTCCTTGCTTATTTATTTTGTACCTGAAGTTTCTTTGTCTTAATCTTTTTCATTTATTTTATTTATCCTCCCCAATACCTCTCCTCTCAGGTTAGTTGCCTGTACCCATGATTCTGTTTCTGTTTTGTTTAGTTTGCTTGTTTATTTTGTTTTTAGATTTCATATATAAGTGAATTCATATAGTATTTGCCTTTTTTTTTTTCTAACTTATTTCACTTAACATAATACCCTCTAGGTCCACCCCTATTGTCACAAATGGTAAGATTTCATTTTTTTTTCTTATGGCTGAGTAATATTTCAGTGTGTGTATGTGTGTGTGTGTGTGTGTGTATGTGTATATGTGTGTGTAGCACATCTTCTCTATTTATTCATTTATCAGTGGATACAGATTGCTTCCATATCTTGGCTATTATAAATAATGCTGCAATGGACATAGGGGTATACATATCTTTTTGGATTAGTGTTTTCATTTTCTTCAGATAAATACCCAAAAGTGGAATTGTTGGATTGTATAGCAGTTTGGTTTTTTTTTAATTTTTTAAGGACCTTTCATACTGTTTCCATAGTAGCTGTACCAATTTACATTCCTACCAACAGTGTATGAGAGTTCTCTTTTGTACATTCTTGCCAACACTTGTTATTTCTTGTCTTTTTTATTCTAGCCAATCTGATTGGTGTGAGATGGTAGCTTGCTGTGGTTTTGATTTGCATGTCTCTAATGATTAGTGATGTTGAGCACCTTTTCCTGTGCCCATTGGCCAACTGTATGTCTTCTTTGTAAAAAATGTCTATTCAAGTCCTCTTCCCATTTTTAATTGGCTTGTTTGTTTTTTTTAATATTAAGTTGTATAAGTTCTTTGGATATTTTGGATGCATGATTAGCAAGTATCTTTCATTCAGTAGGTTGCCTTTTCGTTTTGTAGATGGCTTCCTTCTCTGTGCAGAAGTTTTTAGTTTGATGTAATCCCATTTGTTTACTTTAGCTCCATCTTTATTTATTGTGACTTATTTTGCCTGAAAGCTTATTTTGTCTGATATAGGTATGGCCAACTCTGCTCTATTTTGGCTACACTTAGCAAAATATCTCTCACCATCTCTTTGTTTTCAGTCTGTATGTGTGGTTTGTTTTGTTTGTTTGTCTGTCTGTGTTTTTAAAGCCAAAGGAAATCCATTGTAGGTGGCAAATGGTTTGATCCTGCTTGTTTAATCTGTTATTCCACACTCTGTGTTTTTGTTTGGAAAATTTAATCCATTTACACTTAAAGTAATTATTAATAAAAATTTACTATTGCCATTTAGTTAATTGTTTTCTGGCTATTTTGCCATTCTTTTGTTCCTTTGTTCCTCTCTTGCTCTTCCTTTGTGATTTGTTGATTTTTTTGGTATAGTATGCTTTGATTCTTTTCTGTATCTTTTGTGTGTCTGCAAGAGGTTTCTTTGTGAATTTTTCAGTTCAGTTATTCCCTACTTCATTTCCAAAATTTGTTTGGTTCTTTTCTTTGGTTTCTGTTTTTGCTCATATTCTCATTTTTTTCCATGAATCGCTTTTTTTTTCTGATTTTATTGTCTGTGTTTTCTTGTAGCTCACTAAGCTTCTTTAAGATGATCATCTTTTGGTCAGGCAATTCCTAGATCTCCATTTCTTTATAGAGTTTGTTATTGGAGATATATTTTGTTCCTTTGGTAGTATTATATTTCCCTTATTCTTTGTGTTCTTTGTAAGCTTTATCTGGCATCTGCACATTTGAAGAAACAGCCACCTTTTTCAGTCTTTATGGAATGACTTTGGCTGGGAAATTCTGGGAGTTTCTCCAACCTTTATTATGAATGTGTATATTCCACTCTTCTTCCTCCCTCCTGGAGGGAATTCTCAGTATTGTACACTTTCTTTCAATCCCACAGAGTCATTATTGGTACAGAGAGCCACCTGCCCCTTCCTCCTAGAGCAGTACATGGAGATCCTGGGGTGTTAAGTGCAAGTTCCACATCTTTCTCTTCTCCCTTTTCCCTGAAGAAGCCTTAGGATTGTCTACCTCCTCTGAATTTCACAGGTCAGATCTACTCTGGATTTCTACCACCTGCTGAGACCACCTCTGGCTGCTGAAATCTCTGCTGGCTGCTGTGGTCCACACCAGTTGCTGAGGTCTGTGCTACCTGCTGTGATCCATGCCATCCCCTGGGGGCCTCAGAGTCTATTGCAAGCCAACTACCCCTCTTTGTTGTTCTTAGCTGCCCTGAGGCACTGTAACTATGCTGGGTCTTTCAGTAGTACTCTGAATGAGGCTAGATAGGAACGGTACTCTGGGGCATTGCCCGAAGGGCTGGGGATGTTGGATTCACCCCTGACTTTCTCTTTCCCAGTGGAAGAAATTGCATGTTGAAGGGATCTTTTTTGGCATTGTCCTATGCTGACATGGGCTGGGGGAAGACACAGGTAAAGTGAAACTGCTCTTTTTACCCATTTTCAGTACACTTGTTCTTGTTTGTTTGTTTGTTTTGTTTTGTTTTGTTTTTTTTTTTTTTACTCTTCTAGGATGTTGCATCTTCTTAACTGGATTCTGGGATTCTCATAAGGGTATTCCAGTCTGTATATGTTTGTTACTAAATCATTGTTTCTGTGTGGGGAAGAGGACTGGAACTTCCTATTCCTCCATCTTGCTAATGTCACTCTTATATTATTTTTTAATTGTTGTGAATGTCAGAAAACCATAAAGTTAGGTACCCCATCCATTCCTCTGTTGTGAGACGAGTAGTGTATCATTTTAGTGGAAGGACTTATTGTTAATTTATTATGTTTATGGAATGTCTTTCTTTTTTAAAAAATCAAAATTTTAAACATTTTTAAGTCATTATAGTTTTATCTTAAAGTAAGATTTGAAACTAGCTAGAATTGACAGTGACATAATTGATATCATATCTGAAGACTCAGACATGGGTTTTTCTAAACCACTTTACACTGTCATGATTATTACCATAACAAGCCTTAATTTGGTGTCACTTTGAATTTAGGCCATGATGTCAAAGTGTGCTAAAAGAAATTCTCCAGTGGCTAGAACTATTCAGTAACAGCTGTTGTTCTACCTGCGAGAGGATTTTTTAAAACTTGCCAGCAAAAGAGCAGTTTGATATGCCTTCTAAATTATTACTATACTAGTTGTTGCTTATATATGTAGAGGTTGACTTCAATTGTGGAATTTTTTTTTAGGATATTAGTTCTTTAATCCTGTGGAACAAAGTGGATTTGGTATGACGGTATCAGCAGCGGAGGCTCTCAGTATTGGAGACCAATCAGATGTTGAGAGAAAATCATCAGTCTGATTTTGTATTTTATTTTTCTGTGTAACATCATGGAGACATGAAGGATTTCTTCTGGGATATAAACGTGTCTCCTATATAAGTGATTTTTAAGAGTTTAACTAAAAGTAGTTATCTCCCCACTCCCCAGTCTTTGTTAAACTTTTGAAATAGTTATTAGAGGATGATAATCAACAGATGCTAACTTCTGATTAAGAGGCCAGTTTCAGATATTGTGCTCCATAATTGGACTGTTTGCAGAAAAAAATTCCAACTTTTTTATGTGGAAATATATTCCTAGAAGAAACTGAAGAATTTAATAAATTGTTAATACTGTATAGTAAAGTATCATTAAACATCACATATGGAAAGGAATATTGAGAGGCATATGTATACAGAAAACTGAGACAATCAGCTGCATATAGTCTTTAGGGATGATGATCCCAGGAGAGAGTTTTTCTGAAAGTGGTTAAGGTTAGAACAAGCAATGAAACATGTTTAATACACCATTTTAAGAAAAAGCAATTGCATTAAAGAACTCATAAACTGAATAAAGAACTGAAACTAGAAAACTGTTAGGTGCCAAGGCAGCTCTAGGTTCTAGCTAGCCTCTTTCTCTCTCTCATCACCCAGCCATTTCATGCAGACACTCTCATGACAAATATGTTCTCTCCTCACACACGCTCACCCCTTTCTCCTGCATGCCTACCATCATTCACATTACACTTGTCTTTTCCTTTTGCCACTGATTAGCCAGTTTTCTCTTGTTTATATCTGAGAATATTCAGTCTAACTGGCTAAACAAATTACCATCACTTTTTCTACGCAGAGCTCTTCAAGCCTGCCTACTTCACAGATCACTGATTAGCGATTGGCTACCCCTGAGACAGTAACTACTCCTTGATAATAATGGATCAATGGTGCATCACCAATTGAGGGTTGTGGCAATATAAATGAGATGGGAAACTGATGAAACTAATTCATGCAGATTTTCTAAATGAGAAGACTATTCTTTTGAGAAACAGTTACCTTATATTCTTAGATCTGGTACTTTTAGAAAAACTTTGGTTTTCAGGAAGGAGAAGAAGGAGGAAAGGAGGGAATATTCTTGGAACATTTAGAAGCTGGGTGATGATCTAGGTGCTTTTTTGTTACTTCTGTATAATCAGCTAAGGTAATTTAGTGACATTACCTAATTTAAGTGAGTAGCATAAATAAGATTTGAAGTTAGGCCTGTGTATCTGTCTGTCCCCAGAGTCCATGATTTTTTCCCCAGACACACTCTAGTGTCTTATTACTTTGACTATACATTGGTGACATATCTTGCTTTATGTTGTTACTTTAAGTAGATAATGTATTTAATATATGAGATGAGATGGTTTTGAGAATAGGGAGCATACATGTTCTATTCACTCTTTTATAAAACCTGTATATACAGTAGTTTCTCAGTTTTTAAATTTTATTTTAAATGTTATTTTACCTACTGAATGATAGAATATTGCCTTATGGCCTTATGGTAATATAATAATAATAATATGCCTTATGGTAATAAAATCTTAGTGTCCAAGACTAGTTGAAATGTGAGATGAGGTATTTAAACCTACATACATAATACTAGTTGATATTTGAGATCATGCTTTTAACTTATATTTATAATTATTAATCATAATTCATAACCTCCATTCAATGTGTAAAGTTAGTATTGAATATTTTTCATTGCCCCATTATAGAGGGTTTTTTTTCCTACTTTTTATATTAATGCATGATATAGTAAAATTCACCCTTTTTGGTGTACTACTCTGAGTTTTGATAAACACATGAAGTAACGCAATCACTCCTACAATGAGTGATTGTAGTGATCACTCCCCCAGCCCTTTGTACTTAACTACTCCCCCATCTCCAGCCACTGATAACCACGGATTCATTTTCTGTTCCTATAATTTTGCTTTTCTAGAATATTGTATAAATTGGACCATACATTATGTAGCCTTTTGAGTCTAGCTTCACTCACTTAGCATAACGTATTTGAGATTAATCCGTGGTGTTGCATCAGTTAGTAATCTGTTCTTTTTTACTGCCGAGCAGTATTACATTGTATGAGTATGCCACAATTTGTTTATCCATTCCTTACTTTGAGAGGCATTTGAGTTGTTCCAGTTTGGAGCGTTTATGAATATAAACATCCTCAAGAGTTTTCTTTTTTTTTTTAAGTTATTTTATTTTTTTGAGAGAGAGAGAGAATGGGCTAGCGAGGAGGGGAGTGGCAAGAGAGGGACAGAGAGAGTCCCATGCAGTTCCACAATGGCAGCCAGACATGAGGCTTGAACCCACAAATCATGAGATCATGACCTGAACTGAAACCAAGAGTTGGACACTTAACTGACTAAGCCACCCAGGCACCTCCTCAAACAAGTTTTCATGTAAACATAGGATTGTTGTGGTGGAGTTTCGTTTTTGTGTGTTTGTTTCATTTGAATAAATACTTAGGAGTAGGATTTTTGTTTCAAATGGTGCTGTGTTTGACTTTACAAGAGACTAGCAAACTATTTGCCCAAGTGTTTGTATCATTTTACCTTACCAAATGTATGAGAGTTCTAGTTGCTCTGAATCCTCATCAGTATTTGTTATTATCAGGTTTTTTTCTTTGTTTCTTTTAGCCATTCTAATAGATATGTAGTGATTTTTTCATTGCAGTTTTGTTTGCATTTCCCTATTGACTAATAATGGTGAGCATATTTTCATATGCTTATTTGTCATCCCTATATGTATGGCAAGGAGTCTGTTGAGATCTTTTACTCATTTTTAAATTTGGGTTGTTCATTTTCTTAAGTTTTGAGAGTTCTTTATGTAATCAGAATATAAGAATTTTATCAGAAATGTGATTTTCATATATTTTCTCCCTGCTGTGGTTTGTCTCTTCATTTTCTTAATAGTGCCCTCCAAAGAGTAGACTTAAATTTTTTAAGTGGTTTTATTTATTTTATTTTATTTTTATTATTGTTTTAAATCTGAATTTCTTACTTTTGATGAAGTCCAAATTATCAGGTTTTTCTTTTGGCGATATATGTAAGGAATGTTTTTTTCCTGTTTTCTCCTAGCAGTTTTTATAGTTCTGGGTTTTACATTTCATTCTGTGATCCATTTTGAGTTGATTTCATATGTGCCTCCAAGGTTTGGATTAAGGTTCTTATTTTTATTTTTTGTTATATTGATATCTAGTTATTCCAGCACCATTTGTTAAAAAGACTCTCCTTTCTCCACTGAATTGCATTTGCATCTTTGTCAAAATCATCATATATGTGTGGATCCTCTGTCCTTTCTCCATTACCATGTTGTCATTGCTGTGCTTTATAGTTAAGTCTTGAAATCAGGTAGGGTAGACTCCCATCTTTGCTCTCCATTTTCAAAATTGATTTGCCTATTTTAGTTCTTTTCCTTTCTATATAAATTTTACAGTCAGCTTTTGATTTCTGTAAAACAGTCCTGTTGGGATATTGGTTGGAATTGTGTTGAATTTATAGATAGTTTGAAGAGAATTGAAATAGTAACAATATTAAGTCTTCCCATTCGTGAGCACTGTATATCTTTCCATTTGTTTAAGTCTTTTTAAATTTCTTTTGTTACTGATTTATAGTTTTTGGTGTGGAAATGTTGGAGTTTGGTGGGAATAATCAAGAAAGAATTCTTGAGACATCTTTGGTGCAAAAAGGTACTTTTATTAAAGCATGGGGACAGGACCCATGGGCAGAAAGAGGTGCCCTGGGGTTGTGACTGGTGACTGATTATATACTTTGAAGTTGGGAGGGGGTTAGGGATGGTGTAAGTCTCTAAGGAATTTTGGAAGCAAGGTTCCCAGGACCTTGAGGGGGTTAGCTCAGATCATTTATTACTGTCTAATAAACCTTAGTCATGAGACCCTTCAGATGTATATCAGTGGGCCATATGCTTGGAGGATGATTGCTAACATATATCTTGGGGGAGAGAGATAAAGGAAGTTTCCAAAGGAATTTTTATATGTTAAAGGAAACGTACAGGATCCTGGAGGTTGGGATAATGTTAAGCTAAGATTGCCTTCTGCCCTTAGCAAAGTGTCAACATCAAGGCAGCTGAGTTCTCAGAGGAAGATCACTCTGCCTGTCTCAAGTACTTATCAATGGGCTGTAAGTTGTAAGAAAATTTTTTTCTTTTCCCTTTTTTCACCACATCAGTTTCCAGTGCACATATTCTTGTTAAATTTAGGGCAAAATATTTTTATAATTTTAGTAGTATTGTAAATAGTACTAATATCTAATTGTTATTAGCCATATACAGAATAGTGATTTTCTAGCTTGCTACGCAACGAAATTTTAGTTTTAGTAACTTTTTTTTGTAGTTTCTTTTTAAGTTTGTATATAAGCAATGATACCTCTTTAGGATTCCAAAAAAAGTACATTTTGTTTTGTTTTATTCATGATAACCTTAGCTTGTTCTGATATATATACCATATGGTTAGGTAATTTTTGTGGTTTGTTTTGCTTTTTTATGCTTGAAGGTTTTTAGTGTCAATAATTTGGTATCAGAAACCAATTTAATCAATTATCTCATATAAAATATCATATTCTTATATAGTTAGCATATGTGTTTGCATGAAAGGTAACATAGGGAAGTGAATGTTTCTTACAGTCTTCCTATTAATGGTTTTTGAGAGAATGTGTATCTTACTTGCTGTAGGCAACTTAGATAAAATAACAAAAATGGAAAAATACCTTCTTGCTACTTGGTACTTCTTTTTGCACTGTTTAGTCATTATTGTTCTAGAAGTATAAAAAGGTGTAAGCATTTTAATCATGTTAAAGACCACTTTCATATTTTACATGATTTTAAAAAAGAGTTGTGACATTGCTTTAGTGAGTCCTCAAGACCTTAAAAATGAATCTTTAATTTGGGTAGATTATGATGAACGAGAGATGTTTACAGTGTACAGTGGCTATCTAGATGCAATTCTGCTCCATAGTGTTTTATTGATTTCTTTCCTTCTGCATTGCTACAACGCAGGATTTCTTCTCAGTACTACTGTAAGGTCGTTGAAAACAATGTGCAATTCATTCTAACTAGTTTTTCCCTCCCTCAATCCAAAGATTTTTTTATGTTTATTTTTTTTTTTTAATTTTTTTTAAAGTTTATTTATTTTTGAGACAGAGAGAGACAGAGCATGAATGGGGGAGGGTCAGAGAGAGAGGGAGACACAGAATCTGAAGCAGGCTCCGGGCTCTGAGCTGTCAGCACAGAGCCCGACGCGAGGCTCAAACTCACGGACTGCGACCTGAGCCGAAGTCGGCCGCTTAACCGACTGAGCCACCCAGGCGCCCCATATGTTTAGTATTGAGTAGAAGAGTTTTATCTAATAACTTTGCTTGCTTATTCATTCATTCATTCATTCATTCATTCATTCATTCATTCACTTACCTGCCTATTTATTTGTGGGCATATATCCTAAGCCTATTGGTTTGGACTAAAAATTATTAAATAGAAATATTTTTTTTAGGATTGATAAATGGAAAAGCATGAACTGTCTTTTTCAGAAAATTACATTGCTATCTCTTATTCCCCAAAATAAGAGACAAGATACTTTCAAGCCACATTTTAGAGATAATACTCATTGTTTTTTAGGCTTTAAGAGACTATTAGCAAAATTTCTGCTTTTATTTATTTATTTATTTATTTATTTATTTATTTATTTATTCTGTTCTCAATCTTATTTTCCTTCTCTGGTATTGTATGATGGTCCTGTACTAAAACAGAATAGAAACATTCTTGGGGAAGGATTTTTCACAGAATTTATATTATTTGGTGTGATATTTTTCTCTAGCACTTTTGGGTGTTTATCATTCAAGTAAAAGAGAAAACTAATTTCTGAAAACATTAATTGTAGAAAAATATTTCTGGGAATAGGAAAAATTATTTTGATCAAAGAACGCTGGTGTGAAGTCTGAGGAGTGGATACTGGAGGATTTGTTTATGTTTTTGTTTCTAGAGTGTTCTGTAGCAATTGTAGTGGTGCTTAAAAGTTTTAAAATTTCTTAAACACGTTCTTCTCTTTGGAGAACCCAAAGAGAACACGTTACTCTTTGGAATACCCAATAAAAATATAACTTAATTATGGAATATAACTTCATAGTCAAGTCTGCTAAAATGTATCTTCATGAAATCTAAGAATTCTTAGACTTTCCAACGCTACTTCTCTTCAGATGGAGTGTAATGAGACTAAGGAGTAGAAAAATATGTACCATGGTAGCTTTCTGTTCACATCTAGCAAGAGTAATACTTAGGCTTCCTGCTTGACCATAACACCCACTCTGTCTACAAGTGGATTTTGAAGTTCTTCCAAAGAGCTTTTCCTTTTTTTTTTTTTTTTTTTTCGTCAGGAAAAGATTAAACTCTGACTGTGTCCCCCTCCCCCCACCCCCAAACCTTTTGGCAGTGAAGAGTTTATGGTCTCATCTTTTTCCCTATCTAAACAGGGAGCAGAGCAGTGAAATGTAAATGTTTCCTCACTATTAATCTTGGGGCATGATGTTTTATAACCCAAGAAAATTATTGATGCTCTTGCAATGTAAAAACAACCTTGAAAAAAAAAAGGAAATAAAATAAGAATCCAGTAGCAATATGACTCTTGTTTGTAACTAAACAGGAAGTGTTAATTAACCATGGCACTTGATGTTCCATTGTATTCTTTTATTTAGTATACTTTATTAAAGTTTTATTTTTCAGAGGAAACCATCTTTTTTTCAGTTGCTGATTGTGGGAATTTTACGTGTTGAAATCACAAAATAATTGAAAGAAGTTGAACATTAGTATAATCAAGATAATTTTGCTTTCTTTCAAAAGCAAATTAAAAGCTTATTTAAGAATTTCGGGTTATCTGTGGACAAATGAAACTAGACTTTGGATACCTGACACAATACTCTATCAGGATAGATTATTTTTTGTAAGTCAAGTGTTTTTACAATCTTTTATTTGAGGAAACTCAAGATTTTGATAAGTTGCTTTATGTAAAGACATAAAAATATAGATGTACAGACTTAAATATACAAAAGGTTTCATTATTACTACAGTGACATGTATTACAATGAAGGATCCATTTTAGAAATGTGGTTAAGTGAAATTTTGATAGGAAGGCAAGTTGATTATTTAAGGCAGAAATAATTAATAGTTTGCACTTCATTTCCATTGTTTCTTAGAACATTATAAATACATTTTTAAAAAACATCTTCCTAAGCATACTGAATTTCTGGGATGTTGTTCTGATCATTCTAGGCATCATTACACTGTTTCAGAGACTAGAGGTCCAGTTCTGACAAGCTACAGTAAATGTAGATAGTACTACCACTTTGTAGAATAAGTCTTTTTGCTTGACCATTATTTTCGTCTGAAGCCTTGTGTCAAAGGGATAAGACAGGAAGTAAAAGGTATCTTGAAAGAGGTAGAAAGTAAAATACAAGTTGAGGCAGACTTTTACACTCATGTATGCAGGTGGTTATGATTTCCTGAGGAATTAAAGTATATCACTCTGTTTAGAAAGTCATGTGAGTTAGAGAAAGGATAGTTCAATATAAAACCATTGATTTTTTTTTTTTAAGTTTATTTGCTTATTTTGAGAGAGAGAGTGAGCACTAGAGCAGGGGAGGAGCAGTGAAAGAAGAAGAGAGAGAATACCAAGCAGGCTCCATGCTATCAGTGCAGAGCCAATCCAGGGCTTGATATCACAAACTGTGGGATCATGACCTGAGCCAAAACCAAGAGGCGCTTAACTGACTGAACCACCCATGTGCCCCTAAACCATGGATTTCTGGTATAAATTTAGTTTACACATGTAAAATTTTGTATTTTGTCAATATACACATATGAATGTTCTTATATGTTTGACTAACATCTACTATGCCAGGATTATGCCAGGTATTAGGAACACAAAATATGCATTGCTTAAGTATGAGCTTGAAAAGCTACAGTGTAGAGAAAGAGCTACATAATGAAAGGACAATCAGATAAGTAATTTCAATGAAGTATGTAAGGGGTGTTTGTTTAAGAAAAAGTACAAGGTTCTATAAAAGTTCATATCAGAAAGAATGTAAAACCTCATAATTCATAGGCCATGGGGTAACTTACTCAGAAGAGCCTTGCTACAGTAGTAGAGAATAGACTATTTGCTACTTTACTCCCACTTAAAGTATCTTAAAAGTGAGAATGTAGCACTCTGTACTCAGACATATGAAAACTAAAAAATTCATCACTAGCAGACTTATCTAAGAGAAATATTAAAGGAGGTAGTTTAGGAAGAAAGAAAATGAAAGCAAAAGGAAGTATGGATCTACACAAAGAAATGAAGAAAATCAGAAATTGTAACAATGTGAATAAATATATGATATTTTTATTATTCAAATATCATTAAAAGATAAATGACTTTCAAGCAAATGATAACAGTACTGTCTGTGATTTATAATATATACAGATATACAATGTATGACAAAATGTATAGCACAAAGGCTGGGGGAGAAAAATGGAAGTAGACTGTTACAATCTTTTTTTATACCATACATGAAATGGTAAAGTATTCTTGAAGATGGGCTGTGAAAAGTAAAACAAGTAGACTATAAACCCTAGAGCAACCACTAAAGTAAGAAAACAGAGTTAGAGCTAATAACTCATCAAAGTAGAAAAAAAAGGAATCAGTTAAAAACTTTCACTTAATCCAGAAGAGAGCATCAAAGAGGAAAGAAGGTGCGAAGAATAGATGTGACACATCATAAAGTGACAGAATTAAACCTAATCACGTTAAGGGTCACGTTAGATATAAAAAAATCTAAACATCCCACTTTAAAGCAGAGTTTGTCAGATTGGAGGAAAAAGCAAGATCCAACTATATGCTGCCTACAAAATCCCACATTAGATATAAAGAAACAAATAGATTAAAAGTAAAAAGAATGGGGGGCACCTGGGTGGCTCAGTCGGTTAAGCGTCCAGCTCTTTTTCTCGGCTAAGGTCATGATCTGGTTCCTGAGATGGAGCCCCAGACCCACATGGGGCTCTGCGTTGACTGCACAGGTCCTGCTTGGGATCCTCTCTCTTCTTCTCTCTCTGCCCCTCTCCTCGTGCACACATGTGAACGTTTCTCTCTAGATAGATAGATAGATAAACAAACTTAAAAATTTTTTAAAGAGTGGAGAATACTATTCAAAACAAAGTTTCAGTGGCTACATTAATGTCAGAAAAGGGCTTCAGAGCCAAAAAATAACCTGGGATATAGAAATTTATTTCATGATAATTAAAGGGGTGGCCTTTATCCCCTTTTTCCTGCCACCAAAATGAGACGGCATTCCAATAAAGAAAACTAAGGACCAGTGTCTCACATGAATATAGATGCAAAAAACTTTTAACAAAAATTGAACAAACAGAATCCAACAGAAAAAAATAAAAGAAAAAAGAAAAAGATGATGTATAAACTGTGAGCAAGTGGGGTTTATCCAAGGCATTTTAAGATCAGTTTAACATTGATGGACGGTGGGAGGGAGGGGAAAGTGGGTGATGGGCATTGAGGAGGGCACCTGTTGGGATGAGCACTGGGTGTTGTGTGGAAACCAATTTGACAATAAATTAATAATAATTTAAAAAAGATCAGTTTAACACTTGAAAATTAATCAATGCAGTGTGTCATTTCAGTAAACACAGAAAAGACATTTGATAAAATCTAACATTCATTCTTTAGAACTTGTAGCAAACTGGGAATAAAAGGAACTACCTCAGTTTGATAAAATCCTACCACTAACATATTATTTCATGGTAAAATACTGAATATTTCCCCTCTACCATAAACAATAAAGCAAAAGTGTCAACTTTTACTACTTCTATTTATCATACTGGCACTTCTAGCCAGGGCACTCAGACAAGAAAAAGGGAAACGCAAACAGAAAGGAAAAGGTAAAATTGTAGATGACATGATTATGTAGAAAACCTGAAGTGGGGAGAAGGTGGAGATGTGACACGAGACTCGAGGTAAATAAGGGCCAGGCCATGAGGGCTTTTTAAATCCACATTTAGGAGTGCCAGAGTTTTATAAGGACAGTGTGTAACCATTAAGCTTTTGTTCTGCATTAATCAGCTTGTAATTAGAGGGTATATTTTGATAGCATTATAGAGCATGTGTTGAAGAGGACTTTAAGACTCTGGGCAAAGACTTTAGTTAGAAGTTTATAGAAATAATGGAGTGAAAGATAATAGTTGCCTAGTCTAAGGTAGTAACAGTACGGATAGAGAAATGTGAACAGATTTGATAACCACTTAAAAATGTTATTGACAGGACCCTTACTACATGTGGAAGATGGTGTGTGATGAGGAATCTAGGTCACCTCACATGTTTCAGGCTTGGCGAACTTGATGGATAGCAGTACTATTCACGGAGCTAGGTAACACTGGAGAGGGAATAAGGTTAGGGGTAGGATCTGAGAAGGTGAGGTAGGTTTTAGATATGTGTAACATGAGTGCTTTTTGATAGCCTAGTAATGATGTACTAGAGCCACTTTATACAGGTATCTAGAAAAGGAGGGAAATTTTGATAGGAGATAATAGATTAGAAGACACCAGGTGGAAACTCAAGCAACGGGAATGGAAGAGATTGTCTGAGGAGAGGATAATGTGAGTAGGACAGTGGGCTTGGAAGAGAACTGCCTTATAAAGGAAGAGTAATATGAAAGGAAGATTAGGAAAAATGAATCCAAAGGGCGATGAAATAACATAGGTAATGTTTCATTAGAGATCCTTTCAGTAAGGGGAGAGAGGGTAATTGTATCAAATGCTGCTAACTAGCATCTATATAGAGTTTACTATGCACCAAGCACTGTTGTAAACAGTTTTGCACTCATTATTTAAATTTTCACAGTAATCTTTTGATCTAGATATTACTATATCCCAATTTTGCAGATGAGAAAAGTGAGGGTACAGAGAGGTTAAGTGACTTGCCCAAGAAAATGCATAACTAGTAAGTGACACAATCAAGCTTTGAACTCATGCAGTTTGACTCTGTAATTTGCACTCTTGACCAGCAAGGTAAAAGGTGAGCTTAAAGGTAGATTTAACAATAAGATTGCATGATAACATTAGTCAGTTTTAGTGGTTGAATGGGGCAAAACCTGACTGAAGTGAAATGAGGATTAAATAAGAAAAGGGAAGTGTAGACAATTCTTTCATGAAACTTGGGAATGAAAAGGAAGAGTAGAAACAGTAGGGACGGTACTATTTTAAATTTAGGAAGGGCTTTCTTAAGATAGGCAAATCCTACATAAGTTTAAATAGTGATGAGAGAGCAAGTGAGTAAAGACAGAGGGATGGGGCTTGAAGAGACATGAGAGAGAGAAGGATTAAAATGAGAGGTTCTGAACCATGGTGAAAAGGCAATAAGGAATAGACTCTATACAAAAAAAAAAAAAAAAAAATTGGAGCCCTAGGAGGAGAAAAACCTCTTTTGTTGTCGCAGTGGGGAAGGAAGACAGCATGGATATGGATGCATATAAACTTACAGGTGTCCTGCTATTCCAACTCCTTCAATATCAATTTCTCTCTCTTTCATAGATTTGAAACAGGGATGAAAATTCTCTGTGTCAGCAAGTTACTACCCATTTAACTTGGACCTCTGTTGGCTAAAGGGGAGAGGGAAGAGCACCCTTCTACTTTGCTATTGAAATACAGGTTTCTAAGACACAGACTGGGGAAGTCTTTCTGGTACCGTTCCAGCATGGAGGATTTTCTACCACTTTTGAAGAATCACATTTGCATGTTACCACAGGAAATGAACATATCCTTGGGATTGTGTGCTGGGGTAAATCTGTACTAATAGAAAAAGTTGAGTATAAAGATAATCTGTAAAATACTCAGCTAGAGGTGATAGTAATCATGATGTGCAATATTTTTTATACACAATTGTCTAGAATATTGGGTCAGCAAACTACAGCCCACTGCCTGTTTTTGTAACTAAAGTTTTATTTGAAAAAAAATATTTGATTTTTAAATTTACTGGGACATAGCCACGTCGATTCTTGATGTATGTTTGTGGCTCCTTTTACACTTCAGTACTGGAATTAAATAATAGTAGCAGAGACCACATGGCCTGCAAAACCTAAAATATTTACTGTTTTGCTCATTACGGAAAAAGGTTTGCTGACCTCTCATTTAGAATTATTAAGTAGTAAAGACTTGGAAAAATTGTTTTGAGAAAGAGAAAAATTAAAATACTAAAAATGTGAAGGGAATGAGACAAGTAGAAGATATTCAGGATATATTACTCAATGAAAATATCACTTAACAAACCCATAGAAATTATACCTTCATCTCATTTTTATTTTAAAAATTTGTCTTAAAATGTTAACAGTAGTTGTTTCTGAATAGTGAGATTACACTTGATTTTTATTTTCTTGTTGGTTCTTACTGTGTTTCCTGATTTTTTTTCTACAATGCACCTGTGTTCCTGGGTTAATAATAAAACCAACTAGTAGTAGACTGGGATGAAAACAGAATTCAAAGCAAATTAGAACATAAGGAATGGAGAATTTGGCAGGGTCAGGCAAAGATGAGGCATCTTAGAAGAATGAAGAAAATCCTTCTTGCTGGTTACCAGGAAAGTTGGAGAAAGTTTTTGATGATGCCAGTGAGAACATTTTCAGGTCCTTTAGTTCCTTCGATTTAACCAGCATCTAATATGAGCCCTGTCTAGAAACATAGTTTGCCACAAAAAAACAAAAAAGAGAGTTATGGAAGTTATAACTTACCTGTACACTTTGTTTCTCATTTCCAAAGATACAGATTTTTGAAGTTTATGGAGATTTTCTTAACTTTTTGTGACGTGTAGATAGTGCTTTATAATGGACATTTATTTTTTAATCCAAAAAAATTAAATTACATTATTTAGCTATAAAGCCAATACTTTTTTTTTTAATTTTTTTTAACGTTTATTTATTTTTGAAACAGAGAGAGACAGAGCATGAATGGGGGAGGGACGGAGAGAGAGGGAGACACAGAATCGGAAGCAGGCTCCAGGCTCTGAGCCATCAGCCCAGAGCCCGACGCGGGGCTCGAACTCATGGACCGCGAGATCATGACCTGAGCTGAAGTCGGACGCTTAACCGACTGAGCCACCCAGGTGCCCCATAAAGCTAATACTTTAATATATGATAGAAGTTGCAGCTTTGTTTTGTTAGGTCCCAAATGTGCCTTAAAAAAAATGGTGAACAGCCTTTATTTGGGCAAAAATAAGTCAGAAATTGCAGAAAGTAATGTTTTCAATGAAGTAGTGTTATTAACCAGATGAATCTTGAAGTAGTTTTACTGTGGTATTCTATTCCAACATCTGTATTGTGCCACTACCCAGATGGTCGCTATAAAGTTCAATGGATCTTGACAAGCATTAAGTTGATTTCAGTGGCTTTATTATATTAGGAGTCATTGAAACAGAAGAGAAACCAGTTTTTTACCAAATCTCATCTCTCAACTTGACATGTTTTTTTAAATTTAAATTGTCACTGTGAATGATATTTATTATCTCTATAATGACCAAATCAGTTGTTAAAAATCCCAAGATTGAAGCTTAGGGTACAAATTACTTTGCCAATAAATTGCCATGTAGAAAACCCGGAAAACCAAATCAAAAAATAAGCCCAAAACCCTTGTTCTAGTTGTCCTTTAAATATTTATTAAATAGGCTGATGATTCATTGCCTATAAAATGTAATTTGTAAGAATAATTTTTATGTAACCTTGTTTAAAAGAAAAAGAATTAAATTAATAGATAATGAACCTCAGAATAAGAATATATGTGAATATATATAGCATTTTAATGTAAAATGTAAAATTTGAGCCCATGTGTCAATTAAATATGTAAATAATTATAAAAAATTAAATATATTCAGTTTATACTTATAATCAAACACATATGCAGACGTGCATATGTGTGTGTATACATATGTATGTATATGTGTGTATGTGTATAATTATATCCATCCAATACACTGACTAGTATCACAATGAATAATGGAATGATTTTGAATGAAAAATTTCAGTATTCAGTATATTTAAAAGAAATTTCCTCTTAATAGAATTTATAATGTTATGCAATTATCTTAAAGGGAAGTGGTAGAGGTCCCACTGCTTGTTATTTAACAATGCACTGAAAAAAATGCACACAATTGTTGGGAGCAAATGTCATTGGCCATAGATATGCAAGATGTCCTAATAGATCTTATCCATATCAGACATTTATTATTCAAGTTGATTTAATCATAATGTAGACTGGAAACTG
Organism: Puma concolor; assembly: GCF_028749965.1. NCBI lineage: Eukaryota > Metazoa > Chordata > Mammalia > Carnivora > Felidae > Puma > Puma concolor. Next base: position 95,470,101 of record NC_141667.1, read on the forward strand.
TTTTCCTTGCTTATGCAAGTACCCTCTGGTTTTTTGTTTTTGTTTTTTTTTTCTTAATTAATGTGTTTCTTATTTCTTCAGGAAGTTTCCAGTGGCATTTGAGGGAGGAGAAACCTATTAGCTTCTGCCCTGAGTAATGCAGTTTTATTGTTGAGATTGTGGGCTCAGCCAAAAACCAATATTGAATGGATAGAAGGAGTAAGGAAAGGAGGATGGGAGACAGGGAGGGATGAAGGGAGGAAGGAATAGGAAAAAAGGAAAAAACAAAAAAGGAAAATAAAGTTAACTATATAAACACTTAGTTCACTTGTATAAAAATAATAAGAAATTGTGAAACGTTTTGCTAAAACAGCAAGATCCTGTCATTGTCTCATCTCTACTCCCTGCTGCCCTGACGATATAATTTTATTTACACATAAATAAATGAAGCAACAAGTATATTTTTGGTGATGATATTGTTACTGAATTTCTAGGTAACTGAAACATAAAGGAGAGTTGTTCTGGTTATACTTTTTTCTGAATTTTCATATGACTAGTGGAAAATAGCTAGGCATCACATAGAGCTGTCTAAGTTTATTTCAGTAATGATGTTTATTAATGTTACGAGTAGCAAAATATCCTGCCCAAATTTGGGATTTGAAGGACAGTTCATAGGACTGAGTGGAAAAGTGTAGGGAGGAATGTATCAAAATCTGGTTGGGGAAAGAGTTTAGGCAGTTGAAAATACATATTTGATATGACTGTTTTTATATTAAAAGCTATAGAAGATAAAATTTAACAAATAATCTTGATAGGGACAAACAAAAGTCAGAGGGAAAAGGTCCTGCAGGAGATAGATTTTAGAAGGCTGACAAGCCCTACTCTGAGGTATTAAAGGGACATTTTCTAAATCATTTTTAGAGTTTTTATTTCAGTTTGTTTGTCAAAGAGCCAGTGTCTAGTCTCTTTTCATAGCTTTCAAGCTAGTCCCTTTTCTCTTTCAAGCTTTGTTTCACATGAGGTGAAGAAACAGTAAAACCAGTATTTTGGAGGGTTTCTTCCTCCTCTTTCTTCTAAATAAAGAAATAATAAACCTTTTTCTTGAAAGATTATTTTTATTTTAGAATTAATCTCTCAGCCTTTGTGGTTTATGTAAATATACAAGTTGTCATAAAGGGAACAAAACATAAAAAGTCTTTACAAAGACTAAGGTCATGAGTAAAGGAATATGTATTACATTCACATCTCATCAGGGCTCTATGTAAACTTACAGTAAATTTGCAAAGCAAGTAAACTCAATGTTATTTTTTAATCAAATCACTGAGAGTTTAAGTGACTCACCCAAGGCCACATAGAAAATGGGTGACTGGGGCTGGAGTGAGAATTAAGCCTTCTCTTCTGATTCTCAGCAGTAATGCAGTCTCATTATTATCATCATTTCTTGAACCCCTACTGTGCTAGTTTTCCTGGCAGTTTGTATCCTCCATCAGAAGCTGTGACCTATTTTTAAAGTTGCCTTTTCAAGTGAAGGACAATATTGCATGCTGTGTTTTATACATTGTTGTGAAAAATGGATGAAGTCAATTTTATAAATTCCGAATATACTTGGCATTTTTATGCTGTTTATAATTACTAAAAGTCTATCGTCATTTGAGTCATAAGTTAACTAAAAAATTAAACCCCAAACTGTATTGTGTTCTACCCCTCCTCTCAACAAGCACACCTTTACATTATTTTCTCTAAGTCTTGTTTTACTTTGTTTTGACTGTGTAAATCTCTGGTTTCTTCGTATAGTTTCTGATTATTATTATTCTTTTAAAAAAACGTTTAGTTGTTTATTTTGAGAGAGAGGAAGCATGAGAGCCAGAGCAGGGGGCGAAAGGGGTGGTGGTGGTGGTGGAGGGAGAGAAACTTAAGCAGGCTCCATACTCAGCACTCATTGTGGAGTCAAACATGGGGCTCGATCCCATGGAGCCCAACACCGGGCTCAATCCCATGACCCTGGGATCATGACCTGAACCAAAATAAAGAGTCAGACACTTAACTGACAAAGCCACCTAGATGCCCCCTTTGTTTTTTGTTTTGTTTTGCATGGAGCCCAACATGAGGCTTGAACTCATCACTGTGAGATCAAGACCTGGGCTGAAATCGAGTCGAATTTAACCAACTGAGCCAACATGGCACCCCTCTGATTATTATTAAATATGTGGCTTATCCTGCTTCTTAAATATGGATATCCTAAAAATAACTATGTGAAACCAATGGAGTCATAAGGAAGAAGGTGACAGCACTAAACATACTCTATAGACTCTTAGTAGCTTATGTATCTCTCAATACAGAATTAACACAAATATTCACACCTTCAAGGACTTACCCAGCTAATGTTATTAACTTCATGCTACAAAACAAAATAAATCTGTATCCAAGTTTTCCCTAATCCCCAATGAATATAATTGGAAAAGGAATGTGAGAGTATTCATAAATATTTCTAATATGTACTTAGTAAAATGTGAGTTGACCACTTATATCTTTTAATATTTAATTGTTTCTGTAAAGTAGCCTGCTCCAAGTTCTTAGAGATTCTCTGAATTGTGTAACTAGCACAAAAAGCATAATTACTTTAGAAATATTTTATAGGTATCAGCATTTTAAAAGAATAATCTTGCAGGTATTTTTATAAGTACATTATCTTCAAAAGGAGAATGACATGAAAATAAGCAATTCTAATTGTTTCTAAATCTGATAAAATATATAGTTTTTAATTCTAGAAAATTCTATTTGATATTGTTTTCAGTAGTGAAATATAATTATTAGATTATTTCCTTGATTGTTAATCATCACAAAATTTAAGGAAGATTCAAGTTGAGAGCTTCGCTGAAAGAAATTTATTACATTCCTTTATGTAAAAAATACTTTAAACAAATAGGTAAAAGTATATAGTAAGTGTAAGGTTTATAGGTAGGTATAAGTAGAAAATTTCCCTTAGAGGGTCATTTGTTATTCAAGCTTTCCCACTGAGAAAGAGTGATTCTAGACTTCCAGAATTTTATAGGTTAACTCTGTATCAAGCAAGCATTTGTATTTCTAAAAGTTTTTAAATTGTGACTATAATAAAACTGCAACAATGGGATTCTTTAGGTACCCATTCACTTCACTTGAAATACCATTAATTAGGAAGCCTATGCTTATGCATGTGTTAAATATCTTCTGAATACAGAATTGTCAAATTTATTGTTATGAAGCAAGTGTGTATACTTAAGAAAAATAACATCTCATTTTTCTAATTCCTAAAACCAAATGTATTTTGTAATGAAATGGGATAATACAGAAGAAGAAGAATCGTAGAGGCTAGTTAATTAGCTGTTTTAACAATAAAAAGTAGATTCTTCATTAATTACAATAATAATTAAGGTTTTTTCCCCTATCCTTATTATACCTCTCTTATAGTAAAGTATGATGCTTGTGTTTTGGGAGCTCAGAACTAGCTTGATAAATTTTTATCTATGATTCCATATAAACAAGAAGCCAATCCTGAAGTTCTATGTGGCTAAGTCAAGTAGAGATTGGTAGATCATGTTAGATTTATGTAGAGAATCAAATTTTCTTATTCAGCTCCATTAAAAACAATTAAGATTATTGTGAAGTTTTAGACCATTTGGGCAACTTGAAAATGAAGGCTAAATAATGAATCATTGTGATTTTTTCATCCCCCTCCTTTTTTCTTTTATTATTTATTCTGAGAGAGAGACAGAGTGTGTGCATATGGGGGAAGGGGCAGAAGGAGAGGGAGAGAGAGAATCCCAAGCAGGGATTCTCCATTCTCTGCAGAGCCCAACTAGGGTCTCGATCTCACCAACTGGGAGATCATGACCTGAGCAGAAATCAAGTGTTGGGACACTCAACTGACTGAGCCACCCAGGCACCCCTCCTCCCCCTCTTTTTAAAATCTTTAAATTCATTAATAAAATTATTTTGATAAAATTTTGGGATAATTTAATATGTTCTTATAATACTATTTACTGAACACCTATTAAATGTAAGGTGCCGAATAGAGTTTCATTAGATAGAGAATATAAAGCATTATTGTAGTCTTCAAGGAATTTGCTATTTATTTTTTTACAGTCTCTTCATTTTGAGAGAGGGAGTGGGGGAGGGGCAGAGAGAGAGAGGGAATGAGAAAATCCCAAGCAGGCTCCATGCTGTCAGTGTGGATCCCAATGAAGGGCTCGCTCTCATGGACTGTGAAATTAGGACCTGAGCTGACATCAAGCTCAATTATGACCTGAGCTTAACCTACTGAGACACCCATGTGCCCCACGGAATTTGCAATTTAGATAGAAAGTCAAGACCCAAATACATGGAAGTTTAAATACACACACACACACACACACACAAATGAATGTTAGGTAATATCAGAGAGAAAAATAGTATCAAAAGCATAGTTGGGCTTTCCAAATATCAGAAAAAAGATTTGGAGTATAAAATATAGGTTAAGTACTACAAGTACTGCAACATAGGCTAAAATTCATTTACACTGAAGTTTAATCAGCTCACCAGCAAGCAGGAGTACGTATATGAAAGTTTGAACTGTGAATCTGGACATCTGTCTTTAAGATGGGGAATGGGAAAGAGAGTATAACATAAAAAAAGAAGGGTATATGGTATCCCCTGGAGAGAAGATTGGTGTTTAGGAAACGAGGGCACAAAAAGAGAGGGTAGATATACCAAAACCCAACTGACCTTAAGATTATGACTTCTTATGATACTTAAATAATTATATTGCCATATTAGCAGTGAATCAATCAATATTCAGTAAAATTACTGTCATAACTCTTCAACTGAAATAATTTTTTGTATTAACCATTCATTCTCTCAAATGGATACTATCATATCCCATTGTATGTGGAGAATATTGAGGTAGGCACAGTTGTTTCTTCCAAGGTGCCTACAGTTTTAGGTTGATGAAATAAATGCATTTAAGTACACAAAACTAACAGGATGTAGGATACATGTAGGAAGGTAGTGGAAATAAGGCCTGGAAACCCAGTTCACTTTCAGAGAATGGAAGGTTTTATTATAAGGTTAAGAAATGTAGAATTAGTTTAGGTAAATGGGACTCATGGAAGATATTTGAATATATCAATGACATAATTAGAGATATTTGACAGTGTGGCTTGACACTGTAAGAACAAAATGAAGCGTTGATTGATGACACAGATAAAGGCAGCAAGGTAGATCAGATGCTATTTTCTTTCAGTGATATAGTTAAGGTATGATAATGGCTGAATTAGGCCTTAAATATTATAGATTAAAAGTAGAAAGATGATTGTGAAAAATTTGCAAATTTAGATTTTTTTTTAAGCTTTGAAGCCAGGTAGTAGCTTATGAGTTAGAAGCTTACTTTGATAATTAAAAAAAAAAAAAAAACAAAAATGTTTATTAAGCATTTAGGTTGCTCTTCTATAGATAAAAATAAATTCATATGCTAATTAAGTGCATGAAATTTCAGTTTATAAAAGTTTAAACTGCCTAATAGTATATATTTTAATGTTTATTTTAAATTTGTTAAAGTTTATTTATTTGTTGAGAAAGAGAGAGAGAGCAGAGGAGGATCAGAGAGAGGGAGGGAGAGAGAGAATCCCAAGCAGGCTCTTCACTGTCAGCACAGAGCCTGATGCAGGGTTTGAAACCACGAAGTGAGCTGAAAACAAGAGTTGGACACTCAACCAACTAAGCACCCAGGAGCCCCAATGTTTATTTTTGAGTGAGGGAGAGAGAGGGTGAGCAGGGCAGGGGCAGAGAGAGAGAGAGGGAGAGAGAGAGGATAAGAAGCATGCTCTGCACTGACAGCAGAGAGCCAACCTGGGGTTTGAACTCATGAACCATGAGATCATGACCTGAGGCAAAGCCGGATCCTCAACTGACTGAGCCACCCAGGTGCCCCAAATAGTATATATTTTAAAAACATGGGGCGCCTGGGTGGCGCAGTCGGTTAAGCGTCCGACTTCAGCCAGGTGGCGATCTCGCGGTCCGTGAGTTCGAGCCCCGCATCGGGCTCTGGGCTGATGGCTCAGAGCCTGGAGCCTGTTTCTGATTCTGTGTCTCCCTCTCTCTCTGCCCCTCGCCCGTTCATGCTCTGTCTCTCTCTGTCCCAAAAATAAATAAACGTTGAAAAAAAAAATTTAAAAACATTTCATGGACCCCCAGTAGTAAATCTAATGGAGGAAGAAACTGCAAGGACTATTTTTTACTCATTTCCCTTTAATTCATACAAATGTCATGAAGTATCATTTGGGCAAATTATTGTACATTAGATCTATAGTTAGAACATCTCCTTCAGAACTCTAAGCCTCACATAATGTTGTCTGAACATGTATTTTGTGACAGACCCCATGTACCTTTTTTGGTCAAGATTTGCCCTTTACTCTGAAAGCCCAAACTATGAGTGGTGGTTAGTGAGCTGAAATCTCCTGCCAATCGTTATCCCAAGAAATTCCAAGAGAATTTGTAAGTGGTTTTTGAGAAAATGTGTATATTCACACTCCTGAATGTATTGTGACATTTAATATTTTATGTTCATAAAATTGGCATTGTGTTAGCAGGCAAATTGCTTTTGAAAAGTCATTTTTATGAAAATAGTTGATCAATACATCTGCTGATTTTTCTCTTTGCCACGAGCCTACCCAGAAGTTAGCTACAATGGATTAGTAGTATATACTAAAATTAATGGAAAGGAGAAAAGGAAATGACACTTGTTCTAAGAAGATCAGGGCCTTTTTAACAAAGAGTAGCAGTTTTATCTTTAGACCTGTATGAAGAATTCTGTTAAGAATTTTATCCTTTAGACCTCAAAGACCTATTGTTATGAATGTAATTTAAGCATAAAAGGACTAAAGGTCTTGAAAGTAAGGTTTATGACGCTGAAAAAGTATTCATACATCTTAGGGTAGCAACATTCTTTTCCTAGTTAATGCTCTTACATGGAAAAAAAAAACATTTTTGAAATTTACCTAAATATTGACTTCTGTACCTGTATAATAACTTCACCTGTATAACATGGATTAAAGGTTTGATTGGGTTGAGGAATAGATTAATTGGTCTGAAATGGATCATTATGCAGCATAGCTTAGAGATGAAGAACACAAGCTTTGAAATCAGAACTGAATTTAAAATTGTGGTTTTGTCTGAGGGCTGATGGGGGGTGGGAGGGAGGGGAGGGTGGGTGATGGGTATTGAAGAGGGCATCTTTTGAGATGAACACTGGATGTTGTATGGAAACCAATTTAACAATAAATTTCATATATTTAAAAAATAAAAAAAAATAAAATTGTGGTTTTGCTACCAACTACTAACGTGGCCTAGATAAGGTAGACAGTGTATTTGTGCCATAACAAGTGGAAAAGATAAATAATGATATTTATGTCTACTGTAATGATTAAATGAGATCACCTAAAGTACTACGATGTCTATCACCCAGTAGAGGTGCTCGGTAAATGATAGACATTGTTTTGTTTTTAATAAGATCAGCTAGGCTTATACTTTCCCTTTAAAGTTAAAGACGTTAAAGGCAAAAGGAAGGAAAGGGAATTTCATTTGCTAGCTTGCCAAAAATGGAATGGGTATTAGATTCTGAGAACATAGATTTATGATAAATTAAAAAGAAAATATTCTCTCTGCCTTCTTGCAAATCAATTTTTCTCTTCTTGACGCTTGGATAACACCTTTTATGGTGTCATAATTAAAGATTTTGCATTAATACTGTTTTCCCTCCTAATGTGGCATGTATTGCTTTTTGCATTATACAAGGGTTATTTTAACACTTGCATAAGCTGCCCTGTTATGCTCCTCAAAGCACAAAAATGTGTCTTATTATTATATATCCCTGAGTACATTACACCTAATATGTACTCAACAAGTATCATAAATAAATTCCCTGAATCTCAGTTATTTTGTATACTTGTGTGAGACTTAGGGATACTTGGTTATTTTAGCAGCTTAACCACAATAAACAATGTAGTGTTATTTTCAGACTTCATTCACAAATCTAATTAATTATATGACTGTAATTAGTGTTATTGATACTAATTATTTCTATTACAATTCCTTAAAATATTTTTATGTTTTATACTAGTCAAGGTAGGCAAATAGTTGGAAAAATAATCTAAAATCTCAGTGCCTTAATACAAAGTAAGTTTCTTACTTATATCCATCTAGTGCGGGTAGGATTGTCAGAAGAAGGATGCCCAGGGACATCGATATTAACATCATGGCAGCGTAAGACAACCCTTTTTTTTGTCCCTCTACCCCTTCAATAACAAAAATTTGACATCTATCCACAAATAAAAGTGTCTTTGTGGCTGTTGTGGAACCTAGTGCTATATGCCAAGGGTTCTGAGAGGAGCCTCAACTACCAGTTTATTGGGTAATAGGCATATGGACTTAGGCACTGGCTGTAGAACCTTATGTGAACTGATTCTGGCTCTCTCAGCTGTGTTCTTGGAGCACCTGCAGAACAGTGACTTGGGTAGTCACCTTTGGATGAGAGAGCCTTTGTAGAAGTACAATTTTCCAGAGAAGTTACAGCACTCTTTTAGAGAAGAGGGGGGAAAAACCAAGTTTGGACAGAGTGAAGTGGGTAAGAGGAGCAGCTCGGTATTGCTGGCATCATCCCTCCCCTAAGATGGTACAGTTTAGGGCTAAACTAGAGAACCTCTGATTTCTTCTTCAGGGAAAAGGAAGAGTCCATGAGTGAATGCCTGGCTTCCCCAGCTGGGTGTGCGAAACAAACTCAGCATCCAGAGGATTAAAGAGGATTCCTTCCATGACTAGGGGAAGGAAGTAGAAATTTTATTAAAATTTTATTTTGCAATGATTTGTTCACAGCATATTGAATTTAATCAGCTTGTGTGTGTTGTCCTTGTGTCCCTTGATCATGTTAAATTCACTTATTCTAGATACTTTTTTGAAGATTTCTACAAACATGATCGTGTTGTTTGTAAATAAAGACAGCTTTATTTCTTCCTTTCAATCTCTATGACTTTAATTTCTTTTTCTTGCCTTACTGCACTGGCTAGGGCCACCAATAAACTGTCAAGTAGAAATGGTGACAGTGGACATCTTTGCTTTGTTCCTTACCATAAGGGGAAAGCAGTTAGTCTATCATCATTAAATATGACTCTTACCTATAGGTTTTCATATATAGGACTTTACTGGATTCAGGAGGTTCCTTTCTGTTAAGTTTTTTTGTTTTTGTTTTTTCTGAGAGGTTTTTTTTTTTTTTAATCATAAACAGGTCTTGAATTTTGTCAAATGCAAATGCTTTTCTATACCACTGAATTGATCATGTGTTTTTATACCTTTATTCTGTTTAATATTAATTTTTAAATATTAAACCACCTTTGGATTTATGGGAAAAATCTCACTTGGTCATGATATATTATCCTTTTCATATGTCACTGCATAAGAGATATTAGTGTGTACATTTTGGGGAGATATTGATTTGTGTTTTCTGATATTTTCTTTTTGATATTAGAATGATACTGGCATCATAAAATGAGTTACAGAGTTTTATTCAGGCCTAAAATTTTCTTGGTGGGAAGATTTTTATTAACAATTGAATTTATTTATTATGTGTAGAGGTATTTAGATTTTCCATTTCCTTTAAGGCCAGCTCTGGTCATTACTTTTTCTCTCAAAGCATTTGTTCATTTCTTCTATGTTATCAAAGTTATTGGCATACTATTATTCAGGATACTTCCTTTTCATTTCAGTAGGATAGCTTTTGCCATCACCTTATAAAGGTGATTTACATCCTCTCTCTTTTCTTGAGTCTGGTTTATCAATTTTGTTGAATTTTCAAAGAGCCTGTTTTCTGGTTATACTTTTTTTTTCTTTTTCTACATTTTGATTTCTGCGTTTTGTTGTCTCCTTGCTGTACCATTAGTCTGTTCTTCTTTTTTTTAGTTTTTTAACATGGAAAAATTTGATTGTTGATTTTAAATCTTTTCTTACATAAAATTTAGTGCTATACATTTTCCCTATAGCACTGCTTTAGCTACATCCCACAAATTTTGATATATTATTTTTTTATCTTCATTCAGTTTATACTTCCTAATTTCTCATGCAATCACTTCTTTTATTCATAAATTATTTAGAAGATTATTGTTTAATTTCCAAATATATGCATGGAGATTTTTTAAATATATTTTTAATTACTAATTTAATTTTATTTTATTCAGGTAATATATGTTGTATTTTATCTTTTAAATTTATTGAGACATTTTACAGCACAGCACATGGTCTCTTTTGGTGAATGCTTCAAAAATACACTTTGAAAAGAATGTATATTTTGCTGTTATTGTGTAGTGTTTCATAAATTCAACTAGATCTAGTTAATTTATAGACTTATTATAGTCTTTTATATCCCTATTGATTTTCTGTATACTTATTCTTTCAATTAATTGAGAAGTGTTAAAATCTCTACCTGTAATTGTGAACTTGTCTATTTGTCTTTTCAGTTCTGACAATCTTTGTTTCATGTACTTTGAAGCTCATTAGGTGCATATACATTTAGGATTGTTTTGTGTTTTTGATCCACTAACCCTTTAATTATTATAAAGCTGTCCTTCTTTATCTTTGATATTCCTTGTCCTGAAGTCTAATTCATCTGATATTTATATAGGTACTCCAGCTTTCTTATGATAATATTTACAGGTATGTCCTTTTCTATGCCTTTGAATTTAACTCATATATATCTTTGTATATAAAATATGTTTTTTGAAGTAGCATGTTCTGGATCTTGTTTTTTTTTAATTATCTGAAATCTATGCCTTTTTATTGCAGTGTTTAGACTGTTTATATTTAGTGTAATCTGTATTTTGGGGTTGTCTTATATCTTATTTTCTGTTTATCTCATTTAATCTTTGTCCCTCTTCTTTTAATTTGACCTTTTTTTCTGCTTTTTTAGTATTTAATTTTGATATGCCATTTTATCTCCACTATTCCACTATTAGCTGTACTTTTTTCTTTTTTCTTGTCTTTTTTCCTTTCTTTTCTTTTTTCCTTTTTTTTTTTGTTTCATTTCTTCTCTTTTCTTTTGATGCTATAGAGGTTACAGTATCTGCAATATACTCTTCCTTAGGAAAAAAATTCAAAGTTTTATTGCCGATGCGGTCTGTGTGCATCATTGACTAATCAATTACCAGAATTTTAAACTAATGAGGTTGTAGTTTGAAGGTGGCAGTTTTAAAGCAAGAGTTAATGAGCATTACTTTATAAAGTTCCCTATTAATCTTTCACATATGGCTTTGATTGTATTACCACTTCTTTCCTTGCATTAAGGAGCATCCTTTTTTATTTAAGTTTATTTATTTATTTGTTGGGGGGGGGGCACAAGTAGGGGAGGGGCAGAAAGAGAGAGAGAGAGAGAGAATATTCCAAGAAGTTTCTGTATTGTCAGTATGGAGCCCAATGTAGGCTCAGTCCCCCAAACTGTGGGATCATGACCTCAGCCAAACTCAAGGGTCAGATGCTCAACTGACTGAGCCACCCAGGTACCCTAAGGAATATCCTTTTTTATCAAAGAGACTTGGTTTTTCAGTTGTAATTTCTCAATAAAAAACTTGGCTCTGTATACACTTGGCAATACTACTCTTTACTCATTAGTTGATAGTTTTACTTTTCCTAGCAACTGTTTCAAATATCTCATTTCTAAATGCTGTCAATTTCAGTTCCTCTCAGTAACAGTGGATAAGGTCATATCCTTTTTGCCAGAGAAGAATGAGGCCATCTGGAATGAGCTGCATGATAGACTGCTTTCACCTCAACCTATTTCTATGTTCTTTTTCTTTTTCCTTTAAAAAAAATTTTTTTTTAATGTTTATTTATTATTGAGAGACAGAGAGAGAGCACGGGAGGGGCAGAGAGAGAGGGATACACAGAGTCTGAAGCAGGCTCCAAGCTCTGAGCTGTCAGCACAGAGCCTGAGGTGGGGCTCAAACTCACAAACCATGAGATCATGACCTGAGCTAAAGTCACATGTTTAACCGACTGAGCTACCCAAGTGCCCTAATTTCTATTTTCTTTAACAGAAAGTGATGATAATCTCATCTTTACTTGCAATCTCAGAAGTGATGCCTTTTTCCCTTCCTAGATTGTACTCTGAATTTAATTTCTTTGTCTCTTAGAGACCCAACTCTCAAAATGTATCATCATATTGAACTCCTTCCCCAGCTGAAAAAAACCTCTACGTGACTGCCTTGTTATTTTTAACTACTTTTTGATTTCTGCTCTTTCTTAGCCAACACTTCTAAATGAGCAACTGTAGCTACTCCCTCTATTTCTTAGCAACTCACATCCTTCTTCGTACCTTGTAATCTAGCTTCTACACTACTACCTCACTGTAACTATATTTCTTGGTCTGGTGAATGCTTGCTTACTTCAACACTAAGTTGCAGAATAATCATTCAAGAAGCCTTCTCCAAATGACCAAGATGGACTCCTTATGAATATTTTTTTTCTTATTACTCTGTGTGTGTAGTTCCCACTTTATATTATGTTTACTCCTTTAGATCTAAAATCATGTCTTATTTACATTCACATTTGCAGTATATGATATATAAGCTCATAATTAATTTTTTAATTGAATTGAAAGTATCTTTTGCTTTCCTAATGTTTTTTGATCAGTGTGTCATTCAGGATTTTTAACGATCTACTTAAAATTGTCTTCTATCTTGCTTCTAAACCTTTCTGGTTTATTTCCTCAACATTCTTTTTTGAGAGCCTATTTACAAATGTTTGCTTGGCCCTGTAAGTTATCATTATATATGTTTATGTAGCTTTGAGTGAATGTAACTTTAACACCTCTCATGCACCTAGGCACAGGAAATTCAGTGATTAATAAGGGAAACTCCTTCAGCTGAGAATTTTGTTGACTTCAAGGAGAGAAAAACACTCCAATAATCATAATAAGTTACACAGTAACACCTTGGTTTGTGAGCATAATTCATATGGGAAACACCCTTGTAATCCAAAGCACTTGTATTATCAAAGCCAATTTTCCCACAAGAAATAATGGAAACTCAGATGATACATTCCACAACCCAAAAGTATTCATATAAAAATGATTACAATATTGCAATATAATACAAAATAATAAAGAAAATACAAAATATAAAGAAAAACTAACAAATTCACCTACACTAACCTTTGAAAACCTTCATGGCTGGTGTGAGGGAGACAAGAGAGAGGAGGGTTATTGTGTAGGATGACTTTCACTATCACTGGTGGAATCACTGCTATCTATTGGCTCAGTTGAATCTTTTTCTTTTCGTGCAACTTTAACAGGGAACCTATCCAGTGATGTTGCTTTTGCCTCCTTTTGAAGATTTCATGGAAATATGACATTGCACTATTGTTAGACTCATTGCTCACACTGCTATAGCGTAATTTGGGTGGTGCTTTTCTACAAAATTTTGCACTGTTTCCCACATCTTACACATCTCTCTAATCTCATTTGAAGTGAGGGGTTCCTCCGCCTTTTCCTCCTCCTCCTCTGCAGACGAGATACAGATGCAGACTTTATAAAATCTTGCAATTTCGGCCACTCGCGTACCTTGTTCATACTTCTCAGTGATTTCCTTCTTAACTTCCACCATAATCATCTCCTTCTTCTTACTGCCTTTCTTTTCAACCTTTGTCTGCAGTGGGCCATTGTATATGCTTGTATGGATGTTGACTACAGTACAGTATTAATAAGCTCTTGTCATATACTGTATTTAATGTAACTGGCAATAAGGCAGCAGAGGAAAGGGTCTATATCTGCAGGCACCCTGACCTAGAATGAAGCAAAGCATTCCCAAGCTTACTCTTACATGGAAAAGCAAGGGACTGTCCGTAGGTGCTTTGAAGTAACAAAAAATACACTAGTGCCAGTTGTGAACACCTTCCAATGTTCTGAAAAATCACTGATTTCTGCCAAACACTGTGGCCTGAGACCAAGCATCTGAGCATGGAAGACGATACTGGCAATCCTGCAGTGAGAGAGAGAAGAACCATTGGCATTGGCTCAGTTGTGATCATGTGACATCTGGTGTCACGTACTACTCATATTGCAAGACATCACTCGTTTATCAAGTTAAAATTTATTGGAAATGTTTGCTTGTCTTGCGGAACACTCACAGAACAAGTTACTTGAAATCCAAGGCTTTACTGTGCATTAGACTATGATGAGTAGTCTAGGCTTTCTCCTTAAGGTTTTCATGTGAAGCAGTGATGGCCACATTTGTGCTTATTAAATGTTAATTAGTGGGGCACCTGGATGGCTCAGTTAAGCGTCCGACTGTTGATCTCAGCTCAGGCCATGGTCTCGTGTTTATGAAATCAAGGCTTGCATTTGGTTCTGTGCTGACAGTGTGGAGCCTACTTGGGATTCTCTCTCTCCCACTCCCTCTCTGCCCTTCCCCTACCTGTACTCTCTCAATCTTTCTCAAAATAAGTAAACTTTTTAAAAAATAGTTAATTAATGCCTGCCTAAAATGTGGACCTGAATAGAAAGAGACGTGAGAGACATGTTGTTGGGTGTTTTGTTGTTTTGTTTTTTAATTTTTTTTTGACGACAAAGAGCAAGTGTGAGAGGGACAGAGAGAGGGAAATACAGAATCTGAAGCAGGCTTCAGGGTCCAGGCTGTCAGCACAGAGCCTGACACGGGGCTCGAACTCACAAACCTTGAGATCATGACCTGAGCCAAAGTCAGATGCTTAACCGAATGAGTCGCCCAGCCGCCCCTGTTGTAAGTCTTTTGTAAAAGATGGTGAAAGACTTGATTATGACAATGGCAACAGGATGAAAATGGGAAAAATACCAAAGATATTTGTGCAGCTTTGTCATTTCATCCATGTTTGATTTGTGTTTTCCCGCTGGACTCTCAGACACCTCTACTAGTATATCTACTATTATTTCTAGTATGTTACTAGAAATAAGTAATGATAGTAATAATAGCTAATATTTACTGACTCCTTACTTTGTGCCAGATATTATTCTAATTGCTTTATCAAAGTTAACTCAATATTCCTTTGACAACTCTAAAAGGTAAGTAGTAGTATTATATACATTTTCTGAAGAAGGAACCATTGTACAGAGTTTCAGTAACTGAATAATGTCACACGGGATCCATATTCTTTTCTTTTGTTTTTTGGGGTTTTTTTGTTTTGTTTTTTACCCATAGTCCTATATTGTCTGAAACCCGAATTATTTCTCTCTTAAGTTCTTTTCTATGTGCTTTCATTTCTCTGTATCGCTATTTTTGCCATGCCATCCATTTTTCCAGCCTGAAAGCCCGAATTATTTTAAGCGCTGATGTCTCTGCTTCCAGTTTTTCCTTGTGCTTCTTTCTTCTTCTTACTGTGGGAGAAATATCAATATCATCATATTATTAAGTTGCTTCATATCTTGGATACATATAATAACTTCTGTCACTTGTTGAATCAAATATATCTTGGTGTTTAAGAATTCCCAGCAACTGTTGTTATCTTCTACATGCAGTTCTTTTGTACCCTGATCAAGGAGGGAATAGTTTCCTATCTTCTGTAGTTCTTTGTAATTCATTGTTTCCTTTGTACGTTTTCCCATGTTCTTATTCTGATCCAAATTATTTTTATTATTATTGTTCCTTTCCATACTATTAGCTTTTCTTTAAGATTCAGTTCAACCAATACTACCAAAGTGAAGACAACCCCAACGTTAGGTTGGTTTCCTGTTAATGTGATTTCCTGTAGTAGTTATAATAAGCTGTGTTCTGAATTACCTGTGCTTTTGATGGGGTGCTGGTCTCCTGAGTATTATAGAGATGAATGAGACTACTCTGGTGATCAATTTACATGAACTGCATCAGGGAGTTAGTGTCTGGAGAATAGGCGACAGTGCCTCTGCTTAGGCATAAATACCCAAATATCTCACAAACATGTAAGAAATAGGTAATATTTTTACCAAAGCAATGCAATGCATTACAATTTATGATAAATTTTCTCCCAAACTAAATGGTGTTTGTTTCCTTCTGGAACATTTCTCTTTACTATTCCCTTTCATGCAATTTCAGGGCTTAGAACACACAGAATGGTTGGCTTTACCCAATAATTGTGTTTTTACTATTCTATATTATACTTGATTATATGTATTGCCTTACAGTATGTAATAATCATTTCTCTCTTTTTCTGTTCTGCAATAAACTTAAGAATAGATTCTTACATTCTACTTCACTCAACTGTATCTGGAAAGTACCACACCCAAGCTAGAAACATAATAAATATGTTTGTAAATTGAAATGGAGCACAAACAATAAGCTCCCTATATTTATTACTCTTCAGGGATAAATGTAGAATATCTAATTTTCTAACCTTTCTATCACCTAATATACACATTTAAGCTATGCACTTTCTCTAAGTACTACTTTAGCTATACATTATAAATTTTGATATAGAGGGTTTCGGGAGTTGAGATCCAAATAATTGTCTATTGTGATTTTATATATTTAGAAAAAATGTATTTTTACTTTCTGGAAGTATACAGGTTTGAAATAAGTTTTTTTAAATTTAATTAACTTCTAATTAAATTTCTAAATTAATTAATTTCTAATTAAGTTTCATAATTTTATAGCATTATACTCAAAGAATATCATCCATATATATATTCTTGGCTATTTTTTGTGCTCTTGTGGCCTAGTTTGATCTATTTTTTATGAAGATTATAGAAGTGATTTTAAAAAATGTATATTTTCGTGGGGCGCCTGGGTGGCGCAGTCGGTTAAGCGTCCGACTTCAGCCAGGTCACGATCTCGCGGTCCGTGAGTTCGAGCCCCGCGTCGGGCTCTGGGCTGATGGCTCAGAGCCTGGAGCCTGTTTCCGATTCTGTGTCTCCCTCTCTCTCTGCCCCTCGCCTGTTCATGCTCTGTCTCTCTCTGTCCCAAAAATAAAAATAAACGTTGAAAAAAAAAATTAAAAAAAAAAATGTATTTTTTCTATTTATGGATGCTAGGTCTTATAAGTGTCCTTTATTTTTTTAATTTTTATATTTTAATGTTTATTTTTAAGAGAGAGACAGAGAAAGAGTGCAAGCAGGGGAGGGGCAGAGAGAGAGAAGGAGGCACAGAATTCAAAGCAGGCTCCAGGCTCTGAGCTGTCAGCACAGAGCCTGTTGCGGGGCTTGAACCCACAGACCACCAGATCATGACCTGAGCTGAAGTCAGATGCCCACACAACTTGAGCATGTGCCTTTAAATGATATGGCACCATGATAAGTGCCTTTAAATCAAGCTTATTAATTGTCAAATCTAATTTTTAGCCTGTTTAATATACAAGTTTTTGAGAAGTCTATTAATCTCTCATTGTGATTATGGGTTTGTTCATTTCTCTCTGTAATTTTGTCAGTTTTGGTATATATATTTTAAAGTTACACTGTTAAATGCATTAAGGATGCATTATAACTTGCTTGTTGTAAATTGTCCCTTTTATTATTAAGTAAACATTTTTGTATCTCCTAATGCTTTTTGCCTTAAACTTTACTTTGTTAGACAAAACATCTAGTCTTATCTATTTGAATAATCAGTAATAGTGATTTCACAGTGAAAGCAAGGATTATTTTATGGCTCCATTTTCAAAATGGTGTTTAAAATAAAGTTAACTTAATGGCATATGTGATTGGCAACTATATATTAGAATTTGATCTTGAAAATTAATTATGTGGTCATCTTTTAGTAGTCAAATGATTATTCAGATGAAATGATACTAAAAATAAGTTGACATTTCCTATGTAATAGCACCATTGATTCACCTACAGCAAGTGCTAACGTGAAGATTGTATAACTTATTCTATTTTCGTGTCCTTTAAAACTATCTAAACTTATTTAAAAATAGTGAAGCAAGTATCAGCTACCTTGACTTCTGTCAGTTTGTCACCCAGGAACTTGATATGCTTACCTGATCTAAAATAAAACCGAGGGGCTCCTGGGTGGCACAGTCGGTTGAGCAACGGACTTTGGCTCAGGCCATGATCTCACGGTTTGTGAGTTCGAGCCCCTTGTCGGGCTCTGTGCTGACAGCTCAGAGCCTGGAGCCTGCTTCACATTCTGTGTCTCCCTCTCTCTCTGCCCCTCCCTCACTCATGCTCTATCTCAGAAATAAACAAACATTTAAATAAATAAATAAATAAATAAATAAATAAATAAATAAAATTAAACCAATTACTATAGATTTAAGATACTTACTAATTCTATTTTAGCCAGAAACAAAACATGTAATAATAGCAGTGATTCCGTCCAGCCAGTTTTTACTGACCACATGCCAGGCACTGCCACATGCTGTATACACAAAGGAGGAAAAGAGACCTGGCCCTTTAAGGCTAAGTATTTTCAGTCTGAACAGAGACAATCTCAACATAATGTGGTTGGTCCTACGATAGAAGTTATACAAGATTACAGAAACCATAAATTCTTATTCATCTTTTGCTGATGAAGGTATATATTGCTAAAATTACATTCCTAAGGTATGGTCATTGTTTTCTCTGTAATATAAGAAAAATAGAATAGAAGGGACTTAGGTGAAAAGAAATGGATTTAAAACAGAAGTTCAATAAGATTGTTAAATAAGTTAGAGGGTGTGGAATTTCCTTTCTGAAAATAGTAAGGATTGGCTTGTTAGTAAACCTTTTTAATGTCTCATGCATTCTGAAGTGAACATATGCTTCTCTCTTTTTCCCTCCTTCCACACTTGATATAATCTCTGTACCCCCTCGTAGGACTTGGACTCAAAACCCTGAGATCAAGAGTCACATACTCTACTAACTGAGCCAGCCAAGCGCCCCTGAAACATTTTTTATCCATCCACATTTATTTTCTATTGCTGTCCAAGCAACTCAGCCTATCATTGTGCTACTTCAGAAGACATCATTTCTTACCCCCTTTATTTTAGTTTCTCAAGGGAGCTATCATAGTTATCTATTTAAAACAATGTATCTGATGATCATGTGCTTTTTCCTCAAAACTCTCTGATAACTTTATATTGATCCTCTGATAAAGTTAAAATCATGCCACACTTTGAAATCACTGTGACTTAGCCATATTGACCTTTCTTATTGTTTCTTATATTCTGCCACTCTTGCTCACCATAGGACTTTACTTTTGAATTCTTTTAGTTTATAATATTTAAGTTATAATGGCTCACTTTTTCTTTTTTGCCCCTTTGTCACCAACTCTTTCTTCAGCTTCTCTGTGTAAGTGTTACTTCTAGGAAACATTCTGTAGCCCTCCAAAGTACATTTTTCTCTCACTTTGTATTTTTCTCTTAGCATTTGTCACATTGGTAAATGAATATGTGTGTAGTTATGTTTCTTCCTCTAAGATTGTAAGCTCTTGAGAACAAGAATAAGGTTTCCTTGGTGTAGTATCAGATATCTAGTAGGCACAAGTATTTGTTGGTTTAAAAAAATGTACTCATGAATGAAAAATATTAAGTAAAAAAACTGATTTAAAAATATATAAAAACCTGGGTGTCTGGCTTACTCAGTCATTGGAGCATATGACTCTTAGTCTCAGAGTTGTAAATTCGAGCTCCACATTGGATACAGAGATTACATAAAAATGAAATCTTTAAAAAACATAAAATAAATTTAAAAAATGAAAATATATAAAAATCTAAAACATTTCTTTCAATCATGGTGTCATTTTTAAACTTCAGATTTTGACAATTGAATTTCAAGCCATTTTATATTAAAAGGCTCTCCTGTTAAATTTTTTTAAAAGTTTATTTATTTTCAGAGAGGGAGATAGCCCTTAAGAGCGGGGGAGGGAGGGGCAAAGAGAGAGAGAGAAACCCCAGCAAGCTCCGCACTATCAGTAAAGAGCCTGATGTGGGGCTCAAACTCACGAGCTGTGAGATCACCCCCTGAGCAGAAGTCAGACGCTTAACTGACTGAGCCACCCAGGTGCCCTTCTGTTAATTTTTTTTTTTAATTTGAAATCTTTTTATCTTTCTTTATATTCACTGTTACAAAACCCTAAACCAAATGAATTTTGCCTGCTTCCACAAAGCAAATGAACTGTTTAAAGATAAAGACTTCTTATCTTGAGAATACCCAAAAGAAGGTGGTACAATGTCTGCAGCCATATAGCTGCAAACAGGTATTCCAGGTGTTTTGAGGACTGCTGGCATATTCTAGAACCCAATACACCTTTGTACTATAAGATTTGATATAGTTGTTTTTAAAAAATACACTAACTCTTTTTGTTGAAACTATACCATCTTTCTCTGATGACTGAATATGTTACAGATATCAAAATGATGAACATCAGTGATTACTATAGAGCATTATAGTTGAAGGTTAGAAGAAATGATGGGTGAAGCTTGGTCAAATGGGTCTCCACCACTCTCTCATAAGACTGATTTATTTTTTTCTTTTAAAGTAACTTTCTAATATGATCTTCTTTACTTTTGCCTCTCTCTTCCAACAGAGAGTTATCTGCTGAATTTCTCATTTTTTTTAGTCTAATTAACTGTATTTTTATAGGTGTTATCTGTAGATCTGTGTTAGGACATTTTTTAGATGATCTCTCCACCAAAACATTACACAGATGGAAAAGCATCCTTTGCAGGTATTCCTTAATCTGTATGCGCCAATATATAGTAATGTTTTGTTTTGCCTTATGGCTGCAATTAAATAATTTCAAACCCAGTAACAGGATAAAGCATAGTTATATTCTATATTAATAACAAGATTCTGGGGCACCTGGATGGCTCAGTCGGTTAAGCATCCGACTTCGGCTCAAGTCACGATCTTGTGGTTCATGGGTTCGAGCTCCACATCGGGCTCTGTGCTGACAGCTCAGAGCCTGGCACCTGCTTTGGATTCTGTGTCTCCCTCTCTCTGCCTCTCCCCGGCTCATGCTCTGTCTCTCTCTGTCTTCAAAAATAAATAAAATGTTATAAAACAAACAAACAAACAAGCTAGCCCTGTTTGCAGTTTGCAGCCTTTGTAAACAAGTATTTTCATTTATTTTTTTATTTTAATTTTGTACTTTTTTATAATTAGTCTATTATACCACTTTTAAGAAAACAGTAACATCTTTTAAAACCAAACAATAGAATTTCTGCTCAAATCACTATCAAGTTCTTTTTGTTCATAATAACTTTGGGGGGATATGAGATATTTTAAATAACTAAAGACAATTAAAGATTGAAACTTTAAAAATTAATCTTAGTATGGAAATCATTCAAAATTATTGTGATGTCATGAAATAACTTGAAATTTATTTTGTTGATCCTATTAAAATTCTGAAGTATATTTAGTTATTTGTTCTAGGTAAAACTTAAGAAGTTTTAGAAGTTTGTTTTACTAGATGCATATTGTTTCAAGTCTATGCCAACAATACTATTAAAAGAAAAATCTGAGAATTATTGACTTTGCACTTCTCCCTACCAAAGCTGTAAATTTCAAAAGAAATAATGTATTTCAGAGGAGATATGCCTTTTTGCAAAACTTTTTAACTGACTCACAAGTGATATGACTTTTTTTTTTTTAAAAATTAAGTTTACTTATTTATTTTGAGAGACAGAAAGAAGAATCCCAGGCAGTCTTTGCACTTTAAGTACAGAGCTCAACATGGGACTTGAACTCACAAACCATGAGACCATGACTTGAGCTGAAACCAAGAGTTGGACGCTTAACTGCCTGAGCCACCCAGGCACCCAATGTTATGACTTTTTAAAAGATGAGTATATAATGATTACCTTCTTCCTGGAAAAATCAAACATACAACCAAAAATTAAGATGATTCATATTATGGGGCACCTGGGTGGCGCAGTCGGTTAAGCGTCCGACTTCAGCCAGGTCACGATCTCGCGGTCCATGAGTTCGAGCCCCACGTCAGGCTCTGGGCTGATGGCTCGGAGCCTGGAGCCTGTTTCCGATTCTGTGTCTCCCTCTCTCTCTGCCCCTCCCTCGTTCATGCTCTGTCTCTCTCTGTCCGAAAAATAAATAAACTTTAAAAAAAAAAAAAAGATTCATATTATCAATAAAGAGCTATACCTCAATGACTATAATCTGTTCTGTGACAAAGATTTTTTAAAATAACTTAAAAATAGAGGTTCTCTGGTTATGTGATCAGAACAATTATGCCTTGGATTCTAAGACAAGGCCATTTAGCATAACAGAGTTAGCAACTGAGAAAGGTCCTAGTACAGAGCATTGAGAGGAAGTCAAGAAAGGTTAATAGATCTGCCTTGGAGATCTTGGAGGCTAATGCAGGCAATAGATGGATGTATGTGCAAGTGGTTATCATTAGGATGGTATCAATGAATAATGGAAATACTCTTCAGGTGGTAAATGCTAGGCACCAGGGGTTCGTGGCAAGAAGTAATGAGTAGATATCGAGATGGGTGAACTATTGGTATCTAAGGAATCCAGTTGCAAATGGTGAGGACTCAGCTGTGGAAATGGAAGTTCAGTGACAGAACATACCCCCTCAGAATTAATATAAGGAAATAACCCAGTAGAATGTTTTGCTCTAGTCTCTGAGACATTGAGCTGCTAGTTAGTTGGGAACTGAGGCTGGAAGCCCAGCAAATGGAAGGAAGAAATGGACCTTATGCCGCAGGGATTGAGGCTGGATCCTAGTTACTTTTAATCATCGTGCAGGGTCAGAACAGGGACCATTAGCAAACTCGGCATTATGGCGAGCCCTAAACTCTGGTTTCAGTTGTTTTTATATTTTCTCCACCAAAGAGCTAGCTTGGCTAGAGTCTAGATGGCTTTAGTGGGACCTGCAGTTAACATTTAAGGAGCCATTTCTTTGTGGATAAGAGGAAAGGCAGAGTTGGAGCCTGGCACACAATTAGAGTTGAAGAGGAGATACTGCTTTTGCCATTCTTCTCCTTTCTGTGCTTCTCCACTGTGGAAGAGGAAAAACTGATTCACATGCGTCATGCTTCAAAGCCACTAAAAAAATTGTGGAACCAGGACAACTACAGTACCTAACCTAGGGGAGCTGTATGTGTGTGTGTGCGTGTGTGTGTGAAGTTTATTATTGAAGTATAGCTGATATACAGTGTTCTTTTAGTTTCAGGTGTACAGCATAGTGATTTGACAATTCTATGCATTACTAAGTGCTTACCATGATAAATATAGTTACCATCTGTCATCAAAAAAGTTATTACAATATTATTGACTATATTTCCTGTGTGTACTTTTCAACCCTATGACTTATTTACTTTATAACTGGAAGTTTGTACCTCATGATCCCCTTTACCTGTTTTTCCCATGTTCCCACACACCTTCCCTCTGGCAGCCACCTGTTTGGTTCTGTTGTTTATTTTTCATCAGGACAGTTAATGTAATCAAAATGGTAGAATTAGCAAGTGCATATTATGCAACACGTCAGGTATAGTAACCTCTCAGGGTTGTTAGTGTTCCCTAATTTATAGATGCCCCATGAAAAATGTTCTTCAAAATGAAATAGTCATTTTAGGGGACACTTGTATTAGTTTTCCATTGCTGATGTTACAAATTGCCACAAATTTAGCATCTTAAAACAACATAAGTTTATCATCTCACAGTTCTGTAGGTCAGAGGTGGGAGTTGACTGGGCCAGTTTCTCTACTCCAGGTCTCACAAGGCTGAAATCAAGATGTGGGCCTGCTGGGCTCTCCTTAGGAGGCTCTGGGAAGCATCCACTTTCGAGCTTATGTAGGCTGTTTATAGAACTCAGTTTCTTGAGGTTGGTGAAGTCACCGAGGGCCTCCTTTCAGCTTATAGAGGCTACTGCATTTACACGCCCTAGGGATTAGAGCATGGATATCTTCGCGGGGCCATTCTGTCTACTACAGAGAGAATTTTTTTCCAAGGGATAACTCTGATAATTCAAATTCCCTTACTAGGTGCTAATAGGAATAGTTAAAATACCTAGATTCTCAGACAAGTAGAAGCCCAGGGATTTTTATATTGAATCAATAGTATAAAAACAAGACAAAGGCTTACATCTGTATTTTTTTAAAGTTTATTTTTATTTTTGATAGAGGGTGGGGGAGGGGCAGAGAAAGAGGGAAACAGAGACTCTGAAGCAGTCTCTAGGCTCTAAGGTGAAAAAGGAAAAGTAGGGCAGTCTACTAGAATCTATAATGGTTAAAAACTTGTGAAAGAGGTTACAACATTAATATTTTTAACATCTTTTTCTTGTGTTTTTCTTTAAACTGTGTATGGTATTTTGAAATACTGGTGAAGGCTACATTATTAAGTGACTAAAATGTTTGTGGGTGGGGAGGAGGAGTATTAATGAAAAAGTTCAGATAGGTCTGTAGGTTGACCATGTAGTCATAATGCAGGCTTATTGCTTTAATAATAAGTTACCTAACTTCTGACATTCATATGAAGACAATACTTCTTGAGGGCTGAATGTATACAAATGCTAAAAATGCTGTCATAGATATCCCCATTACATTTTATTTAAAAAAAAATTTTTAATGCTTGTTTTTGAAAGGGAGACAGAGTGTGAATGGGAGAGGGGCAGAGAGAGAGGGAGGCACAGAATCCGAAGCGGGCTCCAGGATCTGAGCTGTCAGCACAGAGCCTGACGTGGGGCTCGAACTCACAAACCATGAGATCATGACCTGACCCAAAGTCAGATGCTTAACCACCTGAGACGCCCAGGTGCCCCTTTATTTTATTTTTAAACAAAAATTTTATATACTATTTGTATGTTTTCCTAGTAATTCATAGTTATCATTTTGAGGAGTAGTCACACCAAGTTCAAAATTTTGTGTCACAAAGAATCCGTGAGTCTTAAAACAGCTCCAAGCACAGTGAGCACCTAATATTTGGGTTACATATATAGATGGAAAGATATCACCTTGAACTTAATTGTCTCAAAACAGATCTCTTATGTCAGCTCTTTTTCCTTATAATCTACCCTTTCTAATAAAGCTGAATATAGAATTCAAGGAACAAGATCTCTGACCCATGGTTGCTCTTGTGAAAATTAACAACTAAATTAAAGGCTGCCTCCTGAAAGTTTCCTTTAGGAATAAAATCATTTTTGTGTTTATCAGGATCCTTCTGCATTTCTCTTGCACTTAAAAACATTTTTTAGCACCAGTAGGTAATTCTCTTCTGTTGCCTATCCATGCTTCTTGGCCTTCATATGAAAAAGTTAGCTTTTTGTCGAAATTACCAGGCAGTCAGAGCACTCTTTTTCTTCTGTATGGCAAACACCAACTATAATATTTATATCACCAACTCTTCATCACTTTCTATATTTCTAGGTGTCAGGGTCTCACTGAAGTTTGGTTTTTGTTACTTGATTTTGCTTTTAATGTTATTTCTGAGTCTGTCCCTCTTTTGGAAGCCCAAGAAATTATAATACTATTCTTTGGATAATTAAGGTTTTGCAAAAGCAACAAATAAAATATCTTTATAATTTAAAAACAGTCAGTGATCTTGGTTCTCCAGACTCTACGAGGGTGACTGAGGAAGGTAGACTGGGGTAGACCATATAGTGCTAAGTATGAACTTGTGTAATCAATGTAAACAAATGCCCAGTAATAATGTAAGTGATTTTAAGATTATAGCTAGGATCTAACTTTACAAAACAGAAAAACCTTTTCTTTGTAGTCTCAAATTTAAAATATTTTATATTTTATTTTATTGAAATAAGACTTCATGTTTAAGTTAGAAATATCTACCTGTTATTTAACCTTAAATTTTAGGGATTAGGTTTGTTTTAAGTAAAGTTATTAGCATTTGGTCCTTTTTTTTTTTTTTTTAAGTTTATTTTCTTTTGAGAGAGAGTGTGTGTGGATAGGAGAGGGGCATAGGAGAGAATCCTAAGCAGGCTCTGTCTAAGGGGAGACAGAACGCCATGTGGGCTCAGTCTCACAAACCATGAGATCATGACCTGAGCAGAAATCAATTGGATGCTTAACTGAGCCATCCAGGCACTCAGCATTTGGTCCTATTATATAGCTATTGACAAAACTGGCAGTGTGTATATTTAACATATAAAATTTTTTTATGTTATAGATAGAAATAATATGACATTTCAGAAAGTTTGTAGGAATTTTATTCAAATATCACTTATATAATTCTAACAGTTAAACTTTATGCATCCACCCACAGTATTTCATGGGTTATTTTTTATCATTTGCATAATTATAGTCATGCTATACTCAATTCTGTATTTGGCAGATTTCACATAGCATTATATCATAAACAAATTCCTATGTTTCCCAAATAATTCCACTTGTAACCATTATTTTTAATAATTGAATCATGTTTCATCGCTTAGATGTACTACAATTTATTTAAGCATTGCATTATTGCTGAATTTTTAGGTTACTTTGAATATTTCTTACTATAAATATATGACCATGAATGTATTTTATGCATACTATTTTTCTCATAGTTCAGAATTTAAAATTGAATAGTATCTGAAAGGAAGGATCACTTAGTCAAAATTTATTAATTTTTTATGGCACATGATATATACACATAAAGTGCTTTCTATAAGTGTACCAGTTTCCCATGCCACCAATAACTTGTGAAAATCCTTTCCTGGCAAGATTCCTCAACATATTTCCTTAGTTATTAAAAATACCTTAACTGTTTACTTAGTAACTAATGACATTTGCAAAGAATGACCCTTTGAGGTTTGTCGGATCTTACACCTGTTAACTGAAATGATTTCCCAACTTTCTAGCATTAGAAAAGAATAACCCAGGTAAATGATCACTGAAAAAGTTCACATAATTCTAGGCAAGTAACTTAGAAATAGAGTACCTAGATATGGAATTGAAACATTTGGGAATTATAAAAATCAAGAAAACATCCTCCAAATACCTGGAAGAGAAATATAGATTACATCCCTAGGAACAAAAATCTGGACAGTTTCAGACTTTTGCAACCCTATTCAGACAACAGTGGTATCTGTAGTTTTGATGAGAGTCAGCAAAGACATTTGCATATATAAGGATTTGGAAAATAATATTTATATATCCTCTAGTCACCCTTGAAATGTATAAGAATTAAAACTCATGAGTAGCAAATGTTTTGTTATTTTTAAGAGACTGATTGGGAAAACAATAGATAAAATTGGAGTTCTTTATTTTTAATGCTGAAAGTATGGTTGCAAAACTGAATGTAGAGGTCAAAAATTATTAGTGAAAAAAGAGGTGATGGAAACAAAAAGTTTATACCTAAGACTCCAAGTGTTTATAACAAGAATTAGGAAGTGGAAGAGGGAGATGTAGAATAGGAAGATAAGCTAACTTCATTTTTCACTGAGAAAGGTAAATGATACTGTTCGTCTTAACTTTAATACCTTGAAAGCTTAGGATAAAGAGAATTTGTGGGTTTTTTTTCAATTTTATTTTAAAGGACATCTCATTAGATTCATATTACAGGGCTTTTCTTGCTCATGAGTGAGAAAATATAGCATAAAATTTAAAAATAAATGGATAGGAAATTTAAACACATACAAAAAAAACTTACAACATTAATTTCAGACAAAGTAGACTCAAGGCAATGATTATTAAACGTGAAAAATAAGTGAGAAATGGACAAACAACAATTGTAGGGTATTATATATATTTGAACGGGCAAGGGGACAAAAAATAGAGACAATATAAGGATATTACGCAAATGGATAATAATGTAGACTATGGATATTTTATTAAATATCCATGGGAAATTATGAAAATTGATCATTGGTTAGACCACAAAAAATTGTTCAACAATATCCTCAATATAAAAATTGTATAGTACATCTTACCTAGACATAGTTGGGAAAGCTAGACATTAAAAACAAAAATAAAGCCTCGAATTAAATAAAGCCTATTTATTATAAAAATTGTATAGTACATCTTACCTAGTCATAGTTGGGAAAGCTAGACATTAAAAATAAAAATAAAGCCTTGAATTAAATAAAGCCTATAAATTAAAATATATCTTTGCTTACATCTATAAGATTTGATGTTGGTGTTCTCATTTTTTTTCTAAATCATCTAATCAGTATAATTTTGGTTTCCAGTTATATCCAGTAACTGTTTAGGAAATCAAAATTATACTGATTAGATGATTTAGGGAAAAAATCATAAGCATCAACATCAAACCTTACAGATTTAATCAAAGGTAAATTCAGAGCCAAACTTTATAGTTTTATATTCTTTGCATTAAAAAAAAAAAAGAAAAAATTAGTTACTAATTTAACTGAGAAGTTTGAAAATAATAAAGCCTAAAAAAAAGGCATGAGAATAGAGATAAAGGAGAACAAAAGAAGTTAACAAATTAATAAAACAGAAAAAGAAGTAAGCAGTTTCTGGCAAAAATAATGATGATAATGCTAATTCAGTTTAGGAGAGAGAAAATGAATCCTCATCATCTGTTTTAGAGCCAACAGTTCAGTAAGACAGT
Source organism: Puma concolor (assembly GCF_028749965.1). NCBI lineage: Eukaryota > Metazoa > Chordata > Mammalia > Carnivora > Felidae > Puma > Puma concolor. Next base: position 95,498,524 of record NC_141667.1, read on the forward strand.
CCATGGCAGGTGAAATCCACTCCACAAAGTCATCCAGACACTGAGGTTAGTGGCACTCTGCCATTGTACAGGGCATTGTTTTTGTCAGCGTGACAGCAATTAGATCTCTAATTAAAAATAAGTAGGATGGGGCGCCTGACTGACTCATTTGGTAGAGCATGTGACTATCGATCTGGGGTTGTAAGTTCAAATCCCACATTGGGTGTAAAGATTACTTAAAAATAAAATCTTAAAAAAATAGAAGTAGAATGTGTTCCAAACTACTTAAGACCAAGGTCTGGATGTGGCACATACCTCTCCTGCTCACATTCCATTAGTAAGAACCTTAATTCTTGGTGAGAATAAGGGAAACAGAAGTATGATGTAGTTGGGCTGCTGCGTGATTGGCTACATTTCTAATACCATGGAAAAAGGAGAAAACAGATGTTTGTTGTCTGCTAGCAATCTCTCTCACAGCTGCTACAGAGGACTTTTTGTAAGTATGTGAAAGTAGTGTGTATGTGGATAAAACTAATAATCTCAATGCAATGAAGTGTTCTGAGAAAAATGTAAATGAACAGAATTGAAGCAAATAGAAGTTTTAGAAAATATAAAAAGAATAATGACCATAATTATTTCCAAAATTGCCTTTGTATTCAGGCAGTTTTACTGCTGAATATTTTTTTAACTTTCAAAAAGCAGATAAACACCATACTATAAAACTTCTCCAGAGCATTATAAAAGATAGTTTGCCATCCAATTCATTTTGAGAAAGTAGAATAATCTGGATGTTCAAGTTTGAAAAATATAATACAGCAAGGAACATTCTCAACCTGTCTCATTTAGAATATAGATATAAAGATCCTGAATAAAATATTGGCAAATATAATTCATTAGCCTTATTAAAAGAAGGATCACCCATGATGATCATGCATGGCTTATCTCAGAAATGTGATGATGCTTTAAGAAAACTATCAATGTATGATTACTTATATCATGCTTCCCACAAAAACAAAACAAAAAAAAAATATCAAATGTAAAAAGGCAAAGCATCTTTTTTTTTATTTCTGACTTCTTTAAAAATTGTTTTTAGAATACTAGGCATAGAAAGATTTCTTAGTATAATAAAGAATATGTTTTCAATCAACAGTCAAATATTTGACCGTGCTTTGCATTAAAATTCTGAAGACAAGATACCAATCACAACCATTTTAAATGTTTCTCAAAAAAACCCCCGCATATGGCTTAAAAATAGTACAGATAGCTAAATAGTAAAAGTCAACAACTCCCTGACCAATCTCTTCCTACTCACGCTTCCTTTTTTTTTTTTAAGTATTGTTTTCTTTTTAGGGACTCTTTTTTTTTTTTTTAAGTTTATATATTTTTGAGAGAGAGAGAGAGACCGAACACAAGTTGGGGAGGGACAGAGAAGGGGGGGATACAGAGTCTGAAGCAGTCTCCAGACTCTCAGTGGTCAACGCAGAGCCTGATGTGGGGCTTGAACCCATCAGCTGTGAGATCATGACCTGAGCTGAAGTCGGAAGCTTAACCGACTGAGCCACCCAGGCGTAACTACTCACTGTTTCCTTTAATCATCTTTCCAATTTCTAATAATTTTGTCACTATTTTAGTTCTTATGTCATTACCTTAATAATTTTTCATATACTTAAATATTTTTTCTATTGTACCAAATACAGACTTCATATTTTGATTCCCTGATAGGCAACTGATTCTCTAACATCCTTATTAAATAAAACTATTAGTTATTTAATCTTGATAAATGCTAACTAATTTAGTAATCAATTATATCCTAATTTTATTTTTAAACAAAATTTTATTATATGCCTGTTGTGAAACCTCCATATCAAACTATATATAACTTTTTTTTTTCCTACCAGAGGCCACTAATGATAATAACTAAGATTAAAATAAGAAGTCTTTTGGCTTTAATTTCAGATTTTTATTTAAGAAGATAAAATATGAAATAACAGTGTATCTCTCTATTCTCTAAATTCAGAAATAGGGAATTAAAGAGAGAACAAAAATATTTTTTAAGTGCAGTTATACAACAGCATTTAAGAGAAAGCGGAAAATGGGAAATGGTGCTGGACATATATACAAGGGAAAAATAAACACCACAAAAAGAAGAAGGAAGGGGCACAAATTGACTTATGCCTTCTTAAAGGGTAGAATGATATAAGTATAGGAAGTCCAAGAGAGCAAAGTGGCCACACAGACTTAAACAAAGATAAATATATAACAACATGTAGAGATTTCATGGTAACTCTTTAAAGTTCATTTTTGTATGTCCTTGGGAAAGCAAGTAATTCCCCAAATTTAATACATTGAATACATAAAAAGTAGGTACAATTATATTAGTGATTTGGGAAAATATAAAAGGAAAAGTAAAGTTGTCACTCTCAAAAAAACCTTGAAATTTAAGTCCTGTGACAAAATAAATGATTTAAGACTAGTTAGAAAATATCTGAAAGTATATACTGAAAGCATATAAATTAATCCAGTGAAGAGACAAAACACTTTTAGTGATGATATTTTCACATTTGCCCGAAGTCTTATGTATTTAGTTTAGTAAAAAGAAATATTTTAAAACCATAATATTTTCATGTTTTTCTTTTTATGAGAGAGAGAATATAAAAAGTCAAACCTAAATAATCATGCATATATTATATAATAAAGGATTTTCCATGTTATTCTAATGGGAATTCACACAAACCCAGTGAAACTAATACTTTCTAGTAGTTCTTAATATAGTTAAACTACTTGCACTTTTTCTGTGATTTAGTCACAACTGTCAAGAATAATACATACTTTATCAGTTAGAGCCAACAACTTTCTGTGGATCCTCAAGTCAAGAGATAATTTTTTTTTTTAATTTTTAAATTTATTTTTGAAAGACAGAGTGCAAGTTGGGGAGGGGCAGAGAGAGAGAGAGGGAGACACAGAAATCAAAGCACACTCCAGGCTCTGAGCTATCAGCACAGGGCCAACAAGAGTCTCAAACCCTCGAACTGTGAAATCATAAACTGAGCAGAAGTTGGCGCTTAATTTACTGAGCCACCCAGGTGCCCCAAGAGAGAGAAATTTCTTACAAGTTGGAAGTAAACTTGAAATGTCTCAGAAATTGTATCAATGAAATGAAGAAATTTTGTATTTCTTTCTTCTACATAAATTACTAATTCTCAAAACTTGATTCTCATTTTGCTTACAGTTTCAAAGCATATATTATTTATATTGCTATAAGTGAGCAAGTTAAGCAATTTGAGAAATATACTCTTTCACAATGCTTGAAGTGCCACTTAGTGTGTATACCTCTGTAGTATTTATTATCAGATTAGTATTTGTTAATGATTTACATGGTGTACCAAATGGTACTCTAAGCTTGAGTCCACACAGTACAATAAACAGTGAATTATCCTTTGTCAATAAATCCCAGAAGACTGGATGCATAATTTAGCTCAAAAATGTGGTCCACAGAGTGAAGTTTGGGCTGAAATGCTCTGAACTAGTGCTTTCTATGAGGTAAACAAACTGGGTAATTATTAAGATTCTGTTCACATCACTTTGTATCCTTAAGCCAAGGATAGAAATTACTATCACACCAGAAAATGAAATCATGCTCTATACTATAAATCATCTACCTATAAAACTCTTCTGTTTTCAAGACACTTCTATTATTATGCCCAAAGTATGATTACTTTTTTTTCAAAGTATGATTATTAAGAAAGAAAAAATTCCACAAAATTCTTGTGCCACTGTAAGGGAATAGGTACAAATGAAGAATTTGCACATCTTGAAATGTGGGAAGACATCCTCAACAACAAAGCAAGAGTCATATTTAAATAAGTTGATGGGGCACCTGGGTGGCTCAGTCGGTTAAGCATCCAACTTTGGTTCAGGTCATGATCTTGCGGTTTGTGAGTGCGAGCCCCGTGTTGGGCTCTGTGCTGACAACTCAGAGCCTGGAGTATGCTTGGGAATCAGTGACTCCCTCTCTCTCTGCCCCTCTCCCACCCAAGCTCTGTCTCTCTCTGTCTCTCAAAAAGTAAATAAATGTTTAAGTAAAAATTAAAAAAAAAATAAGTCACCATAACATGATCCATTCGTTTATGTGATTTATTCATTCATTCCTAAATATTCTATTTATTTTTTTAAGTGCTTATTTATTTTTGAGGGTGAGAGAGCACAAGCAGAGGAATGCAGAGAGAGTGATTGAGAAAGAGACAAAGAATTTGAAGGCTCCAGGATCCAGGCTCCATGCTGTCAGTGTAGAGCCTAATAAGGCACTTGAACCCACCAACTGTGAGATCATGACCTGAGCTGAAGTCTGACACTTAACTGAGGAATCATCCAGGTGCCCCCCCAACTATTCTATTTAAATTTATAATCCCTATCCCTTTATTGGGAATTCCCTATTCCTTGCTCTTATTTTTTCTACATAGCACTCACCATTATCTTTCTTCTTTCACTAGAATGTTAACTTCCAAATAGCAAGGATTTTTTTTCCCTATAGCGTTAACTGCTGTGTTGCAGAACTTAAAAGACTTCTTGGCAATTTATATTTTGACTGAATTTATTCTATAATTTTGAAGTCATAAAATGAAAACTCAAAAGGCATTTTAAAGATTTAATTTGCTTAAATCTTCATCTGAATCATGTATTTTGTTTCACTTTTAAATAATAGCTGAAAAAAAAAAACAAAAGGGAGCACATATAATGCAGAACATAGAAGGAAAAAAACCTAGCATATTATATGCCTTTAAACAATATAGTCCCCAAAAAGAAAACAAATAAAGGAACCAACGATGACCCAGTATTTTTACTTGTTGAATTTTAATTTAGATGCAGACAAACTTTTTCTTTTCCTTAGGGGAGGCAAAAGCTTCTTTTATGTACTTTCTAAGCAATTAGAACTGAGGGGAAAATAGCATCTTTGAATTACACTAAGACGTTGCAGTAACCCATTGAATTCTATTTTATTTTTTGTAAACCTGCTCAAAGTTGTAATACACAACTACAGTAGTATTTTTTCTATATAATGTAGTATATTTTTTCTATAAAAATACAGGTGAGAGTAGTTTACAAACTTGTCTCAAAAATATTTCTCTTCTGCAATTAATTAGAACAATAGTGACATCTTATCTCTAGCTCTTAGTACTGAGAGCAATTTGCCCATGACAGTAATTCACTGTCAAAGGATCTAGATCAAATCTTTCTTCCTAGATCAAGCTGTAATCATATATATTTAAACTGTCACTGTAACATTGTATATTAAAATTTTACACCAGTTTAGTTAAATGAAAAAAAAAGATTTGCCTTTCATTTTTTAAAAATATGAATGTTGATACATAAAGCAAACTAGAACACTATCTGTCAAATAGTGGGTATTTAATGTACATTAATGAAATTGCATGCTTTTGCTTAAAATAGAATAACAGATAAATGTTTCATCTTAATATCTAAGATATATTATTTCTCCTTTTATACTTATCTGCTTTATCAGAAGCTTAGAATTTTGGCATTCATAGGTAAGCAACATTTTAGATAACCACATTTAAATCTACATTTTCTCAGGAAACACTCAAATCATTGGCCTTCATTATCAATAACTACTAGTATTATAGAATAAACACGTGTTAGTATTTTTACAAATTTATATACCAGGAAATGTAGGCTATAAATATATTGATATTGCATCTTCTAATGGAATATTAATGCGTGAATGACTACCCTGATGTAGAGGCAAGGACAGTGGACAGATAGACTAGATCCATTATTTGTTTTGAGTTCTTTCGTAGCAGAACTGTTGGATTCATACTGATCTTTCTTCAGCACATTTCTGATCTCTTGACTGTTCTTAGGATTTATAATATGTCTAACCAGGTAGAGGAATGAAAACCCATGATTATAGAATAGTGATATGTATTACTGTTCTGTGTAAGAATTAAATCTAAAACCTATATTTAATTACAAAGAATCTAACTCAAAATTTTTCATTCTCCTATTTCATGAAGCTCTAGTGTGCCATGAAATAATTTGTAAGTGAAGTAGACTGAGTTTTTCAATCGTTTTTTTTTCATAATCTGTTTATATGAGACTAATCTCTCTAAATCGAATTCTTTTCTTTTATTCAGTCTCCTAATTACTTTTTCATCCTCACCACTTTGTTTTTGCTAACAATTCTATTTTGGCTGCCAGTTATAGCATATCAGAAATTGAATAATGTGTTACCACCTATAAGCAGAAAATTAATTGTATTTGTCTGTGACAAAGCAAAGCATAATCTTAAAAAAGAGTTCTTTTTTCCAACTTCTGTAACCACCATTTTCATACTTACTACCGACATATTTCCATATTTGTTATTAATGTTGTCATTTCAGATGCCTGTGCCTTAAATAAAGCATTTACTTAAACTTTTATCTTTTTGTCATATTATTATTTGCCTTTTATATATCATTGAAAGATACCATCTTCTTCAAATCCTGTGATTTCAGAAAGTTTTAAAACACTTGTTTAAACCAAATAACTTAGTCATATATAAACTAACTGTTGTATCTTTATTTACCTCTGGAGTGGGGGAAATTACTAATATTTATTCCTGGGAATGAAAGCTTCCCTTCCTACAATCTGTTATCGTTAGTCTGGTTTTGTGCCTTCCTTGTAATGATATAGGTTTGTTTCTCCTTTATTCTTTGCAGAGTGCTGCCGCAGCTCCCAGCCCAGTGCTAGGAAACATTCCCCCAGGAGATGGCATGCCAGTAGGTCCTGTACCACCAGGGTTCTTTCAGGTACTCAGAGAAACTCTGACGAGGAATGTTAAGGCACAGGAACTCCTGTTTGCTTTTATTGAAAGATATGAACGAGAATGAGGCTATTTTGATTCTTAAGGTAAACGTAATGTGTGCAGCCAACTCTTGATTATTCAGAGACCGGTTATTTAGTGTATAGATTAGCCCTTCCTTCCTGTGTTTTTATTTGTTGTCAAATTTTTATTCATTTATTTATTTTGACATTTCCTTGTTCAAGTAAGAAAGAGAGTGGAAATGCAAACTGGCCCCTTAAGTTAACTGTGGTAAAGATGTGATGGGAAAAGAGGCTGAAGATAAAGTTCTGTAATCATATATAGATTTCAACTACTCCAGCCATCCAGATCTCCACAGACCAAAGATAATCAAGATTTGGCTGTAATTTCAAAATATGGCTAAATCATAACCTTTTCATTTATCAAAATTACAGGCTATATCGAGATATTTTGATAATCATCTTTTTGGCTTTTAAGCTAGAATTGTTATTAATATTATTATGTGACATTTTAAAATCAGATTTTTAAAATACAAATGCTAGTATTTTAGAATTTCAACAAGGCCACTTATTTTAGCAATGATGGTAATGATTTTAGAATTATAATACATCCACTTTTAAATTTTATTTTATTTCCATTTAATTCTAACAGTTTTCTTACACAAAGAAGTATAAACTCTGAAGTTTATTATTTTTTTACTACATAGTTAATTTTATAACATCCTTTGAGAAAATTAACAAGAACTTAGGAGTTAAGAACCAGAATTGGAAGGCATTATGGGAATTAGTGTAATGTGCTATATTGTTAATGAATTACATTAGGTACTTACAAACTAATCTGTCACTTTAGTGTTTTTATATTTTCACAGTCCTTGATAGTCATTTGCTACTTAATCCATACCATCATTACATTTCTTATAATCTAGGAGCATATTATAACTCTTGATTAGTAATTAAACAATCTCCATTTAAGATGATAATACTAGCTAACACTTATTAACCACATACTATATGTTATGCTTTGTTCTAAATGTTTTACATATATAAAGTCTTAATTCTCACCATAACCTTAGGTATGAAGTATGTATTATTACTGCTCCTATTGCACAGATGGAAAAACCAAGGCTTGGTAGATAAGTGGCTTGCACAAAGTCAGAAAGTGACAGGGTCAAGATTCAAATCAAGGCTTTGTGACTTCTGCCACAGAATTTACCTTTTAAAGTTCATAACTGATCATTATTCATAATATTTTTAGCTCATTTAATTTTTTTTCCTCATGCTCTTTCTTTTGCCAAGGAGGAATTAGAGTTAGTGAATAAATCAGAAGGGTTTATTTACATATAAGAGTTAATAGAAGCTCTCTAAATGGCACTTTTAAAAAGAGGGGTGGGTTGGGAAGGAAGCCAAATACTTCTAGGGTAAAACAAACATGTATAAACCCATACATTTTAATTTTCACGTTTTGTTAAATGAACCATTCTTCTCTTACCTGTCTTGTGCCTGATTCTTGGTAAGAGGGGTTGAAACAGAGTTAACTTTGTTTTAATTATTCCAGTGTGATACATACTTAAGAACTACTACATGCCAGGCACTGTGGTAAGCATCTAAAAATGAGTATGGTAATATGTACCTTCCCAAAGTTCATTGTCTAGCCAGAGGCATTATTAAAAATAAATAACTGCAATATAGCAAGGTATGTGCTGTAACAGACTCAAGTGTAAGGTTCTGTGATAACCTAGAAGAAGAGCTGTTAAGTCTGCCTGAATTGAATCTGGGAGTGGTTTAGAAAACATTTTCCAGGGGTAAAAAACAGAGGAATGATATTCCAGAAAGTGGAAACAATATAAGCAAAAGTATAAAGGCCTTCAAAAAAGCATATATTGTGGTTAAGGAGAGAGAGACAAGGCAATTAGAGTATAGAAAAAAATGGCTGTAATAAATGAGTGGAGTGTACTTTTAGAGCAAATTAGGAGGCCACCAAACCCAGTCTTGGGAGGGTCATCGTCAGGAAAGTATTCTCAAATTAGTAAATGAAATCCAAAGTGGCATCTAAGGATGAGTTAGGCGAAGAGACAAGGAGAGAGGGAAGGAATATTCCAGGAAGAGGGAAAAGAGTTTCCAAAGGCCCAGAGGGGAAAATAGAGAAACTAAATATTAAAAAACAACACAATGGAGCTTAATTGGCTAAAGGGAGAGTAGCTGGTGATGAGGCTCCAGAGGAACCTAGAGGAGCTTGTAGGTCATGTAGGAATTTGAACTTGATTTTAAGGACAGTAATAAACTATTGGAGGATTTGAAGCAGGAGAGAGGCATGTTAATATTTGTACTTTTAGAAAAATCACTCCAGTGTGGCCAGGATTTCTGAAGCCAGGTCTGAAGGTAGGAAGACTACTTAGGAGGCTAGTACAGTGATCCAGGTGGGATTTAATGATGGCCTGGACTAAGAGAGTGGCAATGGGTGTGGAGAGAGATGAACAGATTTAAGAGACAAATAAACGCAAAGGGTATGAGTAAAAGAATTCAAAAATAATACCCTGGTTTCCTTCTCTAACCTGGGCAGATGGGGATTTTATTTTCTGACATAGAGCCCACAAAACAAGGAGTAGGTTTGAGGTGGGACAGATGAAGTTCCTGTGGGACCTCCAGATAGAGATATCCTTTAGACCAGTGAACATACAGGTTTGAAGCCTAAGGCAGCGATCCAGGCTAGAGATAGTCATATTAAGGGCACTTGAGTCCACAGAGGTAGATTAATTATCCAGCAAGAAAGTATAGAATGAGAGAGTAAGAGAGTATGCAACTGAAATCCCAGAACACTAACACTTAAAAGGTAAACAAAGGCAACAGAATTCATTAAAAAGAATGGATGCAAAGGTATCACTTGGTTGACTAGTACAGTAGCCCAGGGAAGAGATCTTGTGACCCATCAAAGAGTAGTGGCAATAAGATTGGAAAGGAAGAAGCAATTCATAGTTATGTTTGATAGGCTTTAGCTGATTAACAAAATTAGGGTTAGAGGTAAAAGAGTTAGAAGATTCAAGGATCGTTCTGAGGTTCCTATTTTGGACTTCTGGAAAGTTTCAATGTCTCTATCTGAGTTAGGAAAGACAGAAGGTAGAAAAAGCTAAGTATGTTTGAGTTTGGTATATGTCATTCCCCTTTATCCAGGGAGACCATTCTACCTAATCCCAGATACTCTTTTACCCCATTCAATGGGCTTAATGTCCAGTCTCCCTAGGAATACCTCTCTGAAATAATGAATAACTCAAACCATCAAACATTTAAAAAAGAAATGGAATGTTATCATCTTTTGGTACATATAATGATGGAGTTAGTCTACTCAAATGTTTCCTAAATATCAGCCTTGGTTTCCTACAGTGATTGGTCAGTACTTCAATGTGATCCTGGCCATAATGCCTGTTGTTAATGAAAAGTACTACCTTATGTGAGTAGAAATAACAGCAGACAACCACAATTCAAGCCCAAATACCAGTTTCTAATTCAATTCTGAAGAGACATTCAACTCCAAGAATTATCCAGAGTAAGAGAAGAATAGTTTTGAATCCTCATTCTTAGTGAGGAAATGCAAAACTTATTTGGGCTCACCTGGAATGGGAGTAGGTTAGGAAAGGATTGAGACTATTAAATGTAATAAAAAAATGAAACTAAGGAAAGAAGAGGTTGTCATTAGCACATAAAGCACCTGCATCAGTAGTTTTGAGTTGTTCGCTATGTGATGATATCATAAAATTTAGATTAGTGTTTATTTGTGACAGATATTAACATGGTTCATACTTCAACTTTGATATTTTTATTGAAATGGGAGAGCTTCTGTTATTTTGTTGGAGGTCAGTTAAGTAAAATCTAATTGGAATAATAGGTCATGCAAAAGGAAGTATCAATTTAGTAAAATAAAGCCATTTAAAGTAAGATACATATTTATTTAGAGTTTCTTCTCTAAGGAGTAATTGGTATACAGACCCCTATAAATTTTCAAAGTGACCTGCCATGGAACCGGTGAGTGACTTTAGAGCAGCTTTATTTTTTTTTTAATTATTAAAAATTTTTTTCATGTTTATTTATTTTTAAGAGAGAGGAAGACAGAGCACAAGCAGGGGAGGGGCAGAGAGGAAGACACAGAATCCAAATCAGGCTCCAGGCTCTGAGCTGTCAGCACAGAGCCTGACTCAGGGCTCAAACACACAAACTGTGAGATCATGATCTGAGCCAAAGTCAGATACTTAACCGACTGAGCCACCTAGGCACCCCTGCAGCAACTTTCTTAAATTGGCAAGTCTTGCTACTGGGTTAGAGGGAAGACCATAGAAGCGGCCATTGATCTAACTAGAATTTGGCAGTTTTAGTGGAAGAAAATGTGTTATTGTGGCATGGTATGGGTACACATAGTAGGCACTCAGAATGAGTCTCTACTTTGAGTCTCCTATCCCTGTACTAGAATCTTACTCAAAGTTTTCATTGTATGCTAAGAAATATTAATTACGTATTGACAGCATCAATCTACTATTCATTCATTTTCATAGCATTCTTATGAAAAGACAGGCAAAGTTTGATTCCTGCAATTTATTGAACAGGTAGGATTGTTCCTTGAACCAATTAGATTTCCTTCTTGCTTAAATATAACAATCAAAATGGTTTAGTAAAATGCATAAAACAAAACAAAGTTCTTGTTCTTTTGTGTTTAAAAAATTGGACTCTTTGTCACCTTATGAAGTTCTGTAATTTTATAGATTTGAGTAACAAGAAAGCCTTTCTTGTGAATTTATTACAACTTGTGTACCACATTGAAGACAGGGGCATTTTATATTTCAACCAAGAAAATTTGAGGGGGGCGGGTGGTGAAAATTATTTATTTTTCCCTCCTTTCTGGTCTTTACCACAAGAAAACTTTTAAGTAGGAAACTATATCTTGTATTTTTGTCACTATAACTAAACATATCTTTATCTTTTATATAAAAACATAATCTTTTAATAAGTGCTAATGTAGATATCTTTAAGTATGCAGTTAATGTGGGATATGCTTGTAAATTTTGAACTCTGTAGCCTTTGGTTCATTTTCACCATGTGTGATGTTTTGTTTTGATTTTTATCTTGATAAATTTGCAGTACTGTACTCACTAGATCTTTAGTTTTCTTAACTGAAACAGTTGAAAACGAATAATATATTGATGTTGGGTTATAAATTTAAGACTGTGACATCAATAAGATTATAAATATTTGTTGAAGATAAAGGATACCAAGCAATTTATTTGCAGACTGAGGTGGTCGTCCATATTTTAAAATCTGAATTGATCGCAACTCTGATATGGTAGAAAACATGTTGCAGCAGGTTTGTAAGTCATATTTTGTTTGCCTGCATAATGTTAGCAATGGGAAAGCTGCTTTGCCATCTAGTGGTGGTTTGCAGATGTCTCTCCTGGTTCCGGGTATATTTTCCAAAGGTTCTATTTTTAGCAAGACTGCACTGTAGCAAGCTGACCTAATGCTTTGACATAGTAATAACGCAATAAGAAGAATGAAAAATAGAAAGAAATCTTCCCTTTTCTCCATGGTGTTGCTATTGACCTGAAAAAGCTGAATATAAATGACATTCATAAAGCAATGAAGACAAAAAGCTCAGGGTAATACAATATTCTTGATATTTTAAAAGAAAAAGCTTCAAAATGAATGAAAAACTCAGAAAAAAAGTAATTATTTAATTTAACAATCTCATGGTCTTGAAACTGAAAAGAAAAGAAAAAGAAAAACGAAAAGAAAAACACATTTACAAGCCCTCGTTATGTTTCTTGAGGTGGATATTTAATTTATTTCTGGAGATAAGTGGTGTATTTTGAAGATACCTTTTGCGGCGCCTGGGTGGCTCAGTCAGTTGAGCGCCTGACTTCAGCTCAGGTCATGACCTCACAACTCTTGAGTTCAAGCCCCTTGTCGGGCTCTGTGCTGACAGGTCAAAGACTGGAGCCTGCTTTGGATTTTGTGTCTCCCTCTCTCTCTGCCCCCTCCTGCACTTGTGCTCTCTCTCTCAAAAATAAATAAACATTAAAAAACGTTTTTTTTTTTTTCAAACTAAGTACACTCATCTGCTGTGCTGTTCCTATCCAAACTTCTATACAACTATTCTAACCAGTAGCACCCTTTTTACCCTGTTATTTATACAGAAAGTTAAATAGTCTACATGCTTTCTCAATTACCTTTTATCATTAACCTTCATATTGTCTTTACTCCCAGTGATTTTCCTTTCCTCTTACCGTTCCTGACCATGGCCATTTCAGAGTTAGTTTTAGGTAATAATCTAAACCAGGAGAAACTCCCCTTCCCTCTCCCTACAAGTTATAGATAGCATCTCTAATCTTAGATAATGAGCCAAAAAATTAGTATATCTTTTCTTAGTTTGAATCAGTAGGGTACTGAAAATCTCAGGTAGACTTGATTTACTGAACTGCAACACCTAACATTTCCAGTATATATAGTTTAAAAATCCAAATATTAAAAATAGTATTTTTCGGGGTGCCTGGGTGGCGCAGTCGGTTAAGTGTTCGACTTCAGCCAGGTCACGATCTCGCGGTCCGTGGGTTCGAGCCCCGCGTCGGGCTCTGGGCTGATGGCTCAGAGCCTGGAGCCTGTTTCCGATTCTGTGTCTCCCTCTCTCTCTGCCCCTCCCCCGTTCATGCTCTGTCTCTCTCTGTCCCAAAAATAAATAAACGTTGAAAAAAAAATTAAAAAAATAAAAATAGTATTTTTCATAACTAAATACACTGGGATTTGGAGCGTGGAAGTGGGAAGGTTGCTTATTTACCAAAAGTCAAGACATAAAAATTAAGTTTAATTTTATTTTTAAAACACAATTTTGAATCTTTAAAGAACAGAGATTCTAAACATCAAAACTAAAACAAGTCTTTCTCTAATACAAAGATAAAAGGAGCCTAAAAAAATAAAGGTGTCTAATAGCTGCTGGCTTTGATAATGCTTTCCTGCAGTTGTGGTAATAGACCAGGTAATGGCAACTTGTTCTGGCCTCAACTATTAGAACAAATTAAAACTGCTCAGCTTGAGTAACCAACTAAGCTTTTTTTTTAAAATCACAGTTTCAAACAACTAAGGATCCTATAGCAGTAACTAGATGAACAGAGAGCAAAGAAGAGTGTATCAGGGCTTCAGAGTTAATCCATGGGTTTCTAGTTAGGAATGAAACTGTTTCCTCTTAGAAACCCTACTGTTTGGGTTTATTTACCAAAATGAATATTTAGGAAAAAGTTAACTTGGCTATCCTAGACCAATGTTGGTTTTCCTTGCGCTTTAATGCTCCTTCTGCTGGCTAAAGATGTCAGGATATTTTGTGTGAAGCAATAAAATATCATATTTTAAAGTTACATCTGTGATAGCTTATCTGTTTTTCAGCTAATTTGAGATGACGATTTTTCTTTTGAAAAGATCTCATTATTGAAAATCCTTCCTGGAGTGCTTCAGTTTTTATTATAGCTACTTTGGTGTGTGTTGCGGGGGGGGGGGGGGGGGGAAGGATATATAGCAAATTGCAAATATACAAAGGCAGTTTATAACAATTTTAGTTTTTTATTTAATGTTGGTTACAGAAACAAAATAATCACCATTCTTTGGGGAATTAAAGAGAAGAATAGGTTATTAAATATATTATAAATCCCCTCTATGGGTGGGATAGATTTGTCTTAACTATACATTAGGATGCCTTCAGCCTTTTTAAAAGGTAGCTTCTCACTAGGTGGTGTTCTGAAATAATGTATCGCTATATAAGGAGTTGAAAGATTTTTTCTGTAAAAAGCCAGATAGTAAATATTTTAGCCTTTGGAGGCTTCGAAGTCACAACTACTTAGCTCTGTTGTTGTAGTGTCCTTGTAATGTAAAAGCAGCCATGGACACTGTGTAGCGAAACTGTTCAGGGAAACTTTATCTACAAAAACAAGTGGTGGGCCACATGTAGTGGGTAAGCCAAAATTGCCCACTCCTATTCCATCTGAATATGGTCACCACTAGATAGCTTGTAGGAAACCTAAAAGGTAAAGACTAAGAACAGTGTTCTTCCAAGTGTGTTCTTTGTAGTACTCACAAGAGAGTCCTGGAGCCTCCCCAGCTTCCAGTGTGTCAGAATCCTTGGGGATGGGGAGAAGCGGAGCTGGAAACCTTTTGTGGTTTTGTTGCTGTTTGTTTGTTTTGAACAGATGAGTCTTACAAACTAAAATTTGAGAACTACTGGCAAAGATGGCTGATGACATATAGCAGCAAACATTTACTACAACTCAAGGAAGTTGGTGGCAGGGGTGAAGGATGAGGGACTGAGGCTGCAGGTACACAGCTTAGTGAGAGGTGGGCTCCTAGAGACAGGACTGGGGCCTGTGAGGCTGAGTGCTGTACCAGGGCCAGCTGCAGAGCCCTGACCTTGGGCCACCTGCACCCTTATGAATTAAAAAAAAAAAAAAAGAAAGAAAGAAAAGAAAAGATAAATAGAAATCCCTGTCCGCATAGAACTTAAAGTCTATTAAAGGAAACAGTAACAAAATACTTATTTTTTTTAAATATGATATATTAGATTGTGATAATGAGGGAGAAAAATGAAACCTAAAAGGAAAATAGGCATTATTGCCAAAGTTTTGGATAAGGTGGTCAGATATATAAGGTCGTTATAGGAATTTTGGGCTTTACTCTGAGTGGAGGGTTTTAACAGTCTTATTCTGGCTGCTCTGTTGAGATTAGTCTATAGGAGGGAAGGGGGAAATGGGGAGACTACAGGGAGATTGCTATGTTCTGGACTAAGGTAGTAAGAGTGGTGAGAAGTGGTTGGATTCCAGATATATTTTCAAGCTTGAGCCAACAGATAGTGGTGATCGTTTGGATATGTGTTGTGAGAGAAAAAGACTACAAGGGTGACTACAAGGCTTTTGACCTACTCATATGGAAGAATGGAGTTGACATTTACTGATGTAAATCAAACTTCAAGAGGAGGTATGAGGGAGAATACCTGAAACTTAATTTTGAACTTGTTAAGACTAAGATGGCTATTAGAGATTCAGGAGATGTTGAGTAGGGAACACAATATCAGTCTGCAGTTTTATGGTTCAGGCTTGGGCTAGAGTCATTTAGGAGTTATTAGCATGTGGATAATATTTAGAGCTCTGAGCCTGGAAGAGAACACCAAGATAGTATAGATGGAGACAAGAAGGTCTACAATGGACCTAGTGTACTCTAACGTCAAGAAGCCGGGGAGATGAGGAGGGAGCAGTGAAGAAAAATGAGAAGGTGAAGGCCAAGAGATAAGAAAACCAGGTAATGTGGTATCCTGGAAGCCACATGGAGAAAATGTTTCAAGGGGAGGAATATTCAGCTGTGCCAAATGCTACTGATAGTTTAAATTAGTTGAAGACTGACAATTGACCATTGAATTTTAACAAGGAGGTAATTTGTGGCCTTGATAAGGCCAGTTTCAGTGTAGCGATGAGCATGAAAGCCTGCTAAAAGTAGATTCAGGATAAAGTGGGAAGAGAGAAAGGGGAGACAGCAAGTGTGCCCAACATTGAGTTTTGCTCTAAAGGGAAAGCAAGAGATGATGCTGTAGTTAGAGCGAGAAGTCGGGAGGCCAAAGAAATGCTGCTGGGAGTGAAGTGTTGGCTATTATAAACTGTTCATCCCTGCCGAGGAACAAAGAAAACAGCTCTGCTGGTGCCTGTGAGAAGAGCATATAGGCTATTGCGAGGTATCATCCATTACCCCCAGCAAGCTGGTGTAATCTTGAGTCGAAGATAGAATGCCAGGGAATAGACTAATCGGAGCAGTAGGATGCTTTTCAGAGAAAGTAAAATAGAATTGTTTGCAGGGCTTGCAAATGTGAATGCTACCTGTTATCTGTCATTTTAATATTCTATAATAGATTGTAGATACTTTGGCATCAGTAAATATATTTTCCAGTTGAATTTGTCTTACCAGTTTTGTGTACATATATCTATATAAGGCTTGTACATAAAAATGTATATTTTAAATTGGAGATGGAGAAAAAACTTTGTGTAGTTTGAATTTTCTCATAGTGCTTATTTCTATAGATTTTAGCATTAGTCAAATTAGTAAGCTCTAGTTTCAAAACAGACTTTCTGATGCATTAACAATTTCTGTAAAAACCTGTTGTGTAGAAAGACTATTTCAAATAGTTTAGACATGAATTGAGAATAGAGATTTTATGTTTATAGGTAAGTAACCAAGTGAATATGAGAGTATCATTTCATTTTTATTTTTTTCAACGTTTTTTACTTATTTTTGGGACAGAGAGAGACAGAGCATGAACGGGGGAGGGGCAGAGAGAGGGAGACACAGAATCGGAAACAGGCTCCAGGCTCTGAGCCATCAGCCCAGAGCCCGACGCGGGGCTCAAACTCACGGACCGCGAGATCGTGACCTGGCTGAAGTCGGACGCTTAACCGACTGCGCCACCCAGACGCCCCTCATTTCATTTTTAAAGAAAGCAAATATATATATATATATATATAATTCGCCACTTGTATTAGAAGACCAAGGTTATAGGTCAGTTTGTTTAACAAACACTGTTATTGCTACTTGAGAATTTGAAAAGACTACTGCTTGATCAGTGGAAATGTCCCTACCATATTATCAGAAGAATAAGAACGAACTAGCTAATTTCTTTCCTCTTCCTTTCTTTCTTTCCTTCTTTCTTTCTTTCTTTCTTTCTTTCTTTCACAATGGTACATTAAGGTACATTAAAGTACCTCTCTCCTATACTGTCATGTGAAGCAAATTTACCTGTAAGTATGAATATAAAATAGGGGAAAGGAAGAAGGGAATCCTTTAGCATTCTTCAATGAAAAACTATGAGTGGTTTTGAAAAATGATTGCTTTAGCTTCTTTTTTGATGGAGTCAGTGTGATACTTTATCCTAAATTATAAATCCTAAATTTATATACATATAAATATGTATTTTCATACCCATAGTGTCATTTTTTAAATATACTTATATGGGTTGATCTGTCAGGGACTTTAGTTTGTAGCAAGAGGCAGTACAGAGCCAGATTTAGCTTATGTAGGACTCCAGCTACTTGCCTCACAGACACACACACACACACACACACACACAAGTGTGTCTGTATGTATTTGTGAATATAAACTGATCTAAAACAAATTATTAAAGTTTTTTGTAAAATGTTGTCAAACTTTTATAGACCAGCAGACAGCATGGTCCCCTTTCAGAATCCAGAAGTCCATTGCCACACACCTCTAACATAGGTAATGAAGGGTTGAAAAATAGTCTCATCTTCTTGAAAAGGCCCATAATGTAAGTGAGCAATTTTTATGCTTAGACTAAATCCATATTAAAAGAATCAACCTGCTTATAATTCTGTGCTGAATTGGATTAGCCTTGCCAAAATAGCATCTAGAAAACTGGATCTGGTAATACTTTACAGTTATTTTATATGAGTTATTTTAATTAAGTGTTGATGATGATAGAATATCTAAGATGCATGGGAGATAAGCTACATATTTATGCTTATCAGCAGAATGCGCTAGCACAAGTATGTCATTTTGTGAGCTAAATTAGTTTAATACTGGTTGGAATTAAAATGTGTTAATCAAGAGTATCTTATCCACTGGGGTGTCAGTAATGTCTGATGGAGGTTTTTATGGAAAACAGAAAAGAAACTAAACAAATTAAGATATATGAATTGTAAAGTAACTTTGACGAAATTCATTTGATGTATAATTTATGCTTCATTACTTTTCTACAGAAAATTCATGAAGCATCTCATGGAATTATAAGAATTGAAATATGTGAACACTTTTACTATATGAAAGATGGCTGTAGTGAAATACAGAAGTCACAACCCTAATGGTTATTCAAAATAATAATCTCAGTATTATTTATTATTGATAGCTCATGACTTTAGGAAAGTTAGAATTAAGATAAAAATTTACTTCTGAGTCAGTTAAGTGTCAGACCCTTAATATTGGCTCAGGTCATAATCTCATGGTTCCTGAGACCCATGAGATCATGAGTTCCAGCCCCACGCTGGGCTCCCGTGCAGATGGTGAGGATCCTGCTTGGGATTCTTTCTCTTTCTGCCCCTTCCATGCTGTCTCGCTCCCTCTCTCAAAAATAAATAAACTTAAAAAAAAGATAGAGATTTACTTGTAAGTAAAATATGGAATAGCAAAGTAGAGAAATCTACATAGGAAAGTTGTATACAGTAAAGAGAACTAAATTAATTAAAAAATAGACACAGAATGAGTAAAAAGTAATATTAAGTATTTAAAAGAATGTTTATTCTTTGGATAAAATAGTATAGTGAACATATTTTTTACTACCTTTCCAGAAGTATAAAAAATAATTATAACCTACTTTATTTATCATTTCTAAAAGTTTTGTTTCAGAGAAGTTTTTTCCTTGAAAGATTCTAGAATAATTTTCATGTCATAAAATTGTGTCTTATTCCCTTTGTCTGCTTAAAACAGTGCATTAAAAATAGAAGAAGAAAGATTAAATCTGTCTAAAGCCATATCTTCACAGGACCAAGTGAGCTACATATTTGATCTTTATGTAATTAATATAATATTTTTTCTGTCTATATGTAACTTTGCGTCTTTTGTTATTGCCTAAATAGTGATAGAAGCAAATTACTCCTTGGCAAATAACCATTTTCTTACAGATTTTTGGACTAATGGTTATGTAGTAAAAACAATATGATATTAAGAAGGTAGAATGTTAAATGTTCTTACTCAAATGCTGAGCTTTTCCTTAGTGGGAAAAAAATCTGTATGCTTAACCATGTTGTTTCTGAGACCTGAGGATTATCACTCTTTGAATATATTTCAGTCTAGAAAGAGGAGGTAAGGTTCCCTGTGTAAACACAGCACTGTATGAGACAGCTGAAAAATGAACTGCAAATGAATTGTTAGCAGTTCTCAAGGCTGGTCTGAGCTTCAGGAAAAGTTCAATTAAGTCACCACAGTTTTGTTCTGTTTTCTTTGTTTTGCCAAATCATATGTAAGTTAACCTGATATCCTTTTTTTTTTTTTTAAATTTTTTTTTTTTTCAATGTTTATTTATTTTTGGGACAGAGAGAGACAGAGCATGAACGGGGGAGGGGCAGAGAGAGAGAGGGAGACACAGAATCGGAAACAGGCTCCAGGCTCCGAGCCATCAGCCCAGAGCCCGACGCGGGGCTCGAACTCACGGACCGCGAGATCGTGACCTGGCTGAAGTCGGACGCTCAGCCGACTGCGCCACCCAGGCGCCCCAACCTGATATCCTTTTATACCAAAAACTGGCAACTAAATACTGCTAGTCTATAAAACTAAGAAACATTATTTTTAACCCTGACACCCAGAAACAGTAAAAGAAACCCGAAAGTGATAGGAGGGAGTAAAAGGCCTTATTAGTCATCTAAATTATAAATTCTCTTAGATGTTGATAGGGATATTGTAATTATAATGTAGTATCTTGTTGGGGTCAACACTTTGCTCCTTACCTGTCCTCTGGAAAATATAAATTATCCTACTTAATCAAGCAGAATTCTCCCCTCTAATTTATAACTATGTTCTTACTAGACAAAGCAGATATACTGTGCTACTACTGTGGCTTACTGTTTACATTGTCAATAGATATTGTGTATTTAAAAAAATTTTTTTAATGTTTATTTTTAAGAGAGAGAGAGAGAGAGAGAGTAGGGGAGGGGCAGAGAGAGAGGGAAACACAGAATGCAAAGCAGGCTCCAGGCTCTGAGCTGTCAGCACAGAGACCAACGTGGGGCTTGAACTCATGCACTGCGAGATCATGACCTGAGCCAAAGTTGGATGCTTAACCAACTGAGCCACCTAGGTGCCCCAGTATTATCTATTTTTAACAAGACACATTGGTCAGGGGAGATTTTACACAAGGGAACGAAACTTTATTTTGTGCTGGTTTTTAGTCTTCCATCAAAGTTGTTCATTCTTTTAGTCAATGAACCAGCTATGGAACCAACCAAATATTTACTGAATGCAGCTCTGTGCGTTCTCTCTTAGAATGTGCTAACTGCTTCCTTTCCTTTCTCATGAACCTCACTATAAGTTATCATATTATAATGAACAGTTTGATTATAATGATGATACGCTTCTAATCATTCCACATCCATTTATCACCATTCCCCACTCATCTTCTATTCCCTTTTGGCATGTGACTTAAAAACATTAATAAGTGCAGTCAAGACAACATATATTATCAAAACCCTACTGAAAGTATTTAAGAGAGCTAGAGGTTACTAAATTTATTTTATTTCAATTGTTGCATTGCTTTTAGTTCGGTGAATCAAGAGCACATGCTAATTAGTGCTTTGTATGCAAATAAACTTACTTACCTGAAATACCACTGCCTTTTCAGCTTTTCCTGGTTGAGTGGTAACTAGCAAGGGTAAAGAATTCTGCATTAAGTGAATGGTAGCACCATTGCTGGGGGGCCAAGGAGAAAGTGCCAAGTCAAGCAGTTTATTTATGGTCCCCCGGTTGTATGTGTACCTGCCTTCATTCTGTAAAGGTATTACTGGAACTGTTTTCTCTGTAAGAAAACTAAAATGGCAGGTAAAAAATTAGGTCTTTGGTTTTCTTTACAGAGTAAGGAGGCTGATCTAGTAAACTCTAAAAAGTACAACTTTGTGCTATAAAATGTGTCAAAAAGTTACATTCAAATAAAATTTGATAAGTCAGATTTTATTATAATTGTACAATAGAAAGCTTATAAAACTTCCATTGAGTAATTTTGTGAAGAAGTCACTGTTTGAGTATTCATTTTTTAAATATTTTTAAGTTCATATTTTCTTAAACTTGGTAATTGTTTCTTTGTATTTTAAAAAGATACTATTTCTTTCAAAATTATAAGCAAATCTTACATGAATAATTTTGTCCTAAAAAATTTCAGTTATATTATGTTAGGTAAGTCCTGTAAAATTGTATGTTTTAGAACAATCTTCAAAAGAGCAATCTAACTTCCAGGTAGTATAAGGAAAGAGAAAGAGCTGGTTTCTTCTAATTCTTGTTCTAAATGTTATGTTTGTCCATTCTAAAGAAATCAGTATTATCTTCCCTTTGTCACTGATTTTTTTGTAAATTGTGGTTTGAAAATAAAATATAGTATATAGAAAAATTGTATAAAGAATATACAAGTATGTAGTATATATAGTATATAAATGGTACACAGAGAATGCTTAAGTGGGATTTTAAAGACACTCATTTTTAATGATTTTAAATGTTCTTTATTATCACTTTATTCTCAAAGGCTAATATTTAAAGAGTTTCTAAAGCCATTCTGAAATATTTAAAATAAGATATAAGGTGATTTATGTATTGCCACCTCAATTTTAAGGATTCTTGTGAATACCAGTTTTATTTTATGGATTAATTTCCCTAGCATTAAGATAATGACTTGCTCTGCTATGGTTTTGTGTTCTTTCCTCTGAAGTGGATTTCCTTCACACCAGGGCACACATTATACTACAGTGTACGGAATCCTGTATGATGATGGTGTGAACAAAGTACTGAAGAAATAGAAGGAAAGTCTTGATTTTTAAACAGACCCTTGGGGGATTACTAGAAATTTACTTGACAGAGAAAGAATACATGGTAATCTCAAGAAGGAGAGAATATTCTGGTGTTGAAAAGTCATATTTATGTTTTCTAAAAACTATTAAAATATTAGAAAATATTATGGTGAGGGGTGCCTGGGTGGCTCAGTCGGTTAAACGTCCAACTTCGGCTCAGGTCATGATCTCACAGTTGGTGAGTTCGAGCACCACGTCGGGCTCTGTGCTGACAGCTCAGATTCTGTCTCTCTCTCTTTTTCTGCCCCTCCCCCACTCACACTCTGTCTCTCTCAAAAATAAACATTAAAAAAAAATTTTTAAGAAAATATGATAGTGGCAGATGGTAGTTGCACTTGTGAGCACAATATGATGTATAAACGTGTTGAATCACTGTGTTGTACACCTGAAACTAATGTAACATTGTATGTCAACTATGCTCAAATACGTTTAAAACTGTACTCAAAAAATAAACAAATATTTTTAAGTGTTTGTGTTGAGAGAGAGAGAGAGAAAGAGAGCACATGTGCACAAGCGAGGAGGGGCAGAGAGATAGGGGAGAGAGAAACCTAGGCAGACTCCATTCTGTCAGCACAGAGCTTATTGCTAGGTTCAGTTTTACAAACTGTGAGATCATGACCTGAGCCCAAATCACGAGTTGGACGCTTAACCAACTGAGCCACCCAGACACCCCTTACCGTATATATACTAAAAGAACTTAGGGCTTAAGTGGTTCTTATCTTAGCACCTGTAATTTCAGGACAGGTAAATAAAACAATTCCATTGGGGACACTTGGCACCTTCAGAGAAGCAAAGAATCAGACTGAGCAATCTAACTTCCAGGTAGTACGAGGAAAGAGAAAGAGCTGGTTTCTTCTAATTCTTAGGGAATTGTGATAGAGCACTAGGGTTTATGAAAGATCAAATAAGAGAGGCAGACTACCCTCCACTACCAGAAAGGGCAAAGAATAAAGGAAAATCTCTCTTTTAGGGAAGCAGAAGTTTAAAATTCCATGAATAATTCTTGATATAATGGATAATAGTAATCCTTTAAGATTGAGTGACATTCATTCTGGAATAAATTCTGATTCTCAATGGTATGATCTTTACTTAGGGGAAATGAACTGGACACTTGGTTGGTATTTCTATCGGAGGGTTGTTTTTGTTTTGTTTTGTTTTGTTTTTTTCCTATTCTCTTAGTCACCAAATTTTATTGATTTTTTGGATTTGTGCATGCATGCTTTTATTCCTTTTACTTTGAGTTATTGCATTCTTTCTGGGAAGATGGCTGAAGCATGTAGAAAGGAGAGTTTATGCCTTTATGGAAATGTAGTTTCCATATGTCAAAATACTAACAGTGGTACTCATTTTATCTTGTGTTATAAAGAACCTGACTGCGTGAGTTTTGCCTAATTTGGAAAACTTTTTAAAAGCATAGCCTTGACTTTCATTCACTCATAGCACTGCATGTTCTATCAAGTAAGGATGATGTAATATGACTTCTGAGTGAAGGCACCAGATTGAAATACTATTTTTTGTGGGTTTTCACTGGTACTTGCCATTTGGTGAAGAGAACATTCTATTTCTTTAAATTAGTGGACTAATAGAGAAAACAATTTTTCCAGAAAATTGTTTTTCCCACTAATTATAATAGTAGAACCTTAAAAATTCTAATCCGAGAGCAGTGATCTTCATCTGCTTTGTTCACTCATATGTCCAATGACTTACTCCATTACTGCCTTTGTAGGTATTTAATATATATTTGTTGAATAAAAGAATCACTAGTATACTTTTTAATTGATAAGTTGAATTTTTTTTATTCTTCCAATGGGCCTTTGATCGGAACCAAATGCATCCTTGTCTGTTGGAGTATTTTTTTTTCTTTATGTTTTCCTTTTCTCTGGAAAGCATAGGAATAAGTTTCTCCAGCTCCTTGATGAAGATGGTTTGTGAGTTGTGCCCATCCCACCCCTACACATTTCAAATATTTGTAGCTATTTGCAATGTAGAAATCTGTATACTTAAGGGTAATGCTGGAAATAACAGAATAATGGAGTTTTGTTTTTCTTTTTAATTTTCTATGGGACTTTAGAGATTGTCTAGTCCAACTCTCTCATTTAAGATGGAGAAAATTAAAGGCCGAAGATTTTTTAGCTCAGGGCCCCTCTGCTAATTAGTGTTACTACAAAACTAGAACCCAGTCCCCTGACTCCCAAATGTTTTTTTTCACACACCTTATAAATAGCCTTTTGAAGGTGAAGACTTTTTCCATTTAAAATATTGATTCACCATCATGACATCTTCAAGCAAATATCTTAATGCCCAAACTATTAAAAAAAAAAAACTTTCTCCCCCAAGTAAAAGAGTATTTCATAGCCAAAAATTCTTTTCAAAAACCTGTTCTTCCCAGGCTATTAATGCAGAGAGTACTAACATGTCTGTCAGTAGATATACTCTATAGTATCAGTAGGCAATCTCTTATATCAATAATTTAAACTTGTTTTCATATCTTGAATTGTATTTGCAAGGAAATTGGCTTCTGAATAGTGGAGTACAAATATTATTACAATATTCTCAGTTGCTAATATGCAAACTCTTTGGGGTTCAGTTGCTGTGTCTCTGTCTCAACAAGCAGGCAAGTGAGGACCAGTGTGTTTAACTAGATAACTTAAGGTAAGGATCAATCTGAATATTAAGAGCTTATGTTATAACAGCACTAATTTGATATCAAAAGTACTCTACCCATAGCAGTCTTTGTATTTTAAGTAAAAATATTAAGAGCTTATGTTATAACAGCACTAATTTGATATCAAAAGTACTCTACCCATAGCAGTCTTTGTATTTTAAGTAAAAGTAGTAGATTTTTATGTCATCTAGCTTTTTTGTCATTTTTGCTTTAAGTGGATTGTTATTGATTAGAATTTATAGATGGTTTTCTTTTTTTTTTCCAAAAACACCTGTAAATTTGAACTTGGAGGAGGAGGGCATGCATAAGAACTAAATTAACTAAAGAGAGAATCTTTTTCTCTCCCAGTCTCATTCTGTAGAGTTTTGTATGTTCCTAGGTACCACATGCACTCCCTGTCCTCAGTAGTCTCTTGATGGGTCCTCACAGTCAGATAGGAGTCTATGACAGTCTCATTAAAAGACACTTTTTCATAGTACCATTGATGAGAGAAATTCCTCTTTTCAGATAGTCCATTAAATTAACACTATAACATCATTTTACATTCGGACCAATATGCAAATCTCAAATGCTCTATTGCAAGTAAGGTACATCTCAATTTTTTCCTCAGTATTTGATAGTTAGTAATATTTTTAACATAATTTCTACCTCGTATTCCATTTCAAAGTGAATTTAATAGACAGGAATCATCAGTAACCTATTTTTATTTCTCCATGTCTCAAAAAGTAAATTGATAAACTTTGGATTCATGAGTATGTCATAAAACATCACTTAGTGAAAGAAAGGCAAACATTCCAAAACCAATGACACAATACTTAATTTCCTAGTTTTTAAAATTAGTCCAGAATTTAAAAGGCAGTTCCATAAATGAAACTGGGTGATTAGAAATATAGCAGACGGTGTGTGAGTATTGGGATAAGCTTCTAGTTGGCAGTATAGTTAACTAACTAATTCAATTTAGAGTAGAGTTTAGAAAGGATTAAAGAGAAACAGCTTTGATCAAATATGTGAAAACTAACATTATTGAAATGTTAAAATTGGAATACCCACTTTGTCACCAGAGATGACAATAATACCTGAATAAACCAGTATTTCTGTCCATTTAAAATAGTATCCTGATTAACATAGAAGATTAGGATGTAAGAATATATGATAATTGTATGATTAACATATAAGAACACAGTAATAAAAAAACTGAATTGCTTGTTTAACTCTAAAGTTCCTCTTGTTGGAAATTATTATTTCCAACAATTACAGTTTCTTGTCAAAATTATCTAAAATAAAATCTTCCAAGAGATATTATAGAAGTAGTCTATACAGCATTAACTTGTTAGGATTTTATTTTTCAGATGCTGCTTTTTAAAATAACCCTGCTTTTATTTTATTTTTTTTCAATATGTGAAGTTTATTGTCAAATTGGTTTCCATACAACACCCAGTGCTCATCCCAAAAGGTGCCCTCCTCAGTACCCATCGCCCACCCTTTACTCCCTCCCACCCCCCATCAACCCTCAGTTTGTCCTCAGTTTTTAAGAGTCTCTTATGCTTTGGCTCTCTTCCACTCTAACCTCTTTTTTTTTTCCTTCCCCTCCCCCATGGGTTTCTGTTAAGTTTCTCAGGATCCACATAAGAGTGAAACCATATGGTATTTGTCTTTCTCTGTATGGCTTATTTCACTTAGCATCACACTCTCCAGTTCCATCCACGTTGCTACAAAGGGCCATATTTCATTCTTTCTCATTGCCACGTAGTACTCCATTGTGTATATAAACCACAATTTCTTTATCCATTCATCAGTTGATGGACATTTAGGCTCTTTCCATAATTTGGCTATTGTTGAGAGTGCTGCTATAAACATTGGGGTACAAGTGCCCCTATGCATCAGTACTCCTGTATCCCTTGGGTAAATTCCTAACAGTGCTATTGCTGGGTCATAGGGTAGGTCTTAAAATAACCCTGCTTTTAAAATGTAGCCAAGAACTGCAGGTTCAGTTTCTAAAATGTTTATAGAAAATACATTATAAATGTGGAATTTAATTATGTAAAATACTAAAGATTTGGCTTGCCCAAGCTTTTGTTAAATTGATCCTTAGTTTATATTACTTCATTCTTAATATATTACTTCATGATATGCAACCATTTAGAATGGATAATTTACTTATGTTACATGAAGTAATAATCTTGAATTTAAATAAATTATATAGTGTGATGTAAGTAGACAAAATTATAGAATTTTTCTATAGAAATGAAATTTTGAATAATTTTAGGAATACACTGAAAAATTTGATACACATAAACTTTGAAAAATTTGGTGCCCATATCTGAGTGATCAAAAATATTCATCCACTCATTGTTGGGATGATATTTTTAGGATATTTTTCAGACATTTTTGAACTGGATGGAGTCAACATATCTTAGCAGGATCTGATTCATCTAACAAGATAAACTGCCTTGAGTTTTAATATAAGACCATTTTTTTCTTTCTTTTAAATACACAGCTCATAATCTGCTAAGCTTAAAATATGCAAATAAATTATTTCAACTTTAAAATTTATAATCTATTTTGAATTATAACAAACACTTGAGAAAGGAGAGGCAAAGCTCTTTTTAACCACAAAGGACATATGGAAAAGAAATTTCTTTACCATTTTAAAAAGCCACCAAAAAAAAAAAGGTAAAAAATTTGGCAACGTTAAAATTATTAAAGGAAATTGATAACCAAACTGGATAATTCAGTCCAAACTATATGTTCAGAACCCAATTTACATAATGATATAGTCAATAAGTCTGTTCCTGAAGTCTTTGCTAAGATTCAGTTGCCTAAATCTCCTAATCTTTTTTTGCCAATTAAATGTCATTATCTTAATAAAATTCACATTAAAAATTTTTTTTTGCTTTAGTCATATTTTTTTAATGTTTATTTCTGAGAGAAAGGTAGAGCGTTAGTGGAGGAGAGGCAGAGAGAGAGGGAGACAGAGGCTTGGAATCAGACTTTGCGCTGAAAGCAGAGAGGGCCTCGTAGGGGCTCGAACTCATAAATCATGAGGTCATGACCTGAGCCGAAATCAAGAGTAGGACACCTAACTGACCAAGCCGCCCAGGAGCCCCAGCTTTACTTATCTTTGGTGTTTTTATATTTTCTTTGGAAAATGTTCTAGATATTCTACAAAATGAAAAAATAGGATGGTAATTTTTCTTAAAAGAGTTTATTCTACTGAAAGCAGCCACATAGGGAAATAAGTTGACTTATGTTTTGTATAATTCTCCAATTCTTTAAAACAGTTTATTTTCAGATCTCTATTTTACATTGTGTCATTTATGTTTTGTTTTACTTATTTATTTGTTTTACTTCAATAGCCTTTTATGTCACCTCGGTACCCTGGAGGTCCAAGGCCCCCATTGAGGATACCTAACCAGGTAAGATTCGTGTGCTGCTTAAGTTTCTGAGTTTTGTTGTTGTTGTTATTGTTATTGTTTTTAAGATTCAATAAAGATCTTAAAAATTTTGTGAATATTTCTTACCTATAAAAACATTAAATTCTTCTTTCTCTATCCCATTTAATGCTACTTCTAGTGACATATAATCTATTTCAAAAATTGACAAACTACTGTCCATATGTTGACTGACTGTTTTTGTAAATAAAGTTTTATTGAAAAATAGCCATGCTCTTTCATTCATGTATTGTCTGTGACTTCCTTTACACTGCAGTAACAGATTTTTGAGCGGTCAGATATTTACTATCTGGATCTTTACAGAAGAAAAGTTTGTTGAACCTTGGAGTCTACTCTATACCCTGAACTTAATTGTATATGTGTGTGTGTGTGTGTGTGTGTGTGTGTGTGTGTGTGTGTGTGTGTAATTTTGGTAAATGCTAAATACTTTTATTTAAAGATGGTAATAAAATTTTCTATAGAATGAACATACTTTGGTTTATTTTTGTATAATATGCTCTCAACATCATGGTTGCAATACATCAGTTTTGCCCAAATATAGTGATATCTCGGGTATATAAATACCTGCTTGTGGAAGGGTTAGATCTATTAATAAATAAATTGTTAGCAATAGATCTTCCAACTTTTTTTACCTACTAGAGCTCTGCGATTTCATAAGCTTTTATCCTTACATATTTCTTTTATCAATACCATAAATACTTATTTGCTAAAGAGAATAATGCACAGGTTTTACTTGAAAGGAGTTTATAGTTTAGTTTCAGGATACAGAACGTGTGCATTTACATAACACAAGAAGAAATTAAATGCCTAATTTTATGAAATAGTTATGTCAAGATAATTGTTTTGTTACTTTCTTTAATTCTGTTATTGTATACCTCAGCATTTTCCGCATTCTAAAGTAAACCCTGTTATTCCACAAAATTCTTTTTCATTCTTACTCTCTTTCTGTCTCCACTTCCTTTCTGACCAAAAATACAACAAAGTTGTGCTTACTAACATATTTCATAGCAACAGAGTTCTGCTTCTCCTCTGCTAACTCTTACTGAAATTATGCTGTGTCCTTGAAGTGTCCCAGTTTGCTGTTTTTTTTTCTGCTTTTAGTGCACAGCAAGGAGTGCCAGCACCCACATCCACCCCCAAGGGAGAACTTGAAGCAGGCAGTGGTGCTGGATGATCTCATGGTTATAGTGCTGGGAGGCCTCACATTAGCAGCTGGAGGAGTTTTTTCCTTCAGACTGAATCTGCATTCAGTACATAGGGCCAGGGAAACACGGCATGAAATAGGAAAAGGAAGTGCACAGATGCCAAGTGTTCTAACATATGGAGATTTTATTTTCTCTGTGGGTGAACCTATGTATATTGACAGTCAAATCCCCTTATATAGGTGCCCGAATCTTTTAAATTTCCTTCTAAAAGATGGAAAGTTGTATCTTTCATTGGGGTCTTCATAATGTTTCAGACATCCCATCCATAGCTTTGTATGTTATATAGATCTAAGAGGTTCCTGAAAATGTGAATTAGGGAAACGTGAATTTCTTGTACCAAGTATGTTATCAGAAATTTTGACTTCATATATTCTGTATCAATGAAGAAATTCTTAAGGGATTATTGCTTTCGCATCCATTTGACATTGTTGAAATGCCTGCCATGTCTAACATACAATGCTAGGTTCCATATGTACAGAGACTTATATAATGAAAAACATACTTTGTAAAAGAGGAATAAGTTATGGAATTGTAAACCTAGACTGAATTTGTTTTTACGAACAAGTATAGGTTGCTTTTGGATTTATAAAAATGTTTTAAAAACTTAAAGATAATAAAGAATTATCATACAGGCTCTTTTTCCTCAAGAATCTTAAAGTCTTTACCTAAGTGTTTTTTAAAATAATTGTACTCATATCTGAGTGGCTCTTTTTTGTCTACTCACCACCCCCCACATTTATATAGTTAAACTTTATTAATTCAAACATCTATCTTTCAAATTTATAATTTTATATTTATACTATTTTAAAAAGAATTTTCTGATCAAATTAATTGTGTTAATAGTGTAAACATAATGTTTTACAAAATGTTGAACCTAGTTAGGAGCATGACCTTTCCAAGCAACAGAATGTTTCTTCAATTTCTTTACATAGTCACTAACGTAGAATCAGAAAAACTATATTTGGTGATTAATTGGAATGTTGCATATAAAAACAACACAAATATGTTTTTTATTTCATCTTCATTTAAAATGATCATAAACTAATTAAAATTTGTTTTATTGATAGATTATATCTAAGAAAATAAAAAGTGAAATACTCTTCAATGGTGTTGGCTAGTCATTTTGAATATGTAAAAGATATTCCTTTAATAAACAGATTCTTCAGAATTTATAACTACTAATGATTAGACTGTAGATTTTTTTTAAGATTTTATTTTTAAGCAATCTCTACACCTAACACAGGCCTCAAACCCACAAGCCCAAGATCAAGAGTCACACACCCCACCAAATGAGCCAGCCAGGTGCCTCTAGACTGTAGATTTTCACTTGAATTCTCCTGAGATGGTTTTAATGGTTCTCAAGTAACTTGACAACGGTTTATACTGTATATATATTTATAGTACAGGGTATTTGGAACTTGTTATAATATCACTCTGCCAAAGGAAAAAAAATATATAAGAAGGGGTAATGGTCTCTAAAATGATGGAAGAAAAGTGGGGCACCTGGTGGCTCAGTTGGTTAAGTGTCTAACTCTTGGTTTTGGCTCATGTCATGATCTTGCGGTTCATGAGTTCCAGCCCCTCATTACACTCTGCACTGGCAGTGTGGACCCTGCTTGGTATTCTGTCTCTTTTCCTCTCTAGCTGCCTCTCCCCTGCTCACTCTCTGGCTCTCTCAAACAAATAAACTTTAAGAAAAATTTTTTAAATAATAATAATAAAATGATGGTAGAAAAGTAAAATGATAAGCATATGCAATGTTGTAAAGAATAAATACATATTAAAACATATGAAACATAGAAATTAAGTCCAAAAAGTATATTTGACTATACAGTTTTACATTGGAATTGGTTCAGCCATCAGAAGAGATCATTGGTGTTGAAGCATCTGTAACCTGGAATAGAACAAGTCTTTATCCCTCTCTTAGGTAAAACGTTTACCAAAAAAATTCATAATGTTTATTGAACACTGTGCTGAGGGAACCAAGGCAGCCAGAATACAGAGACTGTTAATGAGTGATACCAAGCATAAACTATTGATTTATTGATCCTATAGAATTTTGAGTTTATACTCTATTTTTGACCATTCCTGAAACTCTGTAAACAGGTATGTGACATAGTTAATGCTGTTGACCATTTTATATTCCAAAGCTGATTTGGTATTCTAAAAACACAGTGCCTCTGACTATTCTATTGAAAGTCTCAAAGGTATTTCTCCATTAGCAGATGAATAGTTAAATTATGGTATATCCAAATGGTGAAATAATATGCAGCTATTAAAAAGCATATTATAGAATTACACTTATTGATATGATAAAATGTTAATGATCTATTACCAACTGTAAAGAAGGCATAAAGGTCATGTAGTATATCACCTTTTCTTTATCACTATACAAACTCAGTTTCCCCCACTCATCATACACATACACACACACACACACACACACACACACACACACACACACACACATTTGTCAAAGATTATCAAGATATGTCCTTTATTTCTGGATAGTAGAATTATGAGTGCTTTCTTTGTTTATTTCTGCATATTTTTATTTAAAAAAAATTTTTAATATTTATTTATTTTTGAGAGAGACAGACAGAGAGTGAGCGGGGAAGGGGCAAAGGGAGACAGACAGAAACTAAAGCAGGTTCCAGGCTCTGAGCTGTCCACACAGAGCCCAACATGGGAGCTGAACTCACAGACTGCAAGATCATGACCTGAGCTGAAGTCAGATGCTTAACTGACTGAGCCACCCAGGTGCCCCTATTTCTTCATTTTTAAAGTTTGCATTGAAAAAGTATTTCATTTGTGATTAGAAGATATTACTAGTTAATTTTGTACATAGATAAAAGTATAGATGTTTTATTCTTTTAGTTATTCAATATATAAGATTATTCTCCATTAACATTGAATATATAGTTCTTACATGATGAAAAGAAAAACATAATATATGCTAAGGATAGGCAAATCTTTAAAAAAAAGACTTTTCTTCATCACTTTTCATAGAGAAACTATCAACAGGCATTTGAACAGAAAAAAATTGTTGGGATGTTTTCTCAGATACTGAAAATAAATTTTACATTTCCTGTATAACAAGGTATCTATATTTTAAAATGCACTTTGTGTTCTATTTTCAGCATAAATGCCATTTAGCATGGCTTTTCCCAATAGTTTTGTCTTGGTAAAATTTTCCATATACAAAATCCTACTTTTGTTTAATGATATCAGTGTAAGAACATAAGAAAGACCTCAGCTGCACAAGGCAAAGTATGTTCTACCTTGAGTAAATAATAGTAGTCTTCTAGCTGCAATTGTAAGGATGACCATAGTAAATCTTTAGCTATAAAAATTAAATGTTGCACCTGTCTAATATAAATACTTAATAAAGTATAGTTTTTTTGGCCAGTTCAAAATATTCCTTTCTGTCATTGAGATCTTATTTCTTTGTTGTTACGATAATTACACTATTAATGTATTTAAATTATTATTTGAAATCCATTGAAACACATTTAAAAACCTGTTTTCCTTATAACTTTGAATTATGAGTGTATCCTGAGATATATACCCTTTCCAATTCCTACCTTTGTAAGACACAGGAAATTAACAAATTCAAAATGTCTGGAACAAAATAAACTTCTTTCTCCTTCCCAAACCAAGAAAACTTTACATAGCAAATGCTGTGCAGTCTTACTCAATTTAAGTTACAGGTATATAGAGCTTTTTGGTATAATAATTACTTCTTTTGCCAAAACATCTTATTATCTTATAACATTTTTATCACAGATACTCCCTTTTTAGACATAAACTAATACAAAAAGTGCATTGCCATGTATTTGATTGGAAACTTCTTTGGACTATATGACATCTCTCAGAAATATTCAGGGGCACCTGGGTGGCTCAGTCATTTAAGCACCTGACTCTTTTTTTTTTTTTTTTTAATGTTTATTTGTTTGGTGAGAGAGAGAGAGAGAGCATGAGCGGGGAGGGGCAGAGAGAGACACAGAATATGAAGCAGGCTCCAGGCTCTGAGCTGTCAGCACAGAGCCTGACATGGGGCTCGAACTCACGAACCATGAGATCATGACATAAGCCAAAGTTGGACACCCAACTGACTGAGCTGCCCAGGCGCCCCTAAGCGCCCGACTCTTGATTTTGGCTCAGGTCACAATCTCAGGATTGGTGAGATCGAGCCTGGCGTCAGGCTCTGCACTGACAGCTTGCAGCCTGCTGGGGTTTCTCTCTCTCTCCCTCTCTGCCCCTCCCCTGTTCTCTCTCTCTCTCAAAAGAAATAAACATTAAAAAAGATTCAGTCATTCAACAGATATTCGTTGAGGTTTAGTATGTGCCAGACACCATTCTACTTGTGGGCAAACATCAACAAACTAATGAGAATCCCTCTTATTGTGGAGTTGGCATCCTAATGCAGTGCTGCCCAATGGAACTTTTTAAAACTTTATTAATTTTAATTTAACTGGCTGCATGTGGCAAAGGGCTGTATATTGGATAGTGTATTTGCAGTGGTTAATACATAGAAAAAAGAGGGCACCTACATATCTCCGACTGATTTTGGCTCAAGTTGTGGGATCAAGCCCCACACTGAGCATGGAGATTCTCTATGTCCCTTGAGATTCTCTCTGTCTCTCTCTCTGCCCCTCTCCCCTGCTTGCATGCACTCTATTTTTTTTCATTTATTTATTTATTTTGAGAGACAGAGTGAGCAGGGGAGGGCCAGGGAGAGACAGAATCCTTAGCAGGCTCTGCACTGCCAGGGTGGAGCCTGAGATGGGGCTCAAAGCCACAAACCATGAGATCATGACCTGAGCCGAAGTCAGATGCTTAACCAACTGAGGCACCCAGGTGCCCCATGAATTGTGCTTTGAAGACAAATATCTTTCTATACTGAATGTAACATTTCTGTATTTTGATATCTTTTCTACTAATAGTGCCTTTTTCCAGGAAAAAGAAAAAAATGACTGTGGTGTTGTTGAAAGGACCTCAGTTGTGTCAATCATCTTAGGTCCAAATGCCACCAATGCCCAGAAACGCATGACTTCGAGCGAGTCATTTAACCTTTATGGGTCTTGATTTTCTTAGCAGTAAAATGAGAATAGACTCAAGTATTTTTAAAATCCTTTTAAACTTTCTTAATTATATGATTTTACTTCATTTCATATAATTGAGGGGGCCTATTAAAAATGTTGTAGTTCAAAATTATTAACTAAATTATATCATAAAAGCCTTGATAAATTCACTGTTTTTAAAATCATCAGTGAGCATCTAATCTCTATGAGTAGACAGTATATGTAATGATATTCAAGGAAATATGTACCAGAATCTTAAGTTCCTTGTGGCATTTACCACTGGAATCATGTAATGAATCCTTTGTAAACTAATTTTTTTATGAAGCAAGAAATTCTTCCATTTAATTGTTTCTATTTAAGTGAAATTTCGTATTATTTCATTTATTTTAAATCCTAGGAGTTAAGGCCTATATTTAGAACTTTTGGAGTATGTTGACCTGATTTGAAGCCTTGGCTCTGCTACTTAACAGTAGAGCTACTTAACAGAGCTACTTAACAACAAATTAACAAATTATTTACGCATGATGGTGCTCCCTTATCTATAAAGGATATCTTCCAAGATCCCCAGTAGATGCGTGAGAACCACGGATAGTACCT
Organism: Puma concolor; assembly: GCF_028749965.1. Lineage (NCBI taxonomy): Eukaryota > Metazoa > Chordata > Mammalia > Carnivora > Felidae > Puma > Puma concolor. The sequence goes on from NC_141667.1 coordinate 95,533,945, forward strand.
AATTGTTTATATACTATGATTTCTTCCTATGCAAACATACCTATGATAAAGTTTAATTTATAAATTAGGTAGAGTTGTATAACAACAATAATAAAATGTAACAAGTATAAAAATGGTAAAAGTTTTATGCATGTGGTACACTCTCTCTCAAAATATCTTATTGTACTGTACTCACTTTTTTTATGATGATGTGAGATGATCACATGCCTACATGATGAGATGATGTGAGGTGAATGACGTGGTCACTGTGGCATAGCTTTTAGGCTGCTCTTCTGTTTCAGGACCAAGGTAGACCATGGTAACTAAAACTACAGAAAGTGAAACCATAGATAAGGGAAGACTCCTGTGTTAAATCTGTTTCTTCTCATCAGGAAGGATTAATAATAATAACTTCATGAGATGTTGTAAGCATTGAGTTAAATAATAAATATAAAGAACCACAAGTGTATATTATTATTGATACTGTTTGTTATTATTAAACATCCTTATCATTAGTGTTATTTTCTCTATCCGAGTGAAGATCTTTTATAGAACAAAGACTGTGTGCCAAAATTTGTGACTAGTTAAACAAATCCTAATAGAATGTAATTAGCATGGTAGAAAATATGAAAATAATATCAACCCCAAAATGTATAAATTTATTTTTCCTGATATTAAAGTTTTAAGAAATGTAACAATTATGGTCTTGTTTATACCCAAAACCATCATCTGGTAATCCCAGGACTGATAAAAATTTTTTAAAAATTAGAAATCTGACTTAACAAAAGACAAACACTGATGACTAAAGAGTTAAATTTAGGAAAAGGACACTCATTTTGAAAGACAACTTGATATTGATCGAGATTATCTGTATTTTTAAGTGATGAATAGAAACTAAAAGACTTGTCAACTATTCTGATATTCTAAGATAAACAACAAAAAGTAAAATTTTGAAGAAAATGGTTTCCAGGGCTAAAACATGATGCCTTTAATGAGATTTAGAAATTCAGAAATCAAAGTCCAGAGTATAACCATTTGGGGACCTAAAAAAAAGCAATTGAAGAGAATGCCAATTAGTCACATATTTTCAGTGTTCCAAATTCATTTTTTACATAACTTTTGACAGTGTTGACTACTTCTGCCTTTTTAAAACTTACCTTGTGCATTCTGGAATTTTGGTCTTAGTCAGCTTTCTAATTTCATACCTATTCAGTTTCAGTTTTCTTTCCTATCTCTCCTTGGTATTTTTTTTTAATTTTTTTAAATGTTTATTTTTGAGAGAGAGAGAGGGAGAGACAGAGAGACAGAGTGTGAATGGGGGAGGGGCAGAGAGAGAGGGAGACACAGAATCTGAAGCAGGTTCCAGGCCCTGAGCTGTCAGCACAGAGCCTAATGCGGGGCTTGAATTTATCAGCCATGAGATCATGACCTGAGTTGAAGTGGGATGCTTAACCAATTGAGCCATCCAGGCCTCCCTCTCCTTAGTAATTTTAAAGAATTATATTGTTGATCTTTTTTCTTCTCTTTGAAATTAGTTTCATTCTTAGGATTTTATCACTGATGATTCCTAAAATTGCCCAATCTAAACTTTATTTATTTTAGTCCTTCAGTAAATACTTCTCTGAACCAGAAGGCACAGATAGGTTCTACACTTCCTCAGAGTTTACAGTCTTTTGGAGATACAGAAAGAAAAATGAGCCGTGATTGTATTTAAGTTCTATGAAAGTAAAATATAAAATCCTATAAAGGCACATAAGTGGCACCTGGATGGCTCAGTCAGTTAAATGTCCAATTCTTGATTTCAGCTCAGGTCATGATCTCATGGTTTGTGGGTTTGAAACTCACATCAGGCTTTGAGCTGCCAGAGCGGAGCCTACTTGGAATTCTCTCTCTCCCTGTCTCTCTCTGTCCCTGTCTCTCACTCTCTCAAAAACAAATAAACATTAAAAACAAATTTACGCATATAACGAGCCCTTACCTCCCCTGTATGCTAAGACATTCAGGGAGGAAGTAAGGAGTGGCCCAGAGGTGACAAAAAAATGAAATGGTTGTTATAGTTGGGAGATCTGTTATACTGAGCAAATAAATACTTTCAGCAAAAAAAAAAAAAAAAAAAAGATATTGAAGACAATGAAAGCCTGGTTTCCCACTGTTAGAGAAAACATTTGAACATAAAAACGAAGAAGATTAAATATAATCCTGAGGTTTTACATTGGAATTGGAGCTGTTGACTTGGTGTTGGAGAATATGAATTTATGGTATGTGTGTACCACATACACACAGATATGGAGTTAGAGATGTATATATGTGTGCATACAAATGTGTGTACATACACACATAGATTTTTGAGTGCAGCATCTACTGGCAGAGCCAAAAGGCAATGTACCAAAGTTACAACGAGCACTCTGAGATCTCAGATCTTGATGTCTACATGTTGTCCTCCACTAGAAGGAATCAGGGCCCTGGGCCCTTTGAAGTAAGGTCTGATTTCAGAGCTAGGCTAGAAAAAATATGAGATGAATTTGAACCATCTTGTGCCAGGAAGAAAATGCTCAAAATATGATGAGGTTGTGTCAAAAGATCACCAGAGCCATCTTGAATATTTGAACACTGGGCAAATCTTGAATATTAAAATAAGTGATGAGAGTAATAGATTACAACCATTGAGTAAAATAGGAAGAAAAAGAAAAGAAAGAAAGACAGAAAGAAAGAGAAAGAAAGAAAAGAAAGAGCTGTTCCTTACAGTATATGCCAATTAAACAGCATAGAAAGAATGATAGATATAGAATATCTCCATTTGGCAACTATCCTAGTACTTAGGAGTTGTCAGTGGATGCTGGTGGGTTGATAAACTATTGATGATGAATGGGATGCTGACAATCTTGGAATAGCTCTAACACTGAAATTAATCAATTACAAAGAGTAAAAGTAATGACCTTATGGTGTACAAACATGGGAGACACTGACAAGATTAGATGAGAAAGGTTAACATCCCAGTAATGGGATGAGTAAGCATGATGTGCCTCTGATGAGTTTCACTGAGAAGAGCACAGCATCATTGCTGCAGTATTCCTTTTAAGAAAATAGGACCAAAGTCTGGAGCATGAAGAGGCATCAGAAGATCATCCCATAGAATTTAAGATCCATTCTCTAGAACTGTTAACACGACAGAGACTAAGGAATAATTCTTGCTTGGGAGAGGGTGAAGAAATATTACAGTTAAATGCAACATGTGGTCCATGAGATCCTGGCCACAGAAAGTAAAAAGGAACATTGCTGAGACAAATGGCAAAATTTGATTGAGATCTGTGGCTTGGATGGTAGTGTTATATCAATGTGGATTTCCTGTCTTGGAAAGTTGTGTTATGGTTATGTACAGGAATGTCCTTGTTTAGAGAACTATACTCAGCAGTACTTAGAGGTGATGAGGCATAATGTCTGTAGCTTGCTCTCACACAGTTCTGAAAAAGAGTGAGGATAACAAGTATATAGAGAGAAAGAGAAAGGGTAATGGGGCAGATGTGGGGAAATGTTAACAGTTGGGCAATTGGTGTCAGAATATATGGGAATCCTGTGTACTGTTTCTGTAAATTTGAAAATTAAAAAATTACATATACGTTATCTTAAAGCAAATGGAGAACTTATACCAGAATGGGGTTAAATGGAAGAATTTTGTTAGGAAGTGATCCCTAAACTGAGATCTGAAATATGTCAGCAAGGGGCACCCTTTATTGAGCTTCTTGAGAAGAGAGATTGTTTCGTTTTAGTTTACTTTTGTTTTGTTTTTAATGGTTGGCATTTAGGTATTATTGATTAAATGCATGAATTGAAAAAAACTGAAGGAAGTTTTCTATGGCTGGAAGTTAGCAAGTGTGGTAGTGGCAAGAAATTAGGCTAGTAAGGTAAGCAGAGAACAGGGCATATAGTAGCATATATATTCGGTACACTTGTAAGAAAATAAAATTGAAAGAATTTCAAAAATGGCTTAAGAAATGGCAGCTCTCTACTGTATCCCAAGTGATAACAATTAAGAAAACAGTTCTGATCAGATATTTATTTTTTTTGATGTTGAATTTCTTTTGAAATTTTTAACTAATTAGACAAGATTTATTCTGCTGTAGGTTAAATTAGTGGACGTTTATAGAAATTCTTGCCAATTATCAGGCTTACGTGTACCTATGAATGAATACACGTATACTTCATAGGATCAGAAAATTTGAATCATGTACGGTTTGGCCCAGCACTAAGTGCTGCTCAGACAGCTGTTAGAAACTTTTGATTCAGTATATATCCAGTAGCACACCTTTCATAAAATAAACGCTGTCTGTTAATCTCTCCACCTTTTTCAGTTCTAGTTTTCTTTTTTCCATTCGGCCAAATTGTTTGAACTTAACTATAGAGTATTATTTTTCTAAATAGTTTCTTAGGGAAAATGTACCCCCCCAAAAATTCATTGGCCCCTTGGTATTTTAGTCCTGCTGCTATTATAATTTCAAATGAGTAAAATAATCTGTAGAATGTAGAGAGATTACATTCAAGAAGCGAAATCAGTTATTTTCGTACCGTTAGTAAATTAATTTTGGGGAAAGGCATAATACTTCTCAGGAAGAAATAGGGCAATTTTTGCCTAGATATTTGTTCCCAAGAAGTACTTACTTTATTTACCACAAAATTGGGCAAGGTAGAATCTTTTTAGAACTAAGAACTTATATAGGGATATAGGGCTATAAAATTTATAAATTAATGTGAAATATAAGAAATCTTGCAAAATACTCAAATGTATTCTGTAATTATAGGAATTTAAAAAGAGAATTGTTAAAGTGTGTATTTTATAATTATTTACAACATTTCTTTTTGTTTTCTTTTACAAAATATGCTAGGCACTTGGTGGTGTCCCAGGAAGTCAGCCATTACTTCCAAGTGGAATGGACCCAACTCGACAACAAGGTGATTACTTTAAAGTAAAAAAGTGAAACTGACATGCAGAATCTCAAAGGAAATCCTTTATTTTTTAAGGACAATCTTATTTGTATATATGTTTTATAATTATCCCAGTTGCATTTTTGCAGGTAACATGGCCAAATGACTTGTATTTTCAGCTTACTCTCACAATTATGCATGATAGTGAGGGTAGTAATAATAAAAGAAATAGTAATTAAATATCCAAAATCCATATTGTAACTAATAACTTCTAAAACCTTTTATATAACTTCTAACAAATGGAAATTTAAATGATTACATCACATAAGATATCTTCTGCCTTTTTCAGATAGGTTAGTCCATCTGAAAGATGAGCAGGAGGAAAGAAAATGCTAAGCAACAGTAGCTTGATTATTTTAACAAATCAATAATTCGGTCCTTCCAACAGAGATGTTTAGGTACCACAGATAGGTATGGCTCTAATACACTGTTCCAAGGTAAAAGGAGCAAATCATATGAGAGATGTATTTCAGTACAGACTAGGAAGAAGAATTTAATCTCAGTGAATGCAGAGTGTAGGCAAGTAGCAGTAAGAGGCAAAAAAGTAGCCATGGAAGCCAAGATGAGATGATGTCAATAACCCAGTCCCTTACTAAGTAAGATTTAATGTCAAGCAGAGAGGAGGCTACTGGCTCCTGGTTTAGCACTCATGCTCATTACTTTGCTAGTATCTTCATACATTTTTTTTTTTTTTAAAGGACATCCAAATATGGGTGGGCCAATGCAGAGAATGACTCCTCCAAGAGGAATGGTGCCCTTAGGACCACAGGTAAATAATCAGCACAAAAAGCTAGATGCTGAGTTTTCTGCCTTCATCTTCTATAAATAAACTATATCATTTGCTGGCTTTTATTATATGCATTAAAGGCTTGATATAACATAATTATTAGGTTCTTGAGGAACAGAATATCTGTGACATGTCCAAAATGATGTGACAACAAACCATATTTTAAGAGTGCTATCACATATGCCTTTAGCACATTTGAAAAAATATGTAGAAATACAATAAAGTAATTATTATAAAAAATAACTATTAATTACCTTTTTGTTAACTATGCTGAGGAAATATAAAAATATTGTAATAATTATTATAAAAGATAAGCATATAAGTTAAATAAAATGCAATTGAGCTAAGCTATTAAATAGAATAAGCAGCATAAAATATATTTCTAGAAGTCTTGTAAAGAATGCCATTGGCAATTTATTATATTCATATTCATAGAATATGAACATAATAGCTATTTAGAAATAAACATTAAAATGGGTGTTAGTGAACAAGCGTAATCCTATCAGTGTATATCAGATGTTAGCCTTCTTCTCTATCAAAATTTCCCAGATGTACACAATATGAGTTTGAATCTGTCCTACCTGTTGGTGACATATATTTTTTTAAAATATGGTGTTATAGAATAGCAGTTATTTTTGGTAAAACATCCTTTTGTCTCTCTTGGGAAAACTGCATGAAGTAGAAATTAATGTTATAATGTTATGTTTCAAGGAAGCTAGCCCTAAATCCAGAATTTTAAATTTCTATCTGATGGGTCAGAGGTTAGTATGTCATAATACTGGCTAAAAGAGTGAATTAATTTATTTTCTTTATTCTTTCCAAGAATAGCTTTATAAGTGACAGTTTTAGGAACTTGTTTTATGTATCTACTTTTTAAAAATTAATATTTTGTTGTGTGCCCAAAGGAGTCAGAAAATCAAGAATCTAACACTGAGATAATATGAGTTAGACCTAGGAGTTTCCAACCAACATTATAATTATATAGGTACACACACACACACACACACACACTCATATATATATATATATATACACATACAATTATATATATATGTATAAGTATATATGTATATATACACACATATACATAAATTATATATATATATACACACAGTTATATATATATACATGTATATATATATAATTATATATATATATAAGTGTATTGAAACACAAAGACCATATAACCAAAATTTTCAAAGATTCTATATTTCATTAAAAAAATAAAACCTAAGGGGCGCCTGGGTGGCGCAGTTGGTTAAGCGTCCGACTTCAGCCAGGCCACGATCTCGCGGTCCGTGAGTTCGAGCCCCGCGTCGGGCTCTGGGCTGATGGCTCGGAGCCTGGAGCCTGTTTCCGATTCTGTGTCTCCCTCTCTCTCTGCCCCTCCCCCGTTCATGCTCTGTCTCTCTCTGTCCCAAAAATAAATAAAAAACGTTGAAAAAAAAATTAAAAAAAAAATAAAATAAAATCCCGTCTTTAAAAAAAATAAATAAATAAATAAATAAATAAAAATAAAACCTAATATGTAAATATTTGACACCCTCAGAGTCAGAAAGAAATTATTTGTTTAGTCTCATTTATTTCCTAGTATTTTCTTAAGATCTTATAAAACTGATTTAGATATTTAAATCATTTTCCCCTATGTCTATTCATGTTAGGGTTGATGATGTATGTGATCAACCATCAGAAGCTATTGATATCAATTAGAATTCATAAGATCTACAGGATATTTCATTGACTCAATATATATTTTAGTTTTTAATGAACTAAGCCAGTTTGACTATACAGAACTTGAAGGATTTTCCCCCCAAAATTTCATAATAGATACATTTTTTTTAATGTCTATTTATTTTTGAGAGAGAGACAGAGATAGAGAACAAGTAGGGGAGGGACAGACGGAAGGAGACACAGAATCCGAAGCAGTTTCCAGGCTCTGCAGTGTCAGCACAGAACCTGACAAGGGGCTCAAACTCATGAAGCATGAGATCATGACCTAAGCTGAAGTCGGACACTAAACCAACTGAGCCACCCAGGCGCCCCTAGATACATTTTAAATATACATAAAAATGTGGTGCCTGTAATTTAGTTACCGTTCTTCATTCAGTTCACTGATTTTTAAACTAGCGGCTCTTTAAACTTTTGTCCTCCCAAACCAATATTTTCAATACTTCTAAAAACTAGAGTCTGATTTAAGGGTCAGTTTTGCAGTGTTTGAAAGATAAAACAATGGTTACTTAAGTTATATGCGCACTTAGATCTCATTTGGAAATGCAGAAATAGAAAGCATACTGGTCTTTATGTTTTATAAATACCTAGCTGTTTATGTGTTTTGTGTTATAAGTAAATTATAATAAAAAAGTAAATGAGTAGATTTCTGGTATGTAATCTCGTATTGATGAGTTTTAATACCCAAGTTTATCATGTAAGTGTGAATTCTTTCTTTGTATTTTCAAAATCAGAGTAGTTTATTTCTGCCATTTGGATTAATATCCTTGCTATGTATATCTTCATAGTTTGAGGTAGATAAAATGTTTTGCTTTGAATTTACTTCAGAAACAAGAACTACCTACATTAACGTCTTTAAATCACAGTATACAGAGTGTCAATGGTTAAAGGAAATTATTTATACATGCCATTACTTGAATGAAAAGGAATCATTAATATGAGCGGCAAATTAGGTAAAATGTGAGGTAACATAATTTGGAATGAAGGATTCTTTTGAGATATTTATCTATAACACCTGACATATGAAACTTAGGCACTATAAACTGTGAGGTTTGTAAAAGTTATCTGTGTTTCTTGAAAGATAATGAGAAAAACAATTCTCATAGCAGGTATTTAACCATACAGATGCTACCCAAGAACAGAATGCATCTGCTTTTTTCTAGTTGAATTATGGAAATAGTCTCTGTAATATTGTTTCTAGTCTTTTACACAAACATAAAATACATCTCTTTTTTTTAATTGTAGATCTCATTTCCATAATATTTTGAGCTTAAGACAAGTATAATGGAGAAGGACAGTAGTTATCTGTTAGAGCAATTGAATTCCTAAAACAAAGAAATATATATAATCTAAGGATTTTTAGATAAGGCTGATTTAGGCAGATCACACCTACATTATAGTAAACATGTGCTTAATGTTTATCACATGAATGAAGAAATAACATCAGCTCTAAATCTTGACATATTTTTCCCACCTCTTTACCTATTTTATTTTTTTATTTTTTTTTATTTTTTTAGTGTTTTATTTTTATTTCTGAGATAGAGGGAGAGACAGAGCATGAACAGGGGAGGAGCAGAGAGACAGGGAGACAGAATCAGAAGCAGGATCCAGGCTCCCAGCTGTCAGCACACAGCCCGATGCGGGGCTTGAACTCGCCGTGAGATCATGACCTGAGCCGAAGTCAGATGCTTAACCGACTGAGTCACCCAGGCGCCCCCCCACCCCGCCCCACCTTTACCTATTTTAAATTTAAGTTCAGGGATAATATATACAGTTATCTATTTAATCAAGAAAAATATCTTAATACCATATCTGAAGACATTTTTCTACTTGCTTTTGTAATAAGATATACTTAGCTTGTCTGTGTTCTTATGCTCACCAGGTTCCATACGACTAACAGAAAAATTTGCCAAGACTATATAGTTAGTTCTAGTTCCTCCAGAAATCTGAAGGATAAATGAGTTGTATACAGGTAGGAACATACCATGATTTCCAAATCAAATACCTGGCTGGAGTGGAGAAATAGTGAGATGGGAATACATAGTAAGTTGTCATGTAAAGAGAGTTAACTTTTTCTTTATTTTCAAATTCAAGATAGGAGGTAGAATTCAGTTCAGTGAAGGGAAGAACTTTCTAGAAAGTAAACTACCCAATCATGGAGAAACTATAAACTTTCCAAGCAGAATCTGAACAGCCATTTTGTCAGGAACATTGCATTGGTAAAGAGATTAAACCAGATGGAATTGTATAGCTGCCATCCGCTTTAAAATTCAGTGATTCTAAATTAGCTCTTACCATTCTGCCTTTGTTGATACCACTTGAAAAGCCAGTTGTTATTCTTTCTTATCTTCCTGTTTTCTTTTGCTTCAGATTATTCACAAAATGAAAATATTTTGTAAATCTATCAAATTATGTATTGGATAATTTCTTACTCATTTCCTGTGATACTTGAGCACTGGATATACCAAGATGAATAAAACAGATTCTACCTTCAAGGTACTTATTGTTTACTAGGAGACACAAATAAATAAAGAAAAACTATCATATAGTAGAAAAAAAATCTAGAAAAGAAATATGCATACTCTGTCAGGGAATCATTACACAAACAAGCATATAATTCTGTTACAGTTGAGGGCTCAAGAGAAGCTGGTGAGAAGAGGGCTCATTTAAGTTGGTCCCTTATTAATGGCAACAAGCAAGAGCAGCTACAGTGTTTGAGCATGTGGTGTCATGCTTTTAATGCACCGAGCACTATGATAGCTGTTTTAGATGATTTTGTTTTGTCTTCCAACAAGCTTTTAGAAGACATGATAAGGAAATTAAGGCTGAGTGGACAATTGGGACAAGTATTGGCCCATGATCACACATATAGAAAGAGGGACAGAGGAAATGGGGCAGTGGCAACAGACATTCAAACCAATATCTTTCTATATCCAGAGCGATAAAGAAAACTAATGTTTCCCTTGATAAAATGAAATAGATCTTCTAAGACCAAAAATGAAGGGATACTTTTCTTTTGAAGCATTTCTATTATACTTTACCATCCAGATTTTATTTCCAATGGCTAACTTTCTTCTCAGACTTCTTGCTAATATTGCTGGTGCCACTGCCATGCTTGGTCCAGAGGTTAAGGGAAATGACTATCATTTTAACTAATGACTCAAGTATGGATAGAAACCTTTCTGTCCCATAGCACATACAATTGGGATGTTTAAGTAAGATATCTTGAAATTAAAAGGTAATAAACAATGAGAAGAACATGTAACTAGGTCATTTATACACTGTGGTTTACTCTCTGGAGTTAACAGTCTCATTGAGTATTTCCTTGTCATCTTAGTACCTACTACACAAAAGGCCATGCTAGGAGTTACCATGAGTGTAAAAGTGTATTGCGTGTTTCTGAACTACAAGAAATCCAGTAGGCTGGAGGGTATAGTTGGGAGTAGGGGAAGAAGGTGAAGATAATAGGAAATGAACACAGGAAATACAAGCTAGGGCTGATCTGCAAATACCATGATAGAGCCATGCTAAGGAATAAACATTTGATAGGCAGTGTGGGTCATCATGGCTCTTAAGTGACATAAATAAGAATGAGTTTTAATTTTTTTTAATGTTTATTTATTTTTGAGAGAAAGAGCGCATGCATGTGAGCAGGTGGGAGGTGGGGGGGGGGGCGGGTTGGGCAGAGAGAGGGAGACACAGAATCTGAAGCAGGCTCCAGACTCTGAGCTGTCAGTACAGAGCCCGACGCGGGGCTTGAACTCACAGACCACGAGATCATGACCTGAGCTGAAGTTGGACGCTTAACTGACTGAACCACCCAGGCACCCTTAGAAGCATAGTTCTGGAGGCAGCATGAAGAATAAATTGGGAGAGGGGAAAGGCTAAGTCAGAGAGACCAATGAAGACAGTACATTAGTCTCAGTAAATGACAAAGATTAGTGATATGAAGGAAAGCACTATTTCAAGAACTATTTCACAGGTGGAATCAATACACTTTGGTAACTGACTGGATTCAGGAATTGAAATAAAAGGAAGAGATATCATTGAGCTCCCAGAGGTTCTTAGCCTCGACTGTTGTACAGCAGGTGATGCCACAGAACTGACTGAAGAAACAGTGGGAAGAATGCAGTTGTGAGGAGAGAACACTGAGTTTACTTTTAGATATGTTGAACATGAAGTGGTATCCAGTTAGAAACAGTCCAAATGAAGATCAATATAGGAGTTTTCAGGAGTTTAGGAGAGATATCATGACAAAATTTAACACATTTGGGATTCCTAAATCATTGTTGAACTAATGGTACCAGATAAAATTACCTATAAGTGTGTATTTATTTAAAGGAATGCTACGGCTAGAACTTGGAGAAAAGCAACTTTTAAAGAGTGCAAAATAAAAGGAGCCAGCAAAGGAAATTGAAAAAGAGTAGTCAGAAAGGTTGTAGATAAAGTGCTGTGAGAAAGCCAAGCATGAAAGCAGTTGATAGTGTCAAAATATATTAATGTAAGAATGTTAAAAAAAATCTTTTGGCCCTAGTGGAAACTAAAGTAAGCTAATATGATATGCATGTTAAAACATTAAAATGTTTTTCTCCTTTGAATATACATAAGAGAAATTGACAGAAGCCTATTGAGTGATATGATTCATGTATACATACTTTAGTTTTCATATATTGTTGTACATGTTTGTATTAGTGCATTTCTCTATAGGATGTATTATTTTGTAAGCAGAAATAGTTTGCGTTCAACTTTCTTGTTGGGTTCACCAGTCTGTTTTTTTTTCCTTCAGATTTTATGGAATTGTTCTGGGTCTGACAATTTCAAACATGTTAACTAAGTCTTTTCTTTAAAAGTAGAGTTTTGGATTTATAAAATGTTTTATTTGTAAACATTCACTGTTATACAGATATTAGGACCTTAATAAAGATATGTTGAATATTATAATTGCAGTTGTACCTTAATCATTTAACATGCCCCAATGATCTTACGTAGTCATGTAGTTTTTAGAAGACACAGAGCAAAGTAATTGTTAAAATAGAAGCAATAGTACAAGAGTGGACCCTTCAGAGAAAGAATTGCACAGGCCTTATCCAATCAGGAGTTATGTAGGGAAATCATTAACCTGCTCTCCTTTCTTTCCCCCCTCCTCTTTGGTTTTGTTTTTTTGTTTTGTGGTAGTCTGACCCTTGGTTATCATTACAGAACTATGGAGGTGCAATGAGACCCCCACTGAATGCTTTAGGTGGCCCTGGAATGCCCGGAATGAACATGTAAGCAAAATGCCATATTATCCTGTTTAGTATTCTATTTTCTGTCTTCTGAAGTCACACTAATTTGTAACACACTTTCAGCTCCTCAATTTCTGTGTAGTATAAAATGGAACTGGTGTAAATGAACTAAACATGAGCACTAGTGTCTGCCTCGTTTTCACAACATACTCCCTTTTTCTTCCTTCCCTTGCAACCTTTAATTTTTTTTCCATTTTCAAATGCCAAATGCCAACTTTTAGCCTGGTTTTCATGGTTCATTTATTTAATTAAAAATGAGTCTTTTATGTATAAACACAGCCTCCAGATAGTCTATACAAAACTGTAAAGAGATGCGGACACGAGGACCAGGACTTCACTCCACAGAAACAGACAATTGATACTAACTTCATTTTAACAGATACTAAATGATTCCTAAAAGATCTTAATTCTTATATATGAGTCTTTACTTTTGCTTTGTTGGGATCACTCTTAACCCAGGAAGCATTCTTTCTGGTATTATCTTCTATATTAAAAAACTTTCCATACTATAGGGTCATTTTTTTTATTTTCTTTTTAAGTTTATTTATTTTTGAGAGAGATACAGAGAGAGAGAGAGCAGGCAAGGGGCAGAGAGAGAGGAGAGAGAATCCCAAGTAGGCTTTGCACCATCAGCGCAGAGCCCAACTCAGAGCTCAATCCCATGAACCATGAGACCATGATGTGAACCAACATCAAGAGTCAGACACTTAACCAACTGAGCTACCCAGGAGCCCTGATAGGGTGAATTTTTGTTTGAAAATTAAGATGTGCAGATAAGGTGTAAACTGACAGTATTTTGGTTTGTTTTTTACTGAAAAGTCCTTTCAAGCCCAAAGAGCATGGTTGTTTCTATTACACCAAATAACGCCATCTATTAAGGAATTTTAACTTATTTTTCAATATCTAACTTGCCCTCAAAGTTCCATATACACCAGGTGTTTGTGACTTTCATTAATTCACTAAAGGGTCAATTCTATGATGTGGCCTAAAGAAAGCTTACCAGAAATAATGAAACCTTTCCATATAGGGTTGTGGGTAGTTTCCTCTAATATATTTTCCCATTAGTCCTTTGGTTACTTACATATCAAATTAGACAGCTCTGCCATCATTTAATGGCATTGAAGATATAATGAGACAAGTTCCTTTGATATAGTTAGGGATTTTTTAAGTTTCTGAAACCATTTTCATGGAAAGCAATTTTGCCTAAAATAGAAAATAGGTTAATAAGTGGCTACCAGCCAGACTCAAAACTAACAGAACAAGGGGAAAAAAGTAGGTCAAATTTTCCTATCACGTCTTTTTACTTTTAAAGTAAAAATGGGTAGACATGAAGTCTGACTTTTCTTAAATCTCTCAAAGGCTTAGCCTTTATTAATGGTTGTTACAAAAAGGAGTGATATTTTATGCTTAAATCAAAAGCTGCAACTCTTACCAATAGGATTTAGATGTATATAAAATTTACCTACCTGAGATTCTGACTTTAAAATGCAATAGCTTTTAGAAAATATAATTTTAAATACTATGTATAGATGTAAGGAGTATACATTTTGAATATTATGATCAGTTAAAAATTAGCATTAAATGGTAAGATTGTACCTAATGTCATTTTGTGTACTACACTTCATTATAATTAGCCATGTGGTCAACTTTAGATCAACCTGTTTTTGTTAATATAAAGAAAAAAGTTATTTTTATGTGACCATTAAGAAACTCAGCTGCTTAAAACTGTCTGGTTCTTTTCTCACATACACTTAAATAAACACATATGGGTGCATTAAATTCCCTAGACTATGGACAGTAAAAATATGGTTGGAATTTTTAATATTATTTTTGCTGACATTTGCATTTGGGTTTCTCACTTAAATACACTCAGATCATTTAAAATATTTTTATTACCCTATATTGTATTATTCGTATAATTTCTGTTTTTTAAAGTGACTGAGCCTTAACAGACTCAGATTTCCATTATTTCTTACTATTGATTTATTTGTGGTCTTATGTAATTTTCAGTTTTCTATAAATTAGTATATTCTTAAAGAACAATGAAAATGTAAATATTTCCTTTTAACAAGGAAGTTCTGAAGTACGTAAGATCCAAACAGACAGAATAATTCATGTGTTGATATTGGCCCCAACAAAGCAAAAGTGAATTTAAAGAGACATAAAAAAATAAAATGTATCATCTCCATTGTACTCAATAGAGTAAACTTTTTTGAAATTCACTTCATAATTTAGTATCTTTAAAACATATACTAAATTCATGTTTTGGCAAATAAGTATTTCTAACTAGCATTTGTGGCTTTCTTCACGTCACTTTTTTACATGTTGGGTAATTTAAAAATTAAAGGTAAAGGCATTAGAATAGTGTTACTTTAAGCTATGTTTTTAACAGTCTTAGATATTTGCATGTTGGAGTCAGGTGAGACCTGCCGGCGAATCATATCTGGATGAGTTTTCTTTAGCTTGTCACTTTTTCTTGTTTGCCATGAAAATATAATGACAGTGAAAAATAATACCCAACTGTGCTCACAAAAGTAATTAAATACTGTATACCAACTGGCAAACTATTTGGAACAAAATTTTGGTAGTTTTATTTTTACAATTATTGGTTGTCTCCATAGAACATAGTTATTCTGACATAATTTTTATATTTCAGTGCTCTGAACTCAAGTTATTTATAGTATCATCTAAAATTAAAGAGTATACTTCTAATGTTTCTCTAACTACTATTGTATTTTTACAAATAAAAGCCTAATATCAATTTCAGTACTTTAAAGTAGAATTTACAAACTACAGCCACAATGTAAATGTTTTCAAGTGCATTATGAATAAGTTTTTTAAAAGAAACTATTTCTAAATTAACCGCATTTTTATAAATTTCCAGAGAGTTTAGGATTCAGCATTATAACATTTCTAATTCAACTTTGTATACATTGATATTTTGTAAAACTAAGAGGACAAATAATTTCAATGGGTCTAGACCTTCTTGTTATCCTATAGAATGATAAATTTTCCATAGTTATTGTCTTGAAATAAAATGACTGTACAGCAAAAAAATTTTTCTCTACAGTAATCATAGTTGCTTTTATTTTATCAAGTCCGTATACACTTACCAAAAAATACATGCTTCTTTTAAAGTACATTTTTCTCTTTGTTTTTTAAATGAGGCTATCCTGATTCTACTTCAGACTATACCTATATAGAAATCTCCATTCAAAATAACTCCTGTATTATAGTGTGTAAATTACTTTCTTGATAATACTGCTGGTCCTCAAAAGGAGTGGGAATTACTGAGCTTATGTGGTTGTTCTAATAGAACTTCTCGCTAATATAACCCCCATTTTATTTAGCACTTTTTGTGAAACTTTGTTTTCAATCACAACGGCAGTGTTGGGAGAAATTTGGCTTATCCACGTGAATTTTTGTTTTTAGTTTTTTTTTTAATGTTTATTTATTTTTGAGAGTGAGAGAGAACATGAGCTGGGTAGGGGCAGAAAGACAGGGGGACAGAAGATCTGAAGCAGACTCTGTGCTGACAGCAGAGACCCCAGTATGAGACTCGAGCTCACAAACTGTGAGATCATGACCTGAACCGAAGTCAGTCACTCAACTAACAGAACCACCCATGGGCCCCCTCCATGTGAATTATTAATACTTAACCTATCATATTAAAATGCAATGGGGGCACCTGGCTGACTCAGTCGGTTAAGTGCCTGACTTTTGATTTCAGCTTAGGTCATGATCTTATGGTTCTTGAGATAGAGCCCCATGCCAGGCTCTGTTCTGGCAGCTTGGAGCCTGGTTGGGATTCTCTCTCTCCCTCTCTATCTGCCTCTCCCCTGCTCATGCTCTCTCAGATGGGCTCTTTGTCTCTCAAAATAAATATATAAACACTTAAAAAAAAATAAAATCCAATGTGATATGAAATACATAGTGTGCTGAGACTAGATTAGTATTTGTCAAATAACTGAAATGTGTAAAAGGTATTGTTATTGATAATGTAATATTTAACATTTAATTTAATGCTGTTATTTAAGTAAAATGTTTAGTTATTTAACATTTAATTTAGCATGTTAATTTAACATTAAATAATTTTTAAATGATAAATAAATATGATATTTAATCTTATACAGTCCTATTTTTAAAATTATGAGATCATTATCAACTTAACATCATTGTATACAAATTTTTGCCATGATTTGTATATAGCATTTTTTTTAGATAGAAAGCATGAAGGTGGGGGAGAGCGAGAAAGGGGGAGAGAGAGAGAGAAAGAGAGAGAGGGAGAGAGAGAGAGAAAGAGAGAGAGAAAGAGAAAGAGAGAGAGAGAGAATCCCAAGAAGGCTCCATTCTCAGCACAGAGCCTGATGTGTGGCTCAATTCCATGACCCTGGGATCATGACCAAGCCGAAATCAAGAGTATGATACTCAACCAACTCAGCCACCCAGGCACCCCTGGATATAGCATATTTTTTGTGCTGTTTTAAGATAAATATTTCCCAATTTCTTTACTATGTTTTATTTAACATCACACAAATTATGTGGATTAACATCAAACAAATAAAATGTTTCACTTGGTAAATACATACCATATGTTTTACCTCACTTTCTGTCCATTAGGACATTGAATCCTGTATGTAAGATCATCTTTCTAAAGTGTTCCTATAATTAAGTGTAAAATCATCATCATCAACCCTATCTTAATGAGGCAACAGGTTCCAGAGACAGTACAAGTACATGTCCCTAACCTTCTCCCTGTGCACAATACTTTGACCAACTCCTCTCTGGCATCTCATTTTCTTCTTTACTCCTCAAGCAGAATAGGAGAAAATTGTATTTGGGTACCCTAATAGAGCCCAGGGAAAGAATTTTCATGTACTTCCCTGCTGTTTACATCCCTGGGGAATTCCAAACAAAATGAAAAACAATTCTAAATAGTCCAGGCTAACATGGGTAATATAGCTAACTTGGACAGCTTCTATCTAACATATGAGAATTTCAGGGTTAAGGTCTCTGCAGTAAGAATCAGGGGACATGTTTTTTTGTTGTCGTTTTTTTTTTTTTTTAATTAAAAATTTCCTCTGTCTTTTTGCTGCAGTTAGAAGGAAAAGGGAATCTTGAGTGACCCTAATTACAGAGGACCTGCTAACAGTAGTCTACTTTTTATCAAGCAGTATTTATTTCGGTATACTTAATACTGAAGCATGAGTACAAGAGACTTTTTCACTTAATTTTGTTTTAAAAGATTCATGTCCTTTTAAGCTATAGAATACAAAACCTTATCCACCACCCTGAAGTGAAGTAATATACTGACGTACATTGGATTAGATTATTTCCTGTTTATCTCAAGATTTACTCTGGCCACTGTCTTGACCTACAATTATGAAAACAAAAAAAGTGATCCCTTTTTTAAAAAGAAAATTGTCTGGGCACCTGGGTGGCTCAGTCAGTTAAGTGTCTGACTGTTGATCTCAGCTCAGGGCTTGATCTCAAGGTCATGAGTTCAAGCCTTGCATTGGGCTCTGCACTAAGTATGAAGCCTACTTTAAATCAATCAATCAATCAATCAATCAATCAATGTAAATTGTCAGTGGCACTGAGAGATAGATTAATACATGTATAAAGTAATCTGATAGTCTATGTGTGTTTTAAAAGAAGTCAAATTTAGTCATCTTTTATGTACATATATATATTTGTAGTTTAGTAAAAGCAATTATTTTATAGATATTGATATTTTAAAAATAATTTCACTTTAATTTTTAATGATATACAGGTGGCAGTTATCTTTGTGTCATAGGATTATACTTTATATTTATTTCATAATTAGTAATTTTTACCCATGTTTTTACTGTTACAGGTGATTATCACTTTTAGTGGTTATTACAGTAACTGAACTTAAAATAAAATTGGACCGACACAAAGTAGTTTGATTTGGGAAGAAAACTATATTGTGAAATGATCAAAATTTTTGATTTAAGAAATAAAAAATTTGTGAAAATACAGAGTAATTTCAGTGCCGACCTAGAACTGCATGGTAACTAAATTGTAAATGTTATATTTTATGATTTGTTATTGCTTATTGTGAAAGATTCAAAACATAAGTTAAAATTTCATTGATCATATTGTCTTATAGGGGTCCAGGTGGTGGTAGACCTTGGCCAAACCCAACAAATGCCAATTCAGTGAGTATATATATATTTTAATTTTCTTTGCACTTTCTAGCATTGAACAACAAAAATCCTGTTGCTTTTGAAAGCCCTGCAATTGGTTATATTAACTTTTTTTAAAAAGTAATCATTCAAAAAATATATTTCACATATATATTTTTAAAATATGTATAATTTTTGAAATGACGAAGTTTTTTACTTCACAGTCTAATGTAAACATGCATTCTATATGGATAAACAGACTTCAAAATTAAAATAGAAAATGTGATTTAGGTATACCACAGTAGCCTATATTTATTATAATATATATTTATCATAAATGATTTGATCTTCTAAAATAATTATGGTAATCACTAAGTTGCCAGATAACCTCAATCTCTATCAGAGTTATTATGATTGTATTTATTATACTAGTTACACCTAGGTTTGCTCTCTCACTATTCCTGGAGGCAAGTGCGCATTTGCCCTGTCCCTATTGGCTGAATTGGTGTTCCTACACATCTATCTGTGTATATGACATG
Source organism: Puma concolor (assembly GCF_028749965.1). Classification (NCBI taxonomy): domain Eukaryota; kingdom Metazoa; phylum Chordata; class Mammalia; order Carnivora; family Felidae; genus Puma; species Puma concolor. The sequence continues at coordinate 95,553,392 of NC_141667.1, forward strand.
CTGTGAATTTTCCTTACATGTTTTGTCATAGTGGTTTAACTGCACAAATATTTTTCTCTCTTAATAATAACACATGAATATATGCATAATATGAAAATTAAGCTTTCAGTCTTAAAATTAATATGATTTAATTTAATGATCCTGGTAATATTTTCCCTTCTTGACTTTGAACCCTTGAGTTTCTTCAGTATAGAGAGAGTTCTGCAGTGTACCTTTGTGTAGTGTGTGCACTGCACAAAGGTTCCTGACTCAAGGAAGTTGGTAGGGTACTAAAATACAGATTGTGCTCCACTTGTAAAGTCTATGAGTATCTGACCCAGCAAGGATGCCTTTTGCTAATATGCACAGAGGTACGCCCATTGACTAGCAATGACCTTAATGCTAAATAAACATGAAACGGATCCAATGTTTAAGGTTAATTTAAATTTCAAGAAAATGTGAAGTGAGGTATATGTGGTATAGAAAGAATTATCCTAAACTTATAGCTATTCTAAAGCTGAATCACTTTCTCCTCAAGTAAGCAATTATCATATTTTTAGAGAAAAAAATAATTTATATTATCTTCCTGTCTCTTAGTTTTAATAGCTAATTGAAATACAATTTGGAGTGGAGAGAGTGATAATTTTGCTTACATTTGGATCTTCAGTGTACTATTTAATCTTAACCAATCTTTCTTTTTTTTTAATTGAAATTTTTAAAAATATTTGAGAAAGTGAGTGTGAGCAGGGGAGGGGCAGAGAGAGGGGGAGAGAGAGAGAGAGAGAGAGCGCGAGAGAGAAAGAGAGAGAGAATCCCAAGCAGGCTCCATGCTCAACACGGAGCGTGACGCGGGACTCAATCACATGACCGTGAGTGACATCATGACCCAGGCCAAAATCAAGAGTCGGTCTTCCAGTCTACTGAGCCACCCAGGCGCCGTTTAGCAAATCTTTCTAAAATACTTTTTATCCAGATTATGTTATAATGTGAATGTGAATTCTTTCCTCTTCCAAAATTCTTTTAGTTTGCTTATATCCTTTTGGAGAGTTTACATTTCTATTTGCTTCTTGCTACATGCCTTTCAAATTCATTCAAGATTTCACTTTAAAATGGCATCTGGCTAGCAGCTCAACATACAGTTCTTTCAACTCCCTATTAAAGTACCCATAAAGGTACAGGAAAAAACAATTTTTTATAATACTGAAAACTGACTCTTCCTATTGCCAGAATCTGGAAAGACTTTCTATTCAGAATCTGCATTTCTGTCGAAACTGGATTAAAAAGCACAATTAATGGCACACCTTAACTATGTGAGCCTTCCCACCTAGAAGCAAGAAGACTCTTCTCTCCTTCCTCACTGTCAGCTCTATCAGTTATCCCTCTACTGCCCCTTGCAGACAGCCACGTGTAATTCACACCCGCCCCAGCCTTCCTCCAGCATTACCTCCTTTTACACACTCATCTGGAGACTCTGTCCTCCAAAAACTACTTGGGAAGGTGAGCAGGATTTGATACTGAGGATGGTGCATTGTACCAAGCAGGTATATTATCCAAGTAAGAGTATTGGATAGAGGCAGAGATGAGGAGAGATTTCTGCATTCTGCTCATGTTTAGTTTTGATGCACTCCACCTCTTCAGAATTTCATGGAGTGAAGCACTGTGGATAGGAGAACATACTATATTGGGTCAGCAGGTCTGCATTACTTTAGACCCTGAGAAACACTAGGGTAGGAGATATGCATATCAAACTGCCATCCTAAGTCAGTATGAAATGGGCATTTGACTAGCATACATGTGAGAAATAGAGTTGAAAATAATCCCTTGTGTTAATATATATCACGTGTGGATACATCTCCCCCTCACTGAAAGAAATGTGAATAGGGAGGGGCGCTTGGATGGCTCCGTCGGTTAAGTGTCCAATTTCAGCTCAGGTCACAATCTCATGGTTTATGAGTTTGAGCCCTGCGTCAGGCTCTGTGCTAAGAGCTCAGAACCTGGAGCCAGCTTCTGATTCTGTGTCTCACTCTCTCCCTGCCCCTCCCCCACTCATGCTCTGTCTCTCTGTCTCTCTCTTTCTCTCTCTCAAAAATAAGTAAGCATTTTAAAAAAAAAAGTGAATGGGGAAAAAAAGTAGGGAGGGCCCAAAGCTTTCTTTTCAGAAACGGAAAGGGGGTCATCATCCTGAATACAGAAAGGCAAAGTGTTCCTCTGAGAAATGATTTATTATGAGAACAAGAAAAAAAATAATAAAAAAACTGATGACTTTTCTGGGAAAAACATAAGGCTTAAATGAAACAAAGCAAAAACAGTTTAAGAGGGATTTTTTCTCCCTAAATGCTATCGATTATATTCTAGTGACAACTTACCTATACTGTTTTGATTTCCAAGTTCTTTAGACTTCTTGTCCATGTGTGTAATTACAAATACTTTTTGTTTTTTATCAATACAATAAGTCTCTGACTCTTGAGGGTTGCATATTAAAGTGGTTAGTTGTTTTGTTTTTTGCTGTTTTCCAATATGTCTTATATTTGTTTGATCTTATATACTTTTTTTTCATTTTAAATGTTTATATCAAAGTAACCTTAGATTTATAGAAAAGTTACAAGAATAATACAAAGAACTTCCATACAGGCTTCATCCAGATTCCCAAGTTATACCACTTTTGCTCTATGATTTCTTCTCTCTGCATGTACATATTTTTTTCTGAATCATTTGAGCTGTATTTGAGTTGCTGACATGATGACCCTTTATCCCCAAATATGTCAGTGCATGTTTACTAAAAACAAATACATTATCTTTCATAACTACAGTAAAGATCAAAATTAGAAAGTAAACATTAATGTAATGCTGTTCTCTAATCTGCAAACCTCACTCACATTTCCCCAATTGTCCCAATAATGTGTTTCATAACAAAAGAAAATCCCAGTTCACTTGTTACATTTAACTGTCAGGAGTTTTTGTCTTTAATCTAGGACAGTTCCTCAACTTATCTTTTTCTTAACCTTGCAGTTGTGTTTAATGCAAATCAGTTATATTGTAGAATATGCCATAATTTGGTTTCATCTCATGTTTCCTCATGATTATATCCAGGTAATACATATTTGGTAGGAATACCACAGAAGGAATGTTGTGATTTTCTCAGTGCATCATTTCAGGAAGCATGTGATAAAGATTTGTCCCATTGCTTTTACTGTTAACTTTGTTCACTTAGTGAAGGGTGGTGCTTGTCAGGTTTCTCTTCTATAAAATTACTGTTTTTCCTTTTGTAATTATTAATTTGTGGAGATACACTTTGAAACTACAGTAAATAAATATCCTCTTCTTCCTCATACTTTCATCTGCTACTTTCGGCATCCATTGGTGATTCTTGCCCCAAGTGTTTTTTTGCTATGTTGGTTGCCAAATGGCTGTTTTCTGTCTTTCCGTCTTCATTTATTAATTGACTCTACTACAGAGTTTTTCTTTCTTCATTCATTCATTTATTCATTCACTGTATATCAAATATATCTGTGGACTCGTTTTATCCAGTAGGTTTTTGATGCTAAAGTCACTCCAGATTTAGCCAATAGGAACCCCTTCAAGCTGGATCATGTGTCCTTTTGACATGTTTCCGTTATTTGAGCATTTTGAAACTCCTCTTGTATTTTCCCAGTGTTGGCTCTGAAACAGCCATTTCTTTAAGGAGCCATAGTTCCTTTAAATGGAGAGTGGTATGTAGAACCCATCAGAGTGATACAGATTCAAGAGCCTCCCCACAGAAATAACTAAGATACAGATGGATGTTCATACACATTCCCATACACATGTATATCTTTCTGTATCTATCTATGTGTACTAAAACCATTAGTACACACTATTGCTTCAATTTCAGTACAACACAACAGGATATATTGTAGACTTTCTGCTTTTTTACTTCTTTGAAAGTAAGAAATATGCCTACCATTATGTACAGTATATTCATTTATTTGCTTAATCTTTATAAATCCACAGTTTTTTGTTATAAAAGTATTTTAATCAAAAATGTTTTTTGTACCCTTTTACATGACAGTACAAAAAAATTTTTTAAGGAAAATTCATGTTTTTAATTCAGAATAGAAGTATGATTTTTCACTTTTAACTTCCTTTGACCTGAGCATTACAGTGTTAGCCTCAGATTCTTATTTGGAAGTTTATTTACAAATCCACCAATGAATTTTCCTTTTTTATATTTTTCAAGAGCTGTGCACTTGAGTTTAGTTATGTACCACATTCTAATCATTAAGTAGCAAGCACTTTTATTGAAAATATCTTAATTATCTTTGTCTGGAGAGACTTTTAATTATAAGGTACAGAAAAACAACCAAAGTAGGCTCATATTGAGAGCATATCACTGGATTATGTATCTAAAAAGTACAGATATAAATTTATTTTGGGGCACATTTGATTCCAAGGGTCCAGATCATGCCATCAGCACCTGGTCTCTATCACTTGCCTTTGTTTTCCTTGCCGTGACAAGAAGGCTGTGTGGAGCTCCAGACTTATATCCTCAGAGCTCTCAGTTGAGTACAAAAAAGCACAACTCTTTATCAGGTAAATAGAGGTATTGGGAATAACCAGCCAAACTAGATTTGTGTAGCTTGGGTCATATGTTCATTCATGAATTATAACCTGAGGGTACAGTGCTCTTTCAGCTAGGTCAAGGTCACACATATCCACTCCCCGAGCCCCACCCAAACCACATGGAAAAATAAGAGGTATGGTTCACCAAAGAAAATTCAAGGAGTTGTCAGCAAAAGAGGATATAGGCAAAACAAATGTTCAGTATAGCATTGTAGTAATCAACTGTATTATTGTGACAGGAAAAAGAAAGAAGAAACCCCTTGAAGGGAAAAAAATGACAATCTATTATAGTGATTAAACCCAAGGGAAATACAAATATCTTACTCCAGAAGGCTCTGCTCTAAACAAATGTATGCTTTTTTTTTTTTTTTTTTCAAAGCACTAAAGGGGCTCTTGGGTGACACAGTTGGCTGAGTGTCCAACTCTTGATTTCAGCTTAGGTCATGATCCCAGGGTCATGGGATTAAGCCCCACACTGGGCTCTGTGCTGAGCATGGAGCCTTCAGTTTCTCTCTCTCCCTCTGGTCCTCTGCCCTGCTCATTCTCTCTCTCTCTCTCTCTCTCTCTCTCTCTCTCTCTCTCTCTCTGTCTGTCTGAAATAAATTAGGGGCACCTGGGTGGCTCAGTCGGTTAAGTGTCTGACTCTTGATTTCAGCTCAGGTCATGATCTCATGGTTCTTGGGATTGAGACCTACCTCAAGCTCTGTGCTGACTGCATGGAGCCCACTCTGGATTCTCTCTCTCCCTCTCCCTCTGCCCCTCTCCACTTGATGCATGTGCATTCTCTCTCTCTCTCTCTCTCTCTCGTCTCAAAATAAATAAATAAACTTTAAAATAAATTTCTTAAAAAGCACTGAAGAATAATAGAATATTTTCAACTTTACAGTGGCACAGATAATGTCTTAATGTTATCCTCTCTGGTTTCTAGTAAACCAGTCCTTCTAAGGTAGTTTTAAACTTCACAGTTGAAGAAAGTTACTTAACAAAAATGTTGCTAATCATTAAAAACAAACAAACAAACAAAAACTCGGGGACACCTGGGTGGCTCAGTCCATTGAGCATCAAACTCTTGATTTCAGCACAAGTCATGATCCCATAGTTTGTGAGATTGAGCCAGCATCAGGCTCCACATGCAGTGTGAAGCCTGTGTGAGATTCTCTCTCTCCCTGTTCCCCTCCCCTGCTTGTGCTCTCTCTCTCTCTCTCTCTCCAAAATTAAAAACAAACAAACAACTCCAAATCTCTAGCTACTTTGCTCTTCCCCTGCTCCCACACCACTGTCATGGATATTAGGAGTCAGAATATATTTTAGAATATCTGAATTATCAGTCACAGCTCTTGAATTATCAATCTCTTGAATTATCTGTATAAAGGATTCTTCTAATTCTGTGATTCTGATCTTTAGCTCTTTGATCTTATCTTCTACATCTGCATTTCATCTTTCAATTCATGTTAATGGTTATTTTGTATCCAGGGGAAGGAGGTGATTAATTAGATTGGAAGAATTTGGACACTAGAGGTAGAGAAAATTTTGTGGAAAACTAACAGAGGAAATACCAAAAATGTTTGAGGAAAAATTATTAGACTGTTAGCTGATAGGGAGAAAGATTGTTTGGGAAGGCATAGAAGGTGACAAAACTGAAAGGCAAAAAAGGGAGCCCTGGTGTGTACAGGGCTTTGGAATGGAGAAATCTGAAATTTATCACCTATATGGGAGGGAGCTATGTTTTAGGAAGATAGTTTATAAAATGGATGAAAAATAGGGAAATGAAGTTAGGAGATAATAGTAATGGCCTTTATAAAATGTTATCAGACCCTGAGGTAGAGTGGTGATCAAAGGAATAATGAGGATGCATTTCACACATAGAATAAAAAACACCTGATGACCTTGAATTTGGGAATAAAGAGAAAAAGCTGAAGGTGATTTCAAGTCTTTGAATTCAGGTATCAGGGAGAATGGGAAAACACAAACTCAGCTAGAAATACAAGAGAAGGAAGTTTAGACGGTAGATGGTGAGCTTTGTTTTTGGAATATTAAATCTATCACTAAATATAATAGAATCCTAGATCAACTGTTATGTCCAGCACAGAATGGAAATGTATTCAATTGAAGCTTTATCTCTAGTTCTAATCTCTAGTAAATTCTTGATCTGTATTTCTAAAAATCTGTTGATCGGTCTACTTCACTGTGCACTAGTGCTTTAAAATTCAACATGTCAGATATTTCCCCAGACTTGCCCCCCTTCCTGAATTCTCTACACATGAATTAGTGGCACCATCATTCACCCACTCACCAAGTTGGAAACCTAGGTATTACCTTAACTTTTGCCTTCCCTTGTCTACCTCACCTAGTTCGTCACTGTGCTCTGCCAAGTACATTTGTGAAGTCTTTCAAACTTTCTTACTCCTACTTATCTTAATCAGTGCTTCCTAGAACACTCTATCATCTCTTGCCTAGACCTTTTGCAATAGACTCTTAACTTGTATTTGTATTCTGTGATACCTCTAGGGTTATCTTACTAAAATATAAATTGGAATATGTCTCTCTAAAACCTGTGACTTCCTGTTTCCTACAGTATAAATTCAACAGTCTGACCATATATGCTTATCATTTATTTCAGTTTCCTGTAAGTACCACATTATAGCAGCTGGGTAAAATTATATGCCATTTCCCTAATAATCTATGTACTTTTATATTTTGTGTTTACTTCTTTCTTTCTTTCTTTCTTTCTTTCTTTCTTTCTTTCTTTCCTTCCTTCCTTCCTTCCTTCCTTCCTTCCTTCCTTCCTTCCTTCTTTCGATCCTTCTCTTTGTCTTTCTGGTGATAATCTATTCTCTATAAGTCATCTATCCAGCTCAAATATGTCTTCTGTACCCACATAGTTCTTCTACCTATATTGTTATATTTTATGTCACTCACACTAGACTGTCAGATGCTACTAGTAACTTTCAAGAGTGTGTGTTCAGTAAAGTGCTATCAGGAGTAGCAGTCCAAATGATCTTTTTCTTTTAATGAGGGCATCAAAAAATATGAAGTAGAAATAGTGACTATAAGCCAAAATTAAAGACTTTGTCAGGACAAACATGGAAAAAAATTGAACTACATGAAGTAACAATTTTTTAAAGTATTTTTAAATGTTTAAAAACTGTGTTTAACTGTGTTTGAAGGAACCATGAAGGAGAAATTTAAAACTATAAAAGGAGCAAGGTGTTAGGAGGATGAGATGGGGCTAGCTTTGGAAGCAAATAGAAAGATTATCTTTTTTTCTACGTGGACGAATGGATGAAAATTTCAATCTATTTGGAGTGTTGAGTTGAAGATGAAGGTATAGTAAGAATTTGATAGCTTTAACATATGACACAAGGGCAGACTACCAACTCACCATTTTATAATCACCATGACAGCCAGCTCAGAAAGTCACTTGTTAAGTATTCAGGAATTTTTTGAGTTAATTGTTAAATCATTGGTAGCTTACAAATAATCCAGGGAAGAAATTGGCAAAAGACATGAATAGACACTTCTCCAAAGAAGACATCCAGATGGTGAGCAGACACATGAAAAAATGCTCAACATCACTCATTATCAGGGAAATACAAATCAAAACCACAATGAGATAACCATCTCACACCTATCAGAATGGCTATCATTAACAACTCAAGCAACGAGAGATGTTGGCGAGGATGCAGAGAGAGAGGATCTCTTTTGCACTGCTGGTGGGAATGCAAACCAGTGCAGCTACTCTGGAAAACAGTATGGAGGTTCCTCAAAAAATTAAAAATAGAACTACTCTATGACCCAGCAATTGCACTACTAGGTATTTATCCAAGGGATACAGGTATGCTGTTTTGAAGGGGCACATGCATCCCAATGTTTATAGCAATGCTATCGACAATAGCCAAAGTATGGAAAGAGCCCAAATGTCCATCGACGGGTGAATGGATAAGAAGAAGTGGTATATATATTCAATGAAATCTTGCCATTTGCAACTACGTGGATGGAACTTATTCTAAGTTACACTAAGCAAAATTAGAGAAAGACAAATATATGACTTCACTTACATGAGGAATTTAAGATAAAAAACAGATGAACATAAGAGAAGGGAAGCAAATATAATGTAAAAACAGGGAGGGGGATAAAACATAAGAGCCTCTTAAATATAGAGAACAAACAGAGGGTTACTGGAGGGGTTGTGGGAAGGGGGATGGTCTAAATGGGTAAGGGGCATTAAGGAATCTACTCCTGAAATCATTGTTGCACCATGTGCTAACTAACTTGGATATAAATTAAACAATAAATAAATTTTTAAAATTAATAAATAAAAATTAAAAAAAGAATCATTGGTAGCTTGAAATATTTCATGTGGGAATATTCATACCACATAAATTGATAAATGCTACAGATTGGGACCTTTTTCTCCCCTGAATTTATTCGGTTTATTGGCACACCACAGAATGCTTCTGGGCTTCCATGAAGGCTGAGCCAAAATGCTTCCAGTTATTAGTGAAGACTAAGTAGAAATTGGAGAACATGATTATATTTTGGACCTTGTCCCTTATTTTGTGTTTCTCTCTGGTAAATCTCTACTGTGAAATAGAAAAGGTGGCTAGGGGATGATCAAAGAGATGGAAACTAAGTAGGCTTTGAGATAATGAATTTAAAATATTGGAAAGAGAAACAAAATGCTGACAGTGGCATGGGGGAGTGGCAGAGACAATTTAGCAGGAAACTAATAAGGAAATAATGGACTTACAGGAAATAAATACAGAAATAATAGGGAAAACATGGAGGAATTGTAATGGAAGAAGATTCTTGTTGGAATATAGAATAATATATTTGTGAGTGTCATGAGGAATAAGAAAGATTGTCAGGCAAAGGAGTTGTTTAGATCTCTGTGTAAAGAGTTCTGGGATGTTCTCATACTCACAAATGGAGGAGAAGGAAGTATATTGTGAAATGAAGGAAGGCAATAAAGTATAAATTCCAAAGATTTAAAGGGTGGTTAGCTCATATGTTAAAGTTGGTAAAGAATGATGGTAGACAATAGAGAGAGGCAGAAGAACATGAGCATGATGCTAAAGTTATAAGGAGATGAAAATTGGAGCCAACAGATAAGGTAGTGATTTGGAGAGAGTAAATGCATATGTTTAAAATAATAAGAATCAGAAGATGGATGGTGGATCATGCACTAACAGCGGCCCAAGAGAGCAAAGTTGATTTCTAGCACCGAGTTTAGTGTGTACTGGCCATCAGATCTCACTGCTCATAGTGGAAGTAATCCCCATCATTAGTGATACTGGGCAGCCTGGTAAGGACCCTCTGCAGGGATGAATTAGCCATAGGCAGACCAAGCAGGGGCCGCAGAGGCATGTGGTCTGTGCTTAAGGCAAAGCGTGGACACCAAACAACAAGGAGACAATTTTCAAATAACTTAGAGGAAAATCATAACTTTGTTATACTTCCTTCTTACTGTATAGTTTCATATTATTTTTATGTTTAATTATATGGAAGGCGTTGGGCTAGAAGGAGGGTTTAGGGTAAAGGAACTATCATCTTTTCACTACTGTAATGGTCCTAATCTGGCTATGTACCTGCAAGAAGATAGTAGTTTATGGCTTTTTCTAGAACAAGACAAAAATATCTCCTCTGGATGTGCAGATTCTTCATGCAAGTGAGCTAATGAGCTTCTTTGAAAAAAAAAATAAAATATTCGGATTTAGCTTTCTTTATTAATATCAACACTCAAGTGTTTAGTTTTTAAATATCTGTTTTCTACTTCTCATTTTTAAAATTATAATAGCAATGTTGTATTAATACTATGTAATCTCTAGAAAAGAGTTTGGTTAAGAGCTTGATTTGAAGGGAAGGAGAGAATTTGTTATCCATATCTGATCCCCACAAGTTAGTAGTCTTTGGAGACTTACATTAACGAAAATGTTTTGCATTTGTTATATTAGTTTCTAGTAGCTAATTAGAAAGGAAAGGGGGGAAACATGAGGTCTATAGATCAAGTACTGACCTGTACCACATGAATGTAGTAGCCTGAAACCCATCTTAAAAATAATAATAATGCATCCCAGAATGCACATAAATTGGAAGTTGTATCTGTAAAAGCTATTAATTTGAAAAACTCTGGTTTCTGGTTTTTCACTGCACAAATATATATCTTTCTAATTACAGAATAAGTGTCATTAGTATCAAGCAGTGAGTATAACTGCTCTAAAATCAGTATAACTTAAAGCTAGAAATCTAAATTTCTCTTGACCTAAATCCACTCTTTTTTATAAATTCAAGATAATGTTGCATTTATTCATTTTCCAGCACTTAGACAGATATAAACGGCTTTATTCTTTATCATCCTTTGTGATACATTTTAAAACTTGATAAAAGTCAGAATATAGATTCATTGTAGGTAAGTTTCCGTATTGTCACATGAATCAAAATATATATTTCTTTGTCCTATTCGTGTTCCAGATACCATACTCCTCAGCATCTCCTGGGAATTATGTAGTAAGTACATTTGGGATTGTTTGCTCATAAGAATTGATGTTATGTTTTATTTGGGCAATGAAATAGTTGTCCAGATGTTAAGAAGAGCCCCTGTGTATTGGCCAAGAAGTGAACATCTGATATGTATTGAGTTTTTCGTCTGCCAACCTCAGTACATATGTTGATGTTCATTAGTGAGACAGTTATCAATCTGGCCAAAATTGCCCTGAGTACTGTGTTTTACTTTAGCATATGTTTCTGTAAACCAATACAATACACTCTGTCCAATCATGAAGAAAGCCATACCCAGTTACACAATGCCAAGCTTGAATTTGCAGTTCTCCAGGAGAATGAGGTACACCCCCTCCCTCATACCACTCACCACACACAAAGTTTAGGAAGACATTAAACTGTTTCCTGATCACAAAGGGAATCATATCGCAGAATAATGACTAGTCATTTGGGGGCCGGGGGCTTTTTTATACTTTGATATTGAAAGCACTTATTTTTCTTCTTATCATTATTTAGTACATGTTAAAATTTTCCAATAATTCATTTACACCTAAAGTCAAGTTAGTAGGTTTTACATGAGCTCTTGAACTTACAAATGACCTTTTAACCCTCATAACATTATAATCCTTGCTACATCTCAAGGCCACCATGGAAGATAAATTGTTATAATATTTAGGAGTAAACGCCTAACAGAAGAGCAAAGATAAAATGGTAAAAAGGAAAATCTTTCCTAAAGAAATTTTCAGAGGTGGTGGCTAACTGGGGTAGGAAAAAAGGAGTGCTTAAGAAGATCAATGAGCATTTTACTCTCCGTAGAAATAGTGTTTTATGAACATAGTAAAAAGCACATGCTGTTTTGGACCTGTGAACTTAGTGCTCAATGTTCTCTTAAGCTATACAAACTAAGAGGCCTAACATTTTTCACATTCTCTATGAAACAAAAATGAAAGTAAATGTGGGTAAAACCTATTTTTTTCTCAAATCACTGAAGAATAAGCGTAATACATAGTTTTATGAAATTATAGAATTTTATCTGAAAGAAAATTTAAGTTGCTTATTAAATAGCAAATATATATATATATATATATATATATATATATATATAAAATCTGAAATAATTAGTGCGCTATGTCTACACCTTCAGAATGAAATACAAATTTATCCACTTAGTAATTTATACAGATTACTTTAGAGCTAACAAATTCTAAAACCCTTTACCTGAATTGGTTGTCTGAAATAACTGAGTTAACCTTAGAATCACCTAATTTCCATTTCCAGTTGATTAGTAACCCACAGCATTAGTCAATGTTGCCCCTCATTTCTAATTGATATGATAGCAGAAGGTTCCAAGCTCTGGAAGTGTTACAGTTGATACCAATAGAAAAAGAAATAGCATCAATGTATTTTTTAAGCATATGAATATCTTTGAGTTTTTAGTTTCCTATAAAAAATGATGATACAAAATATAAGAAAATTATAGTCACAGATACACATGAGTGATTCTGTTTTATGGATTTGTAAAGGCCCCAATAAATGGTTTCTCCTTAACCTCATTATACCTAATATGATTAAGTCCTGAATAGTACATCAGTGTTACAGGCTCATTGTTTTTGGAAACTTATTAAAACAATCTTAACATATTTAAGCTAAATCATATCTTGCATAATAGTGAAATGATTGTGCATTCAAAGAAAATAAATTATGGAGAAAATTCCTCTGTTATTTTCAAATTGGACTATTATAGATAAGCCTAACTTTTCTTCTGTTTTTCCTTACATTGTTTATGAAATGCCTTATTTTTACTGAAATTTTGTATAATTATTTAGGGTCCTCCAGGAGGTGGAGGGCCACCAGGAACACCCATCATGCCTAGTCCAGCAGGTATTGTAATCACACCAACCACACGGGCATTTGATTATTAGAATAAAACCACAAAATATAGAAATTGTTATGATAGTCAGTAGTATTCATTATCTCATTGATGGTAACAGGAAGTAGACTAGAGGTAGCAAGTAGGAAGAAGTAGTGTTCTTAAAAATAACTGTTGTCCAGTTACTTTAAGTCTGTAGAAAATTCCTGTCGTGTGAGTAATAGATATAATCAGATTGCAAATGGTGTTGATCTACATGAATTGCCCAATAATTTATCTGACACAAAGATTCTTTGAGACTCTGAAAAAGAATCCAAATCTCACAACTTAGAAAAATTCTGCATAACACATGAAATACATGGATGGATCCGTGTAAAGCCAATGGATTAGCTTTAATCAGACCCACCAAATCTATTATCTCACTAAGATATCAATAGATATCAATATGCTTACATGTCCATATGTACTTATTAGCTAATAAATTCACTGTGTACTGGAGGAAGATTTTTTTCTTTTAATATTTTTAAACTAAAATGCCTCAGTATTTCTGTGATCATTGAATATAATGATTTTAAATAGCTTTATCCTTTCTTTTCAAGACTTTAATATAGACTATTAAATGTGTTGCTTCTTGAGGACTATAATGGTGGAAGTTTACATTGGTACACCCCTCCTAGAAACTGCTCTGGCAACATGTATCAAGAGCCATGAAAAAGTTCATATTCACTTTTTTCTATCATCCTGCTATGAGAATAATTAGAGATACAACCTGAGATTTATGTAGAGGGTGCTCATTTTTTTATAGTTAATAGTGAAATAGTAGGCACAAACCTAATACAATTTTAGCAAAAGTAATAAATTAATTTTTAGGAATATAATGTAGCCATTAAAATTATTATCAAAGAATTGTTAATGACATGGAGAATAAATGTTCATGATTCAATTTAATATGATTACAATTTTATTGTAAAATATATTTAATACAAAAATGTAGAAAGACAAAGAAATAGGCTCTAAGGCTTTATCAGTGTTAACCTCTGGGTAATGAAGGAGATGGGAGATTTTTATAATAAAAAAATACTGAATTATGTTGCAATATTAAATTCATATGTTCTTAGCTGGTTTGTTGAAATCTAAGATGTGTGGAAGCTTGAACTTAACTATCATTGATCATATCAATAAATAATAATTTTTAATTTTTGAATCTTCTTAATTTTGAAAAAGCATCAATCTGATAATTAACACAAAATTTTGCTTTGCTTCACTACTGATTTGGAATATAGCATAAATATTTCATGGATCTCTGTCCTCAGAGCATCTTCATTGAAGTGAAACAATTCATTCAAGATAGAATTAGGCGAATTGAACATCTTGCGCACATTTACATTCTTATATGTGAAGTTAATGTTTAATTTATGAAGGTAGCATGTGATTAATAAACACTTCACCACAATATAAATGAAATTTTTTGGAGAAACCACTAAACTTTTCAGGTGATAAGTAATCTGATTACTCTCCATCCTTCCAAGCCAACAAATTGCCACCAGTATGTCTTCCTAGCCTTGTGCATACTCCTGTGGGCTCATCTTTTGTATAGTCATTCCTAATTTGAAGCCAATGCTCTCCCCGCCAAAAACAGGTTCCATAAGGTCTACTTTATTGTAAAGTTTTTCTGTATATAAAAAGAAGTCTAGAAAATACCAACCTTACTTCTCTTGGTGTTTCTATAGATGAAAGTATGTTTTTGATTGGTATTAAAAACAACAAATTTATTTTTCTTTCTATATATTTAAAATATACAGCCTATTTTCCTTCCAAGTTAATTATTAAAATTAGTTAAGTAAAATTAGGCTAATAAAGATGAAAAACCACTTGAAGATCTCCTGTGTTTAGTCATTAGTAATGACTGATTTTCTGAAAGATACATTTTTATGGGATAGAGTGTATTCCATTAGTTAAATCTCAGCAGATATTTATTGTCTGTGGCACATAGTATAAGACATGATCTCTTTCCTTCTCTCAATGAACTCACTATAACAAAGACAAGAACAAGACAAAATGTTAACTAGAATGCAAAGCAGAATTCAATGATGAGGGGGCATGCATGAATTCAGAAGTTTCAGAAAACAAAATCTCATGAAAGAGGTAACATTTGCAGTGGGCCTGGGGTAGTGAGCAGAATTTCAGTAGATGGACACTGGGGAGAAGATACTTGGAGGAATTAAGAACAAAAATATGGAGATATAAACGGTTGATCATACACAGGAAAGAACAAGCAGCCTGAGTTGACAGGAATATAATGTACATAAGGATGTAAAATAAATAATTAAGGCCACAAAAGTAGATCAGGACCTTACTTAGTATAAACAAATAGAGATCCATCTGAAGTGGGCATGTCTGCTTTTTCAGCAGTAGGATATATTAATGTAGATTTGAAACACTTTTTTTTTCAGAATGGAGAGGCCTGATACATTATATTTAAGAAAATTGTATAATTGTGGGAAAATAGAAAAACATATTTCCTAAATGTAAAATATATGGCCTTTTACTATAGATAATACACTATAAAAACATATGTACTCAGAGACTTTATTAGAATTAGCTAATAGACATGAAATGTAAATTTTTTAATATTATAAAGTGGTACTTATTTTATATGGATATACACTACAGTTATTTTTACTATAATGAATCAAGAATAAAATGAATAAAAAAATTTCATCAAAAGCTGTACTGGAAGAAGCTGACTTTTACTTCAAGCAAGAGAATTTTTCATTCTAATTGTATACTCTCTTTATGTTGGAATTAAGCCATGATATCCCACCAGCTATTAATAATTATTAGATAAATAAACTGTTTTAAATTAGTATATAAGAAGCCTAAGGAAACAATGAAAACCGAAAAGCTACTGAATTTGAATTTTTGGAGATTTTTGTTATACACATTGCTTAATGAAGTCAAAAAGTATCCATGTTTTTTAGAAAAGAAAAACTTTACTGTAATATTTGAGATTTTTAAAGTAATGTTCCTTTTGACCAGAATTATTCAAGTGATTACCCCTTATATATTAGGTAAATATTCTCATTTACAACCTCAGAATGGTAATTTCTGAGTTGGAAAATGACTTACAAGTATTTGTTTCTGAACATTAGTAATGACTATTTTAAGTGCTGCAGCTATTAATATGTATGTGTGTGCAGATCATCTCTGATTATTACTTTGTGATGACTTGGGTGTAAATTATAAAGAAAGATATTAATTAGGTAATGTTTTGTTTCAGATTCAACCAACTCTGGAGACAACATGTATACTTTAATGAATGCAGTACCTCCTGGACCTAACAGGCCCAATGTAAATATGAATTTTTTTTTTTTAATTTTGGAATGTATTTCAAGGCTCAAACTCTAAGTGTAATGAATATTCCTAGATACTATTCAAGCTTTCTCTTTTACTATCCAGAAACTTACTAGATATCCAAAAATAATCAAATCCCTTCTATGTTCTGGATTGACAAAAAATATAAAATACAAAAATGTATAACAAAAGATTGCACATCATTATAACTTAAATGTAAAACTGAACCTAATCAATTATAAAATGTTGGTGTGTGGTGTTATCTAAAATCTCAAATAGTTAATAATTAACACTATTTGAAATGACAGTTAATGTGTAATCATTGACATTCGCCTCATTTTTAGCATCACTAAATTTTTCATTGTGATTGTTTATTTCTTTTATCCTGATAAACTTAAAATAAATCAGGAAGTTGGATTTGCTTGTTTTTCTTTAGATTTTTGAAATCTGGAGTTTAAATATGGAAATGCAGCAGTTCTACATAAAGAATTTGGGTGTTCTTAATAATGCATCTGGTTGTTATTTTTCCATGAAAGCTTACAGAAAATTATTTATCTATAAGACCTACATATTAACAAAAATATTTATAACAAGGTATAGTTAATACACAGACATGTATGAATATAAGGCTGCTTAGTTTAAATAAAAATCAGAAGACATAAAGGAATTTCCATAAGTATACCAAAAAACAGGAATGAAATAATTATTATAATTGAGCTTCTTAGCAGTAAAGACTTTAAAGGGAAACTTGAAATCCATCCAGTATAATATGATACTTGAAATATGGCCAGTCCAAATTGAAATGTGATGTATAAAATATACACTAGACTTTGAGGAGTTAATATGAAAAAAATAATGTAAAAGATTTTATTAAAATTTTTATACTGAATATATGCTGAAATAATTTTGATATGTAGGATAAATGAAATATATTATTAAAATTAACTTGACCCGTTTCTTTTTACTATTTAAACATGGCTGCTAGTAAATATAAGTTTACTTATGTAAGTTTGTGTTGTAGCTCGTATATTATTTCCCTTAAGCAGTACTGCCTTCAGTTATCACTATCCTCTTTATATAATCAAATAAATTGGTTTTCAAGAGAAAAGAAACAGTTTCCTATCAGCAATGTCTAAAGGGTGTTTCCACAGTGATCTTAATGAACATTGAATATGATAATGAACAATGTTCATTTTAGAAATTTAGCAACAATATAGAAAAGCTCTTCATAGTGCAGTTTCATATCTTAGAACTTGATATTTAAAATGGAGGGAGTGCGAGAGGAAACCCAGAGCATATGGCACTGAAGACATTTCTGTGGGCAGCTAAGCTGATACCATCCAAGTATGTTCCATTCTGGTTCTCTAACTCAATACAAAGATAAGAGATCCAAGAAAAGTAGAAGCTGATCGTGTCACTTTTTCAAATGCCATTCATCTCAGCCAGAGGTAGTAAAAGCAAATGCCTGCTGAGGGCTAGGACTGCAGTTTTTTGTGCTTCAAGCATACATACCAATAGTCTTTGTGTCTTTTAAAACACTGTGGGGGCCAGATGAAGGGACCGAACCAAGTAAGTTCAGAGGGTGTTGGCCTTACCAGCACTAGTTTTTCAGCCCAGATCTATACTATGCTTTTGACAAAGGCTGAATAAAACAGTAAGTTCAAAGTTAATTTCTTTAAGCTATCATTCTTAAGCTACCTCAAATGATAGCTTAAAAAGTTAATATTTCTTTAATTGATTTATAAATTAAATTTCTAAAATTAATTCTAAGTAAACAACTTAGAATATATAGAATCTATATATAGAATCTATATAGAGAGAATCTATAAAATATTTATAAACCAAATAGAATATATATAAATCAATCTGTATGCTTTAAGGCTACAAAATTTTAGGCAACAGAAATGACATTATCCTGGGAAAATGTATAAGCATGTGGCTGTATGATCCCAGTGATAGAAAGCCATCTTATTTCCAAACAATCATATATATATTATATACAGTTACTAGTTGTCTGTTGAGGGCAATTGTTTTTCTCCCAAAAGCCTATTTGATTAGTAAGCATCACCACCCCATCTATCTACACACGTAAATACACATACACCACATTCAGTATTCTGTACCATACAACATGGAAGAAATGCTTTTGGCATCAGACATTTTAAGAACAAGTGGTTTTCAGTAGGCTATTTTAACTGTAAACATAAGATAATTATAGATAACTTGTCTTCAAACTGGGCTCTAGATTTCCTCAGGAATATTCCAGGGAGATAAGGAAAAGACTGAGTGGGCAGGCCATGGCTTCTCCACCACCTGCTCCACCATCGTATATCAGTTCACATCTGTTTTGTACTGGGCTTCCAACTTAAAATAAAATAATCCCACTACTTTAAAAAATGTTAAATATAACTGCTGTAGAACGTCCAATTGTCATTGAACTGACATAGTTGAGACTGCCAAGAATTAACTATATTGAGCTGTCCCCAAGGAGCTAAATGTATTTAAACTACAAGATGGAATTATTTATTATGTCCATTTGAACAAAGATAGATTGGCTGCTAAGAAAAATCTTAATGTTGGCATAATAATGTTGAATTATTCTTATTAATAAGTCAATACTTTTAGCAGCTTCCTAGGAATCATCTCTGGCTTATATAGCAAGATCTGTCAATAGCAGAGAAGAGAATGTTTATCCTCTAATTTGCACTGGAATGTATGTGCTTTCTAGTTGAGAATATCTGAAGAAAATATGGATATAAATGAGGATTAACCTGAAGATCCAGAATATAAAGCAGATGGTATGAGGAAAGTAGGGCAGTCAGTTTCAGAATCTGTAAGGCTCAAAAAAATCTAGGAAAATAACCTCCATTATTTGGAAATGAAAATAATTTGTGGAAGTGTCTTACAATGTTAAAGATAGATATTGTAACATTAGATAAATACTTGTTTTCAGTGTGATCATAGAAATTCTCTTCATTTTTTAAAGTTTCCAATGGGCCCTGGGTCAGATGGTCCCATGGGTGGATTAGGAGGAATGGAGTCACATCACATGAATGGCTCTTTAGGTAAGGATATGCAATTTGATGTTTAGAAATCAAAACAAAACTTTTATTCTACAGAGTGGATATTACAGTTTGCAAATTGCTTTTGTATACCTTTATTTACTTTGAATTTATTTTAAAATGCTTCAACTTTCACTTCAGACTGAGACTTTACAGAATATTGGTTATGATAACTGGAGATCATTTGAAAATCAGAAATGTGAGGATTGTTCTAACCTAGCTCTTATTCACAGGTATTTACTTTCACCTATCAAAATCTGAGTGTTTTATGATAAAAGGAGATATTGCTGCTCTGAGCACATATTACATATCCCTCACCTGGAGAGCTACAGTATCTTCTGAGCTGGTTTGTCTACGAAGGTCTATAGATGCAGTCTCAGAGGAACTTATGTTCTCTGCAAGAATTTCTTGACTTTGTTTCTGTATTTTAATGTTTGTCTCTTTTAAAAATAAAATTTAATTATATTCTGGATTATCTGGATGATTTTCTTAAAAGAGAGCAGTGCCACATACTCGTGGCAAAGCAGATTTCAAGTACTATGACTAATAGTTGAAAACATACCTCATAAATGATGCCTTCTTACCAAATGAAGCCCAGTGTCTTCACGGAGAACAAAGAGTTTCACAACAGTGAGAAATAGAGATGAGTGGCACAAAACCAATTAGATCACACAGTGCACTGTACATATAGGCAGGCCAAATGCAAATCCAAAACAAAACCCATAAAACAACAACTACACTTATTTTATGTTTATATATGTTTTAAGTAACAGTAACATAAGCTAGAAGTTGACAATGGGGATAGACACTTATGATCTTTTTTTTCTTTTGAAAAAGAACCATCTTTTACTTAAGTTGGAATAACTATGCCCATGAGTAACTTAGGTTGTACACAGATTCCACGACTCCGCCCAAACACCAGCCTCTAATACTTTGAAAAGCTCTGTAACTTCAATAATCAAGAAACTATTTGCAACCTGTTGCTAGACTTTTGAGCTTTTAAGGTCCATACTTGTTTTATATACATACATATGTTGCCTAGATATCAAAGCCTTAATTTGCACTGTTCAATTATGGTAGTGACTAGCCATGTGTGACTATTTAATTTTAAGTCAAAATTAAATAAAATGTAAAGTTTACTTCCTCAGCTGCACTGCCTCCTATCAAATGTACATGGCCATGTGTAGCTAATGGCTACCATAATGAAACATAGAATAGAGAAACATCTCCATCATCACACAAAGCTCTACCTGTCAGCACTGTTCTAGAATTTTATTTTTTAATGTATTGCAACATAACTCAGTTTCCAATCTTTTAATTTGTAAAATTATTTTTAAAAATATGACATTTGGTCATAGAAAATTTTCAGTTATTCACTAGAATAGAATTTGAGGAAGAGTTTCACATATGCTTGGCATGTGGCTTATTACTTTTTATAATAAACATTATTACACATATTTATATCTACATAATTACATATGTGCATTCAATATGTATCAATGTACTATGTATGTTTATAAGCACTAACTTTATTGTGACTATAACTGAATGTTTTACTATTAAAATAGTAGAATATGTTTATGCCAAAAAATTGTTAAAATGGTTAAAAATAAAGCTAACATGTGGCAAAGATCTGATTATTGTTCCTTGTTACCTAATGTATGATTCCACTTCTTAAGTAAGAAATTAGTACTGATTTTTCATTTCTCCCAGGAATCTACTTAAAATTACAGTATTATAAAGACATTCTTACTTTTGATGGGTTGCCATGAATATTGATTGCTGTCAATTTTTTAATGTTATTAAAAATTCTTCACTTTGGTTATTATAGTAAAATATGGCTCATAATATTTTTAAATATTGCAGATGTCCATCTTATATTTTGTCAGATTTAGAAGCATCATTTCAGAAAATATATTTATCTCTCGCTGTCTATATATACGTATACATACATGCATACATTTTAAAAATTTGAATTGAATACGATTTATAAGTGATCTCTCTTACATTTCATTTTCAGGAATTTATGATAATGGTACTTTTCTTAATTCTACCATTACAAAAATAAACAAAAAAGATGGTTCAGAGCGAGAGGTACAGCTCATCCTTGCATTGCCATCGATGATACTTACTCACCAGACAGTATAAGAGAAAACGAATTTTCTTAAGTTTATTTATTTATTTTGAGATAGAGACCCTGAGCAGGGGAGGGGCAGAGAGAGAGAGGGAGAGAGAGAGAATCCTAAGCAAGTTCTGCACTGTCAGCATGGAGCCTGATTCAGGGCTCAAACTCAGAAACCGTAAGATCATGACCTGAGCCAAAACCAAGAGTAGGATGCTTAACCAACTGAGTCACCCAGGCACTCTGAGTAAATAATTTTTTAAGATTAAAAAATTAAGGAGATACGTACTGGAAAATACAAAGAGTGTACTGCATTTATTTATATTAAAGGAATACTTAATTTGTATATGAAATTATTATCTAATAAACATTTTCTTTTCATATTTTGTTTCAGGGTCAGGAGATATGGACAGTATTTCCAAGGTGAGTGTTGTATAATCTCTGGGTTTTTTGTGTTTTGGGTTGTTTATGTTTGTTTTTTGAGAGAGAGAAAACAAGCACACATGAGCAAGGGAGGGGCAGAGAGAAGGAGAGAGAATCTTAAAAAGGCTCCATACCGAGACAACAAATAGAGGGTTACTAGAGGGGTTTTGGGAGGGTGGTTGGGCTAAATGGGTAAGAGGCATTAAGGAATCTACTCCTGAAATCATTTTTGGACTATATGCTAACTAACTTGGATGTAAATTAAAAAATAAAATTAAGTAAAAAAAAAAAAAAAAGGGTGGGGGGGGATGGCGCTCCATACCGAGCACAGAGCCCAGACACAGAGTTTGATCTCACAACCATGAGATCATGACCTGAGTTGAAATCAAGAGTCAACCAGGCAACCCTCTGTGTTGTTTTTTATTTGTATTTCATTCCACATGGAACTCTTATTAAGATTATTAGAATAACCTTATAAATTTTGTTTTTGAACAAAGTGTTTTTTTAATATGAAATTTATTGTCAAATTGGTTTCCATACAACACCCAGTGCTCATCCCAATAGGTGCCCTCCTCAATGCCCATCACCCCACTTTCCCATCCTCCCCAACCCTCAGTTTGTTCTCAGTATTTAACAGTCTCTTATGGTTTGCCTCCTTCTCTGTCTGTAATTTTCCCCCCCCTTCCCTTCCCTCCCCAGTCGTCTCTTGAGTTTTTCAGGATCCACATATGAGTGAAAACATAAGATATCTGCCTTTCTCTGCCTGACTTATTTCTTTTAGCGTAACACTCTCCAGTTCCATCCATGTTGCTACAAATGGCCAGAATTCATTCGTTCTCATTGCCAAGTAGTATTCCATTGTATATACAAACCACATCTTCTTTATCCATTCATCCGTTGATGGACATTTAGGCTCTTTCCATAATTTGGCTATTGTTGAAAGTGCTGCTATAAACATTGGGATACAAGTGCCCCTATGCATCAGCACTCCTGTATCCCTTGGGTAAATTCCTAGCAGTGCTATTGCTGGGTCATAGGGTACATCTATTTTTAATTTTTTGAGGAACCTCCACCCTGTTTTCCAGAGCGGCTGCACCAGTTTGCATTCCCACCAACAGTGCAAGAGTGTTCCCATTTCTCCATATCCTCTCCAGCATTTATAGTATCCTGATTTATTCATTTTAACCACTCTGACCAGCATGAGATGGTATCTCAGTGTGGTTTTGACTTGTATTTCTCTGATGAGGAGTGACATTGAGCATCTTTTCATGTGCCTGTTGGCCATCTGGATGTCTTCTTTAGAAAAGTGTCTATTCATGTCTTCTGTCCATTTCTTCACTGGATTATTTTTTTTTCAGGGGTGGAGTTTGGTGAGTTGTTTATAAATTTTGGATGCTAGCCCTTTGTCTGATAGGTCATTTGCAAATATCTTTTCCCATTCCATTGTTTGCCTTTTAGTTTTGTTGATTGTTTTCTTTGCAGTGCAGAAGCTTTTTATCTTCATGAGGTCCCAGTAGTTCATTTTTGCTTTTAATTCCCTTGCCTTTGGGGATGTGTCAAGTAAGAAATTGCTACAGCTGAGGTCAGAGAGGTTTTTTCTTGCTTTTTCCTCTAGAGTTTTGATTGTTTCCTGCCTCACATTCAGGTCCTTCATCCATTTTGAGTTTATTTTTGTGAATGGTATAAGAAAGTTGTCTGGTTTCATTCTTCTGCATGTTTCTGTCCAGTTCTCCCAGCACCATTTGTTAAAGAGACTGTCTTTTTTCCATTGGATATTCTTTCCTGCTTTGTCAAAGATTAGCTGGCCATAGATTTGTGGGTCCAATTCTGGAGTCTCTATTCTATTCCATTGGTCTATGTGTCTGTTTTTGTGCCAATACCATGCTGTCTTGATGATGACAGCTTTGTAGTAGAGGCTAAAGTCTCGGATTGTGATGCCTCCTGCTTAGGTCTTCTTCTTCAAAATTACTTTGGCTATTTGGGGTCTTTTGGGGTTCCATACAAATTTTAGGATTGCTTGTTCTAGCTTTGAGAAGAATGCTGGTGCAATTTTGATTGGCATTGCATCGAATGTGTAGTTTGCTTTGGGTAGTATTGACATTTTGACAATATTTATTCTTCCAATCCATGAGCACAGAATGTTTTTCCATTTCTTTATATCTTCTTCAATTTCCTTCATAAGCTTTCTATAGTTTTCAGAATACAGATCTTTTACGTCTTTGGTTAGGTTTATTCCTAGGTATTTTATGCTTCTTGATGCAATTGTGAATAGGATCAGTTTCCTTATTTGTCTTTCAGTTGCTTCATTATTAGTGTATAAGAATGCAACTGATTTCTGTACATTGATTTTGTATTCTGTGACTTTGCTGAATTCATGTATCAGTTCCAGCAGACTTTTGGTGGAGTCTATTTGGTTTTCCACGTATAATATCATGTCATCTTCAAAAAGTGAAAGATTGACTTCATCTTTGCCAATTTTGATGCCTTTGATTTCCTTTTGTTGTTGGATTGCTGATGCTAACACTTCCAACACTATGTTAAACAACAGCGGTGAGAGTGGACATCCCTGTCATGTTCCTGATCTCAGGGAAAGCTCTCAGTTTTTCCCCATTGAGGATGACATTAGCTGTGGGCTTTTCATAAATGGCTTTTATGATGTTTAAGTATGTTCCTTCTATCCCGACTTTCTCGAGGGTATTTATTAAGAAAGGACACTGAATTTTGTCAAATGCTTTTTCTGCATCGATTGACAGGATCATATGGTTCTTTTCTTTTATTAATGTGATGTATCAACATTGATTGATTTGCAAATGTTGAACCAGCCCTGCAACCCAGGAATGAATCCCTCTTGATCATGGTGTATAATTCTTTTTATATGCTGTTGAATTCGATTTGCTAGTATCTTGTTGAGAATGTTTGCATCCATATTCATCAGGGATATTAGCCTGTAGTTCTCTTTTTTTGCTGGGTCTCTGTCTGGTTTAGGCATCAAAGTAATACTGGCTTCATAGAATGAGTCTGGAAGTTTTCCTTCCCTTTCTATTTTTTTGGAGCAGCTTGAGAAGGATAGGTATTATCTCTGCTTTAAATGTCTGGTAGAATTCCCTAGGGAAGCCATCTGGTCCTGGACTCTTATTTGTTGGGAGATTTTTGATAACTGATTCAATTTCTTCACTGATTATGGGTCTGTCCAAATTTTGTATTTCTTCCTGTTTGAGTTTTGGAAGTGTCTGGGTGCTTAGCAATTTGTCCATTTCTTCCAGGTTGTCCAGTTTGTTGGCATATAATTTTTCATAGTATTCCCTGATAATTGCTTGTATTTCTGACGGATTGGTTGTAATTCCATTTTCATTCATGATTTTATCTATTTGGCTCATCTCCCTTTTCTTTTTGAGAAGGTTAAAAAAAAACCTGGCTAGAGATTTATCAATTATGTTTATTTTTTTCAAAAAAAACAACTTTTGATTTCATTGATCTGCTCTACAGTTTTTTTAGAATCTGTATTGTTTATTTCTGCTTTGATCTTTATTATTTCTCTTCTTCTGCTGGGTTTGGGGTGTCTTTGATGTTCTGCTTCTATTTCCTTTAGGTGTGCTGTTAGATTTTGTATTCGGGATTTTTCTTGTCTCTTGAGATAGGCCTGGATGTATTTTCCTCTCAGGACTGCCTTCGCTGCATCCCAAAGCGTTTGGATTGTTGTATGTTCATTTTCCTTTGTTTCCATATCTCTTGAGATAGGCCTGCAATGTATTTTCGTCTCAGGACTGCCTTCACTGCATCCCAAAGCGTTTGGATTGTTGTATGTTCATTTTCCTTTGTTTCCATATATTTTTTAATTTCTTCTCTAATTGCCTGGCTGACCCATTCATTCTTTAGTAGGGTGTTCTTTAACCTCCATGCTCTTGGAGGTTTTTCAGACTTTTTCCTGTGGTTGATTTCAAGTTTCATAGCATTGTGATCTGAAAGTGTGCATGGTATGATCTCAATTCTTGTATACTTATGAAGGGCTGTTTTGTGACCCAGTATTTGATCTATCTTGGAGAAGGTTCCATGTGCACTCAAGAAGAAAGTATATTCTGTTGCTTTGGGATGCAAAGTTCTAAATATATCTGTCAAGTCCATCTCCTTGTTTCTTTATTGATCCTGTGTCTAGATGATCTATCCATTGTTGTAAGTGGAGTATTAAAGTCCCCTGCAATTACCACATTCTTATCAATAAGGTTGCTTATGTTTGTGATTGTTTTATATATTTGGGGGCTCTTGTATTCGGTACATAGACATTTACAATTGTTAGCTCTTCCTGATGGATAGACCTTGTAATTATTATATAATGCCCTTCTTCATCTCTTGTTACAATCTTTAATTTAAAGTCTAGTTTGTCTGATATAAGTATGGCTACTCCAGCTTTCTTTTGAGTTCCAGTAGCATGATAGATAGTTCTCCATCCCCTCACTTTGAATCTGAAGGTGTCCTCAGGTCTGAAATGAGTCTCTTGTAGACAGCAAATAGATGGGTCTTGTTTTTTATCCATTCTGATACCCTGTGTCTTTTGGCTGGAGCATTTAGTCCATTTACATTCAGTGTTATTATAGAAAGATATGGGTTTAGAGTCATTGTGATGTCTGTAGGTTTCATGCTTGTAGTGATGTCTCTGGTACTTTGTGGTCCTTGCAACATTTCACTCACAGAATCTCCCTTAGGATCTCTTGTAGGGCTGGTTTAGTGGTAATGAATTCCTTCAGTTTTTGTTTGTTTGGGAAGACTTTATCTCTCCTTCTATTCTGAATGACAGACTTTTTGGTTAAAGGATTCTTGGCTGCATATTTTTCTGTTTATCACATTGAAGATATCCTGGCCTGCCAAGTTTCAGCAGATAGGTCTGACTACCCTTATGTTTCTACCTTTGTATGTTAAGGCCAGTTTATCCCTAGCTGCTTTCAGAATCCTCTTTTTATCCTTGTATTTTGCCAGTTTCACTATGATATGTCATGCAGAAGATCAATTCAAGTTATGTCTGAAGGGAGTTCTCTATGCCTTTTGGATTTCAATGTCTGTTTCCTTCCCCAGATCAAGGAAGTTCTCAGCTATTATTTGTTTAAGTATACCTTCAGCCCCTTTCTCTCTCTCTTCTTCTTCTGGATTTCCTATGATACAGATATTGTTCCATTTGATTGCATCACTTAGTTCTCTAATTCCTCCTTCGTACTCCTGAATTTTATCTCTTTTTCTCAGCTTCCTCTTTTTCCATAATTTTATCTTCTAATGCACCTATTCTCTCCTCTGCCTCTTGAATCCATGCTGTGGTCACCTCCATTTTATTTTGCACCTCATTTATAGCATTTTTAATTCATCATGACTGTTTCTTAGTCCCTTGATCTTTGTAGCAATAGATTCTCTGCTGCCTTCTATGCTTTTTTCAAGCCCAGCAATTAATTTTATGACTATTATTCTAAATTCTTATTCCATTATATTGCTTAAATAGGTTTTGATCAATTCGTTAGTTGTCTCTACTTTCTGGAGTTTCTTTTGAGGAGAATTCTTCTGTTTCATCATTTTGGCTAGTTTTCTGTCCCTTATGCTTGTTGTGTGCTCTGCACCTGTGAGCACTGCTATATTCAAGGAGGGTCATACACTGTCCAGGGCTTGGCCCTTCAGGAGGTGTTTTTTCAGGGGTTGTTACTTGCTCTCTATTGTTGTGACTTTGGTTACTTCATTATCCTACTTGTAGTAATGTTTTGGAACCTCCACCAGGTGTGCTTTGATTTGTTCCTTGGAGTAGCCCTGTAAAGGAAAAAAGATAGACAAACAGGAGACAAAAGTGAGCAAACACACAAACAAATAACACGAACAAACAAATAAACAAAAACAAAAACCTAAAGACTAAAAACAAAAAACACCAAAACACCAACTACAAATAAAGAAGAGGGTGGAGGCAGTGCTGATGGAAGAGCACATACAAAGAGTGAAATGACAGGAGCGGGGTTTGGGGGGGGGACAAAAAATAAACATTGATTAGGCAGAGAGACTAAAAGGCTTAATCCAGAGAGAGAGAAAACTAAAGAAGGAGGCGGGGAAAACGAAATGAAGATAAAGTTACCCAGACAGAGAAACTATATGGCTCGATTATTCCAGAGAGAGAGAAAGGAGTGTAAAACAGGAGGTGTAGAACATGTATCAAGAAAATGGATTAAATATGTCTGTTTAGACAGACCAATAACCAGAGTAACCAGCCTACAGGAGGGAAGAGATAAGGAGAAGAAATGGAGGGGTGGGGGTGGGGGGAGAATATATCTGTATATCCAGAATTGACCTAGAGTTAATCCAGGTAATGCTGCATCGCTTGTAGGTAGTAGCTGTCTGCAGAGTCTGTGCCGCTCCAGTGGATATGCAATTACCCAGTGCAAAGGGTCATGGTTTGGCATATTCTGGACCCACCTCCACTATGGGCCCTGGGAGTGATCCCTGAGGCCCCACCTTGGTGGTGGTGGTGGTGGTGGTGGTGGTGGTGGTGGTGGTGGATGGAAATGGTGGTTCCCCAGTGTCTTCTCCATGGAGACGACCCAGTGGACTCAGTTTGAGTCGTCCTCACTGTGCCACGGGCACAGACGGGGCGGTCCTTCTCTCTCCACCAATCTCCTGACCCTGCACTTGGCTAGGATTCAAAGTTCTGCTCCTTGCACTCTGGTGCTGGGGAGGCGCCTCTCAGTGTGGTGATACGTGGTCCGGCTGGCTTTGTCTGTGCCACAGCACTTCAGGGAGGATGGCCTTCTCCTACTGAAGACTGAGCCGCCGCCCTTGCCTCAAGCCCCAGGGGTGGCAGACGCAGGCAGCCTTTGTCTTTTCCCACAGCACTCCAGGGAGACAGCTGCCTTTTCCTCCTGCGGACTGCGCCCTCAGCCCATCCACTGCACCCGGGGGATGGTGAAGGCAGGCAGGTTCTGTACTATTGCGCAGCCGTCCAGGGAGGGAACCACTTTCTCCAGCTGCAGACTTAGCCCCTGACCTACTACCGCACCCATGGCTGGCTCCCCTCCTCCCCAGGTGCAGGAAGAGGGAGCCAGCCCCAGTCCGAAGAAAGCCCCGCAGTTAGAGATTGGATCCCTCTGTCTCAGTCCCAGGTCTTTCTCCTGTCCAGATATGGTCCTGCACTTCCCTAGCCACTCTTTCTCTTCCCTTTGTCTCTCTGCAGAAGGGGTCCCTCCCCTCCGTGTCCACGTGGGCTTTTTTTTTTTGTCTCCCCCAGTTCACAGTCACCCACCTGTCTTTTTTCCAGCTTTCCCATTTTCTTTCTAGTAGATTCGGTCTCTTTTCCTCCCAGGCTCTGGTGTTCAAAGTCCTTTGGCTTCTACACTTATTTGTTTGAGAGATGCTGGAAGTATGGATTCCCCCTACTTCTCCACCATGTTGGCCCCTGAACAAGTGTTTGAAAATAGAGGTCCAGATGTAATTAAGTGGAAGTTAAAAATGATCAATGCATATAACGGGAAAGGGTAAAATTAGTTTTTTAACATGGTAAGATTCATTTAAAAGACATACTGTATACATGATTAATTGATACCCAAGTAATAACCAATTTAACCACCTTTATTATGTCACTCATTTATAAAACAAGTTGACATAGTGTAGATAATCTTTTGAAAATGTAAGGAAGTCTAGAGCAACTTGAGGAGAGAGGGACTTGGAAAGATGTTGTTATTCGTTATATGTTATAAGGACATTGCATTTATACATCTCATTTGTCTTTCAGACCTTTATTAGGCAATGCTGACATCCTCAATTATTATTCTAGTTCCCCAGAATAGAATAGGAAAGTAATTAGAAGAAAATTATATTAATACAAGTAGGAAAGAGAGCCTTCTAATAGCTTCTGTCTGTGTTTTTCCTCCTCCGATAGTTTAAGTATTTAAAATTAATCCTTTGCTAAGATGCCTTACTTTTTTTTTATGAAGAATACCTAGGGGCGCCTGGGTGGCGCAGTCGGTTAAGCGTCCGACTTCAGCCAGGTCACGATCTCGCGGTCCGTGAGTTCGAGCCCCGCGTCGGGCTCTGGGCTGATGGCTCAGAGCCTGGAGCCTGTTTCCAATTCTGTGTCTCCCTCTCTCTCTGCCCCTCCCCCGTTCATGCTCTGTCTCTCTCTGTCCCAAAAATAAATAAAAAAAAAAAAACAAAAAAAAAAAAGTTGGAAAAAAAAAAAAAAGAATACCTAAATACTTTTTAGGTCATGATAAATTTTTAGGTCATGATAAATTTAAAATAGTTCTCTGTGGGTCAAAATATATTTAAAATGGCTGATAAGAAATAATTATTAACTACCATTAGAATGATTCTCTTAGAAGTCTGCTTTATATCAATAAATACCAAAATTCATTAAAGGGCAACTTCATTTTTAATCCTACTTCTAATTTATATTCATGTATAATAATTGGTGCCAAGAAAAATAAAGTAAGATTGATTGAGCTACAAAACCTTTTAAATGAAGACTTCAAGCTAAAAAGAAAAAAGAGAGAGAGAGAGACAAAGAGAGTGTAACTGGCATGCCAACATTACGTCTACATTGCCTGGCAGCTCGGCCTTGCAAGTAGTATATGCACTTTGCATATCTATGTTTAGGGACCATCAGGAAAGTCTTTTTCTTTTCTTAAAATAGATAAATATTTGTTGTCATAAATATCATTATAAAGAAGCACTAGCTTACTTATGTGATGAATGGATAAAACTGTCAAAAGGCCTGTTTTCAAAATAAGATTCACTGTATAATTCCATTAGAACCATCTCTCTGGGAAACACCTTTACAGGTCACATGACCATGATTGTATCGTCTGTCTTCGATATCTAACAATTGGTATTAGCTGAATTATGCTTTGTGGTCACCACTAAAATTTCTAATTTTGTATTTGAGAAGTGTATTCTAGTGTCTAAAGATGATTTTTTTTTATTACATGAAGGTGGGATCATCCAGAGTGCTTAACATCATCTTTCTGAAATTTCCACTAATGATCAGTATTTTTGTACACCAGACAGATGTAAACAAAATTCTATATGGGAAGGTACACTTGGCTAATACATTGTTAGATCCCTAAGACAGCCAATACTATTTGTTTTTTCAAGTTTTTATTTAAATTCCAGTTAGTTAATATAGTATAATATTAGTTTCAGGAGTACAGTTTAGTGATTCATCACTTACATATAACACCCAGGGCTCATCACAACAAGTGCCTTCCTTAATACCCATCACCCATTTAGCCCATCTCCCTGTCCACCTCCTGAAAAAGTACTTTGTAATTTATAAAGCACTTTGGAAATTTTAAAGATTCATAATGACAAATTAAATACCATCTTCTAATCTGCCCTCATATCAGATCTATTGTGATTCCTTCCATGCTAATTTTTCCATTCCTATTTCCGGAGACAAGTTTTTCCACTATCCTGTGCCTACTGCTGATAACATTCTCTTGCTTGGTGATGTAGTGCTTATTCTTTAAGCATTAATTGACTACCAAGTGTGTACTTGTGTAGCCTTGTGCACTATGTGGAGATATAAGAGACTTCTTCAAATACAAACATAATTTCTGTCCTCTAGTGGTTAGGCAGGAGTTCTTTCACTCAGTAAACATTACTGTACCAAGGCATTATGTCTGCCAGGCTCTGAAAACCCGAAGTTAAACAAGGTATGATCTCTGCCCTCCAGGAGCTCAGTATAACTGAGCAGACCAAAGACAATAAGGAAAAACTTACACAAAGCAAAGTTCAAATACATTTCACTTAACATAAGAGTTTGCCCCAAGTAATAAACATGTCATTTAACAATATTCTAGAAATGAGTAGTTGTGTCTGCCTTCCGATGAGCTCCTCTGCAGCTCATTTCTGCACTGCCCCTGTTCCAGGTTCGTGGGGTTCAGGGCTCTAACTGCATGATGATACCACTGGTGTCTCTTGTATGTCCACTACCCTTTTTTCTTTAATCAGCAGCATCATATATATTATCTCCATCACCCCCAATTATTTCTCTCCCTACCTCTTTCCATTCACAGCCTAATTATTTCAGATTTTTGTTCCATGCTGTCCACATTATCACTAACTTCATTTCCCCACCTTCTTCCTTTTCCAGCAGAAGACCAGTTCTCTCAAGAAACTCTCCTCCCTTTTCTCTTGTTTCCTGGGTTCATTCCTTTTCATCCTATTCTTTTTCTAGCCATTTTTATTTGTGAATCATAAGACAGTTTGGGCCATTACTGCTTAACAGTTTTGTTCAAAATCCCTCTTAGGTTTCCAGCTACATGTTTTTTGTTCTCCAATTAGACCTGTATTTTGTTAAGTGCCAGTATTACATTTTTTAAAAATTTCTTACTCCTTTTTTAATGTTGTTTACTAGTACTACTTATATCCCTTTTCTACCTTTTTATTGTAAAATACTCTATATTATCCTTCTTATATGTAAGCTAATAAAGAGTATTGAACCTCTGAGAATCAGAAAATTTGGTTCTCCTACCTAAAAATTGGGGCAACATGTTATTTCATTTCTCTTAGGCTTAGTTTCCTTAGCTGTAAAATAGAGCTTGTAGTTCATCCCCTGTCTTCTTCATAAAACTGTTGAGAGTAAAGTGTGAACATATGCTAGGGCTCTAAAGCAATATACAGATATTAAATATCTTCCTCCTCACTAGTTATGCTGTCTTTTGTCAGCAAGGCTAGACACACTGTCACCTGCATTTTGATAGCACTGTTTCAGTGGCACAATGAGCTCAGAACTCCAAATGGAGAGTTTTAAAATTATTTCTTGCTCGGTTGAGGATTACTAGTAAAACTCACATGCATCTCTCTCAAAATGCAGAATTCACCTTTAATTTAGAAGTCCAGAAGTCACCCATTTAATCAATAGGACAAAAATATTTTCCCTTGGAGTTCTTTTAGGAGTTGGGGATTGAGACGAGCATATGGTTTATCTTCTTAGAAGGAAATAATGTAAATAAATTCTGCAGTTCACATTAACATACTTAACACTTATATATTTAGTTTGAAAAAAAAAACATATCAGAGAAGGCCAGATCTGATCATATCACACTTAATGAATTATCCAAGAGGTCTTTTTAACCTAAAGGTTTCTGAGTCAAGAACCTCAGTTCCAGTTAAAGATCCCACACCCTTCACAGGGGAGCTATTCAACACCATAGATCTCTGCCATCTTCTCAGTTTGGCTTGGGCTCTAGCTCCCTTTTATCCCCTGGGAGAACCATGACTGACATTTTGTTCTTTTGGGGGGCTGGCAGAGTCAAAACAACACTCCATAAAACTTGTTATTGGCAGGCTCTGAGGAAGTGATTCAAATCCACCTCTAGAGGGCTTCAAATAATATCAATATTATCTTATTCCAGTTATGGGCCGAGTCAAAATTTATGTACATGTGCACTTTTTTTAATAGCTTGAAAAGGCTGGAACAATTTCTGAGGGTGGGTAAAAGAAAGGACAATAACTTACTAATTAAGAGATGACGTGGAAAAATACTTGCAAAATAAAATGAGAGAATAGAGGGTCTAAGAGAATTAAATGTGTTAGCCAGAGGAAATGTGTGTGTGTGTGTGTGGGTGGGTGGCTGGGTGGGTGTGGGTGTGCATCCTCCCTCATATAACATTCATATATGAAGTTATAGCTTAAGAAAAAAACATTCCAGTTTGAAGAAAGGGTAATTGAGAAAGTAATAAAATCCCTTGAAGATGGGATCAGTATAATACTAATTATACTTTTATAAGCTAAATTCTTAGAGTGTAAGTAGGAAATACAGTACATTGTAACTGAAGTAAGAAATGTAAACAGAGTGCCTAATGTAGTTAAAAGTGATCTTTACTTGGATTTTCTTGTACTCCCTTCTCCCTATGTGCTCAAGCTATCAGAGTGCCTTTTTGATCTAAGCCCTTTTTGTGTGTATTATGTTCTTGCTTTGATGAAATCTACTGGAAACACTGCAAACAAACATAGCTATTGTTAAATATAACATACACACAGTTCATGGAGACCCACACTCATGACCTGTTTTGAGCTGGTGTTTGGAACCACTGTCTTGTTTCTTAGACACCAGTAATAAGTGTGTCTTTTAGCCTGTGTCATTATCAGGTTATTCACTGATCGTGGATAGTACAATTTTCATAAGACTCTGCATTAAGAAATTTTTGTTGTTTTCACATTTTGCAGATTACTTTAGGTTAAAAAAATAATAATAACAAACAAAGGTTTGTCCTATCATTTGAAGATTTTCAAATATGCTCACTGAGCTGAATAAGTTTCAGAGATCTGATATTAGCTGTTTTGTATGTTGAATGTGTCCTTTTAATCTTCCTCTCAATGTTCTTATATATCTTCCTCCCACACCCAAAAAGCATATACTGGTGAGCCACCATGCGATGAATAGATTGCATGGAAAACAGAAACAATAAGAGAGGTGTTGTGTAAATATTTAAATAATAATGCAGTGTCATTTTCAAATTTTAAATATTTTGAAATCAGCATTTTGAGTCAAGAATTAGACTTGAAGTTAGCTAACTTTCAAAATTGTAAATCAAGAAGTGATGCAGGGGACAGTATGGAAGAAACAGGGAGCACCCTAACTGCATCAGAGATGTGCTGCTCATTTCAGGGTACCTCGGGTACCACGGGAAACATGTTAGTTACACAGGAATGAAGAAGTTTGCAAGTGCATCTTTAAATACCCTTATATAGAGAATTATTTTTTATTCTGGGATTACCAATTTCTTAATTATATATAAATTAACAGACATCTGCTTTCACCAAATAGATTTTGGCTAAGCCTTACAAAATTTGTATAAATTTAGTTTTCTTTTTGAACCAAATCAGCATTAACATTCCTGTTTTCAAGGAACAGTTGATTATTTAGTTAATAATTTTAATAATTAATGAGCTATGAAATGATAATACACTTATTTAAATTTTACTTAAATTTTTTTTCAGGAAATGAAGTTATCTATGTTCATTTGAAAGTAGTTACTTTTCTGTATACTTGGGGAACTAACATATTCAGAGAAAAATTTATCCAAAAAAAAAAAAAAAAAGAATCCTCTTTATGCTATTAACTGTGGTTCCCCAGCCCTTGGGGTTCATTGGCAAATCGAGCTCCTATGGACTTCAGAGGATCCTTGTTCTCAGATCTTCCCTGTAGGGTGCACAGCAGGACAAGATATAAGCTGTATTTCCACCAGTTCATCTACCTGTCTCTGCTTTACAGTTTAACTATATTCCAAAACAGCATATATTCTTCTGAGAATAACTCATTCATGAAATTTTAATTTTTATGACATAACTTTGTTTTAGTTAAGTCAAAATCTTCAGAGCAATTTTCTTTTAAAAATCTAGAACTTATTCAAAAACAGAATATAAAATAGAAATGGCTTAGAAAAACTCTAAAATCTGTCTTCCATTTGAAATAACAAATAAAAAATTTTAACCTTGAAGTTGGTTTCTACAAGTCAATAAATTAGACCTTGAAAGAGTCCCTCAGTCACAGTTGCAGTGCTGTGTGAACATGCTTTATATGGCAGTGCCATTCTGTATTTCCTGTTGGTATGGAGTAGCAGATGACCTCCCACAGCTAACATTGCACAGTAATAACAAGACTAGCAAATTTAAGTAGAATATGAAGCAATATGCAGCTAACTTATTAGTGTTTGATTAGATTGCTCCTATCAGCCATTTTATCTTAAAAGAGCATTTCAAAGTAAATCTACTCAAACTAATGATAGGAAAAGATTCTAAAGCAGTTTACTTTGGGCCTTCTTTTCCTCTACAAGTGCACATTGGATTCACAAGTCCTCAGGTAGTTCTCTTGTTCCTAACTATACTTGTCAACCATCTTCCTTTTTCCCTACAGTTCATATAAACAAAAATAGTTGAAATAGTGTTACTACGTAAGCCACATGTAGAATTAAGGGGAAATATTCTCAAACAGTGAGCTTTTGAAGTTTGTTTAGTAAAATCACCAAGGCAAGTTACTGTTCCATCGTTCCTGATCAGTGGGTAGGCTCTCTTCATCATGCCCCTGCTGAGAATGTTTTTTAAACTCTATGGTTCTAGGAACTCTATAAGCTGAGGGTGGGAAATTGAATAAACATTGATTCTGAGATGAAAAAGAAAGTTGTGGTGGGTTATTTTGGGGTTTTGTTTGTTTGTTTGTTTTTTAATTTCCATTTGGGAAAGATTAGTACTTGTCAAGGTGTAAAGAATGAACTAGGATGCACAGTAGAAGTCTAAGATTAGAATTATAAGTCTGCTTTGTCCTTAGAGATGCTGCTGTAGATTTCATTTTTGAAACACTACAATGCAAGAGGGAAATTAAAATCTTTAACAATGCCTTGTTTTCTAAATCTTGTTTACAGAATTCACCCAATAATATGAGCCTGAGTAATCAACCGGGCACTCCAAGGGATGATGGCGAAATGGGGGGAAATTTCTTAAATCCTTTTCAGAGTGAGAGTGTAAGTATTCCTTTGCCTACATTATTATGTCCAAAATTGATTTCTGAAGCTTTCCTTTTAGAATTATTCATAAAGCCATTATTATGATTATTTATCTAGAGCTCAGCAGGTTGATATTTCAAAAGTTAGAAAATTAAGTGAAATTTCTTTGGAATAATTAAAAAAATAAACTTGTTCTTTTTTTGCTCCTATTCTGTACACATAGTTACAAAAACAAAAACTATAAAACAAATTTTCTTGTACAGAACATCCACTATAAAGGAACAATGCTGGAAACAAGTTGCATATTGGATAGTTTTTACAAGTTTTCACATTACTAAAATGGCTTGAGTCACTGCAAAACCAGGTCTGTTCTCAGATCTAGACTCTGAATGTCCTCTGCAAGATATCTACTTCATGCACTAGACATCACTCAAGAGAAGGCCAGTATTGGTGGTCATTTAGCCTGTTATTTCCTTGTAACCTGAGCTGGACACCAGAGTCATTTTTTGAATATGATTACTGCGTTAAGCAAAGGCAGTATTCCATATCTCCATAGAAGCAGACAGGAGCAAAAAGAGAAGTAATAAAATTCATTCACTCATTTAACAATTACTGAGCACTTAAAAACAGGCCAAAGCAATATGCTACACACTGGAGAGACCAAAAAGACAATATGGTATCTTTTCTCAAGGAGTTATTACATAAAACAGTGATTTTTTAAACCTAATATTTCACACTAAAAACACCTACAGAATTTTTAAAAAATACATTTTCCCAGAACTCTCCCTAGACCTAGTGAATCAGAATTTCTAGGAGTGGTACTGGGCATTCTTGAAAATGAAAAAGCTTTGTCAGTGATGCTGATGTACATTCTCTGCTAATAACTTCTGAATTGGAATATAGCATAAAGGATTTCAAAATCCAAACTAATTTCATCTTTATAGCATCAGTGCCCACACATACGGATTTCCATCATTAAAATGAGAGGAGAAAACTTCCCTCATTTTGCCCTAACACAACCTTCACTAGAGGTGATACTATTAGAATTTGAAACTGTGGCTAGTAACAAATATGCTTTTGCATGGAGTAGCTGCTTTGAGCCTAAGATTGGGTGTTCTGTGGGTTCTTTTACTTCTTCCTATCAACCTAACACCTCTGCGTGGGATAAGACTTTCCCTGTTTTTAGACTTTAGTTCTGTTAAAACTAGAAATAAAATTATACTAATCTTTATCTGTATAAATCTTATACTGATCTTTATCTGTACATGATTAGTGAGGACAAAGAATGTACACATAAAAATTCATATAAAAAAATCAGAAGACTAGCTTGTCATAATGCTTAGGATTATAGGAACCATTTTTTAGATACTGGTTTTCACTAGTTTGCTTCAAGACTATGGACAAAAATTAAATGGACTACCATTTTAATTAGTTAATGTTGGCTTTATCTAATTAGAAACATTTATTTCCTTTCTTGCTAATTCTTTCAACAATAAAATGGTATAATTCAGTGAGGTATGTGATACTTAGTTTAGTCCAACATTTCTTGAGCCTCTAATATGTAACGTGCTTGGTTAAGGACAAAGTATTCTGAGATAAATATAACACGTCACTAACCTCAAAGAATGCCATTTGATGGGAAGAACATGGTTAAAACTAATTAAACCCTAAGTCAGATTAATAGGTGTTATAATAGATATAAGCCAGTTTGTTTTTTAAGTATAAAGGAAATTATTAATTTGGGATTGGAGAAGAAAACTTTTTTAAAAGGTCCCACATGACTGTTGTTTCGGGGACAGGGACAACAGACCTCTCCCCTCTCCTTTCCTAGATTAGTCCTTGGTGACTGCTGCCTTGTTATACTTTCAGCAGAGAGGTGCCACTTTAGAGCTGGCATCAGAGAGCTCTCCATGGGGATCAAAGAATCAGATATCACAGGACCTGAAAAACTTCTTTGCATGGAATAAATAAGAGCCTCACCCTTTAACCTTAACTGGACTATGCACATGCAAAACAGTCAATCTTTTTCTAAGTATGTGCATAGGAAAGAGAGCATCTGGAGCTGGGCTCCTCCCATCCCTGACTCCTGGCCCAGCCTTACTATTCCAGAAGCCAAGAAGAAGGTAAAATGCCAGACTGCTGTATAGAGTTAGCAGAAAACAAAAGCTCCCTCCCATCCCTTCCTTCCCTCTGTCCTGTCCCACTTGAAAAGCCCCCAAAGGAAAAACAATTGGATGATGATTGAGGAACTGTACCACTACCTGGAGACAGTGCAGCCTTGTAAGCATGTCCACACTAGCTGCTCCACTCTTTTGTCTGCCCGTTGAGGACTCTGCTGTATTATGAATGATGCAATTGTTATCCATGGCTTTCTGCATCACATCACCACACATTTTTGTTTAGACCTTTTTAAAAGTTCAAGAAATGAGGAGCAGAGAGAAAGGAAGACAAAAGACAAATCTGAGGCATTAAAGTAAATTAAAGTAAAAATAGGCTAGGTATCCAATAAGTTAGCTTTCCCGTAATCAAGGAAAAATAGAACCATATAAAGAATTCAAAAAGAAATCATTTTTGAATGAATGAACATGTATGTTCTAGTGTTTTTATAATGTATATAACTCTGAAAAGCACATACTTTGGAGTAGTCTGCCTTTTGAGGATTTGTCAGTCCTATCTTGAAGTCAAACCACATAAGGAGGCCTGGAAAGAGTGAACATCTACTGAGTGCTTTTTATGTAGCAGCCACTATCCTAGTCACTTCACACATGCTACTTCATTTAATTAATATTTATAGAAACAAAATACCCAACCCAGAGTCAGAAACCTTGCAGTGCCAACATGCAACTCATAGAAAAATCTGAATCAAATGTTTCACTACTCAGCCTTTTTTTGGAATCCTAAACAAGACCATTATTTCAAGAAACAAACACGCCCCCTAGTGTTCAAATTCTGTAAAATGTTTGTTTTTGAAAATCTAGAATGCAAAAAGGCTTATTTCAGAAAGTAGTTTTTCATGCTTCTCCTGTAAAGAAAGCAGTTAGTCTTATTTATTGAATTAATTTAGCAGAGTATTTTACTCCATGGCAGTGAACGGTAATCAATTGAATAAAAGTGATATTAAAAATCATGGTCTCTACTAGGAATTATAAACAAGATGATAGGTCGTCTCCTATTACCCTTACTCCCCTTAGTCATTTT
Organism: Puma concolor; assembly: GCF_028749965.1. Classification (NCBI taxonomy): domain Eukaryota; kingdom Metazoa; phylum Chordata; class Mammalia; order Carnivora; family Felidae; genus Puma; species Puma concolor. The sequence goes on from NC_141667.1 coordinate 95,592,959, forward strand.
CTGTTATAAAGGTATCATATACATCCAAATTTTCTTTTATACAGTCACATAAACACTGAATTTATTTCACTTTAGTTCAGTTCAGAGTCGCTGCACTATTCTTTATCTCTCATTAAGAAAATAAAATATATCTAGATGCTTAAAAATAGAAATGATGTAAGATCTGAAGTGTTCTCGAAGTGTGTAAACAGGAATTTATGCACACTGTGCAAAGACTGAATGGGTGTTTGGTGGGTTCCATGCTTTGTGAACTGTGTATAGTAAGGGGAAAATCACAAATTCGCTAGTTTATACCAAGGCATGCCATTTCAAAATATATTTACATAAAAAAGTAAAACCAATTAGTGTACATTTGAAATTATATCTTTAGGGTTTTGTTTGTTTGTTTGTTTTTGTTAAACCAAACAGTTAATGACTTTGTAAGAGCCATTATATCATCTGATTAAGGAGAACCAGACTCACAGAATTGTTTGGAAGCAGGGCAACCTCATATCACAGCGTTTTGGCACAAACATTACAATACATCATCCCATATTGATGCAGCAGTACAATAGAAACATTGTAGTGTCGTCTCCGGACAGTACACCATGAATATTTTATGTCTCTAGATACGAGACGCCATTTAACACCTACTCTTCCTTTACTTTAGGAAAACCGTAAGCCACTTCTCTTACATGTTGAAGAATAGTAATCAATACCCGAATTCCTTTTTGCTTGCACATTCTGTGAGTCTTCCTAGAAATTTGTAATTTCCCTTATTTTACTTGGATGAAGCAGTTTCAATAAAAGCAGTAGCAGATGAGCAGTTTACAACCTCAGCAGTGCAAACAGCACATTGCCCATATGGACGCTCACACATCTATACATATCTACCAAACCAAATACACTTAGAGCATCACTTTACAGTTACTGGTACTATTCAAAAATTATATTAAATGCTTGGGACTTCTTCTGAGTTGTATTGCGTGAAGCAGATGCTTCTATCTTTTCTGACTGAATCTAGCCCTTATTTTTTTTTAATCCTGATCATTCAGAATGTGTATGAAAAGAGATAGTTTCTAGAGTTAATTATGACTTATCTAGAAATTTTTTTTTCAGAAACTTCTTTTGAAGTGCTTTCTGAAATGCTTCAGTATCTTTTACTGTTTTTAGATGATTGCCACCATATACCCATAAAATCCTTTTTCTTAAAACAGTGATTGATGATCTTGCTATGGTTTTTTTTTTTTTTAATTTTTTTTTCAACGTTTATTTATTTTTGGGATAGAGAGAGACAGAACATGAACGGGGGAGGGGCAGAGAGAGAGGGAGACACAGAATCGGAAACAGGCTCCAGGCTCTGAGCCATCAGCCCAGAGCCTGACGCGGGGCTCGAACTCCCGGACCGCGAGATTGTGACCTGGCTGAAGTCGGACGCTTAACCGACTGCGCCAGCCAGGCGCCCCTTGCTATGGTTTTTAAATTTAATTAAAATAAAATTTTGATTTTAAAATTTTCAGCTCCTAAATTGCTCTAGCTACAGTTTAAGAGTTCAGTAGCCATATGTGGCTAATGACTCTTACATTGAACAACAAACAGAATAGAATGTATCCATCATCACAGAAAGTTCTATTGAACAGCACTGATGGGATCACCACTTTTATTGTAATAGTAGCCATAGAAAGCATAGATTACACTTTCCCATGCCCACTTTGCCATATTCTCTAATTTCTTCTATTTAGTAAAAGCTTGGTATCCATGTATTTTCTTTTTTAATTCTTCCCCCTAAAGGTCATATATGCAAATGTAATTCTGTTTGTGAAAGGCTGTGGATAGTTCACTGAAGCTTGCTGTCATTATTTATAATGGGAGATTTGCACGGTATCTTCTGTTGAAATGAAGGCATATCCCCCTCTGGCACAGGGACAAGGTGGGCTCCATTTCATCAGGTTTTGTCTGGTTGCTTTGGGATTTAGGTATTGCTTTGTTCTGCTGTGCTTTTTTGCTGCCACTATCAAGGGTGAAGACGAAGAGGTTTTTCTGTCAAACTGCATCCCCTTCTCTTTGGAAGTCTCCCCCTTTTTATCACCCTACTCACAATCCAACATTAGAGTCAGTGACATATATAATTTAGCTTTCCTAAAAGGAAATTTGAGGCTATTAAGTGATTATCAAGTAGATTTTCCATGATTTGACCTGCATTTAAAGGATTAACAATCATCCCCCTATGATCCAGTGACCCGTTTTCAAGTCCACTCATCCACCTTTTCTTAGGATCAATGACGGTTTTGGCTTGAGCCTAGATTTACCCCTAATGACTTTCTGTCCAGACTTCTACCAGCTGAGCCATTCCCCAGGGCATCCTGCTTTCCCTGTAAAATCTATCCTTCTCTCAGTACACACCTTACACCTCATTTCTGGTTCCTGCAGTACCTCAGCTCATCTAGAATTTACTTCATTCGGTTTGGCCTGCTCTCTTTTTTAAAAGTTCACACTCCCCTTTCCAAGATCATTACTTTTCCTTTGGAATGCCCTACTGCCTGGAACCAATGTCCTTGACTTCACCTGCCTCTTTCCATGAGGCACAATCCTTATCAACATGTTTAAAGGAATTCTCCTTTGGCCTGGTCCTCAGCAAATATTTTTTTAACAAAACATTTAAAATATCTAAGGGTTTACATTTACATTTTCATCTAGAAACCCTGTTCATCTGGAGATCATTGCCATTTGGGAGTGGATGCCCTCCCCACATCTCAGACAGTCTGGCACTATGCTGTCCAAGATGGAACCCACCAGCTACATGGGAATATTTAAGTTTAAATAAATTAAGTAATATTAAAATTACAGTTCCTCAGCCAAACTAGCCCATTTCAGTGGCCACAGTGGCTACCTGTGGCTAGTGTCTTCTGTGTTGAACAGCACAGAAGAAAGTGTTGAAGAAAGTTCTGTCAGACAGTATTGCTCTGGAGCTTTTCTGTCACACACAGTCCATTCCTCAAGAATACAAGTGTAGATAGGCATAATCATCACAAGAATTGCCATCTGTTCCTCTCTCAATAATTTCTGAAAGCCTCACCTTTTACCAATTGTCAGCCTCATCAAACTGAAAGGTTATGTGTAACAACAGTACCCCCTGCTCCCACCCTCAAAATATTGTGGACTGAAATTGGAACCACAGATTAGAGGAAGACACTTACATCCTTAAATGTAAATCAGACTCTTAAGTATTCTAAATACTTTATGAGAACGTCCTAGGGCCAGCTGGGAGTTGTTTTTTGTTTTGCTTTATTCTGTTTCCCTTACACTATTAATTAAACATTTACTGAACACTTTCTGTATATTCAGTAAATACATGGTTTTAAAGATTTTAGATTTAATACTCCCCAAGTTCCTTTAAGATAAATGCTATTATTAAACCCATTTCACCCATGAAGAAACTGAAGCACAAAGAGGTAATATAGTTACTAAGTTTACATAATTAGTAGGTAGTTAGGCTGTCCCTCATACTTATTTCATTATGGATTGGATTTACCCAGATTGTTACAAATGCCCACAAAACATGAATCTGGCTAGAAGGAGACGACTGAGGGCCTGGGTAGTTATCAGCCATCTGAGTGCAGAGAGAGAGGGAGACTGGTCGCTTTCCAGAGGAAATATTATAAATTTCAGGACTTAGTCAATTCTATATAAATTTACTCTTTTATAGCTTCTTATTTTTATGTTAAAGGCTTGAGCATAAAAGATTTCAAGACGTTAAAATCCATGGTTACTACTGTTTACCAAGAAGAACATTAGTGGTCTGTAAAAGAATTATTGTTAAAATATGGATTCTTTTTTCTTTCTAGTACTCCCCTAGCATGACAATGAGTGTGTGATCCATTACCAAGTCTCCTCATGAAAACCACAGTGAGTCAGCCCTTCACAGAACTACTACGGAAGAAAATTATTCATCACAGTGTACAGTTAAACAAAGGAATCTCAGTCACACCAAACCAACCTTTTTATTTCCTGCTCTCTCCCCTATTTTTTGAAGAAAGCGGGTCCAAACGTGATTCAAACAACTGTACAGAGCGGCATATTAGAATTGCCCTAAACTGAACTGCAAATAATTATCTGTGTATGTATATGTGTGGGTCAGAGAATGTATTGTATATGTGTATGTTATACGGACATATGCACATACATACATTGACCCACAGGACATTGTAAAATATTATTACATGACATCTTAAGTAGAAGTAAGTAGGGACTTTTATTCCATCCTTTTTTTCACGTTTACATTTTAATTATTAAAAGTTGCTCCTGCCCCTCCCTGAACTATTTTGTGCTGTGTATATCACTGCTTTATATAAGTTATTTTTTAAGGTGAACTCAGATGTTATGGTTTTGTAAATGTCTGCAATCATGGATAGGAATAAAATTGCTTATTTGAGAGCTTTCATTAAATTGCGTCTGATGCAAGTTACCCTGTGAATTACAAAGTGTACTGTCTCAAAAAAAAAAAAAAAAAAAGAAGAAGAAGAAGAAGAAGAAGAAGGTGTGTCCTCATCCTCTGTCAGATCAAACAATTTCTCAGTTACCTTTAGTGAAAAGTATTTTGTAGTTTTTATTTAGGAAAACTACTTCAACTGGGGCCCAACATCATATATTTCTGCAAGAATTGCTTTAGATGGAATTCTTGATTTGTCTTTGATGATACAGAAAATCATTAATTAGCCCCACCTGCTTAGACCATAGCAATAAAATGACAGGGGTCGTCATATTTTTAGAAATATATTTTCTGTCTAACATGATGGAGCCCAGAAGTGATAACAAAACCATTTGCTTGAAATTGTCACTTCTCACCAGGAATAGTAGAGCTAAATTTTTAATAACATGCTAATGGAAAATGGTATCTGATTTTTACTCAGACTTCTTGTGAACATTTCCACATAGACACTGCAAAGAATATACATTCAAATGACTGAGACTTTCAGCAGAAGGGGAAAAGAGTTTTTACTGCACCCAAGGGGCTCTGAAGTGCTGCTTTTCTATCTGGGTAACTTGCTTACTAGCCGCAGAACTGACTGGTAACAGTCCCATCTGTGAATACCTCACTAGCAGCAAAGCCCCTGCTCTGTTCCCAGGATATAAGAGTTTTGTTTAGAGGGAAATCATTTGTAGTAACTATATTCATCTGGCCATTGACTTCAGCAGGCTAAATCTGCATTGTGTAACTGTTCAGAAAAGAATGCATAAATGTTAAAAATTAAAGAAAAAAACAAAATACTTCCCTTACGCTAAAGCACATTGTTCTGTGGCGCTTTGCATATCTTTTGGGGGCTTTGTGTTCAGTCTTACATACAGACACCGAAATTATAATAGAAAAATGTGAAGACTTTAATTTTAGACTCCACAAGATAAGTTGGCGATCCTTTCTGTTAAAATTGTGATACAAATAACCATTGGTAAACATCAACTACATATCCAAACTCCAGAGCAAAGAATTTGAAAAAGTATTGTTTAATCGCAGGTAAGAGGAATCCTCCTTCCTTTAGGCTTATGGTCTCCAAAGTGAAAATTTAGCAGTATATTTGCTAGTTCCTTGTCCCAGATGACTTATTTCTCTCAAATCCATAATGATTTATTCCCTCTGAAAATAAGATTTTGCCTGTGCATGACAGGGATGCTGGGCAGAACTGTTGAAGGGGGAAAAAGATGCTGAATTAAATTTATGTCCCAGATTTAAACTCTAATCAAATGAGTCACCATTAATCCAACAGTGTGGGGGAGCCTAGGACTTCACACTGGAGAACAGCTTCAAGTTTTCAAGCTGCAGAGAACTTTCATGAAAAAGTCAAATTAGAAAGTCTTTAACTCAAGCCAAGGTAGTCTGAAGACACTTCGTATAGACATGTGAATTTACCAAGAATAATTTTAACTTTCACTTTTTATAATTGTGTGAACATTTTCAACCCTGTGATTATTAAGCTTAATCTTACAATGCTAGACATTTCAACGTTTTTTGACTATTCATTCCATTGTTACTGATCTTGAATTTCTTTCATTTGCCTTCTAAGAAGGTATTGTTTCTCACTATCACAAAGAATCATGAACCCAATTATACTTCTCCTTATTTCAGGGGTAATATTAGAATATAAATGGCAATATGGATTTCATTACTTCTAGCCCACTTGGTCAAAAAAAAGTAAAATTGGATTTTTCAGCATATAGCAATTTATCATAAGTATTTATTTCTTTTTCTTTCTTGGGGTCCAGATTACAAATAGCTATTGCAATTTTTTTTAATTCCTGAAATAGTTGAAAATTTATTTTTGAAGAGAAAATTGTATTTAAGAAAACCATAAAATAAGAATACTTAATTTTAATATCAAATAACTTTCTCATGCACCAAATGGAGGATAGTAAGTCTGTACAGTAATTTTTGTTTAGGTTTTGAATTATCTAAACTTTATCTTTTTCTCTTGTAATAATACCATTTAACCCTGTTCTCTTATGTTGGTGCATCTCCATCGATGAATGTGTGTTGGTCTTGATATATACTACCTGTTCCTGAGTTATTTTTACATATTTCACCTCACAGGAATAGCATCAGTAATTCTTGCCTACACTGAATACATAAAATACACATATGAAATGTGAAAATAAATAAGTGAAAACATTAATTTTCATTACTCTGCCTTGCATTCTGGCAAACTCACTACGTTAAAAATACATGCCAAGTTTTCTCCAGAGTCTTACAGGAAAATTGCCTGTGGGAACAAAGGCTATGGAGTGCCCTTGATCTGGTAACACCCCACACATTTGATGGGTGAATCCTAGCACTCTGTTACAAGTGTTCTAGTTTGGACTCGATTACTGATGTATAGGAATTGCACAACTGGGAATCTGAGGTTAATATTTCTCTGCTGCCCAAAATATTGACAAATCAGTTCTGCTCCCTGTGCCATGAAAAGTGCCCAAAACACCCTTTTCCTTCTAGGAATATAGAGAAAACTTTGATTTCTGTTCTTATGATTCTCTAGGACAGCTGAACTCTGGTGCATTTCATAGGATCATTCAGTTAACTTTCTTCCTATAGCTTAAAAGGTGATAAATAAAAATAAATGAGTTCACTTTGGGACATGAGGAAGCTCTACATCTGCCCACCCCTTTTCTTTATAGTATTCTGGGAATGTGCAGCAAAGCATTCAAAACTGCTCCCTGGCATAGAGTGTTACACAGTCCTTAATACCGTGAGGTCTTAATTGGCCTCTTCCATGTCTTCCTACATTGCCTCCTTCCCAATCCCTGCATCCTCCAATAGAAATAAGGTACAGACTGCACACTTTTACCTTTTCAGCCCCTACAGTTTTCTTCTTCGTGCATTGTATAGTTTTTCCAGGGGAAATAAGTACAATTTCCTCTTCTTGATTATCACTGTTAATTAGAAGCAGTGCCACAAATCATAGCTACTTGATTTTGGAATGCTTTATAGTATTTTAACACTGGTTTTGCCTTCATTTTTATTTTTTTTGTACTAAAATACTCTTTTCTTGAAAACACTAATTGATGCAAGTATTGTATGAGTGTGTAGTGTGGTAGTGAGAAAATGGGAGTGGGGGGAGAATTGCCACATATATTCCGAAAGGTAAACTAGCCTTTTTTTTTTTTTTAACTCCCTGTCCTAGTGGTGTAAGTTTCTTGTTGACAATGAGGAGCAGGAGTCTGCATTTGCTTAAAACAATGGTGCCCAATCATACACGTGCGTTAGAGGCACCCTGGGTCTGTGAAGTATAACTTGAGAAATACTGGAAAAGTCAAAGAAAAAATGGTGAACCACCATTGGTACCCTTCTGTTTTGCATACTAAACACTTGTGTGGGGGGGGGGGGGAGGTGTGCGTGTGCGCACATGTGTATATTGGACTGGTATGCAGTTTGCTCACAAAACACTCCCACTATGATTTACATTATGTTATACCATAACTGGTAACTATTAAACATAATTCTTTCCTCTGATTGCTTTTTATTTCATTGGTAAAGTAGCTGATAAAAGTGATTTGGGATGAAAAGAGAGTAATACAAGACCTAAGCAGATGGAATCTCCCGTGCCCAGCTTTAACATACCCATGTTAGCTTTTCCACCTCAGACCTTCTTAGGAAGGCACTGCATCTAAAGGTAAGAGCATAAATGATCTTTTATTCCTTGGTTACCTTAATGCCAGGAATCATACAATAATTATAGTTTTTCTATGTAGATATTTGTTTATAAGAAATTGAATGAACATTATTAATTTATTTCACCAAAAGCATCAACTTTATCCTTGAACTCTAAGTCAGATTGAAAGAGATGACCTACAGATGAAAAACACCTTAGACCCTTTAATTACTTCTCTAAACTGTATTCTAAAGAGAAATTCTCAGTTGAATAAGTCTCCTAAGGAGAATTTCTTGTTAAGTTTCCTGTTAATGTAATTGGTCTTCCTGAAAGAAGAAAATAATTTCTGTAAGTTTAATGTGACTGGCCTTGCTAACTACATCCTTAAAAATGAAATGCAGTACTATCCATAGATATTGCAAATTTTGAAGTGGGACTAAGTGTTTTCATGTATAGAATTACAGTTTGTCTCTTCCCCCTTTGTGAATTTACTCTCCTCGGGATAAATTGCACTTGTTTTGATTATCCTAGTCATTGAAATATTATGTTCCTAGAAATATTTAGCACTTCATTTTTTAAATAAAATGTGCAATTAACATGAGAAAAGTATTAACATTCCTAGAAAAAAATGATATCGAGGATTTATTCCTAGTTAATATTAAAACTTTATCCCACATTGTCTTTTGCATCATATGACCTCAGGACATTGCCAAGGAAGTGAAATTTGGATTCCTCATAATGTTCTCAGAACACAATACAATATGTTGTCAGCTAAATTTCCATCATGTCCTGGTAAAATTGCTCAGTAATGTTTAATTAACCATCTACTTATTAGGAAACAATTCAAGTAATCTGTCCAATTTACATAATTTGAAAACAAATCAACTTTACATTTAGCAATACCTTAGAAATTTTCTTAATAAAAACTACTGATTAAAATGTGTATATTGCTTTCCGTCAAATCATATTTCAAGACGTTTTACTTTCCATGCATTGGGACAACTAAAATCTTCACAGAAACTGTATATTAGAATGATATATAAAGGACATGCTGTTGTTGTCAACATGGAAAATGGAAAAGACTTTATTCATAGAATTCTTTATTTATGATAACTATCAGATTATTGAGGTATTTAATTTATCTAATTATGATTTTAAGAACTTAATATGTTTTTTTTTTTTACCACATGTATTAAATTGTTACCTATAATGTCATCCTGGGAAAATAGAATTATTTGTAAGATTTTTACAAATGCATAATTAATGTATAAATACAATTGGAATCTGGGATGATTCTCAGTAATCTACTATCCTTAATTCAACCGTGGTCATCAGCTACCTGACCCATTCTGTAAATTTAGCATACACGCATTTGCATGTGCGTGCATGCACACGTGTCTGTGATTACATTTATTCTCAAATGGACTTCTCACTTAATGTTTTTGTACAAATACTTGAGCTATTCATGTAATGGGAAAAGTTGCCATAAAAATGTACATAAATGGCCCTTGATTTGGTACCTGTTTTCACATTTAATTTTAAAAATACAACTTTTCATTTATAGTTTCTACCCTTTCATTTCTAGACTCTGCTTTATTACCCATAGAAAAAGTAAATTGTTTTGTATGAAGCTAGCCTTAAGTGTTTCTGAATTATAAATCAAAATATAGCTAATGTGGATCTGTGTATATGACTGAAGCAGACATTATGCCTCATGTAAAAACCAGGAGTCTATACTATCAAAGAATTTATATGCCTTAAGAAACGGCTATGTGTAGCAGGTTCTATGTGGTCAGATAACTAAACCAAATACCAAAAATAACTAATATTGTTAGCAAATATCCGTTAATGGATAATAGTTTTATATTTTGTTCCAAATAGCATTACACATGATGTGGAAATCTGAAGCAATTATGCAGATAATTCATGCAAAACTATGCTTCTCCTCAAGTGCATTTATCTTTCTGATGAATTGTACAGATGGTTGTCTCAGTTCACCATTGCCCAAATAAAGATTCTGAAGTAGGTTCTGTATACTCCTCTGTAGATAAATTAAAACTTAGGAGGAGGAAGATCTATAATTGAAATTAAAAATTCATCCTAGATTTAAATTAAATATAGAAATCTGTTTTCAATAAATTGTTTAATACTGGTTACACAGTATTTAAGAGTATTTAAATACCAAGTGTTTTGAGTATTATGGTTTTGATCCAAATGAGGTTTTCTAGTTCAGCGAGGCAGCACATTTGAACATAGTGATTAGAAAGAAAAATGTTATAAATTCTAATGGCCAGACACTTTACTGAGCCAAGGGTTACCTAAAGTAACTTGTCAGGCAATTTTAGCAAGGTGTCTGGATTTCTGGGAGATGGAGGGTAGGTAGCAAGGCAACTGAATAGTACCTGAATTTAAGACAGGTAAAAGTCCTGTAACCAAGAACTTTTCTGCTATTTTTAATTGTGCAAAAATGATTTTTAGTGATAGCTGCATTATGTAGATTCAGGGCAAGATTGGCACAGAGAGATATAAAAGCCAGCAGAATTAGTTCAGTTCCCCCTCAGCAACTCTTGGTGAATGAAACAACAGTGTAAGAGTCCAAAATGAAGGAAAAGAGGTTAGAATGTCTGCATATCCAGCCCCAAATAATATGAGTAATCAAATATTTGTTCTCATAGCTCAATATGTTCTTTATGTATTTTAATAAAACTTTATTTACAAAGGTAGGCATGTGATTCACAATGAAGTGAATTGTCAACTATAGGTTGCTGACTTCTATATAAATAACACTATTATCACAACCAAAGTTAACAAAAATTCCCTAATATTATCTAACCAGTTGAAATTTTTACAGTAGTCCCCAAATGTCTGTGTTGCAGCTGTCAGGTTTTTCCCTATTTTTACTGAGAAATAATTAAAATACATCACTAAGTTTATGGCATATATAGCATGACAGTTTGATTTACATATATTGTGAAATGATTACCACAATAGGTTCAGCTAACATATAGATATAATAAAAAGAAAACAAAGGGAAAAAATGTTTTCCTTGTGATGAGAACACTTAGGATCTACTCTGTTCATAACTTTTCTATTTATTATACAGCAGTGTTAGACACAGTCACCATGTTACACATCGCATCTCCAGTACTTACTGATCTTATAACTGGAAGTTTGTACCTTTTGACCACCTTCCCCCAATTCCCCCTCCCCCCAACTCTCAATATATTCTTAAAAGTAAAGAAACCCTATACGTCAAAAGAGGCATAAAGATTTATTTATTTACTTATTTTAATCTTGTGTCACTGTACTTTAAAACTCGTTTATTTCAATCCTTGCCGGTTCTGACCAGAGCCATGAAGATTTATAAGGAAATTCCAGAAGTTTTACTTCGTACGCAGATTGTCTGATAAGAAACATGGCATCCCTTTTTGGAAAGATCTAGAACCAACAGACATGCTACATATAAATGTTGAGCTGTCTCATTTAGTTTGCAAAGCTTCCCTCGCGGTGCGTATTGGCTCTGCTTCACTACGCGGCCCTTCTCAATGTACGTTGATCTCAGATGAGAGAGGGAACTCTTGACTAGACGTCACATGAAAAAAATTTGCATTTAAATGTGCTTACAATATAATCTCATTTATCACATATAATATATAAATTAGGATAGGTTGCATAAAAGAATTCAACATTGCTTATTTACGTAAATATTGTTTCAGAGAAAGAAATGACTTAAGAATTGTAAGTATCATATGTATTCTCTATATAGTCTTTTGTGGTGCTCACTGTTTTGTCATCAAGTTGGTTATTATTCACTTGTGACTAAAGGGATATTACACATACTTAATGGTCTCAAAATTGGTTCAACAGAACATATTGTTAATCATTGAGAGTGATTTTAATTTTGAAATTAAAACTCAGCATGCTATTATGACAAGCAGTTACTAGTCAAAGATTTTATACATTTACTTCATCTTTATTTGAGAAGTATTTACCTAAGCATACTTTTTGATTCAATGAAAAACCCCCAGAGAGCTAAATTGATACCTGCTGAAAAAAGAGAATCCAGTTAACACTTTAAAAAATATAAGGCATATATGAAAGTGTTAAATGAAAATTGGAGCATTAGCAATTGTAGGAGATCTGTCTCACCATAAAAGTTCTCATACTAATATCCAGATTCAAACCTGAAATGCTCAGTATAACAGTTACTAATAAGAAATTTGTTGGACCAAATAAATAACCAAATCAAAACCAACATAGAAGCCAAATCTAATTTACACCAAAGACAGATTTGTACATCCACTGCCGGTATTTCTAAGGTAATTACTCCACAAAATCAGGCCATAACCAAATTCTCAGTATTGACTCATCAGAGTTTAAAATTCAATCCATTTAGCAAAAATACCATGTGAAATAGAGCCAGCACAATAATCTCGGGCTCTTCTCAAAAATAGTAATCTTGCTGAAAGATTTCTGGGTGCAAAATTGCATGGTCCAGTAAAGCTCACTTTAGAATATAAAGAATGCAAAGCCCAAGTGTCTACAGAACTTGTATGCCATGAGTATCTCTAAAATGAGCTTCTTAAATCATCTCAGAGGGGAAATGGTTCAGGGTGAAGAGAGGTCTGGCAAGCTGTCTGATTGCCTCACTTCCCAGATGATTTAAAACCTTGTTTGGAAAGGTATTTGCTACCATATTTTCAAATGCTAGAAAGATTTGCATAATGTTTCTGTGTAGGAGAGAGTTACTGGACTGTGTATTTGCAAAAATGAATAACTAATAGCGACAGTTTTTCCTTCAAGTAACCAGAAATATTGTGTAGTTTTGCTCTGGCAACAGGCACTTCAGAAAACATGAAATGCAGATTGGAAAGGTATATGTTCTAGAAAACATAAATGTTCATTTGAAATCTGTTTAAAATATCTTTCTGGTTTACTTGGCAGGACTACTTCTCATCAAGTTTACCCTGGGCCTCAAAAAGGAGGTTCTGTTCATCCTACTTATGCATTAGAGTGGCCCTGGAAATGTATGAGTTTATCCAACTGAAGAGGAGTTTTGTAGCAGACAGTGATTAAGTCAGATAGTCTTCCCTGTCGTTTCACGATAGATGTTCTTACTCCTGTGAAAATTAATGAAAGGAAACTTCATTTAAGAAGGGGGAGCGGGGACACCAACAGGGGGAGCTCTCGTGTTTTACTGCTAGTGGTCGATTGTAGACCCTTCCTAGGTCTAGAATACCTTGCATTCCTGACAGAAAGAAGCCTACACTTCACTACCCCAGCTGAAGGCAGGAAGGTTTTCTTCTTGCTTAGCAACAGCCCAGCCAATGAAAGACTGTCACAATGCAGCCAGTGAAAAGCCACTACCCTTCAAACTCCCAGTCTATTCCAATGGATTTTTTGTTTATAAAGGTCCCTCCCAACCACCCTCTTTCCTCTAGAAAAAAGAGCTTTCCTCTCCTCTGTTCTCCAGTCTTGCCTTTGGTTTTGCCATGACTTGTAGGTCCCAAACTGCAATTCTCTCCTACTCCCAAATAAACCATTTTTACTGGTAAAATAACTGATAGCTTTATTTTTATGGTTAACACTCCTAATGAGTAGAAAATTGGCATTTACTAAGACGAATGATTAATCATAAACTGCCACATAAACTTCAGTTCAGAAGTTAAAGGCATAGTGTCAATTCCTAACCTATTATGCATCATTTCTTCCAGCTGTAGATGAAAATGTATACTCTAGGCTTTATATTATAGAACCCGTTGTGGTGATCTTGATTCCACTTGCCAAAAATAAGCTACATGGTTTCAACTGTTTTTAGATATAAATGTCAATAATTAACACACTTCAAATCTATTTCTGGCATAAAAACCTATACACAAAAAATATACAGAATTCAGAAACTAGGAACTTGACCAAAAGAGATTTTTAAAAAAACACCTAAGTAATTTTGGCTTTGGAGAGAGTATATATGTGCAGTGACTTATTAACATATTTCAACTTTCAAACTCTTCAGAGTAAATGCTTCCTTACTTTATAAGTTGAATTTATATTTTACCATTTGTTTAAAAGATGAAAATGAACTTAAATATTCAAAATGTGCTTAGAGTTCAAGACATTCCTTTCATAGCTACTTGGCTACTAATTTTTATTTTCAGTGATTATGTTAAAAGAGTATATAGAGGGGTGCCTGGTGGTTCAGTTGGTTGAGCATTTGACTCTTGGTTTTGGCTCGGTCATGATCCCAGATCTGTGGGATCAAGCCCCACATTGGGCTCTGTGCTGAGCGTGGAGCCTGCTTAAGATTCTCATTCTCCCTCTCTCTCTGTCTCTCTCTCTCTCTCTCTTTCTGTCTCTCCATCACCCCCCCCCCACTGTCTTCTTCCCCTTCTGCCCCTCTCCCCAGCTCATGCTCTCTCTCTCTCTCTCAAAAAGAAAACAAAAAGAGTATATAGAAAAAATTTTCAAACTCAAATATAAGACAAATCAGAGATGTGAAAACCTGTTTTCTGAGAATCTTTGTATGTAGAACTGTTTGAAATGGAAAATATAGTCTGCACAATTCTGGAATGCAAACAAAGAATTATAAGTTTAGTTTCTCATTAGGAGTTCTTTATTCTCCTCAGATATTTAGCCAGTACCCTGAGATGTAAAGGTGACTGTGTGAAGTTTCCTTTGACCTTGATATTGCAGAAGAAATGAGGCTAGAGGAGGACTCTTAACTGCAAAGGACCAGGGCGTTTATTTGCAAGGTTGGCTCCTCCATCCATCTTCCTTTGAAAGAATTCTATTCGCTTACCTGGCCTGAGCACAACACTCCTTTTCCTGTGGCTAAAATTTGGACAGCCTCTGCCTGCATCACAGGACTCATTTCTCAAGCCAAGTCTAAGGCAAAGGGTGTCTTTAGGGTGGGAGTGGGAATAGAAACATCTAAAACAGGACTAAAAAAGAGATCTATTTTCCTTTCACAGTAGTAGAGTGCACAGAAAATACTCTTGCAGGTCAATGAAGAAATATAAGTTATCCAATCATGCATTATCTTGCAACTGAAATCTAACTTGCTCAGGAAGAAATTCACATAAATTTCATGAGTAGAACTGCATTAAATCCTCTCTATGTATCTACTTCTCTCTCTCTAGTTATCACTAGTACCTACAGTTAGTCCTTGTAGTTAAGGTATTATTTAGAATTATTGAAAAGTTAATGCACCTTCATAAGTAACTATTAGTTTAAATGGATTAATGTGGCTCTTGAAAACACCTACTTTATTCCTCAAGAAGTAACTTGGGCACTGGGGGAAAAAAAGTCCAGTCTTTTTTGAAATATTATAAGACAAAAAAAGACTCCAGGAAAACATAGTTAACTAAAAGCCAAGTCGATCAGATCTTAAACTACCATAGTAAGTGGTAATGGCCTCTCACACAATTACTGCATTTTTTTCCTGTGGTGAATGATTACGTTTTGATAAAAGAATTCATTTCTCCATTAAGCAATTTTTCAAGATGTTTTGCTTTGGCATAAACCAAACTCCCCATCTCTACCACAAGACCCACTGTTTACATCCAGGCCAGTTGACAATAATCTTTCTCAATCTCTTACTACCTGTGTCTCTCCCCATTGGTCCCTGGAGTCCTATTATAGAAACAATGTTAGTAAACACTTATCAGGTTGTTCCTTCAGCCAATACAACACAAGTTAGCAGCTACTTAGCCTCGCTTAGCATCACTGCCTCGCTGGCACCAATGCCCCTCTGTTAGTTCTCACAGAAACCTACACAACCTGTTGTAAATCTACCTTTGACTTCTAATTCCTTATTAAGACATTTTTAGGAATTTTTAGTTTATATTGTATAAGCTTGGTTTTATTTCTTGGGGTTTTGTTTTGTTTTTACTTTTATTTGCCCACCTGGATTTGAGCAGTTTTTAGGGAAAGAAACAAGGGAAGTGTTCTGTGATTGGTAGAAAATGAGAGCTCAACAATGAGCTGGTTACATTTTGTTTTTCTTAAACAGGATTCCTGGTTTCTACAATAAATGTTAGGTATGTAGTATTAGGGAGGCATATGATTTTCTGAAGGTCCTGAGTTCTCTCTGCCTTTTAATAGCATAGTACAACATTGAAACAAATGCCTATTAATATTTTATATCTTGTCTGTAATGGAATATTATGAAAGTGTGGTAACACTTATCAATGTTTTGAAACAATAGGAGAGACCAGAGGAGAGAGAGAGCATGCCCACTCATCTGTAATTATTGGTCTTTTACACGAATGAAGTATGACCTGATTGCTTTATAAAAAGCCACACTCGCCTCTTCAATCAACAGCTCCTAATTATGATTTACAGTAAATGTATCTAGGCTTCTAAGACTCACAAAAATCTGTACATATAAATAATCTAAATCTTTTTGAGATGCATGCTCATTTTACCCATGAACATTTTTTCTGTAAATCTATTTCATCAAATCATGCTATTACAGTATTTTCATGCAAACACATTCATTCAGTTACTTCAACACCTGACATAAGGGGAAGGGGCAGCTGTTGGCAGTGAAGCAATCATACCTAGTTACAACTGATTAATTGTTTGGCTTTCAAAAATTAAAATAGTATGTTCTTAAGGAAAATAATTAAATCATATTCCTGAAACCTGATTATTTAATGGTTGTTTACAATAACTAACTCCTATGTCCATGAGATAAGACTTCCTCCTTTACAGATAGGCAAGTAAAATTAACTAGGGAATATGCTGATTAAAATGGGATGAACTTATTGCGTCCCAAATGACTCACATGTACACTCAAAGGCTAAGGTTAAAGGGTGAGGGGTAGGCAAGGTAGAGAGTGCACGCAGACAGCACCTCTGGCTGGTATTGCAGACACAGCTGCTGGGCAGCAAATGAGTATGCACACACTCACTGCCAAAGTTAAGTTTCCTCTCCCTGAACATAAAAGGTATGTGAGAGCACAGAGGTCTCGAGACATAGCACCATTTGTATATTCCCAGTGGGTGACTGACATCAAAAAGCGGTAAAGTTCTTAAAACTTTTAAAGCTTACATGTTTTTTTTTCTTTTTGTTTTGTTTGTTTTAAACCATTTTACTGAGGTATGCTTGACAGGTAAAAAGCTGTACATATCTAATATATACAACTAAGTGAATTTGGAGATAAGTATACACTCCTCCCACCCCTTGATTATTATTATTTGTGTGTGTGTGTGTGTGTGTGTGTGTGTGTGTGTGTGTGTGTGTGGTGGTGGTAACAACAGTTAACAGAAGATATACCGTCTTAGAAATGTTTAAGTCTATAATACAGTATTGTTAGCTATAGGCACTATACTGTGTATCAGATCTCCAGAACTTACCTTGTACAGTTACAACTTTCTACCCTTTGTACATCACCTCCCCATTTTCCCCTTACCCCAACTCCTGGTAATCACCATTCTATCCTCTGTTTCTATCAGTTTCACTATTTTAGTTTCCACCATAAGTAAGATCATGCAGTATTCGTTGTTGTTTATTTCACTTATCATAAAATTCTCCAGATCAATCCGTGTTGTTGCAAATAGCAGTATTTCCTTCTTTGGTTAAGGCTGAATAATTTTCCATTGTATATATAGATAACATTTTTTAAATCTAGCCATTTAGGAAGTTTTCATATCTTGGCTATTGTGCATAATGCTGCAATGAACTTGGGAACAAATGGATGTCTCTGGAATCCTGGTGTCAATTTCTTCAGATAAACAGAAACAGGATAACTGGATCATATGGTAGCTTTATTTTCAATTTTCTGAAAAACCTAAATAATGTTTTCCACAGTGGCTGCACCAATTTACGTTCTCACCAACAGTATACAAAGTGTCCCTTTTCTCCACATCCTTGTTAACACTTTTTAGCTTTTGTTGTTGTTTTTTTAATAAGCTACATCCTAACAGGTGTGAGGTGATATTTCACTGTAGTTTTGATATGCATTTCCCTGATAATGAGTGATGTTGAGCACCTCTTGGCCATTTGTATGTCTTCTTCAAGTCTGCCCATTTTTTTAATCAGGTTATCAGATTATTTTGCTATTGAATTATAGGAGTCCTTTTATATTTTGAATATTAAATCCTTATCAGATACAGTAAAACCTTGGTTTGCAAGCATAATTCATTCCAGAAGCATGTTTATAATCCAAAGCACTTGTATATCAAAGCGATTTTCAAGAACCATTGGCTCAGTTGTGACAATGTGATGTTCAGCCTCATGTACTACTCATATTGCAAGACATCACTCGTTTATCAAGTTAAAATTTGTTAGGAATGTTTGCTCATCTTGTGGAACACTCACAGAACAAGTTACTTGCAATCCAAGGTTTTACTGTATATGGCTTAAAAATATTTTCTCCCATTCTGTAGGTTACTTTGCCATGTTGCTGATTGTTTCCTTTGCTGTGCAGAGGTTTTTTAGTTTGATATAATCCCTCTTAATTATTTTGCTTTTGCTGCCTGTTCTTTTGGTGTCCTAACCAAAAAACACTGCCAAGACCACCGTCAAAGAGCTTTTACTCTGTTTCCTTCTAGGGGTGTTATGATTTCAGGTTTTATGTTCAGGTGAAACAGAACATAAAAATTTGACTTCCCCCAAACAGGAAGATGGAATATGTGTAACCTCTAGGAAAAAAAAAAAAAAAAAAAAAAAAACCTTCAGATACTGACTTTCTATATTACTTTTGCTTATTAAGAATATCTTGATTACCTAAAAATTAAAAAAAAAAGGAAAGATCTCCTATTCTAGCACTGTAGGTAGTGTCACAGAGAGACAAACCACAGTCTCAGCAGAGAGAAAATGTGGGTTATACTCTGAACAGGTTATTTATGTTCCCTCCAAGCCTCAGTTTGTTCAGCTCTAAAATAAGAACACTGGTTTGAAAAATCTCTAAGCACCATCTCAAGGAATTAAAAGTGATAAAATACTTCTTAGTGCTATTACATTTTGATACTATAATAATGCTGTATCTAACATAATTAATGTGAAGATAAGATCTTATAAATAGCTAGAAAATTGTATTGATGTAGAAAAATAATCAGAAAAAAAGTTTTAATCTTTTTTTTATCTGCTAATAAGAGCACGTTTTGGGGTCTGGTTTATTGAAAATTTACCACTTAATTTTAAACTTAAATTTACCACCTTAATTTTTTAAGTTCATTTTCCTGTATATAACAGTCAATTCTCATTGAAAATGCCAAGAAAATAGTCTAATAATACCAGTTTTTTCAGATAACTAGGTTTCTAAATAAAGAATCACTTAAGAAGTGATGAGCCAGAAGTGACATGATTAAATATGTCCTCTGCCCATTGCATTAAACCTAGTCACATATTTAATAAGAATGAAAAAAAAAATGCCTATGTCTGGACAAGGATTGTCCCCTTGACTACATTCTGAACTTTTATTGTGTCTAAGCTCTAAAACGTTAACCTGGTGAAGTTGCTAATAATATTTCAAGAACTGAGGTATTAAAGCATAAAAATACATTTCTGTGATGTCATCTTGTTCTTTTGGAGATTGCCTATTCTTTTTCATTCATGTGAAGAGAACTTTAAATGTCCACTTCAGGGAAGAAAACTCCCTGAAGAATATACTGATGTAGTAATGAGATTTTAATACCTGAAATGTTTAGAATATGAAGAAGACATACTGATGAGAAAAAGATGTCACAGGAGAGTAATTTTAATGAAAAAGTCTTTAAAAAACCCAGTGTCTAAAAGGCATGCAAGTGGTTAACATCAGACTTGACAGAACTTGATTTTGTACATAGGGAAAGAGGAAGAGGGAGGCAGCTACCAGATCATGTAATCGTTGACAGTCATTTTATAAAATCTTTGATCTTTTGTGTATGATTTGTTACGGACATTTTTCCTTACTTCATTGTGCAATTTGTTCTGAATTAGACTACAGTTAATTTGGTGCACTCTATATCTGCACAGATTCGTTAAAGGTAGATACATACGGGGTTTTTTTGTACTTGAATTCACAGTTTTTGTATAGTTTTGGATTTTACTTTGACTATGTTTTGGGAATTACACAAGAATTAATGTACATAATTTAAACTGTTTTAAAGCAAAAATTTTTAATTGGGTTTTATTGATGAAGACTTCTTTAAAAGGCTAAAGTTATATTTTGTATGTTTAACCATCCTCTATTACACATTCACCTGTTTCAGTGATACTTGTGTCTTGCAATTTTGGATATGTTTTAGAATAAAGGTTCATTTTACAGAAAAAAAATTGATAAATTATGCTGAATTTCTGAAGTTATAATAACTTAAAAAACCCAAACTCTTAGGGATGAAATAAGTTTCAAATTAATTATTAAAATAAGAATACAATCATGGCAATATTATAAAGAATAATAAATAAAATAGTACAAAATATCCAGAAAACTATTGTCATAATCTCAAGCACTAAGTTGACTCTGAAGTCAGTTCAATTGCCGGCTCTACCATTTCCCATTATGTAACAAGGTATTAACTTGTGCTTATTTTCGATATATAAAATAGTAATTATTAACAGTACCTACAAAACTCCGTGCAGGGCCTCATGACAATTGCATGGAATCATGCATATAAATCACTTTGTATACTGTCTGGCACACACAACTATAAATATTGCTAAGATTACTAACAAAGTCTACTGATTCTTTATAATGAGAACATTGAAAATTCTTAGGTTGATTTAATTATATGAATTAATATTTATTGTTTATCAAAAAAATAATTATACATGCATATTTCTCTTAAAATCAACTGGTAAATTTCCTTTTAATTTGAAAAAAAAAATAAGATTTTGCTTTATTTCAGCCTATAAGATAAACTGGCTAAGAACTTACAACTTCAAGTATCTTTAATTAAAAATCTCACGACATGTGTATAGGACTAAAGAATCACATTCTAAGTAGGTTTAGCTTTTTAAAAATCTGGGGCGCCTGGGTGGCGCAGTCGGTTGAGCGTCCGACTTCAGCCAGGTCACGATCTCACGGTCCGTGAGTTCGAGCCCCGCGTCAGGCTCTGGGCTGATGGCTCAGAGCCTGGAGCCTGTTTCCGATTCTGTGTCTCCCTCTCTCTCTGCCCCTCCCCCGTTCATGCTCTGTCTCTCTCTGTCCCAAAAATAGATAAACGTTGAAAAAAATTTACCTAGCTAAGTTGTTATAGACAATCAGTTATAGACAGAAGTCTCAAAGACATAATTTGCTATTAAGTTGCTGCTTGAGAAAGAGAAGCAGAAAAGTAAGCTAATATAAAAAAAATCTATTAGAGCTATGTTTTTTGTAGGGTATGTTCTGGATTGGTCTCATCACAACATAATCTACATCTACATTCTATGCATTAATCACGGTGGCACAACATCCATAAGAATAAAAGATTTTATATTTGCGATACTATAGACTATACCAAGAAAGTGGGCCAAAGTACTTAAGTTCAGCAAGTACTGAAGTTTAAAAAGTGGTTTTTCTTAACCCTCTAATATCAAGAAATCCAGTTACCTTATGTGCCCAATGTTTGCATTATTGCTTCCTGTTCTTATTCTGGGTCTCATCCCAAAGGTCACCTCCCCCAGAGAGCTCCTCCCTGACCACACAGCCAAAGTTGTCTGTTCCCACCCCCATTTCATGCTTTATTTTCTTTTTAGCATTCATTTTGATGTTAAATTATCTTACTTATTAGTTAATCTGTGTGTTTGTCTTTGGTCTTTTCTCATTAGCATGTGAGCTCTCTGAAAGCAGGAACTCTGACTGCCTTGCTCATTACTGTGCCTAGAAAAGCTTCTGGCACATAGTAACGGTTCAATAAATGAAAACAGTGGCTGATTATCAATCACTAAACAGTAGGTTTGCATCCTCATCATTGTTCTCTACTGGGGCTTGGGGGTTGGAGGTGGATAAAACCCCACATAGATTCCCACCATTGTTTCCCAGATACCTGTCCCTATGTCATAGAACAATGAAGTGACAATGCCCTTACAGTAAAAGGGGCCTCTGCCTTAATCCTGCACTTAAAAAAAAAAAAAAAAAAAAAAAAGGTGTTAGTGTTTATTTTTGAGAGAGAGAGAGCAGCGGAGGGGCAGAGAGAAAGAGGGAGACACAGGATCTGAAGCAGGCCCTGTGCTGAGAATGGAGAGCCCAGTGTGGGGCTCGAACCCACGCACCGTGAGATCATGACCTGAGCCAAGTAGGACGCTTAACCAACTGAACCACTGCACTTTAAAGGGCCCCACATATCACAAGTTCACTCACCTAAATTAGTATTAAAGTATATGAGATACTCTGCCTCGGGATCTGGCCTTCGGCACTGACATGGCATTATCCTTAAGCCTAAATATCCACTCTGATGGTAATACTCTTCAGGCCCTAGGAAAATGCCTCTCCACCTTGTTTGCCTTATGTTCTCAATCAAAAGGGGGCTGTGTTTGAATTTAATAAAGGTTTGTTTTTTTTCAGTGTCAGCAATAAACACTGCTTTAGAGAGTATGGGAATCTGAGTGAGAGAAATTCTCAGGTAAGTGAAAAGAGAAATTAACTCACTTGCCAAAACTTTACTGTGGGATGGTTATGTATACAATAGACTCTATTGCATACCAAGATATTTCCCAAGAATGCTATCTCTGCCCTCCGTCCTCATGTTCTAATTCCTGACTCAGGAGATCCTTGGGAATTAAGGCAGTACTTATAACAGTGGCACATAGTAGCCGTGTAACTTTCTGCGATATGGAACAGTTATTCATCCAAACATCACCAGCCCATCAACAGAACAGACATGTATATCATTAATTAAATTCAGTTGTGTTTTACATTTTGCCAACTTTCTATTTTGTCATCATGAATGTATATTTTTAAAATGAGATGACAGCACAAATTTTATTTAACAATTCGCTCACTTGATGTATAGTCTTAAATATTTAAACATATGGTATATGGGGCTCCACTTGGACTTTTGCTCTAAGACCCACAATTTTTAGAGACAGGACTACAAATAAAGAGAGGATGCTCTGCCCTGGATCCCTGTTCTGGTTACTATTACTGCCTAACAAATTATCCCCAAACTCAGCAGCTCACAACAACCATTTTATTATGAAAATAATTGTGTGTATCAGCAATATAGGAACTCTTTGGGTAGTTTTTGCTTGGTGTCTCTGATGCATTTGTAAGAAGATATCAACTGAGCAGTGTCATTCTCAAGGCGTGACAAGGTTGGTTATCCAGGAATGCTCACTCAGTTGACTGGCAGTCAACTGCCAGGCTGGCCATCAGCCTGGAGCTAAGCTGGGACTATTGACCAGAGGCCATTACATACCTCTTCAACATGGCAATTGAAAGGAACTTGGATATTACAGGCTGGCTGCCTCCAGAAAGAGTCCCAAGAGAACCAGGCAGAAATGCATGGTCTTTTATGACCAAGCCTAGGAAGTCACATAATATCACGTAGTCACAAAGTATGTACCCTATTGTAGGAAGCTGTCACAGTCCTGACAGATTTAGGGAGAATGGACAAAGACCCCATCTTTCAATGTGAGAAGTATCAAGTCCCCATTCTTCTTAGGTTACTTTCTTAGTCTCCCATAGGGGCAGGAACTGATCTGGATCTGTTTGACACTGCTTTCCATACCCAGTAGCACCCATGTACAGCTGGTGAGGTAAAGCCCAGTGGAAACTGACCATTCGCCTGATTTGAGGACACACGGATGACTGTGTAGGTTCCTGCATCTCTAGCACGATTAACTACATGGTTGAAAAATTGATTTCAAAATTGATGTGAGAAAAAACGATTTCCAATATAATGTTTCCTTTGTTTTATTAGGATACTACACAGGGTGCAATCCAACATCATTATACAAGTATATCACCTATCTGAGACAATTGACCGAAAATGAAAGTATGATATTATAAGCTAGATTGATCACTCACCTGATATGAGCTAACAATGAACAGCCTGATGTCACTCAGAGATTGAAAAATAGAAATGAATATTTTCATAGGAAATAAAAGAACAGCAATTATAAAAGCATTGTGGTGGTGTAGCAGCTAGTAATCTTTTGGTGACACATGACAGATAACCAAAGGCAAATGGTCTTAAAGGACTAAGAGGGGGAGAGAGAGTAGAAGGGAACATAGGAAAGATTTATTTGTTCATGTAACTGGAAAGCTCCAAAGTGATTTCAGGTGAGACTTGATCTAGCAGTTCAACAAAATTATCAAGAACTTGCCTTTTCCTGTAGTCTTCCACATGCTTGAATACCCCTGTATGGCTCATTGGTAATTTTAAAAATTTGTCTTGCTTCCACTCTCCATTCCCATTCAGAGCTCAATCTCCTTTTAGGAAATAATTGTTTAATCTTAGTGAAAAGGCAATTCTAGTTACTTGTCTCATCTCTATTGAAACTGAGAGAAACTGATTTCACCCCTTCCTATACTTTTTTCTTCCTAAGCCCTAGGGTCATGAATAGGCATATGACCTAAATTTGGTCGGGCAAATGTTCTCTCAGGTCTTTAGATCTTGACCAAGGTCTACCAGGAAGGAAACCGGGCAAGATCATACCAGAATCTTGTGGTATAATAAGCAACTCTGCTATGCTTCCCAGTCCTGAAGCACAGCCTTTGTTTCTGCCTCCTGTCAAGCCTGGTTTTCCAAATCTAGTCAATTCTGAGAGCAGCAAAAGCATCTTCCTTGCTTAGGATGCTTAGGCCCTGCTGCTTGATTACCAAAGCAATGAAGACTTCTTGGACATGGCCATCCAGAAGAGAGCTTCCCATCTCTGTGTCTCCATGGCACTGTATATCCTATCCTTTGATAGGCCCTCACCACATTACACTACTGACTTATCCACCTGTGTTCCCTACCAGACTGACAGCTCCCTGAGAACAGGGGCCTTGGCTTATGCTTAGCCCAGTGTGTGGTCAATATGAGGTATATAAAATAATGTATTTAATTAATTAATTAATAATTAAATTCATTAATTAATCTATTTGGAGACAAAAGACATGTCGGTATTAAATGATTCTAAAATTTAAGGCAGTATATTGTTAAGCAGAAAGCATAAGGGCTCTTTACAAAGTGTGGAACTGCCAGAAAGAACATTTTTAGGCTGTTTTGTGAGAAGTCATTGCACACTCTTTGTTTCCCACTAAAAGGAACCAGTCTTCCTTAAAGAAATGCCTAGTTTCAGGGCTGGGGAAGCAAAAAATACAAGATGAGCCTGCAACATCTGTTTGTACTGGGAAATAAGAATAACAAAAGGAGAAAAGAGGTATTTCAACAACAACAACAACAACAACAACAACAACAACAACAACACAGAAGCCAGCTTGGGGGGGTTCCCTCTGACCCAACCGAGGACAATTTGAGCTTCAAAATGAATAATTATAATAAGAGAGTATAGCCCATTGAATAAAATAGGAAACCATGAGTCCACAGAGATATAAATAATGTATAAATTTAAATTTTAATGAAGAATGAGATATTTACATAGTTTCAAAGTACCTCCACACAAAATGCTTATAAATTAAAAAGCCTGGAGATACCACCTCAATCAAATGACCAAAATGAACATCATTGAGGCATCTGGCTGGCTCAGTCAGTTGAGCATCCGACTCTCGATTTCGGCTCAGGTCATGATCTCACAGTTTGTGGGATCGAGCCCCATGTCAGGCTCTGCTCTGACAGCGCGAACCTGCTTAGAATTCTCTCTCTCACCCTCTCGATGTCCCTTTCTCTCTCTCTCTTTCTCAAAATAAATAAATAAACTTTAAAAAAGTTATTTTTAGAAATGAAAATCATCAAAAATGGGACAGACTGAAACTGTGCAGGGGCACCTGGGTGGCTCAGTCGGCTGAGCTTCCGACTTCAGCTCAGGTCATGATCTCATGGTTTGTGAGTTCGAGCCCCGCGTCCGTCTCTGTGCTGACAGCTTGGAGCCTGTAGCTGCTTCGGATTCTGTGCCTCCCTCTCTCTCTGCCCCTCCCCTGCTCACACTCTGTCTTTCTCTCTCAAAAATAAATAATACACATTTAAAAAAAAGAAATTGTGCATTACCTGATAAAATGCACAAAGAATGCAGCATCGTTTTGTGCCATTCCTGCTGAAGATGCATAAACTCTATCTAGTTACAAGGAGACATCAGACAAACCCAAATTGAGGGTCATTCGACAAAAATTCTGGCCTGGAACCTTCAAAAGTGGCAAGGTCATGAAAGTCACAAAAAGATCGAAGACTCCTGGACTGAAGGAAGACGACAGAAATGACAACTGAATGTAACACAAAGCACTGTCTCCCTTGGGACCATTGGTGACACAGAAAGGAGGCCAAGGATCAGTGGTAATAAAGTGTAAATGTTAACTTCCTCACTTTGGCAGTGTATTCTGGTTAAACAGGAGAATGTCTGGTTTATAGGAAATTCAAACTATAGTATTTAGGAGTAATAGATCATCAAGTTGGCAACCTACTCTCTTATGTTTTAGGGAAAACATTTGCATGGGTACGTCAACTTTTCTGTAAGTTTGTGATTATTTAAAAGACATGGAAGCATGGGGCCCCTGAGTGGCTCAGTCGGTTAAGCGTCCGACTTCATCTCATGTCATGATCTCACGGTTTGTGAGTTCGAGCCCCATGTCGGGCTCTGTGCTAACAGCTTGGAGCCTGGAGCCTGATTTGGATTCTGTGTCTCCTTCTCTCTCTGCCCCTCTCCAACTTGTGCTCTGTCTCTCTATGTCTCTCAAAAAATAAATAAATGTAAAAAATAAATAAAAATTAAAAAAATTTTAAAACATGGACACAAATCAAGATTGATCTTTAGTCTAGTAAATGGTCAGTGGAAGGATACAATCTGAAGAGTTGCCCACAGCCAGCTTCCATCCATATTTATCATTCTGTCTCATCTTTATTAGAATGATATGTGTTTATGTAGCACTTTCACATGTGCTGTAAACTCTATAAACTCTATAAACTATAAATTCTATAAAGTCAGAGATTCCATCTGTCTCACATACCATTTCATTTATCCAATGCCTAGAATAGTCTCCGGTTCACGGTAGGCACTCATGAATGTGCACCAGTTGAATGATGAATGAATGAGTGAATGAATGAATGAATGAAGGAAGTAGCTTAGACTAGAAAAAGCATGACCTTTGGAGTAGCTGAGACAACAGCTAGACTAATGGGTTTGAATCTGGGATCTACTACTACCTTATATGGTCTCGGGCAAGTTGCTTCAGTTTCCTCATCTATGAAATGGCAACTATAATAGTTCCCACACTTCACAGGGCTGTGTAGCATGTTATGAGCATTGATGAAATTATCTGGGTTTGAGTTCTTAACTCAGATCAACTGAGTGACATATTCAAGGTCAACACCAGTAAGAGGAGAGTCCACCTCAGACACAAACACATCTCCCTGGACCAAGACTGTGGCTCTTTCTCCTGCATCACTGCTTCCTTTAGTGATTGTAAAGGGCTCTTGTTAAACTGAATACATGCTCGGGAAAAGATTGCGATGAAAGTTCTATCTCCTTGACAAAAGACAAAAGCAAACATTAGTGTGCAACAGAATCACATGCAATTTTTGTTCAAACACAGGTTATTGCCCCCACTCCACAGTTTCTAATTCAGTATTCAGTATTGTATTCAGTATGTATTCAGCATGTCTGGGAAGGGCCAGAGAATTTTGCCAGAGAACAACTGCCAGGGAGGGAATTAGTTGAGAGTCAGCTTAGAAAGCAAGGAAATGCTGAGGGCAGGAGATTGAAGGATATGAGTGAACCTAGAGGCAAAGGAAGGTCAGCTTCAGGGGCTAAGAAGAGATCGGAGGGCTCTGCCATCAGATGTTAGCTCAGTCTCTACCTTTGTCTCTGAGACAAAACAGGCCAATTCCTCTAAAGCCACAAACTACCAAAACTCAACCCATACCAAATAACATTAAGTCGAGTAGCTCTAAAACTATTTATAAAATTTGAATTTATAGTTTAGAAACCTATCAAAAAAAATCTCCAGCATTCAGATGGTTTCACTGGAGAATTCTAGAAAACATATAAAGAACACCAAATCTGCACAATGTCTTCCAGAATATAGAGGGAATGCTTCCTGATTCACTTTATGAATGTAACATCAAAACCAGACAAAGACAGTAGCAAGCAAGCAAGCGAGAGAGAGTAAACAAACTATAGACCAGTATCAAAAATATAGATACAAAAACCCTTAACAAAATGTTAGGAAATAGAATTCGGCAGTATATAAAAAGAATTATACACCATGACCAAGAGGGATTTATTCTAGGATGAGAGCCTGGTTCAATATTTGAAAACAATCACTGCAGTCCCCCATATTGACAGGTAGTGTTGGTGGCATCCAGGGGACTCCACTAAGCAGTGCCTAGGATGTAGGTGGGGCCTAGCAATTTTGGGGAAGTGAAAAAATTAGTCTGTATGTACACGGCTTGTGTTCAAACAAAATAAAGTGCTACACTCCACATGCATAGGTGACTCCCAGGTTTCACACCTAATGCTTGTCTCTCTGAGAGCTGGGGCCACTGGAAGCACAGGGACAAACAGGAGAAAGGTTGGCTTGAGGCCCCAGGTGCTAAATGGGACAGTCCAATGGCCCCAAGGGGAGACTGATCCCAAGAGCAGAGTCCAGGAGTGAAGAAGAGGAAGAGACCCTGGAAAAAGTTGGCAACTGAAATATAAGAAAGCCCACTCTGGAATTTTTGCTTAGGAACTCTGTGTTTAAGCTTTGAACTGCATCCTTATAACTGAAATTTGAACTTGAAAACATTGGCCTGACACCATGCATAACATACCAAAGGTAGAATCGAGTCTGATAACTAATAAAGTTCATCTCCATATGAAATTCTTTGAGTTACCAAACTTTCTGCCTGGGATTCGTCTCCTAAAATGAAAAGACTCCCAGCTGCCTCTGATATTCAGCACAGTGTAAGTATCCTGGCTTTCTGTGCCTTGCGTGAATTCCCTCAGCACCCACTATGCCAGTGCCCAGTACACACTGACAGCGTCTTAATGCCTACTGATGCAATGCTCTGAGCGCCCTTGCCCTGCAGTCAGCATAAGTGCTGGGGAGTTAATGCTCCCCAGAGCAGCCCTTAGTCAATGAAGTCTTTATCCTCCAGCTCCCCTTTCTCCAGGGGTAACTTAGGCTGTTCTTCACAAACTTTAATGTGCTTATGACTCACGTGAGAGTCTTAATAAATTTCAGATTCTGATTCAGCAGGTCTGGGATGAAGCCTGAGATTCTGCATTTCTAACAAGCTCCCAGGCAGTGCCCATGCTGCTCGTCTGGGGACCACACTTTGATTCCCCTATTAATGCCCTCTGCAGTTTCCTCCCAAATAAACTGTTTGCTTTCAAATTCTTGTTGGAGGGTGTGCTTCAGGGGAAGCACTTTGTTCCATCTCTCTTCTTATATTTTATGTCCCTTGTTCTCAGTTTTCTAAAAGGCTGACCTCTACCTCTAAAAGGCTGACCCAGGGCAAACACTTCATTTCCTCATCTCCAGAATGAGGGGGTTAGACTGTCTAGTTTCCTTCCTACTCCAAAATTCTAAACAAGTTCTCTTTATTCTAGTTATTATCATACTTTCCACCCTCCTCCCGATCTGCTTTCCTGCTCTTGTGCATGACCTTTTAAAATCAAGCTGGCTTCACATTCTGCTCATCTTCAAAAGATGGCTCTAAACAGAAATGGAAAATGGAAGCCTTTTCTTTAAACATAATAGCAAAAATCCTTGACAGATAAAGGATACAGCAAATGTTCACACATGCAGATGACATTTTCATTGTGTGGGAGAAAAAGAGACCATTTAGAAAAACATAAGAATAGTAGTTTCAGGCAGAGGCTGAAAACAAAAATCAGTGAGAAACCAACAAAAGATATGAAACCATAATCAAAGGACATCTAAATAGGAGATAATACACATAGAAAACACAATAGTGAGTGTGTGAACTTGTCTGCTTTTGGATCAAACATCCCTTCACATACATATGCAGATACAAGCTGCCTGCCTCCGATAGTCCCTTTGGAAAGCTACCTTCTTACACCTATGCTTAAAACAGTTTGAAATTCCTCTAGTTTACAAGAAACCAAAGAAATGAACACATATATAATATTACCACTTTAGTCGCCATTTTTTAATGCAAAATAAACCAACAGGACAAAAACCTTATTTTTGGTAACTTCAGGCATTTCCTAAAATATTAATACATGAAATTCATACACGTAACCGTCAGTTATGGCTGTGCAACAAATAATCCCCAAATCACAGAACCTAACAACAATAAGTAGTTATGTCTCATTCATGAGTGTGTGTGCCTGCTGGGTAGCTCAGCTTCATGCTGCAAGTCTGTAGGTTGAGTGCCTGGCTCTGCAACAGGTGGATCCAGTATAGCACCCAGATGCTGATATGGAAGGCCGCTCGGGCATATGAACTTCCCATGGCAGAGGTAAGACATACCCAAGAACAGGTACATGTGGTGCTTTGAAGGCTAGGCTTGGAACTAGTACCCCCTTAACTCACTGTGTTCCATTCCAAAGCAAGTCATGTGGCCAAAGCCCAACATTAATAAGTGCCTCCCGTGAAGTTACCAGCGAACAGAATGAATATGTACTGAATACTGTGATCTGCCAAAATGGCATTAACAACTCTAGAGGCATTTTCCAAGAAGGGGTGATACGAGTAATAACACTGTTATTGAAATAAGTATGCAACTGCATATGAGGACCATCTTGGAGGCATGGGTTTGACTTTGTTTAAAAAAATTTTTTTTTTCAACGTTTTTATTTTTGGGACAGAGAGAGACAGAGCATGAACGGGGGAGGGGCAGAGAGAGGGAGACACAGAATCGGAAACAGGCTCCAGGCTCTGAGCCATCAGCCCAGAGCCCGACGCGGGGCTCGAACTCACGGACCGCGAGATCGTGACCTGGCTGAAGTCGGACGCTCAACCGACTGCGCCACCCAGGCGCCCCTTGACTTTGTTTTAAAAAGTCATTTTTATCTGTCCAACTTCGGCTCAGGTCATGATCTCGCAGTTCACGAGTTCCAGCCCCGCATCAGGCTCCATGCTGACAGTTCAGAGCCTAGAGTCTGCCTCTTTCTGTGCTCATGCTCTGTCTCTCCTTCTCTCAAAAATAAATAAAAACAGGGGCGCCTGGGTGGCGCAGTCGGTTAAGCGTCCGACTTCAGCCAGGTCACGATCTCGCGGTCCGTGAGTTCGAGCCCCGCGTCGGGCTCTGGGCTGATGGCTCAGAGCCTGGAGCCTGTTTCCGATTCTGTGTCTCCCTCTCTCTGCCCCTCCCCCATTCATGCTCTGTCTCTCTCTGTCCCAAAAATAAATAAACGTTGAAAAAAAAAATTAAAAAAAAAGAAAAGAAAAAAAAAACATTAAAATAAACAATTAAAAGTCATTTTTATGCTTTATATAAAAGCCAAACTTAATTCTTGCCTAACAATGCATCCAGTTTGTATGTATGCTTATGTGGGACGGAAACCTCTTTCAAAACATATATTTTTTTAGATTTTTATAGCCCTGTTATTTTTTTAATAGAAATTTATTGTCAAATTGGTTTCCATACAACACCCAGTGCTCATCCCAATGGTTGCCCTCCTCAATGCCCATCCCCACCTCCCCCCTCCCACCGCCCATCAATCCTCAGTTTATCCTCATTTTTAAGAGTCTCTTATGGTTTGGCTCTCTCCCTCAAAACATCTTTAAAAGGAAAAGCAATATATTGAAAAAAAAAGAAAAAAGAAATATGGATCTTTGCAAAAACAAAAAAAAAAAAAAAAGGAAAAGCAAAATTGCCAGAATGTCCCATTCCAACGTCTCTAGGCTGGGGCTTAGCAGGCTGTAAAGGAATGAGAAAGCATCACCAATTTGTTGAAAGCGATTAGGTTTTGTGGTAAGCTACTTTGGACAATCAGGAGCCCCAAGTTTCAGCCACATGCTCCTACTTTCTTAGCTGTTCCTATTATGTCTGACATGTTGCTTCATCTCTCCAGGCTTCCATTTCTTCACCTGCAAATGCTCTCCTGGGTGCAGCCACCCCTAACAATACAATAACTATGAATCTATCATATGCTGGAGGTTTTCTGGTGTCTCTATTTCCTGAATGAGAACTGCTTTGTAAAGTCACTGATTTCAGCTCTAGAAAGTGTAATGGCTGCTTTGTGTTAACAGCTGAGAATGAAAATTCTCATTTAATATTCTAGATTTTGTCTCCTGAAAAGAGTCTCTTGGGATTTGCTGGCATCATTAATAGTGAGGCGACAGTTTCTAATCTTAAATTCTCTAGATTAAAGCCAAAAGATTGCCTTTCTTTGTTGAGTGACTCTCATGTCCCTGCAAACATCAGCACTTTGTGTTTGCTTGGCAGTGGGGGTAATTTCACAACAAACTGATCAATAACAAAGGGTTTGGGGGAGCTATTTTAACATCCTAAGAACCAGAAGGTGTATTTTGAACTAGGGCTTGAGGAGTGAGGGTCCACTCTACCTGGCAGTCAACAGCCAGGGGGAAGAAAAGGTAGTCAAACACTCTAAAATCAGTTTCTAAAGCAAAATGTCCGCATTCTCTGGACAACATTTAACAAATCAATCCTTAACCTCCCACCGTCTGTCAAGTTCTTCAGATGGCTGTTATCCTCACTACTTATTTACTTAGCAAACACCTGTATTACCTCAACCAGGCACACGCTGAGTTACGTACATTACTTCATTTAATTCTGTCTACAGTCCTCTGACCTAAGTACTGCTGTCCTCCCTTTACACTTGAGAAATCCGGGCTGCTTTCAGCTTTGCCAAGCTTGGTGGCCCCGGATTTGGCTTCTGACACCCAAGAGAGATCGCTTTCGCGCTCCTCGCGATATTCCCGGCACCTCGAATCCCACGTGCCAGTGCACCGGACGGGCCCTGGCGGCCCGCGGAGCGCGGGGTTCGGGCCCAGGGCTGCGGCGCCGGTGCCGTGCGGAGCGAGCGTGGTTTCCGCGCTGACCTGCTCGGCCCGACGCCCTCAGCCCAGGTGCTTCGCGGCGGGCCCGGCTATGGAGCGCCCCGAGCCCGCCGAGGTGCGCATGAGCCAGGCCATCCAGCCCGCGCACGCCAACCCGCGCGGCGAGCTGAGCGCGGGGCAGCTTCTCAAGTGGATCGACGCCACCGCCTGCCTGGCTGGTAGGAGGCCGACGCGGAGGGACGCTGTGCCGGGGGGGGGGGGGGGGGGGGGGGGGGGGGGGGGGGGGAGGGGGGACGGAAGGGGAGCGCGGAAGGCCGGCGTGGTGGGGGTGGCGGGCCGGCTTGGATACCGGGATGTGGGGTGGTGGGGGTCGGGACATGAGAGGATCCCGAGGCCAGGGGTGCAGGCCGACCCACCCCAGTACGGAAGCAGACGCTTGGCGCCCCAGTCCTCACCATTCCTGGACCCGGGGTCCGTGAGGAGAGAGAGGCAAGGAGAGGGTATTTCCAGCTGTGAGTAGTTGGGGACCCTAAAGGTTGCGGTAGTTCATCCAACACCGGGAATGACCTAGACCAGTGATTCTCAGACCTTTCAGCCTCAGGACTCCTTTACCCCATTAGGTAAGTGAGGACCCCGCACTTTTGTTTATGTGGGTTATTTAGTTGATATTGACCATCACCGAAATCTTTTGTTATTTTTTAAAATATTTATTTTTTGAGAGGGCACAAGCTGGGTTGGGGCAGCAGAGAGAGGTGGGGGCGGGGGGGGGGGGGGCAGAGGATCCCAAGCGGGCTCTGGGCTGACAGCAGTGAGCCTGATGATGGGCTCAAACTCAGCAACCCTGAGATCATGACCTGAGACGAACTTAGATGCCCTACTGACTGAGCCACCCAGGAGACCCTCAAAATCTTTTAAAATGAATTCATTTTAAAAGAACAAGAATAAACCCATGACATAATTTTATTGAAAAATAACTATTTTCACCAGTAATAAAACTATGCTTAAAGGCATGCTCTTGGTTTACATTTTTGCAAATCTCTTTACTATCTAGTTTGATAGATTACTCCTTTCTTACATCTGCTTCTGCATTCAGTTTGTTGCTACCACACCTTATTTCGTCTCCTCTCAGGACCTTTGCACCTGCTTCTCATTTTACCATTATGACCTTCTTTTGCCCTTTCCATGCATTACATCTCAGCTTAAACAGCCTTTCCTCAGAGAAGTCTTTCTTGACCACTTGTTTACATTTGTACTCTTCCAGCGGTTTTAGCAGAATGCCCTTTTTTATTTCCTTCCTACTGCTTAGCACAATCTGTAATTATTTTGTGTGTTGATCTCTTCACCTCTTTATTTTCTGCCTGGCCAATTCGCATGTAAGCTAAAGTTAGTTCTCCAGTGCTTAGTAAGCACTAAACAAAAACCTCTGCTTTCATGGATAGGTAGGTTGGTGATGAATGGGTCCAAAACTTGGAATCTCATTTCTGAAATGAAGTCAGGCTTTGCATAACGCAGGAACAGACCCGGCAAAGGTATATTGTGAAGGAAAATATGTTAAGATTAAAAACTAAAGCTGGAAGGAGCTTAAGATCATGCTTCTTAGGACTCTTATTTTACAAAGGACAAAAGTAAAGTTCAGATGATGACAGAACCCCGCTTTTCTCACTGAGTAGCAATAGAGTTTCTAATCCCGTGTGTTAACCGCCCCCAAAATTTAGTCATATATTCATGCCAATCTGTTTGTTTGTTTTCTGTTTGTTGATAGGTCTGTTTGGTTTCTCTCTTAACAGTTTTTATCAGTATTTGAGGTTGATTATAATAACATAAATAATGGAAGAATAAATGTAAAATTAATTCCCATCTAAGGGAAACAAGTGTAAAAATCACTGAGGTTGCTAATAAAAATGATGCCTATTGCCAAGGCAACTGAATACATTATGTGAATAATGAAGTGATCATTTTGTGCTTCTGTCCTGTAAAGAATAAACAATTGCTGTGCTGCAATTGTCAGAAAAGTGTCTGCCTTTTTACATCTTTGGAAACTCAGGCCATAGACTGATTCAATTGATAACCAACTGCTTTGGATTAATTGCTCTGTTGCTAATAATACAACATTAAAGAAACCTTTATGATAAAGTTAGTTTGGAAACATGGAAATACCTGTGTTAAACACTCTATGGTGAGAAGCACCACATAAGCAAGGGACGTTATTTAGTCAAGGTGCAACAGAATCTGTGGCAGAGAAATGCTCCGCCATAGTGCTGTCCTTTCTTTGATAAGAGTAGTACAAAAACTGGTTTTCCTGGCATTTTCCCAGCCAGAGTTCCTTGTTGACCAGCACTTTTCCACAGGCCCATTACTATGATAAATAATGATCCCAGCCATAGACCTAAGGCTCTTCTGTGACACCCAGACACTGCTAGATTCCAAAAGATCTTCTCAATATTTAAATAAAGATTAAATATGTTCACTATCATTTTGGCATTAAACCTCATTTCTGTCAGTAGTCCCATTTTTCTAGTCTTTCCTTAAGCCTAGAGGAATGAAACCATATCTGCGTCATTCTCCACCCTCTGTATACATTTCTTATTTTGAAATATCACAAACTCACCCTTTTCTGTATTGCATTTCTGAATCTTGTCCAGGGTTCACTCTCTTAGGAATGGCATGCAGTCCATCCAGTAACACAAGTCAAAAATCTAGAAGTCATCCCTTCTCGATACCTCTCTCTACCTTGCTTCCCCCTCCACATACTCAACCGATGAACTAAGTCCTATCAGTGTTACCTTAAAGAAATCACTCAAACCCAACCACCTTGCTGTGGCTCCACTGCCACCACCTAGGCCAACCTATCATCATCCTTCATATGAACTTCAGCAGTGGTTTCTAAACTGATCATCTCCATTCATTCTGGTGTCCTCTCCACACTACATCTAAAATATTTTTTGAAGGTGCTAATCTGATCATATCATTGTTATTTATCTCTCCCCCCCCCCCCCCCCCCCCCGCACCTTCTTTATCAAGAGTTACAAGCATTCCTCTTCTGGCATAGTAAGTATCTCCTATTAGAAAAAAAAAGGCACATAGATAACTGTTATAAACTCTGGATAAAACAGTAAATAAAACCTACTTATGGGCAACTGACAGGTGAAAAAAAGCAGATTTAAACACTTGGAAGTCAACACTTGGAAGAAGAGAATGGTACTAGCTAACTTTCTCTGTTTTGTTTTAGTTTTTTAATGCCTTTAAGCCTGAAGAAAGACCTTACTCTGCTCCCAGCTAAGTTTTTGATGGAAAACCCACAGACTTGCTGATTTGAAGAGCTATAGGATTTGGGGAAAACACAGCTACTTAAATGTGAGGAGGAAGTTTCAAGAGAGGAGAGAACTGAAGAGGCAGAGCTGTATAATCTATCTATATTTTTGGCTCAAATCTCTGGTGAAGCTTGAATCATGCATGCATAGAAGAAACTCCAGCCTTGCTAGATGATGCCAAAAGAATTGGGAAAGGGCTGTTACAACCTCTAGGGAGATAGAGTTTTATAGTGGGAATTTAGTTAAGTACTTACTTGGAAAAACAAAACAAAACAAAACAATACTGTTTAGAGAAACATGTAAGAACCCATAATTTCTACAATGTATCACTCACAATGGCTAGGATATAGTCCAAAATTACTTTATATACAAAGAAACAGGAAAATATGATGCATTCTTAAGTGAAAAGATAATGGTGATCAAGCCTCGATGATCCGAGTGTTAGAATTAAGCATCCATTATTCTATAGCAGCTATAATAAGTATGCTTGAGGATGTAATAAAAACTCATCATAAAATAAAAATCATCATAAAGAATGAAAAGATAGTAAGTCTCAAGAGAGAAGTAGAAACTAAAAAAAGAACCAAATGAAAATTCCCAAACTGAAAATTACAGCATCTGAAATTTAAAAATTCACTGGATAGGGGCGCCTGGGTGGCTCAGTCGGCTGAGCGTCCGACTTAGGCTCAGGTCACGATCTCGAGGTCCGTGAGTTCGAGCCCCGCGTTGGGCTCTGTGCTGACATCTCGGAGCCTGGAGCCTGTTTCAGATTCTGTGTCTCCCTCTCTCTCTGACCCTCCCCCGTTCATGCTCTGTCTCTCTCTGTCTCA
Source organism: Puma concolor (assembly GCF_028749965.1). Classification (NCBI taxonomy): domain Eukaryota; kingdom Metazoa; phylum Chordata; class Mammalia; order Carnivora; family Felidae; genus Puma; species Puma concolor. The sequence continues at coordinate 95,630,193 of NC_141667.1, forward strand.
AAAATAAATAAACGTTAAAAAAATTAAAAAAAAATAAAAAATAAAAATTCACTGGATAGGCTTAACAGCTGATTGGAGGAGAGTAAGTAAACATAAAGATGGACAATAAAAATTACTCAGTCTGAAGAAAAGGGAAAAGATGAATTTAAAAAATGAACAAGTGAACAGATATATCAAAACCACATCGAAAAGTATAACATACATGTAAAGGAAGCCCCAAAAGAAATGAGAGAAAGTCTGAGGCATAAAACAAACATTTAAAGAAATAGTAGCTGAAATTTTCCCATATGTGGTGAAAGACATACATTTACAGATTCGAGATCATAGGACACCAAGCAAGATTAATACAAACACAAAACAAAACAAAACCTCGCATCTATCACAGGCAAACTATGATGAAAAGAAAATCTTGAAAGCTGGCAGAGAAAAACACTGTGCTATACATAGGAGAACACTGGTTAGAATTACCTATGACCTCATCAGAAACAATGGAATCCATAAGACAGATACTGAACCAATATCTTCAATAATAGTTATAAAACTGTCAACCAAGAGCTTCAAGGCCCTGTGCATAGTCCATTCTCAGCCGACCCTTCAGCCTTACCCTACCAGCTCTCCTTCTTGCTTTCTGCATTTTATCCTTAAAGACCTTGATCAGGATCTTTGCAGTTCCTTTTGCTCAGTGTGCTCTCCTTTTCTCTCTTCTTCCTCCTCAACACATCTATTTTTACCCTACTCATCCTTCACATGTCAGCTGAAGCATCCCCTCCACTTGGACATCTGCCCTGACATCCTCGCTAGGTCTAGTTTCTCATGTTATGACTCCCATAAAATCGATGTTTTCTTCAGGGCACTTAGTTCATTTTGTTATTTATTCCTTTAATTAATCCATGGCTTCCACTAGTCTCCAAGAGAACAGAGATCATGGCTGTTTTACATTTCCATCACCTTACATAAAGGCTAACACAGCACAGGTATTCAGTCAATATTAGTTAAAGGAATGAATGAATGGAGATGCCACCATTTTAATCAGTCATCATCTCATACCTGGATTACAACCACTTACCTAGTCTGCTACTGTTTCCAGCTTCTCTGTTTCCCACGGGAAATCAGTAATAGCTTTAGAGTTTCTCCACTTTGATTAGCATACTGTATGAAAGACAATCAAAATCAAGAACCAGAGCAAGCTGGTCCTGTTAAATTAATATCTGACACACTTGTAAAAAAAACAACTGCATATAATCACACATAAAAATTGTGATCATATGTTGGTTCCCCATATTTCTATTTTCTATTTTTAATTTCATGACCCTTAAAAGTCTATAGCGTAAACCATGGCTGTTGAGCATCTGAAGCCCATCTTTAGCTAAGCACTTCTCTGAAGAGTGTTCCTTGGTTGGTCTTTTCTGAGAGTTTATTTTCTGAGAAGTCTATTGCTTCTGTAGTGAAAATCACTATTTGGAACATTGTATTCAATCTTTCCAAGCCTGGATTTCCTCGTTTGTAAAATGAAACTAGTAATAGTACCAACCTCATGTAATTGACATGCATAAATACTTAGTTCAGTGCCTGGTCAATAATAAATGCTTAATAAATGGCAACTATTATTATGATAATATTTGTTCATGATCCCTAATGCAATCTAGTATAGTGTTGTATATACATAATAGATACTCGATATATACAATCAAAATATATAAAAATAAAAAAATTAGTCTTATTGATTATTGCACTTTAGTTATCATTTAAATCATTCAAAACTGGTTATTCATATTGGCATACATGGTAACATTTTATTAACAAGAATAGTTTAATAAACTCAACATCCTGTTCTCTCAGGTAACTGGAACGAATGTCTATTAGGTACTCCTTAGTGAATGTCTTATAGCCTGTATTTGCAAGGATCTGGTAGTTCTCTGAAAATCTTAAGCTCTAAAATGGCATCTACTATAGCTGGCTCTCTAATTGCCACTGAGCAGACTTATTAAGAGATAACACTGACTTCTCAGTATTGGGAAATCAGTAGGAATTTAACAAATGTTTGATACACTGAATTCAATTGAGCCCATCTTGAGTATTTCTAGAGTCTGGTACTTTTACATTCCCTTCCTCTCATTGAACTTTATAGCTGGGAAGGCAGTCATTCCTTCTCCATCAATCACACACTAACTATGGTTAGTTTTCTGGTAACTCAATTTGTATTATGTGCATGTTTGGAAGAACAGCTAGTTATTTCCAACTTATAAAACCAAAATGTGCAATTTTCTACAAATTAGATTATAGAGAGGAGTGTTCTAAATAGCTGCTCTCTGGAGTATTTCCCCATGTCTCTTTACCTGGCACTATCAAGTAATATTGTAGTTAAAGTAATCCACACAAAGAATACAACTATCGTATAATTCACTGACTTTCGTTTTCATGTCTCTAAAAGTGTGAAGAGTAAAGAGTGAAGTCTCCAAAATTAAAATGAGGTTCAAAGCACTTAAAAAGCCGGTGCAGTCTGTTTGGGTTTTAACTGAATGTTCGTCAAAATCAAATTCTGACAGAAGCACATGTCAACATTTTTCCTAAAGAGATTAAGTTATGATATTTTTATATAAAGCAAAATCAACAATCAAAAAATATCTCAACAAATTAAATGCAGGCATGGAATATGGATAGCTAGGGTTCTTCCCTAATCTCCTTATACCCTATTTAATATTCTCCTCTCCAACATAATTACCGCATACAGAATTTGGTAATAATGAACAATAAATATTGACTAAATACCTAATAGATGCTGAATATTTCTCTGCTACTCAAGAGAAGTTGCTCTGCAATTTGGGGTCTGATGTCAGTGTCTCCTATACTATTCAGTACTTATACTTGTTAAGTGGTCTAAATATAATCAGCTTCTGGTTATGTGGGATAATGGATACAGCTTTGATGAATTGTTTTTAAAACAAAAGAAGGGTCATATCTAACAAAATATTTAAAGTTGGTACTAACTTAATAAAATTGCTATTTAAATAGCTAGATATACTAGGTATTGGTTTTGAATTTCAAATCAAAGACAGTACAATAATTTCCATTCAGTAGAAGTACAACTTACAGAGCAAAAGAACTGTCATTGATCCAGATCATCTCTAAGTGTGGGCATAGTGGTACTTCACTGAACCAGAGGATGATTACTAGAATACATCCATTTAACTTTTATTCTTTTCCCTTATGCTGAAATATTTAACCATAACTATTAATTAACACATTTTTGCCTGTTTTTGAAGCTGAAAAGCATGCTGGGATTTCCTGTGTTACAGCCTCAGTGGATGACATACAATTTGAGGAGACAGCTAGGTAAGTGGTATTGCTCTATCACACCTTTCTCCTGGGCTTTTTGGCTCATTTGCAACATATATTTGCATTACCTATGCTTGTTTATTTGGAGTCAATGATCCAATTTGTTAATTAAATATTTGACCTAATGTAAATCAATAAAATAGTAATTGCAGGACCTACTTTTAGTAAACACTTTGAAGTAGAAATTCATAGTCCTGATTTTATTGAGAAATAGCTCTCCAAATGGATGCATTCTGGTATGAGGCAGAGCTGGATTTCTAAAAGCTGATTCTTAATGGCTCCTTCCTCTACAAGAAGAATAATTAATGATAATAAGAGTATCTATGATGGTGAATTTCATCATTAAGTTGTTGAGTGAACGTTAATTCATGTGAATACAAATGTTAAATTATGAAAAACATTTAATGTGTGAGAGTGTTTATGTGCTTTACCATCTCCTATTGTAGAAAATTTCAAGATTAACAAATGTTTCAAACATATACAAAAATAGAAGAGTACAGTATATCCCCAAGGACCATCACCTGACTACAATAATAATAAGCTCATGGAAACTCTTGTTTTATCACTACTTCTCCATACTTCCCCACACACCTAGATTATTGTGAAAGGAAATCCCAGGCATCATTTATGAATATTTCATTATATATTTCTATATGATAAGGACTCTTTTAGAAAACATAATAATAGGGGCGCCTGGGTGGCGCAGTCGGTTAAGCGTCCGACTTCAGCCAGGTCACCATCTCGCGGTCCGTGGGTTCGGGCCCCGCGTCAGGCTCTGGGCTGATGGCTCAGAGCCTGGAGCCTGTTTCCGATTCTGTGTCTCCCTCTCTCTCTGCCCCTCCCCCGTTCATGCTCTGTCTCTCTCTGTCCCAAAAATAAATAAAAGTTGAAAAAAAAAAAAAAGAAAGAAAACATAATAATATAATAACAATACCATTAACAGAAATCATTATTCCCAATGACCTCAAAAGATATTTTTTAAAAAATTAAACAATTGGTTTCTTGAATCGGGATTGAATATGGTTGATAGGGCTTTTAACATAAAATTTCGCTTCTTTCTTTTCTCCTAGTTTTTTTTTTTTAAAGAAACCTGGTCATTTGTTCTGTAGAGTTTACATTTTGTATTTGCTCATTGTATCCCTGTTTAACCTGTTCACCCACCCTTTGTATTTCTTATACAATGATAGTTACATCTAAAAATTGGTCAGATGAAGGTTTGATATTTTGGTAAAATTAGTTCTTGTCAAGAGCACGTAATGTCTAATGATCATTACTTAGAACCATTATTTCATTACATATTGGCAGAATGGTAATGTGCTAATACTATCATTTGTTCTTCATTTATTTTCTGAAGTATTTGTGTAGAGAGACTCATTATCTCATTAATTACTTGGTTACCCTTAAGTAAAGTTTGTCTAGGAAAGACAAGCTTAATTCTTTCTCTTTATTTAGTGTCATTGTAAGCCCATGGATTTTAACATATTTGATGCATTTCAATTCTGACAAGATGGGCTCATCTTTTACATTTCCTTACAAAAACTTAGTCATAAATTTCTTCAAAAGAAATTGTAAGTAGAGATCACAATTTGGGCAGAAAATGTGCTCATTTATATAGGGTTGGTCATTGTTTCTAGATTTTTTCCAGTGGACAGAATTAAGAATTATTTGTTTTTTTAAAGAGTTTATACTAGGGGTGTCTGGGCGGCTCAGTTGTTGAGTGTCTGACTCTAGATTTCGGTTCAGGTCATGATCTTCTCGTTTGTGGGGTTGAGCCCCACATGAGGCTCTATGCTGACAGCAGGGAGCCTGCTTAGGATTCTTTCTCTCTCCCTCTGCCCATCTGTCCCTCTCGTGCTGTCTCTCTCTCTGTCTCAAAATAAATAAATGTAAACATTTAAAAAATAAATAGTTTATACTAATAACTGTAATAAATTAGCATTATATGGTTTTTTTAAGGAGGATTATATGTTTTTATGTTTGTATCTCTGGTTTTGTTTTTGTTTTTCCCTGAATATCTTGATCCTTGAAGACATGAACATAACTTAAAAGGAAAAGGAAGAGAGAAAGTCATCTGTTTCTGGTCTTGGATGGTTCTCAAGGACCATGGGGGTAGTTGGCATTGTTTTCAAGCCCTAAGTAGTCTTGTCCAAAGAGATACTCAGTTTATCTCCCCAACCTTACTGTTTACATTTACCTGTTGGGCATTTATTTATTTAGATACAAGCAAAATTAAATTAAATGAAACCACATGCATAAAAAAATCACTTCTTCAAAGCTGATACAGAAGAAATTTTTGGTAGAAATTAGAATCATAGACATGGAGAGACCTTTATAGGTCAGCCCAGCTTTCTCTTTGTAACAACAAGAAACTGAGGCCTAATTCCCCAAGCAAGCCAGGAGACAAAGGGTGCTTAGAGTCTGGATTTCCTTATGCTTAATCCAGTGCTTTTCCCAACCCACTGCTTCTGCTTTTGTGATCAGCAACTTTTACTGAACACTTCTCAATGGTTGTTCTCACAGGCAGCTGCAGTGTCACTGAAAGAGCTCTTGACATTCTAGAGTCTTGTAGATGCAGATAGAGACCCACTGACTAAACTCACATACTAGCTATGTGGTTTTCCTTGAAGTAGAAAAAATTGATAAGTGTTTGCATATCAGCAAAATTACAAATTACTATAAACCCAAACTTACTTAAGACTAGATGAAGTGCCATTATTAATTTAGGAGTTCCAAAAGTGTATTGTAATAAAGTATCTATCACATACTTTCCAAACTTAAATTCTGTAACTTACACTTAACTAGCAATCTCATCACCGAAATATGGGTTAGTTTTTTTAAGCCATTTTGTGTTGGTGTTATCAAAAAGGATTTGTGGCCACTAACATCATGGAAAGGGGCCTTCTTCTATTTTTTACATGGGACCTGAATCATAAAAAGAGAAAATTGAAAGCTACCTACAGAAAACCATATATTGATGGATTGGGAGAAAATGGCGGCATACGAGGACACTGGGCTCACCACGTCCTGCTGATCACTTAGATTCCACCCACATCTGCCTAAATAACCCAGAAAACCGCCAGAAGACTAGGCGAACGAACTCTCTGGAGCCAAGCGTAGATAAGAGGCCCACGGAAGAGGGTAAGAAGGGCGGCGAGGTGGTGTGCGCTACACGGACTGGTGGGATGGAGCCGGGGCAGTGGAGGGCAGCCCGCCCGGCAAGGCAGAGTCCCTGAGTCTGACTTGCAAAAGCGGAGGGGCCGGACTGCGTGAGTTCTGACAGCCAGCGGGACTTAACATCTGGAATGTTAAAAGTCAACAGCTCTGCTTGGAGAGCGGGAGGGCGAGAGGACACTGGGAGGGAGAGGTGTTGAGCCCTGGAAGTCAGAGCTCAGCTTGGTGGGGAACAAAGGTGCTGGCTAGTGCCATCTCCCTCGCCCATCCCCCAGCCAAACTCCAAAGGGAACCAGTTCCCCTCATGGAACTTGTTTGCACTGCGCAAACACCCAACGCTGTGCTTCTGTGGATCCATCCCTCCGACAGATCTGCCTACCTCCCAGTGCCACAGGGCCCCTCCCGAAGCGGACCACCAAAGGCAAGGGGAGCTGAGTCTGCCCCTCCCACCCCTGTGCACCTTGAAGATCCACCCTGGCTAATACACCAGATCCCATCAAAGCAGCACCATAAGCCTGGCAGTGTGCAAGTAGCCCAGACAGATGCAGGGCTAATTCAACATTTGCAAATCAGTCAATGTGATGCATCACATTAATAAAAGAAAAGAACCATATGATCCTGTCGATGCAGAAAAAGCATTTGACAAAATTCAGCATCCTTTCTTAATAATAACCCTCGAGAAAGTCAGGATAGAAGGAACATACTTAAACATCATAAAAGCCATTTATGAAAAGCCCATAGCTAATATCATCCTCAATGGGGAAAAACTGAGAGCTTTCCCCCTGAGATCAGGAACATGACAGGGATGTCCACTCTCACCGCTGTTGTCTAACATAGTGTTGGAAGTGCTAACATCAGCAATCGGACAACAAAAGGAAATCAAAGGCATCAAAATTGGCAATGATGATGTCAAGCGTTCACTTTTTGCAGATGTCATGATATTATGCATGGAGAACCCGATAGACTCCACCAAAAGTCTGCTAGAACTGATACATGACTTCAGCAAAGTCACAGGATACAAAATCAATGTACAGAAATCAGTTGCATTCTTATACACTAATAATGAAGCAACAGAAAGACAAATAAAGAAACTGATCCCATTCACAATTGCACCAAGGAGCATAAAATACCTAGGAATAAATCTAGCCAAAGGTGTAAAAGATCCGTATGCTAAAGACTATAGAAAGCTTATGAAGGAAATTGAAGAAGATGTAAAGAAATGGAAAAACATTCCGTGTTCATGTGTCGGAAAAATAAATATTGTCAAAATGTCAATACTACCCAAAGCTATCTACACATTCAATGCCATCCCTATCAAAATTGCACCAGCATTCTTCTCGAAGCTACAACAAGAGATCCTAAAATTTGTATGGAACCACAAAAGACCCTCATAGCCAAAGTAATTTTGAAGAAGACCAAAGCAGGAGGCATCACAATCCCAGACTTTAGCCTTTACTACAAAGCTGTCATCATCAAGACAGCATGGTATTGGCACAAAAGCAGACACATAGACCAATGGAATAGAATAGAAACCCCAGAACTAGACCCACAAAAGTGTGGCCAACTCATGCTTGACAAAGCAGGAAAGAATATCCAATGGAAAAAAGACAGTCTCTTTAACAAATGGTGCTGGGAGAACTGGACAGCAACATGCAGAAGGATGAAACTAGACCACTTTCTTATGCCATTCACAAAAATAAACTCAAAATGGATAAAGGACCTGAATGTGAGACAGGAAACCATCAAAACCCTAGAGGAGAAAGCAGGGAAAGACCTCTCTGACCTCAGCCGCTGCAATTTCTTACTTGACACATCTCCAAAGGCAAGGGAATTAAAAACAAAAATGAACTATCGGGACCTCATGAAGATAAAAAGCTTCTGCACAGCAAAGGAAACAACCAACAAAACTAAAAGGCAACCAACGGAATGGGAAAAGATATTTGCAAATGACATATCAGACAAAGGGCTAGTATCCAAAATGTATAAAGAGCTCACCAAACTCCACACCCGAAAAACAAATAATCCAGTGAAAAAATGGGCAGAAAACATGAAAAGACACTTCTCTAAAGAAGACATCTAGATGGCCAACAGGCACATGAAAAGATGCTCAACGTCGCTCCTCATCAGGGAAATACAAATCAAAACCACACTCAGATACCACCTCACTCCAGTCAGAGTGGCCAAAATGAACAAATCGGGAGACTCTAGATGCTGGAGAGGATGTGGAGAAATGGGAACCCTCTTGCACTGGTGGTGGGAATGCAAATTGGTGCAGCCACTCTGGAAAACAGTGTGGAGATTCCTCAAAAAATTAAAAATAGACCTACCCTATGACCCAGCAATAGCACTGCTAAGAATTTGCCCAAGGGATACAGGAATGCTGATGCATAGGGGCACTTGTACCCCAATGTTTATAGCAGCGCTCTCAACAATAGCCAAATTGTGGAAAGAGCCTAAATATCCATCAACTGATGAATGGATAAAGAAATTGTGGTTTATATACACAATGGAATACTACTTGGCAATGAGAAAGAATGAAATCTGGCCATTTGTAGCAACGTGGATGGAACTGGAGAGTGTGATGCTAAGTGAAATAAATCAGAGAAAGGCAGATACCATATGTTTTCACTCTTATGTGGATCCTGAGAAACTTAACAGAAGACCATGGGGGAGGGGAAGGAAAAAAAAAAAAGAGAGAGAGGAAGGGAGCCAAAACATAAGAGACTCTTAAAAACTGAGAACAAACTGAGGGTTGATGGGGGGTGGAAGGGAGGGGAGGGTGGGTGATGGGTTTTGAGGAAAGCACCTGTTGGGATGAGTACTGGGTGTTGTATGGAAACCAATTTGACAATAAATGTCATATTTTAAAAAAAGTTAAACAAAACCATGTATTTGTTTATAAACCATATCAGATATTAATTAAGTAATTAATTAAATTAATTTAAATTAAATTCTTAAGTATTTATTGCCTATACAAAAAATACTGCAATGGACTCAGTAAGATACATAAGTATTTGATTATGGCACAATTTTGAAGTGGAGTGGTCACTCAGTCTGGTGAGAGTCAGACAAACACATAATCATCAGAATAGAAAGCATGCTAGGATGCAGCCCTTGGGTGAGATACAAACTCCGTTCTGTGGGGTAGTTTAAAAGGTGCACATTTTGATTAGAAAATCAATGAGAATTTTACCATAGAGGAGTAGCATTTGATGTGTGCCTTAACTGAGGCATAGACTTTTTTCTGGTGAATAGGAAAAGGACTTCACACAATGAGGCACTTGTAAGAACCTAAGCACCAAGATGGGAAGGAGCAGAGAGTGTTCAGGAAGAGCCTGGTCTGCAGAGAGGTGATGCCCAGCAGTGGACTGGAGCTACATAACAGAAGACCTTGAATGCCATGCTATGAAATTGGTTTTATTTAGTTGAGATTTCAGTTATTCCATTCATTTGACAGTCAATATCAGGAGATCGGTGTGGAGAGCCAGGTTCTTGGAATTCTCCTACTTTTAAAGGCAGGACAGATTCACAAAACCAGAAAAATGGCTTCTGCTCTGCCCCCACCCCCAACTCCAAGTCTGAGAGACAGAGAAGCATAACATTTTAGTAGTTGATGAGTACAAAGTATCACAGTAGCTTTGGAGAGGGACTCTAACTCTGCCTGGCACTATTACTGCAAATCTCTTCTAGAAACTTTACCAAACAGAGCTAGGAACTTTAAAAGGAACAAATACAAGAAAAAAGAAAATTGGTTTGGTTGCATATGCTGGATGTGAAGATTAAGTTAAATTGGGAATGTGTGTGGAGGTTGTTAACACTAAGTCTAGTAGAGCCTCCATAACTATTAGTTGAATCTGTTGAGAGAATTTGGAAATATGGCTCTGAGTTTCAAGAATGATGTCCAGGCTAAAGATGGAGATTAGAGAATCATTTTAATAGAGATGACGGAATCATGGACAAGAACAAGGTCTTCTGAGAAGAGGGTGTAGTGAGAAGAGAATAGGATAAAGGACAGAAATTTAGGAGATGTTGACCCTGAAGGGATGGATTAAGGAAGAGAAACCAGTGAAGGAAGCCAAGATAGAGAAGAGAACACCGGTCCGGAATCCAAGGGAAGAGAAAGCCTCCTGAAGAAAGACATTAAAGAGGTGAGATGTTGGATTTAGCTTTTAGGAAATGACAGGGACTGGAAGTGAGATGTGGAGGCAATAGCCAGGTTCAAGTGGCTGAGAAGTAAATGGGAAATGAAGCCCTCAAACCTCTGCACCTGGCAAAATCCTCATCTTTGAAGACCCATCTCAAACGTCACCTCTTCTGTGACTCCTTTCCCAGCTTTCTGAATTAGCTTCTTCTTATGGTTATCTTTGTAATACTCAATCTTTTCTTTTGAAAAATTTCATGGCACTGCACTTCATCTGTTTACATCCTGGTGACCTAAGTGAAGACTGGTCTCCTTGAAGTCAGGAGCCTCATCTTGTTCATCACGGTATCCTGAAGTTTTAGCTTAATGCCAGGACTAGTTGTAAACATTTCTTAAACATTTCAGTAAACATTTCTTTTTCTTTCCCTGATTTGTGTAAGCTTTATTTTTTTTCCAGAGGATTGACTCTAATTTTATTATTTTATTTTATTTTAAATCTGTGAGTTAGAAAAAGAAATGAGTATTTTAGGAAGTTTGAATATGGAGAAGAAGAGAAAAAATTTGAGATAGAATCGGCTTGAGAGAAACGTTTTTAGAAAGAAGTAGCCTTGGACATTTTCATAGACTAGTAAGGAGAGTCAGGGAAGGGGCAGAGGATGAGGGTACGAAAGAGCAAAGAGCTGACTAAGCCGGCCATGGTGGCTGAGAAGAGGTAACAAGGGCACAGGTACAGAAAGAGGTTCTGAAAGAGATCTAACATTCTTCCTCTGAAACAGAAAAGTAAGGAGGATATAGTTCAAGTTTGAAAGTCATTGAGAAAAATTGAAGAGGATTGCATTAGGAAGAACCTTACCTTCTGCTAAGGTTAAAGGATCAGTGGTAACTGAGGGGACTGAACACAGAAGGTTTGGAACAACTTCAGGCTATATGACCAGAATCCCTATAATCATGAAGAGTGAATGGAGGGTCCATGTAAACCTGGTGAAGTTGATCAGTTTGCATGTTTCTCCATGTATTTGTTAACAGACATTTAAAAAAGAAATGTCATTTGTATAGGTTTGCTTGTCCATTTTAACTTCTCTTAAGGAAACAGCTGTGAGACAATCAAAGTATCCTTTGCAGATTGTGGAAGTCCTTTTGCACACCAACCTTGCAAAGGCCTCTTTCTGTTTGAATAGAAGTAGGCAACCAACATATGTGTGGTTTACAATGACTGGCATCTGTTTGTAGAACTGTCTTTTTCTGTTATCATTAACCTGAAGTTTCATGCATAATCATTATCAGCGTGATAAGGAGTGATTGCACATGCATTTAAGTGAATCTTTAGGTCTGAAATGAGAGGTACTAGGATTACTAAGGTCACTCCCTCTTTTTTTAACTAGAGTTGGACAAGTGATAACCATCAAAGCGAAAGTTACCAGAGCATTCAGCACAAGCATGGAGGTAAGAGACCTCTTTTCTTACTTCTGCCTATTGGTGCTCTCTTTTCATTGTGTACAGAGGGCAGAGCAGGAGGCCTGGCATAATTTGGAGTTCATGAGGTTCTGAATTCCAGAAGATGCTTGAACCTGGAGTCAGTGTCACAGGTAAATAATAAGGACCTTGAGTTTCCTAGTCAACTCTGCTAAAATTAAATGTGATGCGACACACTATTTTTATATAGAAGGATACATAGGAAGTAAACATATAAGGGAGAAGGGCACTCTCTTGGTTCTTTACAAGCCATGGGTCTTATTTCTTAATTACACTGACTCTGCTTTTTCTCCATCTCTGCACCCTCTAGTGGAAACTAGCCCCATAATTAACTAGTTTTTGAAAGGTAGAGTAACTGAAGTGAGAAAGGAAGTTTAGATTTTTCTTCTTCACCCACTCGGTTTTATTTTCTTTACCATAGTTGTGAATGCAGCATTCTCAGGGTCTTTTGAATTTTCTGTTCTGATTGAACCAGTAGCAAAGGGTTTACTGGATCCCATTTTGCAACTTCTAGGTTGGTTTGTAGCAGTCCCTTTGATCTTTGGGCACAAAAGACATATAGGGACTTATATTTGTTTGTTAGGGCATAGCAGAATACCACAGAGCAGATGGCTTAAACAACAGATATTTATTGTCTCACATCTCTAGAGGATAGACGTGCTAAATCAAGGAGTCTGTAGGGTTGATTCTTTCTGGGGACTGTGTGAGAGAGTGTGTCCCAGTGCTTTCTTCTGGTGATTTGCCTTGGCTTCTGCCACATCATCCTGATCTCTGCCTTCATGTTCACATAGTGTTCTGAGGGTCTGTGTCCAAACCCCTCCTTTTTCGAAGGACATCAGTCACATTGGACTAGGAGCCCACCCTACTCTGGTATGACCCCACCTTAACCAATTACATCTGAACCACCCTATTTCCAAAATAAGGTCACATTATAAGGTACTGGATTCAACCCATATTCCTATTCAACAGAACTATTTGACAGTAACCATACCTAATGGTGATGGTTTTACCCTGAGTTAGTCACTTTCCCCCAGTATCCATATGAACAGAATACAAAACACTTGAAATCAGAAAGGAAATCTTTGTGTTAAAAGTCAGCTCTGTCAGCAACGATCGTGATGGTACTTTCTCAGCCTCCCTACTACAGGCTAGCACTCTACCTTATATTCAGCCCAAACACGGATAACAGCTCCGTTTCTTTTATCCTTTTCCTCCTATTCCATGAGAAAACGTAGAATTTCCAAAGGAAATTTGATTAAAAGCTAAGAAAAGAAAAACCGGTGAGTTTAAAAGCACAGATTTCTTTTTTAAATGTTTATTTTTTTGAGAGAAAGAAAGAGAGCATGCACGCATGCTCGAGAGGTGGGTGAGGACCAGAGAGAGCGGGGCGGGGGGTGGGGAGGTGCAGAGAAACCTAAGCAGGCTCCATGCTGCATGCTGTCAGCACAGAGCCCAACAAGGGCCTCTGTCTCATGAACCGTGAGATCATGACCTGAGCCAACATGAAGAGTCGGACACTTAGCTGACTAAGCCACCCAGGCACCCCTAAAAGCACAGATTTCTGATTCCAAGGAAAGTAAATCCTAGCCTTGACTAGGGCTAATTTAGTCCCTCTTCCAAGCTGAAGTCTTCTGTGGTCTCTGCATATGTTGTGTATTCAATAAGGTCTGGCTGGTGGGAACACCAGACTCTCAGTTCTGCATAAGTTCTCGGGACTGCTCATGTTACACTCCCCAGGAATCATTTTTGCCTCAGAGGGTGCTCATGTCTGGCCCTGTAAACGTCCACCTTGTAAACGTCAGACTGGTGTCATCCCAAACACTTAACAGGACTGTGTGCAGATTTTTGGAATTCTTTCCTTTTGTAGTTACACTTTTTTCTGGGAATGCCCACAAATCCCAGGAGCATTGGTCTTCTTGATTTCTGCCTCCTCATTTCAGGAAGGTTCAGTTTCCCCTCCTTGGCCATAGTCTGGGACTTACCTTCTGGCTGAGAGCCCAGAAATTCAAGTGTTCCTCTTATCTGTTTCCCTCTTCTTAGTGGTGACATTTCTACATTGTCTGCTATTCTAGTGTGAAAATAGTTGGTTCAGTTTTCTAGTTGTTTTTGCAGCGTGTAATTCCAATCTGACCTACTTTTTCATGACACAAAGTGAAAGTCCCCCTTACGTATGTTTTTGAGACATTTGGCCGTCATACGTAACTAAGTTAACTGTTCTAACAGAAGACAGTGTTTGGAACTCATTTAAACTCTCCAGGATGGTTTAAATCTGGTTAACCACTGTCGAGTTAACTCGAGTGTTACTGTGAAAATACTCACTTGCATTCGTAAGGTAAGTGATGTAAAATGAATTATGGATTATTGATTATTTTTGCACACGAGGTAGTTGGTGAAGATGTAGAAACAGCTGTTCTCTATAGTTAATAATACAGTGCTAAGCTAAGAGGCCTGAGGTTGCCCATGAGTCCAAGAAGATAGTGTTACATATCAGGGATATGTGGGGCAAGTGTTTATTAGCCAAAATCTAACAACAGATTCCTGAGTTTACCAATACTTGTACAAAGTGAAATCCTCAGGACCTAAGCTTCAGATCTTTTCCCATAAGGAAATCCATTCCCTTGTAGTGTCACCAAAAAGTGCCTCAGCCACCTTCTTGCTCTTCCTGAAAAACAACATTTCTGAAAAAGGCAACAAAGCTACTGATAACATGATACAGTTTGTCCATGTTAACTCAGTTATAAAAGCCAGAGACTGAAGATTAAAAAAAGTTATGGTGTATCTCCTTAATGGTCTACAAGGCATTAATTAGTATCTTGTTTTCAAAAGCACATATAGTAATAATGGGATTAGAAAATACTTGTCAGATAATGCCAGTTTTTAAAATTATAACATGAAACTGTAAATACAGTGTGATAATTTTATGTAAATACATACACACACATAAAATGGGAATAAAATTCACCTAAACATTAGTGATTATTAATATGGGTAATGGGATTACTAATAATATTTACTCTGGGTAATCAGATTCCATTTTTATCATTTATGTATTTTTATGTTTACCAAATTTTCCATGTCAAATATCTATTTTTCTAATAAGAAAAAAGTTTTTTTTAAGTTTATTTATTTTGAGAGAGAGAGACAAAGCTTAAGCAGGGGACAGGCAGAGAAAGAAGGAGAGAGAGACTCACAAGCAGGCTCCGTGCTGTCAGCGCATGAACTGTGAGATCATGACCTGAGCCAAAATCAAAAGTTGGACGCTCAACCAACTGAGCCACCCAGGTGCCCCAGAAAAAAAGTTATATTTTAATTTTATGGGACATCACTGAAAGAACAGTATTGCTTAAAAATAAATTAAAATGCTGATTTAATTCAGGGGCGCCTGGGTGGCTCAGTCGGTTGAGCGTCCGACTTCAGCTCAGGTCACGATCTCACGGTCCGTGAGTTCGAGCCCCGCGTCGGGCTCTGGGCTGATGGCTCAGAGCCTGGAGCCTGCTTCCGATTCTGTGTCTCCTTCTCTCTCTGCCCCTCCCCCATTCACGCTCTGTCTCTCTCTGTCTCAAAAATAAATAAAAATGTTTATAAAAAAAAATTTTTTTAAATGCTGATTTAATTCAAAAACAAAAGAACATTGAAATGCATAACTGAATTTTGATTGCTGTGATCTCATCTGTTTTCTGGATGGCTGAACGTTTACTTATTTATTTTTCTTTTCATTTTAGATCAGCATCAAGGTGATAGTACAGGACATGCTCACTGGTATTGAGAAACTTGTTAGTGTGGCTTTCTCTACATTTGTAGCCAAACCAGTTGGAAAAGAAAAGGTAAATTTTCTGTGTGAAGAAGTATCTATGATGTAATTCAGGGACATAGTAATGATTGCATCAGAATTATTATGGAGAAAAAGACATTTCTTGTTACTGTGCAGTATGCTTTCCCAAGATTTTTTATCCATCAATATTTTTGTAAAATTTGTCCTTCTGTGGTAATACAGTGTTAAGCACCTTAGAGGAAGGGAGATGTAGTCAGTTTGTTAAAGAGGAAAAAAACACTGTGTTTTAAATGATCCAAAGTGCCTATCAGTTTCTCAAAAATAGTGTTTACTGGGTTAGTTCTTTTCTTTTATGGTTATATAACTCAAAATTGAGTTAAAATAATTTTTTTTTTTTAAAAAGCAAGAGCAGTTTAGTCAGCACTTGCATATTATAGTCCAATCATTTGTTTATACCTGAAGGAAGAACGTCAAAGAGGCTGAACTGTTGAAGTTTAGAAATAAGCTTCAGGGCATATGGAGTAAAAACAACTTTAAAATATATGCATTATTCTGATATGTGTATGTGTGCCCAGCAGGCCTGCCTGGCTATGGGCCCAGAGCAGCTTGTCTATAGTCTGCTGGGGGTTTACTCATTGTTTCTTGGCTTTCATTTTTAGGATCGGGGGAGGGTCCCCATTTAGTCTAAAGGTAATAATCCAATTTAGAATTAAATCTCTCACTGCAAGGATCACTTCAAACATGGGCATAGTAGCTTCTCCTAGTTCCATATTGAAGCAACAAGGGGTACTTCTTACTCTGCAAAAGTGTTCTTCAGCCTGCATCCAACTTTAGAGCCGGGACAAAGCCGTATTTTCTCTGTACCCAACAGAGATGACAGTAGGGCAGTACTCACCAGCAACTCCTTACTTGGGCCAACAGGCAAAGATATAGATGGATCTGACTCAGTCCATCCTGATGCCTGGGTGGTAGGTGTCCCTGAAGAATTTTGTGCACCATGGCACTTCTCCCAGTCTCTGTCCAATATTAGACATTCAACAAGACATATTCATATTGCCCAAGGGCATTCTATTTGAAACTGAAGTTCATATCAGCTAATACTGAAAATGCAGCTTTCTGGGCTATGTCTCAGACCTACTGAATTAGAATCACTAGCATAGGAACTTGGAATCTGTACTTTGACAAAGCATCCCAGGATCCTATGTTCACTAAAATCTAAGACATTGAGATAGGTCTTGCAAACCATTGTTTTTTTTCCCAGAGTCCCCCCAAATCTCCAAACCCTGAGAATGAGAGACTATGGGGGTGATTGCAGATTTTCCATATCTGAGAAAAAGTGACAGAAAGGAGTCCACATCACCATCCCATCCTGTTCCTTCCATGGAGAAGAACACAAGGACTATCGTTTTTCCTCTCAAGCTCGAGACTTCTCATTTTGGCTTCAGGGACTCATGAAATAAGAATACTATAGTAGCACTTCAGTTAAACCTGTCCTGAGCCTGAAGAAACTTTTTCTGAGAGCATTTCTGGGAAGTCAGATGCCTTATGGTCCTGCCATTATAGGTTGGCTCAGATAACCTTTATTGTAAAACAGCTTTCCCAAACGAATTATTTTCCAGTTAGTAATGTTCTTGTTCAGGGGCACATCACAAAGAGAGCCACAAAAAGTCAGTGGTTTGGTATGAACCAACAGGCCTACCTGCATCTGTATCCAAAGTGAGTTTGTTCCAGGATGAGACGGGCAATGGTTAACTAGGCTTATTAGTTAGTTCATCAGTTTCATAGGCCGGATCATTGAAGGACTCACAGAACACCACAGGGTATGCTCGGGCAGGGCCTTACTAAACTAGAAGAGGTTGTTTGTAGGAGAAAGAAAGCACTGGCGAACAGCAGAGAAGTTTAAGACTTCAGGCATAGCTCTTGGGGTTCTTTTCCTTTATTATTATTATTATTATTGTTGTTGTTGTTGTTGTTGTTGTTATTATTATTATTATTTGTTTTTCATCATGATAGGTGTACTCTTTAATCCCTATCCCTTATTTCACCCATCCACCCACCCAGCTCCCTTGGGTGGAATTCTCTGTAATTAAGTCTGTTTCTTGGTTTGTCTTTCTCTCTCTCTTTCTCCTTTGCTCATGTGTTTTGTTTCTTAAATTCCACATATGAGTGAGATCATATGGCATCTGTCTTTTCTCTGACTGACTTATTTTGCTTAGCATAATACATTCTATATCCATCCACGTAGTTGTAGGTGGGAAGATTTCATTCTTTTTGATGGCTGAATAATAGTCTATTGTATATGTATATACCACATCTTCTTCATCCATTCATCTATCAGTGAACACTTAGAATGCTTCCATAGTTTGGTTATTGTAAATAATGCTGCTATAAACATAGGGATGCATGTATCCCTCTCAATTAGTGTTTCTGTATTTTGGTAATAAATACCCAGTAATGCTATTACTGGATCCTAGGGTAGTTTTATTTTTAATTTTTTGAGGAACCCCCTCTACTATTTTCCACAGTGGCTGCACCAGTTTGCATTCCCACCAGCAGTGCACAAGGTTTCCTTTTTCTCCACATCCTCTCCTAACACCTATTGTTTTTTGTGTTGTTGATTTTAGCCATTCTGACAGGTGTGAAGTGATATCTCATTGTAGTTTTGATTTGCAGTTCCCTAATGATGAGTGATGTTGACTATCTTTTCATTTGTCTGTTGGCCATCTGTATATCTTTTTTGGATAAATGTCTGTTTATGTCTTCTGTCCCTTTTTTATTGGATTATTTGTTTTTGGGTGCTGAATTGTATCAGTTTTTTATATATTTTAGATATGAATCCTTTATCAGTTATCTAATTTGCAAATATCTTCTCCCATTCAGTAGGTAGCCTTTTAGTTTTGTTGTTTTCTTTATTGTGTGGAAACTTTTTATTTTGATACAGTCCCAATAGCTTATTTTTGTTTTTATTTCCCTTGCCTCAGGAGACATATCTAGAAAAATGTTGCTATAGCCAATGTCAAAGAAATTACTGCCTGTGCTCTCTTTAAGGATTTTTATGGTTTCAGTCTTACATTTAGGCCTTTAATCCATTTAGAGTTTATTTTTGTATATGGTGAAAGAAAGGGGTCCAGTTTCATTGTCTTGCATGTGTCTATCCAATTTTCCCAACACCATTTGTTGAAGACACTTTTTTTTCCATCGTATATTCATTCCTTCTTTGTTAAAGCTTAATTGACCATGTATTTGTGGGTTTATTTCTGAGTTTTCTGTTCTTTGCATGGTCTTGAATTTCTTTCATCAGTGTTTTACAATTTTCAGAGTACAGGTTTTTCACCTCTTTGGTTAAGTTTTTTGATAGCTGTTTTATTGTTTGGGGTGCATTTGTAAATAGGATTGTTTTCTTAACTCCATTCTCTGCTGCTTTATCATTAGTGTATAGGAATGCAACAGATTTCTATACATTGTACACTGCAACTTTACTGAATTCATTTTTCAGTTCTAGTAATTTTTGGGTGGAGTTAAGATTTTATATATATAGTATCATTTCATCTACAAATAGTGAGAGTTTCACTTCTTCCTTACCAATTCAGATACCTTTTATTTCTTTTTGTTGTCTGATTGTTGTGGGTAGGACTTCCAGTACCATGTTGAATAGAAGTGGTGAGAGTGGACATCCTGGTCTTATTCCTGACCTTAGGGGGAAGCTCTCTGTTTTTCACTCTCACAGTCCTTTTCAGTTATACAAAATATGCTTCATCTGGATGAAGATTGGAGAGCCAAGGCACAAGTTTACTAGGTGGACTTTTACACCCTGCTGGTCACATAACTAAAACAAGGTTGTATAGAGCTAAACCAGTGTAAGTTATCAAGTCTCTATATATTCCTAAACAAATTAGACAAGGTACTCCAGGGGAATCTCAGACTTGAAAGCAGCATATTATGAATCCCTTAGCTATTTTGTAGTCTTGGCTAAGGGTCAGTGCCAGCCTTTAGGTGTCCTGGAAACAAGCATGGAATTATTCCCATCCAGCTGCAGGGTGACTTTTTCATGCACGCAGGTTAGCAGACAGGCTTTTCTGGCAGAGCTTGAGCCCTTCGTTCTGCTGCACCATAGTTCCAGATTTCTGGAGGTCAAATTAAGCTTTGTTCTGACCTACTGATTCTTTCAATTTGCTTATTAGACAATGTTTTCACTGTGTGATGAAATTTCCAAATTAGAAATCTCTCTCAGTACATGATACCTTCCTCGAGTGCATCTTTATTCCCTTCCTTTGAGATTTTAATTTTGCAAAAAGTAGAAAACATTTCATAGTAAGAATTCAGTGGATTCAAAGTTCCTCTCCTCATTCATTAATTTGAAGAATTTTTTATTCTGTAGGCCTGTTGAAAATTTTGAAAATCAGGGAAAATTAATATTTGGAAAACTCTTTAAAGCATGTATTATATGAAGAAATAATTATGCCTATATTGACTTTTTTAGTTTAAAAATATTTTAGGAAAAAAACTTAGTCAAATAATATGTGTGAAAACACCCAGGAATGGTCTATTTAAAAAATTTTTTTAACTTTTTTAACATTTTATTTATTTTTTGAGACACAGAGACAGAGCACAAGCAGGGGAGGGGCAGAGAGAGAGGGAGACACAGAATCCAAAGCAGGCTCCAGGCTCTGAACTCTCAGCACAGAGCCCAACACAGGGCTTGAATCCACGAACTGCGAGATCATGACCTGAGCCCCAGTCGGGCGCTTAACCGACTGAGCCACCCAGGAGCCCTCACGCATCATTGTTTTAATACCAAATTTTGAAAACAATATAAACGTTCACACAGATGATTTTATAACAAAATAAAAAACGTTCATGATATTTAACTTTATAAATGCAATTTTCTAAAAACCTCCTGGTTATACCATATTGCCCCTGGGAGAATCAGAGTCTTATTTGGATAACTTCAGTCCCTCACACACTATAGGAAAACTGGGATGGCAAGGTCATGGTGAGAACAACCATCCTAACTATCTTGCTATTGATTCAGGAGATGAGCACCCCTGTATCTAGAGACTGGGAAAGGGCTGTCACTGGAATGACTGTTTGATTATGGCAGAGGAAGTGGCATCCCTCTGGACTCAGAGCAAAACTAAAATGTGCATAAAAAATACACTGTAAGGGTACTTCATGATGACAACTATGATATAACAAGACTAGATCTTTCTACTGAAGAGAGAGATGTACACATAATGTATTTAAAGAAGATTATTACTGGTGGCTCAGTCAGTTAAACATCTGACTTCAGCTCAGGTCATGATCTCACAGTCAGTGAGTTTGAGCCCTGCATCGGGCTCTGTGCTTGCAGTTCAGAGCCTGGAGACTGCTTTGGATTGATTCTGTGTCTGCCTCTCTCTCTGCCCTCCCCTGCTCGTGCACTGTCTCTCTCTCTCTCTCTCTCTCTCTCTCTCAAAAATAAATATTTAAAAAAAATTTTTTTAAGTTTATTTATTTATTTATTTATTTATTTATTTATTTATTTATTTTTGAAAGAGAGAGAGTGAACTCAAGCCGGAGAGGAGTAGAGAGAAAGGGAGAGAAAGAATCCCAAGCAGGCTCACTGTCAGCACAGAGCTCAATACAGGTGCCAATCCCACAACCATGAGATCATGACCTGACCTGATATCAAAAGTCAGATGCTTGGGGCGCCTGGGTGGCGCAGTCGGTTAAGCGTCCGACTTCAGCCAGGTCACGATCTCGCGGTCCGTGAGTTCGAGCCCCGCGTCAGGCTCTGGGCTGATGGCTCGGAGCCTGGAGCCTGTTTCCGATTCTGTGTCTCCCTCTCTCTCTGCCCCTCCCCAGTTCATGCTCTGTGTCTCTCTGTCCCAAAAATAAATAAACGTTGGAAAAGAAAAAAAAAAAAAATTAAAAAAAAAAAAAAAAGTCAGATGCTTCATGGACTGAGCCATCCAGGTGCCCCCAGAAGTACTCTATTTACTTGGAGTTAGAAAACAACGTAACATATCATTGGTTTTGCAAAATCCATGCTGCGCTGTTATAATTTAACAAGGCAATGAAAGATAAATGTTTTTCTTTCTCTAGATTCATTTAAAACCAGTCACACTTCTGACTGAGCAAGATCATGTGGAACATAATCTGGCTTCAGAGAGAAGGAAAGTTCGATTACATCATGAAGATACTTTTAAAAACTTGATGAAAGAAAATAGCGAGTTTGATGGTCAGTAAATCTACTTATGGGAACTTTAATTGTATGACTGTGACAAGCAGAGGGGTCCTTTCTTAGAGTACATTTATTTTCACCTTGTTATTACAGTTCAGCCCTGGCAATGGTAGGTGTCTTCCCCAACAAACTCAGTGGCTGGAGAAGGAAGGGCCTGGCCAATTCAAAATATAACTGCAGTTATCTAAGACCTCTTTAAATTGGAGGATCTACAGGGGAGGAGAGAGGAAAAGAAGGGTCACAGGGACCAGGCAGTCCTTATTGGTAAGTATGCACTCAGTAGTGACCAAAGAATGGAGGAACAACAGCACAGGGATATGTCCATCTGGTGCTTCACAGTTTACTAAGCAGGCTCTCTTTCATTACTTCGTATGAACTGCTTATAATACCAACAGAGGAGAAAATGGAAAGTGAGCCGTGATGAGCCTTGCTAAAGATCACAGGAGCTATGAATGGAAGCGATAAGATTCTATTTCTGTTTCCTGGCTCTTCCCCCAATAGCACTGTTTGATTAGCCAGAGTGTCTTAGTTCTCTGGCTGCGAACCCCCAGGCTCTTGGAGGCCTCATGGGGCCAGAATGGCATGGAAAAGAGGGCCACTTTGCCCCTCCCCTGCCCTTCCTTTACTTCTGACCCCATCTCCTTCAGCCCCAGGGGAGATGACCTTTCAGGGAGAGCAAAGTGGTGAAGGGGAGGAAGTGGAGTGGTCTAGCTTGAGCCACTCTGCTCCCAGTGGTGAGACAGGAAGTTCCCAGAAGATTCAACTCTCCTGGGCTCCAAGGCAGCCACTAGTAGAAGAGGAAGGAAAGGAGAGAAGAAAGGATCAGAATGAGAATATTAGAAGAGAGGAAGGAAGAAGAGGAGACACAGAGGCCAGAGGAGAGAGGAAAGGCAGAAGCAGGGGTGACCTGTGTGTGGGGGCTTTATTCTGCCCTGCATGACATCATTATGGCCTGGGGACAACCTTACAGATGACCTTTCGGTTGGAAAAAAGTTTTTCAAAGGCTTCTATTCTTGCAGACCTTTTAAAAGACAATGCCCATTACCAAGCTACTTTTTTTAAATTTATTTATTTTGAGAGAGATACTGTGTGCTCATGGGAGCGAATGGGGGAAGGGGAGAAAGGGAGAGAGAGAATCCCAAGCAGGCTTTGTGCTGTCAGCCCAATGTGGGGCTCAAACTCATGAAGCATGAGATCATGACCTGAGCCGAAATCAAGAGTCCCGACGCTTAACTGACTGAGCCACCCAGGCGCCCTACAAAGCTACTTTAGAAGAAATGAAGAATTCATCATTAAATTACTATGTTGAGAAGAGTCCATCCTTTTGTAAAGATGGTCTCTGTACCAAAATTATTTTAAATGCATTTTTGCTAAAGTAATAAAGTGGCCGAACCATGAGAACAAGGGCAAACTAGAAAGAAAATTCAAGGTGGAAGGAGGCAGTACATGAAAAGATAGGACTGTATCATGGAGGCTCTCCTAGTTCAAGTTAAGAGGCTTAAATTTTATTCTCTCCTTAAAGAGAGCTGATACAGATTTGGGCACACTTGTTGCATGATTAGGCTGGCACTTAATGTGGTCATTCTGTGTAGAGGAGAAGAGACTATATGCAGGGAGACCAGGCAAAGGATGAGGAGTGGCTACTCCAGGCAGTGGTAGTATAGAAAGGAGGAGAAAAGTCCAAAACTATACAATGGGTAAAATCAGTAGAATAGGGTCACTGATGGGGAGATGGGTGAGGAAGAAGTTCACAACAACTCTCAGGTTTCTGGTGTGAGCAACTAGCTAATTAATGGTAGTATCTTGAACTGAGGTCATGCATATGAGGGGCAGGAGAGGGGCAGTTTTGATGAGGTGGATGATGAGTTCAGTTTAGTCTCATGTGCTTGTGGAACAACCAAAAGGACAAAACCAGGCTGTGGAGATTTAGTTTGAGACACAGCAGCTTATAGATGGCAATTCAAATGAAGCCAGTACCTACAGTCACCCAGGGAGGGCTCATAGGGGCAAGAGGGTGGTGGGCCAAGAGTGGAACCTGCAGAACATGGCCATAAGAGATAATCAGAGGAGGAGGATGGATCTACAAAGAAGACCTAGAGGGACTAGTGGGAGGGATGCAGCGAGAACCAGAGAGACTAGCATCATAAGTCAAGGGAGTAGAGTTACATGAAGAAATGAGTGGTCAACTGTGTTCCAGGAAGTGAGGAATAAAAACTGTCCACTGAATTGGTAATAGAAAAGTCATTCTCACATGCTACAGCCATTCAAATGTAGAGGTAGAATGATTGCAATTGACTTCAGTTTCAGTGTGTTAGGAAGTTGGGCAAGATCTCCTCTATGGGTCTGGTTCAGTTTAGAATTACAGATTTTTAAGGGGTGGCTCAGTTGATTGAGTGTCCAACTCTTGATTTCACCTCAGGTCATGATCCCAGAAGTGCCACATCAGGCTATGTGCTGAGCGTGGAGCCTGCTTAGGATCCATTCTCTCTCTCTTTCCCTCTCTCCCTCTCTCCCCCTGTCCCTCTGTCCCTCTCTTCATCTCTCTCTCTCTCTCTCCTCCTCTATCTTTCCTTCTCTCCCTCTTTCCCTCTCTACCTCTCTCCCTCAGCCCTCTCCCCAGCTTACACTATCTCTTTCTCTCTTTAAAGTAAAAAAAATACTTCAGAAGTATAGATTTTTAGAAGTCCGTTTCTATCATGTTTCCTCTAATCTGCTGTAAAAGTGGATTATTCTACATTCCTTTGTACAATACAACTTTTAACTTAATTTTGTTGATTTTATCTTTTTAGAAATTTTACAAGCTTGCATGCCACTGAAGCAACCATAGAACCTAAAAGCAATTTCTCTTAATGTCAGAGCCAGACCCCAGAACTTTAAGTTGCCCTTGAGTGCGTGTTTTGTCCACCTGCTGTCCAGTGTATCTGATAGGGTTTGTCTTGAACTGGACAATACCTTCTGAAGGAAGACAGCTAGATCATCTCTGTTATTGAACAGTGTTTTTAGAAAACCCAGGGTTCTAACATTGATAGTAGTATCAGAACTAATTGGAATCTCTTTTAAGATTTTGTGTGATTGAAATGCATATCATTGGAACAGTGAGAAATTTTAGTTAAAATCATATGCTTTCAGAAGAAAAGGGAAACAGATGAGATTAGATTACATAAAAGCAGGACTTCTTTGGAGTGTGTTCTTGTACCACTGAGTCACTGTTTGGAGGCTTGGTATATAGGAAAAGACTTCATATTTGGAGCATTAAATTATTTTTTTAGTGAGAAATCAAATCTTTATGAGCATTATCCTGTGTTAATTCTTTCTGGTTGTGAGAAGTAAAACAACAGTTAAAATGACTTCAATTCAGGTCAAAGTTCCTGACCTGAAATTGTAGAATGAATGCAAAATTGTCCAAACAGAATGATGACACAATACTTAACGAACATCCAAAGTACAAGTATTGTAATTGACCTCTGGACAGGCATGGTCTTATTTGGAAGTCTGTAGAAAGGGTGAGGTTTGTTTACCATACTTGAGTACACAGACAGAACTGTGACCTGACTTGGTCTCTGAGCCTAGGAGAGCTATATTTCTCCAATGATTGGCAGTTACCTGTAAATAAGCATGCTTCTACGCTGAGGTCACCTGTACTCAGTATATTTTTGCATCCATGTCGTAGGTCACCTGTATTCAGTATATTTATGCATACATGCTTATGCATACATGACCTGCCCTAGTACCCACCTCTTTGTATCCCATGTATGCCATGTATGTCTTTATAAGAATCGAGTAGCTTTGTCTTTAAAGTTATCCCTCAGAAAAGAAGGAATTGCCTTACATTTGTGTCTTTACAATGTTTTCCATAATATATTGCCATGTTTGTATCCCATGTATGCCATGTATGCCATGTATGTCTTTATAAGAATCGAGTAGCTTTGTCTTTAAAGTTATCCCTCAGAAAAGAAGGAATTGCCTTACACTTGTGTCTTTACAATGTTTTCCATAATATATTGCCTACTCAATTTTTTATTTTATCATTATTTTAAATTATTTAAAAATAGGTAGCACACATGCACAGGGTGAAAGTTCAAAAGGTATGAGGGCATTCAGTTAAAAGATAAGACTTCCAGAGCGCTTTGGTGGCTCAGTTGGTTGAGTGTCCAATTTTGATTTTGGCTCAGGTCATGATCTCATGGTCATGGGATTGAGCCCTGCATTAGACTCTGCACTGATGATGTGGAGCCTGCTTGGGATTTTCTGTCTCCCTCTCTCTCTGCTCCTCCCCAACGCACACACATGTGCATGCTCTCTCTCAAAATAAATATTTTTTTTAAAAAAGCTACGACTTCCTGCCATCAGTATCTCCCAGTTATCCAGTTCCTATCTTGAAAGACAACCAATATTACACACACACACACACAAACACACACTTAGAGCACAATATTCAATTAGCTATGCACTTTTCTTTTTTTTCATTTAACAGTGCATTTTAGAGATAGTTTATATTTATTTGGAACAAAAAAGCAAGAGATATTAACCTAAAAAAATCAGTACAGTTTTAGGTATTAATAGGACATCATCTGACAATGTCAGTAATGGCAAAAAAAGAGAGAAAAAAGAAGTTGAAAGATTCAAGATTTCATGTGTGTTTAAATATCACTTTAGGAAGCAGTCCAATTCTGATTACAGCAATATGGTGGATTTGGTGTCTAGAACAAGCTAAAATTTCTGGATAAAATATTTACAAACATCTTTGCAAACACATCTCAGCAGGAAGAAGAATAAGAGAAAATCTTGAAGTCCGGCCATAATTGGAAAACACAAATTTGCTTGGGACTCTGTAGATACTAGAAGACCTAGAACTTGTGTTTTAATGGGCCTGCATAGGCTCAGGAAACAAAGCCAGTGGCCCATGATAGGTGGAAGGTTGAATCAGGGAACCTTAAATGGAGCTGCAAACCTAAAAAAATGATACTTTCAGTGAGTCAGTTGAAAAAAATCCCAATCCTCAATGAGCTTTGGTAGGGGTGCTTTCCTATCTCATTGAGACCTTAACCCTAGGTAAAACGGGTGGGGTTGGGGATGGGGGGACCTGTTTTCCTTTGAGAATTCAATCACAGGTACATTCTTAGGTAGATTTGGTATCAGAATCCACATCACTTGTTTGTACTGAAACAGACCAAGAGAAATTTATTATGAAGTGGCACTGTGTTACAGTACCCCCAGGTGACTGGCAGCCACAAATGCAAACCTCTGGAGACATAACTTTAAGCCCCGCTCTAAAGAATTCCCACAGATACAGATCCAAGGCATATGAACTCCTAGTCAAAAATCCTGAAAAATAAAAATAAATAAGTCACCAAAATCTAGAGGAATCACCTTCTGAAGGTGCTTTGGGGAGTTGGGCCCCCTTTGAGGAGGCCCACAAAGACTACAATTACTGCATTTATCATATAAAGAATGTTGAAGTAAAAACGTTAATATATTTTAAAGAAATAGAATCAAAAGTATTATTCAGGAATTAAAAAAATTACCTAGAAGGTTTGACAAAGAAAGAGAATTTCTATACAAAAATATATATAATAATTTAAATTTAAAACTCAATGAATGAATTGAACAGCAGATAAGACAGTAACTGGAAGATAGATCTGAAGGAGTTACCTAGAATGCAGATGGATGGGCAAAGAATTGGGAAATATATGAAAGATTTGGAGACATAGAGAAAGGAGTAAGAAGTCTAACATGCATCTAATCAGAGTTCCAGAAAGAAAGGATAGAAGAATGGGAGAAAAATAGCATTTGAAGCAAATGACATAGACATTTCATTCAGAGGTAACAAGAAAGTTTGGTATCCATATGAAAAGATGATGGACCACATTAATCAGGGAAATCCAAATTATAACCAACATAAGATATTTCACACCCACAAAACTGGAAAAATTTGAAGAGTCTACAGTATTGTTTAAGTGAAAATGCAAAGCAGTAGGAACTCTACTAAACAACATACAAAAGTGTACATTGGTACACTTTGTTACCTAGAAAATTCTGTTGAAAGCAGGGACTATGAATGTGGAATAAATCAGCAAAATTAAGTTCATTCATTCATTCATTCATTCAATAAATATTTACTGAGTGCTCATATTAAGGAATTATATTAGAATTTAAAAAGAAAATCAGTTCTTGTCCAAAGGAGCTTCGGATCTAGCAGGTCAAAGATCACACAAAGAAAAATAAAAGTATAGTTATAAAAGAAAGATGCATGTGTGAGCTCATAAATGGGAATTAGCTGTTAGATCTGGAAGGCTTTCCTGAGGAAGTGTTGACTGAGATGAGCCAACATAGTGTTGAGGTGGAAAAGTTTTACTTTATAAGCTTCTTCTAGCTGGTCTGGGAATTAAATTGTCATGAGACAGATTAACAGGAGAAAATCAAACAAAAGTTTAATTACAGGATACTGCCTATATACATGGGAGAGATCCAGAAAAAAATGAGAAACTCATTGAAATGGCAAAGCCAAAGACAAGAGATGATATTGGGGGTGGTGGGTCAGTTATGGGAGGTTACCGAGGAAAGCACAGTAAACAAGGATAAGGTTATTTTGTAGATTTAAATCATTGTCTTCTCTGGTAAGTTTCTAGATTTACAGTCATCCCCCTCTTTCTGGTACAGCAAGGGAAATATGCTTACAAATAGAGATTTTTCTTATACACATAAATGTCTCTTACCAAAGGGTAATTTCTACTGGGTTTTCAGAGCTTCTCTATGGTTTCTTAAAATAATAAGCCTAAAAGAAGCAACATGCCAAAGAGGCATATCTTGAGGTGGCAAAATTTGCTCCC
Organism: Puma concolor; assembly: GCF_028749965.1. NCBI lineage: Eukaryota > Metazoa > Chordata > Mammalia > Carnivora > Felidae > Puma > Puma concolor. Next base: position 95,659,139 of record NC_141667.1, read on the forward strand.
CTATAAAAATAGGGGATAAGAGATAAGTGGAAGAATGTGATAGTCCTGCTGATAGAGCAAACAATATGTGCAAATTCCCTGATGTTGAAGACAGTACTTAGTTATAGGACTGAAAAAAGGCCCTCATAGCTAGAACAAAGAGAGAGAGTGAAAGAGAATATGATAGGAGGAGAGTGGTAGTAGTCGCAATCAGACTCGCTGGGACTGGAGAAGTAGACAGACCAGACAAGGAAGGAAGGACTTCCCTAGCCAAGGGAAGGATTTGGGCTTTTATTTATTTTTCATTTAGTTTTAATGTTTTAATTATTTTTGAGACAGAGACAGAGTGTGAGTGGGGGAGGGACTGAGAGAGAAGGAGACACAGAATCTAAAGCAGGCTCTAAGCTCTGAGTTGTCAGCACAGAGCCCAATGTGGGGCCTGAACTCAGAGCCTTTGAGATCATGACCTGAGCTGAAGCCAGCCACTTAACCAACTGAGCCACCCAAGTGCCCCTGGGCTTTTGTACTAGGGTGTTTTTGGAAGTTTCTGACATGTTTTCAAGTAGGAGACTGAAATGATCAGTGAAATGAAGGGGAAAAAAATTAAAAGACCATCAATTAATTATAAATCTAAAAATTTCATGAGGAAATGCAGTTCAGGTCTTTGTAGCCACACTTCTCTGCTCACTTATGTGTGACTGTGCCAAGAATGGCCTCATTCCCAGTTCCCAACAGCTGCCTAATCTATGCTCTTGGGCTGCAAGCTCAGCTCTGCCTCTGACAGGACAACCGGGATGGTCCCCCTGATTTGTAAATCCTCCCTCTACTTCCTCAACAAAGGCACACAAGATTTAGGCCTAGCTGATGATTCACTAGATGATGCAAGACGCATAATTGAATACATTTTACTGCTTTGCAGCCAGAGTAAATGATTTCTCCATTGTTGAGAGTAAAAACCAATTTGTCAGTAAATGAAGCAGATATGATTCGAAGGAAGCAGAAGGACACTGAGAAGTACAACTCATTGTGCCATTTCTGTTCGTGACTGCATTCATTGCAAAATAGTAACTATGGAGGCCACATTCCCATTCTGAAGTTTATACTAGAGCAAACTATTCCAGATTTTCTGTATCTTTGGCCCTTTATAGCTCAAAGTCCTTTCATTTTAACAACTTTATTGAGGTATAATTGATGCACCATAAATAATATTATGCATACATAATGCAGTTATAAATAACATAATAATTATTATAATTATAAATAATAACTGGTATACCCTAAATTCATGTGCTCATGAAGTATACAGTTTGTTTTGAGATGTGTACACCCATAAAACCATCACCACAATCAAGATAGTAACATACCATCAACCCCCAAATTTCTTTCTGACTTTCCCCACACTGATCTGCCCCTTCTCCACTCCAAACAACTCAAGTTTAAATTTAATCATTATTTTAATCAAAATTCCAATGAACTTGTATGATAGATTGGAATACAATCTCTAAAAGGGCCTTTCTAATCAGCTATCCAATTCCCTGGAATTCATGAAGGTCACTCTTTAGAATCAAACCTGTTTATTTCCTCAGGAGATTTAAGTCTTCAGGAATAATTTAATTTTTCTAAAAATCCCATGAGTTAAGGGTACAGCTAGGAAGGAAAAATAGTAGTCCCAGTTTGTGCAGTTAATTCCACCAATATTAATGTCTGCATCCCTCCTTCAGATCCCATTTGTGATGAAGAGGAAGGAATGGTTTCTACAGGTGGCACCGCTGTTCAGAGCATTGAACTTGTCCTCCCACCCCATGCAAACCATCATGGAAATACATTTGGTGGCCAAATTATGGCTTGGATGGAGAGTCTGGCTACTATTTCTGCAAGGTTCTTGGTTTTGACTTTTGGTGTGTGATGTTGTGTCCAGTGGGGAGAGATCAGAAAGCTGAGTCCTGGTTATTGAGCTAGGAGAGAAGGAGAGGAGAGTGTTGGCATTTATTAAAATGAGAAAATAAGTCATTTATCTGTTTACCTTAGGATTAATCTGTCCTTTTTTTTTCATTTTTTAAGTTTATTTATTTTGAGAGAGAGAGAGAGAGAGAGAGAGACAGAGCATGAGCAAAGAATGGGCAGAGAGAGGGAGGGAGAGAGAGAGAGAGAATGAATGAAAGAGAGGGAATCCCAAGCGGGCTCTGCATGTGGAGCTGGGTGTGGGGCTCCAACTCAACAAACCAGGAGATTATGACCTGAGCTGAAACCAAGAGTCGGCCACTTAACCTGCTGAGCCAATCAGGTGCTCCTAATCTGCCCTTTTGTTTAAAGGTGAATGTTTATGTTCTTGGCTCAAAAATAAAAATGAAATGACAGTTCTAGTACTTTATTCTGAATTGTAAATGTTGATCTTGTAACGCTGCAGCTTCTTGTAATGATAGTTATGACATGGTGGATGCAGAATAGAAATGGAAGACGACCTTTACACTTAAAAATACTCAAATTGCAAACTTTTTTAAAGACACTTTACAATTTGGTCTGACCTTTGAAGGTGCTGGTTAGAATCATTATGGCCAAAGGATTAACTGAAAAATAAGATAACAAAGAGAGGAACTTGAAAGAATACTTTTAAGTACTCCTCAGTTTCAAAAAAGGTATTTTATTATTAATGGAACCATGTAGGCAGTTGAGCAGTTTTAAGGAACACTGTGTATTCGGAAAATGCATTTGAACAGGAATTGCCCTACTGACAATCTTGTAACCATGGAACATTGTTAAGATTTTATTTTCCCAAAATGAAAAGAATTTTATGATGAGTATGTCTATAATTGTGACCATAGTTAGAAACCTGTAGTAATCCTTCCTATAAATTATGCGCAAATAAGAGAGCTTGTTTTTAAAATGAGATTGTCGTTCTCAATGGCAATAAAGAATTTGAACCTGTTCTTTTGTAAGGCTTACAATATAATTAACTGTGGCAGAATCTGTTCACATAGTGTTGGCACAATTCCTTTGAGTAATTGAATGACTACCGTGGGGATCTAAAATGTAGAAAATTACCAAAGTAACTTTCTGAGATTAAATATACTTTACAAAATTTCAAAATTTCACACACACACACACACACACACACAAAATTGTAAAATGTGTACCTTGTAGCCTTTCAGGCTTTGTGTAGCAATCTAGGTAATTTTCCAATAGAAAAAAATATGAGTCTTTTGATATGTGAGTGAATTCAGTTGAAGCTAAGAAACTGGTGTGAATAGCACTAGCTGGTAGTTCCTTCACTGTGCTCCCCTCCAACCTGAGAGTTACAACTTCCTGTGATTGTGGCCATGAGCTGTCAGGATGAATAGAACCCTCAAATGAGGACAGAAGACCTTGGTTTGTTTTTCAGAGGGACTGAGATAGGGAACAAAACAAGAGCATGACTGTCACCACAAGAGCAGAAGCACCAAGCATCTCAGTAAAGACCCTCCAGCTCGGGGACATAGTATTTCCCAAAATGTTTGCAGGGATTGTACAGACCCACTCTCAACTTATGTAATGTACTTATTTCATTCTTACAAGAGTTAAAAGATGTTTATTTAGAAAACACACTGAGGGGCTCCTGGGTAGCTCAGTCAGTTAAGCGTCCAACTTCGACTCAGGTCGTGAACTCAGGGCTTGTGAGTTCAAGCTCCGAGTCGGGCTCTGTGCTGACAGCTCAGAGCCTGGAGCCTACTTCAGATTCTCTCTCTCTCCGTCTCTCTCTGTTCCTCTTCTGCTCTCTCTCTCTCTCTCAAAATATAAACAAACAATTAAAAAACATTTAAAAAAAAAGAAGTATTTGTCCGTTGCATTTGTTACGCAAATTAGCAGTTCATGAAAATACTTTGAAGAGTGACCTCTTTCTCCTCTCTCTCTTCCCTTTGTTTCATCAGCCGCCTCTGTAGGGCACACCCCCTTCTAAAGTCCGTGGACATGTTTAAGTTTCGGGGACCATCTGCTGTTGGAGATCGTCTTGTTTTCAATGCCATTGTCAACAATACATTTCAGACCTGGTAAAGCATTTTTAGTGCTCTTAGCCTGCTGTGGACAAATTCAAACTTGCAAATGAATAAATTTTCTTATTTCAGTGTAGAGGTAAGTGTAGGGACTACTTTAAAATAACCAAGTTCCTTCTAATTTTTTTTTTTAACTTCACTCATCTTCAACATCTGTAGACAACTCATTTTAACTCTGTTTTCTTCTTGGAGCCTCTTTGCACTTAGTAAATTGTGATGGGTTGGTTTTTGTCTCATAATAAGGGTACAGTTAACCCAGTACCATCTTGGTGTGTACCTGTCATAATTATTACTCTTTTTTTCACTCTCAGAAGAGTCCCAGTGACTTTATGGTCAGCTGACTCCTAATGAACCTGTTATTTATCACCATGAAGCCTGAACCACTTCCCAGTTATTTTTTTCTTGATACACAATGAAAAGATTTAATTGCCTTAAGTCTTTTAAAATGTGAAAAAGAGTATGTTTCCTATCCAATTTTAGTGTTTGATGCTTTTAAATATGGAACTGTTAGGTTTAGGGGAGAAAACTTGACTTTGGCACTATCAACTCCCCCATTCCCCATTATCAAAATATGTTCATGAAGGTATAGAAAGTCCTTCCTAACTGGCCTTTTTCCCACTTGGTGGGAAAGTGAAGTGGGAGTTCTCCCAGGGGCTTCTGCATCAGATTCATCACTCTGATGAAATGGATTTTAACAGTTGCATACATTTGCGATGACAAAAAGAAAAGCCCAGAACCCTCATTCTTTTCCTCCCTCAGAAGCGGTGGTGGCTGCGTGGGCAGAGGCCTGGCAGGCTCTGGTTCTCTGCCCACAGCTCTGTGTCGCCCTCTGCAGTGTTGAAGTGGGAGTGCGCGTGGAAGCCTTTGACTGTCAGGAGTGGTCTAAGGGCCAAGGCCGTCACATCAACAGTGCTTTTCTCATTTATAATGCTGTCAATGATAAGGAAGAAATGGTCACATTTCCCAGAATCAAACCCATATCAAAGGTCAGTTATCAGCACGTGAGTTCATTAATCAGACCACTTATTCTGGGGGAAGTGGTGGGTTGCAGAGCTCTACCCAGAATCTCCCCACACCAGCAACAACTTCCAAGGCTATTCCTCTTTAGATTTTTTTTCTTTTTTACATTACAAAGTAAAATGGACTTTTTCTCCCCCTGCCCACCCCCGATCACTCTCATCATTTGTTAGAATGATAGAGGCCCTAGAGACCTCACTTCTGTTCCGCTATGTGCTGCTGTGGGAAGAACATCATCTTCCGTGTCCTATTTCTGACTCTCTTCTCCCACTTCTTTACTCCAGCTCTCCATGGTTCTCTACATGCAATGGAACTGTATCTTCTCCCTATCTGAGAGGGGCCTTGCTGCCCACCCTCACCTTTTCGAAAAACTGTATAGTGAGATAGATGTATAATTCTGATAACAGAAATGATAACAGTCACCACTTTAAAAAAGGGAAAAAAAAAAACAGGCTGCAAAGGTTGTCTTTATCCATGCACTTGCCCTTTGTGGGTGTTGAGTATAGTTCACACAGAGACACCATGTGTGTTCCAACTAGCCCCTTCAACTGAATTCAGAGAGAGACACTTAAGGATTGTACCATTAAATTAGAAATGTATTGATTTTAATTTGTTTTTTATTAAAGGATGATTTTAGACGGTATCGTGGAGCTATCGCACGCAAGAGAATTCGCCTAGGCAGGTAAGGGATGTGGGCATAAGGATTTGAGGCTATGTTCTCTTATCTAACAAATTATACAGCAAAGCGCCCCTCTCTAGGTGTCTGTTCCCACATAATGTAACATGAGACAGTCTGATATTTTCTGACTTGGAGGCTAACTGTGACAGATTTTTTTTTTCTTGATTGTTCCACTAGTAAAAGTAGCTTTTAAAACTGCTGATTTCAGTTCAAGAAAGTGTCATGGTGACTGTTGTGTGCCAAATGCAGGGAAGAAAACTTTATTATTATAACATTATTATAACATGTTAAGTAACATTTTAATTTTTTTCCAGAAAATATGTTACTTCCCACAAAGAAGAAGTGCCAGTTTGTGTACAATGGGACATAAGCAACCAGGTAACCGTTTTATGATTTGGAGCTTTTCGTGTAAAAAGGGAAAATGGTATCATTATAAACATGAAAGTTCCCATGTTTAACTGCTTCAGGTTGTGCCTATACAAGTTAGATGAAAAGGTAAATTATATCAACCAATCATCTCAGAATAAAACCAAACTATTAGTAAGAGGTTACCAACTGGTAGTTTCCGTGCCCCATCTGAATTACATGTACAGTTTCCAAACTACAGACTCAGAATGATCTGCCATCAAATGCATTCAAGCAGCATGACACTGAGATACGGTGTCTCTCCATAATTTGTGCTGAAAAGACATGCCTTCCGGCTTGCATTTTTATAACACAACAACAAAGTATTAGTCACTTTAAAGTTTTTGACCATAAATTATAAAAGGAGATCCAAGTTTACTGATTACATGTTGATTATAAGTCATACTGAAAGGTTGTGTTGTCTTTGCTCAGGACACCAATTAAAATGATACTAATTTGCTAAGCATGCAGGCCTCATTTTACTTTGTCTGAATTCTGAATTAAGTGTTTGAGACAAATTATGTTACCGACAGCTTGGTTCTGAGCTTAGCATTATCACTTTGGCTCTAACAGTTCCCGTTTTCTAAGCAGAAACTGTTTGATCACATATCTGTGGACCGAACTCTCAGCTTTTACGATATTTGTGTTTTAGGTATCCCTGAGTAATGCCAATGTGGAGGCTCTCAAAAATCTGGCAGCCAAGAGTGGCTGGGAGGTTACCAGTGCTGTGGAAAAGGTAGGAGGCATCCAGGTCTATGTACAACCTGCTGTCCATCACAAATGAAAGTTGTCATGCTGCTGGTGGTGGTTCTGCTTCTACTGCTGCTTTTAAGAAGGTAAAAAGTCTTTCTGGGAAGCTATTTCTAAGAGGCAGGTATCTTTCCAGGGCTGAATCTACTGCTCCGTGCCGGCTGATTTGTGGTCCTCCAGGCTGCCCCACACATTCCTGCCTCTGAACTTAGTTGTCATATTCCACTCCTCTCTCTTTCTCCTCTCCATCTGCCTCAGTCCAACCTGGTCTTCAAGACCAGGACAAATGCTTTCTGCACAAAGCCAATTTCTATCATCCTGACTGAAGGAACTTCCCTGGAGGAACCCCCTTAGCAATTACTTTTTCAAAATTAATTTGTCAATCAATTATGCCCTGTCTTGTGACAGTGCTTCCACTGCTTCGTTGAATTGATGTTGATGTCTTACATAGTAATTTAACTTTTTACACACGGCCTTTTTTTTCCCTAACAAGATTATGAACTTTTGAAGAAAGAAGCCTTGTCTTGACTTCTTTGTGTCTCTCTTAGCACCTTTTATACTATTTTGCAGGTCATCAAATTTAAGTAAACATATATAATTTGGATTCTAATTTTATCTCATTTCAGAAGTGGTTAGGAGACCCTTTGAAGCTGATGCCCACAACTAGACTAGACTGTAAGGTCTCTATGGGCATTTAGCTCACCGCTGTAGATGGTCCCAGAACATAGCAGTGCCGGGCACTCAGGACGGGCTCAGTAATGCCAGTTCTTTGTGCTCATATTTCAGTGTGTACTGTTGTTCAGCATCAGTGAAGCAGCAGCACCTACCAGAGGGGTGACCATATTCCTGGTTGTCCATCATAATTGGTGATTGTTCCATCATCATCTGATGTCTTGTCATAAATATTGATAATGCCTCAGTGCCCAGTTTGGGCAATAAATTATATGGTCACTTACCCTAAAATTGAAGGAAACTGAGATGCTACTTTACTGATTGTTTTCACCTTGACCTTTTGTCAGTGTTTTGTTCTGGTTTGTTGGCTTTTAGTGTGTTTTTATCTTTTCTTCTGAATCCTATCAGGGTCTCTCTTACCCTGTTTGGATCCAGTTAGGTTTCCATGTATACCAAATTCAGTGATGCAGAAACACAGGTTAAACGTAAAAAAATGATCTTCTTCTCTTTATCCCACATAAAAGATGCTTTAAGGCTTTGTTTTCTTTTACTAACATGCAGTCTGTTTCTTGCATCATTGCTGGCATCTAAGCAGTGTTGGAAAGGGCAGACTTGTGTCTGGAATGAAGGAAGAGCGCACATTTTGTGAAATCATATAATATATAAAAACTTGAGTTCTTTGGGAGTTTGGGGCCAGAAATAAATCTAAAGTAATAAATGGGGAGAGAGGGAAGATGGCGGCGTAGGAGGACGCTGGGCTCACCGCGCGTCCTGCTGATCACTTAGATTCCACCTACACCTGCCTAAATAACCCAGAAAACCACCAGAGGATTAGCAGAACGGAGTCGCCTGAGCCAAGCGCAGACGAGAGGCCCACGGAAGAGGGTAGGAAGGGCGGCGAGGCGGTGCGCGCTCCACGGACTGGCGGGAGGGAGCCGGGGCGGAGGGGCGGCTCCCCGGCCAAGCAGAGCCCCCGAGTCTGGCTTGCAAAAAGCGGAGGGGCCTGACGGACTGTTCCGACAGCAAGCGCGACTTAGCGGCTGGGAGGTCATAAGTTAACAGCTCTGCTCAGAAAGCGGGAAGGCTGGAGGACAAAGGGAAGGAGAGCTGCTGAGCCCCCGGACGACAGAGCTCAGTTTGGTGGGGAACAAAGGCGCTCGCCAGCGCCATCTCCCCCGCCCATCCCCCAGCCAAAATCCCAAAGAGAACCAGTTCCTGCCAGGGAACTTGCTCGCTCGCGCGCAAACACCCAACTCTGCGCTTCTGCGGAGCCAAACCTCCGGCAGCGGATCTGACTCCCTCCTGCTGCCACAGGGCCCCTCCTGAAGAGGATCACCTAAGGAGAAGCAAGCTAAGCCTGCCCCTCCTGCCCCTGTGCACCTTGCCTACCCACCCCAGCTAAGACGCCAGATCCCCAGCATCACAAGCCTGGCAGTCTGCAAGTAGCCCAGACAGGCCACCCCACCCCACAGTGAATCCCGCCCATAGGAGAGGGGAAGAGAAGGCACGCACCAGTCTGACTGTGGACACAGCGGTGGGCTGGGGGCAGACATCAGGTCTGACTGCGGCTCCGCCCACGAACTCCAGTTATACACCACAGCACAGGGGAAGTGCCCTGCAGGTCCTCACCACGCCAGGGACTATCCAAAATGACCAAGCGGAAGAATTCCCCTCAGAAGAATCTCCAGGAAATAACAACAGCTAATGAGCTGATCAAAAAGGATTTAAATAATATAACAGAAAGTGAATTTAGAATAATAGTCATAAAATTAATCGCTGGGCTTGAAAACAGTATAACGGACAGCAGAGAATCTCTTGCTACAGAGATCAAGGGACTAAGGAACAGTCACGAGGAGCTGAAAAACGCTTTAAACGAAATGCATAACAAAATGGAAACCACCACAGCTCGGATTGAAGAAGCAGAGGAGAGAATAGGTGAACTAGAAGATAAAGTTATGGAAAAAGAGGAAGCTGAGAAAAAGAGAGATAAAAAAATCCAGGAGTACGAGGGGAAAATTAGAGAACTAAGTGATACACTAAAAAGAAATAATATACGCATTATTGGTATCCCAGAGGAGGAAGAGAGAGGGAAAGGTGCTGAAGGGGTACTTGAAGAAATAATAGCTGAGAACTTCCCTGAACTGGGGAAGGAAAAAGGCATTGAAATCCAAGAGGCACAGAGAACTCCCTTCAGACGTAACTTGAATCGATCTTCTGCACGACATATCATAGTGAAACTGGCAAAATACAAGGATAAAGAGAAAATTCTGAAAGCAGCAAGGGGTAAACGTGCCCTCACATATAAAGGGAGACCTATAAGACTCGTGACTGATCTCTCTTTTGAAACTTGGCAGGCCAGAAAGAATTGGCACGAGATTTTCAGTGTGCTAGACAGAAAAAATATGCAGCCGAGAATCCTTTATCCAGCAAGTCTGTCATTTAGAATCGAAGGAGAGATAAAGGTCTTCCCAAACAAACAAAAACTGAAGGAATTTGTCACCACTAAACCAGCCCTACAAGAGATCCTAAGGGGGACCCTGTGAGACAAAGTACCAGAGACATCACTACAAGCATAAAACATACAGACATCACAATGACTCTAAACCCATACCTTTCTATAATAACACTGAATGTAAATGGATTAAATGCGCCAACCAAAAGACTTAGGGTATCAGAATGGATAAAAAAACAAGACCCATCTATTTGCTGTCTACAAGAGACTCATTTTAGACCTGAGGACACCTTTAGATTGAGAGTGAGGGGATGGAGATCTATTTATCATGCTACTGGAAGCCAAAAGAAAGCTGGAGTAGCCATCCTTATATCAGACAAACTAGACTTTAAATTAAAGGCTGTAACAAGAGATGAAGAAGGACATTATATAATAGTGACAGGGTCTATCCATCAGGAAGAGCTAACAATTATAAATGTCTATGCGCCGAATACCGGAGCGCCCAAATATATAAAACAATTACTCATAAACATAAGCAACCTTATTGATAAGAATGTGGTAATTGCAGGGGACTTTAACACCCCACTTACAGAAATGGATAGATCAACTAGACACACGGTCAATAAAGAAACAAGGGCCCTGAATGAGACATTGGATCAGATGGACTTGACAGATATATTTAGAACTCTGCATCCCAAAGCAACAGAATATACTTTCTTCTCGAGTGCACATGGAACATTCTCCAAGATAGATCATATACTGGGTCACAAAACAGCCCTTCATAAGTTTACAAGAATTGAAATCATACCATGCATCCTTTCAGACCACAATGCTCTGAAGCTTGAAATCAACCACAGAAAAAAGTCTGGAAAACCTCCAAAAGCATGGAGGTTAAAGAACACCCTACTAACGAATGAGTGGGTCAACCAGGCAATTAGAGAAGAAATTAAAAAATATATGGAAACAAACGAAAATGAAAATACAACAATCCAAACGCTTTGGGATGCAGCAAAGGCAGTCCTGAGAGGAAAATACATTGCAATCCAGGCCTATCTCAAGAAACAAGAAAAATCCCAAATACAAAATCTAACAGCACACCTAAAGGAAATAGAAGCAGAACAGCAAAGGCAGCCTAAACCCAGCAGAAGAAGAGAAATAGTAAAGATCAGAGCAGAAATAAACAATATAGAATCTAAAAAAACTGTAGAGCAGATCAACGAAACCAAGAGTTGGTTTTTTGAAAAAATAAACAAAATTGACAAACCTCTAGCCAGGCTTCTCAAAAAGAAAAGGGAGATGACCCAAATAAATAAAATCATGAATGAAAATGGAATTATTACAACCAATCCCTCAGAGATACAAACAATTATCAGGGAATACTATGAAAAATTATATGCCAACAAATTGGACAACCTGGAAGAAATGGACAAATTCCTGAACACCCACACTCTTCCAAAACTCAATCAGGAGGAAATAGAAAGCTTGAACAGACCCATCACCAGCGAAGAAATTGAATCGGTTATCAAAAATCTCCCAACAAATAAGAGTCCAGGACCAGATGGCTTCCCAGGGGAGTTCTACCAGACGTTTAAAGCAGAGATAATACCTATCCTTCTCAAGCTATTCCAAGAAATAGAAAGGGAAGGAAAACTTCCAGACTCATTCTATGAAGCCAGTATTACTTTGATTCCTAAACCAGACAGAGACCCAGTAACAAAAGAGAACTACAGGCCAATATCCCTGATGAATATGGATGCAAAAATTCTCAATAAGATACTAGCAAATCGAATTCAACGGCATATAAAAAGAATTATTCACCATGATCAAGTGGGATTCATTCCTGGGATGCAGGGCTGGTTCAACATTCGCAAATCAATCAACGTGATACATCACATTAACAAAAAAAAGGAGAAAAACCATATGATCCTGTCAATCGATGCAGAAAAGGCCTTCGACAAAATCCAGCACCCTTTCTTAATAAAAACTCTTGAGAAAGTCGGGATAGAAGGAACATACTTAAAGATCATAAAAGCCATTTATGAAAAGCCCACAGCTAACATCATCCTCAACGGGGAAAAACTGAGAGCTTTTTCCCTGAGATCAGGAACACGACAGGGATGCCCACTCTCACCGCTGTTATTTAACATAGTGCTGGAAGTTCTAGCAACAGCAATCAGACAACAAAAGGAAATCAAAGGCGTCAAAATTGGCAAAGATGAAGTCAAGCTTTCGCTCTTTGCAGATGACATGATATTATACATGGAAAATCCGATAGACTCCACCAAAAGTCTGCTAGAACTGATACATGAATTCAGCAAAGTTGCAGGATACAAAATCAATGTACAGAAATCAGTCGCATTCTTATACACTAACAATGAAGCAACAGAAAGACAAATAAAGAAACTGATCCCATTCACAATTGCACCAAGAAGCATAAAATACCTAGGAATCAATCTAACCAAAGATGTAAAGGATCTGTATGCTGAAAACTATAGAAAGCTTATGAAGGTAATTGAAGAAGATTTAAAGAAATGGAAAGACATTCCCTGCTCATGGATTGGAAGAATAAATATTATCAAAATGTCAATACTACCCAAAGCTATCTACACATTCAATGCAATCCCAATCAAAATTGCACCAGCATTCTTCTCGAAACTAGAACAAGCAATCCTAAAATTCATATGGAACCACAAAAGGCCCCGAATAGCCAAAGTAATTTTGAAGAAGAAGACCAAAGCAGGAGGCATCACAATCCCAGACTTTAGCCTCTACTACAAAGCTGTCATCATCAAGACAGCATGGTATTGGCAGAAAAACAGACACATAGACCAATGGAATAGAATAGAAACCCCAGAACTAGACCCACAAACGTATGGCCAACTCATCTTTGACAAAGCAGGAAAGAACATCCAATGGAAAAAAGACAGTCTCTTTAACAAATGGTGCTGGGAGAACTGGACAGCAACATGCAGAAGGTTGAAACTAGACCACTTTCTCCCACCATTCACAAAAATAAACTCAAAATGGATAAAGGACCTGAATGTGAGACAGGAAACCATCAAAACCTTAGAGGAGAAAGCAGGAAAAGACCTCTCTGACCTCAGCCGTAGCAATCTCTTACTCGACACATCCCCAAAGGCAAGGGAATTAAAAGCAAAAGTGAATTGCTGGGACCTTATGAAGATAAAAAGCTTCTGCACAGCAAAGGAAACAACCAACAAAACTAAAAGGCAACCAACGGAATGGGAAAAGATATTTGCAAATGACATATCGGACAAAGGGCTAGTATCCAAAATCTATAAAGAGCTCACCAAACTCCACACCCGAAAAGCAAATAACCCAGTGAAGAAATGGGCAGAAAACATGAATAGACACTTCTCTAAAGAAGACATCCGGATGGCCAACAGGCACATGAAAAGATGTTCAGCGTCGCTCCTTATCAGGGAAATACAAATCAAAACCACACTCAGATATCACCTCACGCCAGTCAGAGTGGCCAAAATGAACAAATCAGGAGACTCTAGATGCTGGAGAGGATGTGGAGAAACGGGAACCCTCTTGCACTGTTGGTGGGAATGCAAATTGGTGCAGCCGCTCTGGAAAGCAGTGTGGAGGTTCCTCAGAAAATTAAAAATAGACCTACCCTATGACCCAGCAATAGCACTGCTAGGAATTTATCCAAGGGACACAGGAGTACTGATGCATAGGGGCACTTGTACCCCAATGTTCATAGCAGCACTCTCAACAATAGCCAAATTATGGAAAGAGCCTAAATGTCCATCAACTGATGAATGGATAAAGAAATTGTGGTTTATATACACAATGGAGTACTACGTGGCAATGAGAAAAAATGAAATATGGCCTTTTGTAGCAACGTGGATGGAACTGGAGAGTGTGATGCTAAGTGAAATAAGCCATACAGAGAAAGACAGATACCATATGGTTTCACTCTTATGTGGATCCTGAGAAACTTAAGAGAAACCCATGGGGGAGGGGAACAAAAAAAAAAAAAAAAAGAGGTTAGAGTGGGAGAGAGCCAAAGCATAAGAGACTGTTGAGAACTGAGGACAAACTAAGGGTTGATGGGGGGTGGGAGGGAGGAGAGGGTGGGTGATGGGTACTGAGGAGGGCACCTTTTGGGATGAGCACTGGGTGTTGTATGGAAACCAATTTGACAATAAATTTCATATATATAAAAAAAAAAAAAAAATTAGGTACCTTAAAAAAAAAAAAAATAAAGTAATAAATGGTGTATTGGCTCATATCTAAGGAGAGCCACCAATAATTAATTCTTAATTTTTGTGTGGATACTTTAGAAGATATTATATAATTAAAGCAACATTCTTATGTCATTTCTGTTGAATTTGAAGCCCTCCAATTCTTCAGATTGTATTTATGATAAAAATTTGATTTTTTTTCCTTTCTGAGTTACCCTCCTCTTCTCTCCTACTTTTTAAAGTGTTTGTATCCTTTTAATTTTAAAATACAGCTCTCTTACTTTTTTCTGTCACCTTTTAGTTGAATAATTCTTCCAATTATGTGTTAGGAGTCATATTTATTTCAGGGCTTAAAGTCTGTACTTATTTTTGATACAAATTAGTTAAATGGAAAAAGTAAGATTTTTGATATCTGTAATTGGGCAGTACTTATTCTTTAACTCATATTTCATTTTTATGTATGATCGTGGAATCAATCATAGTATAGTAATACAAGGAGCAAAATGTGTACTCTCACCTGAAAGGAGCTTGTAGTTGCAGTCTATTTGGGTAACATCACACATACACATGGAACAGCTGAAGAGTAACTTTAAGGTGGTTTATAAACAAGTGAGAGATTATAATATTTAAATCATAAAGGTCAGCTCTTAGGCACTTCAACAAAGTAAAGCAAGACAGTTATTTACAGAGGACTTTGGAGAGGGGGTGATTCTTTTCTCCTTGAAGATGGTGTAAGTAGATTGCTGGAGGGTGAAGGGGGCTCTCTAGGCAATGAGGAGTATGATTCCAGTCGTCGTGGTAGAAATCAGCATGGGTAGGAGACTGACCTGACTGGAGTAGCCTTTTATTTAGGGGGCAGCTGAGAGTGTACTGGAAAGGCTGTGATGAAAGCCAGAATGGCAAGGACTACTTGGCAACCTTTACGCAGAACAAAGCCAAGTACAGGAAACAGACCAGAGGAGCTATTCTGACTGAATCTGGGGAGAGTCCGGGTCTCACAGCTCCCCCTGACCAGTTCTCCTCCCCTTCGCCCCTGGGGGTTCCCAGGGAAGGTCAGGTCACTTCCTCTCACCACAGAGGCCTCTGTAAAAACCAGTTTTGTTCTCCTTTCCACAATGGTGTCTCCATAGCATATTGGTCAACAGATAGTATAAAATTCTAAAATTATACTCTTTCCTCTTGTGCTGTTTGTATAAGATATCCAAATCCATTAAGCGGAATCTTATTAGAATGAAAAAGCAATATCATTATAAAATGTTAGCAATTTTGAGCTTATTTACTTTCAGCTTTGTTTCATAGAATAAAATTCGCCAGACGTCAAGTGATAAAATGTTTGAGTTGGTTCCAGATGGAATTTAACCTGTACTCTTCTGAGCATGAAAGAGAACATGTTTTCTTGAAGAGTTGGTCTTAGAGAATTTTTTCACTAAGCAGAAGTTGGCTTTTCTAAAATAGTAGGGTTTAAAGAGATCAACACCAACAGCTGCCTTTACTCGTCTGCTCTGTCTACATCAGTGTCATGGGTTCCCACAGCACAGCAGTGAGCAGGACTTCCTGCTCCCTTCATCTTCTGGGAGAACGATCAAAATATCATTCCCTCATCTGATAATGTACTCAGCACTGGATAAACGTAGCAAGCTGTGTGAGGCAGTTTCATGGTGGCTATTCAGCTTGGTGTTTGCCTTGGCTCCAGGATAGAAAGCAGCAGTATGTGTCTGTGACCTGGGGAGCAGCTTCCTGAAAAAGTACTGTGATCATTTCCTAGGGCTCCTGTAACAGTACCACAGAATGGGTGGCCTAAACAACAGAAATGTATTGCCTCGCAGTTATGGAAGCTGGAAGTTTGAGTTCAAGGTGCTGGCAGGATTAATTCCTTCTGAAGAAGTGAGAAAGAATCTGTTCCACGCCTCTCTTATAGCTTCTGGTGGTTTGCTGGCAATCTTTGGTGTTCCTTGGCTTGTAAATGTGTCACCTGATTTCTGCCTTCATCTTCATATGGCGTTCTCCCAGTGTGCATGTCTGCATCCAAAATTCCCCTTTTTATAAGAACATCAGTCATTATTGGATTAGGGGCCATCCTACTGCAGTATAACCTCATTTTAACTAATTATATCTGCAATGACCCTGTTTCCAAATAAGGTCACATTCTAAAGTACTGGGAGAATTTTAACATATGAATTTGAGGAGACACAATTCAACCCTTGGCAAGTGCTTAGCCCAATATTACATCCTTTTCCATACTGCTTCCATCAGTGTAGACTATGGCTGCCCCAAAGTCTGATTCTGACAGAAGGTGAGGAACTTACCCTGGCCACCTACCCTTGCCCCCTCTGAGACTATAGAACCCAGAAACCTGGCTTAGAGCCACATGGCCACCAAGTTTTGATAAGATAACTTCCTTCTGGATTTACACCAGGGAACCTCCTTTTACTTCCTCTGTATGGGGAGCGAAGTTAGGCATGGCCATTTTGGGGTGAGTCTCAGCCCCCCACTGGAACTGCATTCATGGCTTTCTGTTTCACGTGTCTATGGCCCAGGCCATGTTCTCCTCTGTGGGCTTGATTTAAAGATGGTCTTTGCACAAAGGTTAACTAACTGGAGAGTTAACATGTGTAAACAAATTGATACTCCCTTTCTTTCTAATCTGCTTTTAGTCTGTTTCTTACTTCTTCATTCTCTTGAAGATATTTATGTTTAAATAAAGGTTTTCTCCCTCACAGCCTGACTTGTCCATCTGCTTGATTCTTGCAGTGAAGTCTTAACCCTCTGTTTGTCTTCTCACAGCTTGTTGCCATGGGGATGATTATAAGATGGCACATTTCAACACCAACTTCAAAGCACCCTGAAAGAGATGGAGAAAATGGGCAGGACAGAAATGTGCTCTTAGCTGAGCACATATCTCTGATTATTATCGAAAGTGCAATGGCAGGAGAGTTTGGAGTAATAAGGGATATGTATTGTTTTAAGTATGTGTCAAATGGCTCCCCAAGACAGGCCTCCTCTTATCTAAGGGCATAACAACGTTAGAAACCCAGGAATTGGCTCTCAGGAAGATGAGCCCTTGTGATTCACAATTGAAAGAATGCTTTGTGCTGAAGAAGCATGGTGCTTTCAACCCTTTGCAAGGTTGAGTTGGTTCTAGAAGTGGTGGCTTACTTTCTGGGACCCGTTGGCATGCCTGACAACCTGGGAAAGTGTCTAAGGTGTCTGAAGGGAGATGAAACACTGAGTTGCCTATCAGCCTGGTGATATTTTCTGTCGTTATTTGAGTCAGGGAAATATCTCAAAGAGATAAAAAGAGAAATGCTTACATTCTTTATTTTTCTAGAGAAGACTGTGGCACAATAATTAACCTGTCACATATTGTTTAGAGGGCACAGAGGATATCACCGTGGTCCAAGCTCCAGACATCCAAGTATTTGAAGGGAAATTGCCATCATTTGGCTTCATTGTTATTCAGGTGCCAAGATGCCTTAGCCAGCACAATCAGCCTGTGACTGTGTGTGGTGTTTAAAGTGAAAACATCCATTTTTATTTTGTAATTTATTTTTTGTTATTATATTTTAGATAAAAATATATACCCTGGAAGAGCATGACCTTTTATCTGTTTGGGTTGAAAAGCATGTGGAAAGACCAGCACACTTGACTTACCATCTCCTGTCTGACTTTACCAAGAGACCTTTGTGGGACCCTCATTTCATGTAAGAATACATTTAAAGTATTTTCTTAAGCAACCCTGACTTCATGTAAAAGATGACCTCCATGTTGCAGTCCATCTCCATTGCCCAGTGTATGACCCATTGCTTATTAATTAAAGAGTATGTTTTAAAACTTGCCCTGCACAGAAAACTGCATCAAGTGCTACTGAGAGACGTAAAAACAAAAATTTTCTTAATACTTCATTTAGCGTTTATATTGAGTTAATGTGCTTTACCCACATCTGTTGTACTCCTCCCAAAAAACTCTTCAAGTTTGATATTATTCCCACTCAACGAGAGAGGTTCTGAGACTTGCCAAGATTGCACAGGCAGGAAAGCAACAGAACCCAAATTGGAACCCAGATCCATCAGGCTTTGAATTCCACACGCTTGCACACAGCTTCAGTGTACTTGAGAAAGTGATTACCTAATTGTCTTCCCACTTTCCACTCTGGATATTTAATTAGCGGTTCCTTCTTTTTCTGTGAAGCAGCACTCCCTGGTGAGAAGCTGAGACGAAGCTGTGTGAGTAACTGAAGTCAAAGGCATTCCTGCCAGCTTTTCCTGTCTGATCAGGGCCCACTGTCAGCCTCAGTCTCTTCCTTCTGTTACTTTCTGTCTCCTGCATCCCAATCCGGCCTCTTCCATTCTTGCTCCTTTCCTGGATTGCAAGGCACCTGCACTGACTGGATCTGATTACACTCAGGCCACACCCCCTCCTCCAAGAAGTTCCAGCTCCTGGGGCTACATATAGCACTCTAGGGCCTCACTGGGCATCTTGCTGAAAGGGAAGGATTGGTGAGATGGGCTTCCTATTTATTAAACGTTACCATTTACTTCCTAATCTTGATGAACTAGAAGCTCATTTTTAAAATGACTAAACCTTGGGGGCATTGGGGTGGCTCAGTCAGCTAAGCATCTGACTTTGGCTCAGGTCATGATTTCAGGGTTCATGAGTTCGAGCCCCACATCAAGCTCTCTGCTCTCAGCACAGAGCCTGCTTTGGATCCTCTGTTCCCTTCTCTTTCTGCCCCTCCCCCACTTGTTCTCTCTCTCTCTCAAAAACAAAGAAGACATTTAAAAATAAAATAAAATGGCTAAACCTGGGACACCTGGATGGCTCAGTCGGTTAAATGTCCAGCTCTTGATCTTGGCTCAGGTCATGATCTCATGATTCTTGGGTTCAAGCCCCACATTGGGCTCTGCACTGACAGCATGGAACCTGCTTGGGATTCTCTCTCTCTCTTTCTCTCTCTCTGCTCCTCCCTGCTTGCTCTCTCGCTCCCCAAAATAAATTAAACTTTAAAATAAAATAAAATGCCTAAACCTGATTATGATTAATACCATGTAAGAGGCAATGTAGTATCCCTAAAGTGAAACACCTTTGGGGTCATGTGTTACATTTGCATAGATGCCAGAATAATACTTCATGGTTAATGCTATCATGATAAAACATTCTGAGAGAAGAGGAAATATTTCATGATTTTCTCGCATCAATATTTGTAGACATTCTGTAGGTACAAAGCTTTTATCAAGAACAATGCCTAAATTTTGGTGCTACTATTTCCTATATCACCTGACATTCCAGCCAAACTGAACTTGAATGAAGGGAGGAATGAATGAATGAATGCTTACTTGTCTTGTGTACCTACTGTGATTCAGGCCAGGTGTTTTCATTTAATCCTCACAATAACCCCATAGGTATGGGGTTTTAATTTTACAAATGAAAAAAAACAAAGTGACTTACCTAACATAACATTGATATGAAGTGTGTGTATGGGATTCAAAGACAAAGATGTTTGGCTCTGAACTTAGTACTCTTTCCAGTGTACCATATTCATTTACCTGAGTCCTTCCTTGACATCCAAACAATTCACTAGTCTTCAAATATTGTTACCTGATTCTAGAGAAAAATTATTTTGTGTTAAACAACCATAAATGCTGTTCTCTGAAGTGTTGAGGGCAGTGACTTTAGAATCACACACCCACCAGTCTCTCCATCACACGCATAATTATTCCTGCTGACCAAACAGCTTTCTAAAGACAGACTTTGAGAAATGCTGGCTTTGGCAGGATAGTTATGTGAGCAAAGAGTGAATGTGGACCTCAGTAATGAAGTTTTACAAATAAACAAAAGAAGCAAATGCCTTATTCAAGCAGGTAGAAAAGTGTGGCCTTTCTTTCACTGTTGTATTTACGTAGGTCCTGTGAAGTCATAAACTGGGTGAGTGAAGGTGATCAGATATATTATATCACTTGTCCTATAGTGAATGGTGACAAACCCAAAGACTTGGTAGTACTTGTATCACGAAGAAGGCCTCTCAAAGATGGGTGAGTATATGCAATTCAAGTGCCGTATTGTTTTATAGAAGAGGGTAAAATGAAAAAGTTGTAAGAAAAGAAGGCAATATAGGCATTTCTGATCTTGAATGATGTGCATCTGAATTTTTTCTAGATGGACCTTTAGTTATCATTTAAAAACATCACCTATTAAATGCTGCCTGTGTGCAAGATTCCTAAAGCAGTTCCTTTCCTTTTGCTGTATGCACATATAAAATTGGTATTTAGCAAACCTTGGGAACCTTCCAGTATCAGTAAGAATGCAATGTGACTACCAAATAAAACATTAGGAATAGGTTTAGAATTTAGAAAGGCTCAATTGTGCTAGACATCCAAAATGTCTGGCTGCTAGGTAGGGCTGTTGATCGGAGTGTTTGTCCATGACTTCTCTGTGGGCATTGGACTTTTCATGGCACAATGTCTGTGTTCTAAAGAGAAGTGTCCTAAGAGTCAGTGTTCAAATAAATAAGAAGTAGAAGCTTCCAGGACAGTTAAAGTCTACACCTGGAACTGGCCAGCATGATTTCCAATGTGAAAGCGGGCCTATAAGAATAATCGAACATGTGTGAATATTATTAATGCACACGGATGTTCAGTATAGTACCATTTATTATGGAAAAAGAAATGGACATAAACTGAGGGTCCATCTTATAAATTATGGTAGAGCCATATTGCAGAGTACTATGCCATCATTTTTTTAAATGTTTATTTTTGAGAGACCAGAGCATGAGTGGGGGAGGGGCAGAGAGGGAGACAGAGGAGCCCAGGGGTAGAGAGAGAGGGAGACAGGGTATCCAAAACAGGCTGCAGACTCTGAGCTGTCAGCACAGAGTGCAATGCAGGGCTGGAACTCTGGAAGGGCGAGTTCATGACCTGAGCCAAAGTCGCTTGTTCAACCAACGGAGCCACCCAGGCATCCTGCCATCATTAAAAAAGATGAAGTAGCTATAGAGGTGCTGATACAGAAATACCTCCAAAGATTTATTGTTAGGTGAAAAATCAAACTATAGACCGATATTTATTAAATGATAATATTTATGCAAAAATCTATATTTGCATTTGCTTACATCAATGTTATATATTTATAAAAAGGTCCGGAAGGCTACAGAGCAAAATATTAACAGTGGTCATCTCCAGGATGAGAATGGACTGTGGCTAGGGTGGACTGAGGAAGACTGTTTTCTAGTCTATAAGGTTCTCTGTTGTGTGAAGTTTCTTTACATCAATGGGTTTCGTTTTGTTTTGTTTTTTAATTAAAAAAAGAGAAGAGCCTGAAATTACAACTCATTAGGGCATACATAATAAAGCACGCTTGGAAGTTGATTCCACTTTGTAGAGTTACGCAAAGTATTAAGTAATTCTTACACAGGCAGAAAACACCTGTGGCCCTTATTACCTTTCCTACACTTGAATGTAGTCTACTTGAATGTAGATCCCTCATCTAGAAGATCTGGGTCTCTATAGTTTCACTTTTACCTACGTACATAAGGTTAATTAACTCTAGAAATTTATTTTCTAACAATTGTTTTAATCTCTCACAATAACTTAGAAAACGTCCTTTCATTTTTCAGTAGCACTTACACGGTAGCAGTGAAATCAGTTCTTCTGCCTTCAGTCCCCCCTTGTCCACACTACATCAGAAGTGAAATCATATGTGCTGGATTTCTCATCCGTGCTATTGACAGCAGCTCCTGTACGGTAAGTTTGATGGAACATCTGCACATGAATTTGCTACTGCAGATATAGAGAGAAGGCTTTTACCCACATTCCCTAATTAATTGAAATTCTGTCATGTGTCCACATCAGGGGAATCCTGAGGTCATCCTTGTAGATCATTCCAGAAAGTCCCCAGAAGATTAGGGTCATAGCCTTCCCTATACCAACAAGATTCAGATCCCTGCTGAAAGAAGCTCCAAGTCAATAAATAATTAAAATAATGTATTTTCTTTTTGAAACAGGTATCATACTTCAACCAGATTTCTGCTAGCATCTCTCCTTACTTTGCTGGAAATCTTGGTGGCTGGTCAAAATCCATAGAAGAGACAGCAGCCTCTTGTATAAAATTCATAGAGAATGCTACTGATGGTGGGTTGATAAACACATTTTAAATGGTAAACTGTCACTTACTTCCAGTTTTATTTACCACTCTCAATTCCACGTACCCTTAGCCCTGACACTTTGGCAAGCTTTGGGGCCACAAAGTAATTTAATATTGGCTGAAGCAAAATGCAGTTAGGAAGGGGTTAAAAAATAAAATTCATCTCAGGTCAAACACCAGTGATTTGGATAGCATTATTTAAAGAGCTTTAAAACTGTTTTATATTGTCTGTGGCTCTGCTTCCTTCCAGGGACACAGGCAGTGGAAATTGCCCATATTCAATTTTGTGTGTCCTGTAAAATGGTACAAATATGGTTTAAAATGATCATAAGCATGTTTAGGCTATGGAGATGAAACGTGTGTTCTGTTTAAAATTGTACAAAATTTTACAAAATAAAAAATGATAAGTTGGCTAGGTGATTAATAGTGTGGGATTATTCCATATATGGAATAATATATGGAATATATCTGTATGTCAGGAGCAACTGACAAGATGTATTACATAGTTTAGAGCTTTAAATTAGGAAGACATTAAAACATAATGGAATCCAATCAATTTTAGTAATAGAAACTACTTTACTAGTGTCATTTAACATATATTCAAGGTGGCTGGCCAATTTAGTATCTATTGCTATATATACACACAGAAAAGTACCTGCACAATGTGATGTCGCAGAGAAAGAATATTAACTGAGCTCTTCTTTCATAACCATTACATTAGCACTTTATTCCCTAGACTTCAGCATTCATTACTCTACTCTGTGATTTGTCTTAACCCGTAAGACAAACCAGCATATGTCAAGTTAGCCTCCTCTACAAGACAGCATTTAAAAGTTGAAGGACTTCTCCATTAGAGTTTAGAGCACTTAAGAGGTTAGGTACATCCTGCTGTATGTCAGATCTCTACCTCTGCTTCCCCAGCCTACCCGCTTCCCCAACCCATCCACTCACCCAGCCTAGGTCTGGTTGTTAATTAGTTTTATTCCGTGTCAGCAGGTTTTCATTTACATAAACTTTGGACTGTGCTCCAATTTTATGAATTAACACTTACATACATTAAGGGTGAATATGTAGATTTAAATGCCTATACATTTCAGAAGCAGAAAAATTTTTTAGAATATTTTTAGATTTTAAAAAGCAAAAAAATTAGCTATAATGGAGTTACTTAACTAAAATTTTGTATGGTAAAATTTCACACCTCTCCTACAATTGAGACACTTCCAACCTCTGCCTGTCATAGGTCTTTGAGTTTATATTGTTTTGAAAATTACTGCAGTAATGACTTGAGGTATTGGTGGAACATCCAAGTAGGAACTGTAATTGAGGATATTAGGGCCAGATGGATTTAGGAGTCAGCCATAGAAAAGTGAATGATAAGCTAGTAAGAGGTGACATTTCCAAAGGACTGAAGGAAGAGTGATTAATGACCAAGTCTTAGGCGATTCAGTAGAATATTTTTAAAGTGTAATAAAATATCTGATATTTTTCTGATATACTGATATTTCTGATATGCATCTCTCCCCAAGTCTCCTTTCCATCCTAAAGCCTCATTAGAAAGCATGTGACCTTGTCTTCATCACTGTCACAATCCCTAGTGCCTAAGAGAGTACCAGGAATATAGCAGGTACTTGGGAAATATTTAATGCTTGCCTTCCTCACTGGAGACAGGTTTTGACTGGCCAGAGTCCTTGACACCTGATGGGATAGGTGAAATAAATCTGAGTGTGTTTGGGCTAAATGACTAAGGCAGCATTGCTATCCTTTTTCAGCTACAAGACTTGTGTGATTTCTTTTAAATGACACTCCTTTCCTTACATTCTGGGATGCTGAGTTGTATTCTGTCATGTTTACCTCTCACACCAAAAATAAAACAACAGCTCCTATTAAGACTAGAACTGTTGAGCTTTGCAGACATTAAAACAGAGAAAAGTGTTTCTTATTTGGTAAATATTTTGCTTTTGAAGCTACAGTAACTAATCACAGCTGTTTCCTTTAGTTACAAATGTATCCAATCAGGTAAAATTCCAAATGAAACACACAATCCACTAGAGTCATTCCATTACAATATGAGCCCTAGCCTTGTGAAATACATGTATTAAGTATGCATGTATTCATAAAATCCAACAAAGAAGCTAATGGGTCTCTGATTAGCATTCTAACTCTATTATGGTGATACCTGCATCTCACCCAGACTCATCTAAAACACATGAACAAAATGCTATTAAGTGTGATATACAATCTGTTAAGTAACATCATTCTGGTTAAATACCCCAAAATAATTTTGGCTAGAATTTCACTCTTGAAAATCCAGGACAAAGAAGGAGCTGTTGTTAACGTATTCTTCTATGTTACCTCAATAATTTGTGCTTCTTTATGTCAAAACTAAAACAAAAATTAACCAAAATTAATCTCATCTAGAATTCATAAAAAGATTGTGTTCCCAAAGGGATTACCTGGACATAAACAGACAATGGCTAGTTCAATCCAGAATGAGGTATTCAGAAAAATAAGTACATAGCAAATGATTTTTGAATTAAATATTTTAAAAATACAGTATTGTGGCAACTTATAAATTCCTAATATAATAATAAATTGATATATTGAACCAAGAAACAATATAACCAAAACTTCATTTCTAAACGCAAAAGTTATACTTTAAGGGTGGTTTACATTAATGCATAGTTTTTAAGAAAAAGATGATTGTTACAATCAAGTATGTAACCACTTAGTTATACCTAAGTTCTACCTGTTAAAAATATTCTTTTAGAGAATCCAATTTAAAAATCTTATACTTTTCTTCAATGATTTTCTCCAGTGATAGAGGCACTCTTTAATGGACAGCACTCAGGAAACTATCTGACCATATGCACATCGTACTGATGTCTACAACACAGGTCTCCAAGGGAGCTCAGCTCCAGTATGTGAGGTAGGCCCAGTTCAGAGTAGCTCACAATGAGGTGGTAACTAATGATAGTACTAATCATTATCAAAAATTAACAACTTTAGGTATCTTTGTTTTGGGTTTCTGTGGTTCAGGCACATCCAAAATTTCTTCATAGTCTGCACTCATTCCCATTGCCCAGCGACCAACTGTGACCATTCGATCTGTTAAGGAATGAAAGTTAGAATGTAAGAAAAATGGTAATCAAATACATCCACCCAGATTGGTACTAGCTGAGCAAAGGAATTAGTTTTGACATGAATAATCACAAGGAGGGAAGACTCCATCACTAAAGGAGAGTGAGCAATTCTGTAATTGATTATAACACTTGATTTTGGAGTACCACAGGCAATTTCTCATCCCAATTAGGGAAATGCAGCAACTGCTTTGCAATGCAGAAATTGATGAGAAAGCTCTTTCATTCTTTCCCAGAGTTCATCATTATAGAGTCAATGAATTCTAAGAATCTGTAAACAGTAAGACTTATGAAGCATCAGTTTTAAATGCACAAGATTCCACCTGTGAAATTATACAACATCTGCTTGTCAGTCTTGTCATTTGGGAATGGCAATCCTCCCAGGAGGGAGAATTCAAACTCCACTTCCATTATTTCAGTCTCACTGGCTACAATGTAGTGAAGATCGTCTTCTTCTAGACAAGATCATAAACAAGAACTCTTGGTTTTCAAATTTAAGTGTTCGGGTAGGAAGAATGGGCAGACTTATTGGGTAGTACTGTGACTATCTGAAATAAAAAGAAATGTGTTTTTCCTTAAGAAGGACTACTGCTATCCTATCTTGCATTCTTTTGCTCAAGATTATCATCATTCTAATTTAGGTAAACTAATATAATAATGGTCTCCACTTCCCCCCAAATCTGCAATAGGTACAGCAAACATTTATGAAGTTTTTGGTGACGAAGGGTATTTCATTAGGAAGAAAATGTATCTGGCCAGATAGTGTACCTAACACAATTTTAATATTTTTGGCAGTTTTTACAACCAACTCTGAGTCCTTCAGGTATACACAAAGCAAAGCATATATGAGGATGGTAAACATAAAAATATTGAGTTATTTTCATATTTCTGATTTTCTATTAGTGAATCAGTATTTTTCTTTTAGTAACAGAATTGGCTCCATTATTAAATTCATTAGTTGCCAAATATGAATGTTTATGAATACCATGCTTTATAAAATCAAGGTCTTCTAGGACTTAGTGGTCACTTTTTTTTCCTCACCTAATAATACTAGCTAACACTCAGCTAATACTATTGTGTCTACTCCTGACAGAGAAATGATTAAGTCATCACTGTAGTAGGAAACCAGGTTGCCTTAAAATCAGTGGTACCTCAATGAACTCTTCATAAAAAAATTCAAGAAAAACAAAGAATACTAATCCCTTCCCTTCTAATGGAGGCCAAGAGATCTCACCTGAATTCTGACTCTCAGGGCAATCTTTCTTAAAATGTTCCACAGAGCCACAAAGTCTGCAGCAACCACCTATTAAAAGAACAAAGTCACTGAAAATCTCTCATACTTAGGAGGGGTTATAATGTCTCAAAACACTTTTCTTATTTGGTCCTCACAACTTTGTCAGTTGTAAAGGTAGTTGAAAACAGGAACATAGGTAGGTGCCACCATTCCAGTTAGTAAGTCCATCGTCCATTCCTTTTGATCTCACAGAGCACTGAACTGTACCTACCCACCACTTCTCGTACCTGGCCTTCAGGGGAGAAGGAGGAAAGAGAAGAGAGATATAATGGAAGAAGATACGTGTCCTCTGGAGTGTTCGAGAGCCACTGCACACAAGACTAGACCTTAAACCATGATTAGAAAGGCAAAGTGTTGGGGTGCCTGGGTGGCGCAGTCGGTTAAGTGTCCGACTTCAGCCAGGTCACGATCTCGCGGTCCGTGAGTTCGAGCCCCGCGTCGGGCTCTGGGCTGATGGCTCAGAGCCTGGAGCCTGTTTCCGATTCTGTGTCTCCCTCTCTCTCTGCCCCTCCCCCGTTCATGCTCTGTCTCTCTCTGTCCCAAAAAATAAATAAACGTTGAAAAAAAAATTAAAAAAAAAAAAGAAAGGCAAAGTGTTGTGAACTGTTGAACCTGTAGGCAAAAGTTGTGTCCAGATGCATTTTTTGAGGAGGATGTCTGTAATTCTTATCAAATAAATGACCAATAACCTCAAAAAAGGTTAGGACCCACTGCTCATCTGTACAGGTCAGACAGGGGTGAGCAGTTACAAAAGGAATGAAATTAACTTTTGTTTTAGGGCCTTCTGACTGCCAGGCAGCCTCATCCTAATAAAAATGCCTGTCTGCCTACTTTAAGCAACATTCCAGGATTGTGAATTACAACACATATGGTTTCTAAGATTAGCTTAATGGTCAAACACTGTTACTTAATGGTCAAGCATTGTAAGTATGACATGCTTATAATGTTAAGTGACTTATCCAGCAAAATGACCCTACAGGATGTAAATGTGGCTGAATTCTCACTTCTGTGTGATCTGTTTTCTTTGCTGCACTTTTTAAAAATACCTAGTCTTGGGGCGCCTGGGTGGCGCAGTCGGTTAAGCGTCTGACTTCAGCCAGGTCACGATGTCGCGGTCCGTGAGTTTGAGCCCCGCGTCGGGCTCTGGGCTGATGGCTCAGAGCCTGGAACCTGTTTCCGATTCTGTGTCTCCCTCTCTCTCTGTCCCTCCCCCGCTCATGCTCTGTCTCTCTCTGTCCCAAAAATAAATAAACGTTGAAAAAAAAATTAAAAAAAAAAAAAAATAAATAAATAAAAATACCTAGTCATTTTGCGTAACCATCCAAAACCATCTTTGCCCATTACTCATGTCATCTGACCTGTGTCATAAGTTCAAAACTGAGAGGCACCTTTGGGCATTTTCCAGGGTTAGGCTTCCTTACTGTTGTAGATGTCAGTGAAATAGAAGAGGTACTTTTGAACAATATATTTTAATTCTCATAGCTCTTTGAGGTAAATACCATAGTTCATCATATCTAATACACTATTGATTATAATTATTTTACATACCTCTCAGGAAAAAAAGTCTGCCAATTACATGTCACTCACCAATGGTAAGATACATTCTGAGTACAGGGACATGAAAATGTGAAATAATGTTCATCTTAGAGTCCATGAGATACAGTTTGTCATCTCCATTTTACAGGCGAGGGAGGAAATTGAGATGAGAGAAATTAAATGACTCAGCCAGAGTCCCACAACTAGTGAGTGGTGGTACTAGAGCTGTAACTGGTCAGCTTGATTCCAAAAGCTGTGCCTTTTCACTGGACTTGTCCCATGGAACCCAGGACATGACACACAAGAGATGTCTAGAATCTGATGGTACCAGCTATCACATGAGCACATTATTCACATTACCAGAAAATTTCCTCCTTAAAGCTTTAGAGATCATAGACTTTATTCAGGGACCTTAATATGTTAGCTGAGCTACAGACAAGAAAGTTACAGGATCCCATGCTAGACAACTGACCAAGGAAAACACTCAGAAATAAAAATTACTACAAATATTGAAGAATGTGTACCAGCCCATCTATCCAAAATGGTATGCTAGCCTGTGATTAAATTCACAACACTATTTTTTAAATCTTATATTAGCTTGAGATATAATCCCTTTACTTCTGTTATGTTTAAAAGTAGATATTTATAACCTACTCCCACAAATGATGCTGAAAGCACAATGCTTGAAATACACACTTTAGTTATTTCTGATTTGATTAATACATCCTCATATTACACATCAACTCCAGTACAAAGAATAGTTTGATAAAAATTAAAATTCTCAAGGTTTTGTTATTTGTTCAAGAACTTATTCAAGAACTGATTGAGTACAAATTAAATCACAACTCTACATGGTAACTCACCTTTTCTGACATATAAGGTTAACAGTACTCACCATCAGCATAAAGTCCTTTGGGATTATCAGGACAAGATCTGGACAGATGTCCCATTTCCCCACAAACAAAACATTTTGCAAAAGGAAATTCACCTGTAAGGATCAACATTTCCTATTAAGTTGGCTAAGTATAGAACAAGTCATGTAATTCATATTATTTTAAATACTCTGAAAACCCCTATTTTTAACACAACTTAGAATTCAGTCTTGATTTCAAAATATTAAGTGGCATACTCATGATAAATTCTGTCCAGAAAAAAAACCCAGTTGGTTACGTATTGGCCACTTCTGACATTAACCAAATCAAAAACCGATAGAAAACGTACCAAGAGCTGGGTCTACTTTGGCTTTGCACTTGGTTATTTCATGCTCTGTGGACCCACACCGGTAACATATTCCAGTGCCCATATCCTGATTCTCAAGGGCAGCTGGGCAATCTGCAATTCCATGGCCAGGTTTTCTACAATGGAAACATACCTGAGAAAACAAAATATGAGTTTCCATGTTGCAAATCTACAGTGGCTTTATCAATGCTTGTTATAAAAAATATCTTTAAAACATTTGTCATTTGTGGGGCACCAGGGTGGCTCAGAAGGTTGTGTGTCTGCCTCTTGATTTTGGCTCAGGTCATGATTTCTCAGTTCATGAGACTGAGCCCTGTGTAGGGCTCCGCTATAATAGCAAGGAGCCTGCTTGGGATTCTCTCTCCTCTCTCTGCCCCTCTCCCGCCTCACATTCTCTCTCTCAAAATAAATAAATAAACATTAAGAAAAAAAAAAAAGGGGGCGCCTGGGTGGATCAGTCAGTTAAGCGTCCAACTCTTGATTTTGGCTCAGGTCATCATCTCATGATTCATGGGACTGAACCCTGGTCAGGCTCTGTGCTAACAGTGCAAAACCTGCTTGGGATTCTCTCTCCTCTCTCTCTCTCCTCTGTCCCTGTCCCCTTGAGCACGTGCACATGCTTTCTCTTAAACTTAAAAAAAGATGCTTTACAAATCTAGTACACAAGAGCAATCATACTCTGGCATATATATATATATATATATATATATATATATATATATATACACACACACACACATACACACACATACGTGTGTGTGTGTGTGAATGTATGAATAATAGTTTTGACTTACATAAAGTAACCGTTTGGTGGAAGCAATGATCTTACCATTGCATTTTTCTTTGCTGCTTGTCTTTTTAGTCTTCTTCCTTCCCGGCGACTATCTTTCTTTAAAGCAACTGCAATTTCTTCCCTTACCTCCTGACTGTCTGTTGCTATCCTCTCTCCATTATGAACCATCTGTGGGTTTTGCCTTAAGTATTCCAGGAATCCATTTACATCTTCATTTAAGTACTCCTTTTTCTTTTTGTTCTTTTTGTGTTTTGCTTGAGGCGTATCATTTTTAGCAGAGAGCCTATTGGCTTCAAGTTGTTTACTCTTTGGTAGGTTTTGGCCTTCTCCCTCAAGGGACCCCTTCTTCATGTCCTCCCATGATGTTGCAGCCAAAGGTCTCTTGCTACGTGTGGTAGTAACTCGTGCCCACCTGGTCATGATTTCATCAAAGTTACCTTATCAAACTTTAAGACAAGCATGGCTGGTTAATAACCATTTTAAAAAAACCCCACTAAATATACATAGTGTATCACATTATGCCTATATGTTGACGCTTTAATTATTAAAACTTTTTACTTCGTGTATATTTAATTCTGTAACATGCTGCATTAATTCTGTAACATATCCCATAGATATGCCTATGAAGTAAATCTAGCCCTTACCAGAGAAGCTACCACATCAGATAAAGAAACACAGGTATATAAATGCTTAAAACTGCAAAACAATTCAAGAAAAAAATTACTTTGTAAAATATTATGTATCACATAGTAATAGAAGTGAATGAAGTTACTCTTCCCAATTCTGAAGGTTTCCTGGCTGTTTCCCCTCTGTAAGTCCCAGGTCTACTTTCTCCCCATCATATTGTTTAGTCTGTCAGTTCAAAGCAATCAATTTGCATAGCAAATTAAGTATACAGAAATCCTGTCCTTGATGCAAAGTTTGTCATTACAAGTCTTCCCAATAGACTGACAAGTAAGTGTTTGCGGTCACGTGATAATGCTGGTCTTCTAATTAGAGAATAAACTGCTTCCAGCCCAGCGGTTTCAAATCATTTTCAATTAAGCCGCGCCCCTTTTAGAGAGGCACCCCGTGTACCAACCAGAGTTAAAACTTCAGCTCTCGTCCTCAGTAACATCCGCAACACAAGCCGAAGGGTGGAATCAGTGAATAGGTGAGACGTTGCACGCTACTCTACATGCCACGCGCGCACACTCATCATTGCAGAGCCTGCGACTATCACAGTAGGGGCTGGAGCTATTCAGGAGGTGGACTAGCATCACCCTGAGTACCCGTGAAGGGGGAAGCTTTAGGTATGAAGGCTGAGGCGGCGGGACCCACTCCCACGGCGGGGGCCCCAGTGGGGCTAGACGCGCCAGCTCAGGCAGTGAGCACCCCACAGCTGAGGCCGACCCCTGCGCCCGCGCCCTCAGCGGGCCGCGCAGCTTGGCATTCCAAACCCATCTGGCGCTGAGGGCTGTTGGGGGCCTAGCAGTCAGTCGCTGTGCCTTCCCATCACGTCCCTGGGAACGAACGGGAGGACTCCACGGCATCTGGCGGTCCCGGGGTCCTATCTCGCTCAGCCGTGCACAAATTCTTACCGCGCATGAATCCTCCAGGACAGCCGAGTTAGCGAACCAGAGAAGTCTGTCCCCCTGCGACCGAGTCGGCACTGGGGACCGGAAATACGTTGTCGCTGAGAGCGCGTCACTTCCGGCGGGCCAAGCTGGTCCTGAAGGCGGGTGCTAGGGTCTCTTCCCGGGCGGGTAAATGAATGTGAGTAAATATTTGTGGAGGGTCTAGCGTTTGAAAGGTGCAGCGCTGCCCAACGAGGACACAGAGATGAAGTGTGTCTGGAACCCACAACTAGTTGGAAGAGATGCACGGCAGGATTGGGGGGAGGCGGTGGAAAACACTGGGAAGACTTCCTTGAGAAGGTGACCTTTGAACTGTACTTTGAAAAGCAAAAATCTGGTGAAATTTGGGGCGGGAGTGAGTTAAGGGCTTTCCAGGCAGATGTAAGGTAAAGTCTTAGCATAGTGGTAGTGGGTCACTGTGATAGAAATACAAAAGAGACGTTTAGGGCCCTAGTTGGTGGAAGTCGGTGACTAATTGTCCTGCCACTGCTAGTTCAGTGGAAATAATTCTAGTTTGTAGTCAGACAAGTTCTCTTTAAGAGGAAAACCCTAGCCTTTTAATTCATTGTCTCAACAACCTCTCCCAAACAGCTACCACCACAAGTTGTACTTTGTGGGAAAAATGGCATTATTACACCCACTCAGTTCACTAGGTCTGCCACTTTGATGCCCAGCATCGTGATCAATCCATTTTACCCCTTAAGTATCTGTCCACTTTATCTCAACTGCCACTGACTTTGTGCCAGGCTTCATCTCATCTCACCTGGATTACTGGTAGCTGGTCTGGGCATCCACTTTTTTCACCACTTGGAATCCCTTTCCATGCCTTAGCCAAGTGAACTTTTAAAGATGTAAATCAGATTGTTATTCTTCTGCTTTATATCCTTTAATAGTTTCCTGTTGTTCTTAAGATGAACTCCAACCTTAACTTGGTATTAAATCCTTGACTACTTCTCTATCCTCAGCCTGCGCAATTTCCTCTTCTTTGACCAGTTTCTCAGTTTCTCAAATGCTGCATGTACCTTGCTATCTCCAGGCCTTTACATATGCTGCTCTCTTTGTATGGTGCTTCTTTTCTTCTAGTTAAGTATTTCACCTTCAGGGCTTTACACATTAGATTCTTAAGTAAGCTTTCCTGTACCCCTCCCTGCTCCCCGCCCCCCCCCCCCCATTAGACCATTAGACCAATCCCCTATTGTAAGCTCATGGCAATCTTTGTTTACAGTGCTTCAAATTAGTAATTACATAATTAATTGTGAATAAGTTGTTTATTGTCTTCCCACTGCCTAGTATATATAGTTGGTGCTCAGTACGTTTTTGTTAACTAAGTGAAGAGTAAGTACGTTTCAATGCTTGTTACAGCAAAGTCGAAAGTGACCTGGTTTTCTTTAGGAGGAAAGATTAAAGTCAATGTTGTAGGGATACTAGGATTTGGTATGGTGAATATCAGAAATATCCTAGGTCTTACAGTGGGGGAAGTTTTAAAAGGTAAAAAATTCCTCCAGCTCTTGAAGAGAGGGAGCTTCCTAAAAGTTGTATGATCATCCTCTTCATACCATGTTCTCAACCAGCTGGCTTCAAGGTCTAAGCACCAACCTAGGGACATTTCATAAAGAGGTTTTCTTTTGTAGAAGCCAGGTACTTGCATGTAATGTACACCACTAGAGGGTGCATTCAACTAAAACTTGTCTTTTTAGTATTATGTTGAATTTTAAACTTGAAAATTATTCATTTCCTGGCAGTGAAAGAACATGATCTCAAATTGTTTTTGTGGAAATACACCAAGTGAAGATTAGTAATTAAGGAAATAGGTCATAGAAATGCTGTGGGGTTCAGAAGAAAATATTACTGTCAATACTAATAATAGCTAACTTTCATTGAACATTTTATAGGTACCTAGCACTGTGTGCTGAATGCTTTACAATCATTGCTTCCTTCACCCAGTATCCTGAGAGGTAGGTACTATTCTCCATTTTTACAATGAAGAAACAAGCTCATAAAGATGAAGTAACTCACCCAATGTCACACATCTAGTAAGAGGTAGAGTCAGGACTTGAACCAAGATCCCTGTTCAAAAGTGTGAGCTTCCCTACATTGCAGTACTGCAGGGGATTGCCTGCCTGCCTGCTTGACCCACTTTAAAACAGACTTAAGTTATCCGTGCCCATATAATACTTTATTTTCTTAGGATGTATTCACTTTTAGAGTGGAAGGTATTATCTTTTTATTAAGTCTTATCTATTCAGATATTATTGAAATACTACAAATATGCTATTTTCATAACACTATCATCCACAGGGTAAATGTTAAGTGAGGTGCTAAAGTTTTGGTTATGAAGTGCTGAAGTACCTCATTTTTAGAAAATTGTGAAGTGTATTATGCATACAGAAAGCAATATAAAACATCTGAAGTAATTACAAAACACAAGTTCATGTAAACACTACCCAGCTTAAGAAGCTGACCATTGCCAGATTATCTTAATGTAATTTTTTACATGGGCAACACATTTTTATGTTTCAAACAAAATAGTTATGATGATATAAGATTTCTATAAACCAACTCTCATCCTGATAACTAGAAATTCTGGGAAGAATATAAAATTCACTGTGTGAGGATCCTGAAGAGTAAATAAAAGCAGACCCTTGTGGAGGGGAGTCAAACTTTGAAGAAGCAACTAGCACATGGGTTAGCGTGTGTGTGTGTGTGTTTGCCCTGAAAATGGGCCACCGTCAAAAAGTGCGTGAGCAGTTAAAACTATAACAGAAAGCCTGCTGGGCGCCTGGCTGGCTCAGTTAAGTGTCTGACTTCAGCTCAGGTCATGGTCCCATGGCTCCTGAGTTCGATCCTCGTGTCGGGCTCTGTGGGGACAGCTCAGAGCCTGGTGCCTACTTCAGATTCTGTGTCTTCTCCTCTCTCTGCCCCAACCCCGCTCATGCTCTGTCTCTCTCTCAAAAATGAATACATGTTAAAAATTTTTTAAAAAATTTTAAGAAAGCCTGCCATCATTTTTCTGGCTGCAGGAACCAGAGAAAAAAGGCAATTAACAGCCATACCAGGATAGTGAGGGGGAATTTTGAAAGGGAGAGAGCCATAAAAAGGATGCTTCTACTTCTATACATGAAGTGTTGAGCTAGGCCCTGACTCCACATGCACAAGACAAACTCAGAGGCTTAAAGAAATGAACTGAGATTTGAATGGCCACTCAGAAAAAATGAGACAAAGCCCGTAATGCCAGTCTAAACAAGTTAATTGCATTCTTAAATGTTTTTTTCATGAGGAGTAAACCAATTCAGAGTATATACAAAATAACATCCACAATGTCCAGGATAAAAATGCAGAATGTAAACTTAGCATTGGTTCAGTGATACTTTGAATTCTGGTCTTCCAGAATTTGCCTGCTACTACTTATTTTTTAAGTCTTCAAATAGCTGATCTATGCTTTATAGATGGATTCAGTGGGCGACACAGGGTGGAGTATGCTGAATTCATCTTACCTGAAATTGGAACCGCTCCCATTAGAATTTTGAAGCTTCACTCTTTTTTTTTTTTTTTTTTTTTTTTAATTTTTTGATGTTTATTTATTTTTGAGAGAGACACAGCTTGAGCGGGGTGGGGGGGGGGCGGGGAGGGGCAGAGAAAGAGGGAGACACAGAATCTGAAGCAGGCTCCAGGCTCTGAGCTGTCAGCACAGAGCCCGACGCAGGGCTTGAACCCATGGACTGTGAGATCATGACCTGAGCCAAAGTTGGATGCTCAACTGACTGAGCCACCCAGGCGCCCCTTGAAGCTTCACTCTTGATTAGATTGTCTCAGAGTGAGAGGTGCTTGGATAAGCCTAGATGCTGCAGAACTAGGAGTGTCTAAGGCCCAGCCTCAGGGACCTGGCCCTCTGAGTCTCAAACCAGTGTGAGCAGCTTCAAAACAAGCTGTTTGGGGTAACTGGGTGGCTCATTCGGTTAAATGTCTGACTCTTGATCTCAGCACAGGTCATGATCTCACAGTTCATGGGTTTGGGTCCCACATTGGGCCCCACTGACAGCGTCAAGCCTGCTTGGGATTCTCTCTCTCTCTCTCTCTCTCTCTCTCTCTCTCTCTCTCAAAATAAATAAATGTAAAAAACAAGCTGTTTAACTGTAATTTGGAATGGAAGATAGTGAATCTAGAAAGGATGGGTGGGACCAGATTTTGTCAATTGAAGTGTTTTTTTAATGCTAAATCAAAGTGTTTGCATTTTGGGGCACCTGGGTGGCTCAGTCAGTTAAGTATGCGACTTTGGCTCAGGTCATGATCTATCTCAAGGTTCAGGAGTTCAAGCTTCGCATCAGGCTCTGTGCTGACAGCTCAGAGCCTGGAGCCTGCTTCTGGATTCTTTCTTTCCCTCTCTCTCTGCCCCTCCCCAACTTGTGCTCTCTCTGTCTCTCTCTCAAAAATAAACAAACATTAAAAAAAAACAAAAAACAAAATGTTTGCATTTTATCCTTGACAGCTTAAGCAATGAAGAACTATACATATTTTTTTAGATTATACAGTGCGTCTCCTAAGATAGATGTAGAGAAGAGGGCTACGTACAGTACAAACGTGTACCCAGTGCAGTGTTCAGAACACTGACACCTGCTGAACTTCTTTGGACTCTATAGAAAAATACATTTAGAGAGAGAGAGGAAAATAATTAATGACCCTACTGTTGGAAATAAAAAAGAGGTCCAGACCAGTGACATTCTAACAGCTGCTTTCTTCAAAATCTGTCAATCATTTAAGCTGCTTTAGAACCCTTACAATAAGGCTAATGGGTAAAGAAATTGAGTTCCTTTTTTCTTCTTTCAGCATTTTACAAATGCTCTTTAATGAATATGCTTTACATTTAGAATTATTTTTTTAGGTTTTTATGTTTTATTTTTATTTTTTTTAATATATGAAATTTATTGTCAAATTGGTTTCCATTTTGAGCAATTTTGGGATGAGCAACACCCAGTGCTCATCCCAAAAGATGTCCTCTTCATTACCCATCACCCACCCTCCCTCCCTTCCACCCCCCATCAACCCTCAGTTTGTTCTCAGTTTTAAAGAGTCTCTTATGCTTTGGCTCTCTCCCACTCCCTCTTTTTTTTTTTTTTTTTCCTTCCCCTCCCCCATGGTCTTCTGTTAAGTTTCTCGGGATCCACATGAGAGTGAAAACATATGGTATCTGTCTTTCTCTCTGTGACTTATTACACTTAGCAGAACACTCAAGTTCCATCCACATTGCTACAAAGGGCCATATTTCATTCTTTCTCATTGCCACGTAGTACTCCATTGTGTATATAAACCACAATTTCTTTATCCATTCATCAGTTAATGGACATTTAGGCTCTTTCCACAATTTGGCTATTGTTGAGAGTGCTGCTATAAACACTGGGGTACAAGTGCCCCTATGCATCAGTACTCCTGTATCCCTTGGGTAAATTCTAGCAATGCTATTGCTGGGTCATAGGGTAGGTCTATTTTTAATTTTTTGAGGAACCTCCACACTGTTTTCCAGAGCAGCTGTACCAGTTTGCATTCCCACCAACAGTGCAAGAGGTTTCCCATTTCTCCACATCCTCTCCAGCATCTATAGTCTCCTGATTTGTTCATTTTGGCCACTCTGACTGGCGTGACGTGGTATCTGAGTGTGGTTTTGATTTGTATTTCCCTGATGAGGAGCGATGTTGAGCATCTTTTCATGTGCCTGTTGGCCATCCGGATGTCTTCTTTAGAGAAGTGTCTATTCATGTTTTCTGCCCATTTCTTCACTGGATTATTTGTTTTTTGGGTGTGGAGTTTGGTGAGCTCTTTATCGATTTTGGATACTAGCCCTTTGTCCTATATGTCATTTGCAAATATCTTTTCCCATTCCGTTGGTTGCCTTTAAGTTTTGTTGATTGTTTCCTTTGCTGTGCAGAAGCTTTTTATCTTCATGAGGTCCCAATAGTTCATTTTTGCTTTTAATTCCCTTGCCTTTGGGGATGTATCAAGTAAGAAATTGCTGCGGCTGAGGTCAGAGAGGTCTTTCCCTGCTTTCTCCTCTAGGGTTTTGATGGTTTCCTGTCTCACATTCAGGTCCTTTATCCATTTTGAGTTTATTTTTGGGAATGGTGTGAGAAAGTGGTCTAGTTTCAACCTTCTGCATGTTGCTGTCCAGTTCTCCCAGCACCATTTGTTAAAGAGACTCTTTTTTCCATTGGATATTCTTTACTGCTTTGTCAAAGATTAGCTGGCCATACTTTTGTGGTCTAGTTCTGGGGTTTCTATTCTATTCCATTGGTCTATGTGTCTGTTTTTGTGCCAATACCATGCTGTCTTGATGATGACAGCTTTGTAGTAGAGGCTAAAGTCTGGGATTGTGATACCTCCTGCTTTGGTCTTCTTCTTCAAAATTACTTTGGCTATTGGGGGCCTTTTGTGGTTCCATATGAATTTTAGGATTGCTTGTTCTAGCTTCGAGAAGAATGCTGGTGCAATTTTGATTGGGATTGCATTGAATGTGTAGATAACTTTGGGTAGTATTGACATTTTAACAATATTCTTCCAATCCATGAGCATGGAGTGTTTTTCCATTTCTTTATATCTTCTTCAGTTTCCTTCATAAGCTTTCTATAGTTTTCAGCATACAGATCTTGTACATCTTTAGTTAGATTTATTCCTAGCTATTTTATGCTTCTTGGTGCAATTGTGAATGGGATCAGTTTCTTTATTTGTCTTTCTGTTGCTTCATTATTAGTGTATAAGAATGCAACTGATTTCTGTACATTGATTTTGTATCCTGCAACTTTGCTGAAGTCATGTATCAGTTCTAGCAGACTTTTGGTGGAGTCTGTCGGGTTTTCCACGTATAATATCATGTCATCTGCAAAAAGTGGAAGCTTGACTTCATCTTTGCCAATTTTGATGCCTTTGATTTCCTTTTGTTGTCTGATTGCTGATGCTAGCACTTCCAACACTATGTTAACAGCAGTGACAGTGGACATCCCTGTTGGGTTCCTTATCTCAGGGGGAAAGCTCTCAGTTTTTCCCCATTGAGGATGATATTAGCTGTGGGCTTTTCATAAATGGCTTTTATGATGTTTAAGTATGTTCCTTCTATCCCGACTTTCTCGAGGGTTTTTATTACAAAAGGACGCTGGATTTTGTCAAATGGTTTTTCTGCATCGATTGATAGGATCATATGGTCCTTATCTTTTCTTTTATTAATGTGATGTATCACGTTGATTGATTTGTGAATGTTGAACCAGCCCTGCATCCCAGGAATGAATCCCACTTGATCATGGTGCATAATTCTTTTTATAAGCTGCTGAATTTGATTTGCTAGTATCTTATTGAGAATGTTTGCATCCATATTTATCAGGGATATTGGCCTGTAGTTCTCTTTTTTTGCTGGGTCTCTTCTGGTTTAGGAATCAAAGTAATACTGGCTTCATAGAATGAGTCTGGAAGTTTTCCTTCCCTTTCTATTTTTTGGAATAGCTTGAGAAGGATCGGTATTATCTCTGCTTTAAATGTCTGGTAGAATTCCCCAGGGAAGCCATCTAGTCCTGGACTCTTATTTGTTGGGAGATTTTTGATAACTGCTTCAATTTCTTCACTGGTTATGGGTCTGTTCAACCTTTCTATTTCCTCCTGCTTGAGTTTTGGAAGTGTGTGGGTGTTAAGGAATTTGTCCATTTCTTCCAGGTTGTCCAGTTTGTTGGCATATCATTTTTCATAGTATTCCCTGATAATTGCTTGTGTTTCTGAGGGATTGGTTGTAATAATTCCATTTTAATTCATGATTTTATCTATTTGGGTCACCTCCCTTTTCTTTTTGAGAAGCCTGGCTAGAGGTTTATCAATTTTGTTTATTTTTTCAAAAAACCAACTCTTGGTTTCGTTAATCTGCTCTACAGTTTTTTTAGATTCTATATTGTTCGTTTCTGCTCTGATCTTTATTATTTCTCTTCTTCTGCTGGGTTTGGGGTGTCTTTGCTGTTCTGCTTCTGTTTCCTTTAGGTGTGCTGTTAGATTTTGTATTTGGGATTTTTCTGGTTTCTTGAGATAGGCCTGGATTGCAATGTATTTTCCTCTCAGGACTGCCTTCGCTGCATCCCAAAGTGTTTGGATTGTTGTATTTTCATTTTCCTTTGTTTCCATATCTTTTTAAATTTCTTCTCTAATTGCCTGGTTGACCCACTCATTCTTTAGTAGGGTGTTCTTTAACCTCCATGCTTTTGGAGGTTTTCCAGACTTTTTCCTGTGGTTGATTTCAAGCTTCATAGCATTGTGGTCTGAAAGTATGCATGGTATGATCTCAGTTCTTGTATACTTATGAAGGTTCTCAAGTTCTTGTATACTTGATCTATCTTGGAGAAGGTTCCATGTGCACTCGAGAGGAAAGTATATCGTGTTGCTTTGGGATGCAGAGTTCTAAATATATCTGTCAAGTCCATCTGATCCAATGTATCATTCAGAAGAGAGATCAGTCACGAGTCTTATAGGTCTCCCTTTATATGTTAGGGCACGTTTATCCCTCGCTGCTTTCAGAATTTTCTCTTTATCCTTCTATTTTGCCAGTTTCACCATGATATGTCGTGCAGAAGATCAATTCAAGTTACGTCTGAAGGGGGTTCTCTGTGCGTCTTGGATTTCAATGCCTTTTTCCTTCCCCAGATCAGGGAAGTTCTCAGCTATGATTTCTTCAAGTACACATTAAGCACATTTTCCTCTCTCTTCCTCCTTTGGAATACCAATTATGTGTATATTATTTCTCTTTAGTGCATCACTTAGTTCTCTAATTTTCCCCTCATACTCCTGGATTTTTTTATCTCTCTTTTTCTCAGCTTCCTCTTTTTCCATAATTTTATTTTCTAGTTCACCTATTCTCTCCTCTGCCTCTTCAATCCGAGCCGTGGTCATTTCCATTTTATTTTCCATCT
This sequence comes from Puma concolor, assembly GCF_028749965.1. Classification (NCBI taxonomy): domain Eukaryota; kingdom Metazoa; phylum Chordata; class Mammalia; order Carnivora; family Felidae; genus Puma; species Puma concolor. The sequence continues at coordinate 95,700,016 of NC_141667.1, forward strand.
CGTTTATAGCGTTTTTTAGCTCCTCCTGACTATTCCTTAGTCCCTTGATCTCTGTAGCAATAGTTTCTCTGCTGTCCTCTATACTGTTTTCAAGCCCAGCAATTAATTTTATGACTATTATTCTAAATTCACTTTCTGTTATATTATTTAAATCCTTTTTGATCAGTTCGTTAGCTGTTGTTATTTCCTGGAGATTCTTTTGCGGGGTTTCTTCCGTTTGGTCATTTTGGATAGTCCCTAGTGTGGTGCGGACCTGCAGGGCACTTCCCCTGTGCTGTGTCTTGTATAACTGGAGTTGGTGGACAGGGCCGCAGTCAGACCTGATGTCTGCCTCCTGCCCACCGCTGGGGCCACAGTCAGACTGGTGTGTACCTTCTCTTCCCCTCTCCTAGGGGTGGGATTCACTGTGGGGTGGCGTGGCCCGTAGGGCTACTTTGCACACTGCCAGGCTTGTGATGCTGGGGATCTGGCGTCTTAGCTGGGGTGGATAGGCAAGGTGCACAGGGGCGGGAGGGGCAGGCTTAGCTCGCTTCTCTTTCGGTGATCCACTTCAGGAGGGGCCCTGTGCAGCGGGAGGGAGTCAGACCCGCCGCCAGAGTGGTGGCTCCGCAAAAGCACTGCGTTGGGTGTTTGCGAGGAGCAAGCAAGTTCCCTGACAGGAACTGGTTCCCTTTGATTTTGGCTGGGGGTTACGCGAGGGAGATGGTGCTGGCGAGCGCCTTTGTTCCCCACCAAACTGAGCTCTGTCATCCCGGGGCTCAGCAACTCTCCCCCCCCGTTGTCCTCCAGCCTTCCCGCTCTCCAAGCAGAGCTGTTAACTTATGACCTCCCAGATGCTAAGTCCTGCTTGCTGTCGGAACACACTCTGTCTGGCCCCTCCGCTTTTGCAAGCCAGACTCGGGGGCTCTCCTTGGCCGGCAGGCGGCCCCTCCGCCCCGGCTCCCTCCCGCCAGTCCGTGTAACATGCACCGCTTCTCCGCCCTTCCTACCATCTTCCGTGGGCCTCTGGTCTGCGCTTGGCTCCGGAGACTCCATTCTGCTACTCTTCTGGCGGTTTTCTGGGTTATTTAGGCAGAGGTAGGTGGAATCTAAGTGATCAGCAGGACGCGTGGTGAGCCCAGCGTCCTCCTACGCCACCATCTTCCCTAGATCCTCCAGAGAACTCCCTTCAGACATAAATTGAATCAATCTTCTGCACGACATATCATAGTGAAACTGGCAAAATACAAGAATAAAGAGAAAATTCTGAAAGCAGTGAGGGATAAACGTGCTCTAACATATAAAGGGAGACCGATAAGACTAGTGACCCATCTCTCTACTGAAACTTGGCAGGCCAGAAAGGAATGGCAGGAAATCTTCGTATGATGAACAAAAAAATATACAGCCAAGAATCCTCTATCCAGCAAATCTGTCATTTAGAATAGAAGGAGAGATAAAGGTCTTCCCAAACAAACAAAAACTGAAGGAATTTATCACCACTAAACTGGCCCTACAAGAGGTCCTAAGGGGGATCCTGTGAGACAAAGTACCAGAGATATCGCTACAAGCATGAAACCTACAGACATCATAATGACTCTAAACCCATATCTTTCTATAATAACACTGAATGTAATGGACTAAATGCACCAACCAAAAGACATAGGGTATCAGAATGGATAAAAAAAACAAGACCCATCTATTTGCTGTCTACAAGAGACTCATTTTAGACCTGACGACACTTTCAGATTGAAAGTGAGGGGATGGAGAACTATATATCATGCTACTGGAAGTCAGAAGAAAGCTGGAGTAGCCATACTTATATCAGACAAACTAGACTTTAAATTAAAGGCTGTAACAAGAGATGAAGAAGGGCATTATATAGTAATTACAGGGTCTATCCATCAAGAAGAACTAAGAATTATAAATGTCTATGTGCCGAGTACGGGAGCCCCCAAATATATAAAACAATTACTCACAAACATAAGCAACCTTATTGACAAGAATGTGGTAATTGCAGGGGACTTTAATACCCCACTTACAACAATGGATAGATCATCTAGACACATGGTCAATAAAGAAACAAGGGCCCTGAATGATACATTGGATCAGATGGACTTGACAGATATATTTAGAACTCTGCATCCCAAAGCAACACGATATACTTTCCTCTCGAGTGCACATGGAACCTTCTCCAAGATAGATCAAGTATACAAGAACTTGAGAACCTTCATAAGTATACAAGAACTGAGATCATACCATGCATACTTTCAGACCACAATGCTATGAAGCTTGAAATCAACCACAGGAAAAAGTCTGGAAAACCTCCAAAAGCATGGAGGTTAAAGAACACCCTACTAAAGAATGAGTGGGTCAACCAGGCAATTAGAGAAGAAATTTAAAAAGATATGGAAACAAAGGAAAATGAAAATACAACAATCCAAACACTTTGGGATGCAGCGAAGGCAGTCCTGAGAGGAAAATACATTGCAATCCAGGCCTATCTCAAGAAACCAGAAAAATCCCAAATACAAAATCTAACAGCACACCTAAAGGAAACAGAAGCAGAACAGCAAAGACACCCCAAACCCAGCAGAAGAAGAGAAATAATAAAGATCAGAGCAGAAACGAACAATATAGAATCTAAAAAAACTGTAGAGCAGATTAACGAAACCAAGAGTTGGTTTTTTGAAAAAATAAACAAAATTGATAAACCTCTAGCCAGGCTTCTCAAAAAGAAAAGGGAGGTGACCCAAATAGATAAAATCATGAATTAAAATGGAATTATTACAACCAATCCCTCAGAAACACAAGCAATTATCAGGGAATACTATGAAAAATGATATGCCAACAAACTGGACAACCTGGAAGAAATGGACAAGTTCCTAAATACCCACACACTTCCAAAACTCAAGCAGGAGGAAATAGAAAGGTTGAACAGACCCATAACCAGTGAAGAAATTGAATCAGTTATGAAGGGAGTTCTCTATGCATCTTGGATTGCAATGTCTTTTTCCTTCCCCAGATCAGGGAAGTTCTTAGCTATGATTTCTTCAAGTACACCTTCAGCACTTTTCCCTCTCTCTTCCTCCTTTGGAATACCAATTATGCATAGATTATTTCTCTTTAGTACATCACTTAGTTCCCTAATTTTCTCCTCATACTCCTGGATTTTTTTTATCTCTTTCTCAGCTTCTTCTTTTTCCATAATTTTATCTTGTAGTTCACCTATTGTCTCCTCTGCCTCTTCAATCCGAGCTGTGGTCGTCTCCATTTTATTTTGCAGCTCATTAGTAGCATTTTTAGCTCCTCCTGGCTGTTCCTTAGTCCCTTGATCTCTGTAGCAATAGATTCTCTGCTGTCTTTTATACTGTTTTCAAGCCCAGCGATTAATTTTATGACTATTATTCTAAATTCGCTTTCTGTTATATTGTTTAAATAGTTTTTGATCAGTTCGTTAGCTGTTGTTATTTCCTGGAGGTTTTTTTGAGGGGACTTCTTCCGTTTTGTCATTGTGGATAGTCCCTGGAGTGTTGCGGGACTGCAGGACACTTCCCCTGTGCTGTTTTGAATAACTTGCGTTGGTGGGCAGGGCGGCAGTCAGACCCTATGTCTGCCCCCAGCTCACTGCTGGGGCCACAGTCAGACTGGTGTGTACCTTCTATTCTCCTCTCCTAGGGGTGGGATTCACTGTGGAGGGGCGTGGCCCATCTGGGCTCCTTGCACACTGCCGGGCTTGTGGTGCTGGGGATCTGGCGTACTAGCTGGGGTGGATCGGAAAGGTGTACAGGGGCGGGATGGGCAGTCTCAGCATGCTTTTCCTTCGGAGATCCGCTTCGGGAGGGGCCCTGCAGCACAGGGAAGGAGTCAGACCCGCTGAAGGGATGGATCCGAAGAAGCACAGTGTTGGGTGTTTGCACGGTGTAAGCAAGTTCCCTAACAGTAACTGGTTCCCTTTGGGATTTTGGCTGGGGGGATGGGCAAGGGAGATGGAGCTGGCGAGCGCCTTTGTTCCCCACCAAGCTGAACTCTGTTGTCCGGGGCTCAACAACTCTCCCTCCCGTTGTCCTGCAGCCTTCCCGCTCTCCGAGCAGAGCTGTTAGCTTATAACCTTCCAGATGTTAAATACTGCTTGCTATCCGAACACACTGCATCCGGCCCCTCTGCTTTTGCAAGCCACATGGGGGGGGGGGGGTCTGCTTTGCTGGCAGGCTGCCCCTCCACCCCGGCTCCCTCCCGCCAGTCCATGTAATGTGCACTGTCTCTCCACCCTTCCTTCCCTCTTCCGTGGGCCTCTCGTCTACGCTTGACTCTGGAGAATCTGTTCTGCTAGCCTTCTGGTGGTTTTCTGGCTTATTTAGGCAGGTGTAGGTGGAACCTAAGTGATCCACAGGACGTGGTGAGCCCAGTGTCCTCCTCCGCCATCTTCCTCCTGATCTTTTTAAGTTTTTAAATTAACTTTGAGAGCACATGCATGAGAGAGAGCATGCACATGAGAGGGGGAGGAGCAGAGAGAGAGGGAGAGAGAATCCCAAGCAGATTCTGCACTCCATGCCACACTACACACAGGGCTCTATCTCATGACTGAGATAGTGACCTGAGCCAAAATCCAGAGTCAGATACCCAATTGAATGATCCACCCAGGCACCCCCTAGAATTTTTACTAAACAGTTTTTTAATACATGAGAATTTTGAGACCACACATGAGAATTTCCAATATATACAGATTTATAGAAATACATACCTTTAAAAAATCTATTCTTGTTTTACAGGTCAGTAAATGAAAGGACAGAGAAGTTAAGTGACTGTCACACTGACAGTTTTATTACCTGACATGCACATGGATATGGCCTTATTTTTTTATTTCTTCAATTGCAGTGTTGGTTTTCTCAGGAAGTTAAAAGCAGTACTGCTTTCTTTCAGAAGTGAGAGTGTCTGGGTGGCTCTAGTCAGTAGAGCGTCCAACTCCATTTCAGCACAGGTCATGATCCTAGGGTCATGGGATTGAGCCCTGCATCAGACTCCACACTGAGCATGGATCCTGCTTAAGATTCTCTCTCTATTCCTCTGCTCCTCTTCCTTGCTTATGCTCTCTCTTAAAAAAAAATGGAAAAAAATTGTATCTAAAGGGTTTAATAAGAGAAACCCATTAATGGAAGTTGCTTGAGGTGGCTAAGCAATAGGGAATAGGAATAATATGACGTTTATATTCTCCCCTGAAAAAGCTTGAATCTTTTCTTTATTCTTTGCTTAAACATGAGTAAGAATAGTATTGGGAAGCTCCTGGGTAGCTCAGTCAGTTAAGCATCCAACTTCGACTCAGGTCATGATCTCACAGTTCATGAGTTCGAGCCCCGCGTTGGGCTCTGTGCTGACGGCTTGAAGCTTGGAGCCAGCTTCACATTCTGTGTCTCCCTCTCTCTCTCTGCCCCTCCCCCACTCACACTCTCTCTCTCAAAAATAAAACATAAAAAATTAAAAAATAAAGAATAACATTGGAAATATTAATCACAAAAGTAACGTGGCGTTCTGACTCAACTCTAACCCTCTTCTGGTGTACCTCTGAAGTTCAAGTTCCTAATCATGCTTTTTAGCGGTATGACATCAAGTGCTTCAAGTGAATACTTAAAGCTAAATTAGATGTAAGTGGTGAGATTTCCAGGCTCTCCTCTCTGAAATGAGTACTTACTTCTCTTCCTCTTATGTCTGAGGAAATGCTACCTGATTTGGGAGCTAGATGGTCCCTTCATAGAGAGCAGTGGGAGGTCTGTAGTTACGAATCCTATAAAATGGGGTAAGTGAGGAAGAAGCATTTTTTTAAATAGGAAATTTATTGTCAAATTGGTTTCCATACAATACCCAGTGCTCATCCCAACAGGTGCCTTCCTCAATGCCCATCACCCACTTTTCCCTCCCTCCCACCCCCATCAACCCTCAGTTTATTCTCATTTTTTAAGAGTCTTTTATGGTTTGTCTCCCTCCCTCTCTTTTTTTTCCCTTTCCCTCCCCCATGGTCTTCTGTTAAGTTTCTCAGGATCCACATAAGAGTGAAAACATATGGTATCTGTCTTTCTCTCTATGACTTATTACACTTAGCACAACACTCTCCAGTTCCATCCATGTTGCTACAAAAGGCCAGATTTCATTCTTTCTCATTGCCAAGTAGTGTTCCGTTGTATATATAAACCATAACTTCTTTATCCATTCATCAATTGATGGACATTTAGGCTCTTTCCATAATTTGGCTATTGTTGAAAGTGCTGCTGTAAACATTGGGGTACAAGTGCCCCTATGCATCAGCACTCCTGTATCCCTTGGGTAAATTCCTAGCAGTGCTATTGCTGGGTCATAGGGTACATCTATTTTTAATTTTTTGAGGAAACTCCAGACTGGTTTCCAGAGTGGCTGCACCAGTTGGCATTCCCACCGACAGTGCAAGAGTGTTCCCTTTTCTCCATGTCCTCTCCAGCATCTATAGTCTCCTGATTTGTTTATTTTGGCCACTCTGAACTGGTGTGAGGTGATATCTGAGTGTGGTTTTGATTTGTATTTCCCTGATGAAGAGCGACATTGAGCATCTTTTCATGTGCCTGTTGGCCATCTGGATGTCTTCTTTGGAAAAGTGTCTATTCATGTCTTCTGCCATTTCTTCACTGGATTATTTGTTTTTTGGGTGTGGAGTTTGGTGAGTTCTTTATAGATTTTGGATACTAGCCCTTTGTCTGATATGTCATTTGCAAATATCTTTTCCCATTCCGTTGGTTGCCTTTTAGTTTTGTTGATTGTTTCCTTTTTTTTTTTAATCTCTACTGTATGTCAGTATCTTGTTGAATGCTAGATACACAAAAACAACAGAGTCTACCCAATAGCCTTTTAGAGTAAGGCATGCAGATTCATAAACGACTCGTAAAGTGGTAAGTGGAGGAATTACACTGTAATTATTGTCAGTAATTACACTGTAGTTAATTTTACACAATAATTTTTATTTACACAATAATGTAGTTAATATTACACAATAATTACACTGTAGTAAAGATTACAGATGAATTCATACTTTCTGGGAGATTTTAGAAAACTTCACAGTAGAATGTGTTGCAGACAACTGGGGAGGAAGATAAGAGAGGTGATGGGAAGGAGTCAGTAAAAAAGCCCTAGTCAATTTAATCATTCTCTCCAGTAAGCTGAAATGCTTTGGTAAATGAGGTGTGTGCACAGAGGGAGGGAGAAAAATTTAAGCTAATGCTTTAGAAAGGATGAAAGTGAACGTAACTAAGTGATCGAAATGTGTAGTACAGATTTAATAACTACATAAATAATCTACCTTCAAGTCTCTGGGTAAAAAATCATAAATGACTTAGGATGAACTAATGTAAGAGCACCACATAGTAGGGAAAACATAGCCCTCCAAAAGGTTTGGCATAGAAAATAAATGGTCTTGGGAAAAAGGTCCTGCAAATATTTTAGGAAATATTTATGGACTAGGAATATGTATAAAATCATATTGTGTATATTCTGGAAGATGTGACCATACAATGGTGAGTTCTATGAAGACAAGTTGAGCAGTCCATACCTCCAGAAAAACAGTTAAGCCAGTAATACCCCAAGGCATAAGTGGAGGGCAAATGTGGAATTGTGTCCAGGTGTGCCCAAAGCAGCTCAATATGGTTATCCCTCGCTAGTTTTCAAATAGAACATTAGCTATATTGGGCATATGTTGCCTTTAGATATCTAAACAATGTGTGTTGGAGCAGGAAAGCAAACCAGATAGTGGGACTTCTTTTAAACCAGATTTTACAGTCTTCAATCTCTAAGTGTTGCTGCTTTTCCTGTTATGGGGGATTTGTTTTAAAAACCTATTTAGGATAGTGGTGCTGGTTATGGAGCACTGTGAGTGTGCTTAGTACCACTTAATTGTACACTTAAAAATGGTTAAAATGGTAAATTTTATGTATATTTTACCACAATTTACAAAATAGAAAAACTGATATTTACCCTTTAAAAGTAGTGTTTTCATTTTGATTCTCTTGAAGCTTGCTTTCACATCTTTCTTTTATTTGCTGTTTAAGAAGCTGTTCTTTAAGAATCAAGTTGTTACCTATGTATAATCTCCCTTTCTTATAAAAAATCAGTTATCAATTTGAATTTAGAAAGTATTATTTGTGGAGAACAAAGCCCTTTTTGAAAACCTATTTATTAAGCATTTTATGCTCTAAAGCTTCCCAGATAGTTATGAATGGTACTACTCATTATATACTAATACTTGTGCACAGTAATAGTTATTTACACTGGGGAAAAACTTAAGGGGAGCGTAACTAACATTACATTTTTCAGAACTGGATCCAGGATTTAAAATGTCTGGTCCCTTTCCTGTGCTCAGAGATACGGCCATATCACCTTCCTGTGGTTGCCTACTAATTCATTCTCTTATTTTTCAGGTACATGCTAAAGTACATTCATACCTGAAAAATATTCACCAGTCCTTCCCAGTTTAATATTCTGCTGAATCTCATAGTGGAGTCCTATTTGGAGGTGGTTGGGCTCCCTTCCCCATCCCCCACCTCTGACACACACATACTCATGATGTGTCTACTTCTAGAAAAGACAAAAACAGGGCCTTATTGGCTTGAAAGGTACTAGGAGCTTAAAAGAGAAAAAACAACTCATCAGTATAATGAGAAAATTTGGGATCTGAGAGAGAACAGTTGTTTAGTTTCTTTTAAAAGGCAGACATGATGGCAAAAGACAAATTGATCTGTTTTAATTAAGTTAAAGCATTAGACCATTTAAGTGAATGTTCAGTTGTGCCAGGGAGTGTGTTGAATATAATGTGTTACTTAAAACTTTTAGTAACTAAAACTTCTTACCTGTTTACAAGAGGAATGTGATAGCACTGTCAACCAAATTGTTGTGAAATGAATAAAATGCATAAAAGACCTTAAAACCAACTCTCTTTTACTCATTAAAGTCTTGTGGTGCTTCATTAATTTTAATGGTATAATCTGGTTCTGATTGAAGTGCACCGGAATGTAGTTAGTGCCTCATCAGTACTGATGAGTTCCCAGTAATTCAGGCTATGATGGCAAATTACATGTCTCTGTTTACATCTACTCCATGCATGTTTGCCCATGTCTTCAGCACAGCTTTTACATTCCAGGAGCCCAGTGTCTTCTTTTTGAACCTCACCTATGTTATTTAAAATAGATTTCTATTCTCAGAGATGCTTTTATACAACCGAGTTCTGTACAAATATTTTGTGGAGATGCTAAAACAAAACATTTCTTCCCCATATCTTCAGATTCAATATACAGATAGCCTATATGAGTCCAATGTCTTTTTGAAAAGTAAGGAGTCTGATGTATATGTTAAAAAGCAAATAACAGGATCAGTTCATTGCATTTCCACTGTAGCTCTAAGATTCATAAAAGTAAAATTTTTAATTCAAGTATAATTAGTCTACAGTATTATATTAGCTTCAGGTGTGCAACATGATTCAGTCATACATTTCTCAGTGCTCATCATAAGTATACTCTTAATCCCATTCACCTATTTCACCTGTTTCCTTCCCTACCCTACCTACTTCCCCTCTGGCAACCACAAGTTCTATATTAAGAAACTGGTTTATTTCTTTTTTTTTTTAATTCTATATATGAATGAAATCATAGAGCATTTGCCTTTCTGTGACTGATTGCATTTAACATTATACCCTCTAGATCCATCCAGGTGGTCAAATAACAAGATTACATTCTTTTTAATGGCTGAGTAATACTCCATTGTATATATATACCACATCTTCTTAAATCCTGCTTTTACAATTCCTTAGTTATAGCTCTCAAACTGATTTACTCATTGTCAAACATAAGTTACTCTTAAAGAAAGGATAGATAATTATGGTGCTACCTCTTTAATCTTTGACCTCTCTTGTGGGCATTTTTACAGCACTAGGATAAGTGACTCAATAAACATAGGGGTCCAAAGCAGGTAATCAAATGGTCTAATGCCATCCCTACCAGAGGAGGAAACAAGAGTACTGAGACATTAGTAGCAACTGGGAAGGGCTTTCTTGTGATGTAAAAGGCCTATCCACCAGATGTGACCTTCCCTTTTCTAGATTCCATGATAACCATTCGCCTTCTCTTCACATAAGTTTTGTTGTTGTTATTGTTGTTCTTTTGTTTGTTTTTTTGCAGAAAGGATAAAATATAGTTAATTTGGCTTCTTCTGAATCACCTGATTGTAGACTTGGAGTTCTTTGGTTTGGTCTTCCAGATGACTAGTCTCCATTATGTGCAGATTTTTCTAGTTTAATTCTCAGATGACTTTTTATTTACCTTTTTTTTTCTTGAGGGTGTTGAGCCTCCCTCATATATGCTTTGTATCTCAATTAAATTATAAGCCCATGTATAATTACCTACCTATATTAAATAATTTTGGTTGACCTTTGAATAGCATGGGTTTGAACTGCATGGATCCACTTACATGTAGATTTTTTTTTTTAATTTTTTTTTTTAACGTTTATTTATTTTTGAGACAGAGAGAGACAGAGCATGAATGGGGGGAAGGGCAGAGAGAGAGGGAGACACAGAATCGGAAGCAGGCTCCAGGCTCTGAGCCATCAGCCCAGAGCCCGATGCGGGGCTCGAACTCACGGACCGCGAGATTGTGACCTGAGCCGAACTCAGACGCTTAACCGACTGAGCCACCCAGGCGCCCCACATGTAGATTTTTTTAGTAGAATATTATGAATGTATTTTCTCTTTAGGATATTCTTGACTTTTTTTTTTAACTTTATTATAAGAATATGGTATATAGTACATATAACATACAAAATCTGTGTTAATTGACTATGCTCTCTATAAGGCTTCTGGTCAACAGTAGGCTACTAGTTAAGTTTTAGGGAGTCAAAAGTTATACATAGATTTTTGACTGTGCAGGGGATCGGCACCCCTAACCCCCACATTGTGTAAGGGTCAACTGTATTTTTAATGTGGAGAGATGGTGATTACTTCATTTCTACCTTGATTATTGAATTAAATACAATAGATAGTCCATAATTTATACCAAAGTTTTATTCTATTATAATTAACAACAGCTACATATCTCTTCACATTAAAAAGTTAGACTTGATTCCATTTTAAATTTTAAAAGTAGTTACGAAGTTTTTTTGACATTCAGAAATGAATAAGAAATTTATTTCTGGGTACAAGCAAGTGAGAAGTGGTCACGTTTGTGGAAGGGATAATCAGTCGTGACAGGAGAAGGAGGTACAGAGCTGCTTTTATACAAAGGGACAGGGAGAAATAGGTGTGGAATTCAGATGTCCACTTGGAGGTACTTGGAGTACCTCCTGGTACTCCCTTGTATTGTTGTAACATTGTAAAACAAGACCGATGCAAAAAGGGTGCAATTGCCAAGCCTCAGGATTGAAGGTTTTGCTCACACAGAAGAAAAGGCCCTAACATCAGCCAAGGTGATAGTTGAAAATGAGGAAAATTTAGAATGGATAATGGATGCAGCTGAAGAGAAATACCAGTTGCAACAAGGGGGATTTAGTTCATACCACTAAACTGTCTTCTAAGATCTTCTGTAGGAAGTGAGATTCCTGGAAGCCATAGAGGAGCTTCTTCTAGAAGTAAGTGTATATGATACAAAGAGTAGATGGTAGTGGCCGTGAAAATGTATTACTGAGATTTTCTCTTGCAGGGGGCATAATTGACTGACAGCTCCAGGTACAGCCCCTCTGGATCAACCATAATGTTCGTACTGAGGCCAGTGTTCTCATGGTCTGCTTGCAGCCCATAAATGAGCAAGGCCCATTCTTGCCTTAGGAGATGCATGACTCTTCTAACAGGTGTGAAGACCCCCATTGGCCTGCATGAAACTTTCCTGGACCTGTGTTGTAGTCTTGGACTTCCTTTTTTCTCTCTGTCTAGTGTCATGATTCAAACACATCTGCTTGTCCTGCTCCTTCCTACAAATAGCACTTTCATGTTGAATCCTGCCATGGCATCTGCTTTCCCTGCAGATCCATACACAGTTGAGGTTTAAGTCCTTTGAATTCTTCCTGATACTTGGTCAGCTTGTCCTATGGAATACTGAGAAAGGCATGTTGGGTATTTGTTTATTCCCTCTTTAAGTTTTGTCAGTTTGGGCTTCATGTATTTTGAAACTTACTAAATGGATACATATTTAGAATTTTTAAGTTTTCTTAGTGGATTTGCATGTGTATAATTATAAAATGTCCTCCCTGTATCTTTTTACGACTTAAAACAAGGACCATTTTATTGTCTTTTATGATTATTTGGGTTGCCTGGGCTTAGCTGATGGTTTTTTTTATGTTTTGGAGATTTATCAGTTTTTTCACATGCATCCGTAGTTTTTTGTTGTTATTTTCACTGAGTAGGATTCAGACTATTATTAAAATCAGCATTTTTAGGGGGTGCCTGGGTGGCTCAATCAGTTAAGTGACCAACTTTAGCTCAGGTCATGATCTCATGTTTTGTGGGTTTGAGCTCCGTGTTGGACTCTGTGCTGACAGCTCAGAGCCTGAAGCCTGCTTCAGATTCTGTTTCCTTTTTTCAGTCCCTTCCCTGCTCGCTTGCTCTCTCTTAAAAATAAACATTTTTAAAAAATCAGCATTTTTGCATTTTCCAGTGTCTTCAGGGTATCAGTCTCCTGACTTACTATGTTTTTAAATTTTTAATTCCAGAAGAGTTAGTATATAGTGTTACATTCATTTCAGGTATACAATCGGGTATACAATTCTATACATTACTCAGTATAGAACAATTCTATACATTACTCAGTGCTCATCAAGATAAGTGTACTCTTAATCCCCTTGATGTATTTCACTCATCCCCCTCACTCACCTCCCCTCTCATAACCGTCAGTTTGTTCTCTGTAGTTAAGTCTGTGTTTTGTTTTGGTTTTTTTTCTTTGTTTTGTTTCTTAAATTGTACATAAGAGTGAAATCATGTAGGATTTATCTTTCTCTGATTTCACTTAGCATTATGCTCTCTAGATCCATCTATTTTGTTGCAAATGGCAAGCTTTCATTCTTTTTTATGTCTGAGTAATATAATGTAGTATTTATGTATCACGTCTTCTTTATCCATTCCTCTATCAGTGGACACTTGGGCTGCTTCCATAATTTGGCTATTATAAATAATGCTGCAGTAAACAGAGAGGTGCATATGTCTTTTCAAATTAGTGTTTTTGTGTTCTTCAGATAAATACTCAGTAGTGAATTTACTTGATCATATGGTAATTCTATTTTTAATTTTTTGAGGAGCCTCCATTCTGTATTCCACAGTGGATACACCAGTTTGCATTCCCACCAACAGTGCAACAGGGTTTCTTTTTCTCCACACCCTTACTACAGTTGTTTTTTGTGTTTTTTATGTTAGCCATTCTCAGAGGTGAGAGGTGCTACCTCATTGTGGTTTTGATTTATATTCCCTGATGATGAGGAATGATGAGCATCTTTTCATGTGTCTGTTGACCATCTGTATATCTACTTTGGAGAAATGTCTGTTCAAATGCCTATTTTTCAATTGGATTATTTGTATTTTTGTGTTGAATTGTATTAAGTTCTTTATAGATTTTGAGTGCTAAACCTTTAGCAGATACATTATTGGCAAATATCTTCTCCCATTTGGTTGTTCATCTTTTAGTTTTGCTGATTCTTTCCTCTTCTGTGCAGAAACTTCTTGTTTGATGTGGTCCCAGTAGTTTATTTTTGCTTTTGTTTCCTTTGCCTCAGAAGTGATGCCTAAAAAATGTTGCTATAGCCAATGTCAGAGAAACTGCCTGTGCTCTCTTCTAGGATTTTTATGGCTTCCGGTCTCACATTTATATCCTAAATTCATTTGGGGCTTATTTTTGTGTATAGTGTAAGTGGTCCAGTTTCATTCTTTTGCATGTAGCTGTCCAGTTTTCCCAACACCATTTGTTGAAGAGACTTTTTCCCAGTGCGTACTCTTGCCTCCTTAGTCAAAGAATAATCGACCTTATAATTGTGGGTTTATTTCTGGGCTCTGTGTTCTATGCTGTTGATCTGTGTGTCTGTTTTTGTGCCAGTACCATGCTATTTTGATTACTGCAGCTTTATAGTTTATCTTGAAATCTGAGTTTGTAATGCCTCCAGTTTTATTATTCTTTTTCAAGATCGCTTTGGCCATTTGGGGTTTTTTTGTGGTTCCATACAAATTTTAGGATTATACCAGCTCTGTGAAAAATGCTGTTGGTATTTTGATAAGGATTGAATGAAATCTGTAGATTGCTTTGGATAGTATAGATACTTTAGCATTATTCTTCCGATCCATGAGCATAGACTATCTTTCTATTTGTGTCATCTTCAATTTCTTTCATCAGTGACTTAAGAGTTTTCAGAGTATAGGTCTTTGACCTCCTTGGTTAAGTTGATTCCTAGGCATTTTATTATTGGGGGAGGGACAATTGTAAATGGGATTGTTTTCTTAATTTCTCTTTCGGCTGCGTCATTATTAGGGTATAGAAATGCAGTGGATTTCTGTATTTTGATTTTGTATCCTGCAACCTTATTGAATTCGTAGTAGTTTTTTCATGGAGTAATTAGAGTTTTCTATGTATAGTATCATGTCATCTGTGAATAGTGACAGTTTGACTTCTTCCCTTCTAATTGGATGTTTTATTTCTTTTCCTTGACTGATTGCTGTGGCTAGGATTTCCAGTACTTTTTGAATAAAAGTGGTGAGAGTGGACATCTGGTCTTGTTCCTGATCATAAGGGGAAAACTCTGAGTTTCAAAAGGGATGAAAGACCTAAATGTGAGATGTGAAACCGTAAAAATCCTAGAGGAGAATACAGGCAATAAAGTCTGATGTTGGCTGTAGCAACTTCCTACTAGATAAATCTCTGGAGGCGAGGGAACAAAAGCAAAAATGAACTATTGGCACTTAAGATAAAAAACTTAAAAGGCAATCTTTGGAATGGGAGAAGATACTTGCAAATTACATATCTGATAAAGAGATAGTATCCAAAATGTACAAAAACTTATAAAATTCAACACCCCAAAAACAATCCAGTTAAAAAAAGGACAGAAGACATGAATAGACATTCCTCCAAATAAGACATACAGATGGCTAATGGATAAATGAAAAGATGCTCAACATCACTCACCATCAGGGAAATGTCAATCAAACGTACAATGAGATATCCCCTCATACCTGTCAGAATGGCTAAAATTAACAGCTCAGGAAGTAACATGTTGATGAGGATGCAGAGAAAGGGGAACCCTTTTACACTGTTGATGGGAATGCAAACTAGTAAAGTCACTCTGGAAAACAGTATGGAGGTTCCTCACAAAGTTAAAAGAACTATCCTATGATCTAGCAATTGCCCTACTAGGTATTTACCCAAAGGATACAAAAATACTGATTTGAAGTGATATATGCACCCCAATGTTGATAGCAGCATTATCAATAATAGTCAAACTATGGACAAAGCCCAAGTGTCCATCAGCTGATGAATGGATAAAGAAGTTGAGGTATATTGGGGCACCTGGGTAGCTCAGTTGGTTAAGCATCTTACTCTTGGTTTTGGCTCAGGTCATGATCTTATGGTTCATGAGCTCAAGCTCAACATCAGACTCCATGCTGGCAGTGCAAAGCCTGCTTGTGATTCTCTTTGCTCCTCTCTAGCCCCTCCCCCACTTGCTTTCTCCATCTTTCTCAAACTTAAAGTTGTTATATGTATACTGTATATATATGGATACATACATATGTAATATTGTGTGAAATATTACTCAGCCATCAAAAGAATGAAATATTGACGTTTGTAATGATGTGGATGGAGCTAGAGAATATCATACTAAGCAAAATAGGTCATTCAAAAACAAATACCATAAGATTTCAGTCACATGTGGAATTTAAGATATAAAACAGATGAACATGCAGGGGAAAAAGAGAGGCAAACCATAAAACAGACTCTTAACTATAGAGAATAAACTGAGGATTGCTGGAGGAGAGGTGGGTAGGGGGGTGGGTTAAATGGGTGGTAGGTATTTAAGGAGGGCACTTGTGATGAGTACTGGATGTGGTAAGTAAGTGATGGATCACTAAATTCTACACCTGAAACTAATATTGCAGTGTATGTTAACTAAATGGAATTTAAATAAAAACCTGAAAAAGAAAAAAATAAAAGTTTGGGAAAAATTTGCCCTCAGTCATATAGTCAGTTAGTGGCAGAGCCTGAATTTAAAGCAAATCTTTTGACCTCAAAACAACGTCTTGTGGCTGCCTCCAAAACATGTTCTTGGGTGACTCTTGGCCTGAGAGAGAATAACCAATTCCCTTTGAGCCAACATACTTATGATGATGATGTGGCAGCACAGAAGTCAAGGAGAAGGACAACATTTCCCTTCCCCACGGAAGAGGGCCAGAATGATTTCTCAGCTGCCAAAGCTTATTCTTTCTGCATTCTGCTTCAGATACAAAGATCGTTTCAAATTAAAAAGGTCCTGTGATTCAGAACAATATTCTGTGCACATCATTGCTTCATGAATGTTGATTGAACTAGACCTTAGGAAATGGGAACTACTGGCATGCTATGAATACTTTGGCTGAAATATGACATTCAACTAGAATTTTAATAGTTACAAGTCTCTTTATCTCTTTCAGGAGACTCATATAAAACATCTTTTATTTGCACTATAATTTTGCCAATGTGCTTGTTTTGTGTGCCAGAAGTATAACTTAGCACAACTTCTGCAAACAGGATTATATCTATCAAATATTTGGCAATGCTTGAGGAGAAAGAATGTTCTCCTATCTAATTAAGATGCTGTTACATGATCTGAAAATTGTCTGAGGAGCAGTCAGCGAAGGATATTTAATGAATATGGAGATTTCAACAAAAATTGAGATGCCAGATTGAGCATTAGGAATTCATTGTAGACATGGTTATTAAATGCATGTCTTTAGATATGAATATCTTGTTCTTAAAAAGGAAAGTTACAGATGAATAATTCCTGGAAATACAATAAAGGTCAAATAGCCTTATAAATCAAGAATTTCAAATGTAGGTAAGATAATTAAAGTCTGTGGGCAAACTAATATTCAATGCAAATGTGGTTTTGATATTGATGAGTAGAATTAGTGGCAAAGGTGACAAATGAATTCAGTAAAAATACAACAAAAAGGAAGAGATACTCGCCATACATTCTGTGCTGTTAATTCTTCCTGTTAATTATGCTGTTGAGGATGATGTAATACAGATTTCAGAAATTTGTTTTTTTTCCCCTGTGACTATGTTTCCATTACTGTACTTCTCATGTTATTGTTTTTTTTTTTAATTTTATAACGGGAAGTTTGTAAGTCTTAATCCACATCACTTATTTCAGTGATTCCACACGCACATTCTCACCTCTCCTCTGGCAAACAATAGTTTCTTTTCTGTATTTATGGATCTGTTAGTTTTTTATTCTTTTGTGTTTGTCATTCCACATATAAGTGAAATCATGTGGTATTTGCTTGTTCTCTAACTTACTTCACTTAGCAAAATACTCTCTAGGTGCATCCATGCTGTTGCAAAGGGCAAGATCTCATTCTTTTTTATGGTTGAGTAATATTCTGTTGTGTGCATAGATGAGCCCTTCTTAATCTGTTCAACTTCTCAGTGGACACTTACACTGTTGCTACATCATGTCTCTTGTAAATATTGCTGCAGTAAACATAGGGGTGAATATATCTTTTCAAATTTGTGTTTTTGTTTTCTTTGGGTAAATAGCCAGTAGTGGAATTCTTAGATTTTATGGTGTTTACATTTTTAATGTTTTCAGGAACCTCCATAGTTTTCCACAGTGGCTATACCCATTTACATTGCTACCAACAGTGCACAAGGGCTCCTTTTCTTCCACATCCTCACCAACACTTGTCATTTCTTGTCTTTGTGATTCTGGTCATTATGACAGGTATGAGGTGCTATCTCATTATGATTTTGGTTTGCATTTCCTTGATGATAGTGATGTGGAGCATATTTTCATGTATCTGGCCATTTGTATGTCTTCTTGGGGCAAAATATCTATTCAGGTGCTCTGCCCATCTTTTCATGTGATGATTTGTTGTGTCTTTAATTGTGTGAGTATTTTGCTATTTTGGAAATGAACCCCTTATTGGAAATACCACTTGTACATATTCTCTCCCATTTGGTAGGTTGTCTTTTTGTTCTATGGGTGGTTTCCTTTACTGTGTAAAGCTTGTTATTTTGTGGTGGTCCCAATGGCTTATTACTGCTTTTGTTTTACTTGCCTGAGGAGACCTATCCATAGATCTACTGCTGAGGCCAGTGTCCAAGGATTTACTGCCTAGATTTTCTCTTAGGAGTTTTATGGTTCCATGCCTCACATTTGGGTCTTTAATCCATCTTGAGTTTATTTTTGCATATGGCATAATAAAGTGGTACAGTTTCATTCTTTTGCATCTAGCAGTCCAATTTTCCCAGCACTATTTATTGACTGTCTTTCCCCCATTATATATTCTTGTCTCCTTTGCCTGTACATTTACTGATCACAGGATCATGGATTCATTTCTGAGCATTCTGTCTTATTCCATGGACCTATGTGTC
Source organism: Puma concolor (assembly GCF_028749965.1). Taxonomy (NCBI): domain Eukaryota; kingdom Metazoa; phylum Chordata; class Mammalia; order Carnivora; family Felidae; genus Puma; species Puma concolor. Next base: position 95,718,592 of record NC_141667.1, read on the forward strand.
TCTTTTTCTGCTGGCATCATAGTGTTATGATGACTATAGCCTTGCAGTACATCTTGAAATCTGCAACTGTGATACCTCCAGCTTTGTTTTTCTCTCTCACGGCTGCCTTGGATGTTCAAGGTCTTTGTCGGCTTCGTGGAAATTTGGAGATTATTCATTCTAGTTTGGTGGAAAATACTAGTAGTGTTTTGATAGGTATTGCATTGAATCTGTAGGTTGTTTGAGCAGCCCAGACATTCCAATGATATTCATTCTTCCAATTCATGAGCATGTTATATCTTTCCATTTGTGTAATCTTCAAATTTCTTTGATTAGTATCTTCCAGTTCTCAGAGTATAGATCTTTCACCTCCTTGGTTAAATTTATTCCAGTGTGTGTTCTTTTTGGGTGCAATTGTAAAAGGGATCGTTCTTAATTTCTCTCTCTGCTATTTCATTATTGGTGTGTAGAAATGCAACTGATTTCTGTATATTAATTTTGTATTCTGCAACTTTACTGATTTCACATATTATACTTTCTTCCTGTTTTGTTTTTTTTTTTTTTGATGGGAACTTTTGTGTTTTGTATGTATAGTATCATATCACCTGCAAGTAGTGACAGTTTTACCTGTTCATTACCACTTTAGATGCCTTTTATTTCTTTCCTTGTCTGACTGCTGTGGCTAGATGTCCAGTACTATGGTGAATAAAAGTAGTGAGAGTGGGCATGCTCATCGTGTTCCTAATCTTAGAGGAAAAACTTTCCATTTTTCACCTATTAAGTAGTATGCAGTTAGCTGTGAGTTGTTCATATAAGGCCTTTATTATATTGATGTCTGTTTCTCCTGAACCCACTCTGGTGAGAATTTGTATCATGAATGGATAGTATATTTTGTCAGATGCTTATTCCACATCTATTGAGATGATTATATGGTTTTTATCCTTCCTCTTATTAATGTGGTATATCTCATTGATTTGTGGATATTGAATCACTGTGCATCCCAGAAATAAATCCCACTTGATCATGATGAATGATCCTTTTCATGTATTGTTGAATTTAATTTGCTCATGTTTGTCCAGGGAGTTTTGCCTGTATTCATCATGGATGTTGGCCTTTGGTTTTTCTATCTTCTTGTGTCTTTGGTGTTGGTATCAGGCTAATGCTGATGTTGTGGAATGAATTTCACTTTTCCTTCCTCTTTGGGTTTTGGGAATAGTTTGAGAAAAATAGGTATTAACTCTTCTGTAAATGTTGTGTAGGTTTAGATCACAAGGATTGCTTCCTTTTTATATCAGTATCCCTATATTTTTATGCCAGTGCTTGCTTTTCAGCACTTATTCCAAAAAAAAAAAAAAGAAAGAAAAGGAATAATGTTGGCATATGCCCCTGTTGTTGGGTCTCTTCAACTCCTGTATGCTTATGTTTCTCTTTAGCTATATGTATTTGCCTTCATCTACCTATTTTCATGTAAGTCCTTTCAGAAGAGGGATGTTGATGTCTGTTGGTTTGCCCAAAGGACGGTTTAAGGGATATTCAGAGATCAGTTATCATAATAATACAATATTGGTTCTTAAGTTATTATGCCTTCTTCTACAAACCCCTTACATTGTACATGCAATGTGATGAGCACTTCTAAATGCACTTCCCAATGATCACTGTTCTGCTCCCAGCAGCCCTATGAGGTGTTCATGATCATTGTGCTCATTTTATACAAAGGAAACTGAGGAACGCAGAAACTAAATCATTTGATGTCATATGGTGGGAAAGTTGGAACTTAGGCCTAGTCAGTCTGGCTGTAGAGTCAACATGCTTGGCCAGGATACCTCTGTTCTCTACCCTTTATCTTTCTGCCCCTAGAATGCTCATTACTACGTGAAGTTCTGATCTCTTATCTGTCTACAGGCCTTAGTTGGCAGAACAGCCCTCTACCCCATCCCATTCAGGGTACTTAACATAATATCCTCAATTATATTGGGTCCAGTTTCCTTGTCTAAATTTTTACCACCTACCAATTTGCCATTCATAAATTAATGTGGTGCTTGTAAGCACTAGCATGAGCACATTTTTTTACTCTAGCATCTGCAGTGTCACCTACAGAATGTAGAATTTGATCTCATTCCTGTCATTGAAGTTAACAATTTTTAATGTTGTGGTACAATTTCTTAACTTGCTACCGAGTTCTCAACTCTTCTGTCATGCCACTTCATGTTTCTGACATCACTTCATGAATGTAAAAGCATAACAAGATTTGAAATGAGGCCATTCAGGCTTAGGGAATAATTCTCGATTTGGATTTGGTGACCTCAATCTTCCCTAATATTTTTACCCTTCTTCCACCTCAGGACCAACCAAAGGAAGACATATATGCTTTTCAAACCAGTTCTGTTGGATACCCCATTTCCATGTATTCTGCCTTCAGTTTCTCCAGTGCCTACAACCCCAATCAGGGTATATCTGAAACTTTCCCATATTTGTCACCAGAATGCTTTTATATGCTTATCTTGAATTTGTCAGCAACTTAGTGATTGTGGCTGACTCCTTTTCTGTAGCCATCCCTAAGTAACCTCTGTTTGTCTTCATTTGTGTAGTTATAATTATTTCCACACTCTCAAGAAAATGAATTTCTTCTTGTTCTAGTTGCCAGAAACATGATTGGGAAATGAGGAATTAATCTACCAATGTTGTCCATAAAGTTTTGTTACAGTGCTGATATTGTAGCATCTAGATGAATGGAGGGTTTTTAGCTTGGTGTGTAAGTGGTCTTAGAAATATGTTTTATCAGTGCCTTAAAACACTTTTGCCTGCTGCTACTTGTAATTTCATGCATTTGCCTTTCTTAGGATTTTAAAAAATCGGGGAAACTAAACATATTAAGGAGAGTTTTATTGTAAAGATAGGACATACAATGTTACATTTTTGCAAGTCTATAAAAACTCTCAGAGTAAAATACCTTCATGTCTGTCATACCAGCAGACAGATTATTTACAGTTTGGAAAAGAGAAAGTTCACTTTCTGCCAAACTGAGGCAGAGGCGGTGGGACCTTAATATCTTGGCCTCTCTCCAACTTCTTTTCACAATCCACCAGATAGTTGACTCCATCGATGACTATCTGAACAAGCTCAACCTTTGATAGTGAAAAAGACAAATGATTAATTTGCATAGAAGACACATGCAAGGCATTAATTAATAAGAACAATACTGGGACAAATAAAATGCCATGTTAGATGGACTTGAGAGAAATAATCAGAAAGAAGAAATTGTTACTAAGTGTTGTAGAGGAGGGATATCTGATGGTCATTGCCAGAGATGAAGAGCAGAGATATTACAGGGCTACTCAATCTTTTTTTTTTATTATTATTTCAAAGATGGAGTTACTACATTTGAGAACTCTTTAAATATATGAAAACCATTAATGTGCCTCTCAAACCCTTTTTTCCCCATCAGTCTCTGCTATGAGTTTATGTAAAAGTAAAATTACACTGACACCTTGTTTTGTTCTTTGACCTGGATCTCTCTTAAGACCTGCCGCTAAGCTGAGCGCTCAGTAATCTGTAGTTCAGATATTATTTACACAGTGGATAGCTCTCTGAAAAATTGTTTAAAATCAAATGTTTGGCAATTAAATCATGTTTTCACTGTATCAAGTAAGTTTGCTTTTTTTTAAAAATTTTTTTCAATGTTTATTTTTGAGAGAGACAGAGACAGAATGCGAGTGGATTAGGGGCAGAGAGAGAGGGAGACACAGAATCTGAAGCAGGCTCCAGGCTCCAAGTTGTCAGCACAGAACCCTACACGGGGCTTGAACTCATGAGCTGTGAGATCATGACTTGAACCGAAGTCAGACACTCAACTGACTGAGCCACCCAGGCGCCCCAAGATAAGTTTGCTTCTTAAAGGAGAGTTTGTAAGTTATATTATGATAAACTTTTAAAAATTCCTGGTTTTCATAAATTTTTGTTTTGAGAGAGAGAGTGTGTGAGCAGGGGAAGGGCAGAGAGAGAGGGAGACAGAGGACTGGAAGCAGGCTCTGCGCTGACAGCAGCAAGTCCTATGTGGGGCTCAAACTCGCAAATGGTAAGATCATGACCTGAATTGAAGTTGGATCCTTAACTGACTAATCAATCGGTGCCCACCCCACCCCCTTTTTATAATTCCTGCTTTAAAACAAAGTTAGAACTTTGATTCACAAATACTAGTTTTTATTAAATTCGAGCACATCTACCTACGAATTTCTTTTTCCTGTGATCCTCTACCTAATCAATTGTACCGTTCCTAAAGAAATGCAAATTCTGGGGCGCCTGGGTGGCTCAGTTGGTTGAGCCTTCGACTTCGGCTCAGGTCATGATCTCACGGTCTGTGAGTTCGAGCCCCGAGTCGGGCTCTGTGCTGACAGCTCGGAACCTGGAGCCTGCTTCTGCTTCTGTCTCCCTCTCTCTCTGCCCCTCCCCCATTCATGCTCTGTCTCTGTCTCAAAAATAAATAAACATTAAAAAAAATTTTTTTTAAAGAAATGCAAACTCTGATAGTATGCAATTACTTAATTCCAGACAGCATTAAAATGCTTGATAAGAACTCAAGAATGAACAGCAAGGATGGAAGGGATTATTGTTACAGCTGAACATACCTTAGGTAGGATTGACTGTAGTCCCTTCCCCACTCCTTTTCATGCATAAGGAAACTGAGCCCCAAAAGAGGATTCAGTCAGAAAACTAGTCATTGAAACACATATTTTTTTTACTTATCTCATTGACCTATCTTGGTGTTTTTGAGGGTTTGTAATGAGATGATTCTCTCGTTGACTGCCACGAGGACTCCATCTTGATACAAATCTTCTTTGGTCTTAAGGTCCCTTCATCTTTAACCTAGGAATTCTTTTCTTAAAATTATATCCTAACTAATAATCAGAGTTGTGATTAGAGTTATGTATAGATATGGTTATAGAATTCTGTATAGATATGGTCAAATAAGATATCAAAAAATCAGATTAAAAAGATAATGGAGTGTCTTTACTGTCACTAAAAATGTTTTTAAATACTTACTATAAGAAAATGCTCATGATGGAACAGTTATAGTAACAAATATATGACTAAATTTTGTTTTTAAAAGAGGTGTTTGAATAACTGCAAAAAAAAAAAAAAAAAAAAAAATAGAAGGTATGCTTTGTGCTTGGAGAGCCCCAGGGCAGCCCCAACACAGAGTGCCTTGGGAACCCCAGCCCATCCCAGCCACAGCTGCAGCCATCCAGTCGCCAGGCACACACACAGTCTACATATGGGAAAACTATACGTAAGACCATTCTTTCAAATTTAGAAGTAGCTGTTCCACCCAATTCAGAGAAATAAAAAGTAAAAAAGATTGGGAGACAGAAGAATATACTCCAAACAAAAGTACAAGATAAAACCTCAGAAAACTGAACTAAATGAAACAGATAACCAATCAACCTGATCAAGAGTTCAAAATAATGATCATAAAGATGCTCACTAGATTGGAGAGGAGGGTAGATGAACTCAACTTCAAGAAAGAGAAAATCTAAAGAAGAACCAGAATTGAAGAATGCAATAAATAAAAAATATATTAGGTGGAATCAACAGATTAGAGGATACAGAAGAACAGATAAGCAGTCTGGAAGACAGGGTACTAGCACCAGAGCTGAACAGCAAAAAGAAAAAAGAATTATAAAAAATAAGGATAGGTTAAAGGATCTCTTGAACATTATCAAGCAAAGAAACATTTGCATTATAGTGGTTCCAGAAGGATGAGAGAAAGAAAAAGGTGCAGAAAATTTTTAAGAAATAATAGCTGAAAACTTTCTTAGCTTGGGGAATGAAACAGCCATCCAGGTTCAGAAACCATAGTTCCCATTAAGATGAACCATAGATAGTTTCCATTAAGATGGACGTCCATACCACAACCATGATGCATAACGAATGATACAACCTGTTATGTATAAGGGAAACCCCATAAGGCTATCAACCGATTTTTCAGCAGAAACTTTGCAGGCCAAAAGAGTATGGCATTAATATATTCAAAGTATGACAGGAAAAAATCTCCAACAAGACATACTTTATCCAGCAAGGTTATCATTCAGATTTGAAGAGAGAGTGTTTCCCAAACAAAAGTTAAAGGAGTTCATCACCACTAAACTGGCCTTACAAGAAATGTTCAAAGGATTTCTTAAAGGGTAAAAGAAAAGGCCATAATTACAAGAAAATTAGGAAGGAAAAAATGTCATGAATTAAAGCAAACATGGAATAAATGCAGTAGAGCAGTCACTTATAAAGCAGGTATGAAAGTTTTATGACAAAAGTAACAAAATCAATTATATATTTAAAAAACTAAGGGGATACACAAAATAAAATGTTTTATGTCTATGTTACATTAACACGAAGGGGGCAGTATAAATCAAGTTCTTTTAGAATGTGTTCGAACTTCTGTGGCCATCAATTTAATAGTCTCCTATGTACTTAGAATGTTACATAGGAACTTCATGGTAACCACAAACCAGAAACCTGTAAGAGATAGATGGACACACACACACACACACAAGAAAGTCATCAATCTTGAGGAAAGAGCAAGAGAAGAAGCAAGGAACAGGTAAGAACTACCAAACTACCAGAAAATAGTTGACAAAATGGCAGTAAGTACATATCTATCAATAATTACTTTGATTGGAGCATTTATACCACTTAAAGGACAGTAGGTGGTGGAATGGATAAAAAACAAGACTCCCTTCAGACCTAAAGACACATACAAAATAAAAGTGAAAGGGCAAAAAAAAAAAAAAAGACATTCCATATAAATGGAAGCCAAAAAAAACCCAAAAAACAAAACAAAAAAAAACAACAACCAGGCAGTGATACTTCCATCAGATAAAACAGACTTTGAAACAAAGACTAAACAAGAGACAAAGGACATTATGTAATGTTCTAAGGATCAGTCCAACAGGATATACCAACTGTAAATATTTGTGCACCAAACATCACCGTTCCTAAATAAAGTGAGTATTAGCAGACATAAATGTAGACATTGATGATAATGCAATAATAAGGGACTTTAACACCCCACTCAAATCCATGGACAGATCATCCAGGCATAAAATCAATAAGGAAATAGTGGCTTTGAACAATATATCAGACCAGATGGACCCATCCCATCAAAACCAGAATACACATTCTTTTCAAGTACACATAGAACATTCTCCAGGATAGATAACACGTTAGGCCACGAAACAAGTATCTGTAAATTTAAAAAGACTGAAATCCTATCAAGCACCTCTTCAAACCACAACAGTATGAAACTAGAAATCAGTTACAAGAAAACTAGAAAAAACACAAGTGCAGGTTAAACAACATGCTATTAAACAACCAATATTCCTCAACAAAGAAATTGAGGAAATTAAAAAATATATGAATACAAGTGAAAATGAAAACTCTGGTTCAAAAATCTCAGACTGCTTTCACTGTGTCCCAAAGAGGGAAGTTTATAGCAATACAAATCTAACTTCAAGTAATATAAAAAATATCAAGTAAATGATCTAACCTTATATGTAGGGGAAGAACAACAAACAAAATCCAAAGTGAGTAGAAGGAAGAAAATCGTAAAGACCAGAGCAGGAAAAAGAGACTTAAAAAACAAGAAAAAAAAATTTAAAAAGCAATGAAACCAAGAACTACCTCCTTAAAGATTTAAAAATTGATAAATCGTAAGCCAGAATCATCAAAGAAAAATAGAGGATCCAAATAAAATCAGAAATCAAAAAGAAGTAACAATTGACACCATAGAAATACAAAGGATTTTACGAGACTACTATGAAAAATTATATGCCAACAAATTGGATAACTTTGAAGAAGGAGATAAATTCCTAAAAACATATAATCTTCCAAAAGTGAACCATGAAGAAATAAAAAATTTGAACAGACTAATTACTAGTAACAAAGTTGAGCAGGTAACCAAAAACTGTCAAAATTCCTGGACCAGATGGGCTCACAGGCAAACTCTACCAAACATTTAAAGAAGAGTCTATACCAAAAAACAGAAGAGGAAGAAAACCATCACAATACATTCTATGAGGCCAGCATTACCCTTACACCAAAACCAGATGAAATCACTACAAGAAACCTACATGCCAGTATCACTAATGAACATAGATGCAAAGATACTCAACAAAATACTAGCAAACCACATTCAACAGTACATTCAAAAGACGATTCACCATGATCAAGTGGGATTTATTATAGGGATGCAAGATTGGATAAATATCCATAAATCAACCTGATATATAACACATTATAATGGTATATAACACATTAATAAAATGAGGATAAACACCCTAAGCAAACCAAAGCATCTAACAAAATACCATATCCATTCACAATAAAAACTCACCAAAGTGAGTTCAGGGAGAACAGACCTCAACATAATAAAGGCCGTATATGACAAACCCACAGAAAAACATCATCTTCATACTCAGTGGTGAAAAAACAGAGTTCTTCCTCAAAGATCAGGAAAAAGACAAGGATGCCTACTTGAAGTACTTTTATTTAACATAATACTGGACTGCACCTAGTCACAGAAATCAGACAAGAAAAAAAAAATCCAAATTGGTAAGGAAGAAGTAAAGCTGGCACTACTTGCTTGCAGATGGCATAGTACTGTACATAGGAAACCATAGAAACTCCATCATAAAACTACTAGATTAAGTGAATTCAGTAAAGTTGCCCGATATAATATTAATATACAGAAATCTTGTATTTTATACAATAACAAAGTAGCAGAAAGAAATTAAGAGAACAATGCCACTTAAAATTGCACCAAAAAGAATATAATATCTAGGAATAAATCTAACCAAGGAGGTGAAAGACCTATCCTCTGCAAACTAGAAGACACTGATGAAATTTGAAGATTACACAAAAGGAAAGGTATGCCATGCACATGGACTGGAAGAATGAATATCATTGGAATGTCCATACTGCCCAAATCACACTATATATAGATCAATGGAATCCCTACCAAAGCACCACTAGAATTTCCCACTAAACGAGAATAAATAATCTACAAATTTCCATGAAGGCAAAAAAGACCTTGAACAGCCAAGGCAGCCTTGAGAGAGAAGAACAAAGCTGCAGGTATCACAATTGCAAATTTCAAGATGTACTGCAAGGCTATAGTCATCATAACAGTATGGTGCCAGCATAAAAAGAGACACATAGATTCATGGAACAAGACAAAGTGCTCAGAAATGAAGAGGATGTGGAGAAACGGGAACCCTCTTGCACTGTTGATGGGAATGCAAACTGGTGCAGCTGCTCTGGAAAACAGTGTGAAGTTCCTCAAGAAATTAAAAATAGATCTACCCTATGACCCAACAGTAGCACTGCTAGGAATTTACCCAAGGGATACAGGAGTGCTGATGCATAGGGGCCCTTGTGCCCCAATGTTTATAGCAGCACTCTCAACAATAGCCAAATTATGGAAAGAGCCTAAGTGTCCATCAACTGATGAATGGATAAAGATGTGGTTTATATATACAATGAAATAGTACTTGGCAGTGAGAAAGAATGAAATCTGGCCATTTGCAGCAACATGGATGGAACTGGAGGGTATTATGCTAAGTGAAATAAGTCAGGCAGAGAAACACAGATACCATATGTTTTCACTCATATGTGGATCCTGAGAAACTCAACAGAAGACCATGGGGGAGAGGTAGGGGGAAAAAAAAAGTTACAGAGAGGGAAGGAGGCAAACTGTAAGAGACTCTTAAAAAACTGAGAACTGAGGGTTGATGGGGAGTGGGGGAGAAGGGAAAGTGGGTGATGGGCATTGAGGAAGGCACCTGTTGGGATGAACACTGGGTATTGTATGGAAACCAATTTAACAATAAATTTTACATATAACTACTAGATTTACTACAGTAAATCTAAAGACAAAGGAGACAAGAGTATACAACGGGGAAAGATAGTCAATAAATGGTGCTGGAGAAATTTGCTGGATGCAAAAGAATGAAACTGTACCACTTTATTATACCATATGCAAAGATAAACTCAAGATGGATTAAAGACCCAAATGTGACTGATGGAACCATAAAACTCCTAAGAGAAAACCTAAGCAGTAAATCCTTGGACACTGGCCTCAGCAATAGATCCATGGATAGGTCTCCTCTGGCAGATAAAACAAAAGCAGTAACAAACCTCTGAGACTATGCTAAAATAATGAAACAACAAATCAGATTAAAAGATGGGCAGAGCACCTGAATAGACATTTTCCCCAGCATGACATACAGGTGGCAACCAGACACATGAAAAGATGCTCCACATCACAAGTAGCAGGGAAATGCAAATGGAAACCAAAACAACACAATCATACGGTATATCCGTCAGAATAGCCAGCATCATGAAGACAAGAAATGACAAATGTTGTTGAGGATTTCAGAGGAAAAGAAGCCCTCATGCACTGTTGGTGGCAATGTAAACTGGTGCAGGCAGTTTGGAGGTTCCTTATAACATTAAAAATGTAAACACACACACACACACACACACACACACACACACACACACACACACACAAGGAAGGGAGGAAGGGAGGAAGGGAAAGAAAAGAAGATGGGGCGCCTGGGTGGCTCAGTGGGTTAAGCATCCGACTTCGGCTCAGGTCACGATCTCATGGTCCTTGAGTTCGAGCCCCGGGTCAGGTTCTGTGCTGACAGCTCAGAGCCTGGAGCCTGCTTCGGATTCTGTGTCTCCCTCTCTCTCTCTGCTCCTCCCCCGTTCATGCTCTGTCTCTCTCTGTCTCAAAAATAAATAAACATTTAAAAAAAAAAAAAAAAAAGAAAAAGAAAAGAAGAGAAAAAAAACACCAGGGGCACCTCGGTTGAGCATCTGACTTCAGCTCAGGTGATGATCTCACAGTTCATGGGTTCAAGCCGCCGTCAGGCTTTGCACTGACAGTGCAGGGCCTGCTTCAGACTCTCTCTCTCTCTCTCTCTCCACCTCTCCCCCACTTGCGTTCTTTCTCTCTCAAAAATAATCATTAAAAAAAATAGAAATACCATATGATCCAGTAATTCCATTACTGGTATTTACCCAAAGAAAACAAAAAACACTAATTTGAAAAATTATATCCACCCCTACATTTTTTGCAGGATTATTTACAATAGCCAAGATAGGGAGGCAACCTAAGTGTCCATTGATAGATGAACAGAGAAAGATGTGATATATGTATATATACATACGCACATACATACAATAGAATATTACTCAGCCATAAAAAAGACTGAGATCTTGCCATCTGTGACAATATGGATGGACCTAGAGGGCATTATAAGTGAAAAAATCAGAGGAAGACAAATATATCATTTTACTTATATGTGTAATCTAAAATCACACACACACACACACACACACCAGAAATAGGCCCATAAATACAGAGAACTAGTGGTTGCCAGAGGCAAAATGGGTGAAGGGAAGTGGGAGGTATAGGCTTCCAATTATAGAATAAGTGACAGGATGAAAGAAAATATAGTGTTATTATAATAGCACTTTATGCTGACAGATGATATCTACATTTGTGGTGAGGATAGCATAGCACAAGGAGTTGTCAAATAACGATGTACACCTGAAACTAATGTAACATTGTGTGTTAACTATACTTCAATAATAATAAAAAACCCAAAATGACCAGATTCCATAGCACTCAGGAAAAAAGAGTGAAGTTCAATGGATGCAGCAAAAGAAAAATGAAGTCCAGACTCATCTGGAGCAAGGTGATTTACCTGATACATTAAGGAGAATCACGGTTTTCCTAAATAACAGCTGTAAACTCATGAATAAATTTGTTCATATGAATAAAAGTATACAAAAAATAAATTTTACATAAAACAATCATTTAAAAAATGGAAGACAATACAGAATAATGTTCACAATGGTTTTCTTAGTGTTAAGTTAAATAAGTAGTGTTATTTTAAAATGTTTTTGGCATTTTTCTAGCTTTTATAATGGTCACCTATTAACTTATAGACTTAAAAAAATGTTTCTAAGTGGTGACTGCCTTGCTTTCCAGTAATAAAAATCTAGTTAATATTAGAAGCAGATAGGCCTAGGCTCCAGATCTTCTTTATTCACTACACTATACATTATTCAGTAAATTTCAGAAGCTGTATTTATTTATAGCTCCTTCTTCCTCAAGTACTTTACCAGAGGTGGGAGCACATAAGGTGATTTGTTTTGAGTGTTTCCTCCTTCCCTTTTCTCAGTTTTTTGGTAGGGATACCAATAGGCAATGAAATATTTGAAAGCTGGCAAGGAAGAAGAAAGAGCATCAATAATGCAAAGATTTAATAACCAGCCAATAAGTTATTAAGATTTGTATAAGAGGAAGAGACTTTTAAATTAAAAATGGGCATAATACGTTCAATAGGACTATATCCAGATAAATTGGTATGACTTACGGGGATCAGGACTTGCTTAGGATTTAGCTGCATGTTATCTAAGTGTGTTCTTTATGCTTCGTCTCCTGTATCACTCCCAGCCTACCTACAGTTTATGAATGCTGTTCATCCTATGTATACACAGAATCTTACTTTATGAGCACAATCTTGTATGTACCTAGTGTATACATTATTTGCCATCTTTAGCCCCCAAAAATAAAATTTTAGAAACTATCAAGGATCTAAAAATGCAGCATGTGGTCTTCACCAAAGTAAGTTCAGAATCAAAAGAAAATTCCACTATTTTACCACCCTCAGAGAGCATACATGTTCCGTGATATCATAGTGATAAAATACCACCATCCTTTTGCATAACTGAGCTCCTAATGCTGAAAGATTGCTGGAATACCTCTCGGGTGAGGGACTGAGAACAGTCCCACCGTGAACTCCTTTACTCGCCTATACATTCTCAGCGTATGCTGTGCTTACCTTTATGCAGTTACTTCCCATGTAGGAACGGTACTATGGAATGAAACACTAACAGGACTCGGGACAAGGCTCTTTAGTGAATAAGGCGAGGCTCTTTAGGCTACTTCTCTATTCCCTTTTTCTCTTGGGCTAATACTCTTAGCTCGTGTTTGGAAAGTGAGAGAGATGTTAGTTACCTCTGATCGACCAATTCGATCTATGTTGGAAATATCATAAACATCTGCCACTGCTGCCGTGTCCACACCACCTGTGCCACGTTTCTGGAGCCTTAGATTTTCCAGGATCTTGGAAAAGCGTGGATCCTGGGACAGGGGACAATACTGAGTGTCATAAGAAGCACAAAAGATTCACCAGCATTGGCACATTCATTTAGAAAAGATGTACTGTAAGAGACAGTAACAGTATTTATTAAGCTCATACTTACTATGTGCCAGGCCACTATGCTAAAACCTTTATACCATGAAGTAGGTATTGCTTTCATTCTCATTTCACAGATGAGGAAATCAAGGCTCAAAGGAATTAACTTAATCAAAGTCACACAGAAGGTAGCAGAGCTGTTACTAACTTCTGTATCACTTCTGACATTTGGATGCCAACTTTGGTGAGTTGATTATTCATCTGTATAATAGTTTTCACTGTATAATTAAAATCATGAAGTTAAATCACATCAAATAATTTTCTTAACACTGGAATAATTTTCATTCTGTTTTTGGTAGGAAGCTCATTTTCTTAAATTGTTTTAAAGTATGTGATTTGCTAGTATTATTTGCCTACCAGAATCCTTTTTCTTACTAATACACACATGGAGCTGAGGAAATAACCACTAGCTAAGTTCTTACTAGTGGAATGAATACAAGTGGTGTGCACACTTCTAGGCCTAGACTTTAAATCTTTACATGGACACACATCCTCTCTCCCCTTTGCACAAGCTGGAACATGAGCCTGACTGTGACCATGCAAAGGGGACACTAAGACAGTGGTCCTCAAAGTACCGTTCCCTGACCAGCAGCATAGCATCACTTGTGAGGCCAAGCTATCTGTTTTTACAAGTCTCCAGCCTTGAGTCTGCAGGTTCAAGTGTGAAAACCCCTACACCAGGAGAGACAGAGATGGAAGGAACTCCAAGGGGCTGGGCAGAGCAGCCTGCCTGCCCATCCTGACTTGTAACATGAAGGAGAATTTAAACTCTGTGTTCTTGAAGCCACATCTCTTTCTTACAGCATTTAACCTTTGGTCCTAACTGATACAAGTGTCTTTTGAAGTAAACTTAACCCTTTGTTGTTATTTTCTATTGTAGGTGCAGAAAGTAACGGTTAAGGAATGATCAGTGACCATTTCTTCCTCCACAAAGAAGGCATGCCTGAGCTTATCCTGACGGAACACGACAGGGCTATTGGCCACGTGACATTACCTTGCTGAGCTTGGGGATCCTAACATGGACACCAGCCCGTAATCCTGTGCCAAGGTTTGAAGGGCAGGTCAGGATGTAGCCTAGTCGCTCATTCCACATGAATTCCCAGCCTCGCTCTTGGATTAGGCGTTCTACCTACAACAAGGAACAAATGGAACTCTTAAATATCCATCTACTCACTACATCCCAAACACCAGGAAGAGACTTGTGTACTGTATGTTTGCCGTGAATGAAATTTAGGTAAATTTGTATTACTTCCTTAATAGAAAATGATATTACTATTATTAAAATAGTACTAAAATATTAATAGTATTTAAATACTATTTAAAATATTAAAATGGTCCAATCCAATTAAATTAGATGCCCATGTAAAGCGTTGAATACAGTATCTAGCACAAACTAAATATTCAATAAATGTCAGTTGCTGTTATTATTTTTCATGTGAGAATAGGAGAATATAGGATTTCTCAGCAGGTAAGGTTGTGGTCAGTTTACTTATGAACATAGTTACATCCTATACTGTCTCTATGCTTAGAATAGACAAGAACACTGTTAAAGAAATTGGAAAATAATTAAAGATCCACAGACTTTTCCCTAAAACATTCTGGACTGGGGAGGGAAGCATAGGAACTTACTAGTAACAAAAAAAGTCACCTATTTTTTGAAGCACTACCCGGTAGTCCTACCCCCAAAGAGTGCCATGATTCCTAGAAAATATTAGCCCCATTTTGGAATTCATCATAGTGTCTTCTTTCAAGAATGAAAATGTGATTTTAATGAATATTCAGAAATCTCTGATAACATCTTACTTCTTTTAGTCCACGACAGAATCGCTCAAATACTCTTTTCATATTGCCTCCTTTTTCCATAGAGATTACCCTGGTGTGGTCTTCCTCATTAATCCAGATGAGAAATGTCTTGTCATAATTATGCCTAATGAAGAGAGAAATATGGTGTTGCACATTAACTACATTTGTTTCAACACATGAAAATTCCCTTTACTTCTGTAGCTTGATTGCTTCATTTCACCTTCCTCATTCCCTAGAAGGCCCTAATTCTTCCACTGTGCCTGAACAAGTAGTACAAAATGATGTTACCTTGACATAATGAAGAATAAGACCAACTCTAACCCTTAAAGATATATTTTTGCCCAACAAGATTATAATGGATGACAATAATTCCAATATGAATAACGTTTGGTTTTGACACTAATTCTCCTAATAAGTTCAACCAAAATCTTGTGCTGCTTAATTTTTTTTTTTTTTTTAATCTACAGCCCAAGATGTTTGGGGTATAGAAGATTTCACATATGTTTGCTGCATGGATTCTTACTATCCCCACACACTGAGCAAGTGCTCATGAACACTTCGCTCCTTTGGGTAGTATCATAACAACCTACCAAAGTACAGGAATCAAAGTGGACTGAGGACTGCTGGCCAAGATAAAATACGTGTATACTCGATATCCATTCTTCCTTGTAGGGTTTTGCTTAAATCCTCAATATATTTCATTTTCTGCTCTTTTGTTTTAATGTCATGAAACAGATTCTCTGTGAGGTCAAATAATAGGAAGCTAATTTTTCTTAAAAATAGTCTTTTTCTCATGCATAATTCATATGAACCAGCATACATTCTTACACATGTTAGAAACATTACGATACTTTGGTATTATACACAGACACAATTTCCAAATACTCTCTTCATTTAGCTCAAGCCAGGCATGCTGTCAACTGCAGGTTAGGACAAGCAGGTGATCTGAAGGAAATCCTCTGCACACATTGCAAATGTGAAAATGCTATGTCCATACCAGATTCCCCTGGCATCTGGCCAGTCACGGGCCATCCCAGCACATGTTAATAAAGGGGATACTGGCTTATCAAATAGAAAGTGGTCCTGCAGGCCAAAAGGGACAAAGCAGAAAGGAGAAACGGATGAGATCAGACACAAGGACAAGTGCTACACGGCCAAATTTCAACTTGGTTGAGGTCTGTCAGGCAGTGGTTCTCAGGCTTGGCTGCCCACTGGAATAATCTGGGTGCTTTGTAAAAAATACTAATACCCAGTTCCTGCCCTCCCCCAGAGACTGTCTTAATTGTTATGGGGTGCGGCCTGAACAGTGGGATTTTTAAAAGCTCGTCAGATGGTTCTAGTGTACAGCTAAGGCCGAAAACCGTTAGCTTAGCCCAGATAGAAATACTTAATCACTATAGATTATGTTTACCCACCAGCACCAATGCTATGCCCTGACAGAGTAGGCCGTGAGTGAGGGACACTATCTTGAAAAGTCTGTTATCCACAGCCATCATTCTATGTGTCTGGCATTCCTGGTTCTTTTATTATCATTCCTTCTACTACAAAGTATTAGAGATGTAAAATAATTTGTAAATAAAAATAGCTATCATTAATTTAGTGGTCACTATGTGCCAAGTCTGTGCTTGCATATTAATTAATATGCTTTTAATTTTCTTCAATCCTCACAACACTATGAGGCAAGTATAATCATTTTATGAGTGAGGAAAACTGATTCAGAGTAAAAAAACAACCTACCTACTATTAGGCAGCTAGGAAGTGACAGAGCCTAGATTCAAACTTGACCTGTAGGACTTCCAAGTTTGTGCCTTTAACAACAGTACACTAATCTTCATATCAAAATCAGTGTCAAGAGACTGGCATTTTTCTTTGTGTGTGTATACAGTAACAACATGAATATGGATACCATATATTCAAATATGATTACATTGAAGTAAGAAATAAAGACAATATGGAGAGGGAAGTCCCTTTATAATCTGTGAGTGAAAGGGGTAGGAGACATTAGAACAGGCTTGGTGACCTGATGCTGGAAACCTCAAGTGGCTACCTGAGGCAGAGTTGGGCTTGTCTTAACAGAGCAAGCAGAGGGTTGGCCTGATGGCTACAGAGGCCAAGAGACTGTGGTCTGTAGAGACAAGCACGCTAGTTCATCTGGTTTGGCGGTGGGACTTATTTTGTGGCATTGCATGTCCTGAAATGGCAGATACTGGTTTCTGCTTTTCCTTAGAGTTTAATTAAAAGTTACTCTTGAAGGGCACCTGGATGGCTCGGTGTAGTTGAGTGTCTGACTCTTGATTTTGGCTCAGGTCATCATCTCATGATTCATGGGATTGAACCCTGCATCAGGCTCTGCACTGTCTGCTTGGGATTCTCTCTCTCTCCCTCTCTCTGCACCTCCCTGGCTCATGTCCCCCCTGCCGCACTCACTCAATAAATAGACTTAAAAAAAAGTTACTTTCGAAACTGCCATCCTTTTTCAGCTGTGCTAAAAAAAAAATAAGGGAAAATAAGGACTTGGGTTTTTGTCTTCCCCAGTGTTAGAGTGAAGCTTTAGAGGACTCATGGAGGCGGCAGGAATCCCAGAGCTGGCTCCAATGGGAGTCAGGGCTAATTTCCTTTCCAGATTTTCTTACTTTCCAGGACTTTATTTGGGTGTGTCAATGGAGACCATCCTCCAGGTACACACAGGATTTCCACACTTAATTGTTCCTATTTATCAACAAGCAAGGCGATCCTCTATTAACCCCCACCCATGGATCCCCAACCCACCAATTCCTTATTGGAGTTTTCTCGGCAGATTGTAACCACAGACTACTTTTGTGGCTTGGTCTCCAGTTTATTTTTTATTTTTTTTTAATGTTTGTTTATTTTGGGGGGAGAGAGACAAAGCGGGTACAGGGGAGGGGCAGAGAGAGAGGGAGACACAGAACCTGAAGCGGCCTCCAGGCTCTGAGCTGTCAGCACAAAGCCCAACTCAAGGCTTGAGCCCACGAACCATGAGATCATGACCTGAGCAGAAGTCAGATGCTCGACCCACTGAGCCACCCAGGCGCCCCTTGATCTCCAGTTTTAAGGCCTCCTCTTCCTTCCTTATACTAAACAAGATGAAGTCCCAGCAGGCTTCCTGTGAGGCCTCACTGTACCAACTAGAGCTCAGGGCGCATCCCCACCCCCGGCAGGGTCAGGTGGTTCAAGGGCCACTCACGTCTATGAGCCGTTGCTGGTCCTGCTCCGTCATCTCAGACAGCTTGTAGTAGCGGCCTGCCAGGTCCCCTTTGAGGCCCTCCAGGGCCGTGATGGCCACATTCTCTACCTCCCTCCGCTCAGCCCGGGTGCAGGCAGGTGGCAGACTCAGCCCGCGGATGCTGCGGCCTGTACGCACCCGAGATGACAGCACGTAGCGCTCATCAAACTGCCCCTGTGTGATCTGCCAAGCAGAGCGCAGGGTTACCACGGCCAGCTGTGGACTACCGTCCCGCCACAACCACTGTGGGTTCCAACCCTCTGACCTTCAGGGTCCCCTACAGGGGGCCCTCAGGCACAGTGCAGGACATGCTGAGCACATTTTGGAATTATGGGGGCGGAGCCTTATACACAAGGGGCAGAGCTACTTTATGCAATGCCATCTGGAATCGTTTACCGCACTAGCTTTGGGATTTAAAAAAAACAAAAAAACAAAAAAACCCTTTAGGAAAGGCTTACAATTCTCAGTGATCAACACCACCTTCCTGTCAGGTGCTCCTCACTTCAGGCTCTGGCAGGCCAGCTTCCCGGCAAAGTACACAGGGGGCTGCAACCTACCTTGGATGCATCCAGATCTGTGGGGTGCTTCATCACCCTGGGGTCATAGCCATTGTGCCTTAGTTTGATGACAGGATCAAAAAGGTCAGCAAACACCTGCAGGAGGGAAGATGCACCTGTTTCCTCTTTAATTCGTTCATCTATTGCAAGGTCATTCCTTTCATTTACCCCTTTCTACCTTCAGGGCCAAAGTTGATGCCCTCCTCTGTAATTCTCAGGGCTACCATGCAGGAAATGGGCGTGAGTGGATTGATGGTTATCAATAATAATAATAGGCTTATACCACCTCCCAGTGATTCTGCCAAACTCACTGCCATGAGACTAAGCAAGAAAATCTTGTGTTTAAAATTTGAGGGTTTTCCTCAAGTTCTTGCCTCTGTGAGATCAAAGAAGCTGACATAAGCAGTTTTGTGGTCCAAAGGGATGATCAGTTTCTAGAGTGTAAGCAACATAATAAATTCATGGAAAGTTAGCTGCACTACAAGCAACAGTCAGGGCAAATCTGGGAGCGCTCACCCTGTGAAGTCCATCCCCAGCCCAAACTATCTGGTGCCAAATCTTTTTTTCTTTCTTTCTTTTTTTTTTTTTTTTAATAAAAACTTCAGATATATCCTTTAAGAAAATAACATTAAGAGAAGTCCTAATAGGGTTCCTGCCGCATTTGGGAACTATGGGAAGTGGGCAGGCCAGGGGTAGGGAAGCATGCTAGGTCCAGGGAGCCAGCTCCAGTCTGAAACTCTGGGAGCCCAGAGTAGTGCAGTGCTGTATGTGAGTGAGCTACCCGTCTGGTTTATTTAGGAGGACGCCCTCCCTCCTCTTGATAGCTGTTTTCCCAGGGGACTGCCTTCAGCTCCCTGCAACAGAAGGACACAAAGAAGTCTCCCTGCAATTTGCTGCAACAGTGAGGCTGCTCTGTGAAGAGGGCTGCGTGGTGGCTGAGCTGCACTAGCAGCAGGCCGTTCTACGCTTCTGCCTCAAGGATGAGGACACGGGGACGGTGGGATTTCTCGGAGAGACTTGGTGAACTCAATAGCCGAGACTCCAGTGGCTGTGCAATCAGTAACTCCAAAACTAAAGACAGAGACCATCCTCCTTCCTCAATAAAGTCTAGCCACAAACACACAATTCCCCAATGTTTTACTGGTAAATGTACATCACCAATTACAGGATTTTTTTTTTTTTTCTGTACCAGTTCATCCCCTTGACAGTCTCCGAGCATGCTGTCACGCAACACATTCCTCCAAGGGGTGGGATACTAGAGTGGCAGCAAAAGAAGCCTTGTCCCTGGGAAGCTACAGACCTCCTTGTCCAGAACATTCCAGCTGTTCTGCTGACGCTGGCTGCCCTTTATGGCACCTTTATGGGACCTTTCCTGAGCAGGCAGAACAGGGGCCCACAGAGAAGAGGCGAACTCTGGGACCCAGAGCATCTCCCCCACTTTCGAATCAGCAGCGAATAGTTTTACCTCATAGGACTCCTCGTCACCAGCCACCATGCCCACAGTCTTTATGAAGGGATGGCCTGGGTTGTCCACTCCAGTCTGGATACACTGGTCCAGGGTGTAGCCATTGGGGGTCACCTTGTTGCGGAGCTTGGCGTAGATGGCTGGGGTGAGGCACTCGGCCATACAGTTGTTGTGCTTGCGCAGGTCAGGGTAGTCCGCACTGCACGCAGATGAGAGAGGCTTTCAGTGATTTCAGTGAGCAGCGTCTGAGGGAAGCGGCCTAGGAAAGTGCTTTGTTTCTTGCCATCCTTCCCCCAGGCTC
Organism: Puma concolor; assembly: GCF_028749965.1. Lineage (NCBI taxonomy): Eukaryota > Metazoa > Chordata > Mammalia > Carnivora > Felidae > Puma > Puma concolor. The sequence goes on from NC_141667.1 coordinate 95,739,269, forward strand.
TCTTTAACCAGGAGTCAAGACTTAAGTGAGACAGATAAAAAAGGGAAAACACAGTCCCCTGAACAGCCAGACAAAGGGACCTGGCCCCGCTTAAGGATTCCAAGATGCTGGCTGCAGGAGCCCACAAAACTCTGCCTTAGGTTCGTGTAAAGAGCAGAGTGAAATGCTCGCTTCGGCAGCACATATACTAAAAAAAAAAAAAGAAAAAAAAAGAGCAGAGTGAAAATGACAAAATAAGTGGAAATCCTATGCGAACTTTGTTTTTTTTTTTTTTTTAACTCAAAAGTTTTGTTAAAACACAACAGCCACATTTTGGTCCCTTCGGTCTGTGGTAGAGAGGTTAGAAACCTGCAGATGGAGCTACATAAACATTCAGTAATTTATCTGTCCTCTACCTACGACACAAGCTCCGGGACAGCAGACACTCCTGCGTTGCTGAGAACAGTGCCTGGCTACTGAAATAGGCATTCAGTACGTATCTGTTGGAACAGTACACAGAAAGAAATGATGTGAAATAAAATCTTTTGCTAGGATGTGTACTGGTTGAAGATAGGGGATTCCGGACTATCACGGGCTCAAACCAAGGAATCGCCTTCAGGAATTCCTGAAGTACATGGTGGGTGATGATGACTCCCTCAGAGATTCTGATTCCCACAAGAGCCAGTGAATGTCTCTGAGCAAAACATCAGGCCTTCCTTGTCTCTCTCCTCCATACCTGCCCACGCGGAGCCTCTTCAAGTCACCACTGCACGCCAGCTCTATGCCGTGTGTGCAGTCTCATTCATGGCAAGGTTCCAAGGGCCATGAAAACATGTCCGTCTTCATGCCACTCCCCCACTTTCCCTGTGCGGTGTCCTTTAAAGCTGATGCTTCATAGAAGTACTAGAGCCTCATTTTCCAGAAGGTGGGACAGCAGTGATGGATAGATCTAGAATCAGGGTCATCAGATTTGCACTCAGCCACACTAGCTGTGTGAACTTGGGCACTGTTTAATTTTTCTAAGCCTCCACTTTATCACAAAGGGATGCAAAGATGAATAAAGTAGATACTCCATATATAGCGTTTAACACACAAAGATGCTCAGTAAAGGTTAATTATTACTATTATTGCTGTTGAACTAGACCACCAGTTGTGGGCAGGAATGAAGACACTGTACTTCCTTGAGTTCACCACAGGTCACTGTGCTTAGTGAGTCTTAAAACTGTTAGTCTGATTTAATCATTCTCAAAAGCAAAAAGAGGGACCCTGGCTGACAGTTTCCAGCAGGGGAAAGCATATTTCTGGCTGACACTTGGAGTTTTTTTTAAATCCCAAGGACTTACCTTGGTGGGAACAGCCTGTGCTGCCCCCGGGCCTCAGCACACAGGTTCTGCCGGTTCAGCAGGTAGCCGGTGGTCAGGGCCCCGGTGCCCACGGTAGCAAGTAACAGAGAAGCATTGCGGCCAGTTAGCAGCTTAGAGAAGACACTGGCCATCCTTCCTCTTGGATGAGTGTCTGGAAGCAGAGACACGGGATTAGACAGCCTCACGGGATAGACACTTACCATATAGCACAGAGACCACCAGGCAAGAGAAAGAACTTCAGGAGCCATCACCTCTCTTTTGGTTTGCTTTGTGTTTCTCTTTCTTCTTTCCTTGCCCACACCCCTTCACACTGGTTGGGGAAATCTGGGTAGTTTTAGACATTGTGAATGTCAAACTGCCTCAAATCTGTGCCATTTTCTCCAGTAATAATACAGAAAAAAAGAAACAACAGAGTTTCTGTTTCTGGCTATTTGACACACCAGGTGCTCCGTCAGACCCTGCCATTGCACACTGAGGACAGCCTGTGTAAGACAGGTTCCTGGGCTTGGAAGAATACATCTCTGAGGACTACCCTCCTACTCCACTCACCCCAAATAAGATGGTGTCACAGCTCCAAGTAACAAGCCAGGAGGTTTGGGTTATCTTGAGGACGGTTGTCCATCTGAGCACTAAGGTTGGGATACCAGCAGTGAGTTGGAGAGCTCCATCTGTGACTCTCCTAGTGAATTAGGACCCTTGAGAGGAGCTAAAGTAGTCCAAGGTCAGCAATCACCCCCCCATCCCTGGCTTCCAGCAGAGCATAAACAGGAAAGTATACTCAGTGTAGGCTCTGGGTTCCTACAGATAGATGAAGATCAAGCAACAAGCCCTCAAAGATCAAGCACACAAAGAGGAATTAGGAGCCAACAGAATCAAACTATCTTTCAAAAATGAGAATGAAAAGAAAGTGTAGATCAGTAACAAAGGAGCCACTAAAATACATACTTTAGGAAATAGAAAAGCAGACAATAGAAGGACAGCCTGAGATACAGACAAAATGGAGAAAACATATATACATCTAAACAAGTAATTACATGATATCAACAAAGAATAAAAATCAGGATAAGCACATGCCCAAACAGATACCCTGCTGTGTGTGCTATTGCCCAGAGATCAGAATGACCAGTTAATCCATCATCACCCAGCTGAGAGCTTTTTAATATGGGTTGTTGAGTAGAGAGCAATAGAGGTCACTCTAAGTACTCTTGCATTATACTGATCTCTAGGATGTCCACATACATGGAGTGCAAAATTTTTTCCCTAAAATTGAGAAGGTTCCAGAGACTCTGTTTCAAGATCCTCCAAGCTTAGCTGGGTTGGATGGTACAGAGAGCCCACTGTATGGCTGTGGCTGAAACCCTGGGCCACCCAATGGAAGACAGACTTTTAATAAGGTCAGGGTGACATGGCTTACTCACAATTCACTTTGGAGATCCACTCTCTTCCATGATTGCATTTTGGAACTGGGATCAGTTTGAACTTTTTATGCTTCCAGGGTCTCCACCTGGAAGTCTCTATTTAACATCATTTTAAGCAATACTATAGGGAAACTTGAACGTCTCAACAAAAGGCACCAAAGTCCTTGAAAAAAGTGAGGACTTTTTTTTTTTTTTTTTTTTTTTTTTTAGCCCAGGAAATCAGAGAGCCTTTCCTCTATGCTAATGCCTCAAAACAATTCCCTAAGTCTTAAAGACAACAGCAATTACTTTATTAATCAATAGGCAAGAGAAATGGGCCATTCTTCAAGATGTCCTAGGGATTTGTAACGGCCCAACATTAATCCCATCACACAACCTGGGCTATTACTATTGGTCTCTATCCAAGAGTAGGTGAGGGCTTCTCCAAGAACTGCACTGATACTTCCTGACCCTCGGGTGTGGCAGGCAACACTAACCTCCATCTTTAGGGTCTGTTTCACCTTTGTCCACACCCTCCAGTCTACTCCCTGAGCAGAAAGGCAATGCTGTCATCTCTGAGATTTATCAGAGAACTCTGATAAAGAAGTAAAAGAAGCTTTGTCCAAATGCTTTTCAAGCAATATATGGGCCAAAAAATAAGCTAGGACAGTTCAGACAAAGAAAGAAATGCATTATTTCTGAGGCTGACTCAAATGTCATCTTTATTTTTCTTTCCTTAATTTGCTTGTACACAAATATGTATTCACATCAGAGTCTGTTTGAGAAGGTCAGTTTTTTTTTTAATGTTTATTTATTTTTGAGAGAGAGAAAGAGCACAAGTAGGGGAGGGGCGGAGAGAGAGGGGACAAGCAGGCTCTGTGCGGGCAGCAGAGAGCCTGATGCGGGGCTGGAACTCATGAACCATGAGATGATGACCTGAGACGAAGTCAGACGCTCAACTGACTGAGACACCCAGGCGCCCTGAGAAGATCAATCTTGAGCAGAGTCAGGAGGAAGGGGAGGGAATGGTGTCTGTGTGTAGCCAACTGACAACCAGTGGTCTTCAAAGGCCTTCCTGTGAGGATGAGGTGTAGGAGGGTGTCTGACTCAGAATATTAATGTTTGAAATGTCATCTTATCTAGATTCTGGTTTTGGAAATAACGTTAATTTACATCCCAGAGTTCCAACATTGTACTCCTGTCCGAGCAATGGCGTAGGATCCCTGCCAGTAATCCTGCGGAGGCTTTGGGTGCAGCAAGCAAAGCAATCCTGGAGCTCAAAGTCCTCAGTGCTCTTTCTGTGATTCTGACACAAAGTTTTAGTGAAGATTCGTACATCATTGACTCTATGTCGTTCACTCTTCAAGACACGCAGGAACAATGAATTTCATGGTTGAGGTCCCAATTGATACACTTGGGAGTGAGACTGAGCCAAGGGTCTCATTGAATGGCCTGGGGACCTTGGGTACAGCTGCTCCCCAAAGAGCCAGAGCCAGGCTTGCATTAAAACCATTTTTTCCTCAGGACGCCTGGGTGGCTCAGTCGGTTAAGCATCCGACTCTTGATTTCAGCTCAAGTCCTGATCTGGCGGTTTGTGAGGTCGGGCCCTGCGTCAGGTTCTGTGCTAACAGGGCGGAGCCTGCTTGGGATTCATTCATTCATTCTCTCTCTCTCTCTCTCTGCCCCTCCCCAGCTCATGCTCTGTCTCTCAAAAATAAATATTGAAAAAAAAATTTTTTTAAGCTACACAGGAAGAACATTGCTTTACTTTACCCAGAAGGCCCCAAATATTACATAAGCACTATCTACAGCTGAAGCTTCTACTTAGAAGAGGCTGGATTTGTTACCTACACAGATGGTAAGATGATAGGTAACATGTGGCATAAATAAGCTGGAAAAAGGTATATAAGAGATAATCCATGTCCACCAAAGTGGTCGCTATTTGGCTTTGCCTAGTTTCTAAACATGGTGATTTTATAAGTCAGTATATCTTGTGAAACCATCAGGACAGAGGTTTGATGTGTAAAATAATCTGAGGCTTCCTTGCAAAGCTTTTTAATTTTTTTGGTTCTCTCCATGCCCCAAGCATTAGTGTAACATACTGAACTGTTCTGTGAAGAGATGGCTGGAGACAGGAGATGAGGGGCCAGAGCAGCTGTGGTGCTTCTCCAGGGACAAAGGCCTCCGCATCCAGGCACCCTCACCACAGGGAGAGAGGGATCCACTTTAAGGTTTTGGTTTTTGCTCTTCTTTTTGCCTGACAGCTTGCTTGAAATTCGGCATCATTCCCAGTTTCTCTGAATAATACCCTGTTTCCATCTTGGCACTCATCCCCACCTATAATTATTTTATCTGTTTTCTTTTTTATTGACCATCTCCCCCAAATAAATTATAAACCCCCAAAGGAAGGAACTTGGTTCCTTTGCTCACGGTTGCATCACCATTGCTTAGCACAGCACCTGGCACTTGGTAGGCTCCCAGTAGCATTATTTCATAAATGAATTGTAAGCTTCTTGCTGGGGTAGGAAGCCACTCTGAGGCTGCCGGGATCCACATGAGAATGCGGGCATCAACTAAGTGGATAGAGTGGGGGATGTGAGGCCAGAGAGCTGAACAGATGGGGACAGGAACACAGGCAACAGAAGTTTAGAAGCCACTTTCCCTCAGCGTTATGATACTCAGTGGCCAGTGTTCCCTGGGAGAGGAATCCTGACTTATCTGGGGGGAGAGGCACAAATGTCAACTAAATAAACTCATTAGGAATTTTGGGAAAGCTCACATGGCACATGTACACACACAGTCAGGGACTGTCATGGGTGCCCCAAACACCACACACAGTGCCCCAGCCTGACTCTCAGGTTGAGAGCTATAGATCTCAGTACCAATCTCTGTGATATAGGTATAATATTATACCATATATCTAATATTCTAGTGTCTATATATATAAGATATATTTTAAAATATCAGTTTACTTATATGTGGTTTTGTGATAATGCAATAAACTACACAAATTTGTTTTTGTAAAATCATTACTGTTTGGTTAAAGTATTGTTTCTTACTGCCTCTCTAATTTGGACTTTACCCTCCATCTTTCTCCTGACTGAACCATAGCCTGGTGCCTCAGTCTGCACAAAACTTCTCTGTGCCCCTCTAGCCCAAGGTGACTGCTTTCTCTCTGAATTTCCAAAGCCCTCGTGGGCTGCTCATTCATCTGCATGTACCCTACACAGTGTTTTGACACCTGTTAGTGAACTCAACTGTCATATATCTCCTGGCATGTTAAGGAACTGCTTACTATGTTAGCATTGCCTTCCCAGCTGATGGCCAAAATCTTTAATGATGGGATCCTTATACATAATAGCTGCTCAAAAAACATTTCTTCTCTGACTTAATTATTTGTGAGCAGTGCTTTGCCTGATTTCCAGGAGGAGGAAATCTTACCAGCCTCCTGCTTATGTCCTTTCAGACAATGCATGTAGTTCTAAGGGAATAGACCCTTTACCTTGGGCTATTACCAAAGGCACTTTACCCCTCTTGCCTGGCTCCTTTGCTCCCAAGTAATTTGCACTTTTAATTTGCTATGAAGCCCCAGGCCTGGTATCCAAGCCAACTTAGAATCAATTTTGTAAGCTAGCTTCCTCGGTCAAAACTTAAGGAAAAAAAAAAAAAGTCTACTTATATGAAACACATCCATTTCAGCCATTGCTTTTGAAATCCTATCATAAAAGCAACCAAGCGAGACGAGTAGGCTGGATTTCAGCATTTCCTTGCTCAAGTTCCTGGTTTCTACAAGCTGCCCATGAGGAGAGGAGCCCAGTGCAGGCCTCTGATCTCTCTGCCATAACAGACTGAGCTCTCAGAGCCAATTGAGCCTGACTTCAGCTGTTTCCAAGGGAGATCCAGTAGAGGCTGTCCCACAGACAACAGGCAAAGCCTCCCAGCAGAGCAAGAAGCCTAACATACATTCTCTTCCTTCCAGCAGGAATTCTCTGACTGAGCCGGCAGGCGGGGAAGGAGATGGCAGATGAGGAGCCAGTGCTGGGTGTTGGGGAAATTTAACTAAAATCTGTCATCCAGAAATGCCTCTCCACAAATTATAGGAAAGAAAGAGAAGAAATTTATTGCTGACTACGCACTAAGCCAGACTGTGATACATATTACAGGCAGTCTCCTAAAAGACGTTGCAAAAACAGAACCAAATCTCACCCTTTTATTGAGCCATGCAGACACGGCCGTTACATACATCCTCTCGAGGTAACTCAAGTAAGAGGACATAACAGCATTATTTGTCACACACAGCTTATTCTAAATTCATCTCAAACTGGGGTGGCCATTTGTGTTAGCTAATTGCCTCTATCCAAAAGAAAAATAAGCTTCTCTTGTTGCTATGACAACAGGTAGTTTTACAACTTGAAGCCTGGCATCTTGAGACTGGGAGGTAGGGGCCTATCCTTCTTGATGTATACATTTCAAAGAAATGCTCCCAGGCCCTCAAGAAAAACATTTCTAGGTTGTAAAACTGGATGGATCCTTGCTTACTCTTAATAAGATTTATATATATCTCAAAGGGACAGAGAAAGAACTTACAAGTTTTCTAAAGAAAATGCTCTAAGAAAAGGGGAGGGGCTCTTTCCCTTTTTTTCACTAGGAAGCAATAATTTTGTTTTCTCCCCTTCCTATGGGTGGGGGAGTACTGCATCAGCAGCTCAGCAGGGCTCCAGCCAAGGGTGGACATCCCTCAGAACTGATCCCACACTTCATAAACACCCAATGACCATAGGACGAGGTCACAATTCTTCTTGCTTCTCAAGCCCACTGGCCTGTGGATGAAGGTTTGCCATAAATGCTGAGTGAGAGAATGAACATGGAGACTCAGAGTCAAAGGGACTTCAGTAGTTGGCCGGAATGCAGGCACCCCTTTCCCCTCAGCCTTCCTCCAACACCAGCAGAGCGGGGCATCTCACCACTTCCCAGAGTAACCCATTTCACTGTTACATAATTACTGAAAATTTTCCCATGTCTTAATAAGGGGGGGCAAATCAAAATTAGGGAGTATGTCTAAGGGCCAGGTACTTTCTCCACAACAGCCTTGAGGAGCAAATATCTTGTCCCAGGTCACAGATGAGGGAACTCAAAGACAGAGGTTAACAAACAGCTCAAGGTCACACAGATGAAGGTAAAGTACATATAGAGTTTTAGTAGGCACTCATTTAAATGAAGATCGTGTTTTTACTTATAAGATTTTATAATCAAAACTACAGTACGTTTGGATGGAGCCAACCTCTGGTCTCCCAAGGAATGTAGCTGCTAGTCAGTTCCAGCTGCGTTGATCCTTCATGGTTTCTTAGGGATACTGAATGGTTTCCCTCAGTCAGGGTTTCCACAGGGAGCTCACGGCCAAATTGCCAACCAACACACAGGCATCGTTCTGGGCACCCCGAGGGAAAGCAGAACCAAAGGGTGTACACTCAATGCTTCTTCCACCCTCCAGGAACATCTTGACAGCGAACTCCCAGAAGTAGTCCGGTGGTGTGGGTCAAAGTCCCTGTGAATGACACTGACATGCTTCAGGTGGAGAGAAGTCACAGTGAGCAGTGATGAAGGGAGAGGGAAGACAGGATGATGAGGTGGTGATGATAGGTATCTTTTTATTTTATTTTGGTAAATATTTAAGTGTTTATTATGGGACAGGTTTTACAGAGCTCAGAGTCTGAGGGGAAAATTCCTATGTAGCACTCATGTGCTGGGCTTTATGGCTCTTAGCCCATTCAATCCTCACAACAGACTCATGAGGTTGATGCTTTTTTTTTTTTTTTTTAAGTTTGTTTGTTTGTTTAGAGGGAGGGGCAGAGAGAAAGAAATAGAGAGAGAGAGAGAATCTCTGCTTGGGGGATAATAATCCATGCTTGGGGCTCCATGTTGATGGTATGGGCTCAAACTCATGAACCTCCAGATCATGACCTAACCTGAAGTCAGAAGCTCAAACAACTGAGCCACCCAGGTGCTCCGGTTGATGTTCTTATTATCCCCACTTTACAGATGGGCAAATGGAGGTAAAGAAAGGTAACATAACTTGCTCCTGGAATTCAAGGCCAGCAGTTTGTTCTCACAGTCTATGCTCTTAAGCAGCACCATTCCTGGGCCACTATAAGTCATGGGAGAGGTGTTCTACCAGGGAAGCCAGAGCCCCTTGGGAGCTCCTGGGAGACCACAGTCTGATTTGGGACCACACCATTCAGCTACAATGTACTTGTCTTGTGTTATTCAGACCAAGGTATTTCTTGCCCTTGCCTGCCCTGTGACTGGTACCAGGTCACAAACCACAAAGGATTAGAGCAAAAACAATGACCAACACTGAACACCCATGTGCATAAACACGGCTGTGGATGCCTGCATGCATTGCCTCTTTCTGGCCAGCTGCTTTCCAGGCATCTTCCAAGTGGGAGAATGGCCATTGCCCTTAGTACACATGAGACTTAATCTACCTTTGAATGCTGTAGAAAGGGAGACAGGAATCAAGGCTAACTATACCCCTGTTCTCTGCCTGGGTCCAGAATCATCAGGATGAAGACCCAGCATCCTGGGCCAATGTCACTAACCTAAATTGGGCTTTGGAGGGACTCTATGGAAAATAATTGCCCTAAAATTTCTAGAGTTGAATTAAACTGGGACTGAAACTGCCTAGGATTTGTGGTGGCTGCCTATCCCCAAAGGTCCAAGGAAAACCCCATGATTTAGGGACAACCTTGACTGATTCTACATTCTAGAACACCTGTAGCTTTGAGGGACATATCCGAATGAGGTCAGGGCCAACCCCTCAGTGAGTGACCAATGCAAAGTGTGAATGCAGTGGAGAGGGTCACACTGCAGCCTGAGAGCTAGCCTTGAATCTCATTTATTCATCCACCCGTTTGTCCACCTGTCTGTCTGACTATCCATCCATTGAACAACATTAGAGAATCAATTCCTGTGTCAGATACTGGGGCTGCCCTCCCGAAGCTCATGGTCTGGTAAGAGAGACAGAATGAGAGATCATTGTAAAAACAGATTATAATCACAAGTGACATGAGCAAAGAGAATTAACAGGGGAGAAGACCTAAGTCTGCTGGAGGATCAGGAGGATTTTTCTGGAGAAGGTGAAAAACCTCTGGGGATGTCACTTTGCCAGGAGGACACTGCAGACAGAGGAGAACATGCAGAGGCAGGGAGTCATGAGGGCAGTGGGCAGCCAGGGAGGTCAAAGGCAGGGGTAGAGACTGCAGAGAGAGCTGTAGAAGCCAGAACAAGAAGAACGTCACTGTGAAACCTGGAACTTGATTCCGAGATGGTCAAAGGACAGGGTTTTTCACAGAGGAATAATTTTACTAGATTTATGGAAGGTTGGCTCCAGACTAACGCTGCCAAGGTGTGGTCTGTGGACTGTTAAATCATTTCATGATGAGAGAAGTATAGAAACTGAGAGTAAGCATTTAGAACACTTATGACACATTGATAGAGAAATTTTAATGAAGAAAATTCAAGCTGGTATTTTGTGGGTCTTTTATTTTTCTAGTAATTGTGTCTTATTGTGTTTTACAAATGTATTGGTGTACTATGGATTAGATATTAATAACAGATTTTGCCACAAATTGTTTGAGAAGTGTTGCTCAGTTTCCTCACCTGTACAATAAGGCTAATCATAGGCCCTACTCATAGAGGTTTTGTGAGGATTAAATGAGCCCTTAGCACAAATACTGACATAAAGGCATTAGTCGTTCTTCTGGCTCAGGGTGCCTGGGTGGCTCAGTTGGTTGAGCATCTGACTCTTGATTTCGGTTCAGATCATGATTTCGTGGTTCGTGGGTTCGAGCCCTGCGTCAGGCCCTGCGCTGACAGTGCAGAGCCTGCTTTGGACTCTCCCTCTCTCTCTGACCCTCTCCTGCTCATCTCTTTCTCAAAATAAATAAATAAACTTTAAAAAAAAAGTCCTTGTGGCTGATGTTACTAAATTGGTGAGGAAGGGAAAGGGGTCTAGAGGCAGAGAAATGATGTCCTAGTGTCCTGGAATAAACTAAGCAGGAGATTCTCCAGGCTTCTCCCCATGGTGGTGGGGAAGCTTTCATGGAGATAGATGGCAGAATTTCCAAGATACTTAGTGCGTGGGCCCACAGGGCTTTTTTGACCAATCAGGTGTGGACTGAGAATTTCTTCTGACTTGAGAATTTCACTTGACTGGGAATCTTGGCTGGGGAGCAGCCTTGGGGTCAGGCAAAGACAGGATGATCAGGTTGAACAGAAGGGGTCTGTGATGTATTCTGGAAGGAATGTCTTTCTTTTCTTTCTTTCCTTTCTTTAAAGTAAGCTCTACCCCCAACATGGGGCTTGAACACACAACCTCAAGATCAAGAGTTGCATGCTCTACCAACTGAGCCAGCCAGGCACCCCTGGAGGGAATGTCCTTTAATGTGATTGAGGGCTTTTAAGAGAGGTCTAGTCTGGAAAGGATGGCAATTGTCCAGCTATCCACCCTGTTTCTAAATCCTCTCATTCAGCCTTCCTGGGTGCTCACCCAGGCCCTGTTTGGACACCAGAGAGTGACAGGGAACTAGTGACAACAGACACAGGTGTAGTATCATGATTGGAGGCTCTGAAGCCAGAATCCTGGATTTACATCCAGCTCTGCCACTTACAATTCTCTACTGTCTTGAGAAAGGTTTACTTTGATTTCCAAGTCTTACTTTTCTCAAATATAAAATGAAAATAATAAAAATGAGAAAGGATTAAAAAGGAAGTCCATGTGCAACCTGGACAACAGTATCTGGCACTTATTAAGTGCTGAACATGTGTCCACTTTTGTTAATATTACTTTGTGCTACTTTTGAGAGGTTACCCCTACCTGCTGCCACTGTGTTTGAGAACATTGTCCCTTCACCTCAGCAAACAGCCCAGCTTTGTCCCAGGGAAGTGGTCTGAGGGCTTCTTCACTCCTTACGACTGACAGGGTTACCAACTGAACACACAGAAAGCACCCACCAGTGACCTGGGAAGGTCAAGGGGATGATTGTGGAGCCTGCCTGGAGCCACATAAGGTTCTTCCCAGGGTGCTTTCTCAGGCCACTTTCTGGGTCAGGCTGTCTTCTGGGGTTTTCCTGGGTTTGCACAGCCAAGACTGAGCCTTGTCCCTAGGCTCCTCACTGTCCCAAGGATGCCTGGTCCTTCAGGGATGCGCTGTTTCTGCCCTCCAGACTGCAACCCTTCTGGTAACTGTAGTTTCCTCCCAGGCACGCTCATTTTCTTCAGCCCTGACCTGATATCTTCTCCTTCTCGGCCCCATCTACAGGGACTTCGTAGGCCTGCTACTTGCCCAGGGCACCCCGAGGCTGGAGAGCAGGACCTTTTCTACAGGACGATTACACTTAGCTACTCCAAATCAGAAATTTTGTTTCTGTGGAGACCACTAAATAAAGATCCATGCTATGCAGATGGCCCACAGACACATGAAAAGATGCTCTATCACTAATCATAAGGGAAATGCAAATCAAAACCACAATGAGATAGCACATTATATGTATCAGAGTGGCTATAATCAAAAAGACAAGAAATAACAAGTGTTGGTAAATATGTAGAGAAAAAGGAACCCTTGGTGCACTGTTGGTGGGAATGCAAATTGGCACAGCCACTGTGGAAAATAGTATGGGAGTTCCTCAAAAGACTGATAATAGAAATACCACAGAACCCAGTAATTTTACTACTGGGTATTTACGCAAAGAAAACAAGTAATAATTCAAAGAGATATGTGTAGTTCCATGTTTATTGCAACATTATTTACAGTAGCTAAGATACGGAAACAACCCAACTGCCCATGAATAGATGAATGGATAAAGAAGAGAGGTGTGTATACACACACACACACACACACACACACACACACACACACACACGTGAATATTACTCAGTCATAAAAAAGCAGGAGATCTTGCCATCTGCAACAACATGGGTGGACCTAATAATGTGAAGTGAAATAAGTAAGAGAGAAGAAGAAAAATACCACACGATTTCACTTATATGTGAAACTGAAGAAATAAAACAACCGAACCAAGAAAAAAGAGACAAAAACAAATAGACTCTTAAATACAGAGAACAAACTGGTAGTTGTCAGAAGGGAGATGGGTGGGGGATGGATGAAATACATGATGGGGATTAAGAGGTACAAAATTTCAGTTATGAAATAAGTTACAGAGATGAAAAGTACAACATAGGGAATATAGTCAATAATACTAATAACATTGTTTAGTGACAGGTGGCGACTACGCTTATTGTGATGACAACATCACAATAAGGAGGATTGTGGAAATGAGGGAACCTTTGTGCACTGTTGGTGGGAATGTAAACGGATTGGTATAGCCCCTATGGAAAACAGTATGTAGATAACTCAAAAATTAAATAGAACTACGATATGATCAGCATTCCCACTGCTGGTTATATGTTCAAAGGAAATGCAATCAGTATCTCAAAGAGCCATCTGCATCTTTGTTTCCATTAGAGCATTTTTCACAACAGTCACAATATGGAAACAACCCAGGGTCTGCCAAAGGATGAATGGATACAGAAGATGTGGTCGTATATATATTTATATTTATATTTATATTTATATTTATATTTATATTTATATTTATATTTATACTTAAGTCAAACAAGGAATACTGTATGATATCACTTATATGGGACCTAAAAAATGAACTCCTAGAAACAGAGTACAGTAGTGGTTACTAGGGATGGGGAATGGAGGACGTGGACAGATGTTGGTCCAAGGTACACATTTCCAGTTACAAAACTAAAAACCTGAGTATCTAATGTATACTATAATGAGTATAATTAATAACACTGAATTATATCCTCAAAAGTTGCTCAGAGGGTAGATCTTAAATGTTCTCACCACAAAACAGAAATGGTAATTATGGGATGCTATCAAGGTGTTAGCTAGTGCTATGCTGGCAATCACTGGACAATAGAAACATGTACCCAACTGTATACTTTAAAATTATACACTGTCTTATGTCAATTTCACTGCAATAAAGCTGCAGGGAAGCAGTAAATAAAGGCCCATGCAAAGGACAAGGAGAGGCTTTCTTTAGGTCTCAAAAGCCTCCTGCAAAAGGGTTAGGGAGGCAGGAGTTGACACAGGGTGTGGCTCTGCAGGGCCCTCCCCTCATCTGCTGTGAACAGAATCACCTGGACTGCTCAGTGAGCCGCTACAACCATTTTGGAAAGTGAACCAAGAAACATCTATGAACATGCGCATACCCACTGGCCCGGCATCACACTTTGGGAATCCATCCTGCAGCAATACAGCTGCCAGTACATAAGAAGAGAGTCCCAGGATGAGGGAGCACTGTTTGTAGTGGCCAACAAATAAACAAAACCTGGACGTCACCTGCCCATCAGAAGGGTTGTAGTAAGTGTGGCACATTCAGACAGTGGAATATTCCTCAGCTATTCAAGAATTAGTTAAAACCACCTCCACTTAACCTGGATAAACATTTATGCCATATTTTTAGGTTCAAAGGAAAAACTACTTGCTTAATAATGACTAGGAATGGTTCCAGTTTTATAACAATATAAATATATATGCATTTGCATATATTTAAAAAAATTTTTTTCAACGTTTTTTATTTATTTTTGGGACAGAGAGAGACAGAGCATGAACGGTGGAGGGGCAGAGAGAGAGGGAGACACAGAATCGGAAACAGGCTCCAGGCCCTGAGCCATCAGCCCAGAGCCTGATGCGGGGCTCGAACTCACGGACCGCGAGATCGTGACCTGGCTAAAGTCGGACGCTTAACCGACTGCGCCACCCAGGCGCCCCGCATTTGCATATATTTAAGTGAACATAAGTATTGAAGGTTATTCACACTAGTTATTCAAACTGCTAAAAGGGTTATTTCAGAGCAACAGACTGGGGGGAAGCAGACTATTAATTTTTCTTCATAGAACTCTGTATTGTGTCACTTGTAAAAGCAACATATCTAACTTCGTGATTGAAAAAGGTAAAAAGCTAAAAACTAAATCAACTCTGAAGTGTGTTAAAAATCCAGATTTCTAGGCTCTATCTTTTGAATGAGTTTCTGCAAGACTGGAGCCATCACATGTGTCTGTCAAAGAGCTTCACAGGTGATTCCCAAACCTCACTGGGTCTGGGAACCTGAGTGTGAGCAACTCCATCTATATAACAGGGTCAACGAAACCTCTCCCCATATGTTGTAAGGATTAAGTGACAGGCTGCAGCAAGCACTGAATATATTTGAGTCCCTTCTCCCTAAGGACCCTAAGGTTATGGGACACTTACCACTCTCTCCTCAAAGCCACCCCTGATTATCTCGACCGGCACTGGTCTGCCCCTTCTCTGAATGTTGGTTAATTTTAGCTTACATTTTTAGCATTTAAAATGTTTCATTCAATCGTTTTATTTGTAATCTGAGAGCAAGACTACATTCTAGAAGGAGCCCAGCGCGTACTTTCAGATCCACTGATCATGCTCTGAAAACCAACATCTGAGTTCAGTAAATGGATTTAACTAGTGGGGCTGTTAAGTTCTCTGACACCTGTTATCAGGGGATCTTACCCCTAGCTGACAACCCCTCACCTACCTACTACAACCTTCAGGCTTCACCCACTTCTAACCCTCTGCTCTACCTTTCCACCTGGGATGTCCTTGCCGCCATCCCTGCGTGCCCAGTCAAACCTGTCTTTTTTTTTTTTTAAACATTTATTGAGCTCCTACCATAAGACACCACCGTGCAAGAAGTCTTACAAATTGTCTTTAGTCTTTGCAACAATCCTGCCAAGTAAGCATTATTTTGGAAATGGGGAAACAGGCTCAAGAGAGATTAGGTGACCTGCTCCAGGTCTCACAGCATGTTGACTGAGCTGGGATTTGAACCCAGGTGTGTCTTTCCTTTTATCATGACAGCTCCTGGGCACAGGAACATTACCTCAAAGCGTGTGACTCCCCAGAGTCCCAGAATATTATAAGCCATTCTCCTTCTTTGTCCTCACACTCCTGAAGTGGCCCAGATGTCAGTGTTCTCCACTCACACACCAGGTGCCTAATGTGCGTGCCAGCCACGTAGGGGACACTGAGCCAGCCTCCCTTTTTTTTTTTTAAATTTTTAAATTTTTTATTTTTGAGAGAGAGACAGACAGTGGGGCAGGGGCAGAGATAGAGAGAGACAGAGAATCCAAAGCAGTCTTTAGGCTCTGAGCTGTCAGCACAGAGCCTGACACGGGGCTCAAACTCACGAACTGTGAGATCATGACCTGAGCCGAAGTCAAACGCTTAACCGAATGAGCCACCCAGGCGCCCCCCGCCTGCCTTTTTCTTAAGGAGGTAGAGCTAGTCTCCCTCCTTCCTCTCTCCTCCCTTATGCAGAAGTAGGGATTGCAGAAGAGAGGAGGGAGGTCGTCTCTGGCCCTCACTCCATAGAAGCTGTCAGCCTGTTTCCCTAACTTGGAACACCTCTATGACTCTAGATTTGAAAACCATTGGTTACACCATCGTGGCTAAAATCTGGCAGAATTCCAGGGCTCCAAGCCAGGGAGGTTTCTCTCTGGGGTGCAAAAGGCCTTAATATCATGTTTGTTGCTACTTGCCCCTTCCATTAAAAAATAAGAACCACACCATATTAAGTCCTTTGGTCAGAGTGCATAAGAGCTGTATAGCTCTCCATCCTAGGCTAGACTCAGAGTCTGGGGTCTGGTCTAAGAGTTTTGTCCAGTTCTGTCACATCCTGGAATGTGGAGGCCTTAGATTCTGTCACTGCCTCAAGCCTGAGATTCCTGGATAGAGATGCCACGGGTGCCTTTCTGCTGACTCAGAGTTATTTCTAATCCAGCTGTACATGGTGTCCATGTGTTTGAACTCCTTGGGGCTGGAGGGCAGTGGAAGGCCAAGGGGAGGACCACGTGTCAGCTCTCGTTCCACAGAGCCACCCCAAAACAGAGCACATCCTTGGGGTTGGACCAGCTCCACAGACCACTCTCAACAAATTCCCATGATGCCGGTCTACTAGGCCAGCAGAAAATGGCTGTCCCCTCCCAATTCTCCCAGAGAGCACAGGGGTCAAGCTACTTCCCCACCACTGGATATACAGTCACTCTAATGGGCACCCTTGGTCATTTCTGTTCTATTCAGCAAGTAGCAAGTGAGAAGCAGGAGATATTTACAGTCTTTCCCTGTAAACCAGAGGCCTTTCGTAGGCCTCCTGATAATGAAGACATAGGACTATTACCAGACTCGCCTCTCATAGTTAAATTGTTTTCAAGAAAAGATTAAGTTAGGAACCATCTAGTCCTTTAAAATGCTATAAAGGAGTGGCCTCCTTCCCTGCCCAGGGATAGGATCCTCTGTGGCTTCCAGGCAAAGGTGGGTATGACCTCTAACTGTCACCTTCAGGCCTGGCTCCCTGCAGTGAGACCCAAGAAGACAAATGGCTCCTCCAAGCTGTAGCAGACGTGGAGACCCAGGGGCTCTCAGCCAAGGCAAAGTCTGTCTCAGAACCAACCCTCCTCCCGCCTCTGAATGCCCAGGACTCCCCATTCCGCACCCCACCTCCTAACCCATGATTTTCTGAACCTCCCAGGTCAAGAAAACTGACCTGGCCTCCGGTCCAATCTCTACGGATAGGATTTGGTCATGCAACTGGCAGAGTCCACGGGTGTAGATGGCACTTGTGCCCTTTGCTGAAATGGAGCCTTAACCCAGAGAAGGCTTAACTCTAAAGGCTGAAGTTTTGGGGAAAAGCACCTACAAATGGAGAGGAGGAAGTAGGCTGGGCACACAGCTATCAACACCCACATACTCTAAGAGCCTGCCTGGCCAGGAAGCCCCCTTGCGAAGTTCTGAGGGTGGGTCTGTTCTCCTTGAGCAGAGAGGAAACAGACCAATGACAGGGGTTCGGAAACAGAGAAAGTGTGGGAGTTGCAGACAGGGAAAGTGGCACTTCTGGAAACAGGGCAGCAGCTGAACCGGCAAAGCCTAGTCACGAGGGCACTAAACCCACCTCATGGGATTCCAGCTGACCCTCTGCGGGGTCGCAGAGCCAGGGCAACGCTCGAAGGAAGGTCTAAAGGGCAGCACTGAGGAGATCTGAAGAATCTGGGTTTGTCCCTGCACATCACTCTCCAAACCCACCAGAGCACTTGAAGGCAGAGATGTCATCCACTCAAGGGACAAAAGCAGGGTTGACACTAACCCCCTGCGAGCCAACCGAGCAAATAAGATGAAACACGTTTAGGCCAATTGCGCAGCATTTTTACTTCCACTGGGGGCAAAACAATTACTTGGCTCGTTATTAATGGATTAGCGATTTCAAAAATGAATCTCTAGTAATAGTGTTAACCAGTTTAAATTGGGTCCAGCTGTTGGGTTAATTAGCAATTAGCTCCTTTCGAGGGCCTCAAAATGTTCATTTTCCACCTACTTATCCCAAGTCACCGATTTGCACTTTGATGCCACTGAGGTTGAAAACCAATCCCAGAAAACATTGGATTCGTTGAAGAGTAACGTCCCAAATTCAGAGACATGGAGGTTTCCCATCAAGAAAAATTCCTGATTTGCCGACAAAAACGAGGAGACAAACAAGGTGCGGATGCCAGCACCTCACTGCAGGGCTGTTCAGAGAACGGCCACCTGCGCCTGTGTGCGGGAAAGGGAGGAGGCTGCGGCTAGGGCCCACAGTCTGAAGGCTTCTTCAGACAGGCACCACCAGTTCCTCACCCGGGAGCAGTGCCCACGAGAACCAACTGTTATCGCCGGACTACGAGGTCCCGCCCGCAGCCCTCGGCCCACTGCACACATGGCCCCCACACTGGCTGTAGCAATGCCCCCGCTTTGCAGGAATGAAGCCTGGCTTCGTGGGCTCACTGACCTTGGAGCCGGAGTCTCCCGCGTCCCGCTGCCCGCAAACAGCTGAGAAATGTACCGGAAGCTGGCGGGCCTTGGCCTTGAAAAGGCTCCCAGGCTGGGCGGGGCTGGGGTGCGCCTCCGCCAATCGCGTCTCTCCCGTCGGAGGTCAGGACGCGCTGGATCCCACAGCGGTGCCCTTGAACGCTGGCCCGGGACTCTCCCCACTGGGCTGTCTCTAGCACCTGCCCTTTCTTTCAAGCGTTGCCCTCCCCCAAGTCTGGTGCTGGAGGCGGCCTCTCCCAGGGCTCTTCCAGGTTCCTGGGCCTGCAACCTGGCTGACTGGCCGCCCAGCCATGCAGCACCGGGCTTTGGCGTGGAAGCGCGCGGGCAGGGAGACTGCCTCACCTGTTCGGGGATTTGTTTCCTCCTTCCCTCACCAGCGCCATCTCGGGGGCCCCGGCTAGCTCTGGAGAATGACTCCCTACGCCCTCCCCCCGCCCACCAGCTGAGGTCTGAGAGGACGACGTCTAAAGTTCCCTCTCGAGCTGCTAATCAGGCTCTGGGCGATTAGCAGGGACCAGACGATCTTCCAGCTTGTTGTCTAGGGCCTGGGTTCGGGGACAACAATCACGTTTCTCTTTTAGATCAGGCAATCTGAGGTGGACTGCTAGACAATTTCACTTTCAATCGTTACCAGTTTAATATATCGCCCAGAAGGCCCTGCAGGCCACATCCCTGCTTAAAAATAGCCCTCCTTGGGACTTGCGCCCCAAACCGGAAAGGTTGACTGTAAATAGCTGTGACCCACGAGGACTTTGGCAGCAGCCCTGACCTTTCAGAGGGAGCTGCCTAAGTCTCTGGCGACTGTCACGTACCCAGCTTCTACGCCAGGGGCACACCACCACCAGCTGGTTCCTTTCCCTTTTTAATCAGGATCCAACCCGGAGCAGGGGGTGGAGCCCAGAAATAACCTCCTACCTGGAGTGGTTTCCTTTCAAGAGTTTCCGCTTCTTTTAATTCTAAACTAGGCAAAAAATAAATATTTTACCTTTGCATGGGGTTACTGAGGAGGGCACATGAGGGGAGGGCACATGAGGGGACCTTCGGGGGTCTGGAAAGTTTCTTGAGTTGGGGGGGTGATTGTGTGGGTGCACACATGTGTAAAAATTCCTCAAGCTGTTCACATAAGATTCAAGCACTTTACTGTGTATTGCTCATACCTCAGTTAAAATATATGCTATCATCATGACCAGGCTTACACTGAATTGAAAGTTTTAAAAAATGTTTATTGATTTATTTTCAGAGAAAGCAACAATCCTAAGCAGGCTCTGCAACAGTCAGTGCAGTGCCCCATGTAGGGCTTGAACTCACGAACCATGAGATCATGACCAGAGCCAAAATTAAGAGTCAGATGCTTAACTGACTGAGCCACCCAGGTGCCCCGGAATAAAAATTTTACAAAGTAATATTTACGCTTTCTACAATCTACTCAAATATTTTCTAGGCTCTTCTATGTTATTTCATTAAAACAACTGCAGATTGGGACCGTCAAAAGTGATTGCATGATCTAAAGAGTCAGAGTTTCTGGTTTGCACGTTCTGACATAATGGACCGTGGCCTCTCCTGCCCCTGGGAGCCCCCCGCCTCCCCCCAGCAGAACAGGCAGTGAGCTCTGTGAGTTGAGGTGAGGGGTAAGGTGTGGGGGCGGGGCAGGGGGAGCCCAGGCTTATTTCTTCCCAAAATAGTTCTTTTGTGGGCACACAGTTTCCAGTCAGTTCAGACACCAACTGAAATAAATCCAGTGGCCCTGAAATAGCTAGATCCCAGATCCAAAAAATGATGAGGCTTATGGAAATATAGAGTTTAAAGAAAGACAGTTACAATGAGAAACCCCTCTTTTTTCCCCAATTCCTTACTAATGGATGTCTAGTGCCCCCCCCCCCCCACAACTTCCCAGCACCACCACCCCTTACCTCAACACTTCATCTTTTACAGGGTAATTCTAGATGAGTTAGTAAGGTCCGAATAGGACAAATGGGCACATTGCCATGAAAAGGGGGTGCCACTTTTGTTTTGGGGACATGGTCATCTTCAAGTTTATGACAGGGCGGGGGGGGCAACCTCTACACAGACTCAACAGAAATCCCACAGTTTCAAAAATCCTTCAAACATGATCCCTCTCATATGCCATTTCTCCCTTTCTCATCTCCGCCAAGTCCCTTCAAAGTTCAGGGGCTCTACCCATACCTACTAGCCAGTATGGCCACTTGGCGGACTCTTGCCATATGGACAGGAACTGAAGTGAGGCTTGCAACTTGCTTTAGAGGAAATCTGTCCTGGGATCATTCTCTTTTCCATTCCTGAATCCAGCCCAAGTCTGGATGTGGTGGCAGGTGAGGGTAATGCTGTGTGGGATGGCTGAATAATAAAATGCGAAGAACCTGTGCTCATGAGTCCGCACCAGCTGGATTGCTCATTTCAGAATTGGAAAAGGAAGCCAGTGAAATAGGAGAAACCCAAATTCTTCCTTACCTCAGTTCTCACTTGTGTGCAACAGCTGCACCATGCTTTCTTTGGCTCCAAATATTAGCACAACTTTACCTACCTGACAAAAGTTAAGAGTATTTTTATTTTTTTAATATTTATATATTTCAGACAGGGAGGGGCAGAGAGAGAGGGAGAGAGAGATCCCAAGCACTGATCCATGCTGTCAGTGCAGAGACTGATGTGGGGCTCGATCTCATGAAGCATGAGATCATGACCTGAGCCGAAATCAAGAGTCAGATGCTTAACCGACTAAGCCACCCAGGTGCCCCAAGTTAGAGTAGTTTTAAATATACTGTTCCATGTAGCCATTACAGTAATTCTAAGGGCAGATAAGCATCTTTTTTTATAGGTGAGGAACTTAGCCTCAGATGGGGCTAATGATGGCTGGGCTAGGTCCACCTGAACACTCAGTCTGTTCATGAACGTTGAGTTGCCATTAAATGAACAGAACTGTTTGGCAAGTAATGAGTTCTTTGTGCCTGGGGATGGACAAAGGTGGTCAAACATGAGCTATGGGTATCACAGGAAAGCTTCAAGCACTGGAAAGACAATGGGGCCCGATGGCCCTTGAAATTTTTTCTGAGGTTCCCTTTAATTCTCCGATATTTTAGTGCCTACAACATGGGCTTCTTCCAAACTTTATTTTCTCCTGAGCTTTAGAAGTAAAAGAATATCTGAAGAAGCACATTGCTACAAAGAAGACTAGGTAGAAAAATGCAAAAAGAATCAAATGAAGAGACTCATGAGATTTTTGAGAATCAAGAAAGGCGAAATTTAATTTGCATATAGGTGTAACCAACACCCCACCTGGCAAGTGTTAGGACACATCACAAACCCCTCTGTTAGAATCACAAATGGCAGCAGATTTGCAAAGTTACTGGACACAAACAATACACTTCTCAAAGTAACACATGGGTCTGTCCATCACGCTTGCACACACAAATAAGAAAGAAATACATTTAAATAATTCTTTGCCAAAGAGAGATGAGGATGGTAATCATGTTGCCTCACATTTGGACAGCACTTTACAGATTACAGTCTAACCCATTTTGTCCTGATGACAGCCCTGTGAGGTAGGCAGCACAGGATTCACTCTTAGCTCATTTTGCAGATGAGGAAACTGAGGCTCAAGAAGGCTTCGGCGCTGGCCTAAGGTCTCCCAGCTTGCAGATGTAGATCTGGGCCTAGGACTCAGGGCTAGGGCACCTCGTCCAGCTCTTTTACTACTGACTTTCTAGGGATAGACAAAATGGGCTGTGCAAAAGACACTGGTTCAATATCAAGTAGAACTATTCTTTTTCTTGAGCAGATGAGGTCAAGTACAATCAACCTAATGTTAATGTCATGCTGTGTGGTAGCCAAGATGAATACTTTCCTGAATCATCCATGTGTTTATACGTATAACAAAATGGTTTTCTACTTTAGCTTTGCCCTGCCTTAATTTTAAGTCACTCACAGCCATGGAAAAATGACACTATGGTTAGATTTCATTGACCCAAGTCTTATTATCAGGATTCATGTAGTGGCATCTGTAATCAGTCATTATCTAAACTTACAGTCTGGTATCTTATTGAAATGAAAATGAATCTTGTTCATTTATTCCTTCTGGCTGTGGGCATTAGCCTGGCTCTGTTCTGGCTCTATTCTTTAGTCATAAATAATGTATTATTTATCCCACATAATACATATCCCATATATAATATACCCCATTTCAAAAGTAGTAAAAATGGGAAACTTCACAGGTTAGATTAAAAAAATATTTAAAGCAAAGAGAATCATTTTTTTTCAGGGGGGATAAAATCAAACTTTGAAAAGAAATCTAAATAAAATCCTTTATTTTAAAATAAACATTGATTTGGCAGGGGGGTGGAATAACCCCTCTATTGTATTACTCTTTTCAGTTAAGAATTTAAAAGTGGCCCAGTCATTACCAACCCAAAGTTTTGTGAGAGAAGAGGAACTGGCCCCTCATCATATACTCCAAATTGGAATGTGATGGATTTTTCTCTTCCAAGTTATTCAGTATCTATGAGTTTCATTTGTTTTTAAGCAGTACTTTAACATGTATGAAATCTAACAAAGTAATGGGGGCTTTGTGTGAGAGCCACTCAAAACTATTGCAACAGTAGTTTAAAATTCTCCCTTTAAATTCCTTCAGAGAAACACTAAGGACAAGTGACAACGTTCTACTTCATGCCTAAGTCTGTCACATAATATACTGGCTTAAGTAAGAGATTTGTCCCTGCAGCAAAAGTGGATGTCTTAGTTAATAACCGAAGGCATCCCCTGAAAGCCCCAAGATAATTTCATAGACAGTACAAAATGTGGGTATTCATCTGAAAGCATGAAATTGGCTTTTACTTCTGATTTTCTAGGTTAATTTGGTAACAATTCAAGTGTTTGCTATTTGGTTGTGAGAGGCTGACCTGCCTTCTACTCTTAGAAATGGGTCTCAAATAATGGAATATAGGCAGACACAGCTGGGAGTGCACACTCCAACAGTAAATACAAAGCTTGCAAGGCAGAAGAGGATGAGTGCTTTAACAATCAGAAGAAGCACTGCAAACTGCTCTTGGGGATTTTAAACGTGACCAAAGTGAGGTTTTTAAAATGCACGTTCTTTTCCCAGATGGCCCAGAAATGGTACAGGTCATGAAAAGGAGCTCCTTGGAGGTGGAGTCCTCACTTTCGCAGCTCCAGCAAAGGCTTCAGACTCCAGAAAGCAGGAAGGACGCATAACTCAGTAAAACGCTAAGGGTCACCATAGCAATTGACAGTGCCCGTGGATGACCACTAGGGGGCGCTTCCAACATCTGCAGGAAATAGGCGAGAAAGCTTTGTCATTCGTTGGGGAAACCACAGCTCTCCAAAAGGGGAGGAGCCTTTGGAAATTCCTCTAGCTCCCGTTTTTCTTTAGTAAGATTGGCTGCGGTGCCTCAGGAACATCTAGGTTAGGGAAATAAGGGTCCAAACTTCCCCGGGGAAGTGCACACAGAGTGACCTCTTCCCCTCTGGAAGACTCTGGGGACCTCAAAGCAGACTGCATGGACGTTTCCACATGTTGTTTTGCCTGAAACTACTATGCGTGTGGTCCTGTCACGGATTTTTCCTGGTTTAGTCCACCTTCCAAGACTGGTTTTGAGCCAAGAAAGTTAACCTTTATTTTCCTTTTCTTCTGCAAGACCTTGAGGTGCTTGGTGCAATTGACACGTATTAGTTCGAATGCTCAGTTTTTGAACACTGAGAAATAAATTGCAAGATATGCATTGTTAGGATCCAAACAACCCATGCTTATCATGCATCAAGGTGCATCAACCTCTTATTTGAAACTAAAGAGAACAGACAAGCAGCTTTTCAAAAAAAGAAAAATAAAGCATCCATAAATAACCCTCCTTGGGTTTAGTGCTACACTGTTGGCTAATATGAGCTATTGAAAATATTTTTGGAATGGTCTTCAAATATTATAAATATTTTCTTTTGCTTACTTGGTATTTCACTATATAGCTATGTACAGAGATGGCGCTTACCATGCAGGAAAAATATACATTCTCCACCTCTATGGTACATTATGAAGGCTAGAATTTCCACTGGGTCTTATGAGCCAGCAAGTTGAATTTATTACTCAGCCATTAGTTATAACAACATAATTAAAGTGCAAAGAAGGAAGGAAAGCAGCTAGATAGATCAGTTTTTTCATGGTCAGCATTAACATACTTCATGCCTCTAAGAGAAAATGTCAGGTGCAATAGGCTCAGGTAACAATAACTCTGTATCTTTTTCTCTTTCTTCTTTTAAAGCAGAGATCTCCCTGAGAAGAGAAGAGGGAGGGAGGTAAACATGAGATAGCCCTATTTCTTCAACAACCAACAATCCTGGGAAGAGTAAGGTCACTTCCCCAGCACACGACAGAAGAACTAAGTCCTGCCCTTAGTTTTCTGATATAAGAGCTGTTGAGTGGTTGGTCCCATTTCCCATACACTTCCAGTACTTTCAGTCATAAATATCCCTAAAGTTAAAAACAAAGATGACCGGGGAAGAACTGTCTACCAACAGCACACAGAAGTGTGGGTTTTAAAAAGAAGATCCCATTAAACAACGTTTTAAAAACACAGCCAGTATTCATAGTGAGCCGAAAAATGGTTTGTATAAATCAGAAAAAGTCCCCACATTACTGCGGGGAGGGTGGTGGGGAACAAGCACAGCAAGGTGCAGTGATCATTTTCAAGGATATCTGATTGCTCAGCCTAAAACCCCCACAGCGTTTGGTGGCCCTCTGTCCTACCCCACAGCGTTCTTGGGGAGGTGTGCAGGCACCTTTTTGCAAACTCTGCACCTGCCTCTCTGAGGGCACTGGCTTCTTGGGCACCACAGCCCCAGGAGGAAGCCCCGCCCCAC
This sequence comes from Puma concolor, assembly GCF_028749965.1. Classification (NCBI taxonomy): domain Eukaryota; kingdom Metazoa; phylum Chordata; class Mammalia; order Carnivora; family Felidae; genus Puma; species Puma concolor. Next base: position 95,764,834 of record NC_141667.1, read on the forward strand.
CTGAAGTCAGCTGGCAGGCAGGAACCACGGGCAAAGCCTATTGAGTTGTTTTTTGTTTTTTGTTTTAAGTTGCATTCACTTGACTTTCATCACGTCTTTCCTATCCTGTTGCCTAAAAACCAAAAAAGCAGTTTCAGAACATGCCATCCCTCCAATGTAAATATTTAGAATGCACTGAAAACCATGCACATGCTTGTACACTGAAATTGCTCGTGTGGTGGTCCATCCTTGAAGAGGAAGCCTCAGCTTTTCTGGAAGCTTATAATAAAGAAAACATAACAGAAGCAGTTAAACCCTAGGAGAAAGTTGGTAGTTGTACCCAAGCCAGTAAAGTGCCAGACAAGCAGCTCAGGCCTTTTCCACAGATCTTTGTCCCCGAGTTCTAACGGAACACGGGCAAACTCTGAAATCTACCTTCTTACCTGCTTCATTACAATGGCTACCAGCATCTCCTATATTACATTCCCTTACGAAAAATGTACCATCAGCTTTACTAAGGATCAGTCTTTTCACCTTCCCACCCAAGTCTGAAGCATCTGTCTTTGACCCCAAACAGCTGGGCTTCCCTGGCTGGAGACAGAATTCCAGTTGGGTTCCATCTTCTTCAGTGGACAAAGGAGACTGGCTTTGTCTCTATCCTTGGTCCACACTGCACGGTGGGAGGCATGGCATGCATGGCTCAGTTCTGTCCGTCCCACTTTCCATGAGAATTCTACGGAGTCAGGGGCAAGGCCAGATCTTCAAGCAGGGAGCCGAGGTTCAATTTTTAGTGACAGTTCATACAGCGTATCTTCATCTATGATGAGGGCTTTGTCAAGCAGGTACTGAGTCACCTGGAGGAACAGGGAAATCCGAGCTTTTGGTTCTTACAGAACACCAGTACTCACGTTTTCTGAATGGAATCTGACACAATTAAACATTTTCTCTTAAGACACTTAAAAAATGTTATGTAACTTCTTAAAAATCATGAATGTTTTCTCATTGTAAAAAAAAAACCCAACAACAATCACACATTTCCAGTCCTCTCCCAGCTCCTAACCGCAGGCACCACTGCTATCATGTGGTTTGTATTCTCCAGAGGGTTCTATCTTTCTAGATATTCAATGTACTTAATAGAAATCTTTTTTTCTCTCATTAGTGGTATCCTACTGTACATCTTCTTCTGGTTTCATCTCTTCACTGTAAGTCCGGGAGAGTCCTGATTACACAGAATGTCAGTACACAGAATGTTAACTGCTATACAATATTAACCTGTGATCAGAGGTTATTTAATGATCTCTTATTGATGGGTGTTTAGCTGCTGTCAGTATCCCACTATTACCCAATGTGACAGTGAAATACAGTGAAATCCTCCTTAGCACGTTTCCTGTGCTCACTCAGGAATGTTCCTTTGGGACAGACAAAATGAAATGAAATGAAATGACACTAAGATAAAAATGTTGGGGCCTGGAGTATTTCCATGGAAATATTTCTTTAATTTTACCGATATGACTTACATAAGTAAAATTAATAGTCTGATCGTTTCTAGCATATATATCACAATACAGGACACCCCCGCTACCCCACGAAGTTCCCTCTTTCAGCTTCCCAGTCAATCTGCTCCCAGAAGCAGCCACCGCTAGGACTTCTGTTACCAGGTATTAGTTTTGTTGACTCTAGAATTTGAGGTAAGTGTATGCTTGGTGTCCAGCTCCTTTCACTCAGCATAGTGTTTTGCGGTCCATCCATGCTGTGGTGTGTATCATTAGTCTGTCCTGTCACTGCTGAGCAGTGCTGCATGGTGTAGATACACCATGTTCGTTTAGCAGTTCATCTGTTTGTGGACACCTGGGCTATTTCCAATTTTTGGCTATTATTAAGAAACACTATGAACATCTTATACAAGACTTTCAATGAGCATGTTTTCATTTGGATAAACGCCTAGGAGAGGAATTCCTGGGTCCTAACGTAGATGCATATTTAATGTTTTAAGAAACATCCACACAACACAGTTTTCCAAAGTAGATGAACCATGTTCTTCTCACCGGCAATGTAGGAGAAGTCTGGTTGCTCAGTTCGTCAATTTTTAATTTTAAAAGATGATGTAAACTAACCTCCCAAATTGCTGTACCTATAGTATATGAGAGTACCTGGTATCACACACTGTAACTAATGTTTGATATTACCAATATTCTAAAATTTGTGAAAATGATGCCTCAGTATAATTTGCATTTCTCTTCCTTCTCACCAGTGAAGCCGAACATTTTTCAAATATTTACTGGCCATTTTTGTTCTTATTCTGTGAGTTACCTCACCTGTTCATAGCTTTGCCTATCTTTCTACTGAGTTGTTTATACTTTTCTTACAGATGAATAAGAATACTTTTATCCTGTCTCTTTTACATGTTATAAAATATCTCCTCCTCTCCTGGTTTTATTTTTGCTTTTTAAAATAATTTCCTTTTGTCACATAGAAGTTTTTAATTTTGATGCAGCAAGCTTAACCAATCTTGTCTTTTGCAGCTTTTACATTCAATGCTTAAGAAGGTGTTTCTAATCTACAGGTCATGAATATTTTGCCCTATATTTTATTCACGTAATTTAATATTTCTTTTTACATTTAGATAATGAGCTGATCTGGATTTTTGGGTGTGTGAATGGTAGCAGATGGAGAGCCAAAATTCCTATTCCATTTACTTGAATGGTCAATTTCTTTCTGGCACTTTCTGTAAATGCCTCCTTTATTCCATATTAGGTTTTCATATAGACAAATCTCCATCTTGACGGTATCCCACTCCACTGAATTTGTATTCCTGCACCAATATAGTCCTGTTCTATTCACTATATTTTAAGACATGTGTCTGTATCTGGTAGGGAAAGCTCTTTCTTATTCTTCTTATTTTTCAAAAAATCCTTGTCTGGTTTTTTTTTTTTTTTTTTTTTCCTAAGCTTCCTTATGGGTTTCAGGATAAGTCTGTCAAGTTCTATAAAATAATAAGGAAAAACTGGCTTTGAGTTATATGGGAATCTTCTGTACTATTTTTCTGTAAAGCTAAATGATTCTAAAAAATAATATCTATTAAAAATGAAAAAAGGAAAGGGAAGGGAAGCCCAGCTGTGGCTGGGATAGAGAAAGAAAGGGGGTCTATAAAGTGAGACGAGTCTTGAAAGATGAATAGGGGCCATGTAATGTAACACTTCTTGGACACATCTAGACCTTTTCTTTCTTTATCCTAAGAGCAATGAAAAACCTATAAAATATTTTATGCAAGGGAAAAACATATTTTTACCTTGTGTTTCAGAGAGTTCTATCTGACTGTAATTTGTAGAATGGATTTTACATCCTAGAGTGAATGCAAGTAGACCAAGTAACAGATATTGGTAGCTTGGACCAGGGTGGTGGTGTAGACACATTAATGAGAAACATAAAATATACAATTGCTAGAACTTGATAAATTGGGTGTTCTTTTTGCCTGCTTTCTTTCTCTGTCTCTCTCTTCTCCTCTTTCTATCCTTCCTTCCTTCTTCTTTCTCAGAGTTGCCAAAGATTTGTCTGTTTTATTGGTCTTTCCTGTGAGTCAGCTTTTGGTATTATTGATCAACTTTACCACTGTTTCTAATTCATTAATTTCCGCTTTTCTATTTATTAATTCCCTTAACAACCACACAATATTACCTTTGACTGATGGTCTATTCGATAGCAAGTCTGCTGGAACTGGCGTATCTCTCTGATGATGTGTGATATCTAATAAAGAAACAATAACAACAAAAGCAAAGCAAAAGGATTGCATCACATTCTTCTGGGCCCTACCCACAAGCAGTCAGGCATTTTCTCCAGTGAAGTGTTGGAGCCGGGCCCTATCATTCTCTATGCCCAGGGGTTTCTTGCCCTTCAAAGAGTCACGTGAAATGTAAACGGCAAGAAGATATTGCATTCACAATCAGAAGAACAGGTAGCACCGGGTGACCTCAGGTTCAGCAGGTGGTTTACTTCAGGTGGTAAACTCTGGGTGTTATTTTCCTGGGCTCCTTGCTTCTAACTTGGTGCTCAGAACCTGGTTGTCCAGCACAAAGCTTTCAGCACCTATCACTGCTCCATCTTAGAGAGTCATCCCTGGAGTTATTCCCCACCCCTTTGCCCACAATGCAAGCTGCAACACCCCTGCTGACAATCAGCCACATCACATATTAAACCTGATGGCCCCCAACTCTTTCACCTCAAAATGAAAATGCAAACAGTAACCTCCATGACTTAGCCTCCCTCTTCTCTATAAGCCATTGAAGTCATCAAAATAGGCTGATTATGAAATTACTACCTACCATTCTCATTTTGGAGAAATTGACAAGGCCTTCCTCAGTAAAGTTTGGTGTTCCTTCTTCAATAAATGCTAGGTCTGTCAGGTACATCCCCAGATAAGGAACAGCTGGGGGGTTACAGCTGCAAAACCAAGGAACACTGTTCTCAAGCTCATTCACAGAAATATCGAATTCCCTCCCCTGTTTAACAGGATGTAGTATACTGCTTCAATCCTGAAGAATAAAGTCTTTTAATCCCATCTTCAGAAGCAGTCTCCTGATATTAAGAGTTTTAAATACATCTCACAATAGAGTATAATAGAAAATTACAGCCCATACTTTACAATGTGTTTGAGACAATGGCGCATTCAAACAACAGGATGCCTTATAGACAAATACAAAACAGGTGCTGGCAGTACTTGGAAACCAGCTGTATGAGCATGTAGGAACCCCCTGAGCCCTCACCTCTTTAGAGTGTAAACAGGAAACTTTAAAGAACTGGGTAGAAAAATCAATGTGATTAGAGCTTGTAAAGCTTGCGTTCTGATTTAGTTAGTATTTCAGTGTTTTAGAAGGTATAGACTTAATTAATATCACGACCGCACACTACATAGATGCCTTGTGTTTGGTTTTTGAGGGGGGTGCACTTGGTCTTCTCAGAGTCAAGAGTGAGGCCATGGACTTTTGGACCAGAGACAACTGGGTCTGAGTCCCAGTATGACAACCACGTACTGAGTGATGCTGGTCAACCTCTATGAACCACAGTCTCCTCATCTGTAAAATGGAGACAATAAAACTTATCTCTTTAGTTCACTGTCAGGCTTAAATCAGACACATGGAGCACTATGCATGGCATCTGTCACGGAGTAAGGATCTGGTGTAGTTCTTCTACTGATGTTGTTTTTCCTACAAGTCTTCTGTTTGCTTATGGCATCACAGGACTAACGTTTTCCAGAGCAAGTCAAGTATGTGCAGTAGATCATAAGAAAACCAGCTGCAGGAGAACAGGTTCTATTCTCTCTCTCTCTCTCTCTCTCTCTCTCTCTCTCGGTCTGTCTCAGGAGACAGTAATGACCCAGCAATAAAAGGCCACAAATACATAACAATAATTAATAGGTCCTAGAATATTTTTGAAAAGTCACAAGAAATCATGTGCTGTGCTTAGATTAATAAATATCAAACCAAGAAACTTCTTATAGTAAAACATGTTTGATTTTATAGTAAAAGCTGGCGTGTTTTCTTCTTGCTTGGGACAGTCTACATGCCATGAGTATATCCACAAGACACTGTATGCATAGTATTTCAAATGAAAAGAAAAATTAGGAAAATATCTAGATGATGGAAGTTATTTCCCATTTGTTTTTCTTTTCAAAGCAAAGTAGGAGGCAGGCCACTATGTGTATATTGTAAACATTATTTAAATATATTTTTGCATTATGAATAACTTAATAATTAAGATAAACATACTTTTTAAGGGTTTCTCTGAGATTTTTAAATCTTCCTTCAGATGAAACAGTCTTCTGAAGTTTGTCCATTAGAGCTTTTGTCTAGAAAGAAACAAATGAATTAGTATGTCATGAAAATTTTCCTATGTTTTGACAAGACAGGTAGGGTTACCAAAAGATGCTCAATTCCCTTCTACAGTGGCTGGGGCTGACACCTTTGTCAGACTGTTGTTATGTGACAGACGTGGGGCATTATGGTTAAATTTCATGTTAAAAAAAACAACATGTGGAGAAGAGAAAGTGACTACACTGCTCATTTAGCCAAAAAGAGGAAAATCCATAGAAAAAAATTGCAATGGCACAAGAAGCAGGGATTTAAAGAATTGACAAAGCACTGTTGAATTAGGGAACCTTAAAGGAGAGGTCTCATGTCAGGTGGTTTTCAGGGTGAATCTTTCTGTGTGTTAATTTCCAAATTATCAAAACACAGACTTGGTTGCTTGGCTACCTTCTACTACAAACCCCTTGTTTTGTGATCACAGTCATCAACTTGTTAGAGAAGTATAACTGATGTTTGCCAAGAAATAAAACTGTTGTCGACATCAATCTGGAGTCTCTTCCACAGACATGGGAGAATGGTAGGGTGGCCCTTGGGGGTGATGAGCCACCCCTGGTAACACCCATGCCCAGGCAAGGGAGCAGGGATACTTGGAATGCCCAGGCTGGGACCCCTCAGATGACTCTGCCTCAGTCTAGGGAGGAGCTGCATGCTTCAGGAGAGCTTTCAGAATGACTCAAAGGGCTGCCTTCCTCATCCTGCTTCCTGAGGACTCTGAAAGAGGACAGCCAACAAGGTCTGGGCAGGGGTGGAAGGATAGGAGGGGGCTGGGCTGGGCTGGGCAGGCCTCCTGCCTGGCCCAGAGCTGGCCTTGGGTGAAAGAAGCTGCAGAAATATAGTCTGTCCTATAGCCACAGACCAGATTCAGTGGGCTTCATAGTTCACATTTACCAGGCCTTCTGGATGTCCAGACTGGACTCAGATCTGAAGAAGAGACAGCTACAGAGCAGACAGTATGACAAGAGCATCTGGAGCAGGGCATATCTGCAACCAGGCACTACCTGTTGTGACTAGACTGAGGTCCTGGGCCCCAGAGGATAAGTCCATCACCCATCCTAAAGCCCCTTTAGATGATACATATATATGTGATTGAAATGGTATTTAATCTATTATGCCTATTTAATGCCCCTACAGGTAGTACATTCAGATTTGAAAAAAAAAAAAGATTTTAATATTAGTCTTATCACCCCTATTCCTTAGTCCATTATCCCTGAAGCTGCATCCTGTCAAACACATAAATATCACTTAAGTCAACTATGGGGAAGGCCTAACGTTTCCTTCTTTTTCTCTCAAGTTTTTAAATTCCAGTTAGTTAACGTAAAGTATAATATCAGTTTCAGAGGTAGAATTCAGTGATTCATTACTTATACACAACACCCAGTGCTCATCACAGTGCCCTCCTTAATACCCATCACCCGTTTAACCCACCTCCACCCCGCCCACCTTCTCTCTAGTAACCCTCTCAGTTTGTTTTCTGTAGTTTAGTCTGTTTTCTCTTTGCCTCTCTCTCCCCGCCCCCTCCCCATATTCATCTGTTTTGTTTCTTAAATTCCACATATGAGTGAAATCATTCAGTATTTGTCTTTCTCTGACTGACTTATTTTGCTTGGCATAATACTCTCTAGCTCCACCCATGTCTTGCAAATGGCAACATTCCATTCTTTTCTATGGCTAATATTCTATTATATATAAATATACCACATCTTCTTTTTCTATTCATCAGTTGATGGACATTTGGGCTCTTTCCATAATTTGGCTATTGTAGAGAATGCTGCCATAAACATCAGAGTGTATGTATCCCTCCGAAGCAGTATTTTTGTATCCTTTGGGTAAATACCTAGTAGGGCCACTGCTGAATCATAGGCCTAATGTTTTCTTAAAGAAGATTTAAGAATCCCTTGGTACCAACTTCAGATGAAAAAGAAATAGGGGAAAGTGAATGAAAGAGAAGGCAGAGGAGTGACTTACTGACCTCGAGGAAATGTGACAATGTGTGTGACAGGATAATATGCTCTTTGTGTCTAATGCCCAATGGCTGAGGCCAACATTGTCTTAGGGGGAGGCAAAAGCTAGCCACAACAAGGGCATCAGTGTCCAGCTTTTCGATTCTGATACAGCTGTCTGAAACCCGTTTTAAAAACAGTATTTCAACAGCCATCATAACAGAAATCTCTCAAAAAAACTAGGAAGAGAGGACAGTTTCCTCAATTTTATAAAAAGCATTTACAAAACACCTACAGCTAGCATTATCCATAATGGTGAAAAACTGAATGTTTTCCCCACAAGGATGAAGACAAGGAAAGTATGTCTTTTCTCACCACCCTAATTCAACATAGTATTGGAAGTTTAGCCAGAGCAATAAGGCAAGAAAAGGAAATAAAAGGCATATGAATTAGAAAGAAAGAAATAAGACAGATCCTATTTACAAGTGACAATTGTCTATATAGAAAATCCGAAGGCATCTACAAAAAAGCTCCTAAGACTAATTAGTGAGTTTAGCAAGGTTGTAGATACATCACCAACATAAAAAAAAAAAAAAAAAAAAAAAATTACATTTGTATATACTAACAATGAACATGTGGAAATCAATAATAAAACCACAGTAATATTTAAAATTTCCCCACAGAAAATGAAATATTTAGGCATAAATCTAACAAAACATATACAGGACTTTGCATGCTGAAAATTTCAAAATGCTGGTTTAAGAAAGCCTGAAGAAATGGAGAAACATACTGTGTTTGTGGACTGGAAAATTCAACATAGTAATAAGACTCAACACTGGTTTAATGAAATTTCAAAAAAATGTCAATAAAGGGGCACTGGGTGGCACAGGTGATTAAGTGTCTGACTCTTGATTTTGGCTCAGATCACGATCTCACGGTTCATGAACTGGGCTCTGTGCAGACAGGGCGGAGCCTGCTTGGGATTCTTTCCCTCCCTCTCTCTCTGCCCCTCCCATACTTGATCTCACTCTTTCTCTCTCAAAATAAATAAACATTAAAAAAATCTCAATACAGTTTTTTTAGACATAATTTTTTTTACTAAAATTTATATGGAAACTCATAGCACCTAGAGTAGCTAAAATAATTTTGAAACGGAAGGATAAAGTGGGAGGAATAGAGAACGAACTCTCAGATCTCAAAGGTGAGAAAAAAATCCAATTAAAAAATAAGCTGCAGACATTTCATTGAAGAGAATAAACAGATGGTAAACTAGCATATGAAAAGATGTTTAACAACATTAGCCATTAGGAAAATGCAAATTAAAACAATAATGAGATATCAAAAGGGCTAAAATAAAAAACTGTGATAACACCAAATGTGGGCAAGAATTTGGAGAAACTAGCTCACTCATACTTGGCCGATAGAAGTATAAAGTGGCGCAGCCACTCTGGAAAAGAATTTGACAGTTTCTTATAAAACTAAACACACAATAACCATATGATCCAGCAACTGCACTCTTAGGCATTTATCCCAGAGAAACAAAAAGTTATAGTCACACAAAACCTATACATGAATGTGCACAGCAGTTTTATTTGTAACAGCCCCAACCCGAAAACAATCCAGATGTTCTTCAAGGGGTGAATGGCTAAAACGTCCTGTATTTATACCATGAGTACCACTTAGCATTAAAAAGAAACTAAATACTGATACATGTAACACCATGAATGGATCTCACGGGAATTTTTAAAAGGGCAATCTCAAAATGTCATATATTGTATGATTCCACTTATATAATGTTCTTGAAATGACGAAATTTTATAGAGATGGAAAACAGATTTTTGGTCGCCAGGAGTTAGGGAGGGGCAGGGAGGAAGCAGCTATGGCTATAAAAGGGTGGCAGGAGGGATCCTGGTACCAAAACCGTGTTGATCTTGACTACCGTGGTAATAAAAGGGCATAAATGTAAATACACACAGACACAAATGAGTGTATGTAAAACTGATGGTTTGAATGAGGTGAGTGGACGTTTCCAATGCTAACCTCATGGGTGGGATATGTTTATACTTACACAAGAGTTTACATCGGGGGGCAATTGGTGTAGGGTGTAGGGGATTTCCATTATCTTTTACAAACTGTATGTGAACCTACAATGATCTCAACATATAAAGTGTTTTTTTAAAAACAGTACTTATAGAAGCTGTGGCTTTTATTTGCAAGGTCCAGGCTTTGTTGACAGCAAAACAATTTGCCTCTGGCACCAGTAGGATGTGGAGGAGTCTGGAAAATTCTCCCAACGCCCTTTGAGAGGCCCAAGGTAGCTGTCTGCTAATAAAGGAGTAAGCCTGCCCACCACGGATCACCAAGGGCAGGGAACCCTGTAGGAAAGGAAGGACACACCCGATTTCAGAGGACCAGCAGAGCCAGTGAGAGCTGAAGGGCAGGTGAGCTCAGCTAAGCCCTCAATCGCTGCGCCCCTTTGATGGGCAGACCAGGCAGACCATACATACACCTGACATAGGCAATTCACGGCAGCCCGAACCCAGTGACCGGCTAGCAGAAGGCTACAATAGGTGGGTGCACACCGCCTCCCTCAAGCCCGGAGGCGCCCTTCCCAACACCCACCAACACCCAGGGAGAAAGCCAGGAGAAAGGGCACGGAAGAAACTGATTTCATTTGCACATTGAAAATGTTGAATGAAAATGAACAAACTGAATCCAGTTAAAAGAAAATTAAGAGGGTTTTCTGTACATCTGAGTCATTATGCCAAAACTTTACTATATAAAGGACAAACAAAAAAAAAGTGAACATTGAGGTCCTAAGGCAGTCATACCTTTGCTTTGGGGAGAAAGAATGGATCTGCAGGACATCTCTGTGTTCACTTGGAATCAACGTATGTTCTCCAAATAATTTTGGAAACAACTCCAGTCAACTACACTGTTTGAAGTTGTCCCAAATATGTTATAATGAATGTTTTGGGTTGTATTTGCTTTTCTAAATTAACCAATTAGAAGTGCACATGAGTGGAATCAATTAAGTGGTAAGAACGCAGTAATTACCCGCACTGGCACCTTTCTTTGGCAACTGAGCTGCTCAATTCAGTTAATTATTTCCTCATTAGTAATATTTCTCTTGGCTCTTGTCTCCCAGCCTCTCCTCTCGGCAGCGGGATGTGTCACACGCTGGTGCTCACCTGCTTGGACACCTTGGCCCAGGTTTTCTTCAGCCTATAGATGGCACTTCGGTTTAAGGCCGAGGTGATCTCCAGCACGCCATTGTAGTTGTGCAGGCATCGGCAAATGTCTGCCACTGCCACCCACTTCTCTATTGCGTTGGCACGGGAGCTGATATCGGCATAATTCATTATCTGGGAGGCCACCAGGTTGCTCATCTGAGACAGTGGAAAAGCCAAGAGAGACCAGCCAAGAGTCAAAGCAATGCATTCAGGCAAAGTGCCTAATTTACCCACGGAAATGTCAGGAAAGCAGGGTGCTGAGGGACAAGGAGATCACAGTCCGTATTTAGATACCAATCTTCTGAAAAGACTGAAGTGTATAGTAATAATAACAACAAGAAACTAACGGGAACCTGTTCATCCTCAGAGTGAACAGGAGGGGTTGTTTGGAATCAACATGTTGGGAGGAAAGGATCACTTTTTTAATCAGTAATTTTGATGAAGGAGTTATTTCCAGTAATTGAGGAAATGAAATAGAATAAGCTGACCCTTGAGGAATGGCAAGCTTCGCTGATTACGAAGCGAAAAGTTTCACTTTTGGGGGGGGTGCTCTCCACATGCTCTTTCGCCCCCAACATGTGGGGACCAGGAAGCTCCAGTTATCACGGGAAAGAAAACACATTTACCCCCAATCAAATCAAATTCTAACCCAATACACTTTGAAGCCAGACACATTTAGGGAGAGGGGAAGAGAGAACATTTATTCCTTTTTATCTCACTGGACTTGTTTCCATCAGAGTTAACAGGACTTACAGTTTCAAGGCTAAGTACTGTAATTCTATTAATTGAAACCAAGAGAAAAAGAGGCAGCAGCTGAAGCAGCTCAATATTTAGAATATGGAAAGGAAAAGAACAGCTTAGGACTGATGACTAACAGAGAACACAGGATATGTAATCTTATATCCATACACTTAATCTAGTGGGTATACCCATTCTTTGACCATTCCATAGGTATATTAGATCTCACAGTGCCTCAAAATTATCATTGTATATATTCATTAAAAAAAATTTTGTACTGAGCTCCTAGACAAGGCCTTCTTTTAGGTTCTCAAAACAGGACCAAATAAATGAGAATACCTGATCTCAAGGCACTGAGCCTAGTTAGGCAGCAAGGTGAAGGGAGACAGACATAAACAAGTAAATATCACATAGTGAAATGCAAAGCTAGGTCTGCATGGAGGGGTTTGAGAACATGGAGGTAGCATGGGGCATTTGGCCAAGTACAGAGGAGGCTTCCAGAAACAGGTCATGCCTGCACAGAGTCCTAAAGGCTGACCAGGAGTTAGCCACTGCTTTCCATCAAAGGAGAAGAGCATTTGGAAAGGGACAGAGGTAGAAGGCACGGTGTAACAGAGGATCTTGCAGGCATCTGAGGAGCACAAGGAAGCCATGAGAGGCACAGACGCCAGGTAAGCAGGGCTCCTGTAGGCCTGGTTGAGCAGCTGGGACTGTATGCTGAAGGTGAGAGGAAGCCACTGGCAGAATTTTGTTATGAAAATGGTATAATTAGATTGGTCTTCCAGAAAGGTAACTTCTGTGACACTGTATGAAGAAGGGACTTGGGGGACAAGGAGATGGCAGGGGCGATAGTGAGTTAGGAGCTCCTAAAGAAAATGATGAAAAGTCAAATCACGGTCATGGCAGTGGGAAAGAAGGGGAAAAGAAGGGTCTGGGAAATATGTAGATTTAGGGTTCACTAATATGTCTGGGAGCGAGATGGGATGGGTAGCAGAGAAGGAGTCAAAGATGACCTCTAGATTCTATGCTTGGATGAGTGAGCGTGTGGTCTTGGCCACTACCCAAGACTAAGAATAAAGCATCAGATGTAGAAGTAGGCTTGGCAGGTCTGGGAGGTACCAATGAATGATAAGTTCCATTTGCAATCTGTTGAAGGCACAAAATGAGTGGCCATCCTGGTAGACACATGAGAGTCTGAAGCCTGGGAATGAACTTCTGATTTGATTGTTCGTTATATCCCAAGTGTATGTAGGCACAGACAATACAGGCTTGTTTTCTACAGCAGGGGCTCTGCTTCTCAGACAGTAGCCTACAGGGGCCATGTGTCCTGTCCTTTAGGCACCAGGGCCACGGATGCACATCATGAGATAACATTCACTCAGCGTATATGCAGTCTTCATGTACCCTGTGCAAAATACCATCTCGGGAATTTGTTGTTGTTTTGCATTTTGATTCTGGATGACTTATTAATTTACCTACAGGGATCCTGATAGTCTTCTTCTTTTTTTTTTAACATCATCATTATTCCTTTTACTGTAATCTAGTAGAACTGGAAAGGGAGCCTTCCCTTTGCCTAGATAAGCCTGAAGATACTCCCACATATGTGGTTCTGCAAAAGGACTGAGATGATTAGAACAGAACCAGTTAGGAGTTAGGAGTTGGTGGGTTTAACAGCAAGGCCATCTTACTGCTGGAGAAAAGCAGAGCCGGGAGATGGACTGACAGCTGGTCAGCAGTGTGCACAGCTACGACAACACTGTAATTATGCTCAAAGGGGTCCCTTCCAAGCCTGGAATGCATATGTGCTGAATGTTCAGTAATAATGAGGGTGATCTGTACTAACCCAACCTTACTGTCACGAGCACCCCTGGGAACCGGTGACACATGTGCTATTAGAACTAGTCAGTGTATGACCATGAAGTAATGATGATTATGCTAAAATAATAGCAGCGACCTATGCATTATTGAGCACTTGCCAGACTTAGGTACCACCAAGAGTGAACCTCATGTCTGGAAGTTAAATGGAACTTATTAAACTTGGAGCTCTTAGAGAAGATATAAGCTTTTTTTTTTTTTTTTTTTTTTTTAACATTTCATCAGTTCTGTTTTAGAGAAGGAGTCTTAAGACCCTGACTCATCTTCCTACAACATGCCCACATTTTATTTTTATGGCTACTCACATCATTGAAGTGCTGGCTGGTTTTCATAATGTAAGGTGTTCTTTCATTTTTATCCAGCTTCATCCACCCCTGCCCAAGAAATTCTCTGTAAGTTCAAAACAGAACACAAGACCAATTTAGTTTCTTAAATGGTGGCTATGATCCTGAACAATGAGTATGATTATTATATACATTAACTTTGACATTGCCCAACATCTAGTGCTCCTGACCGACTCAAATGAATTTTTGCTCATCTCTAGCATTTTACCACTCGATGTCAAAAGAAAAAGATTTTTCAATTTCCACCTTTTTCTTAGAAGAGTTTGAACTTTGTAAGGATTACGATCATTATAAAAACTTCTCTGAAAGTGGTAAACAATGGCCAACACAGAAGGAATAAAGTACTAATTCAGAAACCAAGACTATTTTCACTGGATCAGCTTTAAAAAATCTTAAGCCTTGGGGAGCCTAGGTGGCTCAGTCAAGTTAAGCATCTAACTTCAGCTCAGGTCATGATCTCACAGTTCATGACTTCGAGCCCCACAAAGGTCTCTGTGCTGACAGCTCAGGGCCTGAAGCCTGTTTCATATTCTGTCTCCCTCTCCCTCTGTTCCTCCCCACTCAAGCTCTGTCTCTCTCTCTCAAAAATAAATAAACATACATACATACATACATACATACATACATACATAAATAAATGAAAAATCTTAAGCCTTAGCAGAAGGTCCAAAAAAATCCATCACCACCAAAAACGTTAACCAAGAACAACATGTTTTCCTCCACTTTGCTCTGATATTCTCCAGGACAATGTCAATTCCACGGGCAGGGATTTTCCTTTATTCTCCCCAGAGCCCAGAACGGTACACATGGTAAAGGCTGAATAAACAAACACTGTTGTTACCACTTCATGTAGTGAAGGCAGTTACAGGGGTGGGAGCTCAGCCTGGTGGAAGGTCTTTCTTCAGAATAACATCCCTGCTCCTTCACTTCACCCATGAGCAGGCCACCAGATCACAGCAAGCAAGGGACAATCAAGCTGGAGCATACAGGGATTATTTTGTATAGGCATTACAAAAAATAACCTGAAATGCAATTACTCTGACACAGTCTTAATCCAGAAATGTTGGCTGAGTCCCTGCAAAGGGTTTTTTTGTTCCTTCATGTTCCTGCAAGGCTGTTGGACATAAAGGTGTGCCAGTTCCACAGACAAAAATAATTGGTAGATGTTCCCATCAGCAGGGTGGGGACAGAGAAGAGAAGAGAGGAAGGGTCCCAGGAAGGGTCCTAGGAAGAGACCACCCATGGGTGTTCAGCCTTTCTCTTTCTCTTCCTCCACAGAGGTCATGTTCATCTCCCCACCAAATCCCCACTGCACTAGAGGGGAGTGAGGAGGTGGGGCTGGGGGTGGGGGGAGAGGCACTGTGGTTTCTAACTCAAGTCTTCACTCCAGTAGTCACTGGGTTCATTTGTAGAGCCAACAGGCCACATTCCTTCCCTCCATCCCCTGCCCCGCTTGTTCCTGGGTAGAGAGGCAGGGAGGGGAAGAAGATAAAACACATAAAAGAAAAGTCTGCAGGGGCATCTCCTGGCCTCGCCCCTTATGCCTCTCTGACACAGCTGCAGCTCTGACCACCCATCACCATACCTGACTCTCCATCATCACGATGTCCTCTTTTCTACACACAACATGGGTCACCGTTCATATCTCATGCCCAGCCCCTGCTTTACCGGCAATTTAGCTATTTCACAGAGGACATGTGCCAACAGTTGTCATTTGTCCAGACAAAGGCCTTGTTTGTGGAGCTACGGATCGTTACAGCTTGAAGGGGTCTAAAGGCCCTCTTCATCCACTACATGGGAAGATTAAAGGGCAGCAGTGATACTGATGCTCGTTACTTGGCAGCTCATGCGGCACGTCTACACTCCACATGCACCCCGTGCAAAGCTGTCTCGGGAATCTATGCTGCTGCAGCGTCTCAAAGTTCAGCAATACTTGTTGGCTCGTGGAAGTGGGTGAATAGTTGTAGCAAAATGTATAGCTTCACCCAACATCGGTGCTTCTCAACGTATTGTCTTAGATCACGCAATATTATCTGGGATTCCCACTGAAAATGCAGTTTCCTGGGCCTCAAACCTCCTAGAATCACAAATCTCAGAAGGAGGTATCTAGGAATGTACATTTTTAATAAGCTTCCCAAATGATTTTAGACACCATGAAGTTTGAGAACCACTGTTACAGCCATATTGAGGTTTCTATAATGCGAGGATGTGAGAATACGAAGAAATTCACATTCCACGGGAACTACAGAACATAGAGAAACACAAGAGTGACCATCTTGATAGTCCTCAGTGTTGCCAAATCAATATTTCTAGAATAAACTGTGACCAAAAGGCATTCAAGTGGGACCAAACCATTGTAAGATTAAGACTCACACCTCTGTGCACACACATCTGCCTTAGGAATAATGGCGGCTCTAAGCCCACAAGTCCTGCCTGAGGGAGCCTGCAGCCGTGAGGGCCACACTCACTCGTAGGGAATGCTTCTGAAAATGATGTGGTCCAGGAGGGTGATCTGCTCAGCCAGCTCCATGGCTGACAAGGTCTCAAAGCACTCAGCCTTCGGACAGTCTGTCTGCAAGAGAGGAAGGTGGGAATGAAACACACCGAGAGCGAGGTGCCCAGCAGCTCAAGGCAGCTGCTCAGGAACAAAGTCCATCACAGATTGGGGCTACAAAGAAAATGGCAAAAAGCTCAGAAACATCAGCCAACATTAATATCATGGACCAACAGCTAAACCCCAAGTCGAATTTAGTTCATCTCACAGTGCTTCATTGGTAGAACTACGGTTGAGCATGCAGGTATCAGTTATGGGCAAGTTGTTTGCCTCTGAGAAGCAGTTTGCAAATAATCATGCTGAATAAGACCATGGCTTGACTTACCAGTTGAATTATATCCTCTAATTTTAGGTGGATGTCATCCTGATCATCTTGTGAAAGGGCCCTAAAAAATGAAATCAAAGTATCATCCATGGAAAGAAACATGCCAGGAACAAAATGACAACATGCACTTGGTTCTCCCTGGGTGGGAAGCTGAGGGGTTCGGGTCCATGAGGCTGTGCTGCCAGCTGGAGCCTGCAGAGACATAAGCTGGAGACAGGAAGTCAAGGAAACAGAAAAACACACACGTTAGAGGCACAGGAAGATCATAGAGAGAGCTGGCTTATATCGAGGAGCCAACTTGTTACACACAAGGTTGTAAATAAAACATCCACAATCGGGGCGCCTGGGTGGCTCAGTCGGTTGAGCGTCCGACCTCGGCTCAGGTCATGATCTCACAGTCCGTGAGTTCAAGCCCCGCATCGGGCTCTGTGCTGACAGCTCAGAGCCTGGAGCCTGTTTCAGATTCTGTGTCTCCCTCTCTCTCTGACCCTCCCCCGTTCATGTTCTGTCTGTCTCAAAAATAAAAAATAAACGTTAAAAAAAAATCCATAATCAAGGTGAACCCGAGCGTGAGCTGGTGTGCTCTGCGCTACCGAGAGGATCCAGGCTGTGAGTTCAAGTATCCTGCGATCCCATCAGTCAGAGATTCCAATGGGCCTGAGTGCCTCATCCACACTCCTCTAGCTCCCACCCTGGCCCTTCCGTGCTGATGCTGAGGCAGAAGAGGCAGAGGACCCCCTCCCATTGCACATGTAGACAGAAGCTCCGAGAAATTCCTGGTTGGCAAGAATCTGAACAGTGCAAAGCAGAAGCCAGCAGGTAAACTCTTTTCCCTTGATTCCCAGATGGACTTTCCCAAGATGCATTTGGTGCTATATCCCCACACACAGAGTTATTCAGCTCTCAGTATTTTTTTTCAGTGATGAATGACTGAATAAATACATAAGTTAATGAATCCTGAAGTGGGTGCGGGTTTCAGAGTGGGAGTGACATTTCATGTCCAACAGAAGTTCAGAGTCCAGGAGAATTATACTGATTACATAACTTACCATCTGGGCCAAGCATTTTAAGCCTTCCAAAATGAAGACACAATCACATATTAAAAATACTGAAATATTTAAACAGTCCCAAACCATGTAGCCTGTCTGCTGTAGGAAGGTAGTTTTAAAAGAAATAATGGGGGCACGTCAGTAGCTCAGTTGCTTAAGCGTCTGACTCTTGATCTTGGCTCAGGTCATGATCTCAAGTTTCATGACTTCGAGCTCCATGTCAGGCTCTGTGCTGACCGTGTGGAGCCTGCTTGAGATTATCCCTCTCCCTCTCTGCCCCTCCCCTGCTTGCACATGCTTGCACTCTCTTTCACTCTCTCTCTCTCTCTCAAAATAAATAAATACAATTAAAAACTAAAATAAATAATGATGTGATGTTCTGTTGTGTTCCGAATTGATGAAAACAGAACTACAACCCTCAAAAATACAAAAGCAACAGAGATAGGGTACCATATACACGCTACATGCCAGCCGTGCGTTAACCATCTGACAAACACTCTCTCTTGTGTCATATGAGATCCCTTTGAGGTAAGCATTATGAGGTCCATTTTACAGATAAGGAAACCAAAGCTCAAGGGGACTGACTAACTTGCCCAGGGTTTGGTCAGCTGTGCTGTCCTGTTGCTCTTGCTTATCTTAGGCAGACTTATAAAGACACCTCTTCAAGGCTCCAGCGTAGAACACACATCCAGAAATGTCCAGTCTCTTTCCTCTCTTTTCCTCTCTTACAAAAGCTCTTGGCTGTTTAGCAGAGGAGCAAAGGACTGTTTACCAAGGAGAAGATTCCTTCTAGATTCTAGTAGTGGTGGTCCTCTTCTTAGCAATGAGCCATATCATTTGCAATCAAAAAGAAATATTCATAATACGATAAAAGGCAGATTGAGGTGAGGAAAAAATAAGCAAACACAAGTCTTTCTCCAAAGATTATTAAATCCTACCTAAGGATTACACACACGGGATAAAAGTGACTATTTCCCAAAGCTCATGTCATTCTTTCCAGGGTAGTTTGGGTTCCTGGAGAGAGATCGGTGGCCACATAACTATGTGTACCCATGGAAAAGATATTTTTTAATGAGGCTGGGTAATATTCTTTCCTTGGAAAGAAGTGGTCAAGAAAGTAGTTAGCTTCTATCAAATGTTCCTTTCCTCAGTGATCTCATGTTAATGTTCCAAGATACATCTAGTCTGGTTAAATTATCTAACATTTTCTCCTCTCACAAGTGCCTATTGATGCTGCTCGGGGCTTTGTGATGTTTGTGGGTCACCTTTTCATGACCTGACCCATTCCAGCTGACTACCTATGAAGCCAGTCTTTGTTTCTTTTCCTTTCATGGCATGTTAGTTGTCTACCAAAAACTCTCTGCCACATAGATTCAGAACAGCAAGTCCATACAATGTCACAGGGGGAGCAGTATTTAGAAATAGAAAAGTCTCGAGCCGAGGGTTTTATTCACAAAGAAGACAACAAACTATGTATGCCAATTAAGTTTCTTCCTCATAAAGTAATCCCTGTGAGACCGTGTGGGGCAGAGATGGTTCATCATTGGAAGCATCCAGGTTACTGTATAAAGGTAATATATGTTTAAATACATTTCATGTTTACATCTCACTGTTACACAGCTTGATTGCATATAAATATCTCATGTCTGGGCTACCTCTAACTACAGTGCGATATGTCTTTATCTCTCGCAACCACAACTTGTATTCACTGGGAGGTATGTTCACATATTTTCCCTTAGATGTGAAAACTCTGGTCCAGCTCCAATACTGGATGGATTTGCTTCTAGTCTCCTGACAGCTTTAGCGCTTTGATGCCCACTCCAGGATACTGGGTTTCTCTCACATCTCCCAGTCAGCATGATCTGTTTAATATTTGTGCGTTTATAATAACAACACCAGATAAATTTTATTTATCTAATTTTATTTTTTTATTTAAAAAAGTTTTTAAACATTTTATTTATTTTTGGTGAGACAGACAGAGCGTGATTAGGGGAGGGGCAGAGAGACAGGGAGACACAGAATCCAAAGTAAACTCCAGACTGCAAGCTGTCACCATACAGCTCGATGCAGGGCTTGAACCCACAAACTGTGAGATCATGACCTGAGCTGAAGTCGGATGCTCCAGATAAAAAATTTTAAAGGAAATGGGATTATTCAAGTTCTATGACTGGAAAAGTGCTCCTTCAACAGTAGAAATCAGATAGTCTTAAAAACTGAGCTAAGAGTAACTGCCCTCTGTCCTCAGACTGGTCCACACTCTCTGGGCTGCCTGCTGTGACTAAGACTGGCTGGCTTGTGCTCCTGGCATGACCTGCCTGCCCCAGTCTCTGCTCCTCCTCACTTTGTGAGGTTTAATCACTTGTTGCTTCCCTTCTGGGACCTGCCAGACCACCTCTTCCTTCCTTTGCTTTCTTAGACGTGGCTTTACTTCCCTCTAGGCTCTCTTGAGCCCATTGCTACCCTTGCTCTGGCATATCTTAGAAATGCATGGAAACTTTCAGTACTGAAATCTCATGGCTTGGTTGGAAATAATTCCATTTGTTTCCAAATTAAGAAATGAATTAACAGGAACATCTTTGTAATTTTCAGGGTTACTAAATAATCCTTCTGATTTCTGTTTCTTTCTCATATACTCCATGATGGCTTCTTTTCACAAAGAGATTTCATGAATGATGGCATCCCATCAGGGATGGTTATATCTAGGTGTTACTTCCTACTTCACCCTCTAATCATTTTGACATGATTGTAAAAATATAAATATAAGGGCGCCTAGGTGGCTCAGTCGGTTAAGCGTCCAACTCTTGATTTTGGCTCAGGTCATGATCTCACAGTTTCTTGACTTCGAGCTCCATGTCAGGCTCTGTGCTGACCATGTGGAGCCTGCTTGAGATTCTCCCTCTCTCTATGCCCCTCCCCGGCTCGCACTTTTCTCAAAAATAAATTAAAGAAGAAATAAAACTATAAATATATAAGTGTCATACATGTAATAAACATAAGTATCTGATTCGGTAAGTTATCAGAAACTCTAACAAATGAATGTATCATTTATTCCTCTTTTAATCACAATCTTGTGTGCTGGGGCAGGGACCCTTAAGCTTAGTGCCGGTGGAATGACTTACTTGACAGGGGAACTTCAATCAATGATCAGTAGTTTTCTGGCACCACCTAGCTTCCTAGGAAGGTGTCTCAGAGACCCAGCTGACCCAACTGGAACTTGAGGTCTGGTTGTCTGCTCAGTTAAAATGGGCTAGTGATCCCAATGGTATCCATCTGCTTTAGTTGATATGCTCAGGGCTAAACAAAGGCTTTTGTTTCACTTGGCCTCATGGGAATAAAGATGGTCAAAGGAAGAAGAATGGATGGCACAATATCTATTCTCTGCTTGGCTCTGTGAGTACATGTGGAACGGTGACAAATTGTGGTACCAGGAACTAAAGGAGCTATTTTCACAAGAGCCTGAGACTCTAGGTTGAGTGAGGCATGCTCTGGGGCCCATGTGGCTCAGGAATGGGGCAGGTGGCATCTTTGCCAGCTTTTTGATAGGGAAATGGTGGCTTCAGAAGACGGTCAGGCAGCATGCTAGACAGAGACAGTGCTGGCACTGATAAGGTCTCTCCCTCAAATAGTCTTGGGTCAGTGAACTTGAATAAAGATGCTGAGGCAGAGGGGAGTCTGGGTGGCTCAGTCGTTGAGTGTCCAACTCTTGATTTTGGCTCAGGTCATGCTCTCATGGTTTGTGTGTTCGAGCCCCAGATTGGGCTCTGTGCCAAAAGAACGAAGCCTGCTTGAGATTTCCTCCCTCTCTCTCTCTCTCAAAATAAAATAAACATTTAACTGCCTTTTGGCTTTGCTTTTTACTTCTTTTTTTCTTCTCGTTTACAAAATAGCAAGTGGGTTATAACTATGGTTTTTTGGTAACAACTATATTGAGATATAATTCCCATATTAAATGATTCATCTGCTTGGAGTGTACATTTGAAAGATTTTTGTATTACATTCACATCATTGTGCAATATGAAATTGGGTTTCAATGTTATTATAATCTCTTTTGTATAGATAAAATGATGAAGCCCAAGGAAAGTCGAGTTTGAGTAAGACCCTACT
The DNA here is from genome assembly GCF_028749965.1 of Puma concolor. NCBI lineage: Eukaryota > Metazoa > Chordata > Mammalia > Carnivora > Felidae > Puma > Puma concolor. Next base: position 95,786,836 of record NC_141667.1, read on the forward strand.
TGGGCCATATTTCCTTGATGGAAGAAACTATTTTTCCTAAGAGCTATGGTCGGTGCTAATAATAATAGTAATAATAATAATAATAATAATAAGTGCAGCAGTAATACAAGTGCTATGTTTCAGGCATTGTGTTAACCTCTTTAAACATATGATACCATGTAATCTTTATAACCATTCAATAGTAGGTACTATTCGCCTCATTTTATAATTGAGGGAACTGAGGTTTAGACTGGTTAAGAAACTGGACAGCTTTAAGTGGCTGAACCAAGATTATACCCATGAACCCTGTGAAAATAAGAATCAGACTCTGCTCCGTGTCATGCTCCCAGGCTGTACCATCTACTAACATTTCTATTTCTTATTGATTTCACACCTCTAATTCTCAGGCCATTTATTTAACAAAAAGAATTTGCACATCTTAAGCCTGATGAATAATAACGACTTGGGATGGTAAACAGGATTCATCTTAAATGCCAACTCCAATTAATGGCGTGCTGGTCAGTGGAGTTCTAAGCTCACCCCCTGGTGCAGGCAGAAAGCCCTCAGGATTGATTAGTAATGTCTGGTGTGGATGTTGTGAGAGAATGGGCAACATGGGTTTGCACATTCACCAATCCTGTCTGAACACCTCATTTCCCTGCCAGCTGTCCAGTCAAATGTCCCTGGGGGCACAAACTTCCAGAAAGTGGTTTCAAAATGTTAGTGTTTTAAATACAAAGAGCATAATAACCTGTGTACGTAAAGAAGAAAGGACTAGTAATCATTCACAGATATAACCACACATTCACTGAAACCAGGCTTTATCTGAAAATGTATTTACAATTTAAATCTGAAAATAAACATAGTAACAGAGCCCCTAAGCTTCTTTAGGTGTTTTCATAGCATGGAAAAAGTGAAGAGGGCCTTTAATAGATTCCTAGAGTTGCCCTAATAAAGTACCACAAACTGGGCATACTAAAACAATAGAAATTCATTGCCTTAGAGTTCTGCAGGCCAGAAGCCCAAGACCAACGTGTCGGCAGAGCCACGTTCCCTCTGAATCCTGTCGAGGAATCCTCTCTTGCCTCTTTCTAGACTTCTTCTTTTTTTTAATGTTTACTTACCGTTTTTGAGAGAGAGACAGAGAGAGAGACAGAGAGAGAGAGCGCGCGCGCGCGCGCGCACACGCGCACAAGTGGGGGAGGGGCAGAAAGAGAGGGGGCCAGAGGAGATGAAGTAGGCTTTGCGCTGACAGCCCAGAGCTGACGCAGGGCTCAAACTCATGAATGGTGAGATCATGACCTGAGCCGAAGTCAGATGCTCAAACGACTGAGCCACCCAGGCACCCGCCTCGTTCTAACTTCTAGTGGTTTGCCAGTAATCGGCATTTCTGGCCTTGCAGCTGCCTCACTTTCATCTTTGCATCATCTTCACACGGCATTCTCTCTGTGTCTTGCTCTGTCTTCACATGGTCATCTTCTTATGAGGACACCAGTCATATTGGATTAGGGGCCCACCCTATTCCAGTAGGACTTCCTCTTAATTAATTACATCTGCATTGGCCCTATTTCCAGATCACATTTTGTGGTACTCAGGGTTAGAACTTCAACATACCTGTTGTAAAGCAGACACACTCCACCCACAAGAGCCCCTAGACCAAAGAAGTGTCTGGTGACAGGATCTTGAGCTAATGGTAGTAAGAATGACTTATGAGCCAATTGCTAAAAGGCTGCAGACCAAAATCTGGCATGGCTGCATCAGAGAGGGACTTCCAAAAACATAGTAGACTGAATTAAGATGGAATCCTCTCAGAAAGCTGGATAACAAGGAAACAATATATTCAAGGTTAGAAGAAAGAAAGGCCTCTTTCCAGAGACTGTAAATGAAGACAGAACTAGAAATCAAAATGGTAAAGGGGTACCAGGCTCTAGCAGATAGATGCTGGGCTTCCCACCGCCAAGCAGGGACAGACGATATAGCCATGAGTCAGGAAAGCTATAACCGAAATGTCTGCACGAAACCCCTGATGGCTGTCCTCCTGCTATAGAGCGTACTAGAAAAGAACTCCACCCACCCACCAGTTCAAGAAGCTGTAAGAAAGCCTGTGACCTCTTTGGATGCTGGGTGTAATGATAGACACAAACAGTCTCTTGTGGGAAACCCAAAGTTCAAGCTTTTATCACACAGACGTCCAAAGTTATACAACCTGTATGATGTGGGAATCCCAACCTGAGAAGAAGTCAGTAAAGCTGGTCTAGGACTTGCGACACGAGCTGAAGAAAATACACAACTACTATCTGGTGGCACATCCACAAGCCAGGAGCACAAGACTCTCACCGAAATGCCACCACCAGCTCATCAACATGAGCTTACAACAAACAACTAGAACCGACGGCAGGAAAACATCATCTCTCTGCAATGCCTGCTGGAGTCACAGGAGAGGATCCTCAAGGCATCCGCTTCTCCGCTTTTGGTCCTGCAGCAAACCACGCTCTGCCCACACAGACAGGAGCAGCTGCACTCCTGGGCCCCACACAAGTCACGTCGCCCAGTCCAAGTGTTCCTGAGGCAGCGTGCGCCAATCTGCCCCCAGAAAAGAGACGATACGTAATACCTTGCCAGTGACAGCAGAACCCCTGCTGCCCCCAGGAGTCTCAGATACATCTTTCTGATTCGATAGGATCTTATTTTCTGGAACAAAGCACAAACCAACCAATGTAATTAGGAGGCACCTGAAAACTGCACTTACCTCAGAATATTCGCCGTGGCTTTCCTTTCTTGGGGAAGAAGGTCTGGGTCTCGCAAAACTTCTTCTAGCAAATTTAGGACATTCATTTTTAGTTCGTTGTTGAGCTCAAAATCCTATAAAATAAAATGGATCCTTTAAAAGTTTAGTTGTGGATGTTTTAGCTCCAGGACACACGGCACCATTTCTCACGATAAATTCTCTCAAAGTGATATGTAGGAAATTAAAAAGTATGGACCCTAGGACTGTTCTCCCCACCAGAGATCCTGAGTTAATTGGTTTGGGATGGGGTCCTATTGTTAGTATTTCTGACAGTCTCCCCAGGGGCTGGAAATTCCTCAAAGAGATAGCCTGGACCACACAGCACTTCCTCCCCATGTTTACATCTATTCACCTTCCATGTCTAGGAGGTGATATACTTTCTCCCAGGAGCCTTCCTTCGTCATTCTAGTGGGGCAAAGGGCTTTGTTTCGATGCTCTCAAGGTTCCCCCTAGCATTACCTACTGCACTGTACAGGCCGAAATAATCATCTGTTTTCCCACTGGACCGTGTGTAAGATCGGTAACTGGGGCAGAGCAATGGCTCATACACACACACACACACACACACACACACACACACACACACACAAAAGATCGGTTGCAAGAATAAAATCTGTCATTTGGGCAGTGACTTGAATTAAGAACTTCAGTACAGGGGCGCCTGGGTGGCGCAGTCGGTTAAGCGTCCGACTTCAGCCAGGTCACGATCTCACGGTCCGGGAGCTCGAGCCCCGCGTCGGGCTCTGGGCTGATGGCTCAGAGCCTGGAGCCTGTTTCCGATTCTGTGTCTCCCTCTCTCTCTGCCCCTCCCCCGTTCATGCTCTGTCTCTCTCTGTCCCAAAAATAAATAAACGTTGAAAAAAAAAAAATTAAAAAAAAAAAAAAAAAAAGAACTTCAGTACAGATGTGCCAAGGGCTAAATAAAGGACACTCACAAACCAATGGGGCTGCACCAAACAAACCCAGGAGTGAAACTGAAGGGCGCCCACTGGGCAAAATGTAGAACATGTGAGCATCAAAATGAATAATGATAGTGATAAATAATAACCAACTGAATCACAACAACCAGTGATGTTCACAGAGACCTAAGTAGGTAAATACATAGAGAGGGTGGAAGAGGAACTTTTCTTCAGAGTAGAATTCCAATTAGCAAGTGCAAAGAAACAAAAGAGCTTTATAAAAATCACCATTTTGTCCAAAGCAGTAATAATGGATCAGGCAGCTGAATGGATGCTGAAATTAACTGGGAAAGAGAATTAATAATGTCCAAGTACCCACATACCCCTGGCAGAAATGATTTATTACAAAGAGAGACAAAGTGATCAGAATTACCATCACTAGTAATGGAACAAACCAACATCATGTACCTACTAATGTAACGCTCTGTGAAAATCATCAGTTATTATTTTTTCCAAAGATGCAGAATCTCACATGGGCATTGTGAGGCATACTGTGCTCTTCAAAAATGTTAACATAATATGAACGACAAATAACTGGAACTGTTTTACTTTAAAGGACACCAAACGGACCATGGCTACATGCAGCATATAAACCTGGGATCGAGGGGGAAACGCTCTAAAGGGCATCACTGGGACAAATGGCAAAAGTCAAGTCAGGACTATGTCCTGGTTGAGAACATCATCAATGTTAGATTGCCCTAAATTTGATCAGTTTACTGAGGCTAAGAGCAGGCTCCTGTTTTGCAAAGACAGGGAGGAGGGAGGGAGGGAGGGAGAGAGACAGACAGAGAGAGAGAGAGAACACAAATGTGGTAAACATGTTAACTATTATTAGTGACTGTAGATGTGTATTAATGTTTGTTTTATCCTGGCATTTTTCTCTTGATTTGAAAATTTTCAAGGTAAAGAGTTAAAGAAGTAATAAGGTAAAGATGTGTTTCTTGCCCTTTTTAATTTTTTTAAAGTTTATTTTTGAGAGAGGGAGAGCATGAGCACGGGAGGCGCAGAGAGAGAGGGAGGCAGAGGATCCAAAGCAGCCTCTGTGCTGACAGCAGAGAGCCCGAAACGGGGCTCGAACCCACGAACTATGAGATCATGATCTGAGCGGAAGTTGATGCTTAACCGGCTGAGCCAGCCAGGCACTCCACTTGCACTTTTTAAAAATTCTTGCATTCTTTTTTAAAATTTTTTCTTTAACATTTATTCATTTTTGAGAGAGAGAAAGAGAGAGTCAAAGCATGAGTGGGGGAGGGGCGGGGGAGAGAGGGAGACACAGAATCCGAAGCAGGCTCCAGGCTCTGAGCTGTCGGCACAGAGCTGTCAGCTGGGCTCGAACTCGTGGACCATGAGATCATGACCTGAGCCGAAGTTGGACGCTTAACCGACTGAGCCACCCAGGTGCCCTAGTGCTTTCTTAAAATACACCTGCAGGAAGCACACTGCGACTATATTTTCCCTCCTATATAAAGTTACTCGCTATAACTACATTTTAACTTTCAGGAAAGTAATTTTGAAGCACTGACATTCTGAATTCTTTTAAATAATTAGAGAAAACATTGCTAATTGGAATGAATCCAGTAAAAAGAAAAACAGCACGCTTTACCTATATTTAGTAAATTCAGGTCAAAAATGTCCATAATTTCACAAACTGTAGACAATGCAATAGTCTGCCCTAATTTGAGTGGACTATTTTTGTGCCTCAGTTTGGTGGAGGACTATGTAACAGATTTGTCTCAATATTTTGTTTTTAATGCTTCACAATCAGTACCATTTCTTCAGAACAGGAACCATTGGGGCCTCAGGCAACACAGAGGTTATTATCTCTTACCATTCTTAGGCCTTTAGCTGGTTTGTCTTTCTAAAATTTCATCTACTTATTGTCCAACAGCTTCTTGGCTATTGGTTTTTGTTTTAACATGTATGCTAGGAGAAGAGAGTAGTATCTTGCTACTGTGTTTTCTTTGTCCTACTTCCTCTCCTGTTTCAAGATGAAGGGAATGTTTGTAAACAGTTAATGACCTCACTTACTTCAATCCCTGCACACTACCAAAAGATTTCTCAGCCATCAGGAGTCTGTTTCCTTAATGAATATTTGATATTCATCAGTGAGATGATGGGAGTCCTTCTGTAGCTATGTCAGTCTCTAATGATGCACATAATCTGATTATCATAAATGGATTAGTGTGAAGGACATCAGGCCAGTGTTTGGACCTTGCTAAGGGCTAATTAGCAATTTCATCAACCAGCGGGTACCTACTGTGCCCCACCCTGGGCTCAACAGGGGAAACAGTTCTGAGACCCCAGGAAGGCAAGTTGTATGAAAGGTCTTGTTAAGGAAAATAAAATGTAATTTTATTATTCTGAGCTCTAGGAAGACTAGCCTGAGAGAGAGCTCTGAAAACTTGGTGGAATTTGCCCAGACACTATTCGGAGCATGATGAAGGTTATAGGTGAATATTTGTTCTGCTGATGATGTAGCTGATGTAAAACAGGTTAACTAATGATGGCTGAGTACGAAACGGAAAAATTCTCACTCACTGTTTCCCCTGACATTTGCACAGGTTTTTACCATGTTCGAACTGAACTGCTATGCATAATTTCATTTCTCCCTCAGATGACCCAGGAGCAGACAAGGCAGAAACCTATAATCTTGTGTCATACACGGGCCACTGAGGCTGAAGGGATGTGATCATATGGCTGACAGGAGACATGTAAGGAAGTGCCAGCGTGCAGACAAAAACACAAGTCTTCCATCTGACTCTGGTAACCCGCGCTTACACCTGTGCTTCTGTCAATATGCCCACAAATCACCGCAGATTCTAATGCAGTAGGTCTGGAACATTCTACGTTTCTAATGAGCTCCTGGGTGATGCCGATTACACTTTCAGTAGCAACACTTTGCCACTTGTTTTTTAATTCACTCAAACAACAACTCCTCAAAAACTAACTAAAAAACTATCTGAATCCTCTGATGTACTACCTAGAATGTAAAGTTTTCTTTTTTAACGATGCATGTAAAATGCAGAATTGGCCACTCAAAAGTCCCTGTTAAAAACAGTAGCTACTACTTCAAGAGAAATCTGGAGCAGCTAAAAGGCACTTGCCCTAATTAAATCCAGAGGTGGATTATTCATAATAAGTCTGCCTAACAGCCATTTTAAAATTATCTGGAATCTAATTTTTTGTCACATTTCCCCAGGCCCTGGAAATGGGAAATGAGAATACTAACTAGGTGGGAGTGAGAACACGGTCTGCTTCTCAGAGGCAGCAATCAAGGGCGCCCACAAGATGGCGCGCCAGGGTCGTCTGGCTACCTCACCACCGCCTTTGTACTGCGACCTGGCCGGCCTGGCTCTGGGGGAGCAGGGCCCTCCCTGCAGGGAGAAGCTGCCTGCTGTCGGTTATCTCATGCCCTGGATCAGGGAACCCTGCGGCACCCAGGAGGACCTGAGGCAGTCACCGCAGCTATCACAGCAACAGCTCATGTAGGTTGGTTTTTGTTTCCCAATTTTTGAAGCAGAGATGAAGAGACGGAAAAATCAGAAAACAGAAACGACCCTGCTTCCACAGGTGGAGAGCCCAGAAAATACGAGACTTTTACATTTCAGTCTACACTCGCGGTGGGGGAAAGGCAGAGCAAAGAACAGCAGGCTGGGTGACGGACAGAAGAAGGAAACATTAACCCCAGAAACCCGGGGGTCCGGGGTGGGGGGAGGGGGCAGCCCCTCTGAGTCTGAGGAGTGGTTTTAGGCCTGGAAATGTAGCTCCCGAGAACCCCTGAAAAGAGGTGATAGCTCAAGCAGAGTATCAAGAAATACAGCAAATGCTTAGGGACAAAAGGTTACCAACAAATGATGTCAATCCTCCTCAAGTGGTTAAGCTGTTGGGAGATGAGGGTATTTTACCAATATTTCACTGACTCCGCTCAAACACATTCATCAATGACTAGGAAGTCAGCATTTCCCTTTGGTTACTGAGCAATTCCTCAGGTCATTATCATAACTAAGACTTTGTGAGAGTGTGCCACACGCTAGATGACATTTTAATCACTTTATGATCCAATTTAACCCTTGATAGCTACACAGTTACAATCATTACTATTCCCATTTTACATACAAGGAAGTCAAGGTACAGAGAAGCTAAGTTATTTTGCCCAAAGTCACACCAGTAGCAAGTGGCAGACTCAGGACTCGACCCTAGGCAGTGTTAGCTGAAACCTGAGTTTTTAACTGCACACCACAGACTGTCCAAAAACACATGGCTATCAGTGAATTAGTGCTGGTGGCTTGGACTGAAAAGACACATCCAACAGGTGGTTGCCCTACCGAGTCTGGAACTATTTCCCACCTATACTAGCAACCATTTGAGATAGAGATCTTGGAACTCAGGTTTGTATTAATAAGACTGGATCATATAACAGAAAAATAATTCAAGACACAATAAATCAGATTCTCCAGCACGCTGAAACAAAATCCCCTGCTCACAGCTTAGGTATGTTGGCAATTACATTCATTCTTTCAGGAGACCAGGGTAATAATTACTAATACACAATGCATGGCCATGGGAACCCTAGGACATCAAGAAAATCTGATTCAATAAACACAGTTTGACAATAAAGAGAATTATGAGAGTAATTTTCTTACTATAATCAGTACAGTGTATTCCTAACAGTGGCCAGAGTTTTTAAAAGGAAAGTGGCAATGCTGCAGAATGGAGTAAAACCCCACAAAAAATTTTAAAACCTGGGGAAATGGGCTCATAAAGAAGGGGCTTAGGATGTGTTAGGCTCAAAAATAAAAGCCTGCGATTTGACAATGATTTTCAAGAAAATGAAAAGCATGCTGTTTCTGTCTTCTTTTACTAGAGAAGATGAAGAATTTAATTTACATTGTAGTGTACATTTAGGTTAGATCTGGGCCATCTGGTCAACTGGGAAACTGAGGCAAAGATGCTGAGTGAACTTCCCAAGATCTATGCAAATCAACTTTGATAGGCTGAGGATACGCTTTTCTGGATTCCTCATTTTAACGAACTAGAGATAACAAGCCTCTAAACCAGTGTGGTTTTCAGTTCTTTTAAGGGGAGTGGGAACTTTATTCAGAATTTAAATATTGAAACGTGATCCCAGGGGAGATTGTGCTGGCTAAAAGCTGGCACAGGAGACCCTGCACAGTACCTGTTTGGCCTCATCTACCTGACACCACCCTTGGTCTGCCTGCCTTCTTGCTACCTCTGGGCAACCTTGACTGTGAATCACAGTTTTGCACTGGAAAAGTGAAAGGCAGGGTTTTCCAGCATTTCACATCAACTAACTACAAAAATATTTTAAAAGCCTCTTTGTTTGCCATACAAAAGGAATAACCTACTCAAAAACACACAAGGAAGAGCATTAAGTTTGGAATAAAATCCTCCAAAGCAATGACGTAGTAATTCCAAACTTTCCAATACCTGTTCAACACTTACTCATAAGGTTTTAGAATCTCCAAGGAGGAACAGAATATATAGGAATGTGTAACTGACCATCATGTAGGAGCTTATGCACCAGGAAAAGGTGGTAAAACCCAGATAGTAAGTAAGCCCCAAATTTGGTAGGCCTAGGTGCTCCTGGTGGGGGCCCAAATGTTTGTTGAATGAGTGGACAAAAGTTCTAGGGAAGATACTTGACTCTGAGACATGTGGTAATATGTTACCTAATTCTTCTTAAACTGGCGTTTGGGGAAATTATTTTAGCAGATGTGAGGTGGGAGGCTACTAGAGGAAGGCACAGTGCAAAATGTGGAAGATTTGTCGGGACAAAAATAACTGGGAAGAGGCAAATGGCAATGAATGACACAGACTGAGTGAGAAGGAGGAAATCATGCAGAAAATAATTTATTTGGCCATTTTCTAACAAATGATTCCTCATCTGAATAACTTGCTAAAATGCAGCCTCTAGACCTGAACAGCTGTGCTCATAAGAATTTTAAATACTGCCCACAACCTTGAAATCACGTAACTCTCAGGCTTCTAGCTTTACCTCTCCAAAGACAATCAGTCAGTTTAAAAAGCATTTATCAGAAGAAAGAGAATTTTTCCAGATGCTATGTTTTCCCCTGGTTTCTAGATAGGTGGTTAATTGATAGACCGTACCTTCCAAGACAATGACAAAGATTAGAGGTGAAAAAAAAAGTTTGGAAAGGCCTGCTTTTAATCTTGATTTTTAAACTTCCATTGTTAATTAATGCCACATGCCAACAAAATTATCATTGACTTTAAGTCAAGAATAAGTCTTAGTAGAGAGTGGTCTGTAAGTTATACTTTGTTCACTGTGCCCTCTGACCCATAAGAGGGGAAAAGACCGATAAAGAAAGCTGGTAGGCAAGCTGTACCTCATCCCTTTCCCCATAGAGAAGACAGACCCAGAGTCAGGAATGTAGCAGAAGCAGAGCCTTTGACATCCAGCCAGGAAGAAACTACGCAAAAAGATCAGGAGATACAGGTGGTTGGCATCTGGGAGCAGACTGGGCAGAAGAGGAAGCACAAAGGGCAACATGGAGGCAACACCTTCAGGCCTGAACAAACCAGTTGATGCCCTACTTCCACACTGGCTCCTCAGAGTCCTGGGGGATAGAGTCCTAAAATGATGAAGGGGCGCTGGTCCAGAAAAGGAAACAAGAGCTCAGTCCTGTGTGCCACGGTCTCCCGAAATGCCTCCTAGGACCACGAGTGATTCTATCCATGTAGAATGCAAACTGGGAGGGCAGTAAGAAGCTGTCGATGTACGTAAAGTCCCAGACAGTGTTCCTCCGTGTTTTCTGCCCATGAAACCCATCCACGGAAGGTTAAAGAATCCCACTGGATTTACAGAGAAAGCTAAATTTCTGTCTTGGCAACTAATGGGAACAGAAAATAGGTTCCATTTAAGACAGTGGTTTCTTTTTTTTTAACTGATTATTTATTTTTGACAGAGACAGAGCATGAGCGGGGGAAGGGCAGAGAGAGAGGGAGACAAAGAATACCAAGCAGGCTCCAGGCTCTGAGCTGTCAGCACAGAGCCCGACCCAGGCCTCGAACCCACGGACCACAAGATCATGACCTGAGCCAAATAAAGTCAGATGCTTAACCAACTGAGCCAACCAGATGCCCCTAAGACAGTGGTTTATTAACCTCTTAATTCTATTTCACACAGACTTAAATAAATCCTGTTGTTAATTTCTCACCAAGTTTTCTTTTCTTTTCTGTTTTTAAGACAAGTATAATAGAAAGCTTAAGGAGAGTTTAAAGGATAACAACAGGGATGTATAAAAGATAAAAAAAAAACTTTGGTAAGTAGTTGAAGGAAGTAGGATTTTGCTTGGTTGTTTGCCTGGATCACAGAAAGAGAGTCAGAAAATGAAAATCTATCTTCAGGTCTTAAAAAAAAAAGAAGAAAAGAAAAAAGAAAAACCACAGTTATCAGATCATAGTTTCTTACATGTTATATTTTCTAGGGCACTCTGACAAATAATTCATTTGTGCATAAGAACCCTTTAAAGATCATTTTGCCAGTTTTATGAATGAGGAAGACAGCAAGCTGGCATGGGAATCTAGACGAGAATTCAGGTTTCCAGGTTTCTCTCCTCACCTGAGTCCTTCCTGACCCAGCAACTAAAGTGAAATGTGATGCCAAGGCAGTTTGTTGTGAGGGAGAAGGACACATTTTGATAAAACAATACGGGCAGGATTGGAAACTACAGTGATGAAAATAAGTACCAGCCTACGTGCCCGGAAAACAGGAGGAGCCAAAGGGAACTTAAGTGGCTGGCCTAATTAGAGCATTCTCTCTTTCACTTTGGCTGCCTTCATGGGAAATATGAGTTTGTGAACAAATACTGGTTTGTACCTGGTGGACGTTTGGGATTTCTTAGCTTGGATATGCAGAGGTCAAAGGGCAGTGGTGTGGATAACTAGACACAAAGGAGCACAAATTAGTAAAGATGAGACTAACATAAAAAAGTGTGTGATCCATTGATTATCTTCCCATTTAGTGGCTTTATAAAGCTATTTGCAAGGTTGAAGCAGGAGACAACGAATTTGTCATTTAAACAAACAGTTCAGGGTGTCTGGGTGCCTCAGTCGGTTAAGCGTCCGACTTTGGCTCAGGTCATGATCTCACAGTTTGTGGGTTCGAGCCCCATGTCAGGCTCTGTGCTGACAGATCAGAGCCTGGAGCCTGCTTTGGATTCTGTGTCTCCCTCTCTCTCTCTCTGCCCCTCTCTCACTCACACTCTGTCTCTCTCTCTCTCTCAAAAATAAAGATTAAAAAAAAATTTAACCAGAAATAGTTCATAGCTCCCAGCTTCTCACATAGCAACTAAATTTTCTCTTTTTATTCCAGGCACCCCCATCAGCACCCACTGGCAGGAGACAGGCCGCAGGAGCCTCACTGTACTTTGGGGCTGCTGGGCAGGGGGGCAACATCTAATCCACGGTTAGGTGGGATGCCTGTGGTCTCCTGACCCTTAACCACAGATAGCACTAGCTCTAGTTTCAGCCACGGCCAGCACTGGGGAGGCTGGCACGGGAGCGTATAAATCACTATCTCCATGCAAGAGGTGCTGTTTTGGTTGTCAGCACGGAGGCAGCCCTCTGCCACATAAAACCATACAAATCCTTTACAGAATAAACTCTGGGACAAAAGTAACTTTTCCAAGGAATGATTTAGAAATAGAAAAAGCATGGTCAGTATTAGCATATGATATTCCCACTGTTTTGAGTCAGGAATGGCTATGTATGTTTTGCATTTCAAGCTGTCTGCACCCCAAAAGTTGGCCAGTGAGATCAGGGGCTAGAGGATGCGCCGGGCAGCCAGCAGCCTGGGTGTGCACGCTCACTCTGCCACCTGCTATCTGTGTCATCACAGGCAAATTATTTCATCTCCCTAGGCTTCAATTTCCCCATCTGTAAAGCTGGGATAATAACAATATCTACCTTGCCTCCCTTAAAAGGTTGAGGTGAAGGGTAAATGACTTAGTATTTGAAAATAACTGCTTAGAGGAGGGCCTGACCCAATAGTAGGCAATACAGTATTTGTTAAATACTTAAAACACTGGGACTCGTGTCATTCAGAATTCACCCTCGTAGAGGAAACAGTCTTCTCAGTCACGGGTTATGTTTTCAAATTGCCTATAAAAGACCATGCACCATAACTAAGCCTCAGACCTCAGGCTGGCTCAAAAATCATTTCTATGGAATGCAACAGCTTGTGTTGTCCTAGCTCAGCACCAGCGACACGTCTTCCCTGGGAGCGGACATTGGGAAATCTGATCAAGCTATGGTAAGGATCTAGGCAAGGGCTCTTGTAAAGTCCTGGGCATCTTCAGGAGCATGAGGACAGGAAGCACCCACGTAATGCAGAGGGTGGTGCAGCCCAGGAAGCATTCTTTCTCCAGCACAGAGCTTAGAGATCAGACATCTGTCCTCTGAAGATGGCCTTGCAAGTGGAAAAGAAGGTCCACAGCTCAAGAGGAGAGACTGAGCCTCAAGTGTGGAAGGGTAAGTCCCCCGTGGGACTGGCAGGAGCAGGAATGGACGACAGTGAGGAGCTGAGCCCGAGGGCAGGATGGGGCTGGAAGCAGGTTCAGTGCTATCAGCTGGGGTGACAGGAGCTGCCTATTTAGTAGCTGGCTCTTTCTTACACGTTTCATTCTCCCGCCCACATGGAAAGTCTGCACTATGCTCATCCTTGGCCCAACCTCAGTTTCAGATTTGGAATAAGGAGTAAATCTGAACTTAGTGCTCTAATTTGATGCTAGATTTAGTGTCTTACTAAGCAATGCCAAAAAAATTAAAAATTTAAAAAGGGGCCCCTGTCATCTGTCAGAATAACTAACAGAAGAGACGAACTACATAAACTCTCATTTTAGGACACCCTGATCCCTGAGGTCTTTGAACACACGAAGTCCCTGCCATGCCAGCAGCAATCACTTTCCCACCTCAGTTGGTCCACAGGGCATGTTTCCACCGGACCACTGACCTGAAGCTGCAGGCTCGAAACCCAAAGGCAAGTATGCCCATTGGTACATTTCCTTACTGGGAAGGAGCCATCACCTTCTTTGAGATTTATAGCCCCAACACCGATGTTACACAAAGGTTTTGCTTTGTCTACGTAAACCCAATGGAGATGTGCCCCTCTTTGGCAGGCCTACTGCTGGGGCCAAGTGGGGATGACCCACAGGTTCCTGTTTTGGAGGAATGGGGCACTGCAGGAGAGAGGAAGGAATTAGAGAGCTGGGTCTGGCTTGCTGCTGTACTTCGGAGCGGTCCAGAACTGTGCAATTATACCATAGCCATTAGTCACGTGTTTCTATTTATATTAAATTAAATTAAATATTAAATTAAATTAAATGTTAAAACTGCAGTTTTTCAGCCACCCTGGCTGCATTTCAAGGCTCAGTTAGCCTCATGTGGCTCGAAACTACTGTAGTTGGCACTACAGACACAGAATGTGTCCACCATTATAAGAAGGTCACCTGGGCAGCACCGATCAAACCTCTCTGTGACTTACTTGCTTCACTGGTCAAGTAGGGGTAACAACCTTTGCCTGGGTTTATACCCTCCCAGGGCTCTGCCAGGAAGCAGCCATTTGTAACGTTCTGAGCATTCATATATAACAGATGCTCTAACAGGTATTACCTCACATGATCCTCACAATCACCAGAAGAAATAGGTGATACCATGCTCACTTAAGTGGAAGGAGAAATGGAGGCCTGGAGGAGCTGAATAGTTAGCTGGGCCACATAACTAATGAACGGTAGGGCAGGGATTTCAATCCAGATGACTTTGACCCTGAAACCCCTGCTCCTCACCATCCCCCCTGCTTCTCCAGCAGGCTTCTGAAGGCCCCTCTGCTCTGGCATCCATGCTCCATGGACACACCGGCCCCGGGCTCAGCTCCTCCTGGGATATTTGGAGGCATAAAAGTTTTCACCTCAGCTGCTATGAGTGACTACAAAGTGGAGGAGTGAGAGCTGCTAATTCTTGTCTTACAGCCCAAACTACATTTATTTGTTAAGTGTGTTCAGGAAGTGTTACAGAACATATATTTTAACAAAAGGATTCATAGTATCTGTGTATGTGAGCATTTTTACATGATAAAGTATATATAAAGCCTCTTATGGGGGGCGGGGGGGGGGGGGGTGGGGGGAAGCGAGTACATATGTAAAAAGTATCATACACATTGTTAAAAGTAAAAGAGGGGCCCCCGGGTGGCACAGTCGGTTAAGCATCCAACTCTTGACCTCAGCTCAGGTCTTGATCTCAGGGCTGTGAGTTCAAGCCCGCACTGGGCTCCACGCTGGGCATGAAGCCTACTTAAAAAAAAAGGGGGGGGGGGAATAAAAAGGAAAGGAGCAAACTGGGGGAAATCAGTGTAATTGGCAGATAAAAGGTTTTACCCTTAATACGGAAAAAAGTACCTAGTATCAAGAAGAACAATACTAAAACTAACAGAAGATTTGGCAATGCCCAGGAAGAGGGGCACGGAGTGGGAGGGGGCCCTCAGTGCTCAGAATGGTAGTGCTACAAGGTGTGTACAAAGGTAAAAAGTCACTGAGCCACACTCATAGGTTTAGTGCCCTTTATGTGGAGAATGTAATATCTCAATAAGTTGCTACAAAGCATATAAACGGAAATATAAGCTGAAGAGTTCTTCATCATCAGCTAAATGTGCTCTCTTTGCCTCTCAAACAATGAATGTAAGAGGACTGAAACATAACAGCTGTGTCACTTTGATATACTCCGTGAAACTGCTCTCCAGAGGTGACTTACACTTCCTGTACCGTAAACAATGATGAAATCATCAAGCAGCAGTACAGCTTGTCACTGATCATATTAAACTGCTCTGTAGACCATCCTTCCCCACCCTGCGTGTAGTTTTGGGCAGGGACCAATGTCTTCGGGGACCTTTAGTTATAAGAACAACTCTTCAATCAAAAATGTCCAGTCCAATATATTAAAGTTGTGGTTTGGTCCAGAATAAGACATTTCCTTCCTGTCCTAATCTAGCCTGTCCTGAGCCTGGAAGCCTATTTAGGAGGCCTCCTGTACTTTCCCACTACCAGCTCTCCACTTCTTGCTTTCACTTCTGACCTCCAGGGAAACGCACGCAGACTGACCTGCTGGGGCAGGGGGAGCCTGGCCCAGGCTCCCTCTGGATACGGCAGATGGACAGTGGCTAACTCTTCCTCTCATGGGGCACTTGGTGGGACTTTTGCAGACCTCTCCACTGGAGATTTAAGGCCAGCTCCCCTGACTCAGGTAATGTCTGGATCCTCCAACACTCACATTTACTCCGTGTCCAGCACACTCCAGGTCTCAATTCTTGTTAGTGAATGAATAAAGGAGGTGAGGAATCAGAAAGACAGTAGCTACGTTCCCTCCATAAACTCCTTTGGGAAGGAAATTTTTAGGTAAGTAAGCCATTTTATCTGATCTCACACTTTTAAAATATTCCCTCTAAGTTAAGAAAATGAGGGACTGTTTCATTCTTGGCCACTTGTCACTCAGACGGTAGCCAGAGTCTGATGGAGCGGGTTGTAACCTATGGATGTTGTTGCAGGTTCCTTTATTAATGCCATTCCATGGTCTGTAAAATTCCTCAAACAACTGGACAGAGTATCTTTCCAGAATCAGTGGATCACTAAGACAGTTTAGGAGAACCAAAGTGGCTATACATTATACATACAAGGTCAGGCCTTTGACAGGAACTGGAGGGCCAGCCTAGAAGTCCTTCCCTCTCCTTCTGTGCACAGAAGACAAAGCAGTCACACAAGCATGTGGTTAAAAGCACTACAGCCCTGGAACCTGCAGATACCTTGGAATTGTGCAAATGACACGTTAAGGCCGCCTAGCAGGAGATGTTTGAGAAGCATGTGGACGCTTAATGAAAACACCTCTTTCTCTCAGATTTTCTCTCTTTTTTTAAAAAGTTTATTTATTTATTTTGAGAGAGAGACAGGGAGAAGGGAAGAAGCAGAAAGAGAGGGAAAGAGAGAATCCCAAGCAGGGTTTGCACCGTCAGCATGGAGCCTGATGTGGGGCTCAAACTCAAATTGTGAGATCATGACCTAAGCAGAAACCAAGAGCCAGATGCTCAACTGACTGAGCCACCCAGGTGCCTCCTTTCTCTCAGTTTTTCTCTCTGATTTCCCATCCCTTAGTCTCTGTCTTGACTGACTTTGAAAATTTTAAACACTCAAGAATACCTTCCTGGACAGAATGAACAACAGCAACATTAAAATGCAAACTCGATTTGACAACTATTCCTAGGCATCTCCCACGTGCCCAGAGCTGCAGAGCCCTGAGGAGGGAGATGCCAGGATGAACGAGACAGCCCTATCTGCAGGGAACTACAAGCTCCTTGGAGGGGGATGAAATGTGCATCTCCTGTCCTTAACTGGAAGGGATTTGGTCACACCCACCTACAGTGTACTTTATGTCTTTCATGCTTCTTCATTCAACGTCACCTTTAATCCTCACCAGATCCTTGGGGGAGGTAAGAGATGGATGGCTGTCCTCATTTTCAGAAGATAATATTGGGGTGCCTCAGTCGGTTAAGCAACGGACTCTTGGTTTCAGCTCAGGTCATGACTCATGGTTTCCTGAATTCAAGCCCTGCACTGGGCTCTGCGCTGGTGGCATAGAGCCTGGTTGGGATTCTCTCTCTCTCCCTCTCTCTGCCCCTCATCCATTCACACTGTCTCTGTCTCTCTCAAATAAACAATGTAAAACTGGAGAGAGGGAAGATGGCGGCGTAGGAGGACGCTGGGCTCACCGCGCGTCCTGCTGATCACTTAGATTCCACCTACACCTGCCTAAATAACCCAGAAAACCACCAGAGGATTAGCAGAACGGAGTCGCCGGAGCCAAGCGCAGACGAGAGGCCCACGGAAGAGGGTAGGAAGGGCGCGAGGCGGTGCGCGCTCCACGGACTGGCGGGAGGGAGCCGGGGCGGAGGGGCGGCTCGCCGGCCAAGCAGAGCCCCCGAGTCTGGCTTGCAAAAAGCGGAGGGGCCTGACGGACTGTGTTCCCACAGCAAGCGCGACTTAGCGTCTGGGAGGTCATAAGTTAACAGCTCTGCTCAGAAAGCGGGAAGGCTGGAGGACAAAGGGAAGGAGAGCTGCTGAGCCCCCGGACGACAGAGCTCAGTTTGGTGGGGAACAAAGGCGCTCGCCAGCGCCATCTCCCCCGCCCATCCCCCAGCCAAAATCCCAAAGAGAACCAGTTCCTGCCAGGGAACTTGCTCGCTCCGCGCAAACACCCAACTCTGCGCTTCTGCGGAGCCAAACCTCTGGCAGCGGATCTGACTCCCTCCTGCTGCCACAGGGCCCCTCCTGAAGTGGATCACCTAAGGAGAAGCAAGCTAAGCCTGCCCCTCCTGCCCCTGTGCACCTTGCCTACCCACCCCAGCTAAGACGCCAGATCCCCAGCATCACAAGCCTGGCAGTGTGCAAGTAGCCCAGACAGGCCACCCCACCCCACAGTGAATCCCGCCCCTTCGGAGAGGGGAAGAGAAGGCACGCACCAGTCTGACTGTGGCCCCAGCGGTGGGCTGGGGGCAGACATCAGGTCTGACTGTGGCTCCGCCCACCAACTCCAGTTATACACCACAGCACAGGGGAAGTGCCCTGCAGGTCCTCACCACGCCAGGGACTATCCAAAATGACCAAGCGGAAGAATTCCCCTCAGAAGAATCTCCAGGAAATAACAACAGCTAATGAGCTGATCAAAAAGGATTTAAATAATATAACAGAAAGTGAATTTAGAATAATAGTCATAAAATTAATCGCTGGGCTTGAAAACAGTATAGCTGACAGCAGAGAATCTCTTGCTACAGAGATCAAGGGACTAAGGAACAGTCACGAGGAGCTGAAAAACGCTTTAAACGAAATGCATAACAAAATGGAAACCACCACGGCTCGGATTGAAGAGGCAGAGGAGAGAATAGGTGAACTAGAAGATAAAGTTATGGAAAAAGAGGAAGCTGAGAAAAAGAGAGATAAAAAAATCCAGGAGTATGAGCGGAAAATTAGAGAACTAAGTGATACACTAAAAAGAAATAATATACGCATAATTGGTATCCCAGAGGAGGAAGAGAGAGGGAAAGGTGCTGAAGGGGTACTTGAAGAAATAATAGCTGAGAACTTCCCTGAACTGGGGAAGGAAAAAGGCATTGAAATCCAAGAGGCACAGAGAACTCCCCTCAGACGTAACTTGAATCGATCTTCTGCACGACATATCATAGTGAAACTGGCAAAATACAAGGATAAAGAGAAAATTCTGAAAGCAGCAAGGGGTAAACGTGCCCTCACATATAAAGGGAGACCTATAAGACTCGTGACTGATCTCTCTTTTGAAACTTGGCAGGCCAGAAAGAATTGGCACGAGATTTTCAGTGTGCTAGACAGAAAAAATATGCAGCCGAGAATCCTTTATCCAGCAAGTCTGTCATTTAGAATAGAAGGAGAGATAAAGGTCTTCCCAAACAAACAAAAACTGAAGGAATTTGTCACCACTAAACCAGCCCTACAAGAGATCCTAAGGGGGACCCTGTGAGACAAAGTACCAGAGACATCACTACAAGCATAAAACATACAGACATCACAATGACTCTAAACCCATATCTTTCTATAATAACACTGAATGTAAATGGATTAAATGCGCCAACCAAAAGACATAGGGTATCAGAATGGATAAAAAAACAAGACCCATCTATTTGCTGTCTACAAGAGACTCATTTTAGACCTGAGGACACCTTTAGATTGAGAGTGAGGGGATGGAGATCTATTTATCATGCTACTGGAAGCCAAAAGAAAGCTGGAGTAGCCATCCTTATATCAGACAAACTAGACTTTAAATTAAAGGCTGTAACAAGAGATGAAGAAGGTCATTATATAATAGTGACAGGGTCTATCCATCAGGAAGAGCTAACAATTATAAATGTCTATGCGCCGAATACCGGAGCGCCCAAATATATAAAACAATTACTCATAAACATAAGCAACCTTATTGATAAGAATGTGGTAATTGCAGGGGACTTTAACACCCCACTTACAGAAATGGATAGATCATCTAGACACACGGTCAATAAAGAAACAAGGGCCCTGAATGAGACATTGGATCAGATGGACTTGACAGATATATTTAGAACTCTGCATCCCAAAGCAACAGAATATACTTTCTTCTCGAGTGCACATGGAACATTCTCCAAGATAGATCATATACTGGGTCACAAAACAGCCCTTCATAAGTTTACAAGAATTGAAATCATACCATGCATACTTTCAGACCACAATGCTATGAAGCTTGAAATCAACCACAGAAAAAAGTCTGGAAAACCTCCAAAAGCATGGAGGTTAAAGAACACCCTACTAACGAATGAGTGGGTAAACCAGGCAATTAGAGAAGAAATTAAAAAATATATGGAAACAAACGAAAATGAAAATACAACAATCCAAACGCTTTGGGACGCAGCGAAGGCAGTCCTGAGAGGAAAATACATTGCAATCCAGGCCTATCTCAAGAAACAAGAAAAATCCCAAATACAAAATCTAACAGCACACCTAAAGGAAATAGAAGCAGAACAGCAAAGGCAGCCTAAACCCAGCAGAAGAAGAGAAATAATAAAGATCAGAGCAGAAATAAACAATATAGAATCTAAAAAAACTGTAGAGCAGATCAACGAAACCAAGAGTTGGTTTTTTGAAAAAATAAACAAAATTGACAAACCTCTAGCCAGGCTTCTCAAAAAGAAAAGGGAGATGACCCAAATAGATAAAATCATGAATGAAAATGGAATTATTACAACCAATCCCTCAGAGATACAAACAATTATCAGGGAATACTATGAAAAATTATATGCCAACAAATTGGACAACCTGGAAGAAATGGACAAATTCCTGAACACCCACACTCTTCCAAAACTCAATCAGGAGGAAATAGAAAGCTTGAACAGACCCATCACCAGCGAAGAAATTGAATCGGTTATCAAAAATCTCCCAACAAATAAGAGTCCAGGACCAGATGGCTTCCCAGGGGAGTTCTACCAGACGTTTAAAGCAGAGATAATACCTATCCTTCTCAAGCTATTCCAAGAAATAGAAAGGGAAGGAAAACTTCCAGACTCATTCTATGAAGCCAGTATTACGTTGATTCCTAAACCAGACAGAGACCCAGTAAAAAAAGAGAACTACAGGCCAATATCCCTGATGAATATGGATGCAAAAATTCTCAATAAGATACTAGCAAATCGAATTCAACGGCATATAAAAAGAATTATTCACCATGATCAAGTGGGATTCATTCCTGGGATGCAGGGCTGGTTCAACATTCGCAAATCAATCAACGTGATACATCACATTAACAAAAAAAAAGAGAAGAACCATATGATCCTGTCAATCGATGCAGAAAAGGCCTTTGACAAAATCCAGCACCTTTCTTAATAAAAACTCTTGAGAAAGTCGGGATAGAAGGAACATACTTAAAGATCATAAAAGCCATTTATGAAAAGCCCACAGCTAACATCATCCTCAACGGGGAAAAGCTGAGAGCTTTTTCCCTGAGATCAGGAACACGACAGGGATGCCCACTCTCACCGCTGTTGTTTAACATAGTGCTGGAAGTTCTAGCATCAGCAATCAGACAACAAAAGGAAATCAAAGGCGTCAAAATTGGCAAAGATGAAGTCAAGCTTTCGCTCTTTGCAGATGACATGATATTATACATGGAAAATCCGATAGACTCCACCAAAAGTCTGCTAGAACTGATACATGAATTCAGCAAAGTTGCAGGATACAAAATCAATGTACAGAAATCAGTTGCATTCTTATACACTAACAATGAAGCAACAGAAAGACAAATAAAGAAACTGATCCCATTCACAATTGCACCAAGAAGCATAAAATACCTAGGAATAAATCTAACCAAAGATGTAAAGGATCTGTATGCTGAAAATTATAGAAAGCTTATGAAGGTAATTGAAGAAGATTTAAAGAAATGGAAAGACATTCCCTGCTCATGGATTGGAAGAATAAATATTATCAAAATGTCAATACTACCCAAAGCTATCTACACATTCAATGCAATCCCAATCAAAATTGCACCAGCATTCTTCTCGAAACTAGAACAAGCAATCCTAAAATTCATATGGAACCACAAAACGCCCCGAATAGCCAAAGTAATTTTGAAGAAGAAGACCAAAGCAGGAGGCATCACAATCCCAGACTTTAGCCTCTACTACAAAGCTGTCATCATCAAGACAGCATGGTATTGGCACAAAAACAGACACATAGACCAATGTAATAGAATAGAAACCCCAGAACTAGACCCACAAACGTATGGCCAACTCATCTTTGACAAAGCAGGAAAGAACATCCAATGGAAA
This sequence comes from Puma concolor, assembly GCF_028749965.1. Lineage (NCBI taxonomy): Eukaryota > Metazoa > Chordata > Mammalia > Carnivora > Felidae > Puma > Puma concolor. The sequence goes on from NC_141667.1 coordinate 95,808,962, forward strand.
AAAGACAGTCTCTTTAACAAATGGTGCTGGGAGAACTGGACAGCAACATGCAGAAGGTTGAAACTAGACCACTTTCTCACACCATTCACAAAAATAAACTCAAAATGGATAAAGGACCTGAATGTGAGACAGGAAACCATCAAAACCTTAGAGGAGAAAGCAGGAAAAGACCTCTCTGACCTCAGCCGTAGCAATCTCTTACTCGACACATCCCCAAAGGCAAGGGAATTAAAAGCAAAAGTGAATTACTGGGACCTTATGAAGATAAAAAGCTTCTGCACAGCAAAGGAAACAACCAACAAAACTAAAAGGCAACCAACGGAATGGGAAAAGATATTTGCAAATGACATATCGGACAAAGGGCTAGTATCCAAAATCTATAAAGAGCTCACCAAACTCCACACCCGAAAAGCAAATAACCCAGTGAAGAAATGGGCAGAAAACATGAATAGACACTTCTCTAAGAAGACATCCGGATGGCCAACAGGCACATGAAAAGATGTTCAGCGTCGCTCCTTATCAGGGAAATACAAATCAAAACCACACTCAGGTATCACCTCACGCCAGTCAGAGTGACCAAAATGAACAAATCAGGAGACTATAGATGCTGGAGAGGATGTGGAGAAACGGGAACCCTCTTGCACTGTTGGTGGGAATGCAAATTGGTGCAGCCGCTCTGGAAAGCAGTGTGGAGGTTCCTCAGAAAATTAAAAATAGACCTACCCTATGACCCAGCAATAGCACTGCTAGGAATTTATCCAAGGGACACAGGAGTACTGATGCATAGGGGCACTTGTACCCCAATGTTCATAGCAGCACTCTCAACAATAGCCAAATTATGGAAAGAGCCTAAATGTCCATCAACTGATGAATGGATAAAGAAATTGTGGTTTATATACACAATGGAGTACTACGTGGCAATGAGAAAAAATGAAATATGGCCTTTTGTAGCAACGTGGATGGAACTGGGGAGTGTGATGCTAAGTGAAATAAGCCATACAGAGAAAGACAGATACCATATGGTTTCACTCTTATGTGGATCCTGAGAAACTTAAGAGAAACCCATGGGGGAGGGGAACAAAAAAAAAAAAAGAGGTTAGAGTGGGAGAGAGCCAAAGCATAAGAGACTGTTGAGAACTGAGAACAAACTAAGGGTTGATGGGGGGTGGGAGGGAGGAGAGGGTGGGTGATGGGTACTGAGGAGGGCACCTTTTGGGATGAGCACTGGGTGTTGTATGGAAACCAATTTGACAATAAATTTCATATATAAATAAAAAATTTAAAAAAAAATGTAAAACTTAAAAAAAAAAAAGAAGAAGAAGAAGAAGAAGATACTAACACCCAGTGAGGCTGAGTGACCAATTCTGCCTCCACAGAAGATTCGGTGGCAGAGCTGGAAGAAGAATACACGTACCCCTGACCCTGTGCTGCTACTTCTGTTAACCCATAGATAAGGCATGTGGGAGAAATCCAGAGTGGCCTTCTGGCTTCACTTTCAACATGAAAGGCAGCAGGTGAGTGAAAAAGCACAACAAAATGAGGAGAAAGCAGCACAGAATGTGTAACAGAGGAAAATTTTTAGAATCAGGAAAAAAAAAAAAAAGCAATCTAGCCTTACTAAACACTTACGAAAGGAAAGGCTAAAAGATTCCAGAATGGCATTCTAGCACACATTGCAGGGAAGGAGTTGAAGGCAATTTTATTTCTCTGGAGAACCAACACTCATAATTCTGTGACTATTTCTCCTGAATTAAGTGCAGGGTAGTATCTGCTAATATTAGTCACTTTTGGTGAGAAATGGGAAACAAATACATGACATCTAATATTCTGTAGCAGACTCAATTCTCTAGATTTTCCTCCATACCTCCTCTGAATTCAACTGACTCAGATTATGCTACCAAAGGTGAGAGGAGGTGGTGGGCACACAGTGTGGCCTCCAGGACCACCTGTCTTTCTCAAACTACCCTCTGTGAAGCCTGAATGAGCACCAGTCAGCCAAAATCAGTAAAGGGAGTAAGAGAAACCTGGACACTGAAGCCAAAAAAAAAAAAAATAAAATAAAGCTCTAAAGCAATTAGATAAGCAGAGATGTTCCAGAAATGTCCTCAATGTCATGTGCTTACACAGAGAGAGTGATGGAAAACTCACTTGAATGAGGAAGGTACAGGATGTACACATGCTAAAGTTAGAGCAGGATAATTGGAAACCAACCACAGATCCTTAAAACCCACTCACACATTCAGGGAAGGTAAGAAAAGAGAAATGAGTGGATGGGAAGAACTTCCTCTGGCACATCGGGGTCCACATGTTATACAATAATCATGTCAGGACAAAAGACTGAATACTTGAGCAATCTGTACCATCCACATATGCCCCCAGTGTAGAGGGACTACAAAGCTGGGATTCCCAGTGTGGCCCACCTTAAATGGAACTGATCACAAACGCTTTCCCACATACAAGCACATCTTAAGTAATAAATAGGCTGTGAAGTATCTGAACTCTCCAAACAACAGCTAACAGGGTGCTTTTTGGATTAGATAAAGGCCCCAGGACACAATCTGAATAAAGAGATCCTTGCTTTCACATCAATCCATTTTCCATTCCAGTGACTTGGTGCTGTTCAATCTAATATTGTCTGTGTGTACATATGTATTTATGCAAATACAATGCAGCTCTCAAGCCAGATGATCACACCTTACTCCAAATCTCTTTATTACAAGCAAGGGATTCAATACACCCATCTCCCCCATCAGAGTTCTCTTCACCCAAAGTAAAGTAAGCCCAGCATACTGTAAACTGCTTTGTGGCTCTTTTCTAGCTACTATAAGAGTCCTCTGTGGATTGTGAGGGATTTCCATTTCAGGTCAGGAGAAAAAGAGGGCACTGGGGATTGACAGAAAGGAGGTGAGACTGAGAGGCAAGCAAGATTAGAGGTTTTGGAGAGATTTGCAGACAGGAGGGAGCTGAACCCAGGTAAACCTGGGCTTTCACTCACAGCAGGGAAGACAACCCAGCAGCATCTGCTAAGCCTTGTGTACCAAAGCTACTCTGCATCTCTGAAGCCACCACGGCTCACGGAATCAGAAGTCAGGACCCCAAGTCCAAAACCAGAGAGGAGTGAATGGAATGGATGTCAGACACAGGAGAAACCTCATTATCCTGTATCTGCAATGAGGCAAATGGGACGTACAAATAGCTCACTCAGATTATGAGGAAGAGACTAAACATTTCAATGGGCTAAGGGCAGTTCTCAGAATTTGAGCGATATGGGATCCATTTCTATTTATTTAAGATGTGTTGAGTAAAATTTTTACATGCTATATTGAATGTGCTACCTTCATTTTTATTTCAATTAACATTTAAGAATTGTCATGGGCTAACTGATGGTGAGGCCCAAATCCCACTTTTCCCAATTAGCGAATTCTCTCACCACAGGGATTCCAGGAGTCTGGCTCTCTCGTGACCCTATCTCACGGTCTGTCATTACCAAGGGCTATGTGGCAGACCCAGGACAGCCTCAGGGAATATATGAAGTGGGGGCTCCTCTCTTCTCTTTTTCTTTATTCATTAGCATTTTATTCACATTTTATATGTTTAACGTGCTCCGATCTGAGCCACACAGGGCCCCCTTTTGTCTTTTCAAAATTCTCCTTGCAGGGCACTAGCCAAGCACGTGTCCAGCAAGGCCTCCCATTATTTGGCAGTGGGGAAGAAAAGCACAACGCGTGTTTCATGCCAATGAAGCAAAGGAGGCCCTTGCTTTATTTTGTGAAATTGCGAAACGGGTATCAATTCTACAAACGTGTAATGAAAACATACAAATAACAAGTAGGTGTCCTATCAGCATGATGCAATTTAAAAACAGAATACTAGGACCCAAAAAATCAAAGTCGTGGGGCAAAAAATCTCCTAAATCAGGCCGAGAAAATACTCCCCGACCAGATACCAGAGTATGTGGCACCAGAGTGATGCTTAACCTCCAGGGGTACCGGGTGCAGGCGGCACAGCTCAGCCTACGGTGAGGGCCCCATGAACGGCACTCCCTGGGTGGCACAGGACAGTGGCTCGAGTGCCCACAGGTGGGTGCTGTGGCCTGAAAAGATGAGGAAAGCGTAGAGCCCTGCTTCGCCTCCTGTGTCACGCCAGATCTGAGACAGTGTGCGTTTGGCAAATCTGCATGTGTTCGCTTTGATCTGTGTGTATATCCTCCTATTTCTTTCCTTTGGCTCTAATTCCAACGTTTCAGACCCTAACTCCAAAGACTCAGAAAGCAGTTTACATATGTAACAATTTAAAAAGTTGGTTTAGAAAAATCCTTGAAAGTAATGAATGATGCCATTAAATTACCTGCGCATGCTTTGAGACCCAGTGACGGAGGACATTCAGTACTCGATTGGTGGCTGTTCTCCGAATAATAAACTCTTTGTCGCATGTTCTCTCAGTGTTGTTGAATCCTTAGGAGGAGAATAAACACACACATGTGGTTAAAGCCAATCCCCAGGAAGCTGGGGAAGGTCACTTATTTGGGGACATTCGTTAGTGGAAACTCACAAATGGCACATCTTCGCAGACAGGTACAAGCAGCTTCAGACTGTTATGGATTCCACTTACTTACCTATTATAACTGCAGTTATGAGGCTACCACATCTTTACAGGTGCAATTAAATGAATAATGTGCACACACTTATTAAAGGCCACTGATTAAAACTAATGCTGATCTAATGACATTTCCACTTATGCCTGCCTTGTTCTAGAACATAAAGCCAAGGAAATTTTAACAAAGCATTTAAGAAAACATTAACTTATACTTTTGCCCAGAAGTCATTATATAACCAATAACGTTTTCAGTATTTGTAGATGAATTAGCCCACACCTTAGCTCATAGATGATACAAATAGCTTATTATGCACCCATGTATTGAGAAGCACGACAGCATAGAGGTTAAGAACATGAACTTCACAGCCAGACTGGGAGTTCAAATCCCTGTTGTGTTACCCTGGTAAGTTACAGCACCTCTCTGGTGACCTGTTTCCTCATGTCCTGCATGGGCTAATAAGTGTACCCACACCACAGAGTTGTTCTGGAGATTAAGTTAGTTAATACATGTTAAACATTTAGAATGGCACCTGAAACAATAGTGGAAGGTCAATAAATATCAGCTGTTACTATAATCCAATGTTGGTTGAATGTCTTTGGTTCCCCTTTGTGCCAGCCTATGTCCCTGTCTTGGCCACCTTCTCACTATCAAGAAATCATTTAAATTTTTTCCGACTGACTCTATGTTTTAAAAGATTTTGCCTTCCAATCATAATTAACTGACATGTTTCCTTTAAAAATGGATGAAAGCCTTATAAAACTTCACTGGCAAACTTCTTGAAAGTTGTCTAACTTACTCATTCCATTTCCTCCTCTTCTACATTCTCTACATCCCCCTCCAAGCCTCTCACCCCATATGACCACCAAAACAGCTCCTGTTAAGGTCGCCAGTAACCTACACGTCTCTATATCCAAGGGATATCCATCATCTCTCCGTTGGAAGGCTCACCTGATGAACACCAATAAGCAAATCACTCAAGTATTTATATCCCCAGATCTCTTCTCTCATCTCTGGATCAATTTATCCAACTGCTTCTTGATATTTTTCCCTTAGATGTTTCAAAAACCTCAGACCCAGTAGGTATAAAAGAAAAAGCCATGGCCTTTCCAACAAACCTTGTCCTTATCTAGTGTTCCCTATTCCATTAAAGGAACATCAACAGCCATCCAGATGTATACACCAAAAACTCTGTAATCGTTCCTGGCCCATCTCTTTGTTTTTTCCTGGTAATTTTACCTGCTAAGTAAATCTCAAATCTTTCCACATCTTCTTTCCTACAAAGTCAAAATTGAAGTTCAGCACCAAGCAACTCTCAATCTGGTCTACTGACAATGGTCTACTGACAATGGTCTACTGACAACTGATCTCCTTTGTCATTCTTGCTTCCTCAAATCTGTTCTCTTGTCTAAAGTCAGAAAGATCTTTTCAGAGGCCAAATTAGATAGGTCACCCCCCTGTTTAAAGCATTTCCATGGCTCCTATGATAAGTAGAAAAAGTTAACATAGCCCACCAGGTTTTCTGTGATTTGACTCCTAGCTCCCTGTCAGCCTTTTCTGGAACCATATTTTCTCACTTTTCCCCTTCTTTCTCACCACCCTTCTTTTAGTCCTTCATCTTCACGTGCTTTGCACATACTGCTCTGGATCTGTCACAATTATTGCTCTCCTTTGTACTCAGTGAAAGCTACTCTTGTTTATTTCACTTCCCCAATTAAGCCTGTCCTGGCCTGAGCTGAACAAATCAACATTACACATCCCATGGCACCAAGCACGTTTACTTTCTGGCACTTGTTACAGTTGCAATTTTACATTTATTTATGAGTTTATCTGATCAATACTGGTGACTTCCATGAAGTCAGGGATCGGGTGTATTTTTGCTGAGCATGACGAGCACATATCTGGCGCATAGCCATGCTGTACACAATGTGTATTTGCTGAATAAATGAATGAAAGCCTGGATAGTGAGGACTTACTCAGTATTTATTGAATATGATTTGCATATAAAGAATAGTGAGTGAAAAACTAAATGAATAGTTCTCAGAGCTTACAAATGAGTTAGACTAAAAAAATCTATGAACTTCTCAAGGGCAGAGGCCCCTTTTCGATACTGCTCTTTGGATGTAGACAGGCATTTTCAACCCTACAGCAGACACTGTCAGAGGATGATGATGATGATGTGCTCTTGGCAGAAAAGATATATTTAAAAAAAATTGTTTGCTATTAAAAGCTTATAAATTCTGGGTAAAATATAACAAATATCTTTTAAAATGCATAGCTGAGTTATTAATAAGGAATTTTCTAGAGTCAAACACACAGAGATCTAAAAAACCAAGATCCAAGATCAAGAACCAAGCCTCTGAACTGATGCTAGCTTCCCTAAGACGAAAGCAGTTTACCAATCTTGGTAACACAGGATTTGGACTGTAAATCCCATGTGGTTCAGGAGAAGCCTCAGGGCCTTCATGAAGTATGGGTGAGAGAATGGGAACTGAGACCCCACATGAAGCTGGAACTCCCCAAAGACTAGCCCCTCTGTGAACGAGTGGACTATGGGGAAAAGTGCTCCAAGTGCACAAGGAGACAGTTAAGAAACTTACCTGCCTCAGCCTGGATCTCAGTGGGGGTATGGAAAAAAAAGCCTCCCTGAGAACTGATAGCCACAGGCCCACTTCACGGAGATATGAAGCTCAGATTCAGCCACCATTGGGTGGTCTGTCCCTCTAAATGAGAAATTAAAAAGTGGCCCAAGCTAGTGCTAATCCTGGGACCCTTGACAAAAGTATACACACAACTTTTCTGGAGGAACAGAAACTCAAGCTCAGCCTGTAATGGATCACCACTAACCAAATCCCTGAAGAAAAACTCACAGTCCAAAATTACAAAACACTCAAACCATCTACCACGAACAAGGATCAGTAGGCACATGGATGAGGAACTCCCACCCTACCCATCCACCACTACCAAGAATTCCAGGTACCAGAACTATTACACAGATCCAGTTTAAACATCCTAAAATCAAATTACAAGGACTAAAGATACACAAGTAGGAACTGAGGGGCACCTGGGTGGCTCAGTCATTTGAGCGACTGACTTCGGCTCAGGTCATGATCTCATAGTTCATGAGTTTGAGCCCCGCGTCGGGCTCTGTGTGGACAGCTCAGAGCCTGGAGCCTGCTTCAGATTCTGTGTCTCCCTCTCTCTCTGCCCCTCCCCCGCTCATTCTCTCTCTTTCCCTCTCTCTCTCTCTCAAAAATAAATAAATATTAAAAAAAAACAAAAGTAGGAACTGAAAACATGATAAAAGAATAAAAAATTTTAAAGTCAGAAAAAAAAATTTTTAAGTCAGATTTTATAAGAACCACATAAAACTTAAAGTTAATAGAATTATTCTTTTAATTATTGTTGAAAAATAGATGAGTTGAAATTGAAAACTCAAAGGATAGAAAAACACTGATTAGACAGACCCCACTAAATAAGCAAAGAATAAACTGGAAAAAGATTTAAAAACAGGTTTCAGAAAATTATTCAAATGCAGTACAAAGAGTTAAAGAGAGAAAACAGAAAAGAGTTGTTAAAAGACATGGAGGAAAGAATTAGAAGTTCCAGCAAAAAATCAGAAGGATAATACAGGAAAAGAATTTTTCAGACTTGTTGGAAGACATGAATCCTCAGGTTCAGGAATTGCAATGAATCCCAAAGCAGGATAAATACGATGAAAACCACACCAGAAATAATGAAAAATGATGGACCTCTAAGACAAAGATAACTTTGAAGCAACTGCTGAGGATATATTTGTTATTTGTAAAGAAAAGTCAGATGAAAAGGATAGGAAATGGTATGGGGAATGAGGAAAGTTGATGAGAAGGCTCTAAGTAACTAAAACAGAGAATTCAACTGGAGTGAGAGCTGGGAAATCATAAGGCACTATCATGCTGGAGGATGAAAGTCAAAAGTTCTTTGAACACTGAAAAAGGGTGATGAGGCAGAGTCCCTCACCTGCATATATAGGTATAAGGATGGTCAATCAGTGAGATGAGAAAAGAATGGGTGAAAGATAAGAGCAAGGGCGGGACACAAAGATAAAAATCAAGGTGAAATGTTAAGAAAGACAAGCCATTTTAACAGAGTTGCTACTACCTTAATGTATTTTGGAAAAAACGTCTATCCCTACTGGTCTCTTTGCGTCTGTGTCAGGTGTGGGTGGACAGGGTAGTCTATGTTGAAGATAGACAAGAAAGGCAAGGAACATTCTTCTGCTCTCCAAGTTATTTAGTGTCATACATTAAAAGGCCACTTAAGGGATTTTCTTTATCAAATTTCCAATATTTCCATAAATTCAAATCTCAACCTCTATCATCAGTTAGGTTAGGATTTGATTATACTGCTTGGATGTTCTTCATAACTCCTTCTAATAACCATGTTATTTATCTTTTCTATGGAGATCACAGCTAGGTACGTTCTCATTGTCTCCGCTGCTCAGAGCTCATTACCTGCTGCCACTTGCAGTACTCAACAGTCTCTTGGAAAGCAACCAGGTACTCCCGTATGCAATCTTCAACAACGCGTATTCAGTCGGTGCAGCTGGAACAATCCACAGCTAGTAGTAAAGATGACTAGGATGGAAGGACCAGCTGCAGGCAGGACCACCCTTCCAGGTGCTGCAGGAATTCTGAGAACCAGTGAGGGAGGGAAGGCTCCAAAGACACACATTCTACTACAGCCTTCACAGGGCAGGCCATTCCTAATATGGTCCAGGATGGACAAGAAGTAAAGTCCGGGGCAAATTACTCAACCTGTTTGTGGCTCAGTTTCCTAACTTCTAAAATGAGCAGAAGAAACCACATAGAGTCGTTTTAAAAATTAAATAATTTGGGGCACCTGGGTGGTTCAAATGGTTAAGCATCCGACTCTTGGTTTTGGCTCAAGTCATGATCTCACAGCTGTGGGATGGAACCCCGTGTCAGGCTCTGCGCTGACAGTGCAGAGCTTGCTTAGGAGTCTCAGTCTCTCTCTCCTTCTGCCCCTCCCCTGCTCTCTCTCAAAATAAATAAAAATAAACTTAAAAAATTAAATAATTGTGACACCAGCATGGCTCAGATTTTTTGAGTGATGGACTCTTGATTTCAGATCAGGTCATGATCTCAGGGTTGTGGGATCAAGCCCTGCATCAGGCTCTGCATTGAGCGTGGAACCTGCTTAAGATTCTCTCTCAATTCTCATTCTCTCTCTCTCTCTCTCTCTCTCTCTCTCTCTCCCCCCCCCTTCCCCACTCATGTTCTCTCTCTCTAATTTAAAAAAATTAAATACTTCTTGTAAAACAGGGCACTCAGCGAAATAATATTTATTATAATTATGTTCTCACCTATAGCTGGCTTCATCCATCCATCCCCTTGATCTAGTGTCCCTCACAAAACACTTGTTCTTTTAATCTTTTTTTAAAAATTTATATTCAAGTTACTTAACACACAGTGTAGCCTTGGCTTCAGGAGTAAACCCAGTGATTTATCTCTTACATATGACACCCATTGCTCATCCTGAAAAGTGCCCTCCTTAATGCCCATCACCCATTTTCCCCACCCTCCTCACCCCTCTACCTGCAGCAACCCTCAGTTTGTTCTCTGATTTTTAAGAATCTCTTATGGTTTGCCTCTCTTCTGTTTTTATCTTATTTTTCCCTCCCTTCCCATATGTTCATCTGTTTAGTTTCTGAAATTCCACGAGTGAAATCATATGGTATCTGTCCTTCTATGACTTATTTTGCTTAGCATAATACCCTCCACTTCCATCCACATTGTTGCAAATGGGAAAATTTCATTCATTTCCATACTGAGTAGTATTCCATTGTATATATATATACCACATCTTCTTACTCCATTCATCAGTTGATGGACATTTGGGCTCTTTCTTTTTTTTAATTTATTTTTTGTATTTATTGTATTTATTTAATATTATTCTGATTTTTTGTATTTATTTTGAGAGATACAGAAACAGCATGAGCAGGGGAGGGGCAGAGAGACAGAATCCCAATCAGGCCTTCACACTGTCAGCACAGAGCCCAGGGCAGGGCTCAAACTCATGAAAACACAAGATCGTGACCTGAGCCAAAACCAAGAGTCAGAAGCTTAACCTACTGAGCCACCCAGGCACCCTCGGGCTCTTTCTATAATGTGGCTACTGTTGATAGCACTGCTATAAACACTGGGGTACATGTGCCCCTTCAAATCAGCATTTTGCATCCTCTGGTTAAGTTGCTAACAGTGCAATTGCTGGTTCATAGGGTAGTTCTATTTTTAATTTTTTGAGGAACCTCCATACTGTTTTCCAGAGTGGCTGCACCAGTTTGCATTCCCACCAGCAGTGCAAAAGGGCTCCCCTTTCTCCACATCCTCGCCAACACCTGTTGTATCCTGAGTTGTTAATTTTAGCCATTCTAATGGGTGTAAGGCGGTATCATTGTGGTTCCTCACAAAATACTTATAACAGAAAGCTAGTTGTAAGTGTATGTGAAAGCGGTAAGGATTTGATGAACATCAACTTCCTTCCTGAAGAACTTTTTTCACTGCTTGAGGTCATTGACTTTTTAGAGAAATACTCTCTTACTTCTATTTAAGCCGGCAACAACTTAGAAATTCCCTAAACCAGATACATGAACCATCTTTCTGAGGGGCATACCTGTAGCAAATCCTGATAGATCAAGTTTTATAAAAGGACTGCTGTTTATTCATTAACTGAAATTAATGCCTTAACTGGGCTCTAATGTGTTCTCATGTCATCAGATATGCCTGTGTCCCCATCCTCACAGACTTTGAAGCTATGTGATCGGAACAACAATCTTCCAAAACTCTTCAGATTTTCTCCTTATCACAAGCCACCATATAAATCGGGAGCTGCTTGGGCAATATTTATTTCTGAATTTAAGTATGAACTACATACACAATTAAGTGGTGGTAACATCCATGTGGAAGCCATTCTGTCCTAGAATCAAAGATCTAGCCCCAAGGAGTTCTTGTGCATTTTTTGCAATAGGAAACAGCATATCTTTGCAGGGCTTTACACATCTTTCAATTGTCAAGAGTGATAGCACAATGAAACCACACATACCAGGAGAGTTTCTTTTACCAATACACATATCTAGAATAGTATCACCTCAAGATTGCTGTCTTTCCAATTTTTGCATATTCTTTTTCAGTTGTAAGCACTGGTCAGAATGGCTAATTTGGGCAACAAAAGTCATCTGGAAAAGTGATAAGAGCCAAATCACTATGTAGAATCACTATACAGAATGAGATTCAACTTTATGGTCCTTCCCCCAGACGCCTCATGAGTCATGCCATCCTGTATAGCAACTGGTAGATGTGACACCTCTCTTATTAAACTATATACTCCTTGGTGAAGGGATTTCATCTCAAGCATCTTTGTAGGCCCTTCAGCTTTGCACACCGGCACTCAGAAGTTATTTTTCTTAATAAAAATTGCATCACTCCCTATGGAAACTGAAAGTGTCTGCAAGTGCTATATATCTGAACTAAGGGCATGCTTTCACCATATTACCGTGATGATCACGTATTCGAAATCCATCACAAGCAGAACATACAATAAAGTAGTGGGGAGGGAGGCAAGGACATTGAAAATAGGGGAAAAAAGGACAGTTTCATTTTATTCTTCAAATGATATGATACTCAGCCAACTTCACTGCCTACTTTGTAAGAGGCAAGTAAAATAATGGTGAGATTACACATAGGTTGATGATGAGCTAGGCCAGTTAGAGCTACCCTGAGGCTACTGAGGACACACTATAAAAGAAAAAGAATTCTTGAGCATGGTGAAGTATTTTAACATCAAAAGTAGATCACCAAGAACTGGACCACAGAGCTCTTATTAATTCCAACGAAGCATCTTTAAGCCATCCTTCTGAATTAGTGAAGCAAGCCAGAGTAGAATCAGAAAGAGCCAAAAGGCACAGAAATAATATTGCTATCAGTGGTCCATGGTGGAGGGCTGCCTGGGAGAAAAAGTAAACACTACTGGTTACTTCATCATATATCTAGGAACTGTTTCTTGTTGGGTTTTTATCTCCAGGACCTGACATTGTAGGTCTTAATATATTTAGACTTGTTGAATAAACGCACTCTAATCACTTTAATGGTTACATTAGTGAGGGAATTAAGAAAAGTGTATCAGTGATGCATCTTTTTTCACTTTAAACAAATGGGACTCAATCTCCCCAATAACATCAATGTTATCGATGTGCTTTGCCTTACCCAGCAAATATCATTCTTCTCAATATTTTTTAAGTTTATTTATTTATCTTGAGAGAGAGAGAGAGAGAGAGACAAAGCGAGCACACAAGCGGGAGTGGGTCAGAGAGAAGGAGAGACAGAATCCCAAGCAGGCTCTGCACCATCAGTGCAGAGCCCAATGCGGGGCTTGAACTCAGGAACTGTGAAATCATGACCCGAACCGAGATCAAGAGTAGGACGCTTAACCATCTGTGCCACCCAGGTGCCCCTCCAGCAAATATTCTAAAAAGCATGTCATATAATTGGTTTGTACATTTCTGTGCTCTTGGATTATAACCGTATTGCTGCTTTGTGCCAGGTACTGTACTAGGAGCTTTACAAGTGGCCTATAATTTAACCTTCACAACCAAAGACAATAATAATAATTACCATTTAATGCGTGCCCCCAAGTACTAGGTAAAGTACCATGAATAATGTGGCTTCTTCAACAACAACAGCAACCAAAGAGGGTAAATGTTATCCTCATTCGAGGATAAAGAAACAGAACATACAAGAGGTTGGGAAACTTGGCAAAGGTCATAGTTATTAAGCAGCAGAATCAGAATTTGAGCCCAGGTCTGTCCGTTTCCAAACCCAGAGTGCTTTTAATTGCAACTCATTAGGTCCAAAGTTTAGACTTTAAGTTTTTCTTGCAAGGTGGTAAACCAACACTTAAAACTCTAACAGAAGACGCTAGCAAAGTAAGCACATTCCTGTTCTTTCTTTTAAATTTTGAGGAGTGCTGACAGAATGGCCCTATCATAGAAATATATGTTTCATATTGTAATGGATAGTAAACAAAAACCTTTATCTAATTAGAAGTAAAATGTTCTCAAAATGTGTTCTTTCCCCAAATTCATTGCTTCTTTCCTAGGTGACCATTATATAGACTACTGCTTTTTAAACTTCTGGTCATGACTTATTAATGGGGAGTGAAATCAGTTTGGTGGGCTGTTACTAGCATTAAAAAAAGTGAAACAGATGAAAACTAACTGAAGAGATTGTGCACCGGGAGAATGAGTATTCTTGAGGGAAACTTTTTATCAGTTGTGTGCGTGTGTGTGTGTGTGTGTGTGTGTGTGTGTGTGTGTCCCGAGTCAAAACGCAAAATGTATTTCTTAGAATAGGTTGCAATAAAAAAGTCTGAAAGTGACTGATCTAGACAATCTGATTATTAGACTATGTTTAAACTATCTGCAGGAATTGTCTAGAAATCCTGGATGACTGTGTTCTTTATCTGAACCATGTCTGAAGGAACAAGCAGAGGATATTTCTTCTCTTCCTGTCCCCCTTTTGCTTCTGTCATGAAATACTCTCCCCACTCCATGCCCAGTTCTCCAGTTTGTCTACCACTATCTTATTCTCAGTTCTCGGTCTGTTCTCCAGCTGACTCCATTCAGTTCTCACTCCCTCATGGACATAACTCTATTTCATGGTTTTTCTGTGTACCAGGTCCAACATGTCCCCCAAATCCTTCATTTCAAGCTCCTTATGAAATATTCCCACAGTAATCACACATTCTACCCTCATAAGAACTACATCCAAGAATTAAATGTATGTTTCTTGCTCTCAAGCTCCTCCCCATGTTAACTTTCCTGTTGAGTTAATGAGATCACCACGAGTTCAGCTTCTCAGGTGGGAAACCTCACTCTTTTCTGTCTCTCTTTTGCTTTTCCCTTTCGGTCAACAAATACTGTTAACTTTTTGACAGCATCTGTCAAATTTATCCCTGTAATTCCACTCTTCTGCCACAATCCTAAATCTAGATTCTTTACACATGTGTAATAGTTACTATCTCCTAGACATTCCTCCTTCTTTCATTCTGTCTTTCTATTGTTCCTCCATCTCTAAATCAATTAATCAATAGCTACAGAGCATCTACTGTGTTCCAGATATCGGGCAGGTGGTCAGTGAACAAGAGATGTGGTCCCTGATCTCAACGAGTTTGTTCTGTAAATGGGGAAGACAGCCTCAAAACAAGTAAAACACCAAAATATCTAAATTGAAACCCTGCAAATAAGCAAGTTGCCTTTCTCTTCAAAAATCAGCTTAAATATCACTTTCACTTGTTACTGTTCCAGCACAAGTACTTCTAATGTCTCCCCAGGGCATACTGAACCAAATGTAAAATATTTTCCTAGACATGAAGAGAATTAGTTACTTGCTCAAAATCACTTAGCTAGTATACTGAAAAAAAGAGGTAAATGCAGACAAGTAGGGGATTTGCACATACACTACGCTGAACATCATGCTAACAGTGTTCACTGAGTCTATGAACTGACAGTTTCACTCTTGAGAGATTATCTAGAAAAATAGCTATGATTACAGAAATTAAACTTTAGTCTGTATAGAGTAGGACAGATGGCGTAATAATCTATTTGTATGTTCAGTTGCTTCCATTTTAATGGAATATTAGTTAGCAATCTTTTGTTTACAAAAGGGACAGAACACCTGAACTGAAGTCACCTAGATTAAAAAAGTAATTATTGTTTATATCTGGAGATAGTTCTAGATTCATTTAGTTCAGGGACACATGATGTCAGCCTGGCCCCTGTCTATTTCTCTTCAGTGCCTTACATTCCCTTTTCATTTGCAAGTAGCAAACATGGGTAAGGTCCTGCCAGTCTTACAACCTCATATCACACCATCCAGGGAATGAGAGGGCGTGCTTTCTAGTAACTTTCACTGAAGAGAGAGAGAAATTTCTATCCCAGAAGCCCCAAACAAATCCTTGTATTTTCACTGGCCCAAAGTGGATCTATGCCTTCCTCGAACTCATCACTGTCGTGATGAAGGATAGAGGGCTGGGATGACTGGGAGATGTGCAGGTGTGTGTGTGTGTGTGTGTGTGTGTGTGTGTGTGTGTGTGTATGGCAGGGATGTAAGCTCCCACTCAAAGTACATAGCCAGGAGTGTGAAAGGGCAGTTTCTCAAAGGTTCTATTGGCAAGACATGCATGAGACAACGAACAAACGCTGCAGAAACCAAATAGTGGTTTCTGTTTTTTGTCTTTTACCTATTCTTAAGTGTGTTCTTATCTTTCCGTTTTTAAGTTCTTCTCCTTACTCACATTAACCTGAGATTTTCTCTGAGTGCAATTAACTATTACAATGAAAAAAAAAACCATATTTTTTCTAGCCTGGGGAAGAGAAGCTCAGCAGGTTTATTACTGTCTGTGATAAAAAATACATGAAGAATGGCAAAATCAATATCTTACATTTGCTTTCATTTTTCAAGGAAATTAGTAACTAAAACTGTCAGCTGAATTGTTTTTATGGATTTTTAAAAATGTGTGCTGTCGAGATTCATAAAGGAATGATTACATCCTGAACTTACAATAAAACTTATGAGAATGTTTGTATATTATATCTGTTCTCACAATTCCAGAAAACATATCCCTTGCTTTTACAGATGAGGAAAAGGTCCAGCAGCCTTACAGATGAGGAAAGCCCAACAGCCACCTAAGGTCACAGATAGTAAAAGTAGAGACAGAACTTTTGGCCAGATGATCCAATTCTAAAACCCAGGTTCTTCCCACTAAAACACTCTACCTGAGTGCCTGGTCCCAAGGAATGCAAGGTGCTCCTGTTTATTGCTGTGTAACCGGCAGCCCTCCCACTGCTGCTGTCACCAGCTTCTGTGCTGGCACAGGAATGCGAAAGAACATACTGCCAGTGAACAGGGTGATGGTAACTTCTGCCGAAGCAGAATGAAGGCATTTGAGGAGTCAGTGGGGAAGTGAAGCCACCAAGTAACCAAAATGATTTTCAAGATTACTGCAGAGGCAAGAAGGAAAGAAACAGCCCGCAGACTGAGAGGTAACACAGGCTCACTGGAAATAATAAGTTGAACCAGTTTGAAAACTAAAATAGAGCAATTTAAAAAAACACAAATTAAGATAGAATACTTTATGTCAGAGTTTCTTGACAATACAACCAGTATTACCCAAGAGGCCTTTGAAAATACAGTGAATGCAATGACTACTGGGGAAGATAGTGGAGTAGGAGGACCCGAAGCTGACCTCATCTCACAGATACAACTAGACAACACCCACATGAGTCTAAATAGCCTAGAAAACAACCCAAAGACTTGCAGAACATGCTCTCCCCAGCTAAATGTATAGAAGAGGCAACATCAAAGAGGATAGGAAGGGTAGAGACTCAGTCAGAAGTTAAACAAACCCATGGACTGTCCACGGAGGGAGGGATACTGTGGGTGTGGAGAGGGGAAAGAAACAAGACACTCACACCAGCCACCCCTGCCATGGGGAACCTGCATGGCGAAGACAAATACGCATGACATTTGGCTTTGAAAGCCAGAGGGGCATAATTTCATGAGTTCTTACAACCAGTGGGGCTTAACACCTGGAACTTTAAAAATCAGTGGGCTCAACTCTGGGAGAGCTAGAAGGCAGCAGGAAACAGAGTCCATGCTCTTCAAGAGACAGCACAACAAGCAGCCCCTCGGACACAAAGCATAGAAGTAGCAGTTTGAAAAATGCCTGGGGTAAACAGAAGGGAAATTTCCTTACTCATATCAAAGCCCATGCTGGAGGGGCAGAGATCCTTGGGAGACTTCTCCAGGGACAAAGGAGCTGATGGATGCCATTCCCTCCACTGCCCCACAGCCTAGACACATGGACACCTGTGGGAACCAATGCAACACCAACACTCCCTACACCTAAGTTGCTAAAAGTAGGCCCTGCTGCCTGTGTTCTCCTGTGGACATGCCCCCTCAGTACTAGGTCTCCTCACAGAGCAGACCAGCACAAATCTTTTTTTTTTCCATATTGATTTTATTTTATTTTATTTTTTATTGTTTTAAATTTACATCCAAATTAGTTAGCCTATAGTGCGAGAATGATTTCAGGAGTAGATTCCTTAGTGCACCTTATCCATTTAGCCCATCCTCCCTCCCACAACCCCTCCCATAACCCTCAGTTTGTTCTGCAAATTTGTGAGTCTCTTCTGTTTTGTCCCCCTCCCTGTTTTCATATTATTTTTGTTTCTCTTCCCTTACGTTCATCTGTTTTGTCTCTTAAAGTCCTCATATGAGTGAAGTCATATGACTTTTGTTTTTCTCTGACTAATTTCACTTGGCATAAAACCCTCCAGTTCCATCCACGTAGTTGCAAATGGCAAGATTTCATTCTTTTTGATTGCCGAGTAACACTCCATTATATATATATATATATATATATATATATATATATATATATATACACACACCACATTTTCTTTATCCATTCATCCATCGAGGGACATTCGGGCTCTTTCCATACTTTGGCTATTGTTGATAGTATTGCTATAAACATGGGGGTGCATATGTCCCTTTGAAACAGCACACCTGTATCCCTTGGATAAATGCCTAGTAGTGCAATTGTTGGGTCGTAGGGTAGTTCTATTTTTAATTTTTTGAGGAACCTCCATACTGCTTTCCAGAGTGGCTGCACCAGCTTGCATCCCCAAGTGCAAATCTTGTTAACACCACATGCCCTGCCCCTGTGTTCTACAGACCTGCCCCTCCCCACCCCCACCCCAGTACACTCTTGGCCAGAGCCCATCCAAAGCGGTGCCACAAACCTGGCAATGTACAAGCAGCCCCAACAAGGGCCAGCACTGCTCTCAAGTGACTCCTGCCCTAGAAAGAGGGGAATATAACCACACCCACCAGTCCAACCATGGTCCCAGCAGGGGGGCTAGGGGAAGACATCTGGACTGACTGTAGGCCCTGCTCACCATCAAAAGCTTCTCAGGGGACAACACAGGGAAGGCACACCACAGTTCAGTGCTACTGTAGCTCTGGCAAATGCCTATTCTGACTCAACTCAAGCCCAAAATGGCCCCAGATTGGCTCAGTAACAACACAAGAGACTATTCTGCCCAAAACAGGCAAAGAGAGCCATTGCAGTCAGTTGGACTGAAGGCAAATGTGGCTCAGCCACAATAGTAGGGCGCATGAAACACACATAGGAGACACCCCTCAAGTGCAGGTGCTGGTGAACATGGGACATTGTGTTGCAGGGCACTATAGGACCTCTTTTTCATAAGACCACAACTTTCAAGAGCAGAGATGTGGCTCTCTTTCCTAACACAGAGACATGGACACATAGAGTTTAACAAAATGAGGAGACAAAGGAATATGTCCCAAATGAAAGAATAGGAAAAATCACAGCAAGAGAGGTAAATGAAATGGAGACAAATAATATACCTGATAGAGAATTCAAAGTAGTGGTCATAAAGAAACTCACTGGACTTGAGAGAGTGGAGGAGCTCAGTGAGACCTTCAACAAAGAGACAGAACATAAAAAAGAACCAATCATAGATGAAGAACTGAATAACTGAAATTAAAAATACAGTAGAGGGAATTAATAGTAGAATAGAGGAAACAGAAGATCAGATCAGCAACATGGAGGGCAGAATAATGGAAACCAATCAAGCTGAACTGGAGAGGAAAAAGAATAATAAAAAATTAAAATAGACATAGGGAACTCAGAGACAACATCAAACATAATAACATTTGCATTATAGGAATCCCAGGAGAAGAGAGAGAGAAAAGGGGGCAGAAAATTTATTTGAAGAAATAACAGCTGAAAACGTCTCAAATCCAGGAAACAGAAATCCAGATCCAGGAGGCACATAAGCCCCCAATAAAATCAACCCAAGGATGTCCACACCAAGAAACATAGTAGTTAAAATGGCAAACAGTAGGGATAAAGAGGGAATTTTAAGGCAGCAAGAAGAAAGTAAATAGTTACATATAAGGGAAACCCCATAAGGCTATCATCTGATTTCTCAGCAGAAAATAAGGGGAAGTGGCATGATAATACTCAAAGGGCTGACTGGAAAAACCTACAGCCAAGAATACTCTATTCAGCAAGGCTATCATTCAAAATAGAAGGAGAGATAATGAGTTTCCTAGAGGAGCAAAAGTTAAGGAAGTTCATGACCACTAAACCAGCCCTTCAAGAAATGTTAAAGGGGATTCTTGGAGTGAAAAGAAAAAACCATTAGCAGAAGTAAGAAAAGTAGGATGCACACAGAGTAAAATTTAGTATATCTATTAAAAATCAGACAAAAGATTCACAAAAGGATGTAAAATATGACACCATATATCTAAAACATGGAGGAGGGGAGAAGAGTAAAGAATGGGTTCAAACTTACATGACCATTAACTTAATATAGACTGCTAGATGCATAAGATGCTATATATAAACCTAATGGTAACCACAAATCGAAAACCAGTAATACACATGCAAAAAATAAAGAGAAAGGAATCCAAGTATATAACTAAAGAAAGCCAGCAAACCATGAGAGAAGACAGAACGATAAGAAAGTAAGAGAAAAGAACTACAAAAACAACTATAAAACAAGTAATAAAATGGCAATAAGTACATACTTGTCAATAATTACTTGGGAGAGTAAATGAACTAAACACCCCAGTAAAAAGACATAGGGTGACAGAATGGATAAAAAGGCAAGATCCATCTATATGCTGCCTACAAGGGACTCATTTCAGACCTAAAGACACATGTAGATGAAAAGGGAAGGAATGGAAAAGCATTTATCAGTGAAATAGAAGTGAAAAGACAGCCAGGGTAGCAATTTTTATATCAGACAAAACAGACTTTAAAACAAAGACTGTAACAAGAGACAAAGAATGACACTATATAATCAAAAGGAAAAAATCCAGCAAGATATAACAATTGTAAATATTTATGCCAACATGGAAACACCAAAATACATAAATCAGCTAATAACAAACATAAAGGAAGTGATTGATAGTAATACAATAAGAGCGGGTGACACCCCACTATATCAATAGATAGATCATCCAAATAGAAAATCAACAAACAGCAGCTCTGAATGACACATAGGACCAGATGGATCTAACAGATATATTCAGAACATTCTATCCTAAAAAAGCAGAATACACACTCTTTTCAAGTGCGCATGGAATATTCTCCAGCAAAGATCACATAGTAGGCCACAAAATAAGTCTCAACAAATTCAAAAAGGCTGAAGTCATACTCTGCATCTTCTCTGACCACAAAGCTATGAAATTAGAAATGAACCACAAGAAAAACATCTAGAAAGAACCAAATACATAGTGGTTAAATAACATGGCACTAAACAGGAAAGGGGCAACCAAGAAATCAAAGAGGAAGTAAAAAAATACAGAGAGACAAATGAAAATGAAAACACAATGGTCCAAAATCTTTGGGATGCAGCAAAATCTGCTTTTATTTTTTTAACATATTTTTTATTTTTTTTTTTTTTATTTTTTTTTTTTTTTTAAATTTCTTTTTTATTTTTATTTTTGGGACAGAGAGAGACAGAGCATGAACGGGCGAGGGGCAGAGAGAGAGGGAGACACAGAATGGGAAACAGGCTCCAGGCTCTGAGCCATCAGCCCAGAGCCTGACGCGGGGCTCGAACTCACAGACCGCGAGATCGTGACCTGGCTGAAGTCGGACGCTTAACCGACTGCGCCACCCAGGCGCCCCTAACATATTTTTTAATGTTTATTTTTGAGAGAGAGAGAGGCAGAGCATGAGTGGGGGAGGGGCATAGAGAGAGGGAGACATAGAATCTGAATCAGAATCCAGGCTCTGAGCTGTCAGCACAGAGCCCAAGGTGGGGCTCGAACCCACAAGCCGTGAGATCATGACCTAAGCCAAAGTCAGATGCTTAACTAATTGAGTCACCCAGGTGCCCTAAACATAGTTTTTAAAGTTTATTTATTTATTCTGAGAGGGAGGGGAGAGAGGAAGAGAAAGAATGCAAGCAGGCTCCACACTGTCAGTGCAGAGTCTGATGTGGACTTGATCTCATGAACCATGAGATCATGACCTGAGGTGAAATCAGAGTCAGATGCTTAAGTGAGTTAGCCATCCAGGCGGTCTGCACAAGTTGTTCTTTTCTATTTTTTAAATTTATTTATTTATTTTGAGAGAAAGAGAGTGAGAGGGAGCGCACATGAGCAGAAGAGGGGCAGAGAGAGAATCCCAAGCAGGCTTCACGTTCAGCACAGAGCCTGACAAGGGGCTTGATCCCACAACTGTGAGATCATGACCTAAGCCAATATCAAGAGTCAGACACTCAACTGACTGAGCCACCCAGGCTCATACATCAAAACACAAAATCATCAGGCTCATACATCTTAGAACACAAAAGCTGTCCTAAGAGGGAAGTTTATAGCAATACAGGCCTAACTCAAGAAGCAAGAAAAATCTCAAGTAAACAATCTAACCTTACACTTAAAGGAGATAGAAAAAGGAAAAAAAAAAAACACCAAAACTAGCAGGAGGAAGGAAAAAATAAAAATTGGAGCATAAATAAATGAAATAGAATAAAAAAAAAAACCAATACAATGAAACTAGGAGCTGGTTCTTTGAAAAGATCAACAAAGTAAACAAAATTGATAGACAGGCTCATCAAAGAAAAAAAAAAGAGAGAGACATCTCAAACAAATCAGAAATTAAAGAGGAGAGATAACAACCAATACCACAGAAATACAAACGATTATAAGAAATTATGAAAAATTATATGGCAACAAATTGGACAACCTAGAAATTCCTAGAAGCGTATAACTTTCCAAAACTGAATCAGGAAGAAATAGAAAACTTGAATGGACTGATTACCAGCAATGAAATTAAATCAGTAATCAAAAAACTTGCAACAAACAAAAGTCCAGGACCAGATTGCTTCGTAGGAATTCTACCAAACGTTTAAAGAAGAGTTAAAACCTATTCTTCTCAAACTATTCCAAAAAAATAGAAGAGGAAGAAAAGCTTCAAATCTTACTCTATGAGGCCAGCATTACCCTGATACGAAAACCAGATAAAGGCACTGAGAACCACAGGACAATATCTCTGATGAACATAGATGCAAAAATCTTCAACAAAATATTAGCTAATGAATTCCAACAATACATTAAAGAAAAAAAAACTATTCACCACAATCAAGTGGGATTTATTCCTGGGATGCAAGGGTGATTCAACATTTGCAAATCAGTGTGATACATGACATCAACAAGAGAAGGATAAAAGTCAAGTGATCATTTCAATAGATGCAGAAGAAGCATTTGACAAAGTACAACATCCATTCATGAAAAAAACCCTCAACAAAGTAGGTTTAGAAAGAACATACCTCAACATAATAAAGTCTATATAGGAAAAGCCCACAACTAACATCATATCAATGGTGAAAAACTGAGAGCTTTTCCTCTAAGATCAGGAACAAGACAAGGATATCCACTCTCACCACTTGTACTCATCATAGTACTGGAAGTCCTAGCCACAACACTCAGATAATAAAAAGAAATAAAAGACATCCAAATTGGTAAAGAAGAAGTAAAACTTTTACTATTTGAATTACAGAATACTGTATATAGAAAGCCTTAAAGACTCCACCACAAAACTACTAGAACTGCCAAATGAATTCAGTAAGTTCACAGTATACAAAATCAGTATACAGAAATTTATTGCATTTTTACACACTAATAATGAAGTAGCAGGAAGAGAAATTAAGAAAACAATCCCATTTATAATTGCACCAAAAATAATAAAATACCTAGGAATAAACTCAACTAAGAGGTGAAAAGATCTGCACTTTGTAAACTAAAACATCAATGAAAGAAAGTGAAGATGAACAAATGGAAAGCTACTCTATGCTCATGGATTGAAAGAACAAATGTTAAAATGTCCATACCACAGGCACCTGAGTGGCTCAGTCAGTTAAGTGTCCGACTCTTGATTCAGCTCAGGTCATGATCTCACGCTTCATGAGATCGAGCTCCCTGACAGGCTCTGTGTGGATGGCACAGAGTCTGCTAGGGATTCTCTGTCTCCCTCTCTCTCTGACCCTCTCTCTGTCTCTCTCTCTCTCAAATAAACTTAAGTAAACTTAAAAAAAAAAATGTCCATACCACCCAAAGCATTTACAGATTTAATGCAGTCCCCATCAAAATACCAACAGCATTTTTCACAAAACTGGAACAGATAATCCTAAAATTTGTATGAAACCACTAAAGACCCGAAACAGCCAAAGAATTTTGAAAAAGAACAAAACTGGTGGTATCACAATCTTAACTTTCAAGATATACCATAAAGCTGTAGTAATAAAAACAGTATGGCACCGGGACAAAAACATAGATCAATGGAACAGAACAGAAATACAAGAAATAAACCCGCAATTATGTGGTCAATTAATCTTCAACAACAGAGGCAAGAATATGCAAGGAGAAAAAAAGTCTCTTCAACAAATGGTGTTGGGAAAACTGGACAGCCACATGCTATAAGTATTCTTACATCATGCAAAAAATAAACTCAAAATGAATGAAAGACCTAAATATGAGACCTGAAACCATAAAAATCTTAGAACATAGGCAGTAACTTTTCTATAATTAATTTGCTATAGCAACATTTTTCTAGATACATCTCCTGAGGCAAGGGAAACAAAAGCACAAATAGATGATTTGGAGTACATCAAAATAAAAATCTTCTGCACAACAAAGGAATCAATCAACAAAACTAAAAGAGAAGAAGCCCAGTGTCCACCAATGGATGAATGGATAAAGAACATGCAGTATATATATACAACAGAATATTATTCTGCCATCAAAAGGATGAAATCTTGCCATTTGCAGCAACATGGATGGATCTCAAGAGTACAATGCTAATGGGGCGCCTGGGTGGCGCGGTCGGTTAAGCGTCCGACTTCAGCCAGGTCACGATCTCGCAGTCCGAGAGTTCGAGCCCCGCGTCAGGCTCTGGGCTGATGGCTCAGAGCCTGGAGCCTGTTTCCGATTCTGTGTCTCCCTCTCTCTCTGCCCCTCCCCCGTTCATGCTCTGTCTCTCTCTGTCCCAAAAATAAATAAACGTTGAAAGAAAAAAAAAAAGAGTACAATGCTAAGTGAAATAAGTTAGAGAAAGACAGATACCATATGATCTCACTGATATGTGGAATTTAAGAAACAAAATATTTTATTTATTTATTTTTTTTTTCAACGTTTATTTATTTTTGGGACAGAGAGAGACAGAGCATGAACGGGGGAGGGGCAGATAGAGAGGGAGGCACAGAATCGGAAACAGGTTCCAGGCTCTGAGCCATCAGCCCAGAGCCCGACGCGGGGCTCGAACTCACAGACCGCGAGATCGTGACCTGGCTGAAGTCGGACGCTTAACCGACTGCGCCACCCAGGCGCCCTTAAGAAACAAAATAAATGAAAAAAGAAAAAAAAGAGATAAACCAAAAAACAGACTCTTAAAGAACTAACTGATGGTTACCAGAGAGAAGGTGAGGAGGAAATGGGTAAAATAGGTGAAGGGGATTAAGAGTACACTTATCATAGGGGTGCCTGGGTGGCTCAGTCTGTTGAGCATCTGACTTCAGCTCAGGTCATGATCTCACAGTTCGTAGGTTCAAGCCCCATGTCAGGCTCTGTACTGGCAGCTCAGGCCTGGAGCCTGCTTCACATTCTGTGTCTCCCTCTCTCTCTGCCCCTCCCTCACTTGTGCTCTGTTTGTCTCTCAAAGATGAAAAAATGTTAAAAAATTTAAAACAAAAGTAAACTTATCATGATGAGCACTGAGGAAGGTATAAAATTGTTGAATCACTATATTGTGTACCTCACACTAATATAATACTGTGTGTGCTGGAATTAAAATAAAAAAAGAAAATACAGTGAATGCACTAGAAATGGTTAACATGCAAAATACCAAAAGAGAGAGACAGGGAGAGAGAGAGAGAGAGAAAGAAACAAACTTTAAATTTGCTTATTATTTTCTTTTCTGCGGAACTTTGTAACTAACTATCTGAAAAAGGAGGGGAAGACGATATTTCCGTACATTAGTTTCAACTCCCCAATAGGCATTTGTTACCTATTTTGGATTAAGATATGACACAGGACACTAATGTGGAACAACATTTATACCCTTTACATCAAGTCAATTTCCCCCACAAACTAAACTAATAATTGTAAAAACCCTTCTATATTTCTTTCTACAGAATTCTATACACACTCAAGAAGTGCTTTTCCATGGGAGTGAGGAATGAATGCTGGCTTATCTGGGGAGGGTGTGTATAAAGTGTGTACAAAGTCGTGAATGAGCATGTACCCATGTATGTATGTAGGGGACAGGGAGGGGTATCTACAAAGTTAGTTGAGATATTCTGAAGAATCCGAAGCAGAAATTTTTAGAGATAGCTGGGGAGGAGGTGTGTAAACAAGCCATCTTCTCCCTCTTGATTGTTGGTGACTATTAACATATAGGAATTTATATGCATAAATGTATAAAATTTTAATGCATAAAAATGGTGGATTTTACTATTCGAAAATGAAACACACCTTGTGAGGGAGGGTAGAAGCCACAAAACACAAAAGGTAGTCCATTTTAGTCAGACCCAAAATATTTATTGAGCATCTTGTGGCAGTCTCTTTTTAGGAGCTGGGATACAGCAGTGGACACAGAGAATCAAATGGCTGCTCACAGAACCTATGATCTATTGGAGGGCTCATAGTACATCTATGACCAAATAAAGAAGGTAAATCAGGTATTGAAAAGAAGAGCTATGTGGAGCATAATGAGGCTTATGAGAGACAGCATATCTGCTAGGAGGGCTGGGAAGCCCTTTCTATGGAGGGGACTCATGAGTTAGGATTTGAACAGCGAAAAGGAACAGCGAAAAGGTTGCATGAAATCCTGGGCGAACGGTGTTTCAAGTAGAACAGCAAATGGAAAGACCTAGAAGCTCAGCATGCCTAGAGGGACAGAAAGCATTCCATGTGGTTGCAGCCTGGTGAACATGAGGGCCAGGGGGAGGGTGATGAAGGTGGAGAGCAGACAAGATTACCAGGCACCTCTTAAGCCAAGTTAAAGAGCTGGATTTTGTTCTCTGGTACTGGGAAGCCACCAGGGGGTGTCTGACAGGAATAATAATCTGATTTACATGTTGGACAAGTTACTCTGGCTGCCTTGTGAAGTGTGGATTGAAATTAATACAAAGTCTCAGGGAAAATGAGGAATCAAGAATAGTACCGCTGTTTGGGGCCTCCGCAGCTGGGTAGATAATGATGCCATTTCCTGAAATGGGAAAGGGATAGGTTTGAGAAAGAAAATCAAGACTTTAGTTTTAAATTGAAAGATGTCTCTTATAGATATCTAAGTGGCAGAATCAATGGGGCTATTATACATTAACAGCCTGAAACTCAAGTAGAAATGTTCAGACTGGAAATGTAAATCAGACAGTATTAAACATTTAAATTGGACTTAAAATCCTGCCACTGGATGAGCTTACTTACGTGGACAGTTTTTAGTCAGGGGAAAAGGTCAGAAAGAGCCCTGTGGCCCCACAACCAGTAGAGATTTGGCAGAAGAGGAGCCAGAGAAGGAGACCAAAAGGGGGAGGAGAGCAAAGTCAAAGGAAAATCAGGTACATGTGGACTCTGGGAGGCAAAGAAGAGAAGCGTTTCAACAAGGAGGAAGTGATCATCTCCGTCAAATGCTGGCAAGAGGTTGACTACGATGAGGGCTTTGGCTTTGGCAAGATGTAGGTCATCTAGATACAAGTGACCTTGTATCTAGTCACTACTAGATGACTTGATCTAGATACAAGTCATTTCAGGATTGGCAAAGTAAAAATCTGAAAAGAGGAAAAAAAGGAGGTGATGAACTGGAGACATTAAGTGTGGATAACTCTTTTAAGACATTTTGCTTTGCAAACAGGCAGCAAAATGGAGCAGTAGATAAAATGGGTGAATTGAAGACTGGTTGGCATGCTGATGGCTATGACGAATAGAGGGAGAATCTGGTGCTCAGGGAGAATAGGGTAACTGCATGATAAGAGTTCTTGAGGAGGAGACAGGGAGTGAGGTGGGAGTAAAGTGGAGGGGATGACCTAAAGGCAGTGCAGGGATGATTCTTCCAGTGCCACAGGGAGAGAGTAGATCAAGAGTCCACGTGTGGTGGGCTTATGAAATTAGTGGAGGAAAGAGGTTATCTTTGAGGTATTTCTTTTTCACTGTGAAATAAGAGATAGGACCATCAATCAAGAATGGAGAGGAGTGTGGAGATCTAAAGAGAGAAGGCATGAAATGGTCATCCCAGAGTGTAGGAAAATAGCAACACGAGGATTTGCTGGCAGTGTGGAAAGCTCATTTGAGATCTGAAGTTGGAAAGTGAGTCAAGGCAGCACAACTCTGGGAGTCTGCAGAAAATGGCTGAATACCAAATTCATCTGATTCCATCACGTTCAGTTACAGTCTTAGCTGCTCCATACTCCCTGTCTGGGATCATTCCATCAGAACTTGCCAGGCAAGGCTTCTGTTTTTCCTCATGTGCCCTGGAGGCAGCCGCAGAGAGGTGGAGGGTCAGAATGCAGACATTTGTGTCCGCAGCTGCTCTTGTGGTCTTTTGTTTTAAATTCTGTGCCTGCTTTGAATCTTACAGAAAGTGCAGTGAGGAGAATATGACTGCCATCCAACTGTGTACTGAAGTGTGCAGTTTAAAGACCCTCCAAGGATTTCAGACAGATTCTGAGCAGCCTACAGTATAATTCTACTCTAGTGATTAGTTTAACAATGCTGACTGATCAATGATCGCCACAGGTCCCTTATGCAACAGCTTTGGATCCATCACCTTCCCCACCGAGGGCAAAAGCCTCAATGCTGCTAGCAGCACAAATGGCAGTACTCTAAGTGCATACTGCCAGGCTCACGCCTGTCCTTCACTCTCCACAGACATCGCCACATCACCTGTGACTTGAAGACTGCAGCCACCTCATGAGGGAGATCAGGAGACAACTCTCCTTTCTTTTAAAATCTCTCCGCAATTCCATCCTTATTCTCCTCCTTCATCCATGGAGAGGGCAGCATGATGAGATGGCAGAAACAACTGTTTAATGGGCTTATCTCACTGAGAAGCCTTGGAAGATTTCTTTGTCTCTCAGGTTCTCATTTTCCTCTTTGGTAACACAAGGTGCTTGCTTATTTAGATGCCTCC
The DNA here is from genome assembly GCF_028749965.1 of Puma concolor. NCBI lineage: Eukaryota > Metazoa > Chordata > Mammalia > Carnivora > Felidae > Puma > Puma concolor. The sequence continues at coordinate 95,837,841 of NC_141667.1, forward strand.
AGGGTCCCTTCCTCTGTGTCTCCTTGGACAAAGGTCAGGTATCCCGCCATGCACTGGACAGCCTTGCTTCCCTGGCATCATGAATTACCTGCCCCCCCACCATTCCCCCATCTTTCCTCCTAGCACCTCGATCTCCAAGGATGCCTCCCCTCTGCTTACGGAGGCCTTTCCTCAACGCTGCCACTCCCTCATATGTGACAAAGGAGGCTGTGTCTTTCTTGTTTATCTTAGGTATCTCTAGAGTATTTTTAAGCAGGCAAGGGCTTTCAGCAGAAGGAATAAAGTGTAGCCCTTGCCCCAGTAATCCTCTGGTGTTCTAGTCCTCAGTGCTTCTTGGGAAAGCTGGGTAACACCAATTCCATACATCTGATTGCACCGTGCATTTCCATAAAGCCTCCTTTGTGGAGAGCACAACCCCATCTCTTTTTTTTGGAGGTACAATGGCTGGGGTGCACCGTGTAGCCCCATGTGGCACAGACAGAACCAGATCAGACTGTAGGAAAGGATGAAAGGGGCTCCTAAGAGTCAAGTCACTAGAAGCAAAGAGGAGTCTGAGCTGGAACTGGTGGCCCAGAATCAGTGCCAGGGCTTAGGGAAGACGGAAGCCATGTGATCCAGGCTAGTTAACAGACACAAGCCCCAGGGGTGGCGGTGAAGAGAGCAGGCTTCATAGGAGCATCTCTGTAGATTGGCCGAAGCTTCCGCATCAGCAGCAGAGACACCTGGGACCAATAGGTGAGGCTCTGATGTGGTTAGGATGGGACAGCTGGCCTAGAGGAGCACCAGCAGGCAAGCAGGGACAGGAAAAAGCAGCACCAAGAATTCTTGGACATATTTCCAAGGAACTCTTTGAAAGATGGACTTTCCAGTGATGATCCATATTAGATGCAAAGTGGGGGAAGCGATTCTTACTTTATTGTAATTCAAGTATCAGAAGAAATTGGGCCTCACTCTGGGGTCCCACACTGGAGGCCTGGGACACTGGGCTGGGTTCACATCTCTTGTCATGCAATGGGTCTTATGCACAGTGGGTACTCAGTCAATCTGTTCAATTACCCTTATTTTATAAAATCCAAGATTTTTTATTCACTTTATCATTTGTGGATAAATATACCAACACAGGCTGGTTCCGTTTATTGGAAGACCTTGGTATTTCCTGAGTCAGGAGGTTCCTGAACCTCCCTGCCTTGGAATTTACCACACTTCTCCTCCCATCCCGCCCTCCCCAGGGTCTGTAACCACAAGACTTGAGGTATCGTTAAAGTACTTTCAGTTTAGCAGCTGAAGACTGAGAAGAGAGGCTTGTACACAGCTGTGGAAACTTCAGCCCCAAGAAAACACCCTGCATACAAGGGCAGGGTCATCCTGGGCCCCATCCTCAGCCCACCCTCCACCCTAGCTGGGGATCGGCCCTGCCTGACTTCCATGTCTCTGCAGTGTTTCAAGCAAAGTCTGTTTATATCATTTCAATGGAATATGGCTGCTCACTGCTCAATGCTGAAAACTTTCAGATAGATTACTAACAATTCTTCAAACGTGTTTGAGACCTTCAAAGTGCCTCTTTGCCCCACCCAGACACCTCATCTCAATCACAAAGAACTTTAACTCTCATACAGGAATTTCATCATTCTGCTCTCCAGAATCCATGCTTTGCTCATCAGGACAACACTTACTAATGGGTATGCAACTGTGAAAAGGTACCAGAAGCTTCCCCAAGAATTCCATTCCCTAAGTCTGTGCTACTGTCACTATTCATCAGGCTAGAGAAAGTCCTTTCTTAAAACCACAAAATCTGAAAGTATTTTCTATTTAACTCCCAAGAAATGATTCAACAGTCTAGAAATGATTCAACAGTCTACCAAATACATGTACAAAAATGTTTTCTACCAGATCAGATAAAAGTATTTTGTTGATGTAAATGTGAATTAATGAATTCCTAAGCTTCATATGGATTCCTAAGCTTCATCAAGGTCGACCTATTGTTTTCATCAAACCTGCCCCAATTTAAAGGCCAGGGACCTTAATTCACACAGTGAATACTGAATACATGTGGTAGAAAGTCATTTTGGTTAGAAAAACAATTTTCTAAAAGTAAACTAACATCTTGGAATTGGGGTTCTACTGGAAGACCTGACACGCAGCTCAAACTCATGGACCACGAGATCATGACCTGAGCCGATGGTGGATGCTTAACTGACTGAGCTACCCAGGTGCCCCGGGTTATCTCCATTTTTTAGAAAATAATAATGATATATTAATAATAGCAATCGCTTACGCAGTATTTATTATATGCCAAGCACCCTAAACACCTTACACATATTAACTTATTTACCCCTCCACAATAACCTCCTGAGGTAGCAGAGTTTTTGCATTGCACAATGTCATCAAGTACCATTCATATCAACTAAAAAGTGACTATAGCAGTTATAGGTTCTAATTTCCCCATCTTACAAAAGTTCTTGAATGAGAAAAACCTCCTGGTGCAGCCAGCCAGCCTAGCTCTCTGATTACACAGCATCACATGCTGGGACACACAACACATCTCTACTCTCCCCAGGTCAGAAAAAAAAGAGTCACTTATTCTAAGCACAGGACTTGTTGTATACTCATATGCACATAAACAGGGAACCCACAAGAGCCCTCTAATTGCATGTTTTTTTTTCTTGTAGCTAGACATATTGCACAGAAATTGCTTTGCTTGAAGATATTTTAAATTAGGGAGTTTGGGAGTCAATAGAGGTGCATTTAAATTTCTGAAAGCACTTTATGTGCCTATTTGACTATCTTATTTTTGCATATTCTTCCAATATATTCATATGTTTATTTGAATTAAGATGGTTAAAAATGCACATGTTCTTTTAAGCATAACTGATTACATGTAAAGGGATAAGATGGAGGGGTGTTCCTTCCTGTACTCTGAGGCTTGAAGGCTCAAAACTAAAAATTTCCAGGATTTCTAGCAACTCAGGTCCTCGATGCAAATTAAAGCATCTGCTCAGGGCCTGGAAGGAAGGTGGCAGTGAGATGGAGGGTGCTTTCTGCTGCTGCTGCAGCTATTTCTGCTGGCAGCATGGCCATGGAGGCCAGGACTCTCCCGCAGCGGCACTGCACTGCCTCAGCCTGCAGACGCAGCAGCAGTTTCCTAGTCACCGATGCAGCCAAATCCATGTCTTCTCAGTTCAGTGCTTTCTGCAGCAATCTCCTGCTTGTCCACCGTCCCGGGACAGCAGAGGCAGCAGTCCCCTCGGTGGTCAGTTCTACATGGCATTCCAGAAGTGATTCCTGGAAGGTCAGCCTGGAGCCTACTCCTCCAGCCCTGCCTGTGTACCCAGTTCCCTGTAATAAATCTCTTCCCAAAGAAAACAGCTACCTTGGGGCACCTGGGTGTCTCAGTTGGTTAAGTGTCCGACTCTTGATTTTTACTCAGATCATGATCTAGTGGTTTGTGGAATTGAGCCCTATATGGGGCTCTGCACTAGCAGCATGGAGCCTGCTTGGGATTCTCTCTCTCCCTCTTTCTCTGCCTCTCCCCAATTCACATGCTCTCCCTCCCTCTCTCTCAAAATGAATAAATTAAAAAGAAAGAAAGAAAGAAAGAAAGAAAGAAAGAAAGAAAGAAAGAAAGAAAGAAAGAAAGAAAGAGAAAGAAAGAAAGAAAGAAAGAAAGAAAGAAAGAAAGAAAGAAAGAAAGAAAGAAAGAAAACAGCTAACTTGGTTCCCACAACCAAACTTTAAGAGATAACAGATAGCAACTGCCCAGTGATAAATGTCCAGGAATCTGCCTATGATGCTCAATATTTGCAACCAGAAACCAGGAGATATCTTTCCTGGCAGATGTCAGAGAGGGGGACAGTGTCTGAGCAAGTCTTGACATTCCATTAAAACAGCACATTTCACACTCAAAGGTACTATCCCTAGAGGCTCTTCAGTTTTGCTGAGCTGAAGCCCATTTTCTAACAGACCTGTATACTTTCTACATAAATACCCATGTTTCTCACAGTTGATTTCCCACCACTGCCTCTACTAAAAAATTTTAAAGCAGAAGAAAAAAGAAAGACAAAGGAAAAAGAACAAAAATCTCAGCAGAGGTAGGGAGACTTCACAGAGGAGTTTCTTTCTCAACCCTGAAGACAGTCCTGGGTCCATTAGGCACTCTTGATCTATCTTTAGAAGACAGTTAGCCTGTAAGAGTTCTAAAAAGCCTGTCTCAGTCTATGTCTGCCTGCCAGAATCTGGCCTCTCATTCAAATGAGAACTAAACCACTACACAGGATTATTCTATAGATTCAGACAAAACGGATGACTGACAAAATGAAAGAATTCAAGTAGAAGATGATAGTCCATATCAGACTAACACACAGTCAAGAAATTCACTGGTGCCAATAAGGTTCACAGCAATATGTTCATTACAAGGATTTAAATAAGGCATCAAGTCATCTGCACATTACAATTCATAAATAGGACTCCCTGTATACAAGATGGAGAGAAGCCACAGTAAGCACAAAACATTATTTGTATTTGGTCTAAGAGATTCTCTCCAGCTACCGAATTTCACTAAGCTTAGAAGAGCTCTGGGGCACCTGGGTAGCTCAGTTGGTTGAGCGTCCAACTCTTGATTTCGGCTCGTGATCTCGTGGGATCCAGCTCCTGCCCTGCTCACCTTTTTTTTCTCTCTCTCCCTCTCTCAAAACAAATAAATAAACTTAAAAAAAAAAAAAGCTCTATGACTAATACCTAGAGCGTCCTCTTAAGAAGATACATTTTCACCTCTGGCTCCTGAAGATTCTAAGAACTGGCTCATATACTCAGGTCTAAGGGCAAGGACTTAACAGAATCTCAATCATACAGTGAGGTCATTTATTAGAGCTTATTCCACACAATCAGCCCAGAGAAAAGGCTGTTTTCTTTCAAGATCACATCTCAGAAATACTCTCTGATGAAGGAATAAAACCCAATCAGCAGACTATTGCTCCAGCCATCACGTGGCTCTGTTTTTTTCAGTATGACCAATTCTGTCACCAGCAAGATAATTTTCAGCTCTATGAGAACTCGCCTATGTATCAGAAATGTCAATGGTTCCACAATTTATGAACTTACTCTTTTGGTAAGATGCAGGGGGAAATTATGCAATTACCAATGGTGAATTGAATGGTGAATTGAATCCTTGACCCATCTGAAACTCCGATCACATGATGGGAATGCAATGATCACAGTAGACAACTGGCACATGTAAATGCTCTCTTTTTAGCATAAAATAATTACCAAAACACATGGAAAATTCCTTAAGCATCAGATGAATTAACCTACTCTGTTCTAAGTTAGCTATTATAAGAATTTTAAAAGAAGGCAGGAATAAAATACATACAATTAAAAGCTCCTTTCTTATCCATCTCCAAAACCACAGCCCCTGACTTTTGGTTCAGGGAACTGTAGCATTGATGAAGTCATAAATCTTCTTTCAGAGTTCTAACTAGGGTTTTCCTTATAATAAGATCCCTGGGAGAGAGTTCAAAAGAACCCACTTAACTCGTATCAACTTTTGCTCTAGAGGGAAGAGTTCAAAGTTCCAAGGCACTTGTAGAACTCCCCAAGCACTGCTCTAAGCCTGACCACTAGAGTCACTAATAAGCTTTTCACTGAAGATAACAGTAATGGATATAATGGCTAGGTCACTAAAACACGGATAAATGAAAGGACATTATTTTAATGGGTTTTTCAGACATAATTTACATGCCATGAAGTTTATCAAGTTTAAGTGTATAATTAGCTGATATTTAGTAAACTTAAGAGGGTTGTGCAACCCTAATCACAATCCAACTATAGAACATTTCCATCACCCTGGTGCCAATTTGCCATCTGTTAGAAGGTGGATGAGGACTGTAAAGTATCCTCCAAACTGAGAAGGCACTTTGAGACCAAAAAACAAAGCATGCAATTCCATATAGTTTACACACAGAGTTTTTACCAGGGTAACTTCCTGACAGAGAGGACTGGGCAGATGAGATAATTCACGGCTGCACAGTTATTCTCCTCAAAGTCCAGACCTTAGTCTAGATTTTTCAGAGTGAGAGGATGCACAGAAGGGCACTGTAGAGAGAATCAAAGTGTTCACGTACACCTAATTGACAGCTAACCTTTAATTAGTCTTGTGGTGCCATTTGTACATTAGGAATGGGAGAAACTGTGTTATGTTATCTTTAAGAAATTTACGGAAGTTCAAAGCAAGCCTCTCCACATTCCAGCCTTGGTGGGCATTTCTAAGGTATGTATATTAATCTCCAAGGGACCCAGATTATGGAGCATACATGAACAAGATGGATGGCCAAAAGATGGAGTCAGTCTTGTCAGCACTCCTACACAGTCAATCCCTGTTCCCAACCCATACCCCACCCCCCCCACCCCCAGCCAGGACTGGGAATCTGCTTCCTTTACTTTTTATAGATTTATAGATGTACTTTTTCTGGAAATTTCATATAAATGGAATCCTGCTATGTGTGGTCTTTTGCATCTGGCTTCTTTCAATCAGCACACGTTAGCACACTACCGGCTGCCTGTTTTGTAAATAAAGTTTTATTGGAACACAGTCACATCCATTATTCATTTGCATATCATCCCTTGCTGCTTTAGAACCATAAAGGTAGAGTTAGGAAGTGGCAACCGAGACCATGTGGTCCGCAAGCCTAAAATATTTACTATCTAACCCTTAAAAAAAACAAAAAAAAAAACCAAAAAAAACCGCTGACTCATGGGGCTTCTGGGTGGCTCAGTCCGTTGAGCCTCCAACTGGCTCAGATCATGATCTCGAGGTTGGTGAGTAGGTGCAGAACCTGCTTCAGATCCTCTGTCTCCCTCTCTTCGATCCTCCCTCACTTGTGTTCTCTCAAAAATAAACATTAAAAAAACCCAAAAACTGGTTACTCCTGACTCAGCATATTTTTGATATTTATTCATGTTTAGCATGTATCAGACATTCCTTTTTATTGCAGAGTAATATTCTATTCTATTAATTCACTGCATTTTGTTATTCATTCACCTGTTGATGGATACCTGAACTGTTTCTAATTTAGGACTACTGGGAATAATGCTGCTATAAACACTCATCTACAAGTCTTTATGTGACCATAAAGCTTCATTCCTCTTGCATAGATATCTAGTACCCAGGAATGGAATTGCTGGATCCTGTGGTAATCTTATTTTGAAGTTTTTAAGAAACTGGCAAGCTGTTTTCCAAAGTGATTCTACTATTTAAATTCCCACTAGCAATGTATAAGGATTCCTGTTTCTCCACATTCTCACTGCTCCTTGCTATTTTCTGTGAATTTTATTACAGCTATTGTAATGGATATGAAGTCACATCTCATTGTGGCTTTAGTCTGTATTTCCTCTAATGGGTAATGAACATCTTTTCATGTGCTTTTTAGCAATTTGTTCATCTTCTTTGGGGAGACAGCTATTCAATCTTCCACACGTTTTTACTCTACTTGTTTGTCTTATTATTGAGTTGTAAGAGTGCTTTATATATTCTGGATAGAAGTCCTTTATCAAATATATGATTTGCGAATATTTTTTATAGGTGTTTTCACTTTCTATGGGTGTTTCCATTTTTTTTCTATGGGTGTTTTCACTTTCTTGATGGTATCCTTTTAAGCACAAAAGTTTTCACTTTCAGTGAAGTCCAATTGATCCTTTCTCTTCACCTGTGGATCTTGCTTTTGATGTTGTATCTAAAACTTCTTAGTCCAATTAATGCACTCAGACTTCTGCTGTTTTTTATTGAAGTTCATAATTTTAGCCCTTACGTTTGGGATTAATCTGTTTGTTTATAGCCACCTAATTATTTCCAGCACCATTTGTTGAAGACTATCCTTTCTCCATTGAATTGCTTTCGTACCTTTATAGAAAATCATTGGACCATTCAGGTCAGGATTTATTTCTAGATTCCTGCCCCTGTTCCACTGATATATGTAACTATCCTATGCCAGTGCCAAAGTATCTTACTAATTGTAGTCTTCTATTCAGTTTTGAAATCAGGAAGTCTTCCAACTTAGTTCTCATTTTTCAAAATGTCTTGGCTATTCTGAGTTCTTTGCATTTTCATAGGAATGCTGGCAAAAACAAAACAAAACAAAAACAAAAACCTTGCTGAGATTTCTAATATATACATTTAAAGTTACATACTTTTTTCAGGATCAGTTTGTCAATTTCTGCAAACAAGCCTATTGGTATTTTGAAAGGAATTGTGTTGAATCTATCAGTTTACTTCCTTTCTTCCAATCAAGATGACTTTATATTATCTTTTTTTCTCTCTCTTATTGCACTGAAGATACACCACTGCAATGCTGCATAGAAGTGGTAAGAATGAACATCTGGATATTGTTCTTGAGATTACCAGAAATATTCATTCTTTCACCATTAAGTATGATGTTAGCTGTAGATTTTTCATTATTCCTTTATTCCTTTATTCCATTATTCCTTAGCCTTTTATCAGGCTAAGGAATTACTCTTATTTCTAATTTCTTGGATGGGTATTGGATTCTATGAAATGAAATTGGATTCTATGAAATGAAATCTGTTTCTATGGGGATAATCATATCATTTTTATTCTTTATTATATTTATATAATATATTATATTAATTGCTTTCTGATGTTAAACCAATCTTGCATTTCTGGGATAAAGCCCCCTTGGTCATGGTATTTAATCTTTTTCATAAATACTTGGATTTAGTTTGCTAATATCTTATTGAGAATTTCTGAATTTATATTCATGAGAGATAATAGTCTGTAGTTTTGTCTTCATATGTCTTTGTCTTGTCTTGGTCTCACATTAACACTGGCTTTATAAAATGAGTTGGAAAGGATTTCCTCCTCCATTTTCTAAAGATTTTATGAATAGTTGATGTTATTTATTCCTTAAATGTTTGGTAGAAATCACTTGTGAATGCATTTGGTCTGGGATTTTCTTTTCGGGAAGACTTTTAATTACTAATTCAATATCTGTTACTGATTTGTTCAGATTTTCTATTTCTTTTTTTACAAGTTTTTAAAATATTTATTTTTGAGAGAGAGAGAGAGAGAGAAAGAGGGAGGGAGAGGGAGAGGGAGAGGGAGAGGGAGAGGGAGAGGGAGAGGGAGAGGGAGAGGGAGAGGGAGAGGGAGTGGATGAGGGGCAGAGAGATACAGGAAGAAACCAAATCCAAAACAGGCTGCAACTTACACGGGGCCTGAACTCACGAACCCTGAGACTCATGAACCATGAGATAATGATCTGAGCTGAAGTCTGATGCTCAACTGACTGAGTCACCCAGGTGCCCCCCCCCCCCTTTGCCTTTAGTAACATTGTTTTGGTCTTACATTCTATTTTGCCTGATACTGGTAGAGCGAGCCACTCCAGTCTCTTATAATTACTCTCTGAATGAAATATCTTTTCCATTCTTTTACTTTCAACATATTTGTGTCTTTTAATCTAAAATATGTCTCATATATAGGATATAGCTAGATCTTGAATTTACATCTGCCATTTTGCTGTTTTTTATTTATTCTGTATTAGCGTTTTGTTGCTGCTGTAACAAGTTACCAATTTAGAGGCTTAAAACCACATAAATTAATTATCCTAGTTCTTACATGGGTCTCACTGGTCAAAAAGCAAAGTGTTATTGGAGAACCTGGGTGGCTCTTGATTTCAGCTCAGGTCATGATCTCATGGTTCATGGACCCAAGCCCCACATCAGGCTCTGCACTAACAATGTGGAGCCTGCTTTGGTTTCCCTCTCCCCCCCGTCCCCTGACCACACACATACACACACACACACACACACACACACTCTCTCTCTCTCTCTCTCTCAAAATAAATAAACATTAAAAAAAAAAAAGCACGGTATTGGCAAAATTGCATTCCTTTCTGGAAATTCTAAAGAAGAATGAATTTTCTGGACTTTTCTTGCTTTTAGAGTCTGCCTGTGCTCCTTGACTCGCGGTCCTCTCACATCTTCAAAGCCAGCTGTGGCTGTCTGAGGTTTTCTTTGCTCTGATCACTCTGACACTGACTCTTTAGCCTCCCTCTTCCACTTTTACAGATGCTTCTCATTATATTGGGCCTACCTGAATAATTCAGGATAATCTTTCTGATTAGCAACCTTAGTTCCAACTTCAATCTTAATTTCCTTTTCCATGTAAAATAACATACTCACAGATTACATTAACTAAGGTGTGGACATGCTTGGAAGCCATTATTCTTCCTACCACAATGTCTAATGCCTTGTTTTTGTTCCTTATTCATCCTTTTGTGTTAAATAAATCTTTTATAATATACCATTTACATTCCGATTCCATTTTTTTTTTCTTTTTTGACTTTCATGCCCTCAGCCAGGATCTCAACTTCAGGCTACCTACAATGTTGGTGTTCCCTGTTTGTTTGCCACTGAGATAGCTAATATTTCTGACAACACCCAACATCAAGGATTTTTTCCACAGTCTCCTATGTTCCAACTCAGGTCATCACCTTCCAACAATAAAGCTGCTGGTTTTCATAGCTTGCCCCATACCAAAGGAAATGGGAAGGATGGAATGAGAGCATCCCCAGGCTGAATTGCCATAAACTTCCACTGTTCTTACCTGTGGTTCGGTAGTTTTCCTTTAATAAAAGCATCCCAGTTTTTTGTATGGCTGTGGTTGATTTTAGGAGTCCATAAAATAATGGTTTTGATAATTATGTCCAATTTTATCCTTGCTTTTTGGGCAGAGAAGCTACCAACCTCTTCATACCACCATTCTCATGTTTTTTTCAGCATGTACATTTTTAGCAAATCTTACACCACAGAACCTTTATCTGAAGTAGATAAAGTCACCCAGTTTCTGAATTTGATAGCTTTGTAGTGGAAAGAGAGTCATACACCCCCTAAAAACCTAACTACATTGAAAAAAAAAAGATAACCTAACTTTGGATGCCCTTTTTTCCATTTAGATATGTTACATCATTTCATAAGTTGACAAGAAGAGTATTGAGGTGACTGGCAACAGCCTCATATTATTAGCAATAATTGTCCAAAGGCTGAGTTTAGTACCTATAATTTTTATCTGAATTTGAACAAAAATACCTTTGTTCCACAGAGTTAGCACTGCTTCTCAAGATCCTTCTGACTAATGAAAAAAACCTAGTGTGTCTGATACTATAAACATACCCAAATAAAGTATAATCATTATGCATAAAATTTAATCAGGACTTAAAAACATCACAAATTGAATTAAACCACATTGGAAACTATTCTGGAGCACATGCATAATCACAGCGCCAGTATAGCTGAGTCCAGCCCTGGATATGGTCCAAGACACTGCCTATAAAAATCATCCACAGGAATGTCAGTCCCAGCAGCTGGACTGGTGATATACTAGCATGGCTGGGGCAGTACAGGGGGAAGCCTCAAGGAACTCTTGTGTAAGAAAATCCCGCGTGACCATAGTAGGTACAATAAAGTGACTGGAAGCTATTCAGACGTCTTAGAGATGTTCTCCTGTGTTCCAAACTTCTGCCTCTCCATTCTCAGCATTCTCTATATCCAACAGAGCCATCTTTTTGGGGCATAGGTCAACCAGACAGTATGAAAGTGTCAATGAACAGGAAGCATAAATTAGTCCCAGGCACCAAAACATGGGGCTTAATCCATTTTCCATCCTGCAACTCACACTACAAATTCATGTAACAGCACCTTTCCTTCGGATTATCACTATGCTAGGGGAAAACAAAGTTAATTCTCAAAATCTCCAATAAATTAGACATAATTATTCCTTTTTTGGTTATGAGGAAACTGATGTCCAAAATTTGAGCAAGTCAGTGACTTAACTCAGAATTCAAGGCTATACACACAGGCAGTGAGAGCACCTGTCTCTTGATCCACTGAAATTCATGACAGCAAAAGCCACATCAGATGACCCTGTCTTCGACAATGGCAACAATTTACACTGGCATGTGTGACAGTTTCAAAATAGAAGGCAGCAAACATAATTAGTATTATTAAGATACTAGTTCCCTATGGACCCCAAACTCAATCTCCCTTGCACCCTATCCAGAGTGGAATACAGGCAATGTTTTCTAACTCACAGTATAGCCAGGGATCTGCCTCAAGCCCTTTCCAAAATGAAATAAGGTGTAATTAAACAACCTCAGGGGATGCCTCTCCAAGGGTGAATGAAAGAGGCTGCACAAGCTCATCTAGGAAGTACATCTAGTCCCTTCTCTGGTTCTTCCCACTTAGATTTCTTGTTGACATCTAACACTTAGCTAATTGTGAATTGAGATCGTTATCGTATTACTAACTCGTTTTTCAGGCATTAGACTCACAATTGAATCATCTGCATTGCTTCTTTCTTTTTTATCATCTCCTATATACCATCCATCAAGAATGCCTACACTAACATTATTCTTAGACTCCTTCCCCTTCCAGAAGAGTCCCAGTGCAAGTCGTACCATTACTACCATAAAAACATACTGGCAAGACTCTCACCTCCTCTGTCCCCAATTACCTGTCATTATACACAAGAATCTATTGCAATGAATACCACTATATACCACGAATTCATTTAACATAATTATTTCTAATTCTCTTGATTGTACCGAGAAATGACACTCCTTTCATGGGATGACCACAGGATGACAAACAATTGATATCTTTGCAGTTATTTTACTAATTCTTGCCCATATAACAATCAGTAGGGGGTGCAGTTTGCACATATGTGTGTGTGCATATGCACACACACACACACACACGAGTGCAATAAGTGAGGCAGGAAGAGATTAGAGGGAATAAGTGGGTGACAGGGGAATGCATTCATTCCAGTTGAACACTGGTCCATTATGATGATAGGAGCTGGAGATCTAATGGTAAACACAACACTCCCTATTCTTAAGAACCTTATAAATCACGTGGACAAGGGGAGCCTGGGTGGCTCAGTTGGGCGTCAGACTTCAGCTCAGGTCATGATCTCATAGTTCGTGGGTTCAAGCCACACATCAGACTCTGTGCTGACAGCTCAGAGCCTGGAGCCTGCTTTGGATTCTGTGTCTCCCCCACTCTGTCTCTGTATCTCTCTCTCCCTCTCTCTCTCTCTCAAAAATAAACAAACATTAAAAAAAATTAAATCATACGGACGAAAACAGCTAGTAGCAACGGCCGGAAATATTCACTGAGCACTTAGCTGGTTCCAAATTCTGGGTGGGGAGAACTGCCATGAATCATCTCATTTAATCCTCCTGACAACTCTGTGAGGAAGATACAATCATTATCCTCACTTTAAAATGAAAACAATATGACTTAGAGAGGCTGCCCTAGATCACACAGCTAGACAATCAGCAGAACTTAGAGGTTTATGTGACACCGAAATCCATTCTCCTGAACACTTTTCACTACTGACTCCTTAGAGACACATTCTTCACTGTTCTAACTGGTATCCCTTCTCTTTAGGGCCCTCATGGCCCCTTTTCCTTGAAGAACTTCTTGTTCCACTGCCAGAGCACCAGATACCGGGAATCAGAGGCTACTTTTCCAGAGAGCACTGTCCTTGAGAAAAGGCACACAGCCTCTCTTTCCCATCCTCAACAAAGTAACAACGGAAGGTCAAATCCTCAGGATGAGCCATTAACTCCTGAGAGGGCAAGGGGCTTCTTCACTGTATCCTCCACCCACCCCATGGTGCCAAGAGGAAGAACAGACACTCCAAGTCCATCACAGATCTTGACCGAACTGTCTTCTTTCTGCAGTTGGCAGCCTGAGTGTTTTCAAAACCAAGCCTGGAAGTGCACTAAGGATGGCTGGGTGGTACTAAAGCTATGCTTTAAATGGGTGAGTCGTAGGGTATATGAAATATATCTCAATACAGCTGTTTAAAAATTTCAAAACAGCAGGGAAGCCAGCCCATCTTTGAAAATGAGAGGCTATCTCTAAGTCACCATCAAGGGGAGGTGAATGGCAGAATATATTTTAAGGAAGTGCATGGTAGGTGGATTTTAAAATGACAGAGTAAATAAGTAAAATTTGGTTGGTGAAGTCAGGGGTTTATTCTACTGGCCTTGATGTTTACCTGAAGAAATGTTTCGGAAAACAAAGAAATAATGTTCAAACTGCCCGAAATGTCTTCCTGTGTGCCAATCAGTATCCAAGTACCCCTCTTCAGGAATGCTTTGGTGCTAAGTCCTTAGCCCTGCTGGGAAATTAAACACAAACAATGAAACACACACAGGACACCAGGAATAAAAGATAGTCTCTGAAACCTCCAAATGTACAGAAAATGACTCAATCTGTGAGGGAAGGAAACTGAGATTCATATTTGAAGATGGTTAGAAATTAAAAATCACTGGCAACCAATTAATTAATTGCATACAAGTGAACTGCCTACCAATTGTTTAACTGTCTCTTGAAAATATCAGAGGTATATGGTTCTGAAATACTTTACAAAAGCAACCAGGTTTAATAGAATGAGCACTGGACCAGGAGTCCAGAGAACTGGACTCGAGTCCTATTTCCGGAATTTATAACTGCCTATGAGTAAGTCACTTTACCTTGTTTAGCCTGTTTCATTATACACAGAAGAGGAATTTGTATCTGCCTTCCCCCTTCCCAGACTTGCTGTGGTGGACACACATGTCATTACTTATGAAAGGGCTTTGGAATCATAAGGTATAGGACTGTCTTTCTAAACCCATAATGCTAGGATAGAAAAAAGGAAGTGAGGACATCACTGACAAATCTTTAACACTGCATTGAGGAAGGTAAATTCGTGGAGGCAGCAGATACCAGCCTTTGCTAAAACTATTTGCTTTTGGGCGCCTGCCCCTTGAGGGGACTGTGGTTTGTGTTATGCACGCTCCACAGCACGATCCACAGCAACAAGGGATATGACATAATATTATTTGCCAGATGAAGGTTTATCCCAAATGCTCTACCACTATTTTGAATTAGTTCTGAATTGTGTACAAGATCTTGAAAATAAGGGGGCGCCTGGGTGGCTCAGTCGGTTGAGCGGCCGACTTCGGCTCAGGTCACGATCTCGCGGTCCGTGAGTTCGAGCCCCGTGTCGGGCTCTGTGCTGACAGCTCAGAGCCTGGAGCCCGTTTCGGATTCTGTGTCTCCCTCTCTCTCTGACCCTCCCCTGTTCATGCTCTGTCTCTCTCTGTCTCAAAAATAAATAAACGTTAAAAAAAAAAATTAAAAAAAAAAAAAGAAAATTAGATGCAAGACAAAGAAAACTCTGTGAAGAGAAGGAGGATTATAGGCAATGTTGCCACTCAAATGCTAAACTATCTTTAAATACCCACCCTCAGACTCCTTACAGCTGATGATCCAGTAATATCTGAACAAGGAGACATTTAGCCCCCCACAACTATCTGTTACATTTATTTAAAATGCACACACACACACACACACACACACACACACACACACACACACAACAATACTATTATTTTACTCTATTTCTACTAGTCTATTTGGGGTCTTCTGTAAGTTTATGGCACCTGATTTTTGAAGCCACTTAAATATAATTTGCTTCAGTGTAGGTCTTTCACCACTTCTCATTATGATGCCCGTGTAGAAATTGTGGCAATATTAATTTAGTCAAATATGACAGATGCTGCCTTCATTTAATCTAATCCCAGCTAAATTCCTAAGACTATCACACACACCAGGGAGCCTGTGCCCATAAAGAATAATTGCAGATCCAGAGGAAAAAACTGTCTCCAAGTTAAAAAAAAAAAAACACAACTATTTTCAGAGAGATCTAACTAATTTGAAGGATGTATGAAATACTCTGAAACTTCCAGGGTCATGCATTGAAGCCTTGTTATTTTGCTTCTGTGACATTTTCTCCTGGTTTCCAAGTCCAAAGTTTTACAACATGGCCGATAATTATACTGATTATTATCAGTTACCTGGCATTCCCATCTTGATCATTTGAGATTTACTTCATGCCTGTTCATCTAATCTCCTCAAATGGATCGTCAGTATTTAGAAAGTAGAAAAAAATGCTTCATACTTCATTTTTATCTTTCCATAGTACCTGGAATGGCACAGAGTGTACATACAAAGATCTAGAGAACTAACTGAAGATTAAATAAAATCAAATAAACTTGTGCATCATTTAATCCAAAGAGCAGGAAAGGATAATATTTTTAAGCCAGGCAGAGATTTCTGAATCTTGATACCAACCTCTCTGATGAACAACTAGATTCAGACCTTTTGTTTAAAAATTCAAAGCAGCTGACATTTCTAAGAGCCTTTCCATCAGAGCTGGGTAGTAAAAACATGGCAGCTAGACTTCCCACCCTCTCCTACTCCCCAAAATTTGTCTGGAAACCCCATCCCTCCATAGCCCCCTCCCCTAATATCATTGGCCTGGTTTCTAGTCACAACATTTCAAGAGCCAAGTTTTTGGTCCTAGAATCACAAAGTCAGTATATAGAGAATACAAACCACCTACCAGTGCAGAGTTTACTAGCTTCTGATTCAGAGCTTTGTCTGACACTTCTAAAATGCTCCATAATTCCAAGAGACCAGCACTTCTGCAGAAGGGCCTTAAACTGGGGCCGTACAATTCCCTGGGTAGCTGAGATGCTAGGGTAAGTGTAATGTGTCACAAAGGCCAGCTTCAATTTCATCTCGAAATAGTAATTACAATTTTAAATTCAGCATTACAGACAGACAATAGCTACACAGGGAGGCTCCTTTCAGTCTGCAGAAGAGCCATTAGATTCCTTCCTATTGCTAAGCAACAGTTGTTAAAATCAAACTGCTCTCAGCTCTCAGTTGAAAAATCAGTCTATTCAGTTCAGAGCACTACAGGTGAAGGGAGAAGAGAAAGACTATTTAGAGATCTTGAAATATAAAGTAGATTTAAGCTACATGTTAACTTTAGATATATTCTTCAATTTCAAAATATTTGGTAGGGAATACGCCCAGGGTGCTCTGTCCCACAGTGAATAGCCCAGACATGCTTCTCTTTCCACATTAAAAATATGCACCTTAAACTCAATTTGATTATGAATAACCTGGCCGTGACACTACCTGTAGTTATCTATTGCTGCACAACAACTTACCCTATAACTTAGAGACTCCAAACACATTTATGGTCACATAGGTTACTCAGGATGAGGTTTTAGAAGTGGCTCAGAGGGGTGAGTCTGGCTCATGGTTTCTCATGAGGTTGCATCCAGATGACCATCAGGGTTATAGTCATCTAAAGGCTCGACAGGAGCTAGAAAATCTATGTCCATGCCCACTCATGCAGCTGTTGGCCAGAGGCCTACTTTCTAGTTTCTTGCTAGCCTCATGGGCCTCTCCTCATGACATGGAAGATGGTTTCCTGCACCCCACCCCTGCCACCCCCAAACAAGCAATCTAAGTGAGAATGACCAAGAGAGAGGTCAGTGTGCCTTTTGATGATTTAGGTGTCAAATTCAAACATGATCACTTCTGCTTAATTTTATTTGTTAAAAGCAAGTGACTGAGTGCTACCCACATAAAAAGTTGAAGAAATTAAACTCCACCTCTTGAAGGAAGCAGTATTGAAAGAACTGGGGGGCATATTTTTAAAACCACCAGACCACTCAACAGAAATATTCATGTCCTTCTCCAAACAAAATGGTGGCACTGGAGAAACCCAAAGAATGAAGTTCCAGCCCTGCTCTATATACTCAAGGCAGAGGTTGGGATTGATAATTGGTGCTGTACATCCTCTGTTCATTCCCCAGATGACAGGATTCAAAGCAGTCACTTAATACCTACGTGACCTTAGATAATTTGCTTAACTCTCTGTATCTTATTTTCCTCCATTGACAAGAAAATATAATGCCAGTAACTATTTCACATATAGTTAATATCCGTAAAGCTTAAAATAGTGCTTCGTATATATACCCTATAGAATGATGTAACCTTATTGTTGCTGTTACTGTCATGTTGACTCAATTTGTATATAGAAATGCCCAAGAGGGCAGCATAAGACAGGGGTTTACAAGATGTGGGTATGACTTTGGGAGACGCTCTGCAAAAGCCATTCACAATTACAATGATTCACAATCAATAAAACAGACTAATTACATGCTAACAAGTTGCTTCTTCAGGTCTTCCCACCAATTGTAAGGCTCGAGGCCACAAATGCTGGTAAGAGAAACAACCTGAACCAGACACTTTGGGCTGCATAAGGTTAGGACACATGCAGGACCTGTGCTCTCAGGGGATATTCCTGGTAGATGAAAAGCCCATTCCTCTCTTACCACAGACTTTAGAAGCTTTAAGATTCGGTTCACCTGTGCTGACTTGCACCATTAACTGTGCACAAGCAGACATTTCTATATGTTACTTCTACTGCCACAATTAATCTCTGATATACTACTTTGAAAAAAGTTGTAACTAAAAGCTTATCTCATCCTTCTTAATGTATGGAGCTGATGCAATATTACATAACCACAGTAGTATCACTGCTTATTTCTCCCAGTAGAAAATTCACTGGGGCACCTGGGTGGCTTGTTCGGTTAAGCATCTGACTTTGGCTCAGATCATGATCCTGAAGTCTGGGAGTTCAAGCCCTGCATGAGTTGGAGGCTGCTTCAGATTCTGTGTCTCCCTCTCTCTTCACCCCTCACTCACTCACGCTCTTTCTCTCTCTCTCTCTCTCAAAAAATATAAATAAACATTAAAAAAAGGAAAGTTCACTGAAAATTTTCACTTTTCATTACATATTGTTGGGACTACTACTCTTAACTTTACAGAGTCATGATTTCCAATTTTTTGTAGTGTTGACATGCCTATTACTGATTATTTGCCTTCTTGCATTTATTACAAAAGTTAAAAAAAAAAAAAAGCAAAAAGTCCAGGAAGCCAGGAAATGTTTTAGTTTTATATGAGGATTATTTTTGTTTTATGATCACTGAGTCATCATTAGTGAAATTATTTCTGACTCATCAGAGATTACATTCTCTCATTATTAAAAGTACTGTAGTGTATGTTAATTTTTTTTAATCTGTAATCTTCAAAGATTCAGGAGTCCTGGGTTTAGATTTTTTTTTTCTCTTTCTAATTAGTCTCCTCCAGCCTAAGATTTTTCACCTTCAAAACAAACAGGATTGCTTTACTATTAGTATCTTTTTCACTGTGGAGAAGCTCTACAGAACCAGAATATAACCCTGGAAATGCACTAAAGGGCATATCCTGAGCATTAAGATTCTATCAGACTCCTGACAAGCCTACAGGATGCAAGCCTGGCTGGCTTCATGGTTTGAAATCTGGAATGCATTGTGCCCTAAGCTTAGAAGGGCCCACACTTGGTTTAATGCTTAACTATCACTGTCTTAAAATTCTTTATAGTTTTTTAAACAAGGGGACCAGCACTTTCTTATTGCACTGGCCCCTACAAAGTATTTAGCCAGCCTTGGCAATAGGACATACCTCCTTGAAATAGTGCAGAACTCCAAGAGATGAGAACATACCAAAGAAAAAAGACAATTGGACAATAGGGAAAGGAGGAGATAAATAAGAACTTTGACAAGGTATGTTGCACAGAAAATGAAAAGACGGGGAGAGCCCCAAATGAGAAACACTATATGCAGCCAGCATCCTGACCTTAGATTTTTGAACGCCGTTGCTAACTTGGGTTAGATAGACAGCCTGTTTCCTTCGATGCCCTGATTACCAGGACACAGGACACTGGGAGACTGAGAATCAGATCAAGAAAGTGAGCACAGTCTTTCCAAGGATGGCAAATAGTAGAGCAGTTATTCTTAGCCTTATTTCAGTTTTCACACAATTCACACTGCAGCACATTTCCATTAATATCTGTTTTGCAGTGCCTGCCTCTGGGAGGAAGCCGATCAGAATCCTCAGGGGGATAAAGGTATTTTAAAGAAGTCCCTAACTGTTCTCATTCCACCCTACCCACATCCCATTGAGAATCACTGCAATGAAATATCTACATGATATTAGCTTTCTGAGTTAGAAACAGGAAATCAAGTTGTGATTTCTGCCTGCATTTACAGTTTTAGCTTGTAAAACAGACACTGGAAAAAGCCCACATCCTGTGCCTTTCTTATAAGATCACTCAATAAATAGATAAGCTACTTAAACAGAGCTGAGTGTTCTCACAAATCCTGAACCAGACTACAGATAGCAGGGTATGTATGTGACATTCGCTTAATTCATGGTAATCAACATCCTCCGGAAAATTTAATCCACTTCTCAATTCAGAGATAAACGCTTCCCCCGACCAGATGCTATCACTGTACTAAGGCCCTCGCTTCTGCAGTTCTGTGAAGGAAATCACAGATCCTCAATGCCCACGGCTGGCCAAGTCAGAATTGACCCATGGATGACTAATGTCACCAGAGCTCATCTGTCTGGAGTCACCAGCTGCTGAACCTGTCAGGTGAGGGCCAAGCACACCTATCAGTGGGCAGATGAAACAGGTGTGTTGCAGACAAAGACAGGAGGGAGAGTCAGTAACAACATTAATTAATTCGAGTTTCCCAAGATCTTGTTCTTTCTGAAGGAGAGGTGATGTGGGATTAGAGGAACCATAAGGACAAGGAAAGCTGGAACTTGACAGTGAACAGATCTGAATGAGCCTCATTCTCAGTAAGTGCAAGTACCAGGGCCAAGCCCTCTACCACGCTGGGTCTCACACTTACTTTAAAATCTATAAAACTAGATGGAGAAAAATGGTACCTGCTATTACTTCTATGGTGAGGGGGTGATGATGAGGCATCCTTCAGATCTTCGAGATAAGATTACCCAGTAAAAGCCAAAGTGGTCAAGTGGAGGAGAAGAGATGGACTTCCTGTAGAGCAGCTGGGCCAAAGGAATAGGAAACGGTCAGGGAGAGGGTCCTTAAGAAGATCAGGAATCCATTGCTAGTATGTAGACATGTCTCAGGAAATCTTATCTCCGTCAATCTACACTCCAGATGTAAGTGATTACAGGAAATCTGAGGTCACACACTGGTGGTTCACAGCCAAATATGGTCTTCAGAAGTACTTTGTTTGACCTGGACAGTATTTTTAAAGTATGAATTCACTTCTAGTGTTTAAAAGCAGATTTCACATAAATATCCAGATTTCTGGCTTTTCTTTAAGAAAGAAAACAGATATGACAGCCCTAGTTTGTGTACTCTCATGGCAAAATCGGGGGGAGCTGAGCGGTGGCTGTCCCCCCTACGCATGGCATCAGCTCTCCAGCCCGTCCTTCCGTTACCTGCCTGGCCCTAAAATGGATGAAACCATAATGCAATCAAGTGGCAATTAAGCAATGTGAGTGAATTAAAGAAGAGAACAAGCACAATCAACCGTATTGTACTTGTGCAGTGGAGAGACAGTAATAGAGGAGAATGGTCTGCATGGAGCCCGGGAAAGGGCAGGACAAAGAGTGTGAACTTGGCAATGCGACACAGTCAGGAAAGAGGGTGCCCAGGCCAGCTGGAATCAGAATCTGGGTCTGCTTGAAAGAGTATCAAAGACATATGATGAGCAGAGGAGGTGTTCCATGTGACCTAGCTTACTGTAGGGCATCTTTCCAGGAAAAGAATGCAGTGACCACCTGGCAGGAGCCTTCCTAGCTGCTCTTCAGCCTGGTACAGTTAAAGATGTAACTTCACAGTTTCAAAACTCTCATTGCAGTGTGTGTGTTTAAAAATAAGACTTGGAATCACGGTTAATTTAAATTTGGTTTGCCAAAGCTCTTTACTTTTCATTAATAATAGTGATAATAATGTTTTACTTAAAAATATAAATTAGATACATTCTAACCCCTAAACTTCAAATAGCTATCTATCTTTGGTGAAATAATGAAAAAATGTTTTTTAAAATATTTTGGAAAAACACAAAACAATGGAAAATATGTCCCAAACTATGATACCTCCTATGGGGCAGGGCGGGGGGGGGGGGGTACTAACAAACAAAAAAAGAGTCATTTATATTTAGGAATAAATGCAACAAAACAAATGCAAGACATATGCTGAAAAATTAAAAAACAATGCTGAAATGAGAACAGATCTAAATAAATAAAAAGACATTCCATATTCATAGATTAAAAGACTAAATATTGTTAAGATTGACAATTCTCCCTAAATTGACCTACAGAATCAATAGAATCACTATAAAAATTTCAAGTGAGACTTTCAATTTCAGCTCTGACATGTAAAGAACTTAGAAGCTAACACACCTGCCCTTACAAGAAGAAAAGCTGGAAAAACTGAAAATCAATGACTTTTCTTGGCCACATCAGAAAATTGAGGCTGTAGGACAAATGACCACTCTCAAATCTGGAGGGACAGGTACATCCCGAGAGATATCGCTGATATCTGCTTATCTGGTGTAGAAGTCACTAAAGCCATGAACTGGCAGCAACAGCAAATGGTCATTTTGCTCAACGGCTAGAGGCTGAATGTGGACCAGCCTAAGAGTAGAACTGCTGGGGACTACATTCTGAGGGGCCCGCATACTACTTCTGGCTCTTGCAGGTAAGAGAGAAGAGCACTGTTGTGAAATATGCCCAGAGCCTTCTCTGTAACAAAGATCTACTCTCCAGGGAAAAAGACTGTCTAAGCCTTACCCAGCTTGGGGAAGAGTATCCCTCCCACTTCCTGTCTTATCTAAGGAGAAAATAACGGGGGCACCTGAGTGGCTCAGTAGGTTAAGCGTCTAACTCTTGATCTCAGCTAGGGTCATGATCTCCCAATTTGTGAGTTCGAGCCCCACATGGGGGCTCTCTGCTATCAGCACAAGGCCCGCTTCGGATCCCCTGTCCCCCTCTCTCTCTGCCTCTCCCTTGGTCGTGCTCTCTCTCAAAAACAAATACATAAACATTTAAAAAATAAGGAGAAAATAACATAGTCTAGAGGGGTCAGAGCTTCGGTGAAATAAATTGGGAATGCTGTAACCAGAGAAGGAACAAACACACCTCCTACACTCCAGCAGTTCCCTGCTACTATCTACTATCGACTACACCGGCTTGAGTGGTCTGACAGAAGAGAAAACAGATTATGAATAATCTACTTTACAAGCACCAAGTAATCACCAGTAAAGAACTCACTATTTCCCTAAGCAATTATAACTGTGTCATTAATTTTTCTCTAAGTACATTCAACCATTCCTCTATTTTGTTAATTTACCTTGACTTGCATAGAATGGTAAAACATATAATCTGCTCATGGATAATCAAGAGTTGCTTGTGGTAACTCCACTGCCATTACTTCTAGTCTCATAAAAAGAACCCACCTCACACTTCCATATGCTATTTGAGATCATTTCATAAACTCTATAATCAACCCTAGAGCTTCAGGTGTGTAGTAAGTACAGTGACGTGCCTTGATATGTGTATTCATTGGATTTGCATTTCTATTCATATCTTCACTATATCCAAACTGCACCTGCAGATTCCCTGTATCAGCATCCATCTGAAATGCACACAGTTTAGTTTCTACTTTAATGCAGAGCTTCTAAATTTGAGCAGATGCTTAAAATACATATTGCAACCAGTGTAGTGGCACACAAGACCTTGTCGATTGCCCTTCGTCTTGATCTTGTACAAAGTTAAAGCTCCACTCCAGGACAGGGCACTTATTTGACTGACTGAGGATGACTGGTCCCCTACCCCCAATTCCCTCTCCCCAATGAGCAAAATTTCCTATAACTGCTGTAATTCCAAGAATGACCTGGAGCGGACTCATTAGCAGATTTACCAGGAAGCAGATGACGCTTAAGCTTCTGAGCTTTCTTCCAAAGCCCTGGGAGGTGCCCTAAAGGTTGGTACTTGTGATTTTATATTCTTTTCCTTGAGATAAATTGTATAAGTGTTAGGCCCCCAAATTCTAGATCCTGCCATAAGTGGGCCCAATGTAACTTGGCTGCCAATCAGAAGGCAAGAGCTAAATAAGCTGTTAAGTCTTCATAATATGAAGTTAACAAGGATTGATTTAGGGTTGCAATCACGCCCACAGAATGGGCCATTCATCTCCAATGAGGAACCTCCAATAGAAGCAAAGAGGGTATGACACGGAAGGAGAGACTTATCTATCTTTGGAGAGGGTAGGGCTCTAGGTACTAAAATAAAGCAGCGGGTAAAATCCATGCTTTTCCCATTGTATGTGGAAATTAGGCAGGCTCAGACCCCAGGGAGTGGATCCCAGACCATCTTCCACAAATAAAATTATCTTTCTCTGCCTTTAGGGCCAAGCATGTGCAGCTTGTCTGGTGTCTTTACAAAGAAAAATTTCTGTCCACTTTCTTGCTAAATTTGAAATTTCTTTTAATGAAGTAGCAAAACCTTCCAAGCAATAATTAAAGAGAAACAGCTTAATCTGCAAATGCCTGGAGTGAATATTTGAAAACATAATCATTAATTGGCAGGTCTAACCCAGAGTTGGGGGTAGGGATGGGGGTGTGAACGTGGGAGAGGATTAAAGAAGGAGGGAGCCTGAAGACAGCCTGAAACATGGAAACCCAATCTGCAGACCACATGGCCTAACTGGGCGGAACCTTGTTTCCTACCATGGGCTGGGACACAGCAGACCTGCACCATCAGGTGGGCCCACATTATAGTATACAAGCAGACAGGAGCCTGTAAAGGCTGATGCAAGCACAGTGTTCACTTACTTACACAACCTCTCCTTCTGCTTGCCTTGGTGACTCCTTAGGTTCTAGAGTGAATCTGGGATGGCGATTCCTGAATCAGAGGGTGGGCACAAAGTCTGGTTTGGGAGTTAACCACTATCTAGCACTCCCTTCCCGTGAACACCTGAACATCTGGGTCTAGCCCTTCACAGGGCAGTTAATACTCTCCCTGGCTTGTCAGTAAGTCTAGATCTTTGCCTTCACACCTCCCTGTTTCTGCTCCCAGTCCACCTTCCCCAGCCACCTGTGCAACCAGCCCTTCTGTCGAGTTCTCCAGGAATCCCCTACGGGGATCCATGGAATGGCTGAGCCCCAGGAATATACTGGCCTCCATTCCAGAAGAAACCCCCTTTCTTCTTCACCATTAGCCATTGCAACTGACCCATGTGCAACGTGCTACCCTTACAGTAGGGCCACAGACAGTGCCAAATCCAATCTTTAATTCCTTTACTTCTAAAATTGAATTATGGGGCACCATCACATTACAGGCAACATCAGCAGCACCATAATAAAAAAAGCAGTTTGCTCACTCAGGGTCAGGCTACCCTGCCCTTAGCCACACTGGCTGTGGTCAGTCACCATCCATCCCTCCTCAGCTGGCTCACTGAAGACAGTTTTCTTCCTAAAGCTATTTCAGTTCCAGGGGAGAAGTAAGAAGAAGGGCAGCAGAAACAGCAGTGTTCAAATGGCGAGGAAGACTTTGTTGTTTTGGTTACTTTACACTCTGGCCCATTATGCACAGACAAGTCAAAGTCAGAAAGCCATTCTTGAAAGCTCATTAGAACTTTTGCTGCAATACCAGGTGAAAAAGAAAAACCTTCCCCTACCCAGCCTCCAGCAAATGCGGAAATAGGGTCATTGTAAATTAACATAAAAACTATTTTCCTTCATGAACCATATTTAAATTATGAAACCTATGAGAAGGCTCTTTCCAAAGATAGACTAGCTTGTGATAATGAAAGACAGAAGAGAAGGTCTCAACGAATCACAGTTGATAAGCAATTCTGCTGAGAGCATAATGAAGATTCCTTTATAACTTCACCAAAAAATGTTCATTATTACAGAATGGAGTCAACAACAGAAGTCAACTGGATTGACAAGACATCAGTGCTATTACCATTACAGGCTGTCTCGTGTTATGTTGATGGGACTTTTGGGAGAAAGTTTTGAGAACAGAGCAAAAAACACCCTAATTTTCCATACCACATCAAATGCAGCATGTGTGGCAAAATATTGGAGGCAGAATGTGGTTAATCTGCAAAGATTTCTATTATATATATATATAATGTATTATATATATATATAAAATGTATTATATATATATATAATGTATTATATATAATGTATTATATATAATGTATTATATATATGTGTATATATATATATATATATATATATATATATATATATATACACACACACACACACTTCATGTTCATTATAGAACATCTCTCTCTGTTTTTCAATTTAGAAAGAAGTCACACAGATAGTACCTACTAGTTACTATTGTTGAATACAGGTTCATAGGCTTTAGAAATGGACTCTTTTGGGGTAGGTGAACAATGGCTAATTAACAAAATACACCCTCACTCATGGTTCTACAAAGCATGATGATTAGAACCCACGGGGTTAGTTTAGATGAAGATACAGCAACAAGGCTGTTGAAACCACATAAAGATTTGTTTTAACATAATGTCCTTCTTGCACATGAGAGAAGAAGACAGAGATAATGAATTATAATTTTCATCTATTAAAATACTGTGCCTTCATTTTAAGTACTACTTCATTACCTGGAAAATGAACCAAGAGAATTCAGAAAGCATCGTAAAGCTACTGGAAGTGAATTATGAGTCAGCTAAAGCAATAGCCCCTCCATCTTCCTTCCCTCCACAAGCCTTCCCTCCCACCTTGCATATGCTTTTAGCATTGTACACAATTAAAAAGGAAACACTTGTGCCTGGTAATTTGGCTAAAAAGGTTAGAGAACTCCAGAAAACAACATGGGAGAAATAACACATCCTTCTGTGATACAGAAGTTCTTTATAGTATCCCCCCACACCACCTGTGTGAGACTCACCTGACAGTGCTTATTTATTTATTTTTTTTAAATTTTTTTTTAACGTTTATTTATTTTTGAGACAGAGAGAGACAGAGCGTGAACAGGGGAGGAGCAGAGAGAGAGGGAGACACAGAATCCGAAGCAGGCTCCAGGCTCTGAGCTGTCAGCACAGAGCCCGACGCGGGGCTCAAACCCATGGACCATGAGATCATGACCTGAGCCGAAGTCGGACGCCCAACCGACTGAGCCACCCAGGCGCCCCGACGGTGCTTATTTACAAGATACTCTGTGGGCGAAGGGGAGAGGGAGATTTGAAGCTTCGGCTATGAAATGAGTAAGTCAAGAGAATAAAAGGCATAGCATAGGGAATACAGTCAATAATATGGTAGCTACACTTATGGTGAGCACAGCATAACGTATAGATGTTGAATCGCTAGGTTGTACACCTGAAACTAGTATAATATTGTGTGTCAACTACAAACAAGAAAGTTAAAAATAAGTAAATAAACAAATAATAAATACATAAAAGACAGTCTGATGCACTGAGAATGGGAGCTGGGAATCTGCATTCTCGATGAGCTGCCCAGTGTATCACCAACATACTGGCAGCCAAAGACCAGTGATTTAATAATATACATTGCTGTGAGTGTGTACCTGGCTGCTCGCCCCTACTCACCTGGTGGACTCCCGTGTCCTGCAGCCGCTGTGGCAATTGCAAAAGCAGAAGCAGGCGAAACCGAGCAGTGAGAGTTGTCAGCCGTCTGTCCTGGTTATTTAAAAGAATGGAAATGGCATGGTGAGGCAGATAGATCATATTCGATAATAAATATTCTCATTTTCATTCCTGCACTGGATGAAGCCTTGGGCCAAATGCTCTGTACTGTCCTTGTTAATAGGAAAATAACAAGATTTTACATCGGTAATTCCACTCTAGATATATACCCAAGAGAAGTGAAAACATATCCAAACAAAAACTTATACATGAATATCCCCAGCAGCATTATTCTTAAAAGCCCAAAAGTACAAATACCCAAATGTCCATCAACCATCAAATGGATAAACCAAATGTGCTATATCAATACAAGGGAATATTACCGGGCTACAAAAAGGAATGAAGTTCTGATGCATATTACAACATGAATGGTCCATGAAAACATTACGCTAAGTGAAAGAAGTCAATCACAAAAAGTCATGTCTTCTATGATTCTATCCATATGAAATGTTTGGAATAGGTAAATCCATAGAGACAGAAAGTAGATTAGTGGTTGCCAGAGGTTAGGGGGAGATGGGAGTGGGGAGAGACTGCTACTGGGTACAGGGTTTCTTTTTGGGGTGATACAAATGCTCTGGAGCGAGACAGTGGTGATGGCCATCCCCATCTTGTGGAGAAATAAAAACCACTTTACTGTATACTTTAAAAGGGTGAACTTTGTGGTATGTGAATTATAGCTCAATATAAAAATATTTTTTAAAAATGTCCTACATCATATTACCAATAGAGTTTTCTTCTCAAAACACCTGTAAAGTTAGGATGAATTCTAAAATCAAAGGATGCTCTGAGCACCTGTTTGCAGTCCCTTCCCTCCTTAGATATTTTACACACAGGATCTGATAATGCTCATGCCAACCTCACTGTTCTTCTTCATTTAGGCTTTTAGTGAAAAGAGTTCACTGTGATTCTGACTTGAAGGGTTTTTATTAGTTTGTCCCTAAAGTGATGTACCCATGCTTAAAATAAATAAATAAGAGAAGAAAAGAGCTGCTTAATACAGCCAAGGAGAAAGAACAGCTCTACCCACTCCTTTAGCAGTAGACGTTAAATATTTGTAGAGTAAGGTGGCAAGAGGACAGATGAACAGGCAAAATTTCAGCTACACACTAAGAAAATGTGTGATACTGTCCCTATTTGGATCTTCTATTTTATCACAGATTTCAGCTTCCTTCCTATGGTCCTATGTCTGTGAAATTTAGTCATATCAGAGAAGAAAGAAAAGACAGTTTAATTCAAGATAGGATTTACAAATACTGCTTATATAAATTACAAAACCTTATATACAAAAATAAATATATAAAAAGGGACTACAAAATAGAGCCCTGATAATAGTGACCAGGTGAAGAGCATTTATCTCTTGCCTTGGTAGAATTTTGCTTCCATGGGCTTTGACCCCAAACTCTTCCAGGTTACCATGAACTCAAAAGGGCGTCTGTCCCATGTAGCAATAAAGTTGCCAAGGCCTGGACTGACCAAAGCTCTAAGAGTAGTAAAGAGATTTGGCTAACTCCATAGTAGACCAGGGAAGTCTTGCTTGCCACCTTCATTTACCAGAACCACTCAAATGCCAGGGTAACCCGTGATTGATCAGAAGTCTGAAATCAGTCCACTCCCCAAGGGCTGGTATCCTTCTGGGCAAGTCTTCTGACAACAGCCTGACCCAGGTTAGCCTCTCTTAGATCCAATGGCAATGACCACAGCTTCTACCCCATGGCCAAGGTTACAAACGAAATGGCCATTTGGAGCATATGCAGAAGTATGAAAGTCAAAAAATGTCTACATTTTACTTGGATTACTTGGGGTGAATCTTGTTCCATAACTAAATAGTTTTCTCTTCCAGCTTGAAATAACTGACTTGAGGAGAAAGAAGGAAGCATTTCAAAAACAACTGTTGTTTTCTTTTATTAGTAAAGAAAAATGTAAGGATTAACATATATTTAATTTGTTTTTAAGTATTTCTAAGGTTTAAAACGTGTGTAAAGTTTGTAACTCTTAATAGGAAAACATTATTTGAATGCATACCCTAATGGCAAGCCACTGCAAAACGTTTCAAAAATCAACTATTTTGTGAATTTTTTATTTAAACAATGGAGAGAGAAAAGATTTTTACCTTTTGGTCTGACAGTTTGTCTTCCAATTAGAGGACGTTTGGTATGTTCTAAAACAAATTATGGGAGACGCTTTATAATTTTCGTAACTATAGAAAATATACCCGGTTCTACCACGTGAATAATAATGATAATTAGGGTCCCATGCAACTGGACCTTAATAAGGTCCCCCACGCATTGTGGTGCCCCACGTGAGCCTATTTAATATAGAGTACACTGGGATTTATGACAAGGTATCAGGGCTCTGGGAACATTTTGATAAAACCAGCATGGAGACTCTTCAACTAGCTATCACCTAAGGACAAGCCTCTTGATTCATGTTACTCCAGACACAGTGCAATGCCATAATGGGGTCAAGTCAGTATTAGTTATACTAATGACATATTCTCTAATCATCTATTACTCCACTACTTGACACTGACATTGTTTGCTTCCAATGAATTTTCATAACTGAGACTAAAAAAATATTTTGGGAGTGAAACAGTAAGGCGAAAGAAAAAGTTAGAAGCTAGAAACCCCCTTTCACTTTTATATTTCCACGCCCCCTTTCTGAGCTCACCTACAGGCTGACGATAGCGGAGGTGCTGAGGAGTTGAGGGTGACCGGCAAGGTGAAAGTTCTGAGCTGTCCGCCACCGGGGAGCTTTCCACTCCTGCTCGGTCCACTGGTGCAGACTCTAGGACAGCTGCTTGAAAATAGCATGAATGTTAACAAGAAGGCCATGAATTCCACACCTCCTTGTCAGGGTTATGCACAGAAACACAAAGGGTTCGTTATGGAGAACAGCCTTTTGGATTAGTCTACATTTTAAAAGGGCTTTAATATGAAATCAAGTCATTCCTCCTGGCAGAGTGCTAATGTCACTAAATCTAAATGCAGTGTCTTCTCTATCCCTGTCTTGCTGACCCTGCTGAACCTGGCTGACCCTACCCAGTCCTTTCCATCCAACACAACAGCGGATATTAAAAAGACCAGGGGAAGGACACCTGGGAGGCTCAGTGGGTTAAGTGCCTGACTTCAGCTCAGGTCATGATCTCTCAGTTTGTAAGTTCAAGCCCCACTGTTAGTGAAGAGCATGTTTGGGATCCTCTGTCTCCCCCTTTCTCTGCTCTCTCTCCCTCTCTCTCTCTCTCTCTCAAAATAAAATTAAATAAATAAATAAATAAATAAATAAATAAATAAAAGTAAACGTTAAAAAATGGGGGATATCTTGTGGGTTCCCTGCCTTCCAGAAGAGTGAGGGAACAGGGACTTTTCCAGATTGTGTATCAGACTGGGATCAAAATTGGGACTTCATCTAATTCTTTGCTTGGGTTGCCCCCTTAAGCCAACTAAAATTTGAATCTCTACCAATGTGGCTCCCAAGAAGCTCTGGGGACTCCTAAGGATTGAGAGCTGCACTGTCCAATATGTTAGCACTAGCTAAGTGTGTCTGGGTAAATTTAAATCAAAATTAACTGAAGTTACATTACTACTTCAGCTCCTTACTTGCACCAGCCATACTCTAAGTGCTCAGTACCACACGTGGCTGGTGGCTACAGTACTGGACGACATAGATATAGAGCATCTCCGTCCCCCCAGAAAGTTCCATTGAATACCCCCAATCTAAAGCTAGTAGTCAACAGGAGGCAAGTGGAAATATTTAGAATGAACCGTGGGGAGAGTTAAAGATCATTTGAGCCTTTTCACTGCAGCTAAGATCTTCTGAATAAAAGGTACATCATTCTAGGGTCACATTAGGCTATTACTGATGATGTTTCTGTATCCCTCCCACTGGCTTATTAACCAGGTAAAACTACAACTTTGTGGATGTTCTTTCATGGAAAAGCACTACAAAAATTTCAAAAATTTCCAGCAACTTCTGTATTTCTGCTTCCTTGGGCTTTTCAGTAACCACCAAGAGCTGTGTCACCTCCACTAACTTCACATCATCCCCCCCCCCCACCATCAGCAGGACTGTTCTCAACTCAGCTCCCTCTGCCATTCCATTCAAGATTTCACTCAATAAACCCTTCTAAAATCCCTAACGACTTCTTGCATGTGATTTACTTCTTTGGAAATACGGCCACAGTTCTGTTCTTTTGAAACAGAAAGGGGCCAGGGAAGGGAAATGCTTAGGCTCTTTCCCTGAATGACATAATTACAGTAAAGCTGGCAATGATGCAGGATACAGACAAAAAATCAGTGCTTAGCTGTGAGTTTTATTATTTTCTAAATAACTCCCTCAAAATTCAGTAATGGAAGGCATCTGTTTTGCAAGAGCAAGCAGAATATCAAATACGTGTCCTTGGTCTGATTCGACCATTCACTCCTCTGAGGCAAATGAAAAAATCATTTAGTCAGCTATACTGAACCCAAAAAACTTCCCAGTGAGAGAGATGGTCAGGCTCCGAATATGCCCTGAAAGAGCAGGAAAGCAAAGAATAACACTGTAAGCAAACAGGCAGCTACAGAGAGAAGAATCCATGCCAGCAGGGTGGGGGAAAGAAGCATTTCCTTCTGGCATGTTCACTTTCAATCAAGTTCCATGCAAACAGCTTTGCTTTCAAGACGAGTAGGCAGATGTGGGCTCAAAACAAATGCTAAAATTGGGAGCACTTTCAGCCCACAGGCAGGCAATTTTCAAGCTAAGAACACAGAAACAGACACTAGCGATGCGGACTGCTCCGCAAACGTTGACACTAGGTTGCACAGCCGTGACCCAAGTGCACGCTGGTGGGTAAGAATCCCAAACACAGTGAGCAGTCCTGTGACCTTTCCCTCTGCGCCTGCCCCTGCTCTGATTTTTGTTGAGATCCCACCATCAAGCGGAATACAGATGTGAGTTGGGCTAATATATGCACTTTGTAGAAAAAGCGAGGGCAGAATATGGTGGGGACTGCCTGATAGGAAGAAAGGAGGGCACTAAGGGGTAATAAGTGAGCCTGGAACAGATCTGGGGACTGGGTTGGGGGGAAAATAAAGTGCATTATTTTCCCCTCTGAAGTTCATCGTCTTGCTCACTTTGAAGGACAGTTCCTATTTCTCTTCTTTCCCTTCATGTCATTTGAAGTTCTCTTGCCAGGAAATACTGTGAGGTTGGCATTATCATTGCACTGGCAATAAAACGAGACAAAAGTCACTTGCATTTTGCAAGCGGTATACCCCAAAACTGTCTAGCTGATCTAGTGAGAGAGACCTATGGCCTCAGTAGGGACCTAATGGAGGAAGCTGTATTATGGAATGAGGTTGTGTGGAGTTGTATCCTGAAGTGAAAAGCCAAAAATGTATAAACTGTTGGCATGAGATTCTTATTCAAGTTTGCCAACTGTTTTAAGTGTTAACATTATGCAAAGCACATGCAAACATCTTTCAAATTAAAGACAGATCAGTGTCTCCCTTTTCTTTGCCAATTAGAATTTTCAAGACTAGACAGCGGAGTTAACACAGCAGCATTCTTGGCTTCTAAAGACATCGTGTACACACACACACACACACTCACACACACACAAAACACACACACACAGAACGTGTCAGACTGATGCTGAAGTAAAGCATTTTTAAACTTATTTATTTATTTTGAGGGAGGGAGGGGCAGAGAGAGAGGGAGACAGAGAATGTGAAGCAGGCTCCACTATGTGAGCACGGAGCCCGATTTGGGGTTCGATTCCGTGAACAGTGAGAACATGACCTGATCCAAAATCAAGAGTCCCTTAACCAACTGAGCCACTCAGGTGCCTCTGAAGTAAAGCATTTTATCCATGACTTTCTTAGGGCTATTCATGGCCAATATTGCCCACTTACCAATACAAAATAAAAGAAAAATCGAAGTCTATGATTCTTTTGTTTCACCTCTTCAGAAAAATGCCACAGAGCTGCCTGGCCTCCAGTGTTAATTCTGAGCTTTCTACTCACAATGTTTCCTTTATGGGAATGCACAGGATAAACTGTTCTCCAGTCCCAGTAGCAAGAAAAAATGTGCCTGTACACCAGTCTATTCTTAGGTTTCAATATGAATCACGTAATTGATTACTTTCAGAACCAAAACCAGGGCAACTCTAGGAACTGCAGAAGGCCACAGTGTTGTGTTCACTGTTCACCAACCATACCCTTGGCTTCATCCAATTTTCTTCATTGCCTGATTTTCCTACCCATTTTATTTTTAATCCAGCTGTACCATGTTCCTGTTTGAACTACCACCTTAACTACTTACTAGGAACAAGTGGGAACAACATAGGAAGTAAATACATTAAGAGTAATCAGAAGACAGCTACAGAAAGGGAAAAGAAATAAAGATGTAAAGAAGTGGCGTGAAAGGAATGGAGGGCGATCAGTGAGTGATAAGGGGGTGCACAAGTAGCGGATGTGAGCAAGAAACACAGAGGGGAGAGGAGCTGACTTCTCTGGAGGAGAGGCTGGCTGCAGGGCACTTCATCAAGTGCTGTGGGACCCACGTGATGCAGTCCTGGAACCTCCCCATCACCCAGAGAGCAGCTCTGCACTTAACAATGAGACATTTCTAACTCATGAACCACGTGGATAAACTAACTCCTGAAAAATCTAACTGCAAATCATTTGTTTGGGGGAAATCCAGTGAAAATAGGGGCATTAAGCCCTCAGCTATTTTTCTAATGTGGGAAAGAACCTAATGTTTTTACCACACCATTCTTCATAGACGTCCTCCACTTTCGGCCACTGGTCATAAATGATCATTGCTGCCACATGACAAGCTCTCCAGCTGCCACTAGCTGTGTCAACAATGATCGTACCTCAGTCCAACATCTGTACTGACCAGCCTCTGCAGACTTTGTCAGTGTCCTTCCTCAGGAACTTGATCCAGTTCTTTCTCATTTATCTTGGTCTCCCTGAGTCTAACTTAATCCAGGGGAAAAACTGCTAATTCCTACCAGTAACCACACTTCCATCCTAGACAGTAAGGCAAACAGGTTTTGTATGACACTGGACCATCACTACACACCCTGGGCTTGGGCTCTGAAGACCAGAATAGGGAAGTCGGGGAACAATGTCACAGTCTGTGGGCAACAAGTTAAACTGGAAGGATTAACCACAGCAGGCAGTGGGCAGCTTGACTCAAGACCTCTAGAACAATGGCACGTATTTAGATCAACCTCAGATCCATGAATGTCTGACACTAACATGCTTATTCCTAAAGCTCTCCTCACTCAAAATAACACAAGAATCCAGACTTAGCCCCAAACTTCTCCTCTCCTATTTACTGCAATCCAATAAAGGAAGGAACAGAACTTCCCATATTCTGGAAAACTCCTGTACTTCCCAGGGCACCCTGCCCAGGTCTGTGATAAATTTCCTTCAGTCACACTCTCCACAGAGGTTCCCAAGCACTGGGGCTGGATCAAACCCCAGATGCACTTGTCAGTTTATGCGCTGCCTCATTATTCCTGAGAAGAATCCATCATGATTCTACCAAAGCTTGTTGTTCTAATGACTTTTTAATTATCTTCCTTCTTTCCTCCTCCTTAGTTGCTAACTTGTCAATTTAAAGAATTTCTTGTTTAAGAGGGTGTTACTTTTGATGATGACAACCATCCAGTTAAAATTCCATTAAGTACTTCACTCGGGAAGCTTATTTTTAAATTATCTGAGCTAAGAAGTACTTGGAAGCTTTAAGCTGGTTGAAAAGCAAGGGTTTATGCTTCCATCTGGGTGATCCTCCTTGAAATTTGTGATCTTAGATTAAATGCCCAATTTTTTTATGTTATCAGTAAAGAAATTAGTTATCATTCAGAAAACAAAAAGCTATTTGCTAATTGGCTATGAAACCTTTTTTATTTTCATCACAGAAACACTAAAAGCAACAAGGATCACTTCCTCTGACCCCTACATGTACCAAGCTGCAGAAGACAAGGTGACATAACACAGGACTCTTAGCTCACTGAATGTTTTGCTTGGTTCATTCATTTAACAAAAATTTACTACCAGCCAGGCACTGGCCAAGGCACTGAGAGTACAGAGATGAACAAGGCAGACAACTCGCTGATCTTATGGAGCTTACATGGAGAAAGACTGTCCAGGCAGAGGGAAAATCATGTGCAAAGTCCCTGAGGCAGAGATGGTTGATGTGTTACTGAGACACAAAAAGAAAATCCATGTGACTATATCCTAGTAGATGAGGGAGCATTATAGGAACAGGGGTTGGAGAGAGAGACGATCCAAGTCTCATAGGATCTGGAGGCCTTGTGAGGGAGAATGTACTTTAATCTAAGTACCATAGAAAATCATTAGAGAATTTAATCAGGAAAACATATCATCTAATTCACTTTAAAAAAAACACACACACACATTTTGGCTGTCATGGACCGTGAACACTGTCTCATATTTTATTTCTCTCCCTATATCCCTATTGTAATATGAAGCACTGCCTTGATAACTAAACCAAAGAAGCCATCTTAATGTTTCCAGGCTGGGTCATCCTTAGCAGGGGAGGCTGGAAGCTGTACAGATATTCAAGGCAGACACTGGAGCAGAAGGCCCTGGAAGGCCCAAGCTCAAAGAACAGAGTGCCCACCATTCACCTCTACACAGAGTATCATGTTAGGCTCTTTATCCAACCAGCCTTAATCAAATTCCATGAAGAATGTTCCAATAACACCATTCAGATAACGTTGTTCTTCCATACACAACTGACTATAATTAGCCTTTTACTGTAGAAGATCTCAGGACAGCTTAAGTTGCTCTCTTTTCCATACAGGCTAGAGTGACTTACGGGAATTTCTCTTCTAACTAGCCATTGTATTCATTCTACTTTCTACAGGGAGGTGGGAGGGCTAAAAAGAAAGGGATCTAGGGTTCTAGAAGGAATGGTGGGGGAGCAGGTGGCCAGCAAACACGGGGTGTGGCAGCTGGATAATACCTCTTTGAATACTTCGTTTTAGCTTGTTACACAGATCCACGCGGGGATTATCTACATGCTCTTCTACAGATCCCGGGCTTTGTTCTGGAGAAGGAAGGCCTCTGCTAAGATCCAACGGTACTTTACCAGTGTGCGGCGGTGGGGATGCAGCAGGGCTGTGGGTGGTGGTAGGGCTGCTGGACGCTGAGCAGGTGGTCAGGTCCAATGCTCCTATCCTTGAGTTCAATGGAGAAGTCAAGGACAGCTTTCTGGCCCTCACTGGGGAGGACGTCCTGGACACAGCCAGTGGTGGTGGGGAAGAGAATTTGCGACACAGGCGTGGGGATTTGCCATCTACCAAATGTTCACCTCTACTGTTCTGGCTGGTAGCAAAAAACAATTCTAATGACCTAAAAATAAGAGCAGAAGCTATTAACAGATTGTAGCCAAGTGAAAACGATTCCCCTGATGTTATTTAAGAACATACTCTCTACATTAAAAGGCCACAACATCATGGCACTTCTGTTGTCTTCATTTAACACTACCTATATACCACACATTTGGCAAAGGAAGACAGACACTTTTTCAGGCCTTGACTAATCCCTTGCTACCAAACTGTGGTCCAAAGATTAGTAGCACTGGTATCTCTGGGGAGCTTGTTAGAAATGCAGAACTCAGGCTCTGCTCTAGACATGCTAACTCACAGCCTGCAGTTTAACAAGACCCCTGGGTGATTCTTATGCATGTTAAAGTTTGAAAAGCACGACTGTTAAAAAAAAAAAATTAAAAAAATAGGAAAGCCTAAAACAATGGAGTTAGCTTCCAAGTAATCATAGAGCCGGCAAAGATGACAGGGAATTTAGGGTTCTCAATTTCGTCCCTGGAGAACTCTCTGTGACCTCCGCCCACCCCTGCTACAGGTGGGGTGTGTAAGTTCCCAGGCAAGACAATCCTGCTCTGCAGAGCAACTGCTCATCTGCACGGAGATCCAGGGACTAGGGGGCAAACTTTCAGGACAGGCAAATCCTGGGCCTACCTGACGGGGATGGAGGTAAAAGGCCTCTTGTATATGTCGGAAAGTTTCGCCAGCACCACAGCTGCCGTAGTGAAAATACGATAGGTGTGCAGAAAGGTATTGAGGAAATCAATACTAAGAAACCGCAAGTCTGTCAGCCGCTCCAGAAGGCGCTCCACGCTGGCATAGCGGATCTGGGGCACTTTGCAGGAGTTGAGTGTTTTACTAAAGCAAATGTCGGTGTCATCTTTATGAAGACGGGCATCAGACCTACACACAAAGCAGGAACATAAGAACAAAACCAGGACATGGCTTCCTCTCAGCCACTGAGTATTTCCGTATTCGGAAACACACACACATGTATGTGGGCTTTCCGTTGTAGTTGATAAAATACGTTGACATGACTTATTACATAGGCAGGGCTATAAAAACATCAAATATGCCATTATAATTTAGAAAGGTCAGAATTAATTGTGGAGAAGGTAATAATAACTCATTTCACTCTGTGGACTGCTTCTGCAGGGGAAGAAAAATATTTTTTCCTCAACCTTTCTGAGTTCTTGGCTGAACCACTTGTAATAAAAGACAAGTTAGCAAGAGAAAAACAAACAGAAGTTTATTAACATGCATACCTCATGTACACATGGGAGATACCGGGAAAAAATGAGCAACTCCAGAGGTGGCTTAGAGTTCAGGTTTAAATACCATCTTAATAGGGAAAAGGTTGGGGGGTGGGGTGGGGGGAGAGATGGTGTAGGCCTCTTAGGGGAGAGTAAATGATTTTTAGGAAAGATGAATGGGCCCTTAGGAGACTAGATGGGAGGTAGGATAGTTGGGGACAGTTCATCTAGGTGTGATATTGACTCCTTGTCTCCTCCCCTATAATAAAAGTCAATCCTCCCTGGTTGATAAAATTCTCAGAGAGGGGATTTATGACAATTGAGTGCCTTTTGGAGGATCTGTCTTTACGCAAATAAGAAGAGGTCAGAGTTCCCTGCATTTGCTATTTTTCAAGTGCCTACAGCTCAGTCAATATGCCCAAGTAGCATGTTTTGGGGTGGTACATTCTGCTTTCACCTTTCTCCCTAGTTCAATCAAGTTTTATTAGAGAAATGAAGCCAAAAGCCCCATATAGGAGGAGCATTGCTTATACCCTTAAATCAGAATATCAGAAGTGTGCTGAAAACTAAGTCATGGGGGACATTCTTCCCATAGACCGATAGAAGGGGGGAGGGAGACACAGATAACACTGCTATATCTGTGGTTATTTTTTTCCTCACTTCTAATTTTGAGCATTTGTGCTTCCCCCCATTTTTCTTAACTAAACTGACCAACAGATTACATTATTAGGTATTTTTCCCTTTAGAACTGGCTTTTTGACCAGTTCTACTGTTTTTCTATATTTTAATGTATTTGTGTCTGTTCTTAATTATTTTCTTCCCACACTTTCTTAACAGCTTATTTTTTCTTTTCTTTTTTTTGTAACTTCTTGAACTGAATGCTTAATTCATTTCATTCTTCCTGGCTTATTAATGCATTTAAGGCTATCCATTTTACGAGTACAGTTTGATCCATAAATTGTGTGAATCGTTATGTCTTCATTATTTTGCAATATTTTGCAGTGTTAAAAGTGTCTTCATTAAAAAAAAAAAAGTAATGGGAGAAATTCTCCATGAACAGTATCCACCATTGCCCCCTGCAGTGCTCTGCTTTTTATTTTTTTTCTTATTCTATAAAACCTCCCATCTGGCTGTTCTTTAAGCCTACCAGATTTCCTGGATGCCTGAGCAGCCTCTCCAGGTGGATGAACACACCAGGGGGAAGATGCACACAGCAGCCCTCACAATCCTTCGCTGTGCTCAGAGCCCTCAGCCCGTGGTACACATTTGTTAGAAAGGGCAAAAGAAGCCAACAGAGAAGACATGCTTGTAAGAGGACATGCTTGGAAGCAGAGGCTGAATCCAAGTGGGGCTCAAAGAAATGCACCCCTTTGCTAGGACTGCCCAGAGCCCTCGCATTCCCTTCCAGAACTCCTTGTTTCCCACCACTGCCACATCTCAGAAAATCAGTGAATCGGTGAAGTCCTGGATTTCACCACTTGATTAAAGGACATGCTGCAGGGCCAGAAACGTTCAGTGAGGCAAGTGCTTGTTGAGAATCAGTTCGCTTGTTGTGAGTGCCCTTAATTAGCCCCTTCAGCACTTGGAGGGATTTTAAATTATATATTTATTTTCTTTCAAATAAAGTGGAATCAATAACTTTCTTAGCTTGCTTTTGGAAATTGCCCACTCTAACGAATGCTGGGTGCATGCAAAAGTACTTCATTTGCAGGCTCGAAAGAGCATTTTAAATGAGCAGCTTACCCCTGCTGAGGAAGTAAGGGTGGTCTGTTTGTTTTAGCCACATAGCTGATCTTGAAAAAACAAAAGTGCTTTTTTTGAGATTCTTGAAAATAGCGTGGGGCTCTTTTTTCCACTTACTATGTGATCCTTTATCAACTTTACTTTTATGGTTCTTAATTTTCTCATTAGTAAAAAGACCTTAGAACTTTACTAAATAAGTCAATCTGTCCAGAATATGGCTGATCAAGGTAATCACTTTCTCCTCCTCCTACCGTTTTCCCACTAAAAATCTCTATTTTCTAAGAAAGGTGAGGTCAACTATTATTAAAAGGAAGCAAGCCTTACCCTACCCTACCCTAAAATGTAAAGCACCACTTACAGGGCTATTTTCACTCAATAAATGTCATAATTTTGCATTCTAATACTAGTTTTGAGCTTTGCATCTTTTAACCATAATTACTTTACTCAAAACACTGGAATAAATGGGGCACCTGGCTGGCTCAGTCAGTAGAGCGTTGCAAATCTTGATCTCAGGGTCGTGAGTTAGAGCCTCACGTTGGGAATAGAGCCTACTTAAAAACAGCAACAAAAACACTGGGAGAAAAAAGTATGTTGTGACAATACAAAATTAAAATAAAACTAATTATACCACTGTCCTTCAAAATTATGATTACATTTTCATTTTAAGAAAAGAAAATAAATTAAATATTATGAAATTACTTAATTTTCTTTTATTACACTAAACACAATGTTTATTTCCTAAGGGACTCTCAAGAAAGATATAATGCATTACTTAAGCCTCCTGTGATAATAACAACTCCATTTTGGTAAACACTTAAAAATGCAATCTTGAGACACCAAACCCAAATCACCTATTATAATTACTTAGGTTTTAAAAGGAAGTGGGTGCCTGCAAAGTGATGCCATGTCAGTAACAAGACATAATTAAGATAGTTTTTCTTTTAACTCAAAAAAATGTCTTTTTTTTTTCATAGTATGCACTTGGGAGGCACCAGTACAGAATTTAGGGTAGAACAGAGCTCCAGATGGAACTATCAGAAGGAATGGAGATTGCAAAATTATCCTCTTTCCTCTGACTGAGGAGAACCAGGCTCAATGGAAGGAATAAATAGATGAGAAGTAAGGAATAAATAGATGAGACATTACTCTGCCTTGGGAATACATCTAGAATAGTATAGATGGTCATCAAAACATCTGTGATTCTAATAGAAAATCCTTACAGCCCGAGATCCAGGTTTCTGTTCTAGCAGGAGAGCAGTTCCTGCTCATTTAAGTGTCACTCTGTACACCCAAAAGCAGGGAAGTCCTGGTCTGTGCGTGAAGTAGTTACACATATGAGGTTGGACATGGGTGCTAATGGAGTGACTCTGTGGATGCGTCCACCAAGCTCAAACGGACATCACAGGGGACAGAATATGTGTTTGTGCCATAACCAGTCAGGCACAAAACTAAAGTTTGTATCTGTATTCATTTCAAAAGTCAACAAACTGTACGTATAGCACATGTGAAGTAGCTCTAGGGCTTTAGGAGCTTATGACTTGGCTGCAGTGTCCAACTTACATATTCTCATTCTAAAGCAGGTGGGACTTTCATGGCTGTCTAACCTTCAAGAAAGTACTTTTAAAAATGGATAAAAGGAACATACACTATTTTGTGAAATATTAATATAAGAATCCTGTGGTAGAAAATTAAAATAACTCTAACCCAATGATGTGAATTTAAAAACTAAATCATGGGGTTCCTGGGTGACTCAGTTGGTTGGCCATCCAACTTTGGCTCAGGTCCTGATCTTGGGGTTCATGAGTTTGAACCCCGTATCAGGCTTGCTTCTGTGAACACAGAGAGAGCTTCAGATCCTCTGTCTGCCTCTCTCTCTCTCTCTCAAAAATGAATAAATATTAAAAGAAGTTATAAAAAATAAAAATTAAGTCACAATTTGGACCTTTTGATTTAATACTTCATCCTTTGTTTCTATCTTAGCATCACACATTTTTAACTAATATGGTTTTAAGAAACTATACTAAATCAAAACCTTATAAAACTGAACGCTTAAAGAATCTTCACCCTAGAGCTTTAAAACGATCCTACCTAAAATGTTTCTAAATTTGACCAGTAATTTGAAATATTATCATTCTTTTATAATTTATATTTTTTCTGTAGTAATTATGGCATTAGTATAATGTACTCTGCCTTCATCTAATAAAATAATTGGTAAGTTCTAAAAGTTGTACTCTGAGGATGGTACTAATTACACTTATTACCTATTAGAAGAGGAAAATTAATGTTATTTATTGCCTTAGGACAAACGGCTCAGATCTAAAAAAAACCAAACAAACCCACATTAAAAATGCATAGAGCACAAATATTTCCTTAGTTTCATGTAACTTTTGTTGAAAGATGTAACAGGAATTTGGACCTCAAACAACCAAAACAATGAGAACAGGGAACAATTTGGTCAGCTTCAAAATACTCCTGAAACAATTTCTGAATTTGGAAACAAAAAAGTATGTAGAGACAAAAGCGTTAATACAGAGAACAATGGCACATAGTCAGTGATATAATTTCTCATTTTAAACTACCATTTCCCTATTGATCACTTTAAATTATAGGATATATTTTGTTAACCAAATAGCATGATGACAGCCCTGGGCAAATCCACATAGAAGGAACAGGCAGATGGTACCATGGAAAAGCCAGTTGATTTATGTCAAGTGTCTTTGGAATCTAAACATATCTCCACAATCAAATCTGAGTAATATGATTCATACCCAGCTGGGAAGATGCCAAAAGGATCTGCCATACTTTGATCCGGCCTCTGACCCTTGGATACATCTGGCTGTCACAACTTTTTATATTGTGCTTGAAAACCTCAATAGGTTTTTTTCCTGAATGAAAGCATATGTAACAGTATAAAAAACATTTTTCTATGCTATGAATCAATAAACTATGAATTTGAAAACCCATTTTGATAGTCGTATTATTTATAACAGCATATCATGAATTATTGCATTACTGTCAAGAAACATATTCACAAAATGTAGCAGAATCCTATGGAAGCAATATTTTTGCAGGGCTTTATGTTCTCTACCAACTTGATTTTGATTAAAATGTAAGGGAAAGGATTATCACACTTACTTAATCATATGTGGCACAGTAACTTTGGAATTCTCTTCAAATACTATAGTCATTAAACCATTACACCGTATATTGTCCACACACTGTGAAATTAAAAAATAAACAATTACAACCCACATGAAAACCTAGGCAGAGCATATATTCTCCAAACTGTTTATAGCCATGAAAACAATTTAGTTGCTTATTTCATCTGTGCGCACACACACGGCAACAGGTAAACACTGTACACTGATGAGCAGATTCAATACCCAGTTACCAGAACTGTGCACTTGGCAAATACCTGAGGATAGAGATAGGGGCTTTTTTTTCCCTGGAATGTATTTCCTAAGGACACTGGCCATGATGTCACATCATCACTATTCTCTGTCAGTAGCTGTACTAGTTGAGAGGTCTGTACCTTCCGACAGTAACAGCCTCTGCGATATTCATTCTTTGCCCAAGGGTGGTCTGGGGCAGGCTGAGTAAAAATAATGGCTTTCTTGGATGAAATTCACCTTCTATCTCACTAGCAAGCTCTGTGCCTGCTTCTCAGGTGGTTTTTTTGCCAACAAATTCCCCCATTTTACTAGTGTCTCTAGCAGTTTCTATTGGCACCATATTGATTTGATGAGGATGCGTTGTGTAATTTCTCCCGCTCTGGAATGCATAAAGCCCTGTTTATCTTTTACTCTTTTCTTTCCAGGAGGAAAACTCAGGAAATTTTGTTAATTTCCTCTGTCTTGTTTACTTACGCCTTATCAACTTAAAATTTCCCTTTGCAATTAGAGAAGGGTTAGAGAAGGATTTATTTTGAATTACACATATTCCTTTTGAAC
The DNA here is from genome assembly GCF_028749965.1 of Puma concolor. Classification (NCBI taxonomy): domain Eukaryota; kingdom Metazoa; phylum Chordata; class Mammalia; order Carnivora; family Felidae; genus Puma; species Puma concolor. The sequence continues at coordinate 95,881,599 of NC_141667.1, forward strand.
AAAATAGAAAATGAAAAAAGATTTAAGCAATTTTTAAAATCAGAAAATATTTCTAGTTACTAGGTTACCATATAGTGATTTATGATTGTAGTTAAATGGCGTGAAGATGTTGATTGGTATTGTGGGGGAGGGGATGGGAAAGAGTGCTGTTGGAGGACAGGGCTCACACACAGACAGGGAGGGGAGAGGTGAGGTAAGTGATCCTTTACCCCACTGGCCTTCTTTTCATTTTTAATATCTCTAAAGCACAGTGAGGCTGCCGCTTGGGTAACCAACACAGGAAACAAGAGGACAGAGATGGTGTTTGATGAAAACTGTGGAAAATGAACAATGTTACTTCAGTTTCCTTTAACATTCTAAGCAAATGGCACAGTTACACAAACAACAGCTTTAGGATGATTTAGGATTATATTTTCCATGTTTAAATTTTTCTGTTTGGTTCTTTGACAGATCAACCTGGTCCGTTTTACATAGTAATCTTTTTCTTTCTTTCCTTCCTTCCTTCCTTCCTTCCTTCCTTCCTTCCTTCCTCCCTTCCTTCCTTCCCTTTCTCTTTCTTTCTTTCTTCCTTTCTCTCGTTCTCTCATCCTTCCTTCCTCCCTCCCTCCCTCTCTCTCTCTTTCTTTCTTTCTGGCTTTATTATATTTTAAACATTCTTATTTTACAGTCTTTTCCAAGTTGTCACCAGCAGTGTTAATTCTATCATTCACTGTGCTTCTGACTCTCTCAAAATAGATAATTTACTCACAAGACTTGTGATTTCTGATTTTGAGCACACTGTAATGAGCCCTGAATTGTAGAAGTGTTGCTAACGGAGTGATTTTGTGTATGCTTCTACCAAGAAGTCTTAGGATTTCAAGAGTCTCAAAAACCGCGTTTACATTAATTCCTCAGTTTGGATTTTTCATACCATGTGAATACATTTAAATTTCAAATCTATAGGTTGGAAACACACATTTTTTTTCAAAGGAGATTTTTTTTAAACTCAGAACCCAAAACAAAGACAAACTTCCTTAATTATTTTTTGGGCTAACAGGAAGAGGTTTTGAGTTCTTATTTCACAGTTGTGATACTCTTCCAAAATCTAGGCTTTAAACAGGGAGCTTAATTCCTTTAAGGGGCCCAAGGCTGCCTCTCACTCCCTTTAGTTAAAACCCCTTGGGCTTGAGACCAATACTCAATCTAAAATCATTCTCAGGCCTCTATGTCTTCAGCTTATAAGCTTTCTACTCTCATTTTAAGTTTCTTTGGTATTTCTGATAACCAGAGATTACCTTTTATTCCTGTAAATATCACCAATGTATTAAATTTTTTCTTTTATACTGATTTTAAAGATTTATTTATTTAAGTAATCTCTCAACCCATGTAGCTTGAACTCACAACCCCAAGTCAAGAGCTGAACACTCTACTGACTGAGCCAGCCAGGCGCCCTTTTATTCTGATTTTATATGTTAAGCACTTCTGTTTTTATATCTAGAGAGGATCTAAATCAGCTCAGTCCTCCACACAGTCAGAATTGGAACCTGAGATAAATATTTTAGATCCAAAAGAGATTTATGTGATAACTTCTGACCATCTCATTATCCAGTGTCATACCTCATTCATAAATCTTTCTGATTTACTGTGTGAGGCATTACAATTATTTTCAATAGAAAAAAAGGAAAATTTCACTTACACTCAAGTTTCAGGAGAACAAAACATACATGTAGTCTGAACCGCAACTCAAAAGACCATGTGATAAAAATCCTCATTTCCTAGAGGGTCCATAGACAGGGTGCAGTGACAACATGAGTGTGAACAAACAGAACTCTCAGGGGCTCTGGGTCCACCAGCTCTATTTCAACGAGAGTATCCTGTCTTTATCTTGCTTGCATTTGGGACTTTCAATAATGCTGCACTGAAGAACGGGTTCTCTTCCATAAAAAGTTAAGACTATAATAGAATTTATAAATATCAGTATGTGTATGAATATATTTATATTGGAAGGCATGGTATTATTCATGACCATATAAACCTGTCTTTTAATTGTGCTGGGGAAAAGTGACTTGAGCCCTGGGAAAATGAATATACTTCACTCATTCAAGAAGAATCGTGACAAGCAAGGTGTCACATGTCTTTAAGGATGTATCAAATTTATATGAATTACAGTAAACCTTGAAATTAATAGGGTTAATAGAGTAACTTTTATGTTCACAATAGCCCCAGGTAGTTTTGATGCAACTGGTCCCTGGACAATTGTTGAAAATGACTTCTCCAGCAAGGTCTTTTGAGGATCTTGCTTAAGCCAATACCTGCTCAAAGGTCAGTAGTCTACTGTGTCACCATGCTTTTTTCTTCGGAGAAGAAAGGTTAGATTCAATTTTTCTCTTTTAATTCACCTTTTTATGTTGAAGTAAAAAATTCCCTATTGATTCCAGAGAAGCTATTTTAAGGGAGAAAAAGCATGTGAGAGTGCTATGGATTTGTCTACACAAGGTATACATTTTGACACATCTGCCCAAACCAAGCTCAGAGGTGAATTTTAATTCTGCATTTTAGTTAATACCCATAATTATAGACAAATCTGGTTAATATACCATTATGTATGACAGGAAGACATGCATAAATGAATGCACTATATTGAAATGAATGGTCAAATCCTCAGCCTCAAATTTTTCCCTATAAATAGATGAAAAGGAAAAGAATTATTGGTCAAGACCATTAGCCATTTGTTCATTTTGTTGGAGGTGCCAACAGTTAATTATGGGCTTACTGGTGTAACTAAAGGTGTAATTAATCATTCAAGCAATTGTTACTTCTAAAAATTACAGCTTCAGAGAAAGAGGCCTGGCAAAATCAATAGTCTTAATTTTTGTAAAGAGTTCTTTATGTGAAACTGGGAATGTATCAATACTCAGGAACTACTTTATTATCTTAAATAAGAGCTACATGTGATTAGCGTAACATGGTATAATAGCTTAGCAATGTGGCTTTAAATCAAGTCATGAAAAAATTAAGATCCACCAAAATAAAAAGTGACAAAAATAAAATGACAAAATAATGGGGAACATATTCAAAATTTGAATTGAAAGATGTTTATTTCCCTAGTCTGTAAGGATAGCTCCAATGAATAAATGTCTATTTGGCATAAACAGACAAGAGACAGAAATGGCAGAAAATGTTAATCTCATTGATAAATATAGAAATGTAAATTAAAACCACTAGAGAATCATACCACTTTTCCATTAAATAGGAAGATGTGATAAATGTGATAAAACTCAACCTTGGCACAGAACTTAGAAAAAAGTCACACTGGTATCTTGCCAATGATGTAGTGAGATGATGCATTTTGGCAACCTGTCAAGTCATGAATCATGAAATCACAGAAGTGATCAGACCCTTTGTACCAACCTTACCCTCTGTGGGGAAGATATGCCAACAAGGACTTTGATAGGGGAAGAAACTCCCTGTAAAACAATGTTTAGCATGACATCACATATTAATGCTAAAATCTGGGATATATCCATTTATTTAGGAAAAGCTGGAAAAATGGTATGTTAATGTGGTAGTGTGTGTGTGTGTGTGTGTGTGTGTGTGTGTGTGTGTGTGTGTGTATGTGTGGCTATTAGAATACACCAATATGAAGAATCTGCAGGAATAAAGATGTAAATGAGGTAAAATGTGGAAATTATGTATATACATACACTGAGAGCCAAACTGTGAAATTATTTCTGTATGACAGGATTCTAGGGGGTTTAGAGATGGAAACCATTAATTTTCAGGGTGGAGCTTTTGCATTTAATTGTGCAAAAGTGATCTGTGGAGTTGTTAACCCAGGGAAGGGTGGGGGGTGCCTGGAATGTAGACTCAGGAATCTGCAAGTTTACAAAAACCCTCAGGCAACTCTACTATAGTTATCTGTGGAAATACTTTGATAAACATTAATTTAATGTGCTGAGTGTTGAGAATATTTTTAGTTCCTTTTTATGTCCATATTTTTACATATACATAATAAAATATTAAATAGTACATTTTCAAGCTTTCAGTGGGCTCATCTTATTAGTAATGAATCTGTCCAGAGACATATTGGGAGACTGACAAATAGCATCAATGTATGTGTAGCACATAATTTCCTCCATAAAATGAAATTGCTTCAAGCAGAGAAGAAAGCCAGTTGAGATGTGCTGCTTGGCAGCAACCTAGGCTCAATCAACAGTGGAGCACTCTGTCCCTACCATCCACCAATCAAACCTTGCATCGGCAAAATCACTAAGTATCTCAGAGCGTGCACCGTTCTACTCAGCCTTTAATAGCAGTTGACACGTGAGCACTCCCTCCTTGGTACACTTTCCTCACTTGACTTCCAGGACACCACACCCTCTTGGCTGTCCTACCACACTAGTGGAACCTTCTCAGTCCTCTTGCTGTTCTCCATGACTCCTCAGTCAGTCCATGGCCTTTTTCTCATTTCTATCGGTACTTACTCTCTGGATGGTCTCAATACTCTCACAGACTTAAATACCACCTAACTGACACAGACTCTTCCACCCAGACCTCTCTCCTAAATACTGGACTGCTGCTTACTTAACAACTCCATGCAAATGTCTAACAGCCTTCTGAAACTGAACATATCCAGAGTAAGCTTCTGATAATTCACCACAAAATCTCCCTGTCCCAGAAGATTTTCCCATCCTGTTAATGACAACTCCATTCTTCCCATTGCTCAGGCCAAAAACTCTGAAGACATCCTTAAATCTTCTTTCTCTCTCACACCCCATATATAAGCCATAATAAAACCCTGTTGGTTTGACCTTAAAAATGAGCCCAGAATCAAAACCTTTATCTCCAACTCCATTCCTACCATTGGTCTGAGCCTTCAAGACTTCTCACCTGGATTATCACAGTAGCCTTCTCGTTCAGCTCCCCACTTCCACTCTTGCCCTCTGCTCCCAGTCTATGCAGGTAAAACAGCAGGTAAAGAGATCCTTTTAAAAGTGAAGTCAGATGATGGAATTCTTTCATCAAACCTTTTAAGAGCTTTTCATTGGACTCAGATCCAAGCTAAAGCCCTTTCATTGGTTTAGGAGGCCTTCCTTGGTTGGACTTCTGTTACCTCTCTGACTTCCTCTTCTCCTGTTGTCCCTCTCACACAATCCATTTCAACCACACTGACTTCATGCTATTCTTCAAAATATGCAGTGTCCTCCTACTTTAGAGTCTTTGCAGTGGCTCTTCCCCCTGTTTGAAATGACTTCCCCTTTATCATATATTTACAATGGTATTTCCATCACCTGCTACAGTCGTTGTTTAGAAGTCTCCTGCAGCCTGAGGTGACCACCATTTTAAAACTGTACTGACCCACACCTACCCCCAGTAACGCAATCCTTCCTACTCTGTCCTATCACCTTCTAACATAAAACAGTATGTACTTATTTAGTACATTTATTGTTTATTTTCAATCTTCCTCACACTAGAATGTAAGCTACATAAGGTCAGTGAATTTTTATTGTTGTTGTCTCTTTTGTTCATGACATATCACAGGTGCCTAAGCAGTGCCTGGCATATAGTATCACTGCAAAAATATATTTGCTGAATACATGAAATAACATGTGTTAAAGTCATACAACAACAGGTTCCATTAAACATAGTAATTTCATGAATTATATCATTGTCACTCAAAAAGATATACCTTTCTGTTAGCTTTATTCTCCAATTCACTTATAGATACCATCTAGTAGGACTTAACATATTAGCCATAGAGACTTGGAAAAATATGAGCAAGTTGTGTACTTCTGCCTCAAGATGTAGTTTAATAGAAAGACTCACTTGGATGCTTATGGCAAAGCATTGTATCCTTTCTTTAAAAAAAAACAATCATAGGATCATCCATGCACCCAAGGGTCTTTCTTTCTTTAGCAATGCCTCACCAGGCATGCTAAGTAAGGTTATTTAGAGCTTTTATCAATTTTGTACCTTAGGAGCCTCAGTTCCATCATAAGGTAGAAGCTAGAAGCAGCTGGAAAAAAACCTTTGCCTCATCATATTCTCTCCAGTCTACCTACTCATCTTGGCTTCCCAACACCTATAAAACTGTGTTGCATTAAGCTGTCCACTTTTCCTTTCTTCCCTACTGGCCTGCCTATCTCAATGAGACCAGAGACCATCACCCTATCTCTGATACCTACAAGATACCTGGCAGAAATAGTCATAGAATCAGTGAATGATTCAGAATTTCATTAGGTAAAAGATGCATTACAGAGTCTAAAGTATTAATTCATACGGCACAGAGCTAATGAAAGTATTAATAAACCACAAGGATATAATTATGCAAATATAGAAGAGCCCATGTTTTCATTCCTTTTTTGGCCATAAAAGAAGCACCTTCACTTCAAGCTATTTATTCACCATCAAAGGAGTCCTGGGGATATATAAGTAAAAATCTAGCACTCTTGTAGAGTTTGTTTAGAATGCCAATAAAAGACATGGGTTAGATATGACTTATGACTCAACACAGTTGTGTAACTTTGGACAAATACTTAGCCTTCCAAACCTTAGATTTCTCACCTGTGAAATGGAACTGATATTTCTGTTTACCTTCCGAATACTAGTATAAAGATCAAATTAGATTAAGTCTGTAAAAAGCTCTTTGACATATCAAAATAATTAATTTTTCCTTTCCTTGTCTGTTTTCCCTCAGTTTTCAGTCACTCAGAAAAAATTAAGTAACTGAAGAACTAAGACATAGCTCAAATTTTTACCTAAGTTTTATATACAAACTACTATGAGCTCTTCAGAAAAGGATAAGGTGGGGCGCCTGGGTGGTTCAGTCAGTTAAGTGTCAATCTCTTGACTTCAGCTCAGGTCACGATCTCACAGTTTGTAGGTTCAAGCCCCACATTGGGCTCTGCGCTGGCAGTGCAGAGACTGCTGGGATTCTCTCTCTCCCCCCCTCCCCTGCTCGTGTGCTCTGTCTGTCTCTCTCTCTCTCTCTCCAAATAAATAAATAAACCTCTAAAAAAAAGAAAAATAGAAGGCAATTGAATCTATAGTATATGCTTTTTCCATTTGCCCCAGTCTTCCTTGAGTTAACAACTTAGAAGATAATTACCAAGTCTTCTGTTAATATTATCCTTACATGAACATTTGTCTCCAAATTGGCTAATGGAGTAAACATCATGTGGAGCTTGTATTTAGGAATGTACAAGCCCAATCACGACTAGTTTTGATGTATTTCCAATTTCTGAATAAATGCAGGAATCCCTTAACTGGGCGTTGTGGATCAAGGAAAAGTAAGCAAATCTGTTTCCTAGTTTTTTCAATATAAAATACAGGAAAGCTCATTTTCATATTTCATACTATAGACAGTTTCTCTTCTTTGATGTGATTCTTTAATTTGTGATTTCTCATCAGAGCCCTTGTTAGCTGTTTTTGCATCTCTCACATTTCTCCTACCTCAGAAACAAATAAGCAAAAGATAAGCTAGTGGAGGTCGCTGGAGAATTTATTACTAACAGGGCAATTTTAACACCATTCAATACACGTGATTACATTCACAGGCTGTACAAGAATGCCTAGGAACTAAAATGCAAGTACCACACTTCAGGTAAATTTTAGCCTTATAAAGAAAGACAAACAAACAACAACAAATGATCCCAGCTAGCAAGATACACAGTGGTGATGGCAGTGTCCACAGCAACTAGATGTATTTTTTTAACAAAAATAAAATAACTAAAAGCCTTCCCCCAAAATTTATGGTGTGAAATAAACACACACATACACAAACAAAATCACAATTTATGGCAAACGCCACTCGCTTACCTGACTTATGTCACTCGTCCAGGCAGCTTTCTCCTGACGTGAAGGTGCCAACAGGACTACAGTGAATGGGGCAGCATCAGGAGGCTCCACTACTATTTTAAAATCTAGATGTCCAAACACTTGTCCAGAACCTTTGGCTTCAACACATGCAAACCAACCAATTAGATGTGAATATAAAAATATGTGTGATAGCTACTTTCACAGACTTCTGGTAATACGATGGATGTCCGTTGAAGTCCAGAATCTTATTTCAGCAACATGGCACTTCTTAGGCAAGGGGAAGCCTTTACTAAGCTCATAAGTAGACAAAAAAGCTGAGGTCAGCAGGTTACTCAGGACTAGGATCTCTGCCTTCTACTCATTTCCTCTTTTCTTTTTTTGAAATTTCCATAATCTACAGAATTCCAACAACTCTCTAATTTAATTCCTTTTCTGCCTTCCACTGAAAAGTCACTATCGTGAGACAAATTCAATAAAACATGAATTCCCAAAGATGGTTTTAATGAAGCTCACAGGTTAAATGATTCAACAGAACTTTTCATATATAAACGACTTCAGGGAGTTTATTCTCAGCATCTCTCCTGCCTCCTTAAGCAGCTCGCCTTAGCTATAAGTAAATAAAAACTACAAGACCCTTTTATTCTACCATAAGTCTAAGAGATAGAATGTGACTTACAGTCATCATCACTTGCATCGGGCTCCTCAATCAAAGTACATTCTATTAGAGAGAGAACCCCACCTGTCTGGAAACAAACCAATTTTTTATTAAGAGGCTGACAGTCTTGCATAAGTTGGGAAGCTCAGATACATAAACCTTATATTCAAATTGTCACAGAAGAAAGCATAGCAATTCTGCATCGCAAATAATTTTTCATAGATTCCAAAACTACAGTTAGCTGTGTAAAAGTAATTAAACACATTGAATTTCATGATTCTTCTGCACCAACTGCCTCTCACTCCCAATGTTTATAAATTTAGCAAGTCAGCCTACAGGAGACTAGATGGCACCTTGAGAGTGAATGCAGCTAGACCCACCAACCAGGAAGTGCTTTAAGCAGCAGAAAGCCATCATCCTGGTGTTGGATAATAGTTGTTAGGTACTAATAACAAAAGGTATAGATAGGTACTTTTTCTATAAAGGGCCAGACAGTAAATCTTTTAGGCTTTACAAGCCATATCTCTATCGCAACTATTCAAATCTGCCATTTTAAAAGCATGAAAGCAGCCAGACAATATATAAACAAATGAGCATGGCTGTGTTCCAATAAAACTTTATTAACAGGCAGCAGGCTGTGGGCCATGGTTTGCTGACTCTTGGTATACAGCAAGATAAAATAGGATTTAGCAAATATTCTATCAATATACTGCAGTGATTTAATAAGATTTTTGTAGCTCAGTAGTCATCAACTAGTAATTTTTTCTAGGTTATGATTTTAATTGCACTTCTTTATGGAAATGGACACTTAAATTTCTATTTTTTGGATTCGATTAACAACAAAGTACATGCCAGGCTTAGCAACTGTACATTACCTCACTATGCAATTGTGACAATCTGGGTTTTATGATACTGGATATGGGAAAGCCATAATTAAATTAATCTCAATCCCTCTTAAGTGCATGGAACATAAATGGAATAGTCACATAAAACCCATACCTTGAGCAGATGCAGCTTTCCTCCTGAACTTCTTGTACAAATTAAAAAGTGTTTTGTAAATAAGAAGCACTGTCTTTCTCCTTCCTTTTTCAAAGACAGTGAACCCAGGCGAACTTTACTAAGTTTCCCCCTCTCAACAGAAGGTACTTGAATAAGAGAACCTGGTGATCACAAAAGTGAAGAATACACAGCAATTAAAATTTTTTCAAGTGAGAGCTATTCTTGATGCAATAAACTCTAGGACCTGTTTCCCAAGATACCAAGGATTTATTTGATGCACCACTGAAAGTAAATCCTCTACACTCTGAGCAGAAAAGAGAATGCATTGTGTTTTAAGGGCCTAACTAATTCTCACTATTTTTTGATTTATTGATTTCAGAGAGAGAAAGAGAGAGGGAGAGAGAGCAAGCAGCAGAGCAGCAGAGAGAGGGAGAGAGAGAATCCCAAGCAGGCCCAGAGCCCAACTCGAGGCTCGATCCCATTGGCTGAGAGATCATGACCTGAGCTCATATCAAGAGTTGGATGCTTAACCAATTGAGCCGCTCAGTCACCCCTAATTCCTACTATTTTTATAAAACATTTCAGACTTGATTATTTACTAATAAACTGTAAAATAAATTTGAAAGAAAGCCAAACTGAATTCAGAGAACAAGGCACTTGTGTCATCTGTCCCTTGGTGATCTTATCTCAATCAATTTAAGAATAAGATACATGGGGCGCCTGGATGGCTCAGCCTGTTAAGCGTCTGACTTCGGCTCAGGTCATGATCTCATGGTTCGCAAGTTCGAGGCCAGTGTTATGCTCTGTGCTGACAGCTGAGAGCCTGGAGCCTGCTTGGGATTCTGTGTCTCCCTCTCTCTCTGCCCCTCTCCTGCTTGTGCTCTGTCTCTCTGTCCTTCTCTCTCAAAAACATATAAAAAATATTTTAAAAAACTTTTAAAAGAAATTAAAAAAAGAACAAGATATATACTGTATAATTGCATATAGTAATAAAATAACATAGTAAAAAGAAGATAGAATTTATTCTTCCTGAGGCACTGTAGGTAGACAAATAACATAATAAAAAATAAAATTTACACTGCATGTATATTATAAAAATAAACAAATTAAACATTCAATGCAACTTAGTTAATTTTTAAAGGGCAGCTATTTCAGATTATATTTAAATTATGTGTGATAAAAATTTTGTGGAATTTAAATGGAAAAGAAATCATAAAGTCTATACCCAGAGCATTCCCGTGAACAAAACTGTCTTCTATTCAATGTGAGAATCTCTACATAGGTTTTATACAAGTTCATCCTAATAATGACCTCCCCACAAAATAAAATTCCAGTCTAAGTTAGACAGCAAACCAAAACAAACACTAGGAAAGATTCTTGTCAATACCTTGACTTCTGAAATAGTGATATTACTGAGTCAGCGATGTTACTACTATTTGTTCAATCTACCACTACTCAAAATGCAGCCTTACAAAGACACATATCAGTCTCATAAGAACCGTTAACTGCATATTCAACCCTTAAATATTAACAGGGGTCAGCACTAAAAAATGAGATTGCAGGCAACCTCATTTCCTCTTCATACATTTTCTGCGTTTCCTGATTTTTTTTTAATGGTCACAGATTCCTTTGATAAGTGGGGAAAGCCCCACTAAAGTTGTTCGTATACGTAAAATGGTAAAACTATGACTGTGGGTCACAAAATGTTCACGTTAGCATATGAATACTCCAAACAGCATCTACTTTTTAACAGAGCTGAAGGTGGGAAGCCTCCGTGTGCAGATTCCATCTCCTCAGGTGAGTGTTTAGGTGGGACTGCTAGACAGAGGCAAAGTAGGCAGCTATTTGGGGGCCTAAAGAACAGCATGGAAGTAGTCCTGGGGAAGGCTGTGGGCCCTGGGCACAAAGGGTAGGAGAAGGCTTGACTCCACCAAAGGGAACGGGCAAGGGGAGAGCGAAGGAAGGAGGTGAGGCAGGTGGGAGCAAGCTGTCAGAGAGCGCAGGCAGCAAGTAATTAAATTTGAAGAGCAGAGGAGGGGTGGGGAGAGCAAAAGGCAGACTGCCTAGATAAGTAAATGAGTAACAGCAGAAGGACTGCACTCATGGGGCTCACGGGGCAGAATCAAAGCCAGAGGAGCTCTTTCGGAGGACCTGGTTCGCCCCTGATTTCATAGAAGGGAAAACTGAGGCCTGAGGGGCTGAGCAGCCGTCACCTGAGTGAGCCACGCTGCCAAGAGATGGCAGTGGATTCAGCAACATAAACAATGACACCTGGAAAGGGATCAGATAGGAAAAGACAGTCTGTTGTAGCTTTGCCATGGGGGGTCATGAGATCAGCTAGGGCAGAGTGAAAGACTGGAGCTGAAGACAAATAAATGTCTTGGTGGATAAACAGGTTCAGGAGTCATTTTCAGAAAGGTTATAACCAAGTTTATGAAGATTCAATATAATGTGTCGTTAAGTGCTTCTAGCATTTAATGATTTTGCAGATCAGAAATTACAGAATACATGTTTGCTCATATATTAGTAATACTGTGGATTAAAACTTTGAGGTAAAAAAATAAACATTTCCTTGTCAACGATACACTAATATGTTTAATCGATAACCGTTCATCCTGTATATTCAGTCTATACAGAAGTCTATACGTCAGAATTAAAAGTGAGGGATTTCAACACTATCGTTCGGTTTATAAAATAATCATATTGGGAAAAACATGTTAAGTGGACTTTTTTTATATTTCATTTTATGTTTGACCTGGTGTTTCAATACAACTCTAAGACTTGAAGATTCCTCTCTAGTTAGTAAAAATTAAAGGAATAGTTTGTATTAGTAATTCCTCAATATCAGACCATTGCTATGACACAGTTCCTTGTGTCTCTCTCAGTCAACCTAATAATTGGGGTCAATTTACAACAAAACTTGTGTTATTTCAATCACTAAATTCCCAAAGAATGGCATTCAGGACTAATGCCCTTATTCTTCATTCCACCCAGTGTGAAAAGGAATGATGAGCAACTTCCAGGTTACTGGGTTAGGCATTTGAGAAAGTACAAATATTTGTGGACCCCATGTTACAACTCCAAAGAACACTGCTACCCCAAAAGGACATGACTGTGAGTCGGGGAATAGTTAAGGTATCACAGAGGTCCAAGACTCATTCTCAATGCATTTCACTCTGAATTCAGTAACCTTCACTTAATTATCCTGGTTCACATTTCCACAATACATTGGCTATGCATAATGGGTTTTCGGCAAAATGTCAATTTAGAGTGCCTCATCTTCTACTAAATGTTCATATATATTTCATGTTATTGAAAAACAGAAACTCATTCCAAAATTTAGATCTTGGTTTTTAAATTTATGTCATATTCTCACAGGCACTGGTTTAAATGCTTTTGTGGGTATCAGCTCATTAAATTTTCACCACAACCCTAAAATCTAGGTGCTATTAACTCCAACTTAAGGAGAGGAAACTGAGACAAAGAAAAGTTAAATAAATTGCTCAATATCCTACAGCAAGGAGATGGTGGAGGCAGAATTTGACCTCCAGCGACATGGCTATACTGTCTTCCTATTACTGTTTCAGACTCTTACACTTTAGTTCAACAAACTTTGAGTAGATTTTGGAACATAAATGACATTATCAGACTACATGGCGATACAGTCCTTTGCATCCTGCTCATCAACTGTTTAATGATTAGCATCAATTTACAATAAAACTTCTGTTACTTTAATCACTAAATTCCCACAGATTGACATTCAAGATTATCTGATGCCCCTATTCTAAGGAGGCCTTTCCGACGTCCTGGGCGACTTATTTTTTCTAGTCCTCAGAAAAAACATTCATTTAAGGTTGAAACCACACATATATTTGTGCATATGCACACATGTACACACACAAATACATACACACTGCAACATACCTCATACTATCCCTAAAAGTAAATAACACAAATACTAGCAGACAATTAGAGATAATTTGTAGTCCATTTCATAGGAAATGGAATCCATCAAAGTTTAAAAGAATAAAAAACCCACCTCGATGGGTTTAAAAGTCTGTTAAGGGTATGTAGTAAAAATGATAATAGGAGCAACCAAAGCAAAACAATGGAAACTTCCCAAATTATATGCAATTGGATTACTTTCTACTTTTGGATTAAGGTCTGTTTTTTTTTTTTTTTTTTAAATTTTCTTTTTTTGAACGTTTATTTATTTATTTTTGGGACAGAGAGACAGAGCATGAACGGGGGAGGGGCAGAGAGAGAGGGAGGCACAGAGTCGGAAACAGGCTCCAGGCTCTGAGCCATTAGCCCAGAGCCCGACGCGGGGCTCGAACTCACGGACCGTGAGATCGTGACCTGGCTGAAGTCGGACGCTTAACCGACTGCGCCACCCAGGCGCCCCTAAGGTCTGTTTTTTTAAAGCCAACTTTATTGAATAATTTCTAAACACACTAACAACCAAAAATACAGAAAAATACTGTAAAGGCAAATCATTATATCAACATCAATACAATAATAACATCAGCTGTATTAATAGCTAACAGAAGTGCTTTAAACATGTGGCAAAGAAAAAGCAATAAATAACATCTGGACATGAATCAAAGGCAGAGGTGGGTCCTGAGTATTTTTCCTCTGGGTGTACTGAAAAAAATGACTTATTCAATATATTAAACCTTCTAGCGCTTTTCATTATAGATGTTTTTTCAAACTTAGATAAGAGCAGTCTCAGTTTATAGAAATAAATTACGATGTATCATACTTTTCAATCAAAAGCCCTTTCAGAAATAGAATACTAGTTACAGAAACGTTTATTTGCATTCTCGCATATTATAAAGCTCCAGTCAATTAGTATTTTTTCAGTGAATTCCAAATGCAAGAAAAATACAAAATAAGACATCTAACAATCAAAACTGCAATTCAACAAGTAATTCAATTTAATCCAATGCCCATCTTTCAGGTATCTATAATGGAAAACAACAAATAAGGCAGGAGAGAATTCGTAAACACTGCCCTTCAGAGTTACAATTACTGGCAGAGACAGGCGTGCAAACATGTACCTACAATACACAAGAGGACGAAATACATGCATCGGGAGCAAGGGGCACGAAACCAGGAGGAAGGTAAATCCATTCTAACTGGAGGGAAGGGGAGAGAAAGATGAGGGAACATTGTAAAAGGCTCTCTAGAGGTGTCTGACCTGAGCCTGGAAGGCCAAGCAGACCTTCGATAGGCACAGAAGGGATGGAAAAGGGCATTCCCAGGCCCAGGCTGGGGAAAGCACACATGAAGGCACACAGGCAGGCAAGTGCCAGGAAGGCAGAAAGCCAATATGGGAACACAGTCTCTGCGGAGGAATACAGGGGGAATTAGGCAGGCCTGATGTTGTTAGCATTGTATTCCACTATATTTAAAGGAAAATTAGTATCAGAAGCCAAAAACTGAGAAAAGTTATCATTTCCTAAAATAAACTTCCAAACTTTAACATATGTGTACTTTCTCTTTATAAATAAATAATGGAAAATAGAACAGCACATGTTAAACTTTTTTAAGTATTCTGTGCAAAAATTTATGTGCACAGCACAAGTAACGTCTTATTTGATGAGGTAAAAAAAAAATTTTAAGCAGCACATTTTGGCAGGCAACGGAAATGCAAATATCTTCAAATGTTATTGGCACATTCTGAACAAAAACTACATTAAAGGTTAATCCTAGTTCCAAAATCTATGTGTCACTGCTCACCAAGTTCAAAATCATAAATGTGTGCAATGCATTGTCTCAAATCAATTCCATGGGGCATGGTCCCTTCCCTCAGAACACTTAAGCACTTAAAAAAAGAACTCTGGATGAGGTTTACTCCTTGCACTCTGCAATGAGGGCCCTGGAGGGAGGGACACTGTTAGGCTGTTGCTTCTCCAAAGTTTCTGGCACAAATATCTTCAACACTTCAAAAGCTTAAAATACTGGGTGATGCTCGGAAAGCACACATCCCACAAACAAGATACATGCACCATTACCAAAGCGTGTCAGGGGTCAACAGACATTTCGTTTGGCAACTGGAGTTGCCAACTGAATCAAATCATATCATGGGGGGCTGATCCAGAAGTGCTGATGAAGAATGGGAACAAGAGACAGCTGTTTTCACTTCGGACATTGTCCCCACCACTATGTGAAAGGGCTTTGAGCAATGCAAGTTTCTCTTGGGCCTTTGCCTGTATATCGTCGCCACCTGGCACTGCCACTCTCATCGGCCAGACCGATCTGTCCTCCTTGGAGCTGTAGAGAATGTCTGGTCCACTGAGGAGGAGAGTCCAGTCAGAATGTAACTTACTGTCCCACTCGTGCTTTACTATTATTGTGTTGCTGTTTTTCATGGCCCCTGAAAAGAAACAGCACAAAGGTGGGCCTCAACCACAGCCTCGGTCAAGGCCACAGAGGTGTCCTGCATGAACAGTATCAATCACACAGCTACATCAAACCTGCTCCAAAATGGTTTCCGGGATCTGGCAATGATAATGCATAAGTCGCAGAGATGACTAAGACAGTGGGTCTACCAAACAAGGACTTACCTTGGCGGATAAAAGTTTGGCTGGTGTCCAGCAAAATATCACAACCCTCTACGATCATTCTTTCTATGGCAAGGTTCTTCCTTATGTTTTCAGTGTCACTCACTTCATCATGCATTATCCTATAGACACAGCACAGATCACAGTAAGAGATATTTTCTGTAGCCCTAGCAGGTATGCAAAGAAGAGTTCCCTCTGGGAAGTTCAGTTTTGACTTGCATCAGTATAAAAGAGACTGTGGGGAGAGCAGACTTCCAGGCCTCAACAAGCCATGACCCAAACCAAAGCCAGTGTACATGATTCTAAATGACAAGCGGGTCACAAACCAATGAATACCCTGGGGAATGCAACAGGAAAGCAAAGTATTATTTTATGAACAGCAACCTTCATTGAAATTAGGATGCCATTTGTTAGAGGTAGAGCAAATTAGAGGACTTTATACCATTTATTGCATATAAGCTAAAGGAACACAGATGTAAATAATTCCTTGAAACACTGAAAAGTCACTGAAAAATGCAAAATATACATTCTCTAGCTTCTTGCCAAATATGAACACAAGGATTCCAATAAAGGTCGTTTTCCTATTATCCTGAAAGAAACATAAACCCAAATACAGCTATAATCTCAATTATATAAATTCACATGCTATAAAAACATTTTCAACAATATATATTTTTCTTGGTTAAAATTAACATGTATTCTGATTCAGTACCATCTGAAGAGCTAGCATTTAATATTCAGGTGAATCTGAGAAGCTGGTCTGTGTCTTGCTTCTTGTTGCCTGGACATATATATTAGGTTTCCACAGAGACTAACTTGCTGCTTTCTCTAATCAAGCCTTTATTATGAGTTCTCCACATACCTGGACAGTTCCTCTAATTTTGACTTAGCAAACTCCAGACTTTTCCTTTCCACATGCTCATGGGGTGTATGAGCTAGGAGTTCGTGAAGTGTGATGATATACCTGGGGATCTAAATGCAAAGGCCAGCATGAGCAAGAGGTCAGGATGAACAACACTGGGACACTCTCTACTGTGCCATCATCATGTCTGAGAAACTCATCTCTCCCTTTACAGTTTTGAAACAAAGTATACTTCAAACCACACACACACACACACACACACACACACACACACACACTTCACCAAGAGTACAAAAAAAGAGTAACAAAATATTATGTTCCAGAGAAACAATTGTTTCTTTAGGTTTTTTAATATAATCATATATTTCTTAATCACAAATTTTGAAAATTGGTTCATGGGGAAACATACAGCTATAATCAAATCACAAGAATCTGTATTTTAGGTATATTTGTTCACATTTTTTTTTTTAAATTCTGAATCCTACTGCAATATTCTGTTTAAGAATTAAAACTTGGGAGAAGAAGATATGTTCACCTTTATTACATTCTCATCCTACTTTACCTTAATTCATTCCTCTAGCAGTAAAAAGTATTGTTTAATTAGATTATGTACTTGTAGTTTTGCTTATAGATAAACTATCTGAATTCTGTCAAAGGCAGAAACTCCACCAGGCCTATGAAGATGTTAATATAACATAGTAGAGTTTTAATTAAAGTTATAGTGATTCTACATATTTATTTATTTTAATTTTTATTTATTTTTGAGATCATGAGAGAGACAGAGCACGAGTGGGGGAAGGGTAGAGAGACAGGGGAAACACAGAATCTGAAGCAGGCTCCAGCTGTCAGCTGTCCAGAACCCAAAGCAGGCTGAGCTGTCAGCACAGAGCCCGAAGTGGGGCTCGAACCCACGAACCATGAGATCATGACCTGAGCCGAAGTCATATGCCTAACTGACTCAGCCACCTAGGTACCCCTCTACATATTTGTTTTTTACTGGCTTACAAACTAAAATCTTTTAGAAAGCTGGGGCAGTGGGCTTAATTATAATACCAACACACATGAACAGGCACCATAACCCCACCTGCTATGGGTCAGATTGGAGCTCAAGGTTTGCACGTACACCTAAACCTCCAGCAACAAAAGGGGAATTTGCCCATTTTACACAGATAAGGAAACAAAGTGTGAAGAGGTCTGGTAACTTGCCCAAGGTGGTGTCACAGCAAATGACGGAGCCAGCCATGATCATGGTGGCTCTGACCAATGCAGGAACCCACGGGGTCTCTTCTCTGGGGCCTGAGGTCTCACTAGGCCCTTGAAAGCCCTTCTAAGAATGAAGAAAGTGAAACAGCCTCCCAGGGTACTATGGCTAGTTCCTTCCGTCCAGTCCTGAGGTGCTGGCAGCTCTGCCCACGGATCTGCTGTTGCTCTTGTGCAGGTGGTGGCCTTCACCGGTTACTTACTGATGTGTACTGAGGGCCCATGTTTAGGCATGAGCACAAAGGGCAGTGCCACAGCACACACACGGCTCTGCAGCTGATATTCTGGGATCAGGTCCTAAGGAATGTCATCATATTAAGGTTTTGGAAGTTCAGACAGACTCCTGATAGGAGGGAGACCCCTCCCCTGTAAGACACATGGAGGGCACTTTCTGCCTCTCCATTCCATAAACTTCTCCTGGTAAAGGCTCTTGGGATACATACACTTTCAAATATCCCTTCTGCACAGTGCCAAGATGGATAACAGTTTGCCTCTAAGTCAGTAGTTCTATAAGAAAATCAAGGCAATCAACAGCTAATGTACTAAATTTTTCATAACAAAGAAGGTAGGAGTGGGAGAGCCTGACGCTTATAATGCATGCACTGAAAACCCACAAAACTAAGTTTAGTCAATAGCTTCAGGATTCTCCCCCATTAATTAAATCTATTTTAGAGAGTTCCTTGGCTAAGGTTCAAGTAGATAGATCTGAAATTCAGAAGCCGGTCCTTTCTACTTTCTGGTATAGGAACAAACAAGCCTGAAGCTGCCAAAAAGCAGGGAAAGGACATTCTGCAGAGAAGTGGATGGCTCTCCAAAGAGCTCGTGTGTATATTCAAGAGCTGATTATAAATCTGTTCCCCCCAAACCCAAGAATCACAGTAAGTACTGTCTAGATGAATCATAATGCTCTTCTCAACTATGGAACAATACTTGTCACTTTATAGACATTAATTAGCCTGCTTGCCAATTACAGTAAATAGGTGGCTAGAGCCGCAAAAGGCTACTTTCTGGAGAACATCTAACAGCACTGTTCTTGTCAGGGGCAGATTTCATGATTGGCTTACCTATGGACTTATGAGCAGCTGAAGCCAATTTAAACAGTACCAGTCGAGCCACTGCCTTTGCTAATTAAAAATTACATTAATGACTACATTATTTTCCATAACAAATTTCTTGGCAACACTTGGACTACTTGTCTGATGGTTAAATTGAGGATAAATTAACTGCATCATCCAAATTCAACAATTCCTCTATGTTTCCATAGCTCAACATAGAATATCAACAGCAGCAAATGACTTACTTGACAAAGAGCCCAGTAAAAGGTCTACACATACACAGGCTAAAAGCTCGAATCACCTCTCCTCCTCTGTGCCTAACCCCTGCCCCCATATCTAGACTCAAGAAAAAGTCTGGTCAGAGGTCCCTTGGTATCATGAACTAGCATGCCAAGGGAAGTAGAAACAGCTAGACCCTCCAAGGAAGCAAATGTTTTCATGACTATTTCACCTCATTTGTGAAAGAACCAAGAGGGAACAAGAGGGATAGAATGAACCCAGTAAGAGAAAACCTCCAAGCTTCTAGAAAGTGCAATTTCCCCCTCAGTGGTCCACAGGGTCACTCCTAGGGAGAAGGCAGAAGGAAGAGACACCAAGCAAACAAGACAAAGAAGAGGCACCAAGGAGAATGAGGCTCTTAGGTAGCACACTCTGATAGCTTCCTCTCTTGATCTATCCAGAATAGTGATAGGGCAGCAAATAGATTAAGAGCTGTTCTTTCAGTTTACACATCTTGCAGTTTGGACCAATTCTGGCTAAATTCTTCAACTTTGAGGCTTCTCCTAGAAAAATAGCTCTCCTAAGCTGAGACCTTTGGTTACCCTGGTCTGGAAGAAGCCAGAGACCTCAACATTTGACCCTTCAGCTAAATTGTAGGGTTTCGGGCCACCACAGTCTCAGGATGCGGGTTCCTAGACAAACACCAGGCTCCTTGCACCACCATCGTGTGATCCCCCCAGGATCACAGCCAGATAGCTAGAGCTCTGGGAGACAACTGGAAATCAGGTCCTCAATTTTAAGAGTAAGAAACAGAGATTTAGATTGGTTCAATTATTTTCCTCAATGCTATGACTGAAGAGTGAGCAAGACATCCAGGTCTCCTCAAGATTCGTAGTCCGATGGTCCTTTCCTCACATTGTAGGAATTCCTTGGGGTCAATCAAAATGCCAAGCCATTCTTATTGGGCTTAAACTCCAGGGAAAAGGAGAGAGGGTGACAGAAGTGCATCTCAGCATTTTCAAGAAATCCAAAGGGCTTTCCAAGGCCCTCCATTCGACTGTGTTTGGACACCTCCCCTACAGATCAAGTGCGGTTCTGTCTGTTGCTTTAAAACCCTGAGAAAATGACACCAAAGGAAAATTAAATAGCCCGTGGGAAGGCATTAGTGCACTGTCAGAAAGGGAGCTAGGTGCCTCCCAGAATGTTCCATGTGTCTTTCACAACCATTTCTTTGAATATTCACCTGAAATCGAGTTGCTGAAAAGACACAGTTTAGGGATTGTAATCATAATCTGGAGGTAACTGCCAAAGACACAAACAGAATCTCAGAACACTGCATTATATAAAACTTGTTTCACTATAAATAAAAGCTTAAATTATAATTTTTATAAGGTTAAAAAAAGCAACTTTTTGTTTTTGTTTTGAAGTTTTTCTTGGAAAATATTTCTTCAGAGAGGCAAAAAGTTCAAACAATTCAGTTCCATGAAAAAAAACACAATACCATTATAAAGTTTCACTATATTTAAGTTGTTTCAAATACATCCTTTTGGTTTTTAAAAAATCTTGCTAAACCTCTGTGGTGACTTCCATGATTTCAAAAAGGATTGACAAACTTTAGGACAAACAATTATGAACCAGAGCAACATTTCTTTCTCAGGCTACAAAATGGTCAGCCAGGGTCAGCAATGCCTGTGCAGGGGGGCAAAACTCTCTGCAGAAGCCCAAACACACATGATTAGGAGAATCGGTTTACCACATGACAATCTGGAGGCCTGGCCAGAAGCCCCATAAATTCCACAATAAGAACACTCAATGCCTTTCCAAAAGAGCAGAATTGACACTTTTCAAAGGAACAGGAGATTCAATTCACATTTGGGCCTCCTCTGTTCTCACTCAAGGACTCTTAACGGTAAAGCTCTAGGTACAGGTAAGAACACAAGTATGCTTGATCCCTCCGGGTGCTCTAACACCCAAAAGTAAATGTCATGACAAGCCCCAGCCTCAATTCAGCAACCTGACTAGGGGCCAAGAATCCCCAGGTCCAGCCAGTGTCTCCAGACCCTATATTTTCATAGCCTCTGTGACCCAGGATGTCCTCCTTTTGGTATCCGGAGCTCCAGACAAACTCAAGACCAACCTCAACAGCAATTGTAACAGGGAGGGGAGGATGGGAAGGAAAACAAAGACTTTCCCAGCAGTCACTCTACCCCTCAGGAGCCTTTTATGCCACCAGCATATACTGGAACGTTTGCACAGCATCCTATTTCTGTAAACCTGATAATATTTTTAAACATGCTGGAGGAGGAGACTCCATGGAAGAAGTCTGTGTGGAATCTTTCTGTAAAGAGAAAACTGTGCTACTTTTCAAAAACCATTCCTGATTTAATTGCTTCAAAAATGACTGGTTTAAAAAAAAAAATGCCTGCTTTTCTCCCATATGCTACACAGAGGGAAAATGTGTGGCATAAATTTGTTTCTCTCAGGGTCAAGCTCAGGACAGTTGCACATTTGCCATAATTCCACATGGGGCATACTTAAACTTGTCACTCTGGTCACCCTATGTTTCAGTACCACCAAACTGGAACCGATGACTTATAAAATGCATCCCAGATGACTTACCTGGAACATTGGATAGGTCAAGAATGTTTCCAGCATCCTCCCCTCACACGCGGGGTTGGCTTCGTACTGTTTTAAGAGTTTGTCGAAATCTCGGTTTTGCTTACAATTGGCAAGCACTTGGAGGCTGTACTGGTGATTACGCACAAATTCTTGATAAATGTTCAACATGGGGAGCAAAATATCAAACAGATCAGCTGGAAAAAAGAAGTAAACATGGCAGTTTTTCTTGGTCCTTGGTAAGTTATCTAAGGTACAAGGAGAGGCTGTGTTCACTCATTGGAAATGGCACAGAGTGGCTCCCAGCATCATGTGTCACACGTGCACAGGGCCCCCTTCCAGATGCTTGAATGACTGATTTGGTAGAATGCACGGGGGCAGGGGGAGGGGGCGCACAGAGCCCAACTCTAGCCCCAAATGAACAATGACAGGCCAGGAGAAAGGGCTGAGAGGGCAATAAAACAGATTCCCAGTGCCTAAGGAAGCTCTCAGGTCAAGAGGGAAATTCAGACAGGTTAGGCTGACTAATGTTGAAGTTATTTTGCTTTAATTGTAGACATATTAAGAGAAAATCTTTTATCTCTAAAGCATGCACTTACCTAAAATTAAGGTAGGCCAGTTTGCTATCCTTGCCTTCAGTCCTTGATGAAATATTTCATGAAGAAACATAATTGTTTCACTATAAAAAATTGAAAAATAATATAATCTAGTCACTTCTTTGTCAAAGAAGTCCACTGAGTCCTTAAAGCCTTAATAAATACATGATTTGCATGCCTCCCAGGGCCTCCAAATTGTATACACAATAATAACATGGATTATACTAGCCCTCATAAACCAATTTGTCTTTCAAACGATCTCGAAAATTCTGAGCTAGGCTTCAACTACTGGAAGACAGTAAACACCAAATCATTGGCATATAACCCTCTTCATTATGTTTGATAGCAACATCTTTCTACTGTTAGGATTTAACACTACAACTGATAATCAAAAAATTAGTTATGATCCTTTTTCTCTTCAGTTTGATTCTAGATGATAACTAAGGGAAAAGACTCCCTCTTTCACTAAAATGAGTTTTGACAGGAAAGAGGGGAAAAGAATCCACAGCAAAGATTTGGCAGAACTCTACCATAACCGCTCCTAAGACACCCAAGATGGAAATGTAAAAGAATCCTCTGAAAAGGACTAAGCCTACACAGAGATGCTATAAGGAGAACTATGCATAGAGATCCAAATCTCTACAAGGTTCAAGACGAGCAGTTACCAAAGTAACTTTTGCTTTCTCCTCATTACAATTAATTCATTGGATTGAGCCTCTAAAGCCTTTTCTTAACTAGCACATCCTACACAATCAAATACATAATTATTCATGTAAGTGAGATATTCTGGTTTGTTGTAAGTCAAATTCAATTACAATAAACATCAATGGGAAATCCTTAACTTTTTCCAAATGGTCCATGAAACAAAATACATATGGCTTGAAGATGATAATTTGTTTTTCATTTATAGCAATTTTAACTAAGCAGTGTTTGTTGTTCAAGGATTTCAACCAAATCTAGTTTGGCAGATATTGGGGTTTTTTTTGTATTTTTTTTATTTTTTAACATTTTTATTTATTTTTGAGAAACAGAAAGAGATGGAACACTAGTGGAGTAAGGGCAGACAGAGAGGGAAACACAGAATCTGAAGCAGGCTCCAGCTCTGAGCTGTCAGCACAGAGCCTGACAAGAGACTCGAGCCCACAAACTGTGAGATCATGACCTGAGCCAAAGTCTGACGCTCAACCGACTGAGCCACCAGGCACCCTTAGTTTGGTAGATACTGTATGTTAGTCTTTCAACCTCCTTTCTATTCTCCTTTTAGGTGGACATGATGGAGAGCTACAGCTAAACTTCCCAGACTGCCTTGCAAATGAGGCTCCGAATGTAAATTCAGTTCCACCAGTTGCACCAATAGGTGCACCTGGTAAGACATGAAAAGTAGGAGAGGCCATCTTCCTATTGCTGAAAATCAGTCATGAAGATGTGAGTGTTTCAGGGGCAATTTCAGCACCCAGCTTCGGTGTTCTAGTTTCTAGGCAACAGCTTCCTAGACCTGAGAGGCAGATATGGTGGCAATGACAGTGGCTGTAGTTCCCTAACTTCTGAATCACATCTACAGTGCTGTGCTCTTGAACTCAAAGCTCCAGGGGAGCAGTTCCCTGGCTTTGCTCTTCCAGCTCTTCCAAAGAATTGTATAAGCAGTGAAAATGTCTGCATAACTTTAGAGAAAATTACACAGTAATTTTGTCCTTAAACATCCTTTGTCCTTAAAATGTCCTTAAATGCAGGCTGGGAGATGGACAAAATAAAGGAGATTAAGAGCACACTTCTTGTGTTGAGCACTGAGTGATGTACAGAATTATTGAATCATTACACTGCACATCTGAAACTAATATAGCACTGTATGTCAACTAAACTTCAATAATAAAATAAAATAAAATAAAATAAAATAAAATAAAATAAAATAAAATAAAACAAAGTAAAAAAAATAAATGCATAAAAAGCCTAAATCTTTAAAAAGCCAAATTAAAATATATTGCAGTAACTTTTTGTTCTTTTTCTTTTAAAAACAAATTTGTTTGACTAGAGTTGATACATAGTATTACATTACCTTCAGGTGTACAACTTAGTGATCTGACAAGTTTATACCTTATACTATGCTCACCACAAGTATAACTACAGTATGTCCCATTACATCATTATTACAATACCAGTGACTGTATTCCTTATGCTCTGCCTTTTATTCCCATGACTTCTTCATCCCGTAACTGGAGGCCTGTATCTCCCTCTCTCCCCTTCACCCATCTTACCCAACTCCTCAACCCTCATGTGGCAACCAACAGTTTATTCTCTGTATTTATGGGTCCGATCCTGCTTTTTGTTTATTTATTTATTTTTAGATCCCACTAATGACTGGAATCATATGTGTATTTGTTTTTCTTAGTCTAACGTGTTTCAAGAAGCGCGACAGGTTCCAGGGCCATCCACACTCCCTCCGATGACACAAAGTCATCCCTTTCTATGACTTTGTAATATTTGATATTACTTGACAGCTTTTGATGTTTTCATGTTGTTTTTACTTTTGAACCATGTAAATTTCTTCAAAAACAAATAAATGTATTCAAAATAAATAAGTAAGTAAATAGATGAATTAAAAAATAAATAAATAATTTTTAAGTAAAGCACCCAGGCACTCCCTTTCTCCCCTTCTCCTCTTCCCTTGTTTATTTTTTCCATAGTGCTCATCACCATATAATATACTACACATTTCACTTATTTACTATTCATTGTCTTCCCACATCAAAATTTAAGTTACATGAAGGCAAGGGTTTCTGCTTTGTTCACTGATGAACACTCAGCAGGAAGGACACTATAAATATTTATTGAGCAAATAAATTTGCTAGAGATTCTCAGGCCCCCTGTTAGTTTTTCTTCTTCCTAAAGTATGTCCGTATAAATCACATGTAAAGACCCATTACTCACTCCATCTCCCTCAGCTTATGAAGATTATCTTTCCCAACACACACACGCCTACACAATGACAAGAAAACATATGTCACACAAAGAAAAGACCCAGAAAACTAAATGCCATGATTCAAGATAAAGACATGTAAACTCACACAAATAATGAAACAAAAATGATAGCTTTCTTATTTTTAATATCATAAGCTCATAAAGGTGAACTTATGATTCCTATTCTTTTAAGAGTAAAGTAAAAATTCTTTTAAGAAATAGAAATGGGTTTTTCACATGACTCTTTGATTTACGCCAAGACAAACCTGTTGAGAAAAATGCTGCTGACATCATCATGGCTGATGGGAGGCTTCTTGGAGCTGGCTGCCATTCGCAGGGGCCGGAGGAAGCCATTGACCAGGATGTAGAGCTGGTGAACATACTCCGACTCAGCTTCAACCATGGTGAACACAATCTGGTTTCTCTTCCTCATGCTTTCAGCATGAGGAGAACAAATGTAATCCTGCACAATGGTCTTCCATTTCCTTCTACACAACCATCCTCTCATGAAGCTCTGAACCTACAGAACAACAACAGAAAGAATCTCAGGGAGGTGTGAGGCTGTCTTTGAATGAGCCTATCAGTAAGGGTTTTCATTCCACGCCATATAAAACACTGCTTTTTTGTTACAGCGCTAATGGTCCCATCACTAGAATAAATTGTGGCAGGCTTTTCCAGATAGCAGAAAAAATAGGATTTAAAAATAACATTTTTCTCAGTGTCACAAGTTTCTTCCATATCTTAAGCTCTTTAAGACTGCCAATATGGACACCAGAATGTGATAATATTACATAATTCGTTATTAACATGTTAATAAAGAAATACATTGAAGGTTTACTCTTTAACAATATAAAATCAGATACTAAAAATTTTTAATTGTGTTAAAAAAGCACATAACATAAAATTTACCATCTTAACCATTTTTAAATGTATAGTTAGTTCAGTAGTGTTAAATATTTCACATTGTTGCACAACAGATTTCCAGAACTTCATCTTGCAAAACTGATACTCTATACCTACTGAACAACTCCCCACTTCTCCCTTCCCTCAGCCCCTGCTACCCACTATTTTACTTTCTGTTGCTGTGAATTTAACCACTTTAGATAGCTCATGTAAGTAGAATCACACAGTATCTACCTTTTTGTGACTGGTTAATTTCACTTAGTATACTGTCCTCAAGGTTCATCCATGTTGTACCATGTGCTAGGATTTCCTCCCTGCTTACGGCTGAATAATATTCCATTGTATGTATATTTTGTGTATCCATTCATCTGCTGATAGATATTAGAGTTGCTTCCAACTCTCAGCAATTGTGAATAATGCTGCAGTGATCATGGGAGTGCAAATGTCTCTTCCAGATCCTATTTTCAATTATTTTGGATCTATACCCAGAAGTGGAAATGCTGGATCATGTGGTAGCTCTATTTTTAATTTTTTGAGGAATGACCGTACCGCTTTCCACAGCAGTTGAACCACTTCACAATCTACCAACAGTGCACAAGGGTTCCAATTTCTCAACATCCTTATCGACACTTAGTTTATTGTTTTTATAGTAGTCATCCTAATGGGTGTGTGGTGACGTTACACTGTGGTTTTGATTTCTATTTCTCTGATGTTTAGTGATATTGAGCAGCTTTTCATATGTATATGACTTCTCCAAAGATCACATGTATATTATTTCATCTTTGGAGAAATGTCCGTTGCCCATTTTTAAATCAGGTTATTTGATTTGTTGTTATTGAGGGTTTTTTCACGAAGCTTAAAAAAAAATAAGTGTTAGACATCAGCTCATCTGACCCCTTCTGTTTATAGATGAGTAAACGAAATTTCATGGTAAGTCACACAGGAAAGATGCAATCAGAGTTGGCATTCTTTAACCTGCTTTTTGTTAAGTCTAAGGATTCTCTCTCAGCCACACGGTGAAAACACATGTGAATGATTTGCAATGGAGATTATTTTGTGAAAAGAAACATGAAATATAATTAAAAATCGATTCTGTAGACAACATGATAGCCTCTAAAATTGATCTGAATTCCCTAGGTATGATTTGAAAAATAACAGACAAACCTGTACGTTTTAGCCAACAAATATTTACTAAACATCTTTCAAGTGTCCAGGTAAATGCTGGGGGCTAGCCAGAAAGGTGCATGTCATAATCCTTAACCCCAAGGCTGAGCACTAACCTGCTGGGTAACTTTGAACTCCAGTCCTCTATTTTCTCACCTACAAAATAATGGACCAAAAAAATCTGAAGTGCTTGCTAAATATAAAACAGTTATATGATTATTTATTAGGGTGTGTCATAGCTAAGTGGCAGATTCAGCCACAAAGCAGGTTACAAATCCATATATGATTGACAGCATTAAATGACTACCAAATCTCTTTTTGGTATTATTGTTATCTAGTCAACATATTCTTACACTCCTTATTGTTTCCCTACTATTTCACCCATATGGACTAAACTGTCATGTATTTAAACAACTGCTCTTCTGTTGCAATGTTTAAAATTCTTTCATTTACCTACCAATGTTGTCATCATACTATCAGTGTTAATGCAGGCATTCACACAGCTGTGATGCTTCAAACAATAAAAATTAGCCACATTTTAATAGAATTATGTGGGGGAATTTATATGCACATTATCTGGAGAAATCTAATGGAAAACTTCTTTGTCATATAATAAAGTTCAATTTTTGGTTCCTTGAAGATAAAAAATTATGTTGATATTTGCCAAATCAGAATAGAGAAACTAATTCATTTAAAACACTTTTTGCCACACAGACATTAGAATGACTGGGCTATAAAGCACAATAGAATTAATTTCAAAGCCTACTTAACAAGTTCAAAAATATATTTTTTAATTGCTTCTACTGAGAAACAGGAAGGTATAAAGTGTAAAAAGCATTTATTTTATCACTATTCTTCCATTTAACAGAAATATTTTCAAAAATCACCTTAATCAAATTTTGTGTTAAACACAATCTTTCTGTTTACTTAGTCAGGTGTTGCCTGCTGAGCTGGTGTACTTTTCATACTAACAGACCAGTTTCTACCAAAAAAAAAAAAAAAAATCCTGAAAACTGTACTTCACTCATCTCTTTGTTTATAGACAACTTCATACTACTAAAAGGCAAGAGCATTAATCTTGTAACAATAACATAAACTCAATTCAATTCAGAATGTTTTGAATTCTAAGAAATTAATGGTGATATTTCACTTTTTATTCCTTAAAAACTGAAAACACTTCAATTTAGTTCTTAGAAGCATTTCTGTATCAAACTCTGAGCAATGTTTCAAGTTTTGTTACAATTAAAGGGGAATAATTATGTAGCATATAAACAACAAGAATAAGAAAAACATTAAGATGAAATATAGATTTGAAGGTATATATCCATAAAAAAAGTTCTATAACTGTGAAGCTTTTCACATAATGGTCACAAAGCTAAGTAGATGATTTACACAAGCGAATTAAGATAATAGAACTCAAAACCTAAAATGACATAAATCAAATACAGTAGACCAGAGTGAGTACCAGTGTCTGTCTAACTGCAAAAGTTGTACACAGGGGCACCTGGGTGGCTCAGTCGGTTAAGCGGCCAACTTCGGCTCAGGTCATGATCTCGCGGTCATGCCCCGCATCAGGCTCTGTGCTGACAGCTCAGAACCTGGAGCCTGCTTTGGATTCTTCCTCTCTCTCTGCCCCTCCCCTGCTCATGCTCTATCTCTCTGTCTCTCAAAAATAAATGAACATTAAAACAAATTTTTTTTTAAGTTGTACACAGGAATAAGTGACAGTTTAGTAAGAAGATCTGTTGATCGTGTGGATGTTAAACAAGAAAGTAATAATGATAATAAAACAGAAATCTGAGATGTATTTAATTAATAGTCTCACATGTTCAAAAAAAATCCTTTCTAAATAAGCACTGAAATCTAAAGCTAAAAGAAATATTTTTAAAATGTCACTTAAAAATACTCCCCTATACAGACAACGGAAACCAATTTGACAATAAATTTTATATTTAAAAAAATAAATTAAAAAAAACTACTCCTCTAGGGGCATCTGGGTGGTTCAGTCAAACATCTGACTCTTTTTTTTTAATGTTTGTTTGTTTGTTTGTCTTGAGAGAGAGATAACAAAAGCAGGGGGAGGGGCAAAAAGAGAGGGAGAAAGAGAATCCCAAGCAGGCTCTGGGCTACAAGCACAGAGCCTGATGCTGGACTCGATCTGACAAACCAGGAGATCACAACCCAATCTGAAATCAAGAAGGGACACTCAACCAACTGAGCCACCCAGGCGCCCCAAGCCTCCCACTCTTGATTTCAGCTCAGGTCATGATCAAGCTCCTGAGATCAAGCTCCATGTTACGCTCCATGCTAAGCGTGGCATCTGCTTGGGATTCTCTCTCTTCCTCTCCCTCTGCCCCTCCCTGTCTCACATGCATCTGCACACATGTACTCTCTCTCCCAAAAAACTAAATAAACATGAAAAAAATACTCCCCTAAAATATGAAAATAGCACAAAATCAGGAGGTTCTACAGCACTTACTAACCCAACTTAAGAACACTATTGTCTTAATGTCTGGTTTTGACATCCTTTCCACAGAGGGTCCATAAGGGGATTCCCAGAACTGGAAAAAAAATCTCAAGCTGAAACTTTTCCAAAGTAGCCATACCTGTATCACTCTGAAAGGCAAGTCTGAGAGCCATTAGAACAGATATACCAAGGTGATTCTCAGCTCAGGGACAGGGGAACAAAGACATCACTACAGGACAGACAACTGATCACCATGCTTTTCCAAAGCCAGAAACGCCCAACATCCTACCTTTTTAATCTTCTTGATATCTGGATCCTCATCCTCTTGATTACTTTGGTAAGGCCTCATTCGTTCCTTGGTTTTATTAAGAGCGATAATCTATAACACAAAATTGGCCCATTTCATGACTTGGGAAATACCAGCTTATAGCCATAACTCACAGGAGGTAATGCCTACAAGGTAGCTTAGGAGGTCCTCAGGAAACTTTTACTTTTTATGCATCCTTCCTTCCACTGGTTCTGAGTCAAGGAAAGAATGAACTTCACACCAAGTCTGTTCAGTTATGTTGCCAACAGAGGTGCTTATAAGAAGCAACTGTGGAAAGTGTGAACTGGGATCTGGGTTAGGAGAAACGTTAGCCCCAAATTTGGCCCTGACTGCCAGTGATGACTAGGCCAAGGCCTTCGGGGGAGCTGAGTGACATACTGCTTGCCAATCTTGCCCAATGGCAGCTGCCTGTAATGCCCTGGGGTCCCCAAATGCAATGACATTCAGCCCAGAGCTCTTGCTTCCCATAATCAGCCTGCAGCCTTCCACACAGGTACACAGAGTACAGCAGGCTCACAGGATTCCTTGGGAAAATGGTAACTGCAAACGGAACTTCAGAGCCCTGGGGTTGACCCAAGACAACCAAGAAAGGTGAAAAGGTAAAAAGAAGTGAAATGATCCAGGATCTCCTTATAGCTCCAACTCAGTTATGTGACCTGTGGGGCAATTCAAAACCAGATGGCTGCCCAAATACACTTAGCAACAAAAATCACTAGCCTACTGCTCAATTGCAGGCTCTTAGAAAGGTAAGAACCTACGCAACCTTACCAGCAAGCATTTGAAAAGTTAAGAATCATAATTGCTTCCTCTGACCTGTCTTTACATTTTGTCACCAGTAACAAATACACACTTCTGCCATTTTCTGGCAGAGAAGTAGGAAAATAAAAGGAGTAGAAAATAAATTATGGCTCCTGCCAAGCGACCACACAAGACGTACCTGCTACTGACAGTTTGGGGCTGCAAAATCTATATTCAGACTAAAATAGAACATAGTGAAGACAGATAAGCATGCCCAAATAAATATTGGGGAACATTGCTTGGTGCTGAGTTTCTCTTGTGGAGTAAATGCCACTTAGCAGACAAGCATCTGCTCTGGCTTACTGTGGCAAAGAGAGAACACAATAATTTTGTCTTAAATTACAGTGCCTGATATAGTCTTTTAAAATGCAGGTTTGCTAAGTTTTCTGTTGTTGTTTTCACTATATGAGATTTCAGGGTTGAATCGGGAAGTTAACAACACTAATGATACGGTGAACATGGTCTGCAACTCATCACCAGAGAAGCAATCAGATCCCAGGTGGAATCAAGCTTATACTCATGCTCTGGAAACTGGAGGTGATGTACACAGGCAGAAGGAGGTGAAAACCTCTCACAGGATTCAGTGCGTCTTGGAGGAAGGTATAAAGAAACAAAGAGGAAATCATTGTCCAATGACCGTAAAAGTAACAAGAAAGTTACTTTCCTTGTAACTCAGGGCTGAGGCTCTTAGAACTCACAAATTTCTTGTAACTCAGGCCTGAGGATCCTGAATTGTTCTGTCAATGGGATACAATTAGTAGTAGGTTTCATCTGTCCTATCTGCTCTTTGAAGCTAAGAAAATGCTAATGCACCTCTAGTCAGAAAGAGGGGGGAAATCTTGTTTTCCACATTCCTCTTCAGGTCTTCGGTTATCTACCGCTTCCCACGAGTAGTAAATAACACTCGGGTACACTCGGGTTTCTATATGTGGACAGAAGCACTTGTGAGCATGGGTGGATCCAGGACCACCACTGAGGCTGGAGATACAATGACCATGCTCTGTTCTCACTGGGACAATCTCACAATCGGGGGGTGCAGGGCCTCTGAAGTTCACCCTCAGAGGGTGGGGGTGGAGATGGAGGGAGACAGGAATTCCAACTTGAGGAAATGCCTTATACTTCAACTCCAATGTGTTTTTCAAAATTCTAGGGGGAAGAAAGTTGAACTCCTTAGAATAGAGAAACAGTAAAGTCTTCCTGACTTCATTTCTGGTCCTTCCTTAGTTATCGTTTGGGAGTTTAATCTATGACAGATTCACAATTATCATTACTATTATAGTCAACCTAAAAACAGTTACATTTTATAATCAACTTCTGAATATCTGATCAAATGAAGGACATCAGGAGCACAAAATAATTAAAAAGCAGCATATTACTCTGGTATTTTAATGTAGTGTATTTAACTAATTCTAACATAGACTAGATTTATTCTAACACAGATTAGTGGTCTGACATGTACTCGCTGATGGCGAAGGAACCAAGTTTGGGATGAAAATTTTGCCCTGATAGGCCTTATGTAATTTTGAGGAGATGGCAATAAATGCATAACAATGAGGAGGAATCTAGTAACTGGGAAGTACCTCTGATTTAAGTCTTTCAATTTCTGTATCTTGATCTTCAAGTTGATGCCGGAGTTGGTTAGCTGCAATTTTTTCCGTCTCTACGATCTGAACTAGATGAATGTACTTCTGCATTAACACTTCTCTCTCAATCAAAATGTCTGCATAACTTAAGAGAAAATTACACAGTTAGTCAATGAGATACTGTTCTACGGCAGTTTCATACAGAACAGCATATAGTATATTTTAGAAAGAAACCATAAATGTCGTTTGATGGCTAACTCTGCTTTATGTAAATATTAACTTCGGGCTTGCATTTGGTATCATTTAACAATATACAATTTGAATCATTTTACATATCCCTTACTAAGCTAAGAGTTCATTTAACTCTACAGAATTTGGATCATTGCCATTTTACATATCCTTCACTAAGAGGTCATTTAATGATGGCTGCCATTAGCAACTTTGCCATATAAGTCAGAAAAGTGCAAAGGAAATCTATCATTTCATAAAGAAAAAGATGCTTCTCCTTTAAAAAAAACTGAAGTCTTGAACTGATGGTACACACTTGGTCCCCAGGGACGATACTCAAAAATATTTCATTAGCTAAGTGTCTAGACAATCAGAACAGGCCCGCCCCCAAGTAGAATGAATGAAGCAACCATCAGAACAGGCACTGGCTGGAATGGACTATGATGACTATACCGGTGACTACCAGCCCTGCTCGGCTCTCTTTAGGATCGTGAGACCGTTAACATTTCTTTCACAAATCAACAGGAGCAAAATTTCATTCTAAACATAAGTGTAGATTCTTGGGCCCTAACACCATCAGCCTCACCTGTTTCCATTTCTTTGGCCAAGTGTGTGGGAAGCCAAAACTCCCTCTTAGATTTTTACTGACTATGCAATTCTGTAGCACCTGGAATTTTGCCTCTAGATCTTGTTGCACTATTTGAGGTGGTAAAAGGTATGTTCTCCATTCACGTAATCTTTCCCAAATGATCTGATAATTGTAATAATTAATAATTACTATTTATTGAGTGCCTCAGATGTCCCATATATATTCTCATTTTATCCCCCCAGCAACCCCAGGAGATAGGCTTTATCATCCCAATTGTACACAAAAAGATTTTAATCTTCACAGAGGTCACACAGCTAGTAAGTGGCAAGGTGGGATCAAATCAACATATGTTTGACCCTAAGCCCATGTTTTGTTTCATTTTTTAATGTTTATTTATTTTGGAGGGAGAGAGAGAGAGAAAGAGAGAGGGACAGTGTGAGTGGGTGAAGGACAAAGAGAGAGGGAGTCACACAATTTGAAGCAGGTTCCAGGCTCCAAGCTGTCAGCACGGAGCCCGATGCAGGGCTCGAACTCACGAACTGTGAGATCATGACCTGTGTGAAGTCGGACGCTTAACCAACTGAGCCACCTAGGTGCCCCGACCCTAAGCCCATGTTCTTAACCACAAGCTAAACTGTTTCTCTAATAAGGAATATCACAATGAATATAAACAAGAATGTTGCAGCAGACATGTCCTGAGATACTGCCCAATCTTCTATTCACTTACCTCTTACCTCTTCGTTGAGAACTTGGGTCATAGCAGCCATGTTTTTACCACAAAATCTGCCCTCATGACTACATTACACTGGTCTAAAAAGAGGTAACTGGCCCAAGCTAAACCAACTAGAGTCTTTCTCCTTGGAGTCTGGTACTGTATCTCTTATCTGTTTGCTTGAACTGATATGATATAAACTTGGAAACTCTGGTTACCATTGTCAGGTAGCCGTATTTGGCCATATCATGCCAAACAAAGTGAGTCTGCTGAGAAAGAAAATAAGATGTTCAAGAAAACAGAGATAAGAGAGACAGAAAGGTAACGACTATCTGTGTTCCTGTCAACTTGCTAGTTTCTGGTTCCTGACGCTCATGTTAATTGAATATAATTTTTACTCTTGGGTTCAGTGAGATATTAAAATTTCTGTCTAATAAGTTCTCC
The DNA here is from genome assembly GCF_028749965.1 of Puma concolor. Taxonomy (NCBI): domain Eukaryota; kingdom Metazoa; phylum Chordata; class Mammalia; order Carnivora; family Felidae; genus Puma; species Puma concolor. The sequence continues at coordinate 95,916,395 of NC_141667.1, forward strand.
GCAACCTCAACTACTTTGAAATAGGTTTGTGTTACTTAGAACTAAAAGAGTCTTAAGACAATCCTAAAATCACAATTTTAGTTCAATGATCTCAACATCCTCAGCACTTACATCATGTGTGCTATTAGTGTTAGAAAAAAAACATAGTGTCAGCAATATTTTAAAGTCACTTGTTCTAAGAAATCACCCTAAGAGAGTAGAAAGGAAGGCTGTGTGAGTGGGAGGAGGTTAAAAAAAGAAGAAGAAAAAAAAGAGCAGAGTCTTCAGAGAGATACGCTTTTAGGAACTTTAAAAGGAGAAAATAGTAATAGAACATGAGAAAAGTAGCTATTATAATAAAAATTATGCCCTTTTCATCATTTTTTACTAATTTATTACTAATTTATTACTAATATATTTATTACAAATTTATTACTAATATATCAAATTGGTATTAGGTAGCAAAACAGTATTTTTTTTTTCTCTTATAAAAAGTCCAGTCCAGATTGTGTGGATGAATTCATGCAGACTCATTACCCACATCTGTCTCCCTTCACTTCCAAGGCCTCACTGAAGTGCTAGGAAAATTATTTTCTGTTTAAAGAATGAAACCATAACAGCATTATAAAACAGGAAAATATGCCATCCACAGACCAGAAGTTTTAAGAAATTCCATGAAGAGGAAAACCAAGTAGAATCCGAGTGGTGGGAAATTGAGAGCAGAGGAAACCACACAAGGAGACACCTCGCATAAGCACGCTTCCCACCAAGGTGGCCAGAGCTCCAAAGTTGGAATCAAACATTCAAAGAAATGGAGTAGGGGGTGATCATTAGAGTCTTTCATTAAACAAGGGCCTTCACAACATCTGCAAGTTAGACTCCTCCTCTTCCCAACTCCCAAAGTAAAGAAATAAAAGGCACAACTGGCAGTAGTGACATGCCCTCAAGTCACAGCCCAGGATCTGCTCTCTGTAGGAAAAGGACCACGTCCTAAAGAAAGCTCCAAATGAGGATGCTAGACTCAGAGAGAACAAAGCTTGACTTTACACCAGACATCCACCGTGGACAGAGAACCAGAAAAGGGTCAGCACTAAGAGGGACCAGGAGTGAAATACATGTATTCTTTTTCTATTGTGAACAAATTACCACAAGCTCCCTGGTTCAAAACAACACATGTTTCTTATCTCACAGTATCTGTGCATCAGGGGTCCAGGCTCAGTTTAGCTGGGTCCTCAGCTCAGAGACTGACACGCCTAACACTGAGGTACATTCTCACCTGGAGGCTTGACTAGGGAAGAACCCACTTCCACATTTATTCAGATTGTTGGGAAATTCATTTTCCTGAAGGTATACAACTCATGCAGCTTGGAGAGCATCTTTGACCCCAGAGATCTCTGACCCCAGTCTCTCCTTGAGGGCTTCCAACTGATTAAGTCAGGCCCACCCAGGAAAATCCCATTTAATTAACTCAAAGCAACAGATTTTTAGGATCATAATTACGTCTGCAAAATCCCTTTTCCTTTGCCACATAATGTAACCTAATCAAGGGGGTGACCACTCGGCATGTTTGTCATTTACTAATGGCTAATAGCAAATCGCAGGTTCCACCTGTACACACTGAAGGGTATTGGAATTACACAAGGGGGAATTCTAGCCAGCCTCCCCAGTGCCTTCCCACATACCTGAAAAGGAAGTCTGTATAAGTGACACAGATGTAAACACAGGCCAGCTACCTATAATAACCCACAAGGTCCTTCATTTAGAAGGAAAGATCACTTGAGACTTGGAAAAACCAACCCCCAAAAGAAAGGCCTCTGCAATTGGCAGTAGTACCTAAGACAGCCCTTAGTGATTCCTTCTTTCTGGTATTCATACCCTATGTAACCCCTTTCTCTTCAGTGTGAGATGGACCGGGGTGACTCACTTCGAAGGATTAGAATATGGCAAAAGTGATAGAACGGCACTTCCAAGATCAGTTTACAAGGAGACTCTAGCTTCCCTCTTGCTTGCCTTCTCTTATTGTCCTACTGGTTTGTTCTGAGGAAGCCTACACCATGTTAAGAGCTGCTGTATGGAGAGGTCCACATAGACAGACACTGAGAGAGGCCTCTGGCCAATAGCTGATGAGGACAGGACCTGAGGCTTCAATGCACAACTGATAAGGAAGTGAATCTTGCTAACAAACATGTGAGCAAACTTGGATGTGGATCCTTCCTCTTTGAGCCTTCAGATAAGACCTCCAAATTGTTGCCTTATGAGAGACCTTCAGGCAGAGACGCCCAGTTAATTCCTGACCCACAAACACTGTGGGAGGACAATAAAATGTTTGCTGTTTTAAGCACTGTGGGGTAAGTTGTTAAGCAACAATACATAAATAAATACAGCCCCAAATGAACAAACAGAAAATATAATAAACAGGATAATCCAAACAGAGATATATTACCTTCAGAGAGATATGGAAGGATATTAGAGTCATAAGGTAACAAGGGGCTGCTATGGAAAAGAAGGAACTAGGTAACAAGAAGAGTTCTTGGAAACAAAAAATGATTATTGGGACGCCTGGGTGGCGCAGTCGGTTAAGCGTCCGATTTCAGCCAGGTCACGATCTCGCGGTCCGGGAGTTCAAGCCCCGCGTCAGGCTCTGGGCTGATGGCTCGGAGCCTGGAGCCTGTTTCTGATTCTGGGTCTCCCTCTCTCTCTGCCCCTCCCCCGTTCATGATCTGTCTCTCTCTGTCCCAAAAAAATAAATAAACGTTGAAAAAAAAATTTTTTTTTAAATGATTATTAAAATTTCACAGGTCAATGAATGCGCTAAATGATAAAGCAGACACGATTGAAAACTAAGCTAGGTGGCTGGAGACATAAAGAACACTGAACAAGAACAACAAAAAGAAAAACACAAAGAGATTGGAAATAGGGAAGAAAACCTGAGCAAAAATGAGTATAGATCCAAGAGATCTAATATCTACCTTATGGGAGTTCCAGAATGGGAAAAAACAGAGATTGTGATGGGGAAGAAATAAGCAAGAAATGGAAGAAAACTTCCCTGAACTGAACACAGCACAGTTCAAAGAGAAAGCATAATCTAAATGCCAGACAGGATAAATGAAAAAATTTCATACCCTGATACATCCTGGTAAAATATCAGAGCTCTAAGGATAGGGAACAATTATAAAAGCCTCCAAAGAGAAATCACAATTTATCTAAAGAAAGCAAGAATCAAAATGACATACTTGTCATCAGTAACCTGGGACACTAGATCACAGTAGAAAACTGAAGAAAAAGTCTGAACCCAAATTCCCACACCCAGGCAAGTGCCAGTTCAAGACAGAAGCCGTTTACTAACGATCACATTTACTATCGGAGAAAAATTATGAGGAGGCTTTCCAACCAAACAAAACAGAATACAAAGACAAGAGTTAACATGGAATGCAAGAATACAAGCCCGCAGAAGTAATAAAAAAAAAAAAATGCTAGAAAGAAATTAAAATATTCTCCTTCAAAAAGCAAGGATTCAAGTGCATGATTATATTTCGTTCTCCATGGTATCAAACACCAGTCTTAATACTTTGGAAAATATTTATAAAACCATGGTTTTTTATTTTGTTTTCTCTCATTGGTTTTTTATTTTGAGAATCAACAGAGGCTTAATTAAATTTAGGAACAGAAGGTAAATGTTTAAAAGTTTATAAATAGAGAGTAAATAATAAAGTAATAAAACCTCAGTTTGTGGAAAGAAGAGAACAATAAAGAAAGACACATTAAATGTCTTAATTTACTTACCTTTCATAGCAGAGACTCATTACACGCTTCTCAAAGTTGACAAAGAGAGTTAATTATATTATTTTAAGACATAAACAACCAATTTAAAAGCCAAGAATATGTAAGTAGCAAAAACTGAGGGGACAAAGGGAGAGTAGGTAAATGGTTTTGCAAGGGTGTTAAATTCTTTTCATCTTTATAGCGGGGAACCAACAGTAGGGCCCAAAGTCATTAAATCAAGAAGTTAAGGACATCATGGAATATAATATGTGAATAATTAATAGCGAGAGAGAAAAGGACGTACTTAAAGAGTAAAAATTGTTTATCAAATTTGGTCAAGAGTTTGGGACACCTGGGTGGCTCAGTCAGTTGAGCATCCGACTCCTGATTTTGGCTCAGGTCATGATCCCAGGGTCATGGGACTGAGCCCCATGTTGGGCTCTGCACTGACTATGGAGCCTGCTCGAGATTCTCTCTCTCTCTGTCTCTCTCTCTCTCTGTCTCTCTCTGTCTCTCTCTCTCTCGTCCTCTGTCCCTCTCCCCCACTGGCGTGCTCTCTCTCTCAAATTAAAAAAAAAATTGGTCAAGAGCTTCAGGAATGATAATATTCCGTACCAGCAAAGATAAGACAAAAGGGGTACTCTGTACCAGAGCGAGACAGTCTAGGAGACAACAACACAACAAGTATCAAGACAGCTTAAAATGTCATCCTTTGTCATAGTCGTTTCAAGTATAATAATCTAACCCAAGGAAAATAAACAGTGACTTGCACAAAGATGTATAAAAAAACAAGATTTTCATTCATTAAAACAAATATAATAAAACCGAATCTAAATATAGATGCATATAATATGAAAGTGATGAAACAATGGAATGATACAAGCCATTTAAAGTCATATTTTAAAAAATGGTTAACATAATGGAACGTACTCAAGACCCACTAATAAATTAACAAAAAAAACCCCAGAAGATTAAAGTAAATATAATTTGTACATGCACATGTGTTAGAGCAATGACAGGTGATTTTTAATTACTTCTTTTGTGCTTTTCTGTATTTTGCAACATCTCTACAATATTAAGTGGCAAAAAGAAAATACGTAAATCCTAATGGCAGTTATTTACTCTGTGAGGTGGGCTTCTGTAACATGTAGTAGTTTCTTTATATGTTCCTGTGACTCCAAATTCACTCTTCAGTATGTACTGAATGTTGTTATATACCCAAAAACTGTTCAAAGCATTGGAGACAGGAGTAAACAAAATAGGAAGAAAAAAAAAATCTGTGCCCTCATGGAATTTACATTGTAGTAGGGAGCAAGAGACAATAAAATAAATTTTTAAAATATATAGTATGTTACGTGATGATTAGTACTTCAATGAAAAAGCAGGGCCAGGGGAGTAGGATAGGAAGTGGGGGAGACAGGGGTTATAATGTTAACCAGGCTGTGAGAGAGGGTCTCCCTGAGAAGATGTTATTGGAGTCATGACCTGAAGCTGTGAGCCATGTGGCTAGCTGGTTGGAAAAGCATTCCCGTTAGAGGGAATATCATGTGTGAAAGCTCCGTAGTGGGAACAGGCCTGGGCTGCCTGAGGAAAGGCAGAGTGGCTGGTTTACTGGAGGGGAGTAAGGTGAGAGGCAGAAGAGAGAACAGGATTCTAAACCATGCAAAGCCCTGTGGACCAACATAAAGTCTCAGGTTTTCACCATGAATGAGATTCAGAGCTTTGACTGGAGGCATGGCAAGATCTGACATTCGAACAGGATCACACTGGCTGCAGTAATGGGAAAAGACAGAGATGGGGGGTGGAGTGCGAGGACAGAGAAAGGAAGACCAGTTGGAGGCTCCACAATAATCTAGGCAAAGATATTACAGATTAGCTCAGCACCTGACATGGGGCCTGGCACAAAACAGGCATTCACATAAAGGTCATTGCTAAATGAAAAATAGTTACCTAAGATAATTTACTCTGCACATTGTATTTTTCTTCACATAATAATTTTCATTTTTCATAATTCTCAAGTCATTCAATTTATTTAATTGGTTCTCTCTAGTTCACTACTCTTACTGGTGTGTCTACTTCACTTTATACCACAGGGCTTTCCTTATACATGCCACTAGTAAGTGGATTGTGCAAATCAACTGGAAATGCTTCCTTCGATGTAGGAATTTTCAGAGCAGTGGTATTTCTATTTTACTATATCTCCAATGTATCTTCTATCTGATTAAATTTTCCAGTTGCTCAAGTTTAAGAATTTCTGCCTGATCTATTTATTATTTGTGATTGTTTTTAATTTCGTGTGTGTGTTGTTTAGTTTAACTTCCACCAGGGGAGAAAATAGTCTCTTTGCTGCCAAGTGAAATAATAAAATTAAGCCATATAAATCAACATGATGAAAGCCAAATTCATGTGTCCAGTACTAACAGATGGCAAGTCTGAGGTATATATAGGAGAGTAAAATATTCATGTGTAATATGTATAATCAAAACCAAAACACCACTATTCCATATGGGAGAAAAGGAAGCATTCCAATAGAATCCTAAAGAGTCCAGAGAAGTACAGCATAATAGCATAGGCCTTAATTATTTTTATAGAAGAGTAAAAATTATATTAGCTTCACAAGAAATGGTTAGATGAGCCAGACCCTCATCCTACTTACTTTGATTGAAGACTTATTTGCTAATGAGATAGATAGATAGATAGATATGCTAATGAGATATGTATAATGAGAACTGTAGTAAAACCCAAACTAAAAACTCATAGGTGACTGAAGAAAAACTTGCACCAGCTCCAGGATTATGATCAATTTTACTGAGAAAACTCTTTCGAATCAGCATTTTTCACATCAGGGGGAGCATGATGTCTTTGGGAATTGGGAAAAACCAGTCCTGGATAACGGCAGTACAGTTCCCATCTAGACAGTATTTGTGCACTGACAGCAGCTGGCTTATCTACACAAGACTGTGCCTCCGTAGATTTACTCACAGGCACTTCAGCATTGCTATTATCCACTTTTTCTGGCTTTCAAATTCTCTTACATCAATGGTTCTACTCCATCGGTTAATCAGTATTTGTTAGCTGTCACATTAGGGTAAGTTTCTAACTGTGTATCACCCCCAACAATCTTTTCTCTCTCTACTGATAGATAGGCTCTTTTCTCCTAAGCTTGCCTCCTTTACAATGAATGGAAACACAAGCATCTCCATTAGAAGAGATTAAAAAGAGGAATAAAATTTAAAGACTAAAATTCCCTGTTCTAAATATTGCTCCTTCTTTCCAGTTCACAGTTAGTAGTTCATTATTTAAACATTTGACTAACTATGGGGCATATGGAAAGTTGTCAATAATCCTTTCCAAAACACAATCTGATATAAAAAACAAGCAAAATATTGCTATAAGAAAATATAACAGAAAGTCAATAGTGGTAAAATCATCATTTCGGGGCAGAGAAATTTTAAGGAACATTTATTTCTAAAAAAAAAAAAAATATTTTATAGTGCTGTATTATAAAACTGAAGAAAATTGTATTGATGACTCTTTCTTAACACTGATGCTTTTATTTCTTTACAAATAAATGTGCAGAATAGTATTGGTAGAATTCTCTTTATGATCACAAAAAATTCTTTAGCAAGAGCATATATCTAACTATATTCAATAAACCCAAATGGATTAAAGGAGTTTATAAATTCTCATATTCAATTTCCACTACAAGGACTCCAAATAAAATAGCAATGGAAACAAGTGTTGGTGAGGATGTGGAGAAATTAGAACTCTCATAAATTGCTAGCTAGTGGAAATATAAAATGGTGCAGCCACTATGGAAAACAGTTTGTTGGTTCCTCAGAAATTTAAACATAGAGTTAACATATGACTTAATAACTCAACTCCTATGTACACCCAAGAGAATTCAAAACATGTCCACAAAAATGTGTACACAAATATTCACAGCAGCAAATGTTCATCAACCAATGAATGAGTAAACAAAATGTGGTACACTCATACAATGGAATAGTATTCCACCACAGAAAGAACAGAAGATTCATTATGCTATTACAACACGGATGAACTCTGATAACATTATAAGTAAAAGAAGCCAAACACAAAAGGCTTGTATGATTCCATTTATACAAAATGTCCACAATGGGCAAATCCACAGATACAGAAAGTAGATCAGTAGTTGGCTAGGGCTAGGGAAATCAGGAAATGGGGAGTGAATGCTAACAGATATTGGGGTTTTGAGGGGTGTTGAAAATGTTCCAGAATCAGAGAGTGGTGATGGTTACACAGCCTTGTGAATATACTAAAATCCATTAAGTTGTGTGCTTTAAAATGGTAGGTTTTATGGCATATGAATTATATTTCAGTTTTTTAAGTATTTTTTTAAAGCAATGGAACAACCTCCCCACCAAAAGCAATATTTGCACTGTGTCATAATTCAAAACTCTGTCAAAAAATAAGTACAGGGCAAAAAAAAAAATGGTGCAAGGGAATTTAGAACAAATACAAACAGATATTTTTTTCATACAAAAAGCTCATAAACAAACTGATAAGAAAAACACCAAGAGAAAAAACAAGCATTGGACATAAGATGCCAATTCATATAGGAAACATAAACAAATATTAACAATGGCAAAAAATAGTCAATTTCACCAATAATCAAGGAAATTATCATTACACCAAGATACCATTTTTTGCCCATCAATATAATACAAATTTTTCAAAAAAATGATTCCAGCTTTTTCATGTCTTAGCAGAGGGAGATTAAATTGGTACCCACATTTCTGAAAAGCAATTTGCCACTGTGCCAGAAGCAGGAGATAAGAGGTGAGCAACAGATTTGTGTTGAAGGAATTCAGACTGACAGAGAGCAACAGACATAAACAAATCAATACAGTAATTTCGAAGGTACTTTAAAAGAAATAAAGGGTTGCAGTAGGGGCCCAAAGAAGGGAATGGTCAGTCCTTTCTACAGGGGAAGAAAGTGGCCCAGGGAGGGTAATGCAGATGAATGAGAGCTGAGTCTCTCTGTTTAAAACTTTCTATACTAAGAAGTCAACTGAATATAATAACCAAAATTACTAATATGAAACCTAGAGTTCTACCAGGCACGTATGTTCTTTTCAGAAAGGCACTCTGGTCCCCTGTGGAGGATGGATTAGGAGGCAAACTTAGAAGTGAGACAGGTGAGGTGGCTGAGCAGTAAGCCAGGCAACCACTGTCGGCACAGGAATAGAGACCAGATGTTCCAGGGTTCAAATCCACATCTGGCTGAATGGACATGAGCAGTGAGGGCAGAGGGTACAGGATGGCATCCTGCTGGCTTGAGTGACTGAGTACATGTGTACAGGGGACTATACTCTGGTAGGAAGAAGGGGAGGTGGAAAAAAATTTGAGGTTAGCACCCAGGGGGAGGGGGTATACAGTTAGGTCAATATAGAAAGATGGTCCTACACATACTAGAGGCAATACATCTTCCTAATTAAGTACACAGGTTTCAGAGTTAGCCTGACCTGGATTTGAGGATCAGCTCTGCCACTTAGTAGACTGGTGATCTTTGGGATGTTATTTCATCCTCTAAGACCTCAGACTCAATGGAGATAGAACCACCGATTTCATGGGCCGTTGTGACTGTTCAGTGAGAAGAGAACATGGAGCACTTAGCACGGTACCCAGCATTAACGAAAACATGGGGAAAGGGTGACTCCATCCACCTGGGGGAAGCCTTGGCAGTGGATGACTGGTGAGGAGAGAAAGGAACAAGGGCACAGAGCAGTGACATTAAAGAAAGGGACAGAACACAGGGGACAGTGAAAGAGGAGAAGAAATGATCAAAGGAGTAGAAGAATCAGGAGCGACGTCCTAGAAGCAAAAGGAAAGAGAATTTCAAGAGAAGATTTAGGTCTCTACATAATGATGTTTAAAAAAAAAAACAACAACAACAACCTCTTCAGGAGGCATCTGGGTGGTTCAATTTGTTAAGCACCCAACTTCAGTTCAGGTCATGATCTTGCCGTTCATGAGTTCCAGCACTTGCATCGGGCTCTGTGCTGTGAGTACGGAGCCTACTTCAGATCCTCTGTCTCCCCCTCTCTGCCCCTCTCCTGCTCACACTCTCAAAAATAAATAAACATTAAAAAAATAATTAAATAAAATAAAAAACAACCTCCAAATTAGTGTGAAAGGAAGGTTGAGAATAATATGAATAGTCAGTAAAAGAGTATGTAATATTACCTATCTTATCTATTTATCTAACAGATATGCAAATGTATGAAAACACTAAGCAGGAGACTGTTACCAGTAAATACCTTTGAGGAATAAGTGAGCTTGGGGAATGTGGGGAGGGGAAGGAGGAGCATATGAATGGAAAAACTTTTTACTCTCTCTACTTTTCATTGTTTGGATTCTTTCTTTCTTTCTTTCTTTCTTTCTTTCTTGCTTGCTTGCTTGCTTGCTTGCTTTGCCTTCTTTCTTTTTTTTATTAGAGAGGTTGCACTTATGTACTATTTGTGTAATTAAAAAATAAGTATTACTGGAAAGTTGAAGTTATATAAGGAAAGAAAAGCTTTGGAAAGACGCTGTCGACTCGGCTAACAACAGTTTCTGTGTGGTGGGGACAGAAACCCATCACAAAGGGCTGGAAAAGGAGCAGGAGCTGTGTGAGGAAGGAGAACAACCCAAGCATTTCTTCAGGAAGCCTGTCTATGCAGCAAGAGAGGGCAGCTGGAGGAGGATGCGGGGCCAAGGGAGGGATTTTAATTTCTTGTTTCAAGGTGGGAGAGATTCAAAGAGAATCTAAGAATACAGGAAAAAAGCCAGAGCCGGCTTGGTAAACAGATGGAATGTATAAGAAAGGGAATAACGGATGGAGCAAGGGAATCAGAGGGAAGAGGCTCAAGGCAGAAATTTGCCTTGAAGCAGCACTAGTTATTGGGGCAGCCAAGAGCCTGTTGGGGGGGCGCCCCCTGCAGGCGGGCTGGGGTTCACGTGCAGACAGACAGAGCGCCTGTTCTACTGCAAGCTCCTGGTGCTGTGCAAACAAACTGAAGAAAAAACACTGTGAAGAACAGGAAAGAGAACCAGCAGGTGAAAGTATTAACCAAAGGCTGAAAATAAAGAAATTCAACCCCAACTTTTCCCTGTAGAAAACAATTTCTACCATCTCATCAAGTGAAATCTTTCATAGTTTGCAGACACACCTTTTCTCTCTTTCTCTGCAGGTTCTAAGGAAGAAAGTGCTGACGTCTCTTTCATCATGTCCAATCTGGAGGCAAAGTCCTGACAAAACTTCTTATTAAAAAATATATATATCAAATGAACAAAATCCATATCTTCAGCTTTAAAGTAGCAATAGTAGTGATAGTCTTATTATTACAAGAAGAATACAAAATATAGCTTTAGGCTATGACATCACTGTCCATTTCTGATTTTCTAGTCCTGTCAGTTCACCGTGATAAACAAAGCGTTTTTAGCTTTGTTCTGATTTGTGAAGGATTTCTTCCTGTACATATATAAAGAGCTGATTTTATGCGGATGATATGATACACACAGTGGCCTTTAGTGTTGGGATAGATTTTATAATATACACTTCACTCTAAATTATGCCTCCATCCAATTAAAAGGATGAGGTTACAGGCACTAGGTGTCTGGAGCAGTTACCATGATGGCTTGTGTGTGTATGTGTGTGTGGTTGTGTATGCTGTGTGTTGTGTGTGTGTGTGTGTGTGTGTGTGTGTGTGTGTGTGTGTGGTGTATGCTGTGGGGGAGGAGGGAACAGATTGATAGAGGGGGGAAGAGAGAGAACAAACAACAGGCTGCCTGAGGCACATGTCATCAAAAGGACTACAGATAAAAACAGACCCAAGAGGCTGGATTAGAGCTTTCTTTAGTGGACAAAAGGAGAAGACTTAACTGAAAGACTTAACTAGAGGATTAAGTCTCTATGCTCGTCAAGTTCAGGACTGACAGGATGAGGGAACGGGTTCTGTCAAACCCTTGCCAAACTAAATCTGACATGAGCTTTATAGAATGGAAGCACACACTGAATTCCTCTTCCCTTGCAAATGCCCTCCCCACTGAAAAAAAGCCTAAGATCCACCTGCCATATGCACACACCAAGAGGAGGGAAGACTGTCAAGATGGGGGTTTGAGCAGAGTTTCAGTTAAAAAAGCAGGGGAAAGGTACGTTGGGACAGTCTCAACCACTGAAAGCATAAGCCATACGTTTGCAGGGAGGAAAAAAGGAAAAGCTGTGCACATTCTGTGGCTCACTGTACCAGGTGCAATATTCTCCACCTCTGCAACTTCTCAAAAGTCTTCCTCTAACCCCAGCTTTGGTAGAAACCTAAAGCCAGCTTTCCCCTCAGGACATACCTTACTTCTCCAGTAGTTTCGGATACTCTTCTCGTATCTTCCCTAGCAAGGGCAAGGAGACCCCTCAGAATCACACGGCTCCTCACTGCCCCTTCCAGGCAATCCAACCCTCCAATTCCCCTCAGAGGCCCCTCCTGACCAGTGCTCACCATCTTGGCCCCACAAACCTACTTTCATCCATCATTTCTTCTCCCAGTAAGTGACACTATCCATGCTAGGGCCCTGAGAGATGTGTTAGATATCATCCTGGTCTAATACTGCTTTGGTATCTCTGCACACCTAGATCCTCTTCCAGGCCATAGCTACCTTCTACCTGCCGAGACTTCGCTTGGTCCATGTTCCAGCGGATAAAAAGTGGAGACACAGTGCTGTGGATTTTGTCTTTTCAGTCAGTGAGCCCTAAGGACCCGCAATTACCTGGGTCAATGTTTTTGACCATCCTAATGTCAATGACTAAACCAACCACGATAGACAGATACAGCCAAGAAGACAACAACAACAAAAATCAGATTATTAGGAACGTCCAAAATTCCATACCCAACTAGCAAACCACTTATGGAATAAACATAGACTTCACTGCTGTTAAAATGCTCTGGCCTCAGCTCATCCAGACAAAAACATGACTGAGTCTTGCTAGCAGCTTCCCATGAACTGGTGCCAATAATATGTGATGGAATGATATTTTAAATGTGCCAGTGTTCTAGAAAGTAATATTGGCCAACTTCAAAAAAAAAAAAAGAACGTAAAACAAGTTTTCTGGACCACTTCGGAGCTTCAGAATGAGAATGTAATTTCCAAACAGATTTTTCCTTGGGGCCAGATCTAAGGGAGAAAACATGCAATTCAACATCCAGAAAAGGACCCAAAGATCCTCTGAAGGCAAACTGGAGCAAGTAGATTCATCTCAGAGGTACAACAAGCCAGCAGCAAGAATGTGGTATCTGTGGCACACAAGGACAGCATGCCCAAGCCAGCTCTGAGAAGACATCCCAGTAAAACAGCAGAGACCAGGAAAAGGGCTCTGAGCAGTCCCTGTTTCTATGTAGTGTCTGCAGGGAGCTCAAAAAAAATTAGTCTCAGGCTAAAATAGCCATCAGTTAGTCAAAAGCTCAGACTTTTAAAAAGAGGGATTTAAAAAAACCGTAATTATTGAGCATTTTCTATTAAAAAGGCAGTGGCACCAAATTAACGCTCTAAAGGTGAAATATTTAGTCATCCAATCAGTTGTTTAATTAGCACAATGCCAAACAAAACTGGCTGACAAATTCCCTCTCTGAATCAGCTTCATTTACTTTCTGGCTCTGCACATGTATGAACAGTCAGAATGAATTTCACAAATCCAAGTTCACACCAAAAACTCAACTTAATGAAACTTAAATGAAAAAGTTGTTATCCTCCTGATTTATAAAACAGAAAATGTAAGAAGCATCTCAATGCAAAAAGTCAAATGCAAGAACTCAAGTATAAAGCAGTCTGATTAAAAAGAAATCATCAAAGAACCCAGTCCTGGGCCTCAAATCAAAGGAAAAGCAAATCTAATGGACCAAAAAGGCAGGACATTTTTAAAAAAATCAATTATTAACTAAATCTTCAAATCCACAAGAGAATTCTTATCATTCGGTCTCCTAAATCACCAAAGTGATTTCTAAAGTCTACGTTTCTGACAAGATCACACGAGCCCTGGTTTCGATCATATGTCAATCAACACCAAATACTGACCCACTTCCACGTATATGACAAAGTTCCCATAGCATAGAAAAATAGTGATTTAAAAATGATTTAAAATGGGGCGCCTGGGTGGCTCAGTCGGTTGAGTGTCCGACTTTGGCTCAGGTCACGACCTCATGGCTTGTGAGTTCGAGCCCCGCGTCGGGCTCTGGGCTGATAGCTCAGAGCCTGGAGCCTGTTTCGGATTCTGTGTCTCCCTCTCTCTGCCCCTACCCTGTTCACACTCTGTCTCTGTCTCTCTCAAAATTAAATAAAACATTAAAAAAAATGATTTAAAATAATTTTAAAAATTAGATTTAAAATCTAACCATTTTTGAAGGAATCCATACCCTGTATTTGGTCCAACATGGTATTTGCTCAGCAACCACAGAGGCATTCTAGGCTACTACGAGTATCTGGCTTTTCTGGAGTTGAAAAAAAAGGGGGGGGGCAAATACACACGTTTTAACTTATTTATATCATTTTAATTCCCAGGTAGGAGAGAACAGAAGCAGTCACAGAGATTGTGTCCAGAAATAACCCAAGCTCTACCTTGCCAACCTGATACTTAGTTCACCTTTGAAGACCCAGCCTTCTTTCTACAGCAAGTCACTGTACTGTAGAGCACAGTCTGGAGCAAAACCCTCAGACAGAAACAATGAGACAAAAGACAGCCGAACAGTGTGCCAGGATCACGATGTGGGCAAGCTATCCCCAGGGCCCACTTGGTGAGCAGCATTTGGTCGCCAACCCTGGGCATCTCAGAGAAGTATTCTGAAGAGGAGGGAAGAAAAGGGACTGAAATATTTTGCAAATAACATCTTCTACTCTCAACCCTAACCTCATACTAATCTACCTTCATCTGTGAACAGAGAAAGAGAAAAAGAAACAGAAGAGGGGAAGAGTAAAGAGAGAAGGAGACGATAATAAAGACAGTTACAATAGAAAACACTGGTAAAAGGTTCTGGAGTCAGACTGATGTGTGGGAAGCTCAGCTCTGCAGCGTAACAACTTCGTTTTACATGTTGGCCAATCTGCTTAATAATCATGCATCTTTGTTTTCTCATCTACAAAGTAGGGCTAATAATACCCTGCTGGGTAGTTGTGAGGAATAAACAAAGTATGTAAAGCACTTAGCATGCCGCCTGCCACAGAGGAGGTAGGTGGTTAATATAAAGAAGCTTAAGAAAGAAGAGGAGTGGGAGGGGATGAGACGGAGAGAACTTTCAGAGAAAAAATCTCAAGGGTTAAAGAAGCATCTAAACCCAGAACAAATACCTCATCTTCTTTACAATCAATCTGAAAATATTTCTTGGTCACCTACCACATAATTAGCACCATGCTTCATTCAGAAATGAAGCATCCTCCTCCTTACTCTCCAGGTGCACACAATCCAGCTCAAGAAACAGAAATCACACGTGCAAAATATGTAAAAAAACAAAAACAAAAACCCACCTCTATTGTGCTCAATTGTTAGATATTCGACGTGTACTACTGCAAGCACCGCAGCCATGTGGAGAAGGGGCCTATGAGGGCAACTTGTCCGGGGAGTTTCAGGGTCAGGGGTGGTTAGAGGCAGGAACGGGCACTTCCGAGAAGCAGGGGGCATGTCAGGGGAAGGAAAAGAAGATGTGCCCCAGCTGGAATTTTGCACCTAAAACACCAGGAATATGAGTAGGCAGTTGGGGGGTGACAAAAGACTGGACGAGGGATGAGACAGGCAGGAAAGCAGACAGCATGGGAGCCAGCTAAAGCAAAAGCGGACTGGACTTCAGAAATGAAGATGAAAAATAAAAGAGAAGGATCTGCCTGAGTCTCTTTCAGATTTCTCGTTCTTGTTTGAGGCTGAGTGCATTCTTTCTTCCTGATATTTCTTAGGAGGAAACAAAATCATACTCTTCTATCTCCCTAGATAAAGTCATCATCACCCTTCTTGATACCTAGGCTGCCCAGGGCAGAGTTTATAAATGTGGGCTTGGTGGAGTCCATATCCGGGCTCTGCCACTTACCAACTGTGTGACCTGAGGCAAGCAAACTAACCGGCTGGGCCTTACTTCCCTTCTCTGTAAAAGAGGGGTAATTATAATATCCCACTCTCAGACTGTTGAGCGGATAAGCAATTCAATACGTTTAATAAATTGCCTTACTTGAGAAGCACTTAGAAGAGTGCCTGGCACACAGGAACAATCCACAAAAGTAACCTGATACTATTATTGTTACCTCTATTAGCCATCTTTAGCTAGAATATAGCCGTAGAAAGCACAAAGAAGCATCTCGCATGTCACTAAGGAGGAGGTACCAAGGGGAAACCCATCTTGGAATTTCAAGTTCTTCCAAAACTACAGCCAACAGTGAAAACCCCAAGGCAAGACACCCAGTCAATCCAGTGTCACACAGAGGATGTGAGCCCATACCTGGCTTGGTGAATGGCCTCCATCCACTCTTTACCATCCTGCTCCTCCTCACAGCGCAACTCCAGGGGTTTCTGACCTTCATGGCCAAAAAGAACGGTAAAGTAATACTAGAGAGAAAAACAAACAAAGTTTAGTTTTATTTTTCAAGCCTGACCGCATAATACACTATTTTCCTACAAAGGGTGTATGTGTAAAAAATGCATCAGCTTTATGTAAATCATATTTCAAAATGTAATATCACTCCCAGTCCACTTGGCAATGACTTTGCACCTAGAAGATACAATAGGTTGCATCTTAACGCCCTTCAGTAAGAGTCAACCCGCAACACCTCACTCAATACAGATATTTGATAAGGCTACAAGGTATTTGATAAGGCTACACATATGCAGGATTAAAACTCCTTGCTGACATTTCTAAACCTAATAAAGGATATCTAACCAAAACCTTACTACAAACATCTTACCTATTGGTGTGCTACTGCAAGCAACCTTTCTGAAATCAAAAATAAGAAAAAGATGGCAGTTATCACTACTTACATTTGCTAATTCTCTCTGGTGGGCAATATAGAAAAATAAAGGAAAAAAGGCACAAGAAATGGAAAGCAAGGGAAAAACTCATTTTTCACAGCTGATATAATTGTCTATATTAAAAATTAATTGAAGAAGACATCCAGAGGGCTAACAGACACATGAAAAGATGCTCAACATCACACATCATCAGAGAAATACAAATCAAAACCGTATTGAGATATCACCTTAAACCTGTCAAAATGGCTAAAATTAACAACACAAGAAAAAACAGGTGTTGGCGTGGATGTGGAGAAAGGGAAATGTTCTTGCACTGCTGGTGGGAATGCAAACTGGTGCAGCCACTCTGGAGAACAGTATGGAGGTTCCTCAAGAAACTAAAAATAGAATTACTCTATGATATATCAATTTCACTACTAGGTATTTACCCAAAAGATACAAAAATGCAGATTTGAAGGGGTACATGCACCCAAATGTTTATAGCAGCATTATTAACAACAGTAGCCAAACTATGGAGAGAGCCAAAATGTGCATCAATTGATGAATGGATAAAGATGATACACACACACACACACACACACACACACACACACACAATGGAATATTACTCAGCTATCAAAAAGAATGAAATCTTGCCATTTGCAATGACATGGATGGGGCAAGAATGTATTATGCTAAGTGAAATAAGTCAGGCAGAGAAAGACAAATACCATATGATTTCACTCATGTGGAATTTAAGAAAACAAGCATATGAACATACGGAAAGGAGAGGGGGAGAGAAGAGAGGGAAACAAGCCACAAGAGACTCATAATGACAGAGAACAAACTAGGTTGATGGATGGAGGTGGGTGGGAGGTAGGTTAGATGGGTGACGAGTACTAAGGAGGGCACCTGTTGTGATGAGCACTGGATGTTAAGTGATGAATCACTGAATTCTACTCCTGAACCCAATATTGCACTGTATGTTAACTAAAATTAAATTTAAAAAAAAAATGAAGAAAAAAAGAAACAAAACAGATGAGCATATGGGAAGGCGGAAAGAGAGAGAGGAGGAAACACACCATAAGAGACTCTTAAAGATAGAGAACTGTGGGTTGATAAAAAAGAATTCATTGAAAAACTACTAGAATAAGACCACCAAACAAAATTGCTGGGGATAAAATCAATATACAGCACTTTGGTATAATATCAACAAACACAAAACTTAATTTTGAAAACAAAGCATTTGTAATAACAAATACAAATAGGACTAAATCCAAGAAGATATGTTTATCATCTCTAAGAAGTCAACTAATCTATAGTTTCGATGCATTCCAATAAAAATATCAACAGTTTTTATTTTTGGTGGAATTTGAATCTGAGATCTGAGCCAGGGGAGAAGCTTTCACTTTAAGCCAGGCTAATTGAGGCTGGATGTATTAATTACCAAACTGAGACTGTCTGGAAAGGAAATGTGACTAGATAGCTTTTTATTATATGAGAATATTCAGAAAATACACTGGACCCACCAGGATGTCATGATGGGGCATAAAAAGAACCAGCCCCACAGAGCTGCTCTAAGGGAGAACCAAAGCCAAACACAGAGTTCTTCCTGTTGTCCCACCTTCCCACCTACTCCCAAAGTTTTGTTCATTCAGTGTGACACTTAGGTACTCATTTTCTTCAAATGAATTAAAAGCCTTCAGGACAATAATCCTAGAAATAAGAATTTCCAGCACAAGGGGAAAAAAAGAGAGAGGCAAACCAAGAAATAATCTCTTCACTATAGTGAACAAACTGATGGTTACCAGAGGGTTGGTGAGTCGGGGTATGGGTGAAACAGGTGATGGGGATTAAGAAGTGCACTTGTGATGAGCACCGGGTAATGTATGCAAGTGTTGAGTCACTATATTGTACACGTGAAACTAATATATACATAGTATATTATCTAACTGAAATTAAAATAAAAACTTCAGAAGAAAAAGAATTTTCAACACAATTACACCAAAAAGAAAAAACTGACTAAGAGACTTCTCAGGTTACCTGTGCATAAATCATCAGTGCATTGAGGACTCTGAGACCTGCCTATGTGATAATCCACCACACTTCCCCATGGACAGTCCTGAGCCCCATAAATGACAAGCTGTCTTTAGTTCTTAAACCTCCTGTCCAGCCAGAGAACTAAATGCAATGAACCAGGGGGAAATAACCTGATGAAGGGGCCATGGAGAACGAGAAGAATTGAGTTTAGCCCTCTATTCAATAAAGCTCCATTTAAATTTGAGAGGAAAAAAGTCGAAACTCAACAAAATAACAAATCAGTGTCTTAAAGGTCAATCCTATAAGTGATGGCATTTCAGTAACTGCTGGCTATTGTCCAAGCCCAGCGGCCCAGTCCAGGGAGAGGAAACATGTAATGAACCAGCCCGATCTATTGAAAGGCTGTGACGGGCGGCTCCACAGCAGCTGCTGCTAAGAAACCCAATTAAAAGCCACCTTTCAGAGACAGCAAAGTAATTATATTAGCAGAGTACATCCAAAGGTTAGACCATGTCTCAGGCATAACAATGATGGTTTTGAGAAGTGCATGTTACCTTTCCAGGAGTTCACTTAACAAATTCAGCTCAACTACAAAAAATTAAACACTGCCAGGGCGCCTGGGTGCCTCAGTCGGTTAAGCGTCCGACTTGGCTCAGGTCATGATCTGCGGTTTATGAGTTTAAGCCCCGCATCGGGCTCTGTGCTGACAGCTCTTGCTGACTTGCTTCAGATTCTCTGTCTCCCCCTCTCTCTGCCCCTCCCATACTCATGCTCTGTCTCTCTCTGTCTCTCAATAATTAATAAACATTTAAATTTTTAAAAAAATTAAATAGTGCCTCTGCATGCATCTATAACTTTTTTTTTTTTTTTGGCCTTTCATCAAAGTTTTCTTTGTATAGAATATTCTGGCCTCATTCTGATATAAACTTAGTATACCATGCATCTATGTGTCAGACCTGGGGCTTTAAAAATCCCTTGAGGATCAAAAGTAGCAACAGACTCCCTTGACAGTACTCTTGACCTCAGACCTGTCCCACTGTAAGAACTTGGAGAAATTCCAAAGTACTGGGTCATTATGAAGTGCAAGGAAGAATTAAAACAGTGATGACCTTGTTTATGTCTTTAAATGTAACATCTGCAGTGACAATGACTTTCTCTTCTTCTCCCAGACATTCCCACCTGTTTCCCCAATCTATTTCTCCAGGCAGATTCTCTCCCAGGCACCAGCCCCATATATATTTCTCCTATTACATAGCATTTCAGTCAGATCTAAAACTGAGTTCATTACCTTCCCTCTCTCCCTCCCATACTCTTGTCTTTTCTCTGTCAAGTGAATCTTTATTCAATGGTTACCCTAACTGGGAATCCCAAAGTCATCTTCGACTTCCCCCTCTTATCAGCCCCACATGTGGTTTCACCAAAGCTCTTTCATAGGACTCCCTTCGGGCTTTTATTATCCCTCACCTAGACTACTGTAGCAGCTTTACCATCAGGCGACAAATATGACGGCTTTGAAATACTTACCAATTGATACTCATTGTCTTACAGCTGACCTCTCTCCCTCCTTGTTATCTTACAGCTGACCCCTCTCCCTCCTTGCTATCCTTGTTATCCTGGCCACTATGAGAGCCAAAAGGTTAATGGCCCCTGCCGAAGGAGGACAGGATGACCTCAAGAAGTCCCGGTGAGTTTGGAACACAAGGAGAAGTGTGGAAAGAAGAAATGGTCAAGGTAAATAGAGAAATCATGAGACAGAGACACATATGGTACAGCTTCACCTCACTCAGGGCTAAAAACCCGGAGGAGGGTGAGGAGTTAAAAAGGTTGATAACAAAACCAAAATCCAAGAAGCTTCTATATCGCTGTTCCTTTAGGGATCTAGAGCATGTCACCTCATGGAACGTTCTAATGTCCTGCCCCCGACTCTCACGACAACATAGGGTGGTCACTGCAAATCAGCAAAACTGGTGTCACAGCAGTTAGGTGAAAAGAAAAAAAAGGCCTAAGTTTTGAAGTTGGCTCTCCAGAGCCTGACTAGCTTTTAAGTGGTGTGGACATTTGCAATTATACAGTATACTATGGAGGCCCAAGAAGGGAAGGGCACTGTCAAAACTTACCATGGGATGGGGTACGGGTTATGCAGGCCTAGAAGAGCCAAAGTGGGACCATGTAAGCCATATGGACAACCAGGCCCTGGCTGACCCAGCAGAAAATAGACTGCAAGTTACAGCAGCCACACACTTCAGCAACAGTCGCCAAAAGATGCCCAAGGCAGAGCCAGAACAACACCAGACCATAGTCAGAACCAGCAAGGACTCCCCCAACCTTTGATACATACACACACACTCACACACTCACACACACACACACACACACACACACACACACACACCCTAAAGGACACGTGAGACTCCATTTACTGAGATACCATCTTAGTGAGGTACAGAGGGAAAAATGAATTTCCAAAAGAGACTTCCCACATTACTGGGGCAGACTGAGTTTCCTACTCTTAACTAAATCTAGGTTCTTTTTTTCTCCACTTACTAAGTGGAGAAGGGGTCTTAAGGAGAAAATGATGTAAAATTTAGAAAAGTATTTTCTTTTCACACCTGGTAATGAAGATAAATCTGTGACACCAACTCCAGTCCTATCCAACTCCCTCACCCCAAATTTGGTGGCCAGAGTTCTCTTTCTAAAAGATAAATCAAGCTTCTATGTCTACTTACAAAGCCTCACTGATATTCTCAAACACTAAAAGCAAATCTTATGCAGGCTAAAAATGTCCTACACTAATTAGTTCCATTCTCCATTTTTAAACTTGTTTCTGTTTCCTTCAGTGTGTGCCATACTCCAGTCACACCAAGGTATTGCTCCTCCAAGAAGACAAGCTCCTTCCTCAGCCTCATGCTACAGATAGTACCAGGAGTGCGAATCCTGACTCCCCAAGCGGTAACTCAAGAACTTGGGCAAGCCACATTAACTTTTCTGAGCCTGAGTTTCATCCCAGGCAAAATGAGGACAATGATGTAGACCTTACAGGAACAAATTAGCGGACATGCAGTGCCAGGCACACAGTAGGCCCTTAACAAATGTTCATTTCCTTCTCTATCAGTGTATTTTTGTCTTGCCACATCCCCAGTCTCTTCACCTACAAGTTCTTACTGAACTTTCACAACTCACGTCATTCCTCTAAGAATCCTTCCCCAGCACCTTTGACAAAAGGAGTCACTCTGTCTTCTGGGTTTCAGTAATCCTGTGGACCCTCTTCTTACATCACCTTAGAGTTGTCCACATGTGTGTCTCTTCACTGACAGCCTGGTCCTTTTGTACCATTGATCCTAGCTCTGTGCTAGACACACACAAAGCGCTCAATACTGTTGGATGAATAAATAATTATCAGTAAAGAAACATGAGGTATAATTAAATTAATAAACTTGCTTCAGACAGCCACATGTGGTGATAAACCTCATGACTGTATAATCAGATCCAGGTGAAGCCATCCAGAGAAAGGATTTTAAAAGGGATTGGCTTAAACTACCAATATACCTTTTTATCCTAAATATGGAAAGTCAAAACATTACGATGATCTCACAAACACCTACAAGAGCAATAAGAACAGATACTTTAGGTTTGCAGATTTACCGAAGATTCTTATTTCTTACCTACAATGATCATAAACTGCCAGAAAGACAACATAATGAACAAGCCTATTACATTTAAATGTTCAGGGTCTTTCCGGTATCTACTGTAGCTTTGTATGAATTTTAATTTTTCAGTTTTCTGGGTTTTATTATAATGGGTTTGCTGCTGTTTATGCTATGTGTTTTTGCAGAGAGAACAAATGTAACCCAATATGAAAACACAAGCTCACTTAAAACTCTGGTCCTTAAGCTCCTGCAAGTTAGAGACAAATTTATAGCTGACAGCGGCAATTGCTAAAGAACAGTCCTACAAGACCACTTCCACTTTCCACATTTCTATATTGTTTGAATCATTTACAATAAACACCTATAGCTATACAGCCAACAAACATATGTTCATTCCATTTTTAAATTGTTTGAGTCACAACAGATACATACAACTATATAGTCAACAATAAGTGCACTCATGTATTTTAAAAACTGTTCATATCTTTGTAATACTACCCATATATCTAGAGAAAGTAAATTACATTGGTCAAATTAGTGATGTTCAAAGGCAGATTAAAAAGCAATAGGGTTTTTTTGGGGCGCCTGGGTGGCGCAGTCGGTTAAGCGTCCGGCTTCAGCCAGGTCACGATCTCGCGGTCCGTGAGTTCGAGCCCCGCGTCAGGCTCTGGGCTGATGGCTCGGAGCCTGGAGCCTGTTTCCGATTCTGTGTCTCCCTCTCTCTCTGACCCTCCCCCGTTCATGCTCTGTCTCTCTCTGTCCCAAAAATAAATAAAAAAAAGTTGGGGAAAAAAAAAAAGCAATAGGGTTTTCTTAAAAGTATACAGCAGAAAAATAATTTCTTTTTAAAAATGCTGCTCCATGCATATTACCATTTGGATGGTACTGCAGGGTTCCAAATTACTACATATGCTCTTGAAAATTTTCACTTTTAGATTAAGAGAGCCAAAGTCAACCCTGTGTCTTCAATCACTGAGCTAAAAAACCCTCCTTGTATCCCCTTCGCACTGTTCCTGTCAGGAAGGAGGGACGGAAGACACCCTACGGGAGTCCACTGTGGTATTCTTCTCCTCTGGGCCTCCCAGATGCCTGACACTGCAAGGCAAACATAGGGTGGATAAAGAAATGGGTGCCCTCCAAACTGTCCCTGGCTGGGTGACTCAGGACCAGGGGACCAGGGATCCGGACAGTGCAGCAGCCTGGGTGCCAGTGCCTCTGGGATCACAGCACGGCTCTAACACAGGGTGGAGCTCTCCATCCTCGCCGAGCCTTGAGGTTTGGCCTAGAGTCCCTGGGAATGTGAACAACACCATTCAGTGGCCCTTTGCAGCCCAGAGTGGATTTCTCCCATATACCCTCATGGGTTGCTGTGGCCGTCCATCCCAGTCAAAAAGGAGACTCCCAGTGTTTGAGGAAGTGGAGATGGATAAAGCTGGGTATAGGGCTCTAGGTCCATTTCCAAAGTGATAATATAGCATGTGGCCATGTTGTTCTTCCTGTGATTCATTACCTCCTGCTCTCTCTCTTTCCTTCTATAACTGCTCGTAGAGTGGAAGTGGAATACATTTTAAACACCTGATGAAATTACTGATGAAATTGAGCTTTATGCGCTCTATACTACTGTACCATACCATACCATACCACTTTGTGCTCTAGACTTCTACACTATACTATACTATATACATATAGTATATATATATATACTATACTACACTATACTACTTTTGACTCTTGAGTTCAACTTCACTCAGCCTGACAACTGTGCTATCTTTAACATTCACAGGAACCTCAGTTAATGTTTTTCCAGTATGTGACTGGCCCTTCATAAGAGAAAAGTATCCCATCCCTGAGCCCTCGAGGCACAGGCAGATCACTATCAACTTGATGTGCTGCCACTGCCCTAGTGAGAGAAGACAGACTGAAAATAACAGTAAGGTGGAGGTTGGGGGGGGGGGGGGGAGCGGCGCCTGAGTGGCTCAGTCGGTTAAGTATCCGACTTCGGCTCAGGTCATGATCTCACGGTTCATGAGTTCAAGCCCCGCGTTGGGCTCTGGGCTGACAGCTCAGAGCCTGGAGCCTGCTTCAGATTCTGTGTCTCCCTCTGTCTGTCCCTCTGCTGCTTGCACTCTATTTCTCACATTGTCTCAAAAATAAATAAACATTAAAAAAAATTTTTTAAATAAAAATGGGGAAACACTTTATGTTTCTTGATACCACTCCCCTCCTCAAATTCTCACTCTTTTGTACTTCTTGTCATCAAAATTGTGACTTGCAAGGTACCTCTCCGCCCACTGCATCTGGTCACCATGGGTGCCAGCTGGTGTGGCACTAACTGAAGAAGAATGTTTTTACCTACTGGGATCATTTCTTTACCACGGCTCTGTCTCATAGGAACGTTTAGCTCCAAAGAAGAGTCTGTGTAAGTTAAAGGAGATTGATTTCTCAACTACTTTATAGACTCCATCTTTTCATATCATAGTTATATGTTGAAGCTCTTCGTTGTTAGAACATATGTCAAATCATCCAACTACCTCCTCCAGGTCTTCTTAGACACAAAGATCTAAAAGGCTGAAGGCTTTTCTTCTCCCTATTGCTTTACTTCCTTTTTAACTCGGAGATACAGAGACCTTGCCATGGGCATACTGGCTTCAATACCAGCCAACTTCACAGATTCACACCAGCATCTGAGCGCTCAGTGTGGCTCAGCAGAAAGAGCCCCAGGCTAGAAGGCGGGACATCAAGTTTTTCCTTCTGCCTCTGGAGACAAAGTGTGAACTGTATGTACCAAGTTCTTCTGGCACTCAGTTTGTTCTTAGGTGAAAGGAAGACAAGGCCACTTCTCCGGCTAACCCCAAGGTAAAGATCAAATGCAATAATACATAAAAGTGCCTTGAAAGGCATGAGTACATCTTGTCATTGCTGTGGGGGGTGGGATTACCAGATTTTACCTTCATCTCAGGTCTGTGTAGGACACTGGACTTGGTCCAGATCCACAAATCTAGGTAATTCAAATGTTCGTTCCTTTTTTCCCAAAGTTTTTCTTGGAGAAAAGTGCATAGGGAAAAGAAGAAAAGGATGTTTTAGAATGATTAACCAGCACACTGGGTACCTGGTAATTAAGAAGAGGTCAGACTGTGTTTGTTGTTGGTTGTTTTGTTCTCATAAATGTTATGTGGTTGTTTGATGTTCATGATGAAAATATTCCTAATTCTCCCAAAGACTTAGGAGTTATATTTTGAAGCTTCGATGACATGCAAGAACTTGCTTAATCATTTGTCCCAAAACAAGCCAATACACTGATTGTGAATTTGAAACTATGAATAAGACACAGTAAAATCCACACTGTGTTATAATATCAGTTTTTAAAAACTGACTCAGTATACGTTTCTCTATTAATCAGATTTTAGATTTTAATTGAATAAGAATTTAACTTAGAAACCAGCTTAAACAGCAAGAGTTTAACGGCTTCCTACTGTGATTTTCTACAACAGGAAAGACACATTGTGTCTGGCTTCCAAATTTCATGAAGAGCAGAGTTAAATTAAACTGTACCCATTTACGAGTGACAAAGACAAGATGCCAGAAAACCTGTCATTTTAAGAATGGCTAAAAGAACTTGATATATTTGGTTGCTTTTCAAATCTTTGAGAGGCCACCATTAAAAATTGGAACAGAGAAACTTTTCATCAGCCAAGGGATCTGAGCTCCCATAAATCACCAAGCATACTGAAATTCATGAAAGAGAAGCATGATGCATGGCGGTTGAAGTCATCATCCCCAACTGGCAAGGGAACGGCAACAATTCCTCTCTATGTTTCATTAAAGTCTCATACAATTTCCTGTCTTTCTTCTGTATTACCACTCCAGACAGGGATGGATGTTGCTGAAGATAACATCTGATCTACGTGATTACCTTCACCCTACCTCCAACATTCCCATTTACTTACTATCTTTAGGGAGAGACATCTAACTGGTCAGCCTGGAGCCACTGACTGAGCACACTTGAGAATTCAGTCACCAAGGTCATAGTCTCCTCTTATAGCAAGGTGACTAAACTCTATCACCATGCCAATATCCATTCCATCCCAGTCTCTCATGAACTCATCTGGAACCCCTGACTTCACAAGTTCTAAATAATGAAACCTCCAAAGTCCCTTCACTTCCCACCACTTTCCTCACTTTCTCATTTCAACCACTGGTTTTATTTCTTTTTCTTTGCCAACTACATTCCCATCTGTGCAGAAAGTATATACAATAAAAATGTATGCTGTTAATACCCAGGGTAGTTAGTGCCACTTGGCAGAAAGGAAAATATTTTGACACAGAGACAAGTAAGTGTTACAAGCTGCTGCAAGCCAGTTCTTGAGGTACACAGTCAAAGAGGGACCACGGTTATGCCAAAACATGAGCAGGGGAAAGGTGGATAAGGAGACAGACTTGAGATCTACCCTGTGTGCATCCAGAAGGCACAAAGAGGAATAATAGGTTAAAGTTACAGACTTAGAAACCTTTCCAAAACTGGAAAGAGATGCTGCAATGAGTTGGCCATCTCTCAATGGGGTTTAAAAAGGGATTCTTGCCCTTGAGAAATGGAACCAGAGAGCCTCTAAGATCCCACATTACCAAAATCCTTTAGTAGCTATTAACATAATCTACAGTTTTACCATGAAGGTGTGAAATAGAGGATGCATATAAACAATGGTTAGACCACTGTTCTGACTTTGCTATTCAACATTTCCATTTTTATTACATGAAAATTTACCAAAATGGGAATGAAAGAAAATATTTATCTAAGTAAAGAAATAACCAGAGCCTTTTAAGAGGGAAAGTCTTTTATGATATTGTGCCTGGTTTACATTGATAATCATCAGTTACACATATCAAATTAACAAGGAGCCACTGTTGTACTGAAGGTTTTAAATCAGAAGCACTGGGTTCATAACACTGCAAAAGTGACAAAAAATTACGTGAGCTGTTATTTCATTTTTTATATTTTAAATGCTATTTAGTAATTATTAGCACTTAAATTCATTGAGCAAACCTTAAAACTGAAAGCCCTAATAATAATAATCAAATAATAATGATAAAATTATAGTATATATCCAAACTTGCATATGGTTCTGAAGCAAAACTACATAATATAAGAGGATTAATTAATGTACTAAATATGTAAAGACGTTTCTAAATCAATAAGAAAAAGTCAAATACCCTAATAGAGATGTTTGCAAAGGAATAGAATATTCACATACCTACAAACAAAAACAAAAGAGTAATATAAGGATATGAAAATATGAGAAAGAAATGCATATTAGTACATTAAGACCTTCTTTTTAAATTATAATTTTTTTAAATTATAAAACCCAGAATTGGGAAATGTAATGTGCTGAATAAAACAAATATGGTTATAATCTTTGTGGAGATAATTGGCAATCTGTACCACAGACTTTAAAGTATTCTCAATTCTATATAGGAATCTATACGATTGAAATAATTAGAAAA
Organism: Puma concolor; assembly: GCF_028749965.1. Taxonomy (NCBI): domain Eukaryota; kingdom Metazoa; phylum Chordata; class Mammalia; order Carnivora; family Felidae; genus Puma; species Puma concolor. The sequence continues at coordinate 95,944,316 of NC_141667.1, forward strand.
ACATGCAAAGACTTATGTCCAAGAATGTTCACAGCATCATTAATAATAATAAAATGTCCAACAGGAGAGGTCAAATTAAATAATGAAATATTTGAGCCAAACACTGAACAATTAAATTAATAATCATGTGCTCACAGCTAGTATCATCCTTAATGGGAAAAAAACTGAGAGTTTTCCCCCTTAGGTGAGGAAGAAGACAAGGATGTCCACTCTCACCACTTTTATTCAACATGGTACTGGAAGTCCTCTCCACGGCAATCGGACAACAAAAAGAAATAAAAGACATCCAAAGGGATAAGAAAGAAGTAAAACTTTCACTATTTGCAAATGACAAGATACTATATATATAAAGCCCAAAAGATTCCACCAAAAAGTTGCTGGAACTAAGAAACGAATTCAGGATACAAAACTAAGGTACAGAAATCTGTTGCATTTCTATACACCAATAATGAAGCAGCAGAAAGAGAAATTAAAAGAAACAATCCCATTTACAATTGTACCAGAAATAATAAGATACCTAGGAATAAACCTAATCAAAGAGGTGAAAGACCAGTAGTCTGAAAACTATAAAACACTGATGAAAGAAATTAGAGATAACACAAATAAATGGAAAGACATTCAATGTTTATGGATTAGAAGAATAAATATTGTTAAAATGTCACTACTATCCAAAGCATTCTACACATTTAATGCAATCCTTATCAAAATACCATAAGCTTTTTTTCACAGAACTAGAACAAACAATCCTAAAATTTGTATGGAAACACAAAAGACCCAGAACAGCCAAAGAATCTTGAAAAACAACAAAGCTGGAGGCATCACAATTCTGGACTTCAAGTTATATTACAAAGTTGTAGTAATCAAAACAGTATGGTACAGGCCCAAAAATAAACAGATCAACAGAACAGAACAGAAAATCCAGAAATAAACCAATGATTATACGGTCAATTAATCTTTGACAAAGCAGGAAAGAACAGTCAATGGGAAAAAGTCTCTTGAACAAATGGTGTTTGGAAGACTGGACAACTGTAATATGCAAAAGAATGAAACTGGACCACTTTCTTACACCATATATAAAAGTAAACTCAAAATGGATTAAAGACAGGAATGTGAGACCTGAAACTATAAAAATCCTAGAGGAGAGCACAGGCAGTAACTTCTCTGACATTGGCTGCAACAACTTTTTTCTACATAGGTCCCCTAAGGCAGGGGACACAAAAGCAAAAATAAACTATTAAAGACTACATCAACTTAAAAAGCTTCTGCACAGCAAAGGAAACAACAAAACTAAAAAGGCTGCCTATGGAATGAGAGAAGATATTTGCAAGTGACATATCTGATAAAGGGTTAGTATCCAAAATCTATAAAGAACTTATCAAACTCAACACCCAAAAAACAAATAATCCAGTGAAGAAATGGACAGATGACATGAATACACACTTTTCCAAAGACATCCAGATGACTAACAGACACATGAAAAGATGCTCAACATCACTCATCATCAGGGAAATACAAATCAAAACCACAATGAAATACCACCTCACACCTGTGAGAATGGCTAAAATCAGTAACACAAAAAACAACAAGTGTTAGTGAGGATGTGGAGAAAGGGGAACCCTCTTGCATGGTTGGTAGAAATGCAAACTGGTGCAGCCACTCTGGAAAACAGTATGGAGGTTCCTGAAAAAGTTAAAAACAGAACGACCCTATGATCCAGCAACTGCACTACTAGGTATTTACCTAAAGGATACAAAAATACAGATTCAAAGGGATACATGCTCCCCAATGTTTGTAGCAGTATTATCAACAATAGGCAAACAATTGAGAGAGCCAAATGTGCATCAATTGATGAATGGATAAAGAAAATGTGGTGTAATATATATATACATATAATATAAATATTATTATATGTATATATATTATATGTATATATTATATATGTATATATTATATACATATATATACATATATGTATAATATGTATTATATATGTATTATATAATATAGATTAATACATCTATAATGTATTAATAGATAAATACATTATCTATTTTATATATAATACATATATACAATATATATACATATATAATACATATATACATATATAATACATATATAATATATACATATATACGTATATATGTATACATATATACGTATATATGTATACATATACATATATATGTATACATATATACATATATATATATAATATATATACTTTCTTACTGAGTCATCAAAAGGAATGAAAACTTGCCATTGGCAATGATATGGATGGAGCTAGAGTATATTACGCTAAGTGAAGTAAGTCAGGCAGAGAAAGACAAATACCATATGATTTCACTTGTGTGGAATTTAAGAAACAAAATAGATGAACATATGGGAAGGGGGAAAAAAGACAGAAACAAACCATAAGAGACTCTTTACAATAGAGAACAAACTGAGGGTTGATGGAGGGAAGTGGGTGGGAGGTGGGCTAAATGGGTGATGAGTATTAAGGAAGACACTTTTTGTGTTGAGCACTGGGTATTATATGTAAGTGATGAATCACTAAATTCTACTGCTGAAAACATTACACTGTATGTTAACTAACTAGAATCTAAATAAAATTTTGAGAAAAATAAAAGCCTCTGCAGAGTGAATGAAACAATCAACAAAACTAAAAGGCAACCTATGTGATGGGAGAAGATATTTGCAAATGACATAGCTGATAAAGGGTTAGCATCCAAAGTATATAAAGAACTAACAAAACTCATGAATGAAAGGGCTTTTTGCTAGAATCTCCATATCTAGAAAGTCGTTTTAGGTTATAACCGTAAGACTGTATGTGTGTTTTGTAAACTACCTGTGTTTATAGTGGATAAGTTTCATTCTTTTGCAACATAGAAGCTTTTTGGATGTCCTGAGGTGACAATATATGATGAAATGTATAGCTAGTGAATTAACCAATTTATAAGTTTCTTTTCATCATAAATGGTAGGAAGAAAGCATCTTGGATATGAAATCCAAGAGAAACGTATATCTGAACTTAAGCATTATATTGGCAGCAGAGGGGGCAGAAGGGAGAGAGTGTGCGGATGTGTTCATATTTAAATTTTAATGATAACTATTAATATATGCATCTCTTTTGGCAGTACTATAGGAATACATTAAGTGATTCAAGGGAAACATACCTCCTTGCTAACATTTGAAGAGTACAGGCTGGATAATGAATTCTTTTAGAAGTATTATACATTGTGTACCCTGTTACATTATGTATCATTTTTAATTGAAAATTAAGGGAATGCAGTATTTTAATTGTAATTCTGCCAGTATCTTTATCTAAGGGCCTGTTGCCATATTTGTCTTTTATGAAACTGTTGTTGCCAAGAAGGCAGGATTACATTTATTCCCTTTCAGATTGAGTTGGTATAGTGTATTCAGAGGTTATCAAAATACTCATAGCTTTGGGTATGATATGATACCATATCATGATATGATAAATATTCATGGTGTATAAAAACGCATAATACATAACTGTACGATCTTAATTACATTAAAATGCTTAGTTGTGCAGATACAGACTGGGACCTAGAAGTCAAACTGTAAACTGCTTGTGATTATGGGTGACTTTGTTCTTTGCTTCTTTTGTTTTTTAGCTTTTTTCTATGCACATGTTAACTTTTAAAAGATAATTTTTTGAACTTAAAAAAAGGAACTTATGAAACTCAACACCCAAAAAACAAATAATCCAATTAAAAAATGGACAGAAGACATGAATAGACATTGTTCAAAAGAAAACATACAGATGGCCAACAGACACGAGAAAAGATGCTCAACATCACTCATTGTCAGGGAAATACAAATCAAAACTATGATGAGATATCACTTCACACCCATCAGAATGGCTAAAATCAACAATACAAAACACAACAGGTGTTGGAAAGGATGTGGAGAAAAAGGAACCCACTTGCATTATTGGTAGAAATGCAAACTGGTATGACCACTGTGGAAAACAGTATGGAGGTTCCTCAAAAAGTTAAAAACACAACTACCCTACAATCCAGTAATCACACTGCTGGGCATTTACCTAAAGAATACAAGAACACTAATTCGAAGAGATACATGCACCCTTATGTTTATAGCAGCATTATTTACAATAGTCAAGATATGGAAGCAGCCCAAGTGTCCATCAACTGATGAGTGGGTACAGAAGTGGTGTATATACACAATGGAATATTATTCAGCCATCAAAAAGAATGAAATCTTGCCATTTGCAATGACATGGATGGAGCTACAGATTATAATGCGAAGCAAAGTCAGTCAGTCAGAGAAAGAAAAATGCCATTATGATTTCACTCATGTGGAATTTAAAAACAAAACAAATGAGTAAGGGGGAAAAGAGGGGCAGGGAGAGAGAAATCAACAGATTCTCTCTTAATTTTTTTTAACAATTATTTATTTTTGAGAGAAAGAGAGCATGAGGGGCAGAGAGAGAGAGAGGAAGACACAGAATCTGAAGCAGGCTCCAGGCTCTGAGCTGTCAGCACAGAGCCCGACGCAGGGCTCGAACCCACAGACAGCAAGATCATGACCTGAGCTGGAGTCAGATGCTCAACCGACTGAGCCACCCAGGCACCCCCAAACAGACTCTTAACTATAGAGAACAAAGATGTTTACCAGAGGGGAGGTGAGTGGGGATATGGGTAAAACAGGTGATGGGAATTAAGGATTGCATTTGTCGTGTTGAGCCCTGGGTGATGTATGGCACTGTTTAATCACTGTATTGTACACTTGAAAGTAATATAACACTGTATGTTAACTAACTGGAACTAAAATAAAATAATTTAAAACTTTAATCAATCAATCAATTACTTAATCATTGCTAAGAATGATTTTCAAGAATATTCCTAGGAATATTTCTTATTTTACGTAGTAAGTGCCAAAGCAGGCAGTAAAATAACACACTAGCACATTTCAGTTGCTGCCCGCCACAGGGATGACACAGTTTGGAGACTTAGTATGAAACAATTTTGCAAAAAAAAAAAAATTAATATCTATACCTAGAAAAGCACTGGCATAAAAAAACAAGAGACATAAAAGATAAAGTTTGCATTAAAATTTAATACTGTTGTAGGATAAAAGACACATGAAAGCAAAGGTGAAAATAAACTATGAGAAGTTGTGATGCAAACAGCTGACAATTAATTATAATTCATATATATAATCAATAAGAAAATAACCCATAGGAGGGGCGCCTGGGTCGCTCAGTCAGTTGAGTATCCGACTTCAGCTCAGGTCATGATCTCACACTCAGTGAGTTCGAGCCCCACACGGGGCTCTGTGCTGACAGCTCAGAGTCTGGAGTCTGCATCAGATTCTGTGTCTCCCTCTCTCTCTGCTCCTCCCCCACTCGCGCTCTCTGTCTCTCAAAAATGAATACATGTTTAAAAAAAAAAATAGAGAAAATAACCCACAGGAAAAAAGCAAAACTATAAATAGGCAAATTGCAAAATAGAAAACAAAACTTTCCAATGGAATGAAAATATTCTCAACTTCACTAGACCTTAGGTAAATGCCAATTAAAACACTGAAATGACATTTTTATCCATCAGAGTACTATGAAAACAGCTTTGCAATATAAATATTATTGAACATAGGGAGATGTGGAAATATCAATACAACACTGGTGGGAAAACATTGATAAAAACTGACTTAGGAGAGTTGTTTGACAGTATCTATTAAAATTGTAAATGATTTTCTGGTTTTGGTATTGGCAGGGTAACTTTTATCAAACTAACCCTCCAGCAGAGAACAATTTGAAATTTGAAATAACATAGACCACATAAGCATATTTGAGATAAAGCATATCTACATCTATCTATACATATATATCGATATATATATAACATAAGATACATCATATATATGCATATATATGTATAACACAAAAATATATTTGGTAACTATTTGATAACAAAATTTAAGAGGGGATTTTATTCTTGAAAGAAGAGAACTACATCACATGAGATTCACATGTATACAACTTTTGCATGAGAACCACAGTCCAAGTGGTACAAAACAGCTACAAATCCAGCGATATTTTTACTGACTTTAGGAGTCAAAGGACAAAAATGACATGTGCCAAAGAAACAGAAATTATGGAAGAAAAGACTAGAAAAGGTGGAAACAACAGAGGAGATGTCCCAAAATCTACATTAAAAGCTTTGCTTGTATCTTTGACCTCTGAACTGCGCATGCACAGGAAAGACTCCAAGGAGCCTACTGGAAAGCAATAGCTAGAAGACTGAAAAAACTGATCAATGATTTTAGCTGCTGACCACCACAGGAAGACAGAGTTTCAAGACTGAGTCAGCCAAGTAAACTGCCTGGTAGAATAAAAATGAACACCCTCCAAAGAAAAACAACACAATCTAGTCTTTAAAATGTATCATCCAGGGGTGCCTGGGTGGCTCAGTCCGTTGAGTATCCACCTCTTGATCTGGGCTCAGGTCATAATTCAGTGTTGTGGGATCAAGCCTGGCATTGGGCTCCATGCTGAGCATGGAGCCTGCTTAAGATTCTGTCTCCGTCTCTCTCTCTCTCTCTCTCTCTCTCTCTCTCTCTCTCTCTCTCTCTCTCTCCGTCTCCCCCATTCTCTCTCCCTTTCCTCCTCTCTCTATATATATTAAAAAGACTCTAAAAATGTATCATCCAATATGTCCAATATACACTAAAATGTTACTAGGTATACAAAACAAGCAAAACCCAAGAAAATGTGAGCCATAATAATGAGAAAATATGACGCAGATGTTGGAATTAGCAAACAGGGCCTCAAAGCAGCTATTAAAAATGAGTACAAAGGTAAAGATATTAAAAATGAGTACACAGATGGAGAATCTCAGCAGGGAAATGGAAATTATAAAAAAGGACCAAATATAAATTTTGTAACTAAAAACCATTATATCTGAAGTAAAATAAAAAAAAATTGACTCATATAACTGAAGATTAGAGACAGCTGTTTCAAACGGAAGAGTAAATGCAATAAATCTCCCACAGAGAAGCCCACTGATCTCCTTAAGGAATAGCAACATATGAAGACTCAGTTATGCATCTCTGTTGTGGTCAGTTTGGACATTTAGCAGCAACAGTATCTAGATCAGTCTTGGTAAAAAGAAATCTATGCTGTTGGGACAATGTGTAGCCTGCATCTTTGCCACAATGTCATTTTGTTCACATACTCATCATATCAGCACTGGGGTGGCCAATAACAACTATTAGCTAACATAAAGTAGCCAGGTCAGTTTGTTGATTTGGTTGTTTCATGTCAAATAAAGTGCCTGCTAACTAAGAAATGAATACTCTTCAGAGGAAAATAATAGAATTCAGAGTCTTTGAAACTCTCTGGTGGATGCTGCAGAGATCATCACGTTTTGGGTCCATTTCTATGTGTCCATCCACATGCTACTACTGAGGCTTTGTTGTCCTCAAACTTCTAATCCTTTTCTTTCCAGGCCTTTGATGTCAGCCAAGCCATTCATCACTTTTCATAAGTCTGTATAAACGTGAACCTCAGACCACTTCTCTTCCTACACAAAGTAGATGACTAGGTGCATAACCTGACGGTGTGTCCACTGGGAGAATTTCCCCATTTTGAGCTGCTGACCCATCTATAACCAAGCTTGGGCTTTTTCCCTCTCCTTCAGCTAGCTGTACAGGATCCCCCATTCAGCCACAGGTGACAGCTAAGAAAGGGGGTGCTGGTATAATAGTGGTGGGTGACAGGGAGGTAAACTGTATACCTCAGGCTGAAATGGTTGGACCCTTATACCACCTTCTCACTTAGTGAATGAATGTGACTGCTTCAGGAAAGGCATAAACTTCAAGGCAGCTCTCTACAGCTGTGGTAGACTCTGAAGGAGATGACAGCTACAGGCTATCTGCAGACTACACTATCTACAGCTGGGCAGCAACTCCTTCTTTGAAGGAGGACCAGGTTGATGTACCTCCATGTCTAGCAAAATCCCAAATATCCATCAGCAGATGCACAGATAAACAATGTGTGGTATATTAATACAATGAAAAACTCCTCAGCAAGAAAAAATAACTGCTGATAGTTTTTTTTTTTTTAATTTTTTTTTTTTTAACGTTTATTTATTTTTGAGACAGAGAGAGACAGAGCATGAACGGGGGAGGGGCAGAGAGAGAGGGAGACACAGAATCGGAAGCAGGCTCCAGGCTCTGAGCCATCAGCCCAGAGCCTGACGCGGGGCTCGAACTCACGGACCGCGAGATCGTGACCTGGCTGAAGTCGGACGCTTAACCGACTGCGCCACCCAGGCGCCCCTCTGCTGATAGTTTTATCAACATGGATGAATCTCCTCAAAAATTCTTAATGTTAGAAATAACAGAAAGCAGGGGTACCTGGTTGGCTCAGTTGGTTAAGCGTCCCACTTTGGCTCAAGTTATGATCTCACGGTTTGTGAGTTCAAGCCCCACATTGGGCTCTGTGCTTAACAGTTTGGAGCCTGGAGCCTGCCTCAGATTCTGTGTCTCCCCCCTCTCTGCTCCTTCCCTGCTCGTCTTCCTCTCTCTCTCTTTCTCAAAAATAAATAAACATTAAAAAAAATCTTTTAAACGAAATAACAGAAAACAGATAACTTTATAGTAAACAACTCTGGAAGATACCACCATAAGAAAAGAGAGAGAGCAAGTAAATGGGGCAAAATGTTCATTACTAGTGAATCTGTGTAAAGGGCATATAAGGAGTTCTTTGTACTACCTTGCAATTTTACTAAAGTCTAAAATAATAACAAAATGCAAAGTTTCTTAAAAGTTAGGTTTCTAGAAGGCAAATTCATAGTCTTATCTCCAGATATCTGTGGATCTGCTGCAAAAGTTCAGACCACCTGTAATACTAGACTACTTCTGAACATATGACATGCAAAGAGATCAATATTATGCTAATAAGTCAAAAAAGTGATATTAAGAGCACTAAGAGTAATGTAACTAGCCCTTTACTTTCAAAGAAAAATAACTATATGTAACATCTATTTATATGTAATGTGTATGTCTGTAAATGGATAAAGAGATATACTGAAAACACATAGTAAATACAGAAAATGTAAAAGCAAACCACATCATCCAGTAAATCTACTTCCTCATGTGTTCATTTATTTTCTTTTTTTTTCAACGTTTTTTATTTATTTTTGGGACAGAGAGAGACAGAGCATGAACGGGGGAGGGGCAGAGAGAGGGGGAGACACAGAATCGGAAACAGGCTCCAGGCTCTGAGCCATCAGCCCAGACAGAGCCTGACGCAGGGCTCGAACTCACGAACCGCGAGATCGTGACCTGGCTGAAGTCGGACACTTAACCGACTGCGCCACCCAGGCGCCCCTTCCTCATGTGTTCAAAGAGCACAAGGAAGTATATTCATTGCAATACTGTTTAACAGCAAAAAAGCAACATAATCTAAATATCTATCAATAAAACCTTAGTTAAGTAAACTACAGCATACCACGCATAAGTAGTTTATCTTTTTTAATGTTTTAATGTTTATTTATTTTTGAGACAGAGAGAGACAGAGCGTGAGTAGGGAGGGGCAGAAAGAGAGGGAGACACAGAATCTGAACTAGGCTGTAGGCTCTGAGCTGTCAGCCCAGAACCTGATGCAGGGCTCGAATTCACAAGCCATGAGATCATGACCTCAGCCAGTCAGACGCTCAACCAACTAAGCTACCCAGGCGCCCCCATGTATCAGTAGTTTAAAACAATGAGTTTTAGGACATGAATAGGACAGGCAATAAAAGCAAGCTAGAAAATACAGAATTGGTAACATTTATTAAAAAGCATTATTAAAATAAGGGGAAGGAAATATACCAAAATGTTAACAGTGGTTACCCTTGACTATTCTCTTCTTGTTTTTAAAGTAAGCTCTATGCCCAGTGTGGGGATCAAACTCATGACCCTGACACCAAGAGTCATATGCTACCAACTAAGCTGGCTAAACACCTCATCCTCTTATTCATATATTTTATGCATTTTCCAAATTAGCCATAATGAGAATATATATTTTAAAGATATAAATATAGTTCTATGTGTGGGAATGACATAAAACATACTCAAGGCCTATTAGATATTTTCCTGCCTTAAAACAAACAAATATGCTGAAGCATAGCCATATGAAAAAGAAAGCTATTTGGTATGTATTTATTTATAAGTAGAAAAATATACAGTGAATTGCTGGAAACATTTATGTAAATAAAAGGACTTGAAAAACATCTGGTGAACATGCCTGGCTATTAAATACCATAGGAGCAGGATTAGAAAGGGAGCTTAAAATGTTGCCTGCATGTGAACTATTAATGATTGTTTTTCTGGGTCTCTTTCCCTAGAAAATTTTTAATATCAAAAATACATTTTCACTTCATTTTCTGATAGCTGAAAGCTTACAGCTGTCAGACATTTAAGAGAAAATGACAGTCGCCAATCTCCAATAATCAGAATGGCTAAGAATACCAAACTTCAGTGCTGGAAAAGAAAACTGACTCACGCACATGTGTGTTAGCTAGAGCTTTATATTTTTGCTGCCTCTCTAAAATCCTCAAAAAACTAAACCTCTCTCAAACTCTCCAAAGTAGTATGCCTTTAATTTAGCTTATGCTAATTTTTTTTTCTTTCTGAGGAATATACAACAAAGAATCCAGTCTGTGCCTTATGCATTTGATTTGTTTTTTATCATGAAAATGCAAGCCAAATACCATGGCTTTTGTCTACCATCTATGTCCATTATTTACACCTTATGAAAAAGTTTATTTTTTCTTATCCATGAAAACAATACACATATATTATGTAAATATAGAAAGTATAGAGAAGGAAAATTAGAGGGAAGAATTTATCCTTAATCCCAACATCATTCAAAAATAACCACTGTTAAATTTTGATGCATTTCAATCCAGTCTATTTTCTAAAGCCATCTTAATATAGTTGAACTCATGCTGCAATGCTATTCTAGTGTTTCTGATGTCACATGAAAACATTTCTAAAGCCTGTATAGAAAGGATATACCACAGTTTATCTAAATGTAGTTGCCTACTTTTGAAATATTTAGAAGGTTTTCAATTATTCCTCATAAACCTTGGTACATAAAATTTTTTATTTGAATTTAGAATTAATCAATTAATTGAGAGTCTCGAGAATGAGCAAAAGATATGAGTAGTTTGGGGGGTTAATTTATTTTTTTGGTAATCTCTACACCCAACATAAGGCTCAAACTCATGACTCCAAGTTCAAGAGTTGCACGCTCTTCCAACCACGCCAGTCAGGTGCCCCGAGTAGTTCTTTTTAAAACCTGTTTTTAAATTTTCTTTAGGGATCTTTGCTCCACATGTTTGACACAGTTGATGTGAGGCTGCATCTGACAGGCCTGATAGTCTCTACAGAACAACACTCACACCATCATTTCAGCAACTAAGCGGCCCCATATGTGGCACCATAACTAGAAATTACAAGTAGCTTAGCAGTTCCTACCCTTTAGGGGCTTACACTCTCAGGGGAGCTTCTTTAACCTGAGCAGCCTATGGGAATATTCATGCCCACATGGCTAGGCATAATAATAACAACATCCATTCAGTGCTTAACATATGCCAGGGATCATACTAAGATTCCTTCTGCATTCTCTCATTTAATGCTCACAATGACCCATGATTTAGTCCCATTTTACAGATGAGAAAGTAGATTTATAGACATATGATGGTCACCCCCAATCCACCTAGAACATGTGCCTTAAGCTGTAGGCCTTAGGAGTAGTAATGAACTCACAACCATCCACCCACATTCTGTTTCCTTTTTTCTGCCATGAAAGCTTTGTATGTGGCAAAGCTAACCAGGTTGTGTAAGTCAAAAACTCAGGACTCTGACTCAAAAGTCTACTCTGCTGAGCGGACCCACCAAAGGATGGACCACATGAGAAGGAAGAAATAGATGGGCTGGAACCTGGAGAGACAGTAAGTATGTCCAGAAAATAAACTTCCAAGAATTAGCAAGACTACAGAGTTCTATTCTGTCCTTCAATTGTATGATGCTCCTCTCTGCTGCCCCAACCATTTCTATCCTCATTTCCAATCTTTACATCAATGGCCTAAGAGACAAGAGGTGCTACAAAAGGAAAAGAGGGAAGAAGGGGAAAAAACAAAGAAGGATGGAGGAAGAAATCCATTAAATATTTACCAACCACCTTGCTGGTATGAAACATAATATATAGATAGATATGGATATAGATACAGATATAGATATTAACTCGCTCATCTTAAGGACACTACAATTTAGCTAAAGATCTAAATCACTCATAAAGCAATTAAATAACATAAGATTAAATAGCAGTGTAAGATAGGTCAAAGTGCTAAAATAAGCTGTCTGAAAACAGCAGCCACCATTGTTTATTTTTTCAGATTATTTTACATTTGAGATAGTGGGTCCTGTATATCAGACCATTCTTGTTAGATCTTGTCCTATCAGAAAACGTTTACCATAGATGAAGACAATAAATGCCACAAGAGTTCATTGTGCAAACAGATCAAAATACATCTGAGTCTCTCTCAAAAGCTAAGTAAGCCCCAGACAAGAAAGATGGTCTAGAATATGAAAGGAGTGAGTATGAACAAACTGGCAAGGATGAGGCAGAGGTCTCTTGCTGGATAGCACTGGGGAAAGTTGAGGCCTTTTAGAACCTCTCTGTTATTGCCACTGCCAAGGGACATGGACACTCTTGCTGCTCCTCTGATTCCAGCCTCTATCCCCTATTAACTCCCTCCCAAATGAGGAGCTCAATGTGACCTGCTTACTCAGCACTTTGCATTCGGTGGGAAGGCTTCCTCTGTGGGTGGGGTGACTGCTTTGAAGAGCAGGCATAAGGTTCCACTTCCACCTGTGTTACACCTACAACTAAGACAGCAAGGCTAGCAGTCATCATGGAGAGGTAATGGATCTTAACGGTCGATTTTGCTGGTCCTCCTGTCAGCCTCCCTGGGTTTGGGTCACATGAATATCCCTTATTTTCATATCCTCGTGCCAGTTGCTTAATTTCTACGTGCCTCAGCTTTCTCATCTAAACTTGTGGGTAATCGTCATAGCTACCTCACAGAGTTACTGTGAGAATTGCATGACTTCTTACAAGTAAAGGATTTATGTACATGGAGCTGTTTTCAGTAACAAACTGGGATTTGCCTTACTCTTTATTTACAGGGCCTGAGCACACAGGTTCAAAACTTCAGACTCCAGGGAGATAGGAGGCTCCTCTTTCAGAAAATGTCAAGCTCCACGTAGTCGAGGGGTGAGGTGTGCCCAGGTTAAATGGCCTTTATTATTCATTTGATTGGCTATTCTTCCACACATGGTCTATTAGTGAAAGCCCTAGAGGACAAAAGGAATCTAACAGAAGGGCTATAAGCCTGTCGCAATTCATGTATCCAATTTTAAAGAGACACAGAAATTACTAGGAAATAAAATAAATTTTAATCTATAGGTAATAGTGATTTATTATGTTTTCTTGAGCTGCAACCATGAGATAATGAAAGCTGTGTTTCATAAGGATTAACCTGACAGCTATATAAATCTTCTGCACGAAATCTCTACATTCATCCAAACCAGTGTTTTTTTAAACAACAATAAAAACTATCACTTTTTTCCACACATTTTCCAGCCAGATTTTTAAGGACTCTGTATATAGTACTGAATTTCATCAAAGCAGAAACTATGAGTCTGATCTCTTGAATCCCACTGCCTACCAGTGCCTGACACATAATAGGTGCTCTACAATGTCAACCGAATAAACACAAAACAATATTTACTGTCACTAAAAGGACCACTGTGAGAAAGCTGGGCTTGATGGCACAAGTTTTTTTAAAAATGGGAGTCACCTGGGTGGCTCAGTGGGTTGAGCGTCCAACTTCAGCTCAGGTCATGATTTTGCGGTTTGTGGGTCCAAGTCCTGCATTGAGCTCTGTGCTGACAGCTCAGAGCCTGGAGCCTGCTTCATATTCTGTGTCTCTCCCTGTCTCTGCCCCTCCTCCACTCATGCTCTGTCTCTGTCTTTCAAAAATGAATAAATGTTAAAAAAAAAAAAAAGGATTTTTTTTAATGTGGGAAAAAAGTAAGGGACTGCACGCCCAGCTAACTCCCACTGCAACAGGAGGTGATGATGTCCCTGGAAACCAACACTGGAGCTCTCTGAAAGCCTTGGTGCCGACAGGGATGGAGCCTCAGGGCTCAGCTTGGGAAAGGTCCCAGAAAAAAGTGAACCATCTGGCCCCCAGAGGAGAAGGGCCTGCTCTACAGTACAGAGTGAATGGTCTCTCCAGAGCCAGAAAGGGTCAATGTAAATTCCTAAGTTGCTGAGTATGAAAACCAGCAAATAGGGGAAAGGAAACTCAAGTTCAACCTTCCTTCCAACACAGGAAAGAATCTTGGGAGCATGTTTTCTGGGAAGACTTGGTTAATTTGAAATACAATCAGAAACTTTTTGAGCAGATTACATGGGGAAAAGAATAAGCATATGATTTTGATGGCATCTAAATCAGTCAAAATGCAGGAAGAGGAAATGGATGAGCTGCCCTGTGGCATGAAACTGATTTTAACTCATACACAGCCTCATGTCTTTCTGCTATGTACAAATTCTTCTACTTACTACTCTAACTGAAACACACTTTTGGCAACACCTTTTCACTTTCAAAATTTTTGTGGCTTTCCCAAAGCCATTTATGTCAAAAGACTTTCCACTCTCAAAGGTCCTTCAATCAGAATAAAAAGCATCAAAGTGAAATCAAGATGAGTCTGAAGGGTAATCAAAACAGGATCTCAACAAAAAGACTGCGAACAGAGTGTGATTACACCTCAATAAATAACAAAACAACCTAAAGTGGAAAGAAAAACTGACAGGAAATACCACAAAATGTTAAAGTAGATGTCTCTGTAATACACATTGGAGTAATTTTGGTTCTATATTCATAGAGCTTTTTAAAGGAGCATTTACTTATTTTTATTGAAAAACATACAAACATTTAACTAACTAAATAAATATTAAAGTCCAAGTTGTTTTCAAACTAGGAAAGAAACAAAAAAAAAAAAAAAACATCCAGAGACTTGAGTGAGGTGTGGTTTGTTATTTAGAACTCACTGGAAATATTTTCCTTCATATTTTGAAAGTCTTTTATTGTACTCAGTAAAATATTTTAACTTGGAAGCAACCTTAAAGATTGTCTGATAAAAACGACCTCATTCAACAGCTGAGGAAATAGAGTGGACTTCCTAACAAATGGCCAGGAGGGGCAGACCTGGAACTCTGACCCACAATTCCTGCCTCCTATTCAATGCTATCTCAAATACTGAGTCTACATCACCAAGGAAAGCATCCCCTTAATTTCCAGATAGAAAAAAACACTGCGAAATATAACGTCTCTTCACTCTTGGGTACACACCCAAGAGAAATGAAAATATGTGTCCCTATAAAAACTTGTATATGAATGTTCACAGAGGCATTATTTTAATAGTCAAAAAATGGAGACAACTCAAATATATATCAATTGATGAAGGGATAAACAACGTGGCATATCCATAAAATGGAATATTATTCGGTACAATATTCTGAATATTCCGTTTTATGAATGAAGGTACTAATAACATGCTATATACATACATGGATGAGCCCTGGAAACACTATGCTAAATGAAACAAGGCAGTCACAAAGGACTACATATACATGATTCCATTTATATAAAATGTCCAGAAGAGGCAAATCTCCAGAGACAGAAAACAGATTAGTAGTTGCCTAGGGATGCAGGGGGTGAGTTTAGGGGGGTTAGGTGATGATATAGCTAAGGGATGAGAGGCTTATTTTTTGAATGTCACAAAAATGTTCTTAAATTCTTTGTGGTGATGAGTGCAGCTGAAAACAAATAACAAAAATTCATCAGCATGTGTTGCATTTCTATTTCAAGTAAACAATACTGATGATGTCACATGACAGAGAAAACAACCATCTACATAGATTATGATTTCAATCAGAGCACTTATCTTTTCCACATTTGTTTCACTGGAACTGGTTACGTTACCCGGGCCCTGGCACTCCTGCCTCTATCTGTTAAGATAGTAAATTCTCCAGAACCATTTCAGCTGAGGAAATGACCAATTTAAATAATTGTGTGTACCGTTTTGTGGAACAAGCCAGGTTCAGCCAAGAGGGCCACCTCCTTTAAAGAACAATATATTACTAGAAGGTAATAAATGAAGCTGCTTTAAATGGTTTGACCACATAATTAGGTGTCTGGTGATTCTCACTCACAGGCCAGTTGGTAGGTTGCTTTGGACACGCAGCTTCATGGCCAGGCACGACAACCGAAAGAGCCTCGTAGTGAGCTCCATTTCTCACCCACCCAGAGTCTAAGAACCCACTAGCAAAGAAAGACCACTCTGAAACTAATATAACACCGTATGTTAAGCGTGTTGGAATTTAAACTAAATTAAATTTTAAAAAGAGAAAAGAAAAACCACTCCGTGATCACTACCCAGAAACAAGAGGGTGGACAATAAGCAATGTGCCACACCTTATCGTATTTCTCATCAAGGAGGAGACCTATAATACAAGTGCATCCAAAACTCAGTAGCTGAGTGCTACTTTTCCTTGCCTGTTAAATGACAGGAAACTGCTCATTGTGCGTACAACAAGTTCAGCAGCAAGGGAGAGCTTTATCGTGGCCACAGGCCTCGAATCATTCCAGAGAACCTCAAATGCTCTTAGGCTCTTCCTGCCAACATTAACACAAACACAAGGCACACAGGTCAACTCCCAGTTTTCATGCTACCAACAGCTCTGCAGCAAGAACCCTGCTTTCAGGCAGCAATTTTTAAAGGAGTTTTTAAAGTAGGGTGAACATGTGTACAGCTGACTGGCACCCTTGTTAGCACCACTGATGAAAATAAAGCTAAATGAGCATTCTCTAGGCAAGCCCCCTAATTGTTATCTCCACGACTTTCTTCAAAGACCTAAGGCAACAGTAAAAGTGCCAGAAGGCTTGGCTCGCCACAGTTTGGGGAGGAAAGTGTAGGCTTCTTTATCCTAAGGTAATTCAGAAAAAGTAGATACTCTTTTTCTTTAGGTCTACAGTTCACCCTCAGCACTGACCTATGTTACATAGATTTCTACTTTAATACATGAAATTAAAACAAATTCCTTTCATATAATTGTATTTGTCAATTATACTCAACAAAGGTGAAATAATTATTTTCATGAATAAACCTAAAATCCAAACCAACTTATTTTTCCTTTATTAAAAAAAAATGTCTAACTCTTTGTGATATATCTTAAAAATTGAGATAGCCACTTTCCTCTGGCAGGGAGTCAATTACTTAGACCAAATCCATGCCCGCTGAACAAAGTAGCTCAAGGGATTCTCATTGACAGTTTCCATCTGTTTGATAGAAAAAACTACTTTTTTTCCATGAGCAGCCCAATGACCGAAGCCTTATGGCATTCTGCTTGCCAAATCTGTCATAATAAATGTAACATAATGCTGAAAATCTATTGTCAGGGAAAATGATAATCCTATTATCAATTCCATTTCACCATGTCAAGTGAGATAACATCTTGCAATATTCTGGGGGGGGGGGGCGGGTAGGGAATGGCTTAATTACAAAATTTCCAGGTCTATACAATGTATCCTCTTATTTACATGGTCTTGATATTCTATAAGTACTTCGATATTCCAAAATGCACTTTAAAATCAAGATTGTTACTAAGTAAAGGTAAAGTAATATGGCTTCTTTTACTTCTTCCAAAGATACAAATTTAGTCAGTAGAAATCATAGAATCCCACATTTTAATATCACAGAATCCCTCGTTTACAATGACAAAATTGGACCCTCTGAGCCACTGAAAATATTAAGAAAGGATAGGTCACCACAAGTTACTGTCCAGATGCTCCTTAACTATCCCTCAGTTTTTTTTCTTCATCACCCATCTTTTTTTAATTAAAGTTTTTTTTAGTTTATTTATTTGGACAACGAACAGAACACATGAGTGGAGGAGAGGCAGAGAGCAAGAGGGAGAGAGAGAATCCCCAAGCAGGCTTTGCTTGCTGTCAGCACACAGCTTGATGTGGGGCTCGAACTCGCAAACCGTGAGATCGCGATCTGAGCCGAAGTCAAGAGCTGACACTTAACTGACTGAGCCACCCAGGCGCCCCTTATAATTTGCTCATTTAAAACAGTTAGCAAATGGGGCACCTGGGTGGCGCAGTCGGTTAAGCGTCCGACTTCAGCCAGGTCACGATCTCGCGGTCTGGGAGTTCGAGCCCCACGTCAGGCTCTGGGCTAATGGCTCAGAGCCTGGAGCCTGTTTCCGATTCTGTGTCTCCCTCTCTCTCTGACCCTCCCCCGTTCATGCTCTGTCTCTCTCTGTCCCAAAAATAAATAAATGTTGAAAAAAAAAATTAAAAAAAAAAATAAAACAGCAAAGAAATTGTGGTTTATATACACAATGGAGTACTACGTGGTAATGAGAAAGAATGAAATATGGCCCTTTGTAGCAACGTGGATGGAACTGGAGAGTGTGATGCTAAGTGAAATAAGCCATACAGAGAAAGACAGATACCATATGTTTTCACTCTTATGTGGATCCTGAGAAACTTAACAGGAACCCATGGGGGAGGGGAAGGGGGGAAAAAAAAAGAGGTTAGAGTGGGAGAGAGCCAAAGCATAAGAGACTCTTAAACACTGAGAACATTGGGGCGCCTGGGTGGCTTGGTCGGTTAATCGTCTGACTTCAGCTCAGGTCATGATCTCACGGTCCGTGAGTTCGAGCCCCGTGTCGGGCTCTGTGCTGACACCTCAGAGCCTGGAGCCTGTTTCAGATTCTGTGTCTCCCTCTCTCTCTGCTCATCCCCTGTTCATGCTCTGTCTCTGTCTCAAAAATAAATAAACGTTAAAAAAAAAATTTAAAAACTGAGAACAAACTGAGGATTGATGGGGGGTGGGAGGGAGGGAGGGAGGGAGGGAGGGGAGGGTGGGTGATGGGTATAGAGGAGGGCACCTTTTGGGATGAGCACTGGGTGTTGTATGGAAATCAATTTGACAATAAATTTCATATATTGAAAATAAAAAATAAAAAAATAATAAAACAGCAAAGGAATGGCATTTCAATTGCCATCTAGCTATTTTAGTAAATTCTTTGATCAAAACATAGCACTAAACCTAGTATACAAATACGAATGCAGGAAAGAAAACCAAATAAATAATTAGATGTATTGCAGAGGAGGAAAAAAAAAAGAAAGAAAAGCCCTGTATGTGAAGTTGATAAATTAAGGTAACTGCTCCCTCTATACATGGAAATGGGACTTAAATGCTAAAAATGTCACCCTTATTTCCTCCAGTGAAGCAAAACCAGAAGAAGGAAAGGTTGGTGGATACTCCTTTCAAAAACAGACTTTTCACTGAATATGCACAGTAGTTTGCCACTGGGCTATATTGATGTACAGTCATTTGCTAAAACCTACAGTGGTAACTAAATGATCTAATTCCACATAGCGATGGCCCTTCATAGAAAAACTGTCAGAGGAACCCATTTCCAACTGAAATGTATGAGCAGCTTCCACCCATTCCCTACAGACCACCAATTCTGTCAGCATTCGAAAGGACACAGAAGACAAATACCATATTCAAATCAGCAGAGAGGGGAAGCCCATATCTCCCTTCTGTGTAACACAGATTTCTAAGTGTCTACCACATGGCCCAAACTATGCTGGGTGCTGTTTGGCTTTCAGCATGAGAAATTTTTCCTCTCAGCCATCAAGGGAGTTACAATCCTACAGCAAAATGGAGGCAGGAAAAAAAAATAAATACAAGTCAGGGTAAAATTAGGTGTCAAGAGGAAGTTGCTCTGGATTTCCACAAAAGAAAAGCACATGCCCATGAGACAGCCTTTCAATCACCAAATGTTTGCATCGTAGCTCTTAAATTACCAAGGAGTAGCATCTACACTCAGAAAGCATCTACACTCAGCATCTGACTCTCAAAATACTGAAGAGTACCTTCACGGTCCCTAGGAAAATGTAATGAGGTGTAAGGGTCCATAGACTAAATGTTTGTGTTCCCTCAAAATTCATATGTTAAATTCTAATGCCCAGAGTGAAGGTATCAGCAGGCAGAGCCTTTGGGGTGATTAGATCTTGACAGTGAAGTTCTCATGAGTGGGATTAGCGCCCTTACAAAAGTGATCCCAGAGAGATCCTTCACTCCTTCCACTATGTAAAGACACAGTGAAAAGATGGCCAGCTGCGAAACAGGAGGCAAGCTTTCATCAAATGCCCAATCTGCCTTGGCCTGGATCTTGGACTTCTAGCCTCCAGAACTGTAAGAAATAAATTTCTATCATCTATAAGCCACCCAGTCTATTCTACTCTGTTACAGAAGCCCAAACAGACTAAGACAAAGAGTCTTGTAATGACAGTAAAAACTGAGATGTTCATGTGTAAAAAGAATGAAACATATCAAGACTGTAGGGACATGTTTCGCAGGAATACCAAATAGTGTACCTGACGTCTATGGGCTCCTGCAGTGAATCCAAATTTAGCAAAGGAGCCCAACAAAGGCTGGAAAGTCACTACTCAAATCCATCATTAGTTCAGAGTATCTTATCCTTGATTAAAATCATCCTAGAGAAGACTCGTGTAATAAAGGCCAGCTTCATTCATAAATCTAATAAAAAAAATTTTTAAAAAGACTGCGGCTGGAAGGCTATTGTCTGAGTGCCCTATTTCCCACAAGTGAAGGCATACTAACAACACAGAACGGAAAAAAAGCCTTTTGGATCACAAATATCATCTCAATCTCAATCTCTTTAGAATAGTCTTCCTTCACTAAGGCTGCATGCAGCCTTTAGTCTGGTAGACATGCCCAATCTATTTAGATGGTAAATGAGAATAAACAGAAAACTGTAATAGTATTCACTGGTGCATAACTCAGCTATGCAACAATTTACCACTCTCACAACTCACATATCCTCATGTTTGAAGCACATAGCACCAAATTTACAGAGGCTAGGTACAACAGCAAAAAACTGATAGCCAGTTATGTGTGTTGCCCTCGTTTCATCTGTGGTCTTTCTTGGAGTTTGCTCAGATGATAGAGTGTCAGGACTGCAGCTGTTTGAAGGGGGCTGGCCAACAACATTACTGATTGTAATTACCTGTGTTTTGTGTATCATATTGAAGAAATCCACATCGAACAAAGCCTGTCTTTGATGTGTCACTAGCATACAGAGCTACATAGAACACAACCAAGCCAAGGTACTGCTTGGTACAAACACCAGTCTGTTGTATTCAAACGCCAGTCCCACACCATCAGAGCTGTCTGCATTACTTGGATAAACCAGTATTGGGTAAATCCAGATATGTCTTTGATACTTGAACTTTTACTAGGAAAAAAGCATAAACTATTGCTAGACTTAATATGAGAGGCTAATTTACTAACATTACTGTTTTAAAATAAGTTGTTCAAAAGTAAGCTAGGATTGTGCTTTTTCCATAATGGATAAAAGTGTAAACTGAGGTCTTGGCTCAGTTGGAACTTTCAAGCAAAACAGGGACATGTAACCTCTCCAGAGTAGCATTCATAGGGTAGGGAGATTTCTAATGTTGGTGGCTCAAGGCTCCAAAAGCAAGTCTTCCTTAAGCAACCCCAGCCCAGGCATAAGAAATATGAATCAAGAAGTCACCTGAGAAGGAACTCCTCTCCTCCAACCCCAGCTGTTGCAATCCCAGCCATTCTAGGACCAGATGTTCCAGTCCCCTGTGGCCCCAGTGGAGGCTTCAGACATTGTGGAACAGAGAAAAGCCATCCCTGCTTTGGCCATTCTGAATTCTTGACCCAAAGAATCCATGATTATAATAAATAAATGATGTTTTATGCTGGTAAGTTTTGGGCAGGGGTTGTTATGAAACAACCACTCTCTGCTTTTCCCATCCCAGGGCACAGAGCTCAAGAAGTTTATCAATAGGCCCAAACAAAAATTAAAACAAAACAACAACAACTAAAAATAGAAGGCTCCTCTTTAAAGAAACTGAACTGAGGATAACTGAAGCAGCTAACAAGGATATATGGGTGCTCCCAGGATGAAAACTGCTACCATTTTGGTTTTGAGAGAAAGGTGGTTTTAAGAGTAGTATGAAGTGTGTGGCAGTGAGCTCCCTGTCTGATCACCAAAAAGTGAAGATTTCCCCAACCGTGTAGAAAGAGCCCAGTCAGCCTTCTTGGTTCTAACATGTTAAATCAGTACAGGTGCAGAAACCTCAAACTCCAGATCTTGCTTCCTCCTGAAACCCTACTGTAGCAGTTAAGATCCCAACAGGAAACCAGTGGCACCTCAGATTATGACAATTTGGAGTCTATTTACAAAACTGAGGAAAAGAGTGTGCAGTAAACTGGAGAGCTAGCAAGAGTGGGACTGTCACCACTCTCTAAGCTGAAAGAGACCAGAGGATAAGTATTTAACCAAATCAAAATGGCAAAACAATGCACAAGAATGCTATCTTGAGGGGCACCTGGCTGGCTCAGTCGGTAGAGCATGTGACTCTTGATCTTGGGGTTGTGAGTTTGAACCTTCAGAAGTATGTAACCAGGCTGAGGCAACTCCACAGATCAAGTTTCCAGCAGAATACATACACTGACCTCATTCTCCCCACTCCTGTTCATCTCATTTTGGTCTCCTCATTGGCTAGACCCACCTAGAAGCCATCAGGCATGGTGGCCTGCTGATACAATCTATAGAGGCAGAGAGTATAGTGAAGAAGGGTGGAGACTGGGTGTAAAGGGACATAGTAGAAGGGATTTCACGTCTCTCACTGAAAAAAAATGAAAGGCAATAAGGAACTCCAAGGAGGGAAAAATACAAAGGAAAGTCACAGTGCAAATACGAAACCCACTAAAATGTGGCCAAATGTGGGCACGCTGGAAAAATAATTTATTTAACATTATTTCTTGAGGACAAAAATGGCATTGGATCCATGGAGAAAGAAATCTAACCACAGTATACCCCTATGTGCTGCAATGAAACCTGCTTTCAGCTTTTGTCTTTCAAAAATCGTCTATGCCTATATATAAGGCATAGATGACTAATTTCAGAATGTATTTTTCAATAATAACTTCACAGTAAAGGTGGGGTAGGAGAGGAGGAGGAAGGGCAGAATGTAGAGAACAAAGAGGTGCTGTTGAAAGTTAATGAAAGAAGAACTACAAATTTATAAATATTATTAAAAGTTATAAAATAGGAATATGGTAACCACTGTGGGAAGGTTACCTCAGGCTTTATTTGCACAACATGTGAGCATTTTCCCCTGGGCATTTCAGTTTCTGGAACAAATCGCTTAGTAAACATAATGTCTTCTTGTTCTAGTCATTCAAAACTCTCCTTCAGCACCAGTTCTTATGCTATACTCCTACTGTCATCTTCCTATTTTAAAGATGCAGCTGTTGTCAATGAAGAGATCAAAGCCTTGACAACTTTAAAGGGAAATACTTGATAATTTTATTCTGTGCTTTGGATCTCACATTGGTATGAGCTACAGAAATTGTTACATTTTGTGACAAAACAAAAGAACTTCATAATATGAACTATGAAGCTATTACTATTTCAGTGATCTCCCACTTTAGCTATTTTGCCCATATAAATGCCCCAAGAAAATAAAATGGCTGTTTGGGCCTCATGAAGATCATATGTTTTTGTTGTTGTTAGATTTAAATAAACAAACGTCTTGAGACTGTGGTTTCTATAAGAGGGGTCTGGTCTTGAATTAAGAATTCTCTTCAGAGTAGATAAATTCCTAGAAATATATAATATTTCAAAACTGAATCAGGAAGAAATAGAAAATTTGAACAAACTGATCACTACCAATGAAAATGAATCAGAAATCACCCCCCACCCCAAATCCAAAACTAAATGGCTCCACACGTTAGTACTACCAAACATTTAATGGAAGAATTAATAGTAGGGCACCCGGGTTGCTCAGTTGGTTAGCATCGAACTTCAGTTCAGGTCATGATCTCGTCATTCAGAGTTCAAGCCCTGTGTCAGGCTCTGTGCTGACAGCTCAGAGCCTGGAGCCTATTTCAGATTCTGTGTCTACCTCTCTTGCTGCCCCTCCCCTGCTTGTGCTCTCTCTCTCTCTTAAAAATAAACATTAAAAAAATTTTTTTAAAGAATTAATACCTGTTCTCCAACTATTTCCAAAAAATAGAAGAGGAAGGAAAGCTTCCAGAATCATTCTATAAGGCCAGCATTACCCTGATACAAAAACCAGACAAAGACACTACCAAAAAAGAGAACTACAGGTCAATATATCTGGTGAACATAGATGCTAAAATCCTCAACAAAATATTAGTAAACCAAATTCAACAATACATTAAAAGAAATCACTCACCATGATCAAGGGAGATTTATTTTATTCATTTATTTATTTTATTCAAGGGTGGTTCAATATTCACAAATCAATCGTGATACATCACATTAACAAGAGATAAAAACCATATAATCATCTCAGTAGATGCAGAAAAAGCAATTGACAAAGTACAACATACACCCATGATAAAAAGGAGGGAACATATCTCAATATAATAAAGGCTATCTATGAAAATCCTAACATCACATTCAGTGATGAGAAATAGAGTTTTTGCTCTAAGATGAGGAACAAGGCATGAATATCCACTCTCACCACTTTTATTCAACACAGTATTTAGGTTATGAAGTCCTAACCACAGCAATTAGACAAGAAAAAAAAAACCAACATCCAAATTGGTAAAGAAAAAGTAAAACTGTCACTACTTACACATGTCATGATACTATACATAGGAAACCCTAAAAACTCCATCATAAAACTACTAGAATAAATGAATTCAGTGAAGTTGCAGGATACAATATTAATATAGAGAAATCTGAAATCTGTTGCATTTTTATACAATAGTAATGAAGTAGCAGAAATAAATTAAAAAAGCAATCCCATTTATAATTGCAACAAAAATAATAAAATACCTAGGAATAAACTTAACCAAAGAGGTGAAAGACCTGTACTCCAAAAACTAGAAACCATTGATGAAAGACATCGCATGACACAAATGGAAAGATATTGCATGTATATGGATTGAAAGAACTAATATTGTTAAAATCTCCATACCACCCAAAGCAATCTACAGATTTAATGTGATCTCTATCAAAATACCAACAACATTTTTCACAGAACTAGAACTAATAATCCTAAAATCCATATGGAACCCCAAAAGACCCCCAAATAACCAAATCAATCTTGAGAAAGAAGAACAAAACTGGAGGTATCACAATCCCAGATTTCAAGATATACTACAAAGCTGTAGTAATCAAAACAGTTATTGGCACAGAAATAAACACATAGTTTCATGGAACAAAACTGAGAGACCAGAAACAAGCCAACACCTGTATCATCAATCTATGACAAAGGATATAAAATGAGGAAGAATATACAGTAAGGAAAAGAGAGTCTCTTCAACAAATGGTGCTGGGAAAATTGGACAGCTATATGCAAAAGAATGAAACCAAACCAGTTTCTAACACAATACACAAAAATAAACTCAAAATGGATTACAGACCTAAATGGGAGACATGAAAACATACAACTCCTAGAAGAAAACATAGGAAGCAATCTCTTACATTAGCCACAGAAACATTTTTTCTAAATATGTCTCCTTAGGCAAGGGAAACAAAAGCAAGAATAAACTACTGGGATGACACAAAAATAAAAAGGTTTTGCACAGCAAAAGAAACCATCTACAAAACAAAAAGGTAACCTAGTGAATGGGAAAAGATATTTGCAAGTGACATATCCAATAAGCAGTTAATGCCAAAATACATAAAAAACTTACACAACTCAACACCAGAGAAACAAATAAATCCTATTTAAAAATGAGAAGATCTGAATACACATTTTTCCAAAGAAGACATAAAGATGGCCAAAGACACATGAAATGATGCTCAACATCACTCATCATCAGGGAAATGAAAGTTAAAGTCACAATGAGATATCACCCTACACCAGTCTGAACTTAGGCTAAAATAAAAAACACAAGAAATAACTAGTGTTAGTAAGGATGTGGAGAAAAAGGAATGCTCATGCACTGTTGGTGGGAATTAACTTGGTGTAGTCACTGTGGAAAACAGCATCGAGGTTCCTCAAAAAATTGAAAATAGAATTACCATATGATCCAGTAAGTCCACTACTAGGTATTTACCCAAAGAAAGTGAAAACACTAATTCAAAAAGATATAAGCACCCCTATATTTATTGCAGCATTATTTACAACAGTCAAGGATGGAAACAATCCAAATATCCATTCCTAGATAAACATAAAGTAGTGGTATACACATTATAATGGAACATTACCCAACCATAAAAATCAGTGAACCATTGTACCATTTGCAACAGCATATATCAATCTAGAGGGTATAATGCTAAGTGAAATAAGTCAGTCGGAGAAAGACAAACACCATGTGATGTCAGTCGTGTGGAATTTAAGAAAACAAATGAACAAAGAAACAGACACACACACACACACACACACACACACACACACTCACATACAGAGAATAAACTGGTGGTTTTCAGAGGGGAGGCGGGTGGGGGGTGGGTGAAAGAGATAAAAGAGATTAAGACTATATTTCTCTTTCTCTGACTGACTAATTGAGGACTTAAAGACACAGAACAGATGAACACAAGGGAAGGGAAGCAAAAATAATATAAAAACAGGGAGAGGAACAAAACATAAGAGACTCTTAAATATGGAGAACAAACAGAGGGTTGCTGGAGTGGTTGTGGGAGGGGGAATGGGCTAAATGGGTAAGGGGCATTAAGGAATCTACTCCTGAAATCATTGTTGTACTATATGCTAACTTGGATGTAAATTAAAAAAAATTTTTTTTAATAAAAAAAGAGTATACTTCTCTTGATGAGCACTGAGAAATGTACAGAATTATTATATACCTAAAACTAACATAACACTGTATGTTAATTGTACTTCAATTTTTTAAAAAGTCTGTCTATATTTAAGTGAAGTCATCAAGTATTGAGAGTCAATAGTATCCTTGAGCACAGAAAAGACCCTGCGCTTGGTGAACACATTCTAGTTTGTAGAGTTCATGGAAAAGTCTGACCCACAAGGATGCCAGATGTCAGATGATGAAGTCATCTTACAAAGAAGATTTAGAGAAGGTAAATTACTAAACCATCCTGTCTGCACCTGCAGCTCCTTATACTAGAGGAAACCTAGAATCAGAATCCACTTCTAACATCTCAAAGATGATGTTTATAGAAGTACAAAGAAAATATGCTTGTATTCATAAACCTTTACTACTTTAAAGGTGTTTTTTTAAAATAACTTGGCTAAGATGTTTTAACTCAGTGTTAAAACTAATGTTTTAATGAAACTAATGTTTCAACTAGTTGCCAATATAAAAAGTCCTTAGTTGTAAAATCTTTATTGTTAGCTTATTTTTTTCATATGCCTCAAGCTTTCAATTTCATGTTCTTGCTAGAAAGAGAAAACTTCCTTCTTAGTTTGCTTTGCTTAACCTGTGTACACCAAAGAAGTAAAACAAAGCTCTCTTCAAGTCTCCTGCAATTTGCTTCTGAATTTTCTTTGTCATGTTAATATAACTTAAGTTTTTAACATCTGATATCTAACTTAGATATGTAATATGTATACATAACTGAAACAGAAGTGGGTCATATCAATTAACACACACACACACACACACACACACACACACACACACACACACACAGACAGACACACCCCGAATGGCAGAGTAACCTAACTAGACATGTCTGGACCCCATCCCTGAAATTTATGGTTAAGTAGCTATTTTACATAAAGGATAGTCTATTTAGTCCAAGAACTATAATTTAATTATTTTCTTCTGCAAAGTACCAGTTTAATTTAAGGTATAAAATCAAATATTAGCATTTAAGGTTCCAAGGTAACAATACAGGAATTCCAAATGATGATTTAATTAACAACTACTGGGAAGAAGGGAGAGGAGGGGAAGAGTAGAGGAGGTAATGTAATGAGCAAAATCATCACCTCTCACTGCACAATGTCAATAGACACTGTCAAGAAAAGTGGCTTGTATATTAATTAAAACCTTCAGAATAACTGAAGAGAGAGACAGTTAAATGCTGTAGGCTCTGAGAAGTGGGACTGGAAATGAAAGAGAGTGGGTGGTAAACTTGTCTTTTTATTTTAAACCATTTTATACTACCCAGATCATTTTTATAATGTATATATACTTGAATAAATATTACTAACTTGTATAAACATATACACACAAATATACAATAAAACCCCAGAAGACTTTTTGTAGAAATTGAAAAGCTGATTCTAAAATGTGAATATAATTGTATTTATATAAAATTCTACACCAGGCAAAGCTACAGTTACAAAACTCAGATGAGAGATTACCCAGGGCCAGGAGTCAGGGAGGAGATTGACCACAATGTGGCTCCAGTCAAGTTTTTGGGGTGATAAAAACATTCTGTATTTTCACTGTGGTGGTGATTGCACAACTGTTTATATGTGCCCAAACTCATAGAAATGTATACTTAGAATGGATGGGGTTTATTATATATAAATTATCTTCCAATTGACCTTCTTGGGAAATGTGCTAATTGTTTAAGAAACTGGGGAAAGATCTGTAATTCCCTCAAGAGAGTATATTCCCATACTTGACTGCAAATCATAATATTTTTGTGGCAAAGCCAACTTTGCTTCAAGTTATCATGTCAATGAATACAGCCTAAGAGGGCTGTTCTTCACAATAGAGGCTGTCACACAGACAAGGCCACAGTGCCATCTTGTCATTCATCTGTGAGATTTATGGATCAGGAAATGAAGAGTTCTCTCCAACACTATAAAGATGGAAGCAGCAGGTGAAATTTTATGAAGGTTTTATTTTTGTCCTACAGTCTAAAAACTATTCTCTCATACATTGCAAAAGGACAGGAACAACCACATGCAGAAACATGACAAAGCCATCGGCTCACCATTTGTTTTATTTCTTCAGCACTGCAGAGTTTGATTGTTGCCACTTACTTACTGCCCCTTCTTATTGTGTACCTTGTGGCCAGCTGTCCTATGTTAAGCCCAGGAGCTTGAGTAGTAAGGCAGAGACAAGAAGCTAACCTGAAGACACAATTTCTTTACCTTGAGAAAACATATAGTGTTTGTTTAGGAGCATGAAGTTAGGGAAAGTGCTGGGTGTCTCCCATTTGCCCTTCCACCCTCTCCACTCTTCTTCACCCTGCTCTGTGTCCCTGGAGGCTGAGGTGTATGGAAACCCTCTGGTTGTCTACTGGGCTTGGACCATGAGGACCACCATCAGGAGATGGGCGAGGAAAAGAGCAAAGTGGGGTAGACATTCTTCCAGCTCAGCTCCCTACCAGGATTGGTGGCAATCCCTCTGCAGCTTTTTCAAACAGCTCCCTAAAGCTAATCTCTACAATTTCTGTAAACACTTCCTCCCTTTAAGCTTCAAGCCTAGATGTGGTAATGGCTCCCTGCCCTAGCAAGCCCTAGGCACTGCACTGTGCCCAGGTTCCCCAAACCCTGCCCTCATCTTTGTAAACAGTCTGCTGAAGTCGCCTCAATTACCCACTTTGAGAATATCAACTCTTACTTGCCACCACCTTACAGAAGACTTTGGAGACAAAAGGGAACACAAAGATATATTTAAATCCTCTCACTGTTCGTATTAGGAAATTGAGCAATCAGTAGCAGCCACTGGATTTAATCTATTTTGTATATACTGTCCCTGAAACTGAAGTTGATAATATTTTCCTAAAGAAAGACTTAAGCCACACACTTTCTTCCTTTTTTAAGCAATTTAACTTAACAGATTTCAAAATATAGCTCGGTGGAGCAAAACAGTCCTCATAAAAGACTGCATAAAGGATATGGGGCCCATGCATTCCTCCAGACATAATTTTATCCCTGGAGCAGCCAGAGAGCTGGATATTGAGACTTCATCATTTGGGGGCTCTTATGGAAAGGTCTTCACTAAATTATGTATACATATGCCATCAACCTATATCGAAAGACCTTTTGAAAAACAGTCTCACAAAACACTCTACCATCTACTTGAGGAATGTTGCTGAGAATGTAATTCACTACACAGTACATTCACTACACTACATAGTATTCCCTTTAAGAATAAGGGCCTTAGTCTCTGGGCCATCGTGGATCCTATCAGTAGGGATGCCTGGGTGGCTCTGTTGGCTCAGGGTCCAAATCTTGATTTTGGCTCAGGTCATGATCTCACAGTTCGTGAGTTCAAGCCACACGTCCGGCTCTGTGCTGACAGCTCAGAGCCTGTTGGGGATTCTCTTTCTCTTTCTCTTTTCCCCTCCTGTGCTCTCTCTCAAAATAAATAAATAAACTTTAAATAAATAAATGAATAAATGAATGAATAAAACTCCATTAGAACCATAAAGAAGCCCGAACTGACATGACAACATTTATAACTTATCCTAGAACCAATTCCTTCCTATTCCTTGAAGAGTTTCTTCTCCTTTCACAGGTAAGACCTTGGCTGTATCTGCCTCCTATTCTCTTCTGCAAATTAGAACACTAATTTTTCACTTTATTAACCGGGGGGGGGGGGGGGGGGAGGGTGGAACAGATACCAGACTACATTGGATAAACTTGCAGAAACCCTCAAGAAAGTCAATTCTCTGTGAAAGTGTCTGATAGGCACATGGCCACAGGTGCCTCCTGCAGCCTCAACACCAAAGGAAACACTCAGATCTAAGAGGCAGGGCCCTGCCGAGGATGGTATTGGCTTTCTGAGGATCTTAGTCTCTCAGTCTGGGTGTGGGTATACATGTGTGTGTGTGTGCACATACACATGCATGTGTGTGAACATGCACACACACAAAGAGGGCTATTCTCCATGTTAAAGGCACTGAGGGTTCTCTGGTCCAGGATGGGGATTAGGGGAGGTACCATGAGAGTGGACCAGGAAAAGCTGGGAAGCAATGTGGCAGGTACTCATATGGAAGATTATCTGTATTATGACCATCCTGATGGGAATTTCCTCCCAGGACAACCTATTCAAAGAGTCATTCCCTTATCTATAAGATCCTGCTTGCCTATTAAATTTACTTGCCTCAGCAGCACTCACTTATCTAAGGGCCTTCTGCCTCCAGAATTCATATCAATGTTGTTAGATTAAAAGACACCTTTCCCAGGACACCTGGGTGGCTCAGTTGGTTGAGTGTCTGACCTGACTCAGGTCATGATCTCACAGTTCGTGAGTTCAAACCCCACGTCAGGCTCCATGCTGATAGCCAGAGCCTGAAGCCTGCTTCAGATTCTGTGTCTCCCTCTCTCTCTGCCCCTCCCCTGCTCGTGCTCTCTCTCCCTCTCTCTCAAAAATAAATAAATGTTAAAAAAAATTTTTTAAGACACCTTTCCTGGTAAAGTAGCTATATAAACTGCAGGTTCTCAAAATATTTCTGTAAAACTTGAACCTGTTTCCATAATTTAAAAAGGGAAACATTTTATGGGGCTCCTGGGTCGCTTAGTCAGCTAAGCGTATGACTTTGGCTCAGGTCATGATCTCACGGTTCGTGGGTTCAAGCCCTGCATCAGGCTCTGTGCTGACAGCTCATAGCCTGGAGCCTACTTTGGATTCTGTGTCTCCCTCTCTCCTTCTCCTCGACTGCTCACATTCTCTCTCTCTCTCTCTCTCTCTCAAAAATAAATAAACATTTTTTAAAAAGGGAAGCATTTTAAAGATAAAAGGTACTATGTGCTATCTTGGGAACACACTCAATAGTTCAAAAGGTTCTTAAAATGTATGTCCATATGATCTCAGTGATATAAAGCAAACAGTTACACCAGAAATGGCTCTTTAGCAAAATAAAACAAAACAAAACATAAATGGGTGTGTAAGGTGGAGGCTTTCAAGTAAAACTGGGAAGAGGTGAAAAAGAGGTGACAGAAGGTTGATAAAGTCCTGAGCTTCTTAGAAAGTCAGACTCTCAAGCCTTGCCCACAACACACTGAATCACAGCCTGTGTTTGAAAGGGCCCCAGGTGATCTGCAGGCCTCTGCAAGGTTTGAGAGGCCTTCTTCTAAGGTCCCTGAAGTTCAGCTGGTCTATCAGGGAACGTATACATTAGGAGGGACTGACAGAAACAAGGGGTCTCAGAAATCTATAGTAAGGTGAAGATGAGATTTTGCTATTTCTGGAGGTAATTTTTCTGCTCTTGTCTGATTTACAAACCCCTGCAAGCCACAAAAGCACCATCACACCATCACTAACCCAGGCTTAGACAGCTCACCCCAATTAGAATTTAGCACTTCTAATGTACGGTGACAATCTGAACTCTGCTCTTTCCGAAACTCAGGCCAAGGAATTCCCACAGGACAGAGGTTAGAAACCATTATGATGAGCGGCATATTGGTCAGCCAGCCAGCCAGCCAGCCAGCCAGCAAGTCAACCCGTGGGAAAGAAAACCCTAGCCAGGGAGTAGGTAGGAAAGAGCCAACAGCAAATAGGGACCCAGAATTCCAGGGAACTCAAGAGCTTAGCCTGGTGGAGAAAAGATGTGGGAGCACCGCCACAGGTGCAGGCCCTGTGACTGGTTGCATGAGCGGCACAGGGCCGGGGAACAAGGCAATGGCTGTGACAACCCCTAAGTCTTCCCCCACCAGGCTTCCACCTGGACCAACAGTCCTGCTCAATAAAACAGGGCAACTGCCATAAAGAGCTCCTAATGTAAGCCAGCCACAGGAGGGGAAATGCCCCCAGCAGACAGGAAGAAGCCCCAGCCTCACAACCTCCAGGTCCTGGCAAGGGGGTCCTGACTGCTTCCAGCTGGAGGTCTCTCCGCACTCCTCTTATGGGCAACACAGAAGTGGAGTGTTCAGGAGTCTGTAGTCTTAGGGCTCCAAGAATTGGCTCTGTCTGAGTCGGCCATGAAACTGGGTGTGGGGGAGCTCACCTACTTCCTACGGAACTGGGAATCAAGCCACTAGTAGGCAATACATTGTGCCTTTATGCAATTTAGAAAATGGGACTCCAGCTGGGCAGAGAAAGAAAAAAGCTTCCGGCAGGTAAAGTAACAAAACGCTTTTCCTTTGGGTGATGGGGCACTGGGCTTACTAGCAAATGGAAGACACCTGTGTGCTAAGAAAGTGGCCCTCCAGAGGACACAACTCCTGCTCAACCCCTAGCATACATGACTTAGAAGTATGGAATACTTCTGTATGCGACATTTCTAGACAAAACCGTTTCTGCCCTCCCCACTCTGGCAGCCTCTAAGGTGGGAAAGAACAGAAAGGAGGAGTACACAGGCATAAGAATCCCAGAGCCCAATCTGGACAGAGAACACTCTAGAAGGAACGACTCCCTGAAGAGCCATCCATTCCTCTGATCTCATTATAACTCTTATTATAATTGCACTGTACCACAAAATGATGATACTGAGCTTTACAAATTGATAGCATGATTAACTACAGTAAAACTACATGCTGTATGATGTTGGCAGCAATGGCATACATTTCAAAATGCAAGAATATAATAAAGCCCATGCTTCAAAACTGAAGCTGTTTATTGCAGCACAGGAGTGGGGTGAGGTAACTGCTCTGCTCACGGTCTATCCCTCAGTCCTCATTTGCTAACACAACGGGGCACGGGGCACGTTATGAAAACATTTTTTCACCACTTTACAGTAATAGCTCCAAACTACAACCACGTTATTAGCTGTTGCAATGATAAAGTTCACTCCAACACAGAATCTCACACAGAGGAGTTTTTAAGGAACCCCTACAATAGTAGAACATCTAAACTAAAAACAGCTGCAAAAAATGAGTAAAATCATGAAAAGCATTTCTATAAGTGTGTTTTTTGCTCAATTCTTTCAACATCCGGTATCTTTAGGCCAGCCTGCATGCAGCAGACTTAAACTGATTGTGAGCATCAACACACAGTAAGGGAGTTCCTTCTTTCAAAAAAATATCCGTAACAACGTTCCATTTTCTGATTCAAAACTGATGTCACCTTAATTTTTTTTAATGCCTGCAATTTAATAAGTCAATTTTATAATTGGGGTAAATTATGTATGCATAAACTACACATATTTTGTGTTTTGTTTCCCTGTGTTTGTATGCACAAACGATACATAATGGCTAATATTTACTGAGCATTTACCATGTGCCAGGCATTGTCAAGTGTTTTACATACTCCTCACAACACCAACATCCCGCATCAATGAGGTAGATGAAGTGATGTTTCGGCCTTATTAAGAGATGAAAAAAAAATTTTTAATATTTATATATTTTTGAGGGGTGGGGGAGAGGAAGAGAGAGGGAGACAGAGAATCCCAAGCAGGGCCCACACTGTCAGTGCAGAGCCCAATGTGGGGCTCAAACTCACAAACAGTGAGATCATGACCTGAGTTGAAACCAAGAGCTGGACACTTAACTGACTGAGCCATCCACGTGCCCCAAGAGATGAAAAACTAAAGCACAGAAAGGTTGGACTGCTAGAGGCACCTGGGTGGCTCAGTTGGTTAAGCATCCAACTTCAGCTCAGGTCACGATCTTGTGGTTCACAAGTTCAAGCCCCTCATCGGGCTCTGTGCTGACAGCTCAGAGCCTGGAGTTTGCTTCAGATTCTGTGTCTCCCTGTCTCTCTACCCTTCCCCGTTCATGCTCTCTCTCTCTCTCTCTCTCTCTCTCTCTCTCTGTCTGTCTCAAAAATAAATAAGCATTAAAAAAAAAAACTAAAACAAAAAAGAAAGGTTATACCTTTCTTTTAGAAAGACTTGCTACCAAATAAATACAAACAGTATCTTTCAGGGCCTGGACTATATATCCATCCGCTAAGATTTTAAACACTTAAAAATGACTTAATTCAGCAAGACTCTAACATTTAATAACAACCTTCATAGAATGGTACTAAGAACTCTAGGTAATTTAAAAGAAAAATAAGATACAGTCGTTGGCTACAAGGACTTTGCAGACTAAAGAGACAAAAATCTCTATCTAAAATGCATTCATTTCAAAGCTACTTCTAAGTCAAAATGACCATGTGGTATGATGAAATAAAGGCAAAGATTACAGACATAACGGGAAGTGTTTTAGAGGTGATCCCTAACGCAGCTCTCTAAGGAAATGCCACCTGGATTGGCAGAGTGATGGGGTAAGGAAATTTCACACCATACTTGAAAACAAGCAAAAAGTTACAGGAGAGATGGAGAATGGCAGCTGAAGAACAGAATGTATGTCACAAAATATTTCAAGTCATATGAAAATGTGACGAGCTATTTCATCATGGTTTTCCTTTAACCAAGAATCTACATTTTACACTTATCACTACCACTATTCTGGCTTTATTCTCCTTTCATCTCAGCGTTCTCAGCAATCTTCTAAGTATTAAGTGAAAACCATTCCTCTGTGTTCCCTCCCTGGTCTGTCTCCCACCAAAGTGCAATGATTTGCTCTAAAACTAGCAGAGTAAATGAGTGATAATCACCCACCTCTTACTTCCAAAATTGTCTATGTGAAGCCTAAATAAGCGTTGAATTCAAATGACTTAGGCTACTTGCCTATTTATTTTAAAAGACGATGGAAAAAAGTTGCATTCGACCAATATGTTTTATTTAGAGAGCCCCTAGCCAACTAAATGGTCAGCCCAGGGTAAGCTTTGGTTCCTCCCCCCAAGTACTTTTTCATCCAGGAGGAATCAAGTCTACCCAACACCTGGTATACAGTTAGCACTCAGTAAATGAGAGCTTCAATTTCTTGTGCATCATAGCTGAGCGATGGGGTGTTGAAGAAGTAGAGGTCAAGAAGCAAAAAGACAAGTATATAAGGTCATTGTAAATCAGAAAGCTGGTAAGTACAGGGCAGGCACCACAGGAAGGGTGGGGCAAACATCCTGGAAGGGTCAGACAGATGATCGATCTTCTATTTTTTTTTTTTTAATTTTTTTTAACGTTTATTTATTTTTGAGACAGAGAGAGACAGAGCATGAATGGGGGAGGGTCAGAGAGAGAGGGAGACACAGAATCCGAAGCAGGCTCCAGGCTCTGAGCTGTCAGCACAGAGCCCGACGCAGGGCTCGAACTCACGGACCGCGAGATCATGACCTGAGCCGAAGTCGACCGCTCAACCGACTGAGCCACCCAGGCGCCCCTCGATCTTCTATAGAAGAGGCTGTCATCTGGCAGAAATAGGAAGCTGGAGAGCATTTCAAGCAGGGAAAACAGCAAAGCACATGGCCTGTTAAAAAATGAGGACTACCCTGTATGGTATGACAGGAGCACAAATATGGGGAGCATGGGAGTGACAGGGCCAGACCACAGAGGGCTCCACTGTCCTGCAAAGAAGTCAACATTATCTAGCAGGTACAGGGAGCCAGTAACAGACATTAAGCAGGAGAATAATCTGCTCATACTAATTGAGAGAGACAGGTGTGATGACAACATAGAGGATGGAATGGAAATGGGCATGGAGGTCCCTTGAAGTTCAACTGAGGTAGGATGAGGGTCTGAATTCAAATAGTGCTGGGCGAGATAAAAGAATGGACCTTAACACATACTAACAGATTTCTCCCTGCAAAACACAGCTTAAGCTCCCAGTTAAAGAATGTTGGACTTTCCTGGATCCCAAAAACATCTGAAATGGAGCAATCCAGACTACTGCCTTTTGAATACAGGGACTAATTAATAATTCTACCATCCAAAATGCTTCTCTCCTACTTTCCTTCTTTCAATAAACATCTATAGGCAAAACTACATGTCCTGTATTGGTAGCTAGGGATACAAAAGCAAGGAAGACAGCTGTAGTAGTCAAGGAGCTCAGAGTTTAGCAGAAGACAGATGGCTACACAGATAATTATCCTGATGCTGTACAATGCTGTAAGAAATGTGTATGAGGCGGAGAGTACACAGAGGAGAATTACAAAGTGCCTGATTGGGACGAAGAAGGTAACATCTGACTCCATTATGTTTTAATAATCTAAAGGAACTATGACCAGGGTGATTGGATGGCTCAGTCAGTTAAGTGTTCAACTTTGGTTCAGGTCATGTTCACCATCCTTGAGTTCAAGCACCACATTGGCTCTGTGCTGAAAGCTCAGAGCCTGAAGCCTGCTTCTGATTCTGTGTGTGTGTCTCTCTCTCTGCCCCTCCCCTACTTGCTCTCTCTCTCTCTTTCAAAAACAAACATTAAAAAAAAATTTAAATAAAGGACCTATCACTGATTTTTTATGATATATATATTGCCAGTGACATTTCCCATTAACTTAGCTGAAGTTATATGTAAATTGTTTAATATAATTATATATTTAATTATACATTTATTTAATTTAATATATTTAAATAATATCAGAATACATCATGTAATGGATTCTATAAATTCTGTTTATTGTTGTGCATGTTAAAGGTAAAACCCATTTGGAGAGTCCTGCTTGCCAGCCTGGGCTCACCTATCAACTACTGTTGATTAAAGTCATTTTCTTTTCTTTTCTTTTTTTTTTTTAATTTTTTTTAACATTTATTTATTTTTTTTTTAATTTTTTTTTTCAACGTTTATTTATTTTTGGGACAGAGAGAGACAGAGCATGAAGGGGGGAGGGGCAGAGAGAGAGGGAGACACAGAATCGGAAACAGGCTCCAGGCTCTGAGCCATCAGCCCAGAGCCCGACGCGGGGCTCGAACTCACGGACCGTGAGATCGTGACCTGAGCTGAAGTCGGACGCTTAACAACTGAGCCACCCAGGCGCCCCTAAAGTCATTTTCTTACTTGTCCAAGTTTCAGCGGTTGAACCAATTCTTAGAATTTCACCATGGAAGTAAACAAAGTGCCAA
The DNA here is from genome assembly GCF_028749965.1 of Puma concolor. NCBI lineage: Eukaryota > Metazoa > Chordata > Mammalia > Carnivora > Felidae > Puma > Puma concolor. Next base: position 95,982,243 of record NC_141667.1, read on the forward strand.
AAAAACCCAAAGACCTATTGGGGTCAAGCATACACTCTGTATTTAGCTGCCACAAAAAAACCTTAGTTTTTTACACAGCAATCTCTTCAGACTACTTGTCGTGCCTTACTCCACTTTGAAACAATTTTCCATCAACAGGCAGGAGTTCCAATGGTACTCCACCCCCTCCATATCCTTCCTGTCCTGGGTCACTTAAAAATAACTAGCCATGAAGCATTTTAAAATTTCAGTGGAAAAATTACTGGCCGTCACACTTGTGGTGAGGTGGAGAACCCAGGATAAATCTCAGGTTTTCAAGTAAGAACTTTACCTTGTAGATAGTACAAACTTCTTTACTTCCTACCAATGACCACTTACTTATTATTAGAAAAATTTGTTTGCAATATGTGACCAATCTGGAGGAAAATGCTTTTTATCTAATGTTCCACATTATGTGACAATAAAATCTATTTTTGTGAATTACAATACCACATAAATACGTTCACTTAGAAATCTGAAGTTTTCCTGTTTCCCAGGAGCTATTTCATACACTAGTTACAGTGTGGTTAAATAATTATTTTAATTAATTATATAAGATATACAAGTCTATTATGGAAAGTCAGACCATAAAAACAGGCATGAAGAAAATGAAAATAACCCCAAATTCCCCAACCAAAGAGAATCAACATAAACAGTTTTCTTTTTCTCAGAATTTTCAGTCTAAATTCATATACTTTTCTTCAAAATGCTTAGTGTCTAAGCATAAGAGACTCTTAAAAACTGAGAACAAACTGAGGGCTGATGGGGGGGTGGGAGGGAGGGGAGGGTGGGTGATGGGTATTGAGGAGGGCATCTTTTGGGATGAGCACTGGGTGTTGTATGGAAACCAATCTGACAATAAATTTCATATATTGAAAAATAAATAAATAAATAAATAAATAAATAAATAAATAAATAAATAAAATGCTTAGTATCTATAAAACTCTTTAGTAACTCATTGCCATCACTTATATTGGCAAAATAATTACATATGTATTCCATAATTTAGGGAATTAATCTTCATAGTTGGGCATCAGGGTTGTTGCCAATTTTTCAGTATTAAAAGCAGTGCTGTAAGAAGCACACATATATGCACACATCTCTGCACACTCATTCAGTTGTTTCCCTAAGACAGAATCCTACAAGTGAAACTGCTGAATCGCAATAGACATAAGGTCATGATTTTTACACCACAGGAAATATATAGCTCACAGACTGTTTAAAACATACCAAAGGAGAATAATAATAAAGGAATACCCAATTTCAAATAAAACATAAATATATGTGTGTGCGTGTGTGTGTCTTTATTTGAAAAATACAAAAGAAAGTATATCTCTTTATTTAAAGATAATAGTTGGGGCTCCTCAGTGGCTCAGTCGGTTAAGTGTCCAACTTGGGCTCAGGCCATGATCTCACTGTCTGTGAGTTCGAGCCCCGCACTGAGCTCTGTGCTGTCAGCTAAGAGCCTGGAGCCCGCTTCAAATTCTGTCCCTCCCTCTCTCTCTGCCCCAGCCCTGCTTGTGCTCTCTGTATCTCAAAAATGAATAAACATTAGGGACCCCTGGGTGGCTCAGTCGGTTAAGTGTCCAACTTTGACTCAGGTCATGATCTCACAGTTCATGAGTTCAAGCCCCGCGTCAGGCTCTGTGCTGACAGCTCAGAGCCTGGAGCTTTGGATTCTGTGTCTGCCTCTGTCTCTGCCCCTCTCCTGCTTGCTCTCTCTCTCTCTCTCTCTCCCTCTCTCTCTCTCTCAAAAATAAACACTTAAAAAATTGGATAAATGTTTAAAAATTTAAAAATAAATAAATAAATAAACTATAGCTTAGCTGTCAACAAAACACAAACTCCCAAACTAGAATATGTGTAGGGCTCTGTCATGTTTGCTAAACTTGTGCCCCAAGAGAAGACATTTAGGTTTATTCAAGAGGTTCCTTGAAAAAAGAGCTCTGTGGCCCACAAATGTGGGTGCCATATAAAAGCATCGTACAAGAGACACAGAACGTGCACCACAACTGCAAGCTACACATGAAATTTTAAATTTGCTAGTGGTCGCATGGGAAAAAAGTAAAGCCAAACAGGTGAATTAAATTTCAATAACCATTTAATTTGACCTGGTGCATCCAAAATATCCTTTCAACATCTAATGAAATATAAAAAATTATTGAGATATTTTGTTCCTTTTTTTTGTTCTAAGTCTTTAAATTCCAGCATGTGTAATGTAAGTATGCAGCACACCTCAATTCAGATTACCCATGTTCTAAGTGCTCAAAAGCCACATATGGCTCGTGGCTACCATAATGGACAGTGCAGGACTAAAAGTAGAGGTCAGCAAACCTGTTCTATAAAGAACGAGATAGTAAATATTTTAGGCTTTGCAGGCCAAGAGGCAAAATCAAGGGTACTGTACCCTTTGCCTGGGTAGCCCATCCGGGGCAGCGAACAGCTTTGCACCCAAGTACCCTCAACCAGAGACATTCTCAGTAGACATTCTCAGGATGAAGAATGACTGGCCCAAGGGTGGCAGGGCTGCTGCCATCACCGTAACCTGAAACCCAGCTAGCCCAGGTCTCTTCCTAAGAGCCCAGTCTTTGAGAGGCACCACTCTGAACTAAATTTGGGCTAATTTTGTAAAGCCCTGTTTGGTATCAGGAAAAGCTTTACACAGTAGACCTTAATCACAGATCCAAATTCTTAGGCTCCTTCTCAGGTTCCCGTCTTTCCTTGTTCCATTTTCCCCAAACACCATGCAGGATTATCTTTTCAACACATTCCTGCTTCTCCCTCCCCCACACTCCTGTCCCTCCAAGGTCCTCTACACAACCCACAAAGCAATGTATGTATGCAGAAAAGCCACACTAATCCCCAGCGGATTTATCATTTTGAGGCATGAGCCACATCACTGCATTGCTCCACTGCTGGTGAATTAATTCATGGTCAAACTTCTATTTCCCTTTATAACACACTTTATTCTCTACATATTGTTCTCTAAAGACAAATTTAATGCATCATAATTTTCCCATTGAAAGTAGATGCTTTGCTTTTTGAAAAGCACTTTTTAGTATGAGAAAGGAACTGTCTGGGATACCTCCTAAAGAGAATGTTACTAAAGCACCATAATACATGCATGCGTACACACAAACACACACACACACACACACACACACACACACACACACACACACCCCTACTCACTCACAAGCCTCAGCATCAAACAACTCTTGCTGTAATAAAGTCTCTTTCCAGCTCAGTACCACACGGACTGCTGAGAATGCCATTTAAGAGTCTAACTAGCATTGCGTATTTTTTTTCAAAGCTATCAGGAAGTACAGGTACCATAATTCCCAAAGCAAATCACAATCTCGTGGCCTGAAAACCCAAATGCTCTTATAAGACTGTAGAAATAGAATATTTTAAATCAAGATTGTCTTAGAAAACTTGAAAGCCATACTATGGTATCAATCAAGCACTAAGAAACCAGACAGTATCAGCATTAACAACAGCAAGTCTTAGTAAAATCTAAATGGGAAGGTTTCCCTTCACAGTGACTGTGTAACTAGTATTGGTATATTGGGACTACAGTAACATGATCGATATATAAATACACAGCTCCAAAACTCTAAGTGACTTTTAGACAAATGTGCAAAACAGATTATAAAGTATCTTGAAAATGCCTGCCTGGATTTTACTCTGATGTCATTAGCGGCAATCCTAAGGGATTTGGGAACTGGGCTCACAGGATGTGTGAAGAGTAGATTGTCTGGAAGCATCTCACTTTGCTAGCCCACAAGGCTGCCAAGTGAAAAGCCTATGGACCTTCCTCTTCTACTCAAAGTGACAGAGAGTCAAACAAACCTGCCTTCCAGAACCCTAAAATCATCTTCCAATAAAATGTTTTGTCTAACCATTAAAACTAGAAAGCCCATTTACTGAAATTCACAATGGAGTTAAATTTTAAAATAGAAGGAGGACGTAAGAAATTCAGTAATATTCTTTCAGGAGTTCTGTCTGTGCGCCAAAATTATTCTCATTATCAAAAGCCACAGGGAGAGCCACAATGGGGCAGGGCAGGTCAGGGGCCCCAGGGATACAATGTTCTCTCTCAGGGGTAAGGTTAACAATAGGACCAAGGAGGCAAAGCAGCTGTCAGCAATATTAAAGGTAGGAAAGAGTGAGTATCCTAACTTTTGTTTTGTTTTTGATCTTTCTAAATCACAAAAGGTAACACAAATTTAAGGATGGGTAAAAATTACCAAACAGTCAAATTTACCATTCTCTAACCACAATGAAAGAATATGAAAAACGAAAACCCACTGCCAAAATGTAAATAATGTTGTAGTTGCATGAAGAATTGTGTTGTGAGAATTTTACTGATCAGAGATCTTGTGGCCCAGAGGGGCTGCAGGAAGAGATAAAAACCAACCAAGGTAAAGATCAGTTGGTACTAACATCTGCCATCCTTCAAGTAAATTTTTCAGGTAAGTACTTCGAAAGCCAAGCACTGAATTTTCCTCTTTTTCACATGGTCATGGTGTTCCCTGTACTCACATTTGATTATTATCAAAAGGTCAAAGGCCCAAAATATACAATGCAACACAGACATCCATATACCTCTATGTTTTTGCAAATATGCACCCAGCAAAGAGCTCTGAAAACATAAATAAATGCCAAGTATTTCAGTCTGGAAGCTACCACTTTTTTTGTTTGTTTGTTTCTATGATGGTATTGTAAAATGCAACATAAGTTACCAAAAGCTTATAGGAGAAGTATTACCACATCAATCAAATGTGCACATTGAGTGAAAACACATCCTAATTTCCAAAAATGTAAAACATTATAATCCAAATATGATTAAAATCAATGGAACATAGTAATTCTGGGCATTTTTACTTTGCTCATTCAAATGGAGCTCATTGATCATGGTCTGAGGCCCTCTAACTAATCACAACAAATATCCCTAGGCGGAGTAAATTCCACCAAAAAGCATTCATAGTCCAGTTTTATTTCTAGAAATTAGAAGATCATAGTTGGCCATATTTATTTCTGTATTTTATTCACAGATGAAATCGTGTTTTTATGTTGAGTTTCATTCCAGAAATCTGTTTTATGTTGAGTTTTCAACCGCTCATAAAAAAATCCAAATGGGGTATCTATTAGCACAATTTTTAATTAAGGTGGAGAAACTGGGGAAAATCCCCTTACTGTGGTGGTTAAAAGGATGACTCTCGCTTCTTGCTTTTTTGTTTGTTCATGCTTGTATGTGCCTCCACCTGCCTTGAAAGTTTATTCACAAGTGCAATCCTATTGTTCACTACAACGTTACTTAAAATTGCAAAGCAAAACTTCATATTAAAGCAACTTAAATACCCAACAGTAGGGAAATGTTTATCTGTGTGATACAAAGAATGTTGTAAAATCATTAAAAATGATGTTTTCAAAGAATATTTACTGGCAAACAAAATGCTCACAACAAAATGTTTAATTAAAAAAAAAAAAAAAGGATAGGGGCACCTGGGTGGCTCAGTCAGTTGGCTGTATGGCTTCAGCTCAGGTCATGATCTCACAGTCCAGTCCATGGGTTCAATCCCCACATCAGGCTCTGTGCTGACAGCTCGGAGCCTGGAGCCTGCTTCGGGTTCTGTGTCTCCCTCTCTCTCTCTCTGCCCCCGCCCCCCCGCTCACACTCCATCTCTGTCTCTGTTTCTCTCTCAAAGAAATAAACATTCAAAAAATTTTTTAAAATCAGGATCCTGTGTGTCAACTATAACTCAATAAAAAATAAATCAGGATCCAAAACTCTACATTCAATATGATCCCAAGTATGTCCCACCTTAGAAATGTCTATTATTTACATGCATACACAGAAAAAAAAAAACCTTGAAGGAACTCTTCCAACAACATAGTTTTCTCTGAGGGATAACATTTCGGGATATTTTAATTTTCTTTTGTTATAATTCACTTTGGGTTTCCAAATTATACACAGTAAACATTATACTCCTTTTCTGAGAGTGAATGTAAAATTGGGGGGGCACCTGGGTGGCTCAGTCAGTTAAGCATCCAACTCTTGATTTCAGGTCAGATCACAATTTCATGGTTCGTGGGACTGAGCCCAGTGTTGGGTTCTGCACTAACAGCACAGAGCCTGCTTGGGATTCTGTCTCTCCTTCTTTCTCTGCCTCTCCCCTGCTCACATTCTCTCTCTCAAAATAAATAAATAAACTTTAAAATGTAATAATGTGTCTACACAGGAAACCATCAAAAGAGGAGAAAGCAGGCAACAACCTCTTTGACCTTACCGCAGCAATTTCTTACTCGACACATCTCCAAAGGCAAGGGAATTAAAAGAAAAAATGAACTATTGGGGCCTCATCAAGATAAAAAACTTCTGCACTGCAAAGGAAATAGTCAACAAAACTAAAAGGCAACCAACGGAATGGGAAAAGATATTTGCAAATAACATATTGGACAAAGGGCTAGTATCCAAAGTCTATAAAGAACTTACCAAACTCAACACCCAAAAACCAAATACTCCAGTGAAGAAATGGGCAGAAGACATGAACAGACACCTTTCCAAAGAAGACATCCAGATGGCTAACAGACACATGAAAATATGCTCAACGTCACTCATCATCAGGGAAATACAAATCAAAGCATGAGATATTGAGATACCACCTCACACCGGTCAGAGTGGCTAAAATGAACAAATCAGGAAACCACAGATGCTGGCGAGGATGTGGAGAAATGGGAACCCTCTTGCAATGTTGATGGGAATGCAAACTGATGCAGCTGCTCTGGAAAACAGTGTGGAGGTTCCTCAAAAAATTAAAAATAGAACTACCCTATGACCCAGCAATTGCACTACTAGGAATTTACCCAAGGGATACAGGAGTGCTGATGCATGGGGGCACATGTACCCCAATGTTTATAGCAGTGCTTTCAACAATAGCCAAATGATGGAAAGATCCTAAATGTCCATCACCTGATGAATGGATAAAGAAGATGTGGTTTATATATACAATGGAATACTGACTGGCAATGAGAAAGAATGAAATCATGCCATTTGCAGCAATGTGGATGGAACTGGAAGGTATTATGCTGAGTGAAATAAGTCAGTCAGTAAAGGACAGATATCAAATATTTTCACTCATATGTAGATCTTGAGAAACTTAACAGAAGACCATGGGGGAAGGAGGGGGAAAAAATAGTTACAGAGAGGGAGGGAGGCAAACCATAAAAGACTCTTAATACAGAGAACAAACTGAGGGTGGATGAGGAGGTGGGGGAGAGGGGAAAATGGGTGATGGGTATTGAGGAGGGCACTTGTTGGGATGAGTACTGGGTATTGTATTGAAGCCAATCTGACAATAAATTATATTTAAAAAATAATGTGTCTATTTAACGGTACAAGAACAATGAATCACTTCTATACATTATTCATGGAATCAGAAAATACACACTATATATAACCATTCACTGATTTCCTTTTTCTCCCTAGCTTTAGTGAGATATAATTGACAAATAATATTATGTAAGTTTAAAGTATACAAAGTGATGATTTGATATACTATATGTTATGAAATGATTACCATGGTAAGGTTATTTAATAAATCTATCACTTGCACAAAGTTACCTGTGTGTGTGTGTGTGTGTGTGTGTGTGTGTGTGTGTGGTGAGAACATTCAAGACCTACTCTCTTAGCAAATTTCAAGTATACAATGCAGTATTGTTAACTATAGTCACCATGCTGTGTACATTAGATCCAAGAAACATTATTTTTATAAATAAAAAACTGCTTTAAAAAATGTTCTGTTAACATGGCACTTTATACCAAAAAGGAGAAAAATGAGTAAACTGTGGATTTATTTAACTTTCAGTATACATTTTAAACATTCTCCATTAAAAAAAAAATCTGAATCTTCATGAATTCAGCAAAGTTGCAGGATATAAAATCAATGCACAGAAAGAGAAAGAAAAAGAAATCAAGGAATCGATCCTATTTACAGTTGCACCAAAATCCATAAAATACCCAGGAATAAATCTAACCAAAGAGGTGAAAAATCTATACACTGAAAACTATAGAAAGCTTATGAAAGAAATTGAGGAAGACACAAAAAAAAAAAAAATGGAAAAAGATTCCATGCTCCTGGATAGGAAGAACAAATATTGTTAAAATGCATGAAAAGATGCTCAACATTGCTCCTCATCAGGGAAATACAAATCAAAACCACACTCAGATATCACCTCACGCCAGTCAGAGTGGCCAAAATGAACAAATCAGGAGACTATAGATGCTGGAGAGGATGTGGAGAAACGGGAACCCTCTTGCACTGTTGATGGGAATGCAAACTGGCGCAGCCACTCTGGAAAACAGTGTGCAGGTTCCTCAAAAAATTAAAAATAGACCTACCCTATGACCCAGCAGTAGCACTGCTAGGAATTTACCCAAGGGATACAGGAGTACTGATGCATAGGGGCACTTGGACCCCAATGTTTATAGCAGCACTCTCAACAATAGCCAAATTATGGAAAGAGCCTATATGTCCATCAACTGATGAATGGATAAAGAAATTGTGGTTTATATACACAATGGAGTACCACGTGGCAATGAGAAAGAATGAAATATGGCCTTTTGTAGCAACGTGGACGGAAATGGAGAGTGTTATGCTAAGTGAAATAAGCCATACAGAGAAAGACAGATACCGTATGTTTTCACTCTTATGTGGATCCTGAGAAACTTAACAGAAACCCATGGAGGAGGGGAAGGAAAAAAAAAAAAAAAAAAAAGAGGTTAGAGTGGGAGAGAGCCAAAGCATAAGAAACTCTTAAGAACTGAGAACAAACTGAGGGCTGATGGGGGTGGTAGCGAGGGGAGGGCAGGTGATGGGCATTGAAGAGGGCATCTTTTGGGATGAGCACTGGGTGTTGTATGGAAGCCAATTTGACAATAAATTTCATATATTTTTTTAAAAAATGCTGATACTACCCAAAGCAATCTACATATTCAATGCAATCCCTATGAAAGTAACACCAAAAATAATATAAAAACAGGGAGGGGGACAAAACAGAAGAGACTCATAAATATGGAGAACAAACTGAGGGTTGCTGGAAGGGTTATGGGAGGGGGGATGGGCTAAATGGGTAAGGGGATTTAAGGAATCTACTCCTGAAATCATTGTTTCACTATATGCTAACTAATTTGGATGTAAATTTTAAAAAATAAAAAATAAAATTAAAAAAAATCTTTGAATCTTTAAAGCACAAAAAGCAATTTAGCAACTTAGCTACATCTTTCTTCTGAAAAAAATTACCTATTAATATCAATCTCCTATATCTAATATTTATTGCAGCCGAAAAGATTCATAAAACAGAAAGGATTTAAATGACAAAGAAAAACCTTTTTAGTCATCTATCCTTATAGGTAATATTCTCCTATACTTAGTAATCGTCCAACTATTTCTCAAGGAATTTGTCATTCACCAAATATTGTCCATAGAAATTAAAAATCTTACCTTGGACTCAGGGCACCCAGGTGGGTCAGTCAGTTAAGCATCCAACTCTGGATTTTGGCTCAGGTCATAATCTCACAGTAGTGAGATTGAGCCCCGTCTCTGGCTCCAAGATGGGCTCTGCACTAGGCATGGAGCCTGCTTAGGATTCTCTCCCTCTCTGTCTGCCCCACCCCCTCTCATGTGCATGCACACCCATTCTCTCTCTCTCTCTCTCTCTCAAAAAAGAAGAAACAAAAGAAACAAAAAACTTGGCTTGATAAAACCTTGGATAAGTATTGCCCACCAAAATTAAAAACTATGTACTCACAAACTAGGCAGAGAATCTATCTGGTTCTCAAAATGGACCATAAAATGAACAGAATACCATCGGTACTAATCAAAATTCCAACTAATTTGCTGTTTAAATTGCCCTTATTTACATGAAAAAGTTTAATTGTGAAAAATTTTTAATACTATTCTTATAACATTTTAGTTTACAAAACACTGTTCACATAGATTAGCCTAATTAATTTACTCTCCCTATTTTTGGCGGGCACCTGGTTGGCTCACTCAGTTGAGTGTCCGACTCTTGACATCATCTCAGGTCATGATCTCATGGTTCGTGGGTTTGAGCCCCGCAATGGGCTCTGCTCTGACAGTGCAGAGCCTGCTTGGGATTCTCTCTTTCTCCTTTTCTCCCTGTCACCAATAGTATTCACTGCTCTGGGTCAGGGGAGACTACAACCTTGTTAGACCTAGGGGCCAAAAAGTGGTAGCATAAATCAAGACACTGAGGATGTGGACTCACATCAAAATATAAAGAAATCTTCTCACAGTCAAGAGCCATAGTATAAGCAAGGTCTGAAATGGCAGTGCTGAGCCCCTCGTGGTATTGGGCAGACACCAAGAAGGAAGCCTGTGATAGAAGCCAGTAGCACAGGAGAAAGATGGAGCTCTGGAGACACACTGACCTGATCCCCAACATCCTACTCCACCACGACCCAGCTCTCAGGCCCTCAGCACAGGGCCAAGCAGATAAGAAATTGGAGGTTATGTGAACTGGTTCTAATGCTTCCCTTAGGTAAATAGGAGACCACAGCTTTGCTTTGATGACATAAGTTCATCAATCTGGGAAGGAAAAAATAACTTGCTTTATGGGTTTTACAAATGTGGCCAGATGAGACTAACATCCTCTCAAACTGCAAATGAAACAAGACAGAGAAGAATGAGACTAAAGACAAAATCTTTTCTCTCCTGGTTAGATGTTTCTAGCACCTAGCTAAGGGCCAAACTCAAGAAATGCTAAGTTACTAAATTAGGTTCTATTAACCAAGTTTTCCACTTAGTAAACTTTTTCCCTGTGTGAATTAGTAAACCAGTCTAGGTCTCAGTATTCTTATCTGCAAAATAAAGAGGACACTGTCATCTCAAGATGGTTATGAAGATTAAATGAGATAATATATGTAGAATGCTTGGCTCTTTAATCCAAAATTAGCACTCAATAATGGTAGCTGTTACAACTGTATAAAACATTGTGTATAAATAACTAACAAGTTAATATCCTAAATGAAATTATCTAATTGTATTTTGGTTTACTTTCTTAGAAGAAAGGTTTAACTTATGCCAGGAGAAAGACAATTGCTTTAAATTAAGTGCTCATACACTAAGATGATAGACGTACAGATAGATAGGTGAAGGTGGGGAGGGAGAAAGATAGACATCAGATATGAGAAAACTATCTAAAAGTTTAAAACTAAATCCACTGTGTAAGGAATAAAATGGTGTTTACATCTCAGTATCCTCAAATAGTAAGATAAACATCTGTAAAAAATCTCATGACTACAAAATTACACTTTCCTTTGATTTTTTCAAAAACACCATATTCAAAGATGTTCAGAATTAAACTGATAAAATAAGTATAATTATGATTTGACCTCTTACTATTTTATTATTAATGATTAAGAAGTAATTAACAGACAAATATCCAGGAAAAAACACACACACACAAAATAACTCTTCCACTGTTTTGAAAGGAGTTTTACTGATTTGTAAATTCATTATTAAAATTCATTGCTGAGTGGTAATGGCCAAGCAGCTTTAGATCCTGTCCCACTCTCCAGCCCCCCAACATGCACACACTGAGAAAAATTAGAAAAGCTGGACACAACATGGAAAAAAAAATATCCATTTGAAAGCATCAGGGAGATAACAAGACCTAAGCCGGGACCTAACGTGTAAAGACACAGTAGAAAAGGGAAGTAAACTAGTGAGTCTAACTGTCTTTGAAGTTGTTCCTCTCAAGGAATTTGCCAGTTTCTAAGTGGTACAAAGCAAGAGGCTAGGAGGACGACCAGAAATCAGCAGATAAGAGGCTGCAAACCAGCACTGAGTTTCTGGTAGTCTCATGGGGATGGAGGAGACCAAGGAGGGAAGAGTTCTGTAAACATCCAGGATTCCAGATAAGATCATGGAAAGGCTACACTTCAGAAATTAATGCAAACTTAAAATGGATATATTCTCACAAAACCTGAAACCTAGTTTTCACCAGCTCAATCATAGAATGGATTAATGTAACATAAATCCCACATTTATGCCTGCAAGAAAACAAAAGTAAATCCTCTCCAAAGGAAAATAATATCATGCAGAGCTTTCAATTATTTCTTTGATTTTTCATACACAATGCCCAAAATTCAAACAAAATTACAAGGCATGCAGACAACTATTAGCTTATTGCTGATTCCCTGTCCATACTTACCCACAGAGGCCTTGTAACTTTCCAACCTGAAATTCTCATTTTAGGATGAATCAACTTGGACTCAAGAACAAACAAGACAAGGGCCCAAACCTTGCTCATCAAATGGAAAGGTATGTTCAAGAGTGTAGCTAGTCTGGCCTCAGGAGCAAGTATCCCTCTGTGGAGAAGTTGATCTGTTCTGCTACCTAAAGCAAAGCCATTGACTCAAGGGGGCCTTCAATACACAAAAGATTCCCTAAATGTCTGGGCCTGGTTCATTGATGGTTTGGCTAAGCTGAAACCCAGTGGTATTCACTGGGTGTTGTGGCTATTCAGCCTCAGTGCCAGCTATGCAGAAGCAAAAGAAGATGTAGTTACTCTGGTCAGAGGGTAGGACTCATGCTTTTGGGCTGTTGCCATTGGTTAGTTGTTTGGTCTACCACTTGGAAAACTGCAGACAGGAAAATTAAAGAGACCCTTCTTTGGAAACATGAACTTAGGAACAAACCAAGTCTGCTGACTGAACTTTCTGGAGCACTCATGTAGATGCCCATAGGAAGGGCTGTGAACCTACTGGAATCAAGTAGGCTGATTCATCAAGGCTGATGGAGACTGACTCTGTTTCTAAGGCAGAGGCTACCACTGAAGGGCAGATATGTGACTCCTGCCACAAGCTGACCTGTTTGTCTCACAATGGAAGAGGCCATGTCACAGGAGTGTTACCTCCTCTCACTCCTGGCAGATTGGCTACATTAGACCTCTGAACCCCTCTCAGGGTACTAAGTGCTGCCTCACCATTGTTCATAATTTTCAGGTTACTGATTAGCTGCTTCCAGCTACACCATTGTGGCCCTTGAAATGAATCTGTGTAGTCAACAATGGATTGATTGTCCACCTCTCTCTTCCTTATTCCCTCCCATTCATACGCTTTAGTAAGGCAGTTTGATCTCTGAAAGTAGGTATTCCAAGAAAGAGAAGAGACCATTCTTTCTTGGCAACTTCCTAGGGAATGATGAGAATAAAAGTAGAAAGAGTTATAGGGCATTATATATTTATGTTTTGAAAACTGAGGATTCCATCTTGAGCACTGTGGATATATTTTTTTTCACTACAGCACCTCCAGGCCAGCCTGGTTGATACATACTTCCAGAGGCAGCAGAGCTGAAAGGGGCATCAGGGACTCAAGCTTAACTCTGGTTAAGTTTGATAAAGGTGCCCTCCCTTAGCCCTCTTGGACCTGACCCTTACACATGAAAGGTATAGGTGTAGTAGGGGAGGAATTATTTCAGACCTCAAAAAGTATATGGAAGACAGAACATTATGATTTTTTGTCTTTCAGAATTACCTCTTCAGCCTTCCTCCAAAGGGAAAACACCCTGGCATGGCAATTTGAAACTGCTGCAAGCACATTCGATTTTACTTACTACTGCATCATTTGTGATCCACTTGATTGCACTGACCACAGAACACCAGGGGAGGGCCCCGGCTCCTGCCCCTTCCACACAAAGCACTTCCAGATATTGTCCCTACCCCCATTCATATCATGGGCAGACAAATGCCATAAATAAAAGGTAATTTATACTACATTAAATTTTTAAACTTCTCTTCATCAAAAGACACCTTTAAGAGAGTAGAAAGGCAAGCCAGGGTAAAAAAACATTTGCACTATATATAATTAACAAAGGAATCATGTCCTCAAATATATTAGAATGAACAATATGAAATTATGATATTCAAGAATTTTAATGTACAAAAATGGCAATTCATATAGTTTAAATTAATATTTAAAACTCCTACAGATCAGTAAAATAACTCATAAAAATGGGCAAAAGATTGAACAAGCACTTCAAAGCAGAGAAAAATCAAATGGTCAATAAATAATAGAAAAGATGTTCAACCTTATTATCAGAGAAATGAAAATGAAAACCAAAAGGAGATACTACTACGGACCCATTAGAATGCTTAAATCTAAAAGATTGATAATACCGGGGGTTAGAAAGGATGTAGAGCAACTGGAATTCTTCTGCACTGCTGGTGGGAACATCAACCAATATAAAACTATTTCAGAAAATTGGCTAAAATTACTGAAGCCAAATGTATGTGTGTCCTATGAACCAACAATTTCATTCCCAAGCATATACCCAACAGAAATGCATATGTGTATGTGCACCAAAAGACCTGTACAGTAATTTCTGTATCCTTAGTATTTAAAATAGCTTCAAAGTGGGAACAATCCAAATGTCCATCAACACGAGATAAAGAAAGTTATACAGACAGTCCCCAACTTGGAATGGTTCGACTTACGATTTTTTTGACTTTGTGATGGTACAAAAGGAATACACATTCAGTAGAAACCACACTTTGAATTCCGAATTTTGATCTTTTCCTGGGCTACTGGTATGCAGTGTGGTCCTCTCTCATGATGCTTGCTGGTGGCAATGAGCCACAATTCCCAGTCAGCCACACACGTGATCATGAGTGATAACAACTGATGCACTAATAACCATTCTGCATTCATGCACCCATTCTGTTTATTGCTTGCAGTACAGTATTTAATAATTTACATGAGATATTCAACACTTTATATAGAATAAGCTCTGTGATAGATGATTTGCCCAACTGTAGGTTAATATAAGTGTTCTGAGCACATTTAAGGTACGTTAGGCTAAGCTATGTTTGGTAGGTTAGGTATATTAAAAGCATTTTTGACTTATGATATGTTTAACTTACAGTGGTTTATTAGGACATAACCCTACTGTAAGTCAAGGAAGATCTTGTATGTTCATCCAGTAGAATACTAAAAGAAATGAAAACAAATGGACCACAACATCCAACAACACAGATCAAGCTCACAAAGATGACATTGAGGGAAAGAAGCCTGGCGCAAAGGAGTACTTACTGCATGAGTCCATGATGAAGTTCAAAAACAGGCAAAAGCAATCCCTAATGTTATTAGTAAGGATGGTGGTTTTCTATGTCTAGGAGTAGTGAAGAGGAACAGACATGAGGTTAGTTTCTGGAGGGCTGATCATGTTAAACGTTTGATCTGGGTGCTGCTTACACACAGTCACGTTGCACAAATGCATCAACTGGCATCCTTATAATTCGTGCATTTTTCTCTACATTTGCTATACTTTAAAAAAAGTTTATATTTAATTTATTATTAAAGGAAAAATACTCAAATAATTTTTGAATATTAAAATATTAAAAAGTAAGGGAAAATTATGAACATGATCCCTAAACAATACAGGAGGTCAATCAAGACCAGAGGACAGAAATTATATTATTGGAAAGATCATATTGATATGGTGAGGGTATAAAACTGCTAGTGAAGGAAGAGAATGTGGCTCATAATGAATTAATATTAGTTTGATGAAGATAGCATTAACTAGCTTGATGAGTATACTAGACATGTCAATAATGATGTCTATCACACCCACCAAACTTTCCATAAAACTAACTCACCCATGACCCCTCTAGTTTAACAGCCAACCCATGGACTGGTCAGAGATCAGTCTAGTCCCCAAATACGAGCTGAGCCAATCAGCCCCAATCACGAGCTGAGCTTTGTGAGAAGCAGCATTAAGGATGCCACAGGAGGAAGCACTCATTCTTGCTCTAAACAAGATTCTTCGAGCTACACAGTTCTTAAGAGTTTGGAAAATGGACTTCAATAAAGCAAAGAAGAACCCTCAGTAAGAGAATCCCCTATGATTTAATATCCCCTAGAGTGAAGTCAAATCATGAAAATATTTTTACACTATGATCACAGCTAAACAACTGATTTCAAATTTCTTTTCTTTTGGATTTAACATACTGGAATTTATTTAAAAGCTAATTCCACCACCTTTACGTCTTCACAACTACTGTCTTAAGTTTTTTCCTTTATAAGGATATCAAAGAAGCAAAAAGATGAGGACCATTATAACAACACACATTAAAACAGAAACACATTACATCCTCTTTCCAAGATCATTCTTTTGAGAGCCACATTTAGCATAATATTCAGTGCCAAACAAGGTTTATGCAAAAAAGAAAAAAAATCCTTATTTATAAGTTAAATAATACAATGTGTAGAGCTTGCTTTAAAATAGTCTAGAGGGAGAAAAAGAAGCATGTGTGGAGGGAAACAAAGATCACAAGAAAGCAGAAAGCTGGAGATTACTGAAGACAGATATATTAGCATTCCCTGAACTATTCTATTTTGTGTTAAATTTAAAACATTTCTAAAGAGGAAGGAAAGAAAAAACTTCCTAAATGACCAAAGTAATGAAAACAAAAAGTGGGATGCCTGGGTGGCTCAGTTGATTAAGAGTCCGACTCTTGATATCAGCTCAGGTCATGATCTCACAGTTTCATGGGATTGAGCCCCAAATCAGGCTCTGCGTGCTGACCGCACGGAACCTGCTTGAGATTCTCTGTCTCCCTCTCTCTCTGCCCCTCCCTCACTCATGCTCTCTCTGTCTCTCTCCAAATAAATAAATAAACTTTAAAAAAAATAAAAAATAAAATAAAGTAGAAAGCCAACAAGGAATTACATTAGAAAGAATTTAATGGAAACACCAGCTGACAAATGTGTAGACTATTCACATGCCATGTTAAGAGCCTGGTGTGGACTACTGCCTGACAACAACCTGATGACGTAGGTACTGTCATGATGCTCGTCTTCAGGCAAGGACCAGGCTTAGAAAGAGACATTGCTCAAGATCACATATAGGTGAGTAGCTAAGTTGAGACAGAAACCCTGGCAATTTCACTCTTGAACCGAGCCATACACAATACTACCATCAGACTTGGAAACTGATAAACCTAAAGTTAAAAGAAAGCGAATTCCTATCAGATGTGAACAGCCTCCTATACCTACACATCATTGACATGGTCTCGGCATGGCTTCCGTGAGGAATTCGGATGCTACTTTCATGATGAGCCGTAGACCAGGTTACCACCTCCACATTCCTACATTGCTATTCCCAGGAAACCTCTTAGCTTTCCAATCTTCCCTCTATTGGACAGCACTAACCCCTGTTTACATTAGTCACACAAATGGCACGGGCTCATAAATACAGCTCAGGAAATGAATCAGGCATTGTCTAAATTAAATCAGACCAATGACAAAATAAAACATTTCAGGAATCTGAGAAGAATGCAAAGTACCAGCAACCAGAGTCCCTTGGACTCCTGCTGTTTGTATCATCATGGGTCTCATGCAATGTCACATTGGGGAGTATGGGAAGAGCTAATAAAAGAAACTGTGGCCTACATTTAAGAAAAATACAGCACTAAAGGATCGATAAATTTTATTTTGAAGCATAGCTGTTTTAATGTCATTTTATCTGTGTCTTCTCATATCTTCCGACAATTCTAACTTTCATTAACTGACTCTACTCTGATGCTGTAAAGTAGACTTTTATAGGACTCCCCACTTTCTCATGTCTTTCTTTATAGTTCAAAAAGAAAACAAATACGATTGAAATAAACACTGATCAACTCAAACTTGTGTGTGTGTGTGTGTGTGTGTGTGCGCGCGCGCTCGCATGCCTTTCTGCCTTTTCCTTTTTTTTTTTTTTAAATTTTTTTTTTCAACGTTTATTTATTTTTGGGACAGAGAGAGACAGAGCATGAACGGGGGAGGGGCAGAGAGAGAGGGAGACACAGAATCGGAAACAGGCTCCAGGCTCCGAGCCATCAGCCCAGAGCCTGACGCGGGGCTTGAACTCACGGACCGCGAGATCGTGACCTGGCTGAAGTCGGACGCTTAACCGACTGCGCCACCCAGGCGCCCCTCTGCCTTTTCCTTAAAAGTATATCTGGGGCGTTTGGCATTACTGTGAGGAGTTTTAGGAAAAATGATTTGCGTCTTTATTTTTCCTTGAATCATAAGTTTTTCACTTTCAAATGTCCCCTCTCAGCAGGTAAAGACAGTTTTGCTACTATTCTTCCTTTCTGATCTTCTACTTTTATTTTTTTTTTTTTAATTTTTTTTTTTCAACGTTTATTTATTTTTGGGACAGAGAGAGACAGAGCATGAATGGGGGAGGAGCAGAGAGAGAGGGAGACACAGAATCGGAAACAGGCTCCAGGCTCCGAGCCATCAGCCCGGAGCCCGACGCGGGGCTCGAACTCACGGACCGCAAGATCGTGACCTGGCTGAAGTCGGCCGCTTAACCGACTGCGCCACCCAGGCGCCCCAGATCTTCTACTTTTAATAAACTTCTGCTTGTGGCTCCTTTTCTGTCCACCTCTTCATTCTTTGAAGCTGTGAGACAATGAACTCCAGATACTGAGGTAAAAAGTCCTGCAACGTTTCTTTGGGGGCTCACCTAAGATATCAATGTCTTCTAACTAAGCCGTCGCATATGCAAGAAAAATAAGACGTCCGAGAAAATTTTGCTAGCCCAGATGTTCCAAACACCTCCCCATTATATCGGACCTCTGGACTGACCTTAGAACCTGCTCTGACTGTCCCCTTCAGCAGGAAGCAGTTAAGATCAGTCCTTGTCCCAATTCCTAATGGCAGTGACAGTCACATGTTCAGGGGCGGGGGGAGAATATGATAGGAAAAGACAGGATTCAGTAGGCAGAAAGGAAAAGGTTAGGACCTGAGGTCTCTGGATGGGGAAAGCACATACTTTGGAAGAATGCCGGGAGCATCTGACCATAGCAAACCCCCTCGGGCTTAAGGTTCCTCTTAAGAATGTAACAGACACCACCTACTCCCCCTCAGGTTCCCTTCAGGAATTTGACAAAAGTCTTACCATGTATGACCCACAAGAAACATTTGGCCATAGACTACCCCTATTAAGCCCCTAGGGTCAACCAAAACCCTAATAAACAAAGTCCCTGGTCTGTAGTCGGTGAGCATTCACTTTCGAATGCCCCCCTCTCTGTAAAGAGAGCTTTCATACCATTCTTCCTTTCTGATCTTATACTCTTAATAAACTTTTGCCTGCTGCTCAAAAAAAAAATTAATTTTTTCAAGTGCCAGTAAAAAGGAAAAGTGAGAATATGTGCCTTCTGCACCTCTGGTCCACCTACTGATACCAATGTTTTCTCAAAGAAAAAAAAGAAAAAGAAAGAAAATTCTGCTACTGTTTTTTTCTAAACAGACATACCATCATGTTTGGCAGAAAAGCTAAAATATACGCTTTGGGCAGAAAAGCTAAACTATACGTTTTGGTGGAGCCAAAATCATGTATTTATAACTTCACAATCGGTTCATATTTGAAAATTATACCAACTGAAGTATAACAAATAATTTTGGAATAATGGTAAATTTTAGAATAATGACCAAATATTATAAAATAAACAAATGTTTGCAACAGTACTATATTGATACCTAACAAGTATCATTTTCTAGTTTCACTTAAAATATTAACTAATATTTTACTATACACAGTCTTAAATTAAGGTAAGCTTATTTCCAAGAGGAATTCATATAGTGATTAATGAAACAGAATATATAGTCCTGAAAAATAAAACTCCTTAACTTGTAGACAGATTGAATTTACAATTCACATCCTAAAATGTTAATGATATAAATAAAAATCTGTAAACTCCAAAATATGTAACTGCATAACAAATGTTTCATATTTAATGATAGAAGATAACAAACCCAATAAACACACATACATAAGTACATATATCCCTTTCTTATAATGCAAATGAACAAGCATGAAAACACAAAGCTAGTTTAAAAGTGTAAAAATTGGGACTTAAGATCTAGTAAGTAAAGCCAAATTGTTTGTCAACCTGTCTTCTTTCATTACAAAATAATCTTAAGGACTAGGTTTTCCTATTCTACAAAATTAAAATTACATTGACCGAAGCATGCATATTTACTGAAAAATATGGACAAGATCACCTTAAACATATCTGCATTAAACACACAGTAATATCAATTGTTTTAACCAACTATTAACATTTGCTTGCTAAAACCAGAAACGTGGTTATTACACATGCTCTACAATTTATCATCACCCAGTGAAAGGAAAATATCTCTATTTTTTAATTCCCAAAGAAATCAAATTATGTCACAATAATATAAATAGTAAGGTTTACTGTAACCAAAATTAAAATAACTACATGTTGCCAATCCATTGAATTTTTCTTCATTTAAGTTTAAATGAAAGAATGATTACAAAGTTTAAGCAACAAATCATTTCTCCTCCTTAAATTACGCTTTAAAACTTTTTATAACATTTAGTAAATATTTTTATCCCATTTCCCTTCATTTATGTTCAAGAAGCAAAGGTCGAAAAGAAAATATTGAGCTGGTTATTATGCATCAATTAAACAACATGAACTAGACCTAAAATCCACCATCCACACTCTCCACCCTCCACAAGTATTTCAGGGCTTGCATACAGCTCTGCCTAATTCCATAAAACGATTAAAATCCTCTGCTTGTGGTCAAGTTAGGAAGGCTAAAATGACTGGTTAGTAATGAGGTGACAGGGGAAATCACATAACCTTTAATCCCTTTAAAATTAAATCAACATGTTTAATTCAGCACAAATATGACAAGTATCTACTACTTTAAACCTCCAGAACTACGGAGATCTTTTAGACCAACAACAACTGACATCAGGGTGAATGGAACACTTAATATTACCAGGAAAATAAGAATAAATACCGCTTTGCTCCTATATGTCTTGCCTGCTAATAAGCAAGACACATACAGTTACTTAGATGGACCAGACTAACCGGATACGCACTTTCACTTAAGTGCAAATATTTTTACAGATCCCCTATTGAAGGAAATGAATGCCATGCAAAATTGTTTGTTTAAAATTTAAAATTGTTTGTTTAAACATAAATCTCATTTTTCTTTGAAAATGCAATGGTCTGCAATTATATTTCTCAAGAATCACAACTGCCCTTTAGTCTTTAAAGGGAAATAAGAATAAACAAAACAGTGATCCCAACCCCCATCCCACTCAGATTTTAAATTTCTTGAAGCTCAATCTATTTAAAAAGCTTCCTTACTAAGGCACTCCTCGAGATGATTCAATCTTCATACCTGGAGCTGGACTTGGATCATCTCTATATCCCAAAAATGCTGTAAGTCTCAGTGTTAGCATAGGTAAAAACGAATAAAACATTACCAATCTCCAAGAGCTGAAGTGAGGTTCAAATGAGATGTGATAATGGAGACTTACACAGAGCCTGGCACATAGAAGGTACTTACTAAACTCAAATTCCTATTCCCCTTGAACGCCTTTACCTAGAACGAAAAGTTTTTCATTTTACATAAATGGAGATTTTTTTTAAAGAAATAAGTACCACCAACACACATTTGCAAGAAAAGGAACACTATTTGCAATTTTTTTTTTTTTGGCTGAATTCATCTTAATTATATCACCATAACTAAAAGTACCTAAAAAGTAGCCACTATGGAGGGGCGCCTGGGTGGCTTAGTCGGTTGGGTGTCATGACTCAGGTCATGATCTCGCGGTCACGATCTCGTGGTTCTTGGTTCGAGCCCTGCAAAGGGCCCTGTGGTGACAGCTCAGAGCCTGGAACCTGCTTTGGGTTCTGTGTCTCCCTCTCTCTCTTTACCCCTCCCCTGCTCATCCTATGTCTCTATCTCTCTCCCTCTATCTCTCAAAAATAAATAAACATAAAACAAAAAAAAAGTAGCCACTAAGGAAACTTGATATGAGAGTTTTGCAATCAATCTCCTAAGAACTTACCAAAGTGAAATCTTTGGGACACTCCTGAAAAAAATGAAGCAAGGCAAATATTCCTTCAACATAGGCACATTTGTAAAGTGAAAAACACCTTTCTTTTTTCTTCTTAACTGGAAGCAGTTTAAAAAAAAACACTTTAACAGTGGTTTAAAATAAAAACCTTAATTTTTTCTTTCATCACCCAACTTCCTTTGAATTATTTAGAAGCAAACCAGTGAGTGTTTTCTTCTTATGACTTACCTTAAAACACAATTAAACAGAATTTAAGAATCATTTGAAGGATAAGTACCATTTAAACTGACAAGAATGATTATAGGCATTTTATAGCAAAAACTGCATTAACTATAGTAACTGTCAGTGACATTACATCGCCCTCCAATGTAAATAAGAATGTCTCTGTTCTAGCAATGATGTTGGTTTGCACATCTGCTGACCTATTAGAATGTCCACTTTGATCACGTGCTTGTCCTTAGCTTCTCAGATTTAGTATTTATTACTGAGAATGGTAATCTTTAAATCTTATGGAATAGTCTGTCACATCCTCTACACAGCAAAAGCTCACGCTGCTGTTACAACATTAGAAACAGGAGATACCATTATTGAAAGGCAACTTGAAATCTTCTTAGCCCGACTCTTAATTTCTAAATATTAAGAAACAGATTTCATTCACAGAAAGAAAAAAAAACACAGAGGAACTGTTAAGAAATTTGCATACGGAGGTCACAGCAACATGGTGGAGGAAAACCACTCTGCCTCCCTAAATCTCATTTCAAGCCCTGATCTTCAACTATGTTTATGGGTTGGACAGAGACATTTATTCGGAAAGCTCCAGAAGGATATTTAGAGATGCAAACCTTAAGACAGTCCCTGTTCAGTGCCTCAACTTCGCCAGTTTCAAGTCTAGGTGCTTGAGAAGATGGGAGCACACAGCAACATAAATTAACTGAAAGGGAACCCAGTGCATAAACTGTAAGTTTAAGGTAGGTTTCTTTTTGTTTCCTATCTTTGCAATTTCTTCTTAATTCTTCAAACACACCCAGACAGGCAGTATTACAGAAAAGCATCAACCTGCTAAACTAACCTAAGTCAGGCAAGCATGGCTAACAGAAGACACAATTTGACAGATTTCCCAATCCAACTCCTGTGTACCTCAGATGTTTTCACATGGACCAAAGGTTCTCATTTCTATCCTCTTAAAGATGTACAGAATGAGTGAGAAATACTCATAACTTGTATGACAACAGAATTTTTTTTTTTACTAGGATGACTTGCTTAGGATTTCCATTAGAAAGTGGCATAAAAGTCAAACTATTTGGAGATTACCTTTATTTATTAAAGTGTGGTATAAAGAAAACTGTCCAGAAGAGGACAGTACAGATATTTTCCAAGTAGAAAAATATTGATTTTCATATAACATTAACTGGTCAGCCAGCCAGACAAGTTCCAACAAGTAACATCTTACCACCCCCAACTCAAAAAAAGAAAAAAGTAGTGGCTAGCTCCTGATATTAGTATAAATACAAAGAGAAAACCTAATTTGGAATTAAGTCAATGATATATTCAGGATATTTTCTTTCACACATAATAACATTTAAGAATCTAGGGTAGCTCAGTCGGTTAGGTGTCCAACATTGGCTCAGGTCATGATCTCGAAGTTCCTGGGTGCAAGCCCCCTGTGGGGCTCTGTGCTGACAGTTTAAGGCCTGGAGCCTGCTTTAGATTCTATGTCTCCCTTTCTCTCTCTTCCCCTCCCCCACTCATGCTCTGTGTGTGTGTGCCTCTCTGTCTCAAAAATAAATAAACATTAAAAAAAAAAGAAAAAGAACCTATTAGTTATGGCTCTGGTGGGGCCTTAGAACACATACCTTTTTTTTTTTTTTTTTTTAAATCTCACCAACAGAAAAAAAATAGATACTGAAACAAATCTGTTTCCTCAAAACCCTTTTGCTTCTCTTAATTTAAATTAAAAAATGTAGAACTTGAAACTTCAACTTATATTTCCAGGATCTACATCTACAAAATAGGAAATCAGTTTTTCAAAAAACCCTCACCATGTCCCCAAAAACCAAAGAGGATATTTTTTAAATTTAAGATTTATATGCGCTATAACAAGTTAAGCCAAATAAGTCTGTTAATGATTTATAGTGAAACCGAAGTGGGAAAAAAAAAAACCAAAAAACTCCTGGTTAATCTAGTTTGAACTCCTCTTAATTTTACACATTGTTTTATAAGCCCCAGGGGTTATGCAGGCATCTTATTCATCCCATCGCTAGCGCCTCCCACAGCCACTCTCTTGCCGGAGAAGCTGTTTGGTCTAACTTGCTGGGAAAATTCAGCTGCGAAACATTTTTATGCAACAGCGAAAACAATCGGCCTCTTTTTTTCAAGGTGGAGATCCAGAAGCGAATGACAACGTTTGAGACCATAAAATTAGTCTGCTCTAACTTTAATAACCAAATGGTGATTGAAAAAACTATATATAAATTTCGCATTTGCAGGAATGGGGGGGGGAGAGGGCAGGAGGTACTAAACCTAGAGGGGCTTTTGTCCTCCCCGAGTGCGAACACAGCAAAACTAATAAAATTATGACCCGGAATAAAAAGGTCACATTTATTTTCAAAGCATTCATTTAAAAGTACAGAGAAGCATTCTTTAAAAATGCCCACATGTTTAAACGTAGCAGGAATGTGGCTAGCAAATACTAATCCTGAGGGAAATGGATTCACATTTACCTTCATAATTAGACCCAGCAGGTCAAATGTTAGCAAGGTAAACGGACATAAACCACAAAAACAGATTGAAAACGGCCAACAGAAAGTTCCTGTCCTTTCCTGGGAGCCCCCGTTTCTTCCTTACACAACCAGCCATCAAACATGTGCAGGCAAAACAAAAAAAAAAAAAACAAAAAAAAAAAAACAGACCTACACGCACCAGCCGGGTAAGGGAGAAACCAAACTTTCCCAAATAAGTTAGTTCCGTCTTGCCAATCTAAATCCAACAGGTGTCAACCCACGTCACCACAGAAAATCCTTCCGAACAAAGTCTAGCGAAGCAACGGATGGTTCGCAATGAAAAGAGCCGACCTCTTTCAGGGTCGCGAAAGAAACAAAGCGAGGCCTCAGTACCGATTACAAGGAGGTGGGGGAGAAAGGGGGATGGAGATGGGGAGGCGCGTGCAGATGTCCTGCCCCCGACACCGCAGGGGAACCTAGGATCTCGGAGCACGGTTCCCGCGTTCTGTGGAGCCCTAGACCTCGAGGGTTGGAACAGGGAGTTCCACGGCGGGAGGGAGGGAGACAGAGGAAGAAGGGCGGATGGTACCTGCTTGTCCAGCGCGTCCCGGGCGCCGGCCGGCCCGACCCCGGCCCGGGGCGGCGCGGGCGTCCGCTCGCAGCTGCAGCCCTCCAGGAGATACATGCCCGCCGGGCGGCCGCTCTGCTCGCCCTCGAAGTAGAAGAGCACATTCTGGTAGAGAGCGAACCACTTCTCGTGCCAGCGACTCGCCTCGGCTGCCTTCTTGCTCAGGAAGCCGCGCTTGGTGCCCTCCTTTCGGGCCAGGAAGGCCAGGTACAGGGCGTGCCCCTCGTTGTAGCGCACGCTCTTCTGCATGGTGAGGGTGCGGGGGGCTCACCGCTGCCTCGAAGCCATCTCTCGGCCAACTCGCCCCAGGGCGCGCCCGCTCCGGTCCGGGCTGGCGAAGGGCGCCCCCTTGCCTGACGCCGAGCGCAGGGCACCCCGCCGCCCTTCGAGGCGTGGCGCCTCGCGGATCCGAGGGGCTCCCGGCTGCGGCCAGGGCACGTTCTCGGCCGCGACCGCCGCCCTCCTGGCCGAGCGAAGCCCGGGGAGCCCCCGACGCCCGCGCGGAAAAATGGCCCCGAGAGGGCGCCCGGACCCGTCTCCACTTCGCCCGAAGTTGCGGTAGCCGGAGCCCCGCGGCGGTCTGGGGCGCCGCGACGCGCGGCAGCCCGAGGAGGACTGTCCTCGGGCAACTGGCTCCGGGAAACAGAAGGTAAAACGTCACGTGGGAGATCAGCTGTAATCGGCTTGGAGACCGATTTAAAGGGCAAAGTCGGCGCGGCGGCGGTGACGGCAGCTCAGCCCGCTCGCCCAGGCGCGCGCAGTGCCTCCCTCGCCGGGCTGGCCGGCTGCTGCCTCTGTTTCCGCGCCGCGATGGGGCGGAAAGCCGGGAGGTACAGGCGCGCGGCGGCAGCACTCACCCGTTCACACGCGCGCCCGCACGCCCAGACGAATATATACACTCACATGCACACAACACACTGACACAACGTGCAGGTCGAAACACCACGCTCGCATTTTCACAATTACACCCTCACACGACGTTCACAGTCATACAAACAAGAATACACATACACACAAATACACAGTCGTAAACTCAGTCACACTCCTACACACACAATGCTTCCACAGAAAATTATGCAATCATATAAAAACAAATACAACCACAATGAGCACTTCACACAAAAATACAAACTTGCTTGTATGCAATTACACACTTACCCGGGCAACTACATACGTGCACACACTTATACACTCACCCAAACACGCATTTACCACACAAACCAACCATATACTTATATACACACTCGCCCAAACTCACACACAAAATGGACATATACACATATATACACTCAACATACACACACTCATAGCATTACACATAAATACACATGCGCAACTTATTTATACTCATACATTCACAGTAATACACACACAGATCATCATACACAAATACACACAGGGAGCAGACAAACTCAAACACATTCACTCAAAAAAACATACGCAAACATACTCATACACAAACACTCAGAAGCATACAAATATACATTCGTGCAAATTCACACTTTCACAAACCCATTCACTCAAACTCACAACTCACCTGCACATCCATACACTCACACTCAGCCATCCATGCATTTCCATAGCCGTAGGTGGAGTCACAGGGTGGCTTTACATAACGGACAACCTTGACGTTTCCTCTTGTACTTGCATTGTTGTATTTAAAACTGGAGGAGAAGGTTAATGAGGGCAACCCCCTGTTCCTAGATGCTGTTGGTCCCTTCTCAATGCATGTGGTTTCTCAGGATTAAGATGAAAGAAACTAAATTTTAAGCAGAGTTTTCAACCAGAAAAAAATACCCAAACAAGGGAGACTTGCTGAGCCCTGCCAGAATGTCTCCAGAAGTCATACTGTCTTAGATTCACTAGATACCCTAGCTAGGACTGGAATGCATTTGATTAACAAATCTCACAAGTACGACCAGACAACCGAGACCCCTATTATAAAATGTAAGTGGAAAAGAACGTGCCCAGCAGCTGCAGAAGAAAGCTAGTGAAAGCCCCAGGGAGTGCCAGTATTTGATTCTACTGTATATACTTTTTATTCCCATTAGTCACTTATCATAAAAATAGTTTGCCATGAAGTGTTTATTGTTAAAAAAATTTTTTAATAAAATAAAATCCTTTTCCGGACCATGAATCTGCAACAATACACCTGTCTTGTGCCACAAGTTGTGTGTTCATAAATTGATGGCCCAGGGGTTCTGCCTGTTCCATAAGTGCTGTTTTTGCAGAATATTTTAACTCTGCCTCACTGAGCAGCTGAGTGTTTTTTCCTAAAAACAAAAACAAAACACTTTCACTATTAAAAATTATACAATAGAGAAATTGCCATTTGAATTTACAGTGTGAGAGCAGTGGTCAATTTCTCTTTGCACATTTTTAAATGTCTTAGAGACAGTGCTGTGCTAATTTGGGTTTCACCCAGCTGGGAGCTTGCATTATTCTTTAGAGCAGATATAGTACAGAAACAATAAATAAACGTGGACATTTATTCTAGATGAGGAGGAGATAGCAATTGCCTCAGGAGGCCTTTTATTTCCTTCTCTGTGGTCCAGTCCCAGGTCTGAGAATCATGAATTGATACCTGTGTAGCTGATGGGCTCCATTGTTGAGTGGAAACCATTAGTGTGTGAACTCAGTACAAAAACAATTTTGCAATGAGTATTCAAACCTTCTAGCCACTTGTGGTTTTTCTCCAGATGTGAAACACTCTTTCCCTAATAAACAATGTCTCTGGTGTGGAGGCTAATTTCAGTACTAACTGATCTTTTCTTTCTACTCAAATGTCCTTTGGATTTGAACCACACGAAGTATTCACCTCAGCCTCTTGTCTGTCATCACTTCCTACCCTGTAAGATGTTGTAGCTGTCATGGCCCCCCTGACAGTGACAGAAGGGAGCTCTGGCTTCCTCTGAAATTTGGCTCCGTGATCTTTGTTGGTTTTAATTATGGAAATTCACTGTGAGAAAGATTGATTGATTAATCACCTGTTTATGTCCTCAAACTTAGGTGATGTAGAAGATACAGAGAAAAGACAGTGCTCTAGTCCTGGTGTGCTCAGTCCATTAGGAATAGGAATTAATGTTTAGATGTTTCTCACTTGCCTATCTGCTTCTTCAAGACAGGGCTATAATCCCAGAAGCACCCAGTAGGAGAGCTTATATGCACCTGGCACACAAGTCATTATTACAAAAAGTTATTACAGTAACTATTTCCTAAATTAATATACTATTTGGTCACTGAATTGTTAGAGGGCACACACATTTGCAAATATTAGATCATTTTGCAAGACTGAATGGAAACAACCAGAAATCCCAGGACAATCTAGAGAAGAAGTATCCTGTGGGGTCTGATGGGCATTGGTGGGCCTTTAGCCTCCTTCATTCATAAGGAAACTGCTTCCCTGGAATGGTGCCATCTTGAAACACAAAGGGTCAGGAGGTTATGTAAATGAGGATGCTTTTTCCCCAGCTGATCAAACAGGTTGGCTAAAGGGACTATGTTCCAAGTGGGTGGGAGCAAAGCTCTTCTGTGAATTCATTGTTTTTCCCTCTTGCATTTTATGGACTCTTTCCCCGAAAAGGTCAGTTTAAGTTGATTTTTGAGAGCAATAAAGCATTTCTCACTGATAACAGTGAAAGGGTCTTTTTTTTTTTTTTTGCCTTTTCTAGGCAAGGTATAAGAAAAAAATTAGCAATTAACTGCCATATCTGGAATAAGTTCCCTTCCTCTATTATTTGTAGAGGGAGAAGTTATCCAGATAATTTGACAAAAAAAAGGGAAAGAGGGAGGACAATTTTTATCTGATGTCCAAAAACTATTCAGTTTGGGAGGCAGGGAGCTGACTTCCACAAATGTAGAATGTATTCTATAGCTTTTCAAAATCCCTAAATCATACATGTGATGACACTCCAAGAGAGGGCCCTGGGAGCAAACTACCATTCAGAGATTAGGAAGAGGAGGAGGACAGCAGGAAAAAAAAAAAAGTGAACAAACAGCAGGCAGGGAGGGAGGGCCTGGAGAGTGTGGTGTCCCAGAAGCCAGGTGAAGAAAGTATTTGAGGAAAGAGCGAGTGAGCTTGTCAAGTTCCCACAACTGGTGATATAAGCCCTTGAGTCCACATCTTGTCATTGTTACTGCCTGTCCAAATGGTCACACAATGAAGCTAAATGACTGCTTAGGCAAGGAATCCCTTTATCCTGCTGAACTGCACAAAAGCCCCTGAGCAAATTTCTTGGTGGCTCTGTAACATCATTCTAGACGTGCTATAGTTGCAGATGGTGTAGGCGCAAGCTGTATACCTTGGGGGCAGAAGTAGAAAAGGAGTAGGGGAGGCTGTGGGAGTGATGTGAAGACCATACCAATTTTCTGCCTCCTAGGAGTTAGAGACTTGGATCCTCTTTAGGCGCAGAAACTGTTCCTTCAAGAGAACTCCTGGAATAGGTGCCCTTAGTTCAGAAATATAAAGCAAATACCTTTTCACTCTGGGAGAAAACTGAAAGGATCTGAATGCAAGTATTTTGGCTCAGAAGCTCAGTATTTTTTCGTAATACACATTATTGTGTGCTTAACTACTCTGACATCTCTTTTTCTTCTGGCAGAAACTGGCTAGATGTATAGATGAAAGCACTAGTCCTTCTTCCTAGCATGGAGAAGACTTCCTAACGTGGAGAAGACTTCCTAGCATGGAAGAGACCCTTAGGTTTTGGCCTAAGGGATGATGAGCAAGGAGCTGAAGGGCACCTCCTTGTAGGTCTGGTCATGATCATCTCTGCTCTTTCTCCTTATACTTGGTAAGAGTAAAGACCACATGTTGAAGTCAGCAGAGCTACAAGACAGAAGGAGCCAAGGTCCTGGAGTCATTGGCTGGCTCAGTGCCAGGGGGAGTATAACCCAAGTGATGATATAACATAAGCAAAACATAAACTTTTGTGGTGTTAAATCCCTGAGATACTGGGTTTCTTATTACATTTCCTAGTGTTAATTTCCTGACTGTTACACCTCTCCATGGATTTAAACTGCACACTATACTACAAACTGTTCTTTGTACTTTTTAAAACCAGGCTTATTGTGATTATGATTGACTTACAATTAACTGCACAGATTTAAAGAATACTATTTGATACGTTTTGACATATTTGTATACCCATGAACTATGGCCACAGTCAATATAGCAAACATCTCTATCTCCCTTTGGAGTCTCCTCATTCCTCTTTGAAATCCCTCCCCTCCTATTTCTCCTTGCCCTCCTACCCCCATACAACCACTCGTCCATTTTGTCACTGTGAGTCAGTTTGCTTTTCCTAGAAGCCTATATAAATGTACTGATGTACTCTTTTTATCTAGCATCTTTCACTTCGCATAATGATTTTGGATTCATCTATTTTGATGAGTGTTATCAATAGCTTGTTCCTTTTCAGTGCTGAATAGTATTTTAATAATAGCACTGTCTGAGTGGATAAACAGTGGGTAAACACATTTGTTTATCCATTTTTCTGTAGATGAACATCTGGGTTGTCTTTTGGATTAATCCAAGGACATTAAGATTTTCTCTTGTGTTTTCTTTTAGAATTTTTCTGGTGTTAGCTCTTACATTTAGCCCTATCCGTTTACACTATCCTAATCCAATGGTATAGGGTATGAGTTGTGGTTCATATTTTTGCATATGGCTATCCAACTGTTCTAGCACCATTTCTTAAAAAAATTATTCTTTCCCTATGGAATTGCCTTGGCATCCTTGTTAAAAATCAATTGGCTATACATATGTGAGTCTATTTCTGGACTCTATCCTGTTCCATTGATGTATAGCTTTATATATATATACAAATCTACATTGATGTATATCTTTACACCAATCTCACACTGTTTAGATTATTTTAACTTTCTAAAAACTTAAAATCAAGTCATTTAGGATTTTCACCTTGTTTCTTACTTTTCAAAATTGTTTTGATTATTCTAAATCTTTTGTAATTCTTTGTAAATTTTAGATTCAGCTTATATATTTCTACCAAAAAAAGTCTTGCTGGAATTACATGGGAATTGGGTTGAATCTGTAGGCCACGTTGGGATGAACTGTTATCTTAACAATGTTGAGCCCTCCAATCCATGAACTTGGTATATATCTCCTTTTGTTTAGGTCTTCTTTAATTTCTCTCAGCAGTGTTTTGTTAGTTTTCAGTGCATTGGCCTTGCACAACTCGTATAATTTATCTCTAAGTATTTCATACTATTTGATGCAATGGTGTCTTATCTCAGTCTGCTCTAACAAAATACCATAAACTGAGTGGTTTATCAACAAACAAAAAAGTTTATTTCTCACAGTTGTGGAAGCTAAAAGTCCAATGTCATGGTGTCAGCATGGTGTCAGCATGTCAGCATGGTTGGGTGAAAGCCCTCTCCCCAATTCCAGTTGACTGACTTCTTGTATTCTCACATTGCACAGAGAGAGAGCACTCCAGCTCTGGTCCCTTTATCACCTTATTAGTACACAAATCTCATTCATGAGAGTTCTACCTCTACAACCTAATAACCTCCCAAAGGCCCCACCTCCAAATACCATCCCATTGGAGGTTAAATTTCAACACATGAATTCTGGGGAGACACAAGCATTCAGTGCACAACAAATAATAAATCACATTCTAATTTATTTTCTGGTTGTTCAATGATAGTTATATAGAAATAAAATTGATTTTCATATACTGGTTTTTTTTTAGTAATCTCTGCATCCAATGTGGGGCTCAAACTCATGACCCTGAGATCAAGAGTCACATGTCTTCTGACTGAGCCAGCCAGGAGCCCCGAAATACTGATCTTATATCCTACAACCTTGCTATATTCACTTACAAGGTTTTGTAACCTTTTCACAGTTTAGGATTTTCTACAGAGACAATGCTATCTGTTAATAAACATAGTTTGATTTTTTCCCTTTTATATCAGTATGTCTTTAATTTCCATTTCTTGTCTTTTGCCCTGGCTAGGGCCTCTAAAAGAAAATGTTAAATAGATGTGGTGAAAGTGCACATCCTTGATGGTTCCTGATCTTAGAAGGAAATAATTCAGTCTTTTGACCATTAAGTATGATTTTAGCTGTAGATTTTTAATAGATGCCCTTAATCAGGCTGAAGAAGTTTCCAGTGATTCCTGGTTTGCTGAGAGTTTGGTTTTGTTTTTTTTTTTAGAAAACCATGTTCGAATGCAGAATTTTGACAGATGCTTTTTCTGATATTCATAGGGTTTTTCTTTTTTAGTTGTTCAATTTGGTGAAGAAATAGTTGATTTTTAAATTTTTAAATAAACATTAAAACACCTCCTTGCATTCCTGGCATAAACTCTACTTCATCATGATGTATTATCTGCTATTTATCCCATTCAGTGTATTTTTAAAATCTCAAACACTGTATATTTCATCTCTAAAGTTTGATTTGGGTCTTATAATAGCTGTTTTAATGTCCTGCTCTACTAATTTTGTCATTTATGTCATTTCTGGCTCTGCTCTTACTGCTTGCATATTCTCCTTCCTATGAGCCACTTTTGCCTGCTACTCTGCCATTTTTGGTTAGATGCCAGATATTGTGAATTTTACCTTTTGAGTTCTATTGGTCTTGTTTGTTTGTGTATTATAATATATCCCTTTAAGTATTTTTTACTTTGTTCTGGAACCCAGTTAAGTAAATTGAAAATGTTTGATCCATGTGAGACTTGCTTTTAAGCTTTTTTAGGTAGGCCCAGAACAGCTTTTAATATAGGTTAATATGGCCTACCCATCTGAGCACTCTACTTCATACCCCATGAGTTAGGAGACCTTTCCATTCTGACTTCTAAGAAGTGGTGTAAGCTCTGGGGATTTTTCCTCCTGCTTCTTTCTGGAGGTTCTTTTTCTGACCTTAGTCATATTCTCTCATGTATGAACTAGTCAGGACACAGCTGAATACTGGAGGGGAACCTTCTGCAGATTCAGAGCTCTCTCTTTAAGCAACTGTCTCCCGCCTAGCAGTCTGTCCAGTGTATTCTAGCTGCTGCTTTTCTAAACTCTAAATCTTGTCTCTTCAAGTCATTGAGACCAGCAGGCTTCCTCTGGGTTCTCACTCGCAGTGCTGTAGCCTGGCTACTCTCTAGGCTACAAGGTGAGGCACTTGTAGGGCTCATCTCGTTTGCTTCCTTCACTTAAGAATCACAGTCCTTTACTGTCAATTGTCCCATGTCTGCAAACCACTGTTTTGTATATTTTGTCCTATGTTTTAGTTGTTTAAGGTAAGAAGTTGAAGTTCTGTCTTTGCTCTTGAGAAGTTAATTGACAGTTGCTCAGAGATGAGGAAGAGTTCATGTTACTGGGATTTCTACAAAGGAAACTTTTTTTTTTTTTGTAGGAACTTTAGCCCTCATGTAGAAGTGACTGAAAAGGAGCTATACCAAGCTCAGCCGGCACTCACCGTGGCTTGGAGTATTGATGTCCTACCTACCCGAGGTGTGCTATTTTACACTGAAGACCACAGATAGCTCATGTTGACTTTAAGTCCCAGTAGAGTCTTAAAGCAAGCCCTTGGGGCAGGACATGGTTTTTTCCACAAATAAGAGCAAATCTACCTTCCACAGAATCATCCTGAGAGGAGTGATGTCATAAGAAATGACAGCCAGAGAGGGAAAACTTGGATTGAAAGGAAAGAGAAACTCCTTCTGTACCAGGGAACTCCTGAGTTAGTCTCCAGGTTAACATCTGCATTCTCTGTCTTCTGCTCCCTCTCCCCCGCCCACCTCCAGTTCTCTGTTGTTCTGAGGAAAGCTACAGAAAGATCTATTCCATGCTTGTAATCGACTGGCGAAGGCGAGCTTGTCCCTGCCAACCTCCATTCCCACTGGCCAGAATTGCAAGAAGGTGGTTTCAGCTTCATGGGGATAACAGACCAAAGGCCTGGGCTGGTAACCCAATGAGGAGGCTGGAGGAAGACACCATGTGCAGACCTCTGTGTGAACTCTCAGAGTGGCCTCCTAGCAATAATAAGGAAACATTTTAAGGAGGGGAAGTTTCTACAGTAAACCAGATGGGGGCAGGGAAGAATGATAGGTAGTCTAAATATTAATGGACATGTTCCTTACTTACCATCTCTGACTGTTGGTGCCTAGATATACTCACACACACACGCACATGCACACACACACACACACACACACACACACGCAGCTAGGTAAACTGGCCCAGGTATCATTGGGAGTGCACAGGGATATCCTTTGGGTTGACTGAAATCAAAATGCCTTCCCCAATACACAGAACACACACACAGGGACACTCAGGTATGCAAGATCAAAGGTTTTCAATCTTATCTGCATATTGGGATCATGTAGGAGCTTTTAAAAAAGACCAGAGATAGTGCCCACCCCCAGAAATTCTAATTCAAATTAGCCTGGGGTATAGCCCAGATATCTGCATTTTCAAAAGTGCCCAAGTAGTTCTAATGGCTGGCTAGGGCTAAGAAGTCCTGGTCTGTGCCTTTGAAGCACATCTCCCTGAGCTGCACAAAACCATTCATCTCATGTGGGCCCCACATATTAGAACAGCTTGCCGTGTTCCTCTTCATTTTCTCTCCTCTCTGGCCAGGGTCCACTGCAGGTTGCCTATAACCACTGCTGTGCTCACACTCCTCACCCTCTCTTTTCCTATTCGTCTTCTCTACCCCTTCTATTGGGTTGTTTCACCCATACCCACAGCTCTGTGGGCCAAAAAGCTAACCTCACACAGCCATGGACAGCCCATCAGAGAGGCACTTTCCTTCTGGGCATCGACCTCCACATGCAGAGAGCTGCTCTCCATGTGGCTGGTAGCCTGGCCCACCACAGCACACCGCCTGTGAGACTCAGAGCCTCACCTCTGCCCTGCGACTTGTCTTCATAGGGTGACCACCTTGTCCCAGTTTGCCCAGGACTCTCCTGGGTTTAGCATTGGAAATCCTCCATCCTGGGAAACCCCAAAGTGCCCAAGAAATGGGATGCTTGATATCCCTAACCCTGTTGTCTGTGCCTGACTTCTTTGTTCCCAAGGCTATTTTCAAGCCATTTAAAGTTCAAGTCCATCTGAAT
Source organism: Puma concolor (assembly GCF_028749965.1). Classification (NCBI taxonomy): domain Eukaryota; kingdom Metazoa; phylum Chordata; class Mammalia; order Carnivora; family Felidae; genus Puma; species Puma concolor. The sequence continues at coordinate 96,017,600 of NC_141667.1, forward strand.
ACATGAGGGTAGAAGTGACAATTACCGGGTGACCTAAGGCTTACCATGCTGGAGGTTATCATCAAATCCTTATGCAGTTAAATTTCCATAGTTTATTTTAAATGGCAAAATTGTCATAGTCTGAAGCAGTAAATGTGTCAGTCAAAAACACATATAGAGGAGCATATGCTTGCCTGAGGCAAATAAAATGAGATTCTGGAACTGCTACTCAGCTCTCAAGTAGTACGAGAAGATCATTTTAAAATGTGGATTATTATTTTTTGCTCAGGATTTGGTAAAAGTTTTGAAAAAATATACAAAGAATAACAATGTGTGTGTACTTTATATTTGAAAAAGACATCAGTCACCACCACTAGCAAAACACGCGCTCTGGCTTGATCCACCAGAGATGGGCTTTGGTGCTCCAGCCCTGGCAGGGGCTAAGAAAAAACATCTGAACCAGAAAATGCTGTGAGGGACAGAGTGACGCTCACCGGTTCAATACGAAATCCAGAAGTGGCAGTGCACACGGGCAGGATAGGCCTCTGAGGGACACTGAGCAAGAGAAATTCCACCATCAGTGAGTGAGTCATCACTTTATCATTACTGTGCCCCTGTGTACTTTGTAAAAATGCAAATACTCCTACTAAGGGTACACATCTTTCTATGAATGGATTTATTAGCTCGTGTTCCTTTTTTTTAATGTTTGTTTATTTTTGAGAGAGAGAGAGAGAGAATGCACATGAGCAGGGGAGGGGCAGAGAGAGAGGGAGACAGGATGCAAATTGGGCTCTGTGCTGACAGTAAAGAGCCTGATGGGGGGCTCGAACTCAAGAATCTTGAGATAATGACCTGAGCCTAAGTCAGATGCCTAACTGAATGAGCCATGCCATGCAGGTGCCCCTTGTATTCCTTTTTTTTTTTTTTTTTTTTTAAGCATGGAGCCCAATGCTGGGCTTGAACTCATGACCCTGAGATCAAGACCTGAGCTGAAATCAAGAGTGAGCCACCCAGGTGCCCCTAAGCTTATATTCCTTCTTAATAAGAGAAACTGCAGCATGAAAGCCCTGGATCAAAAGGAGTAACAACTGGAGAGGGGGAGGGGAAAAAGAGGTGGAGTGCAGTATTAAATTCTAGTACTCACCTACCCTACCCCTGGGTCTGGTCCCTGCTCTCACCTAGAAAGCCCCACCATCTGACAACTCTGGGAAATCCAATCTTTTCTGCAGAGGTGACTACACCCCCACCTGTACACTGAGCCTGGGACCCTTCAACCTCCTCTGAAGTCCTAGTGGCAATTACGATTAGTAAGACATATTTGACAACCAATTTTGTATTCCAAGAAACCCCTCTTGAAATAGGACTTAACTTTTTTGTGGTCAATAAACTTTCATATACTTATATTTTATCTTACTAGTCAGATTGCGACCTTTTTTTTTTTTTTTTACATTTATTATTTTTGAGAGATAGAGAGGGACAGAGCACTAGTTGGGGAGGGGTAGAGAGAGAGGGAGACACAGAATCCGAAGCAGGCTCCAGCCTCTGAGCCATCAGCACAGAGCCTGACGCAGGGCTCGAAGTCACAAACCGTGAGATCATGACCTGAGCCGAAGTCAGCCGCTTAGCTGACTGAGCCACCCAGTCGCGCCTAAGATTGGGACCTTTCTGAAGAGCGATCCTAACTGACTAATCCATTTTCCCTGTAAGGTGTTGCAAAGGGCCTGGCCCAGGCAGACAGTGTTTGATAACTTTTAGACACATGGATTCTGGCAAAAAAGAAATAAAACAAACACAAACCCAAACAAACCCAACTTGTATTCAGGTTCAAAATTTAAATCCCACAACTCTGTCACTTGCTGCCTGTGACCCAAAGGAATTACTCAACTGCTCAGAATCATAGGACTTTCTTGAAAGGATAAAGATAACTTACACTTACATTGGCACACTAAGCACACTAGGCATGTTGGCTATAATTAATGATATCTTTTCATTCTTGTTTTTTTTTTTTAAGTTTATTTATTTTTGAGAGGAAGACAGAGCGTGCGCAGAGGAGGGGCAGAGAGAAAGGGAGACACAGAATCCCAAGCAGACTCCAGGCCATAAGCTGTCAGCACAGAGCCCGACGAGAGGCTCGAACCCACAAACCGTGAGATCATGACCTGAGCCGAAGTCGGACCCTTAACTGACTGAGCCACCAGAGGCCCCCTCATCCTTGTATTTAACTCTAGAGCACTGTGGACATTGCAGGGGAGGAGCCTTGCTAGGGAGTTTCAAGGGAAAGCAGAGGTGGCTGGAATGAATCCATGTTCACACCTCTACTGCAGATTCCAGGCCCTATATTGAGCAATACTATAAGTCTGACCCCGCCTATCATCTCTCAGAATTTATATAGGAATTCAATTGTCCAAATAATATTAGAAGCTGTAGAGTTTGGCTTACTTTAGGTTTTTTGTTTTTTGTTTTGTTTTGTTTTGTTTTGTTTTCCCCTAAGCTTAGGTGTGGCTCACCTGTAGCAGCATGAAAATTAAAAGGCCCTTTCAGCAGAGGGGAAAGGTCACCACTGAAGCCATTTTTAAAAACGATCGATAAACATAATCCTGTTGTTAGCAGAGACCAAAACCTATGTAATTTGAACTGAAGAAGACAAGACTGGATGAAACACCTCAATAAAGGTATGGGGAGCAAAGAGCAAGGTAGAAAAGCTCCCCAACAAATGTTATCGGAGCGAGGGAAAGCATAATGGAGCCTCCTAACACTCAAAAGAATAGCATGTCTGAAGCAGTATTATTTTATATAAATGCTGGACCTGGTCAAGACAGTGTTAAACATAATATCAGTCTCAGACTCTAAAGTCAAATTGATCAGTGTTCAAACTGTGGTCCTGCCATTTATCAAAAGTAAGAATTTAGGCAACTCTATGAGCTGGCATCCCAGAATCCAGTGGAAATGTGTTCATTGATCTCCACATCTAAAAACGGGGATGCTAGATGATCATAATAATAATGACACTGATTTCAGGGAATTGTTGTAAAGAGTAATATTTGTGCACTTTTAGCACAGTGTTAGGTACCTAGTATAAATTCATTTTTTAGCTATTATTGCTCTGTCTACCCCCATAATAATTCTACCACATTATTTTAAGGCCACAATCCCCTGGTCCTAGCCAAAATGCCAAGAAATCAGCAGAAGTCTCAATTATTTAACAGCCTCTTTTTCTTTGATCAATCTTCAGCTATTGCTGCCCTCGTTTTTTTTTTTTTTTTTTTTTTAATTTCTCACAATGTTCATGGTAATGGATAATAAAGCATTTCCTGTGGGATAGAGTCATTCAGATTTCCTATGTGGAAGACAAGCTCAATTTCCTGGGAAGGACCATCTGGCATTGCCCCAGGCTGTACTTTGGAGGCAGGAACATTGCCTGGCAGTTGGTATAGGAGTATGTTTCATTTTCTCTTGTAGCATTCAATAGTTGTATTTTGTTCAAATTACAGTTCTGCTCTCCTTTTCTGGAGTCAAGTGTGAAATTAGCCCTGAAATGCACATTCTTTTTATAAAACTGGTCTCTGTGTAGCAGCAATCTCTAGGTGTACACCCATTTGAAAAATTCTGTGATACTTCTATTAAGATGGCAATGGGTTGGCGCACCTGGGTAGCCCAGTTGGTTGAGCATCTGATTCTTGATTTTGGCTCAGATCATGATCGCAGGGTCATGGGATTGAGTCCCGCAACGGGCTCCACACTTTGAAGATTCTCTCTCTCCCTCTGCCCCTTTCCCCAACTCGTGCTTTCTCTCTCTAAAATAAAAGAAAAAAAAAAATGTTTCTGAAAAGAAGGCGGTGTTTTCGCCTAAAATAAATAAGTAATGGGATGCAAAGTACAGCATAGGGAATATAGTCAATAACATTATAATAACTTTGGTGACAGATGGTAACTATATTTATCACGGTGAGCATTTCATAATGTATACAATTGTTGAATCACTATGTTATACACCTGGAACTAATAGAATATTGTATATCAACTGTACTACATTAAAAGAAAAATACCTCCATGGAAGGCAAGAGAGTGGCAGATGAACCCAAAATGTTGAATCTGGGTGACGGGTGCGTGAAGGTTTATGATGGTATTGTGTTTCTTGTTATACAGGCTTGAAATTTTCCAAGCTCCAGAGTTTTTTTTTTTGTTGTTGTTTTTTTTTTACAGTTTGAAAATAATAATTAATAATGTCAACACGTGTCCTTAATGTATTCATTTTCAGAGAAAGGATGCTACAAAATTGCATGTACGGTAGGATACCACTTTCATATATAAATAGAGTTGTATTTGTAACACACACACACAAAAACTGCTTTCAGCAGCATTATGTAGTTTCCAACATACAATTATGTCACATTTTTTTCTTAAATTTATTCATATCTATTGTATGGATTTTTAAAAAGCTAAAATATGTTTTTCTTAAATTACATGTTGTTTTTTCTGCTGTGTATAGAAATTAAAGTGAATTATGTGTGTGAAAACTGTATCTTGAAAAATTCCTAAGTCCACTTCTAGTTTTCACAGTTGCACTACAGATTCCATAGGATTTCTATGAAGATAGTCTTGTTCCCTGCAAACAGAGACATTTTTTCTTTCTGTCCAAACTTCATGGTTCATACCAGCTAAAACTTCAGTAAAATATTGAATAGAAGATGGAGAGTGGTTATCTTTGCCTTGTTCCTGATCTTAGGGGACATGTTTTGAATATTTCACTAATGACCTGTGCCACTATATAAAGTAGCATGGAAGTCCCCCAAAAAATTAAAAACAGAACTGCCACATGATCCAGCAGTCACACGTCAGAGTATATATCGAAAGGAAATCAGGATCTTGAAGAAATATCTGCATTCCCATGTTCACTGCAGCATTATTCACAACAGCTAAACAACCTAATTGCCCATCCGCAGATGAATGGATAAAGAAAATGTTGGACATGCCCACAACAGAATATTATTCAGCTTTAAAAAAAAAAGAAAAAAGAAAAAAGAAAAGAAAATCTTGCCATTTGGAACAACATGGATGAATCTGGAGGACATTATGCTAAGTGAAATAAGCTAGACACAGATGAACAAATGCCAGATGATGCCATTTATATGAGGAAACTAAAACAAACTCACAGAAGCAGAGAGTAGAATAGTGGTTTCCAGGGATAGAGGGGGCAGGAGAAATAGGTAAATAGTGGTCAAAAGGCACAAGTTTCAGTTATACAAAGTGAATAAGTTCTAGAGATCTGCTGGACATCACAGTGTCTATGATGTCTTAATAATACCATATTGCATACTTAGCATTTTGGTAAAAGGGTAGATCTTATGTTGCATTCTTATCACTAAATAATAATGATGGGGCGCCTGGGTGGCGCAGTCGGTTAAGCGTCCGACTTCAGCCGGGTCACGATCTCGCGGTCTGTGAGTTTGAGCCCCGCCTCGGGCTCTGGGCTGATGGCTCGGAGCCTGGAGCCTGTTTCCGATTCTGTGTCTCCCTCTCTCTCTGCCCCTCCCCCGTTCATGCTGTCTCTCTCTGTACCAAAAATAAATAAACGTTGAAAAAAAAAATGTTTTAAAAAAATAAATAATAATGATAATAATAATAACTAACTAATAAAGAGAGTGAGAGAAAACTTTTGGAGGTCATGGAAATGATCATGGCATAAATTGTGGTGATGGTTCTGTGGATGTATACTTATCTCAAAACTCATCAAGTTACATTAATTAATGTACAGCCTTTGGTGTGTCACATATACCTCAAAAGGTGCTTTTAAAAAATCAAAAACAGGGGCGCCTGGGTGGCTCAGTTGGCTGGGCGTCGGACTTTGGCTCAGGTCATGATCTCACGGTTCGTGGGTTCGAGCCCCACATCCGGCTCTGTGCAGACACGCTCAGTGTCTGGAGCCTGCTTCTGATTCTGTGTCTTCCTCTCTCTCTGCCCTCCCCTGCTCACGCTCTCTCTTGAAAATAAAATAAAACATTAAAAAAAGTGTTTAAAAAAAAATCAAAAACAAATCAATTTGAAAAGAAGGCAATGTGACCCAGAAACATTAGAAAGAAAACTTCAAAAATCCATATACTCTGAGCTAGTAAGAGAAATAACTTCAGAAGTCAAGCCTGAGATCTTTTACGCTGTGTTACATACGCATTTTGATTACTTTTATTTGCCTTTGTTTCCTTGAGTGTGTGAAGTTAACTGTCAATGAGATTATTTTTATGACTTGTATGGTGGCGTAGTTGCTGATATCTACCGCTGTGATCATTATTTGTGACAAAATTAGCTCCTGTTGGTATGCATACCAGGCTTCCACTCCTAGAGTACATCTATGTTGTGTTATTTTCAGCTCAAATACAAACGGCAAGCACTGTAATCACGAAAGAGACCAAGGAAAGTGGATTATAGATCGCCTTAATGGAAGACAAAGTATCCTGGGGATACTTTAAACTTCATTTTTAAGTGGCATCTGAGGAAAACTAAGAAATTGCCCCAAATCTGATGATAACCCCCACCCTTACTTTGGTAATAACATTTTTTAAATTAAAGAACTGAATTCAGCTTATGATCTTTTGGTTTAATTTCCTGTATTGTTACTATAGCTTCTCAGATTACTGCAGGAATAAACTTGAAAGATCACAGGAACTTTAACAGTATATTCAATTGTCTTTGTTTTTAATTTTTTTTAATTTTTATTTTTGAGAGAGAGACGGAGAAAGAGAAAGAGAGTGGGTGGGGGAGGGGCAGAGAGAGAGGGAGACACAGAATCCGAAGCAGGCTCCAGGCTCTGAGCTGTCAGCACAGAGCCTGACTTGGGGCTCGAACTCATGAACCACGAGATCATGACCTGAACCAAAGTAGGACGCTTAACTGACTGAGCCACCCAGGCACCCCTATTCAATTGTCTTAATGGCAAAGAATATGCTTTTTTTTTAATAATAAAAAATTAACATTGAAATTGCCTTGAAATCAAGATGTGGAAAAAACTACTTATACAGGGACACACAGGGCAGACTTCAGTGTATTTGGAAAGAGTTTTGCTGATTCAGATCGGCAGAGTTGAACATAGATGTTGAGCCATTGGGAATTTTGGATTTCCATTTATACCCCCTTGGAACTTTATTAGTAACTTATCTACATGACATAGTAACATTATCCCTTGAGTGTTTTCCATTCTAAACTGTCACAACAGTCAAGAAAAAGAAAAAAACATTATTTTTCAATGTCCTTTATCAAAGGCACTTCCTCTGGTTAACTGGTCTGACCCACCAGGAAGCAGCTAAACCTCTCCATACAACATATCCAGTTCTCCCAGTGGCACCATACCAAGCTCATCCAAAGAGCCATTGCCCACTGAGGCCTGGACCCCTGGAATAGTGTCATTAGAACAACTGCCAGGGCCCCACTTGGGCAATGAAATAAAACAATAGCACTTCCTCATATTCTAGCAGGCTTTTATTTCAAAAATACCAAAATGTGCCCATATGTCATCTGGCACCAGTGACATTTAGGAATTCATTTAGACCATGATTCTCAAAACATTGGTTTATAAAAACTTCCACTGATCCTCTGTGGAATGAGAAAAATAAGAAGAATGTAGTAAGTTTGTAATACAATTGTATTTATTAAAATTTAATTCTGAAAATTTTGCCCTTCATTTTTTAGGAATTTACGCATCCGTTTTATATAAAATGATAGTGGCTGTTGACAGCAGGTTTAAAAAATATATATATCCTTAGCAAAATAAAGAACTGACCACCAAACTGTCCTCAATTTTCCAACTTCCATTAAAAAAAAATCTTTGGATCCAATGATCTGTTCTTTTTACAAGCTACCCTGTAGGCAAGCACATTTGGGTGTGCTATCTTCTACACTGTATTTAGGAACCTTGCATGTCTAAGAGCCATGCTTCACTCATCTTCCTGCTTCGATTTCTCTGCCAGTGCTTGGCACTCTGTATGCAGTAGGTGTTCAGTAAATACTTGTGTTGAAGCTGAAGCAACCTCCATTCTTATTGAAAATAAGGCCATAGGAAAGGCAGAGGAAATAGAAGGCAGCCTTTATTTTATGGTAACAAAGTATTTTGAGATTTGCTTATGTGGAGCTACAGGCCTGGGTAGATTCCTGGCTCTGTCACTTTCCTATGAACCTCGTAAGTTTTTCGTACCGTGGTTCCTTCACCCCCGAATGTAGATTATGTGCTTTGCTTCTCCATGTACTTGATTGTGAGATCAGATGTGCGTGTAGTGAACCACTCTTTGTCTACCTAACACTCTATTTTGACCCACCACAGGCTCCTTCCTCTCTGGGTCCCCTCATGATTCCAGGGCAGCCAATCCTAGTGTCCTCACCTCCTAGCTGTAAGACTGGGTCACAAAGATGGGGTGTGGAGTCAGCAGCCACACCCTCCTCTGTAGAGCAGAAGCCTCTATGTAGTTGGAGCCAGAGGGAGTCAGCCAAGCAGAGATAAGACTAATATCTAGGATTTATTAAGCCCTTGCTCTATGCACCAGGCACTGTTCTAAGCAGTTCCACACAAGAATCCTGACAGGTGGGTGCTGCTGTTGCTGTCCTCATTTGTTGCAGAATAAAACTGAGGTGCAGCTAGTAACAGGAAGAGTTCCAAGTGAGCCCTGGCAGTGTGGGAGGAGCCCACAGTCTTGCCACTGCATCCTTTGTGTCTTTCAAGGAGGAGGGACAGGCGGGGGAGTAAGTACTGGCAAAGCCTTCCTAAATCCACACCCATCTTTCTGGTCTACGTGAGCCAATAGACGCCTTTTTTGTTAAGTAGGTTGTTGCCCTCAGGTCAGTACTCAGGATCAGGATCATAAAAGGTCGGAACTATAAGGAGCACATGCTCCATCCTCTCAGGAAGATGAGGAAACTGAGGTCCCCTGACTTTTACAAACGAAGCCAAGTGCTCCTAGCATCTCTATAGCCTCCTACCACACTGATTCCTCTCACAAAGCTTCTGGTATCTTTACCCAAACACTCCTTGGCACCCTTTTCTCATGCCATTGCTCTCCTCAGGTTTGGACTCTACCATCTGTCCAATTCCACCCCCTCTGGGAAGCCTTTGCCAAGCCCTCAGCCCACAGTTCTCTCTTTTTCCTCTGGATCCCCCTAGCAGTACCCACATCAATCAGCTGTATTCAGAGGCTGCCTACTGGGATCTTTAGTATTGAGACTTAACTCTGGCTTCGATTTAATTCATGTAACTGATCCTTGATATCCTCTTGACTGATTCCTTGAAGGGCAGGACATTATCTTTTTCTTTTGTAGTTCCCAAAGCAGCCAGCACCAGCACCTTACATAAAATAGATGTTTGTGGGTTGACCCTTTACTCTGTTGTTATTCATCACCTGTTTCCCAGCAGGTTGAAGGTCTCCTCCTTTTTCACCTTCTAGCAAAGGGGCCCAAGCACCATCACCCCTCCAGGCCTGTTACAGTTTGGGGTCTGGTAATGCTTAGACTTTTCAACCTCAGTCAGAAGTGGGAAAACGCAGGCACTGGGCAGCCCCATGACAGACAAGCTGCGATGTGGGAACTTGCAGGCTATTCTCTCTATGCAAACTGGACCAATGCACAACCTAGATATGTCACTGTAAATCATCAAAGTTACATCTTCTTTTCCTTACAATACCGTTGTCAAGAACCTCTTGAGGGAAAAAAAAAAGATGTTGTCTAGGAAACCTGAAGGTTGTGACCATTAGGAAACATTAAAAATAAGAAATAGGGGTGTCTGGATGGCTCAGTCAGTTGAGCATACAACTTTGGCTCAGGTCATGATCTCACAGTTCGTGAGTTTGAGCCCCGCATTGGGCTCTGTGCTGACAGCTCAGAGCCTGGAGCCTGCTTCGGATTCTGTGTCTCCCTCTCGCTCTCTGCCTCTCCACTCACCCTCTGTCTTTCTCTCTTTCAAAAATAAATAAAAACATTAAAAAAATTTTTAAATAGGAAGAAATGGTGTCCAGAATCCAAAATGTTGGATAAAATTCTGTATCAGGCCATATAAATAAATGAACAAAACATTTGTTCTTTCCAATCAACATGAAATAGCTCCATTTTTTGAGTGTCTCCTATATGGCAGGCATCCTACTGAGTGCTATAAATCTCACAACAAAATAAGGGCTGTTCCATCTCCTGCAGTAGGAAGCTGACACACCCATAGAAGCTAATGTTAGTGGGGAGTGAGAGAGGGCATGAGGTCCTTCAGCCGGGACTCGAAACACTATTTTGTACCCATGTTTTAAAAGGCACAGCAACTAAATTATATCATCATCAGTAGTATGTGTATGTTTACTCCATTATGCCTCATATGAACTTGTCTTAACACAAATCATAGTTAAGATTCTTCCATTGATACAGGTTCCAATTATACTAAAATGGAAACAGCTTGATTTTCCTAATTAGATATTCAGTACATTTTACCACAATAAAGAAATCAACAAAAAAGAAGACATTGGTTGTAGAAGCAAACAAAAATAGATAGTACCACAAATATAATGAACAGAATAAAAGCCACTACCTGGGAATAACTGGTTAATAACCCAGGAATAACCAGATTAATAATAAAGGATCTTTAAAAACTTTAAATTCTGCTCCACTATTACAGTTCTATAGTGTAGTCCCTCAGAAGTGTTAACTGTGAATGGCTGGCTTTTCCTTTGGCTGTTTTGTTGCTGTATTTTTACTTTAGTTTCATTAGTTTTGAGAGAAAAGAAGGATTAAAGTCAAAGTATTGGCAAATTCACAAGATCCCCTGCAATCTTCAGTCTAAACTGCTTCAGTCCAAACTGACAGTTTTTCCCTTTGTACCCAGAAGACTCATTGTTAAAGAAAAATAGATCACTGTGTTGCTCAGATACCCGAAAGGAAGGGGACACTTCAGGCAAGGAGGACAACTCTAACTGACAGCATTAAGTGGAAAATGCTGTCCTTCTACACCCAGTGAAGTCATCCTGTTCTCCATGCAAACAAAGGTTTTATTTTTTATAGGGACAACTTACTGCTTGAATATTGTCTAAGAGGCCAAAAAAAAAAAAAAGTAAAGAACATGTGTTTTCTACTTCTCCTACTGGCTGATTGCACCTAAAAAAAATTTTTTTTTAATGTTTATTTATTTTTGAGAGAGTGAGAGGCAGAGTGCAAGCAGGGGAGGGGCAGAGAGAGAGGGAGACACAGAATCAGAAATAGGCTTCAGGCTCCCAGCTGTCAGCACCAGAACCTGATGTGAGGCTCAAACCCACAGACCGTGAGATCATGACCTGAGCTGAAGTTGGACACTCAACCGACTGAACCACCCAGGTGCCCTGATTGCACCTATATTCCAACTGACATATTCCTTATGAAAAAAGGCATATTTTCTCTCTCCTAACATACCATCCTAAGAAATTGCTACATAACATGAATTTAGAGCCTATCTTTATAATTTAACAGGATATGATCATCTAAGCATTGAACAAAAAAAGCATCAGAATTATTAAAGAAGTTGAAAGAGCCTTCAGAGTTTGAATTATTTTGCTTGGGTTGAGAAGGCTGAGAGGTGACCAAAACTGCTTCTGAGACATAAAATGGGGGCTGTTAAAAGATAAACTGAGACATATTAAACATTTTAAGAGTTTATTTGAGCAAAAGTCTATTTTAATTGGCAGTGCCACACTGGAAGTGGTTAGGAGGGCTCCACTGACAGGAGCCAAGGGAGAGACTTTTATAGGGAAGATGGGGAAGCAAAGCAAGGGAATTATGTGACGGGCTACAGCTTAAGCATTGCCTTATTTGGGAAAGACCAGTTGGCTCTTGGTGACTGCTTGTCCTGAGGTTTCAAGTTCTTAGGTTTTTGAGGCATTTATAGACTTAGGTTTTGTTTTGCATATGGAAGCTGCTAAGTATTTAGAACCACCTCATTCTAATGGCCTCCTTGTTTAATCAGTTTATCATTACTTTGAGGGGCTGTGATGAACCTCCCTTGTTTGCCAATTGCAGACCATTGCTGCATTTAAATCTATCTAAACCTGAATGTGTAATCAAAAGAGGAATAACTCACTAAGCCAATAACAGATATATCAGATCCAATGGTTTCTATCAAAGTGATTCTGATTATTTTACTTTAAAGAGTGCACCGTGAGTCACCTCATTCACTCAAACTGTCAGGTGTGGTCTGAGGAGCCCACCATGAGTGATAAAGACATTGGGACACTCCCAGAGTTTAGACGTTGCCTCCCAGAAGCTAGAGACAAAGGTCGGTACAATTCTTTATTATACAAAATTATTTAAGACCCTGATAAGGGTCTAGGGTTCAGAATATATAAAAAACACTTACAACTGAACAATAAAACAACTCAATTAAAAAGCAGGCAAAGGATCTGAATCAACAGTTTTCCAAAGAAGTTACATAAATGGCCAATAAGCACATGAAAAGATACTCAGAATCTCTACCTCATGACCCGTCTTGTCCAGAATCTATACTGAAATCTCAATTCTTTTCTGATTGAGGTACAAGGATGCAAAGAAGGCATGGCCCATCTCCCAATCTCTCTGTTCTCTGTATTTTCCAAACCTCCACTAGGGAGTCTTGTACTTTGGAAGGAATTAGGTAGACCTCACACTTTGGTCCTCATTTAGTTCCTTGAGTCTATCCCCCACTGTTGAGAAATTGAGGAATGGAGGGGACAATGGATTGGCTCCTCATACTGTCAATAGGACTGTGACTGTAAGATTAAGCATGCCATGCCTTCTCCCATATATTCTCCATGATTGACTTCTTCAAAATTTAAGTCGGATGCCAACTCTGCTGGATGACTTCCCAGAATGTGCCCCCTGTTCCCAAACCCAGTTTTGATTCAGGTGCATCTCTCATATGTTCCTCCTGTACTTTATGTATATCTCTGTCACAGGTGGCATTTATTAATGTTGAGTCGACAATAGAGTGTGGTAATGGACACTGGAGTCAGAATGTCTAGGTTTACATTCTGGCTTTATTTCTTATAAAGAAAGTTTCTTAAATTTTGTGTGCCTCAGTGTCCTCATCTAAAATAATAATAATAATAATAACCCCTCTCACATAAAGCTGTTGAGAGAATAAAATAATTGATCTATGGCAGTTAGTATTATATGTTTGGTGCATAGTAATTGATCAATAAATTTCAGCTATAATTATTGTTGTTATTATAAACAATATTGTTATTATAATTGTTAGTAATTATAAACTAAATCTCTAGTTTATCCAGGGTGTAGGAAACTTCTTAGGGACAGAGAACTTTATCTTATTCCCTTGTCATTCTCTGGGACGAGTAAGTGTGCCAGACACACAGTAGGCACCCAACAAATATTTTGTCAGTGTTTTTGAATATAGGCAGAACAAGGTTTTTAAACAGGGGCAAAACTAAAAAAAACAAAAACAAAACAAAAATCACACACTTAAGTCTATCTCTGAATACCTAGGGGTTCATTTTGCTTCTTTCTGGTCCATGTAGTAATCACCTTTTGGGACTATCCATGGTGCTGACCTTTGCCCAAGGTCAGCCCAATGGCTACAAGGACTTAGGTAGCCAGAGCCTGCCTCAACAATTTGGGACATATCTTCTGTTAACCTAATATCTCTGCTGCACCCCTAGTCTGACTGAGCATGCTATCACCTCAATGTGCTGAAGACTAAGGCTTTTTAGTAACTCTCCCTACCTGACTTCCTAAATAAGGCTAGTGGACCATCTCCTAAATCCTACCTTGTTCAGCTTCCTCCTCATGACACCAACCACAAAAGCAGCTAGCATTTTTCTCTACCCTCACTCTCTTTCTTGAATTCCTTTCTTGTTTTCGTTCCCCCACTACTTTGTTGCTCTTGCTTTTCTCTACCTTTACCTCCTTCCTCCAAGTATGATGAAAAATATTTTATTTGGTGTCCACTTCTTTACTGGTGACCTTTCTCCCCAAAATCTCTTTGGAATCAGTGGCCTATTTTCTCTAAATGCAGACACAGGAAGTATGGGAGGAGAGCAAGAGGCAGGCAGGCTTTTCAGAGGTAGAGAGCTGTATGTTTGACCTCTAACATTCACCTGTTTCAAGTTCAAATACAGGTTTTCTTCAAGACAGAGATGAGGATGAGGGTGGTTATGGAGTCTCTGTGACAAAGCTTGGATGGGGGATAAAACCTAGGTGGAGATTCCCCAAGGATGAATTCTGGTTAAATCACTGGCTCGTGTGAACCAGATTTGGTGAGAGAGACAGTTTTGTTTTTATTTTTGTTTTCCAGAGAAGCTCTGCTAGAAGGAGGGCACCCAAAGACAAAAGGGAAAGTTCTAAGGTTTTTTCCCTCATGAACCCACTTAAAAGAAATTGTGCTACATCTACATACAAATAAAAATTGGGGCGCCTGGGTGGCTCAGTCGGTTGAGCGTCCGACTTCAGCTCAGGTCATGATCTCATGGTCCGTGAGTTCGAGCCCCGCGTCAGGCTCTGTGCTGACAGCTCAGAGCCTGGAGCCTGTTTCAGATTCTGTGTCTCCCTCTTCTCTCTGTCCCAACCCACTCGCATTCTGTCTCTGTCTCTCTCAAAAATAAATAAACATTAAAAAAAATTTAAAAAAAAAAACAAAAATCATCCTCATCTTTGAGTAGGAAGACTGACAGCACTTACATTTGCAGCTCCTAACACAGCTGTAACAAAGAACAACCAACAAATTTGGCCTCTGCAAGGAACTGAAGTGACCCAGATTCTTCTGATCATCAGTGTTGAGGGTGCACTGAGACTAAAAAGCTGAGCCAGCTTCTAACTATTTGCATGATCACAAGCATTTACTAGAATGTTTCTAGTAAATTAATATGCAAATTAATAAGCATGCACCAACATTTGCTATTGTTTTAGTTAATGTGAGTAAATGGTGTAGTTATTTTTTAGTTTTATTTGTTTTGTTTTGCTTTTTAAAACTAGCACTACTTGGAGACAGGCATTTTTCTAAGCGCTTCCCATACATTAACTCATTCAATTTCCAAAGTAACCAATGATCTATGTGTTATTATTATCCCAGTTTACATATGAAGAAGTGGGAACCAGAGAAGTGAAATAACTTGCCCAAAGTCACATAACACAGCTAGGAAATGACTGTGTCCTTAGAGTCACAATTCAAAATGAGATGTTCTGACTCCAGAGTCTATGTTCTTAACCATCGTATTCTTCTGACCCTTTTAGGAAACTATGTGGGGTGGGGTGGGGTGTAGAAACTGGGTGAATGGTGTAGGAACTGGGTGAATCTGCATTGCTTTAAATGCATTTAAAACAAATGTCAAGGACTCCTTAAAGTGAAAATGAGGAAATATCAGTAAAAATAAATGCAATTGGATGAAGCTGCAAACCAGGTGAGCAAGTTGTCACAGTTTGTGAGCTTGTTCTTACTCACAAGTAAGGGAGCCACTTTCTTATGTACTCACTGTTGTGGAGTCCTAGTTACCTAACTAGCACTCTCCACCTCTGTCCCTCCAAATATACTAGACAATTTGCAACCACAAATTACCACATTATAACAAATATAAAATAGCATTTTATTGTGAAAAAAACTACAGTGAGATATCACCTTACACGTTAGAATGACTAAAACTTACAATTCTAGTAATAACAGGTGTTTGCAAAGATGTGGAGAAACAGGAAGCTAGTGCACTGTTGGTAGGAATGCAAACACATATAGCCACTATGGAAAACTGTATGGAGGCTCCTCAAAGAATTAAAAGTATAATGACCTTTTGATCCAGCAATCATACTAATTAATGGGCATTTACCGAAAGAATACAAAAACGCTAATTCAAAAGGATACATGCACCCCTATGTTTATAGTAGCGTTATTTACAATAGGGAAGATATGAAAGCAGCCTAAATGTCCATGGATAAAGAAGACGTGTTGGATAAATCCAATGGAATATTATTCAGCCATCAAAAAGAATGAAATCTTGCCATTTGCAATCACATGGATGGATCTAGAAAGTGTAATGCTAAGTGAAATAAGTTGATCAAAGAAAGACAAACACCATATGATTTCACTCCTATGTGGTATTTAAGAAACAAAACAAACAAGCAAAGGGAAAAAAATAAGAGAGAGAAATCAAGAAACAAACTCTTAATTATAGAGAACTGATGGCTACCATAGAGGAGGTGGGTAGGGGGATGGGTTAAATAGATGATGGGGATTTAGGTGCACTTGTCAGGATGAACACATGGTGATGTACGGAAGTGTTGAATCACTATATTGTACACCTGAAGCTAATATCTTACTGTATGTTAACTAACTGGAATTAAACTAAACACTTTAAGAAATTAATTAAAACAATATTTAGGAAAAAATTAAAACAAAACAAAAGAAGATCTGAATTGAAACCTCTGGAAATTTCTCAAATTATTCTTTATGATTTACTCTTTTAAATCATGGAATATATTTGAGCAAAGTCTCTGCCAGTCTACCCTTTTCCTGTGATTCACTTCCTGTAGTTTCTAACATTTTGCAGGATCTTGCAAAACGGCCCCTTCTCTCTGCTTGTGCCAAAACTGCTTTTCTTCACCTCTCTCTCTCACCTCGGGTCACACAAGTTGTCTTGGGGTAGACAAGTCATCCCATGACTTGGACTGATTACTAATCAGGTTCCCTCTTTCATACTTTCTCTTCTTCTCCCCAGTGAGTCCAACATTCTGCAGTTACCTTCTCCCTCTGTCCTCTCCTATTCCCAGGTGAATTCATTTCTTCTCAAGAAATCTCCAACTCCCATCTACATCAGTAATTCCCTTCCTCTTCACCTTTTTCTTCCTTGCCCCATTTCCATTGGAAAATCTCTCACACAGAAGTTCTTCATTCTCTCTATAAACCAGCCAAGCAGACTTCCATCTCTCTTGTTGGCTACTGTATCCTCAGAGCCTAGAGCAGCGCCTGTCACTCACTGGACAGTCATGAACAACCAAAGGAGATTAAAGTTATGACCGGTTGATTACATCAGAATTGTCTTTGGAACAACTGTCTCAAACAAGAAGAAAACCATCATGTTTTACATTTCTTAAAAATTTCTTATTAAATTAACATTCAGCACCTTTGATCTGGTTATAAAAAGTAATGCTTATTGAAGAATATTTTGAAACTATATCAAGGCGTTTATTTTCAAGAGAAACATAATAAAGAAAACTAGTGGGTGTGAGAGTCATACAGACAAGATGGGGCCGATGGTACAGGTACAGGCCTTTCATCAAGTTCTGCCACTACTCCGTCCTGTTCCTCGGCATGGCCTACAGAGACGAGCGCTATAGTTACTGAAACCTCGGGCAGAAGAGGAAAGGAGGATGGCAGCTGAGGAGAGAGAGAAGAAGGATGAAAAGAAATGGAATGAGGGAGAACTGGCAGAAGCCCAGGATGACAGCATGCTAAAGTGAGCCTGCCTTTCTCTGGTACAGTGTGGATGAATAAAGCTTTCTGTGCTATGAGATGCTCAGGAAGTAAGGAAGGGAGGGAGGGAGGTGGGGAAAGAAAGAAAAGGAAAGGAAAGGAAGGAAAGAAGGAAGAAAACTAGTGCCATTTGTCCTTCCATTGCCCCCGTTGGAATTTTCCTAAAAGTATATTCCTCTATAGGCCCATCAGATTAAATTTCTTTTTCCTTGACTATTGGCACCCACTGTATGTTTTTTAAAGGTATTTCTTATTCAGTTGTATTGCTTTTTTGGCTATTTAAGACTTACTAGTATTATAACAATACTCTGCTCTTATTCACTGCAATGTATAAAATTTTAGCTATATTCTGGGTGAAATAGGCTTTTCTGAACTAACCTAAAAACATAAGTGCCCCTCTTAACCTTGTTTCCATAGGGAAATGCATTGCAGGTAAGCAGCCGACATACAGATGGTTAGAACACAAGCTGTTCGTACGTCATTGACTGTCTGGAACGTCAGGACCTGTGACTTTTACTGCCACACGATATGCAGCAACAAAGCAGTTACATGTGTGTCTTCACTTCTATGTGATCATCCTTCTCCCAAGCACAGATGTTTCAAGGTTTCTGCGAGCTGAGGGGAGAACAGAAGTTCTCTAGCAACAACAACAAAATACACAATAAATCAACAAGGCAAGATAGCCATTAAACTCCTTATGAGCTTGGCACATTAGTCCATCCAAAGAAAATTTTATGAGACAGCGTGCAGAAACAGATTTCTTAAAAAGGCTTTTCTGATTCAAGGCATAAATCTAAGAAAGAATGCTAAGAACTCACAGGCACCCACTAGCAACAAAACTTGACCAAAGGGCAGGCTAAGTATAAAATGGAGAATATAGAGAGTGGAGAAAAATAGCAAATATAGCCAATTATTATCTACCTTACACCAAACAAATTAAAATAAGATAATACAGGGGCGCCTGGGTGGCTCAGTCAGTTGAGCGTCCCACTTCGGCTCAGGTCATGATCTTGCGGTCCGTGAGTTCGAGCCCTGCGTCGGGCTCTGTGCTGACAGCTCAGAGCCTGGGGCCTGTTTCAGATTCTGTGTCTCCCTCTCTCTCTGACCCTCCCCCGTTCATGCTCTGTCTCTCTCTGTCTCAAAAATAAATAAGTGTTAAAAAAAAATAAGATAATACAAATTTAAAATAGGAAGTTATTTTTTTTTTTTTAATAGGAAGTTATTTTGATGGATATGAATTTGGACCATTCAGGACTGGGAGCGGGGGGACTACATTAGTTTAATAGCAACTTAACTACTCTTAATGGAATTTTCCAAAAGTTACAATATTGATTTAAATAACTGTATTAGAAAAGTTTTGTATATTTCTCACTTATTTACAGGATGAAAAGAAGTATATGGTAGCATAGACAATACAAAAGGGCCACCAACTATTAAAACAACATTTGTGGCAACTGGGCAATACATGTAAAATGGAAATAAATGGAAAGTAGACCTAGAACAATTAAGAAAGTTGTTATGTTTCCAGAAACCTTGAAGTAACACTCCTCTATGATGTCCAGAAGCCACACTCAGCTATGACAACAAAGAAAAAAGATACCTAGAAAAATCAAAGAAGGATCACATTTCTGAGACCTTTTCTGGGATCCACAAACACAGACAAAAGACAAAGATTTTAAAAATAACAAAACCTGGTTTGTGAAATAGAAAAGTAAAAGGAAAACAAGGAACATCTGGAAATAATGGATGGTAACAGAATGCCAAAGTGGATGTTGTTCCAAGAAATTATGAAAAGATCAAACTTAACGTTGAGCATTTAGATGCAGGCCTACTTGCCTAAATCCATGATCTACTCTGTGTTGGTGCTGCTGCTCATGACAGCTACTGGGACCAGTGGGGAAAGAGCCTTGCCTTACAGGAGGGACACACACACAGCACTCCTTCAGACTTCAGCCATGAGGTCCCTCTGCCCTCATTTATGCTACAGCTTTAGGATACAACATAACAGAAAGAGCTCAAGACAATAGCACTGGCAGCCCTCTAGTTTGACTATCTTTTGCTGGAGAAATCTCATACTGGGGTTTGGTGGTCAAATGACTTATTTCCCCATTGGGGAAAAGATGAGGTCCAGGTAGCTCTAGGCCTACCTAAAGATACATGACCCTACTCCAAGCAAATGGCCATAGAGAGCAGAGAGCTTCATTCAGCGCATACACCAAAGAGGATTTCATCAAGGTTAGAACTGTACGGGGACACCTGGGTGGCTCAGTCAGTTAAATGCCGACTTCAGCTCAGGTCATAATCTTGTGGTTCGTGAGCTCAAGCCCCGTGTCAGGCTCTGTGCTGACAGCTCGGAGCCTGGGGCCTGCTTCGGATTCTGTGTCTCCAACTCTCTCTGCCCCTCCCCTGTTCATTGTCTCTGTCTGTCTGTCTCTCTCTCAAAAATAAACATTTAAAAAAAAATTTTTAAAGGTGAGAACCGTTACTATGGTGGCCAAATTCAGTAAAGTTTCCAAATTCCTTTGACTTCCGTTGTACTTTTTTTAAGAACTGGTAAATCTAAGCCTATCTGGAGCCAGTCATAAAGATGAACCCCTTGTGAAATTGGCCAAAGCAACAATGCTTTGTCTACACGTGCTGCATCAGTTAGGATGATTTTGGCAACAAGCAACAACAACAAAAAAATCACACTTATGGCTTAATTACAAGGACATTAATAGTTCACTAAGAAGTCCAGGTAATCAGTCCTAAGGTTGGTTTTGTTGTTCAGTTATGTCACCAAGGACTCCAACTCTTTCTAAATGTTTATTTATTTTTGAGAAAGATAGAGAAGGCAGCAAGTTGGGAAGGTGCAGAGAGAGAGGGGAACAGAGGTTGAGAAGTAGGCTCCAGGCCAGGTGCAGGGCTTGAACTCACAAACCATGAGATCATGAGCTGAGCCAAAGTTGGATGCCCAACTAACTGAGCCACCCAGGTGCCCCAGTGCCCCAGCTCTTTGTATGCTTGAGTCCACTCCTCTCAGGGCGTTAGTGTTAATCCTTGTGGTCACAGTTCCAGGCATGACATATTTATATTACAGCTTTCAAAGCTAAAAGTGGAGGAAAGTAAACAAATACTTTTTCTTTGCATTATGTTGTTCTTATCAGAAAGGAAGCATTTCTCCTGAATTCTCCAGTGGATTCCTCTTAAATCGATTGTTTAGAACTTAGTCATCACATGCTCACTCCTGGGCCATTACTTTCAAGAAGGAACCAAGTTGTTATAATTGGCTTAGACTATTAGTTGGGCAACAGTGTGTAGCTAGAGTGAAGTTGGGATTCTGCTATTAAGAAATGGAGAAGAAACTGTGCAAACTTGGCCTTTGGGAAAGCATAAGTAGGTAAATAAGAAGTCTAAGTGAGATATAATACAGACTATATAAATGTTTATGATGCTGCTGTGGCATGGATAGGCTAAGTAATGCTGCAGAAACAAACAACTCCAACTAAAAAGAGGTTTATTTCCTGCCCAATTAACATGTCCATAATGGGTTCACTGCAACTCTACTCACAGACCCAGGCTCACAGAGTAGCTCCTATATGGGATGTTGCTGGTCTCACAGCAGAGGAATAAGACCATGGTGAACTAGATGCTGGTTCTTAACGTTTGCTCCAAAATGATACCTGTCACTTATACCCCCAGTTTATTGCCTAAAGCAAGTCATTTGGCCATGCCTGGGTTCAACAGCCAGGTGTATTATCCTCCTGCAGGAAGGTGAGCTCATGGTGGGGCAACAAATATCTTGAATGAAAATGCAATCTATCAAGATGAATGTGTGGGGTGCCTGGGTGGCTCAGTTGGTTGAGTGTCTAACTCTTGATTTTGGCTCAGGTCATGATCTCACTGTTCCTGGGATGGAGCCCTGCATGAGGCTCTACGTTGACAGCATGGAGCCTGATTGGGATTCTCTCTCCCCCTCTCTCTCTCTGCCCCTTCCCTGCTTGTGTGCTCTCTCTCTCTCTCTCTCTCTCTCTCTCTCTCTCAAAAATAAGTATTTAAAAAAAAAGATGAATGTGTCACTTAGCCATTATTCACTTCAATATGGTCCTGCACATTCGTGACTCACCATTAAGCTTTTGTAAAACTTGCTTGAGTCTTTCTGTTGCTATTAAAGCATAGCAGCCAGATCTTAACATTTATCCTATGATAAGCCACCTGAAGAACCAGGAAATGTATAATAGCATTTACTGTTTTCTTCTTAAAATTTTTTTCAAGAAACAATGCAACCATATTAAAAACAACTTAAAACAGCCATAAAAAATCCCATTTCCTGGGCTCCATCCCCTTTTCCCTTCAGCTCTAAGCCCTTCTGGGTACAGAAAGGATTTTTAACTGCCTTACAACCCCTCATGTTCTTTTTCTAATCTAGAATTAGGCTGGCTCAAGGGATAGTTCTGACATAAGCACAATAGCCTAATCTTTCATAGTTCATGGCCTAGTTGAAAAAAGGATACATTTTGTTGTTGAGAAGCTCATTTATACTGGGGGAAAACCCTACCTAAACCTCTCCTTAGTCCTTCCAGGACACAGCCTGCCTGATAAAGTCCTTGCAAAGCAATTCTCTCAGAGCATTCTTTCTTTCACATTCCACTCCTGTATCTTCAGGATAAAAAAACGGGACAATTACGTAACTGTGACTTCTCTGCGATTAATTATGGGAGGAAACATTGCTTTCATTGTTGCCTACGACTTTGCAGAAGCATTTAAAGCAAGCTTTTGCACTTAGAGCTTACTTTAATTTACTTCGTGATTAATAAACGTCTATGGCAACATATTTTAAAGAAATCATGTAGGACTTTTCTGAAAGTTAGTAAACTTTTTTTGTTCTCTAAAGAACTCAAAATGAGTTTGAATAGGGCACACATAACGTATCAATTTGCCATTACTCCCATCCGTCAAAACACCATTCTACCTTCTCTATGAATGTGAATGCTTTAGGTAACTCACGTAAGTGGAATCATAGAGTATTTTTCTTTTGAACTGGCTTATATCATTTAACATAATGTCCCCAAGGTTCATCCATGCTGCCTCCTGTTCAGAATTTCCTGGTTTTAAGTCTATTAATCTGTAAACTGATGTACTTGATAATGTGTTTTATTTTTTATTTTTATTATTTTTAAAGTTTATTAATCTATTTTTTTAATATGAAATTGTCAAACTGGTTTCCATACAACACCCAGTGCTCATCCCAACAGGTGTCCTCCTCAATGCCCATCACTCACCCTTTCCTCCCTCCCACCCCCCCATCAACCCTCAGTTTATTCT
This sequence comes from Puma concolor, assembly GCF_028749965.1. Taxonomy (NCBI): domain Eukaryota; kingdom Metazoa; phylum Chordata; class Mammalia; order Carnivora; family Felidae; genus Puma; species Puma concolor. Next base: position 96,040,311 of record NC_141667.1, read on the forward strand.
CAGTTTTTAAGAGTCTCTTATGGTTTGGCTCCCTTCCTCTCTAACTTTTTTTTCCCCTTCCCCTCCCTCATGGTCTTCTGTTAAGTTTCTCAGGATCCACATAAGAGTGAAAACATATGGCATCTGTCTTTCTCTGTAGGACTTATTTCACTTAGCATAACACTCTCCAGTTCCATCCATGTTGCCACAAAGGGCCATATTTCATTCTTTCTCATTGCCACGTAGTACTCCATTGTGTGTATAAACCACAATTTCTTTATCCATTCATCAGTTGATGGACATTTAGGCTCTTTCCATAATTTGGCTATTGTTGAAAGAGAATGTTGAAGTCTCCATTTGTAATTGTGGATTTATCTATTTTCTCCTTTCAATTCTATCAGTTTTTGTTTTATATATTTTGAAGCTCTGTTGCTAGCTGTATGCAGTTCAGGATTGTTATGTCTTCTTAGTGAGTTGACAATTTTGTTATTATGTAATTTACTTCTTTATACTTGTTCATTTTCCTTGTTCTGAAGTCTCTTTTGTCTAATTAACATGGCCACTCCAGATTTATTTTGGTTATTGGTTTTTGCATATGTACCTTCTTCCATCCTTCTACTTTCTACCTATTTGTATTATTCAAAGTGGACTTCTTACAGATAGTATATAATTGGATCTTTATTTTTAACTAAAATGACACTGTATTTTAACTGGTGTTTACAGAACATTTCCATTTAATGCAATTGCTGATATGGTTGGACTTAACAGTTTATTTTTTTCAGTTTGTCCCTTTTTCTTCATATCTCAGTTTCTCCTTTTCTGGTTTCTTCTAGATTATTTGAGTATCTTTTAGTTTACTATTTTAACTTATCTTTTGGCTTTTTATACTATATACTTTGCATAATATTTGTAATGATTGCTCTAAGGATTAAAATATACTTAACTTTGATAATCCACTTATTAATATTTTATTATTCTAAATAAAATCTAGGAAACTTTCAATCTTATAGGCTACATTACACACTTTATGTTGTAATTATCTATTTACATTATATAATTACATTACATAATTATACATAAATGTATTACATTTATGTACACTGAAAATCCTACCATTTAATGTCATATTGTTTATTGCAACCATTATACATATTTTAAACGTTTATTTATTTGAGACCACGTGAGTGGGGAGATAGAGAATCCGATGCAGGCTCAGTGCTGTCAGCACAGAGCTTGATGTGGGGTTCAAACTCACAAACCGTGAGATCATGACCTGAGCTGAAGTCGGATGCTTAACCAAGTCACTCAGGCGCCCCAACCATTGTACACGTTTTAAAGAACTACACAAGAGTAGAACTACTTAAAGTTCTACTCAAGAGGAGTAGTACAGTGTTATATTTACCCATATATTTCCTATTTCTGGTGCTCTTCCTTTACTCCTAAAGTTTCAAGTTTCCCTCTGGTATTATTTCCCTTAGACCTGAAGAACTTCCTCTAGCATTTCTTTTAGGGCAGGTGTATTGGCAATAAATTCTCTTAATTTCCCTTTATCTGAGACTTTATTTTGCCTTCATCATTGAATATTTTCACAGAATATAGAAATCAGCGTTGATGTTTCTTCTCTTTCAGCATTTAAAACATTTTCTAAGTTGTTCCATTGCTTTCTATCTCCATGATTTCTGCTGAGCAACTCATGATATTTTGATCATTTTGCTTCTATACGTAGTGTGCCATTTTTCTTTTTCCAAGTTTTTCTTTAATTTGAAGCAGTTTGATTACAATGCATCTGGACAATTTTTTGTTTATTTCAGTTTACTTTCTTTGGGATTTATGGAACTTCTTGAATCTTTATAATCATGTTTTTGACAGGTCATCCTATATATCTCACAATATTTATCTGCACCAATCTCTTTCTCCTCTCTTTCTGGGACTCCAAACACATGTACGTTATACCTTTTTCTCTTTTTTTAAATTCCAGTGTAGTTGACACACAGTGTTATATTAGTTTCAGGTGTACAATACAGTAATTCAACAGTTCTATATATTACTCAGTGCTCATCAGGATAAGTATACTCTTAATCCCCTTCACCTATTTCACCCATCCCCGCCGACCCATCTCCCCTCTGCTAACCATCTGTTTGTTCTCTATAGTTCAGTCTTTTTGGGTGTTCTTTTCCCCCCACCTTTGTTGGTTTTGTTTCTTAAATTCCACATGAATGAAATCATATGGTATGTCTTTCTCTGACTGACTCATTTCACTTAGCATTATACTCTCTAGATCCATCCGTGTTGTTGCAAATGGCAAGATTTCATTCTTTTTTATGGCTGAATACTCCTCCATCGTATATATACACCACATATACTTTGTCCATTCATCTGTTGATGGACAGTTGGACTGTTTCCATAGTTTGGTGATTGCAAATAATGCTGCAATAAACACAGAGATGCATATATTGCTTTGAACTAGTGTTTTCCTATTGTTTGGGTAAATATCCAGTAGTGCGATTCCTGGATTGCACATGATAGTTCTATTTTTAATTTTTTGACCTCAGGTATGTTATACCTTTGATACTGTTCCATAAGTACATGAGACTCTGATAATTTTTTTCTCTGTCGCTCAAATTGGATAATACATGTTGATATTGGTTAAGTTCACTGACTCTTTCCTCTATCATTTCCATTCTACAACTGAGCCCATCTACTGAATTTTTTCACAATTATTGCAGTTTTCAGTTTGTACATATCCATTTGGTCCCCTCTCCTCTGAAATATGCTTTATTTTTACTTAGAAATATGCATTTTTAAGTGTACAGGTGAGCAGTGTTAAATACATTCACATTGTTGTGCAATCTTCAGAACTCTTTTCATCTTGCAAAACTGAAACTCTATACCCATTAAACAACTCCCCATTCCCTACTGCCCCCATGGTTCTTTCTTAAAGCTTCTATTTCTCTAGAGAATTTCTACCTTTCCATTCATTTCAAGAGTATTCTCTCTTACTTCTTGAAGCTGGGCTATAATAGCTGTTTTAAAGTCATTGTCTGATAAGTCTAACACTTGAGCCATATTGAGGTTTGTTTTTCTTGCGAGTTGTTGAGATTTTTATATCGTACGTGACTTTTTAAAAGATACTAAATGGTAGGGCCAGCACCAGAACTAGTCTGTTAACTCTGTCCAGTGCTCTTTGAAGTGACCCATGGAGCCTTAATTGTATGCACATCACATTCATATTTCAATTAATGATCAGGCAAGTCATAATTAGAAGATTGCCTTTGGAGCCAAAGTGAAGGCTTTTTAGTGCTATTTCTGCATATCATCATTTCAGGTAGAAATCTTGAGCTGAGTGAACAATTATCCTTTCCTCCTACTACAATGAATACTAGATGTCACGAACAATGATGGCCCTTCCTCTTCCCATTTGGATATTCCTCTTGGCAAAAATGATACTCAGTGATAAAACACACACACCACACGCCGAGGCAACCAAGATTCAGTGGGTGAATTCCAAAATCCCCTTTCAACCGCAAATCTGTAAGTCACTCAGCATGTTCAGTCACTGGCAAGCCATGATGAAAGGTATTTTAGGAAAGTAAACATCACAGATCTGAGATAATAAGAAAAGGTAGAGGAATGGTAGGTGGCATGTAAGGGTGATAAGTACAGGCAGGAGCAAAGGACATCACTTAAGTAGTTATGAATTATTCACTAAAAGAGAAAAAAGGGAAACACATGAGGAAATGGAGAAAGAAAGGATAGACACATTCAATGGACATTTTAATCATTAATTCACACAGCCATGTGTACAAGAATCTTGGTTCATTAAGTGTAATAGTCCAGAGTTGATTAAATCTTCTCACTTCTTTACTGTGGGGGAATATGAACACCAGCAAGTGCTTCCATTCCTACGACAGGAATATATTCTTTTTCATCTAGACATTTAGTTAAAAGTTCAAGGATAATCTGCTCAATCTGTTTAATGTAGCCAACAAATAAACTGTATATGCCACATCTTCTAGATCAACTTGCACATCTATGTTTTAACAAGGGAATTTAGAACTCAGCTAAAAACCAAAAAGTACTGGACCATTATAACATTTTCCCAGTTGTGGGATTTAAGAGAATTTTTATTTGCTAAGAAGTAAAGACTCACCTATTTGTGTCCCATCAGGATTTGTTTAACAACTCAACAGGTTTAATCCTAAACAATTTGGGATTATAAGGATCTGTCATTATCATTAGTATACTTATCCCCAGTAGTATCGTTTTATTCCATTCCCCCAAAACTGTCAAAATTTCCATATCACTTTATATACATTTTAACACTAACTCTAGACTCATCATTGAAAGACTTTATTCATGTAAACACTAAGATTTCATCAAGTTTATAACATGGTAATGAGAAAGCACTTCTCTTATTTCTCTTTACCAACCCAAATTTTTTATCTTTGTTTCAGTTAACAATCTCCCTTTCAAATTTATGATGTTACTGAATCTATAGACTGTGAAAAACGTTCTGTATGTAATTCAGGTATTTCGCTAATTCAGATGCATATGTGAATATACTGCTCCAGCTAGGATGAACCAGTCAAGTCCTTTATTTCTAGGAAGCCCCACGTATTTATATATTGTACAAACCTTCAGCACTTTCATGAAACCAGATCAATCACCTGTACTGCCATCAAAGTTGCCACCAAGCTTGTAGCTCCTTCTGAATAAAGTGAAGCTGCCATCCCAGACAGAAATGACTGCACAGAGTAGATGCTTGATCCAAGGGTTGCTACTTTTCAGGCTAGTCAGCAGCCTATGAGGTGGTCCAAGACAAGAACTACCCAACAGGAATAATCATGACAAACTGAGCCAATCAGGTCAGCCTCCTTGGGACAGCTGAAGAACAAAGGAAGAAATTGGTAGTGGGCACAGAAATGAGGACACCCCTGGAGAGAAGGCAATAAGTATAAGTGATGGAAAATCAGAGGCCAGGGAACAGAGAGAAAACAGAACAGAAAGGAAGTCAAAAGTAACAGAAACAAAGACAGAAAGAAGCTGATTCCCTGTAATGGTGGAACAGCCGCCAAGTAGGGAAAAACGAAAGCCCACAGCTGATGAAATGATAAACAAAAGAGAACTGTATATGCTGTGTTCTGGAAATTATTCCAACTTATCATCTTCTGTTAGCTCAGGTTATGCTGTTTCTGTTGCAGTTTCAATGTTTCCTCAAGTGTCTTTCTGCTCTTGCAACTTGAGTCTACCACTATTAACTAAATTACATTTATTCATTTATGCACAGATCAGTAAGTCTATGAAACATTGATATTCTGAAGGGATCATTTTAATTTCAAAAGGTCTTAACTGTGGTTGGGCATTTATGTAACGTTTTATTTCTTCTGTTTTGGTGCTAGTAACTGAATTACCTGAATATAATGAGGTGCCTTAAAACTGGCTACCTACACTCACCTACCACTAATAAATATATGTTTATATGTTTATATTTAAATCAGATGCCTTGCAATCCCTGGTACTTACCTCTGTATTAAAGTTAAAATTTTCAACTTGCTCCTTCCTATAAATAAGGAATTGCGTTTTGTCACTGAGAGAGAACATGAACTCAAAAACTTTTTCATTCAGACCTCACTCTAAGGTCTCTACCTGACATAGGAGTGACTGTTCTAGGAGCATTAACACTGCAAGTATAAGTTACACTACGGCCAACAAGTGACCAGCATTAATTCACATAGGGACCTGTTTATCTGTTGTTTAAAAAGTGTCCATTAATTCTTAGGTTAGTTTCTGACTAAGGCCATCATGGTTTTTTGTACCTGCAAAAAAAGAACATTTGAGAACCTAGCTTGTGTACTAATACCAAAGCCACTGATTGCTGGAAAACCGTAGTGCTCAAGGTCTTGAAACAGAGACGGTGCTTGGGAATATTTTCATTATCTCCTTTCCTAATTATGCTATACATTGGTTTGATTATTTAGAATATTATTAACTTATTATTATTTGAATAAAATATTTAGAATATTATTAAAATACCATTACGACAAAAAGCTTAAGGACAGTTTGAGGTATTGCACATGCTCTTTATAGATATTAAGTCTCACAATACAAAAATACAACTTTAAATGTCTTCTTTTGCCTGATAGTCTGTTAAAAAGAAATACAAAGAGTTTGGAGAAATTAAAGGCTCACTGTTATCTGCAGAAGTGGCTTCTTCTGATAAGAATTTGAAGGCATTATGGCCATGCTTCTCAGAACTCAATTCTTTTTCTTTAAAGTTTTCTCTACGTACTTTCTGCTTAATTTTTCTGTGAAACAAAAACTGCCTAAAAATAAAGTCTATCTAAAAAAATGAATCTAGGGGTGCCTGAGTGGCTCAGTTGGCTAAGCGTCTGACTTTGGATCAGGTCACGATCTCTTAGTTTGTGGGTTCGAGCCCCGTGTTGGGCTCTGTGCTGACAGCTCCAAGCCTGGAGCCTGCTTTGGATTCTGTGTCTCCCTCTCTCTCTGACCCTCCCTCGCTTGCACGTGCTCTATCCCAAAAATAAATAAACATTAAAAAAATGTTTTTTAAATGAACCTAGATATAGGTCTTACACCCTTTACAAAAATTAACTCAGAGGGATCATAAACGTGATGTAAATGCAAAGCTATAAATCTCCCAGAAAATAAGAGAAATTCTAGATGATCTTAGTATGCCAATGACTTTTCAGACCTAACACCAAAGGCACCATCCATGAGAAAAACAACTGATAAGCTGGACTTCATTAAAATTAAAAACTCCTGCTCTGCAAAAGACATAATCAAGAGAACGAGAAGACAAGTGATAGACTGGGACAGCGTATTTGCAAAAGACAAATCTGATAAAGGGCTATTATCCAAAACATGCAAAGAACACTTAAAACTCAACAAAAAAACGAACAACCCAATTAAAAAATGAGCAGAAGAACTGAGCAGATACCTCCCCAAAGATATACACGTGGCATATAAGCATATGAAAAGATGAGCAGCATCCTGTCATCAGGAAAACTGCAAATTAAACAATGAGGGGCATCTGGTGGTTTAGACTGTTAAGCGTCCCAGACTCTAGATTTTGGCTCAGGTCAGGTTTGAGCCATGCTTGGGATTCTCTCTCTCCATCTCTCTATCTGCCCCTCCCCAACTCATGCGTGCATGCTCTCTCTCAAAAATAAACTTAAAAACAAACAAACAAAAAAACACAATGAGATACTACTAAATGCTTATCGGAATGGCCCAGATCCAAAATAGTGACAACATCAAATGTCAGTGAGGACGGGAACTAAGAGAAACTCCAATTCAATTCTGGGAGGAATGCAAAATGGCTCCACCGCTTTGGAAGACAGTTTGGCAGTTGAAACTAAATATACTCTTACCATCCGATCCAGCAATTGCACTGTGGTAGTTATCCAAATGAACTTAAAACTATGTCCACACAAAAACCTGGATGTGGATGTTTATAGCAGCTTTATTCATAGTTGGCAAAGTTTGGAAACATGGTATCCTTCAGCAGGTGAATGGATAAAAACTATGGCATACCCAGATACTGGAATATTATTTGGTGCTAAAAAGAAATGAATTGTCAAGCTGTGAAAAACATGGAAAAAATTTAAATACATATTACTAAGAGAGAAAAGCCTATCTGTAAAGGTTATATGATCTCAACTATGTAACATTCTGGGAAAGGCAAAACTTACAGATACAGTAAAAAGATTAGTGGTTTCTAGGGACTGGAGGTGAGGAAGGGTAAAACAGGCAAAGCACAGAGGATTTTTAGGGCAGTGAAACTGTCGTGCATGATACTACAATGCTAGATACACGTCATTATGCATTGGTCCAAACGCACAGAGTATACAACACCAAGAGCGAACCCTAATGTATACACATGAGCTTTAAGTGAAAATGAAGTGCCAATGTAGGGTCAGCGATTATAACACATATGCCAGTCTGGTGGGGGATGATGATAATGGGGGAGGCAGTGCTTGTGTGGGGGCACAGAGTATAGAGGAACTCTGTATTATCTGCTCAATTTTGCTGTGAGCCTAAAACTGCTCTAAAAAATAAAGTTTATTTAAAAAATAATTACATTCCCTGGACCCTAAGCCACACCTACCAAATCAGACAGAAACTTGGAAAGGGATTGTGATCTAAGGAATAAGATTTTTAGCAAATGGCTTTGGAGACAAGATTACTAATGTGTGGGGAGAGGTGAGAAAGGAAAAGGGGACAGAAAATGGAGAAGACAGGAGGCGGAAATTAACAATGACTGACCAATCCGTGTCCCAACCTTAGAGATTCAGATTCAGTACAAGGAGAGTGGAGCCTAGAAATATGCATTTGAAAAGTTCCTGAGGTGATTCTCAGAAAGGGAGGGACAGCCGTGATCCAGTGAGGGAGCTTCAGGGAAGGAACGTTTAAGATAAAGGAAGCAAAATAGTATGCAATATTTCTTTTTTTTTTTTTCTGTAATTCATTTTTTTAAATTAATATCCAAGTTAGTTACCACATGGTGCAACAATGATTTCAGGAGTAGATTCATTATTGCCCCTTACCCATTTAGCCCATCCCTCTCCCACAACCCATCCAGCAATCCTCTGTTTGTTCTCTATATTTAAGAGTCCTTATGTTCTGTCTCCCTCCCTGTTTCTATATTATTTTTCCTTCCCTTCCTTTATGTTCATCTGTATCTTAAAGTCCTCATGAGTGAAATCATATGATATTTGTCTTTCTCTGACTAATTTTGCTTAGCATAACACCCTCTAGTTCCATCCACGTAGTTGCAAATGGCAAGATTTCATTCTTTTTGATTGCTGAGTAATACTCCATTATATATATATACACCACATCTTCTTTATCCATTCATCCACCGATGGACATTTGGGCTCTTTCCATACTTTGGCTATTGTTGATAATGTTGCTATAAATACTGGGGTGCATAAACACTGGGGTCCCTTGGAAACAGCATACCTGTATCCCTTGGATAAATACCCACTAGTGCAATTGCTAGGTCATACGGTAGTTCAATTTTTAATTTTTTGAGGAACCTCCATACTGTTTTCCAGAGTGGTTGTATCGGTTGTTATGTAATATTTCTGATATAGAAATAAACTGTTCTGAATGTCCAGAAAAAAACAATATAGTCAAAGGCAATGAAGGGAGAATCTGAGCAAAGGACAAAACAACCAGAGAAAGGATTCTTCCTTCCAAGCTCAATAATTATTTCTGCAAGAAGAGAGCCCTGCTGTGTGTCTTATGAAGTCATGTAGGTGCACATTCTTCACCATGATTTCATGGACACAAGGCAGATGACAAGTTATCTTCAGGAATGTAGTCCCAAAACAGATTAGGGAACAAATATTTAACATGCCAATTAGCAGACAGTCACATTTTATAAATGCCACAATACAAATCATTTATTACGAACAGAAAAAAAAAATTGGAGGGCCTTTGGGATAAAACATCAGTTCATACAGTGGGTAAGAAAAAAGTGGATTTTTTAAAGATGATAATCAAAATCTATCAAGTCAGTAAGTGTGCCCATGAAGCAAATCTATAACTGGGATAACCATATAACGTATTATCCCAAACAGGACATTTTTGAGTGAAAGAGACTTTTAATAACTATGCCGGGAAAAAGGTATAGACCAATACTGTCCGAACCAAACCAGAAAGGATATCCTTGTAATGGTAATACATCTCGGGGCATAATAAACCTAACAATAATCATATATACTAACTGCACAATGTTCCAAAGAGGAATTCACCTTAATTATAAAGTTAGAAACCACAGATGGTATTAATTCAAGCTCCTTTCTCTCTCTACCCATATCCTTGGTGTGAAACATCAAACAGCACTTTTATAATTACATAGCCCAGCAGTAATTAATATTGATCTTGGAACTTAGTAAAGGTCAACATTAATTTGTGTACCACATTGGATTTCAATCTAGCCTTTACTCTGGAATTCATGCAGTGGGCACGGTTTCACCAGCCCCATTACCACTACAACCATGACAACAGGCTCAAACTTAAATGAACTGCCAGAATAATTTTTTTTTTAAGATTTTAAGATATAGTATACTTTCTTATGGATCTTGACCCCTTAGTAAAATGGTGCCTCGATTGTGAAAAGAGTCTTTTCCTTGAGTTTCTAATCTGGAAGGGTTTGGTTTTTCCTTCTCTTTCAACAAACACTTATTGGGGAGTCTACAGTATATGCCACAAGGAGAGAGGGAGCATATACTTGTCAATCCAATGAAAAATATCATTTAGTCAACTGTAATCACCGAGACTAGTGGCTCGCCAACCTGACTGCACATGAGAATTTTCTGGTGGGGGGGCTTTAAAAAGACAATCCTGTGTTGGGGCACCTGGGTGGCTCACTAGGTTGAGTGTCCGACTTCTGATTTCGGCTCAGGTCATGATCTCATGGTTCCTGGGACTGAGCCCTGTGTTGAGCTCTATGCTGAGCATGGAGCTTGCTTGGGATTCTCCCTCCCTCTCTGCTCCTCCCTGCTCACATGGGCTTTCGGGCTCTCTCTCTCTTACAAAAAAAATAAAAAAGTTAAAAAAAATTACATTAAAAAATTCTGTCTTACTACATAAAAACTGTACATGAACATTCACAGCAGAATTACTCATAAAGCCAAAGAATGGAAACGACCCAAATATGCATCAGCTGATGAATAAATAAAATGTAGTATAAAGCAAAACAGTTTTCAATAATAAAAAAGAATAAGATACTGTTGCATGCTACCACATGAATGAATGTTGAAAACAATATGCTAAATGAAAGCCAGATACAAAAGATTCCATATATGGTATGATTCCATTCATATTAAATGTCCAAAAGAGGAAAATCTGTAGTGACAGAAAGCAGATTAATGGCTATCTAGAACTAAGGATTTTGGGGAGGAAAGAAGAGAGACTGCTAATGGGTACAGGTTTCTTTTTTAGAGTAATGATAATGTTCTAAAATTGACTGTAATCATCAGGGAAATAGAAATGAAAACTACAATAAGGTATCACTTTATACCTGTTAAAATGGTTATTATAAAAAAGATGAGTAATAACAAGCACTGGTGAGGACGTAGGGAAAAGTGAACTCTGGTACACTATTGGTAGGAATATAAAGCTGGTACAGCCGTTATGCAAAACAGTACGGAGGTTTCTCAAAATATTAAAAACAGAGGGACGCCTGGGTAACTCAATCAGTTAGGCATCTGAGTCTTGATTTCAGCTCAGGTCATGATCTCATACTTCATGATTTTGAGCCCAGCTCAATGCGGACAGTACAGAGTCTGCTTGGGATTCTTTCTCTCCCCCTCTCTCTGCCCCTTCCCCACTCAAGCCTGCACTTAGATGCTCTCTCCCAAAGTAAATAAATCAACTTAAAAAAAAATTAAAAACAGAACTACCACATGATCCAGCAATTCTAGTGCTGGGTATGTATCGAAAGGAAATGAAGTTAGTATCTGGAGGACATTAGAATTGTACCCGTAAGTTTGGTATCTGGAGTATGTACCCAATCAACTGCATTTTTCCTGACAATCTTCATGGCATCTGTACAGTCTTCTTGACTGGGACTCTGCCACAACTTTCCCTTCAGTAAACTGATTAGGAATGGGCCTCATCTGGAAATGCAGTTCAGCAGTGCTGGCCTTCTCCCAAACTTGGAGCAGGCCTCTTGCAAACTGGCTGGCCAGCTGATATCAAGAATCTACCTTGCAATAATCCACATTGTCACCTTCCAGACCCTGTGTACTGCCACTGCCTGGGACACACTGCTCCTGGAGCCCATACCTGCTTAAATGCTGACACTGGTCTGGCCAAGCCAGAGATGGCCCGAAATATCCATCTGGACATTACCAGTGATTGCTGGTCCCTGCAGCTCCCTCAGGCATGGGATTCTTCCTGGATCCATCTCCTTTTCTTGCTGGCCTGCCAGTAAGGTTATAGCACTACCTTGAAAATCTTGTTAGAAAGATTATGAAACATTCAAAATCCTATTGAGTAGTCAAATACTATTTAAAAAGTATTGTTCTTTTTAAAATTTAGATAGTAAATTCCAATAAACTCTGTTTTGAGACATTCTTGAGAATTTCACTGTGTTAATATTTCTGAAGGGATTATGGAATCAATCAAATGGTATCATATTCTAACTTCAAAAAGGCTGGGAACCAGGGGGCTAAAATATGAGTGACTCAAAAGTGTAGCAACCAACCACTCCTCAGCTTGGGGAGACTATAATGACTTCTGGGTCCAGGGGTCATTGTGAGGGCCACTGTAAGAAATAAACTAAAGAAGGAATTAGAAATATGTCTGCCAAATGTGGGGAAGACATTTAACAAACAGGAATAATAAATGGGTGGGAAACAGAACGGAGAGCCTTCGTGCAAGATCATATACTTAGAAACAAAAAACACATGGATATGAGAAGCCAGGTCGTAAGTGCTGTGAAAAACTCAGGGACTCAGTCGAACACATGTCACCCTAAACGTGCAAGGAGGCAGTGTTGTCAAGTATCAACAAAGCTAAATACTTTGATTCTGGGAGATGATACACTTTCTATACTGATTAACAGAGAGATCCCAAATCACTAAGTTCAGTTCTGTGTATATGGTGGGAGAAGCAACCTTGGTTCCATAACTAAACCTAAAAAGTACCAACTGCCAAACAGTGGAGAACCCCAAAATTCAACAAAAAAAAATCAAAATTTATAGCAAGTATTCATTAAATGTTTATTACCTGAATGCATGACAAATAATTTCATCCAACAATTTCTAAATTGCTTAAAACTGTGACAGTATTTAACTTTTCAAATTTCATATCATCTTATTCCTTCTGTGCTCTACTTTCTAAAAGCCTGATGATCTTTTCTATTTCTTATCAAAAATTCTTATGCTCATAGTGAATAAACTGGTAGCATTATAAAATTATTTTAGTTCAAATGGAAAGGTACACTTCTGCTAGACATCTCACTCAGCTGCAAATTAATCTGAACTGGAACAAATAAAAATATGAATTAAATTTTTATGTCACTCTCTGAAAGTTCGTGAACTATATTTTACCATGTTAGGTTTCATTTAGGAGGTGTGATTTTATGTGAAGCTTACTGTTCATGAAGTTTTCTAATGATAGAACAGAAGTCTTAATATTCAAAACTGTTTATACTTTTGTAAGACAGCATGACAAGAACCTGGCACAGACTTTCTACACAAAAGGCCTATTTCCAATGGGAATATACCATAGTTCTGATTTTATGCTCACATCACACAAAGATAGGCTGTTACTGGACAGTTGTTTTGTACAGATGGCATTTTTAACTCTCCATGTTTTGTTCACAAGTGTAGTCTTCGTTTTCATCAAGATGAGAAACCTGAAATTTCTTCCACGTCAAACTCGTCTCTCCACTTTTGCAGGCCTTTTGCATCATTTATCACCCATAACTTTGCAAAACACTTTAGCCTTTTCCTGGAGAGAAAATAAAACATGATTTATTTTATAAATGAACTTGTTGGGGGACAATACATCTCACTGCAAGCTATAAAAGGTCTATGACTTTGGAATACCAGGCAGGGCTCTGGGGTTAGGAAGTTGTGCCAGCGCCAGCCTTCTAGTGACACTGTTATGATCAAGGACTCAGGCTGCTGACTGCCACTACTGCCTCCAAGGAGGGGAGAGCCCAGCTTGCTCTAACTCAGGCCACAGGCTATGCTCACAGGATGAAAAGTAAAACCAATTTTATAACGTAAAGCTAGCTATTGAAAGAGCAGAATGCTGCGGTGCCTGGGTGGCTCAGTCGGTTAAGCGTCCGACTTCAGCTCAGGTCACGATCTCGCGGTCCGTGAGTTCGAGCCCCGCGTCGGGCTCTGGGCTGATGGCTCAGAGCCTGGAGCCTGCTTCCGATTCTGTGTCTCCCTCTCTCTCTGCCCCTCCCCTGTTTATGCTCTGTCTCTCTCTGTCTCAAAAATAAATAAAACGTTAAAAAAAAAAAAATAAAAAAAAAAAAAAAGAGCAGAATGCCAACAGAACACAGACAATTTTTCTGTAGAAGAACTGCCAGGTAAGTGTTTAGGGTCTGGAGCCAGAGTACCTGAGTTCCAGTCACTGCTCCGCCACTGAATAGTTATGGGACCCTGGTTTCCTGGTTGATTTCCTACCCTTGCTTGGCCTCGTTTTCCCAAACTACCATATGGGAATAATGATAGTACCTATCTCACAAGGCTGTCGCAAGGATTCAGTTAAGGTATGTAAAGCAGTAAGAATAGTAACTGGCACTGTGTCTAGGCTGCTGCAAATGACTGCTTAGACTTGTTTCTGTGCACGGCAAGCATTCAATAAATATTAGCTACTCTAACAAAGCTACACAAATGCACAAGATTCCCTTTGGTTTCTTTGATCTTGCCAATGGAAGTGATGTGATAAACACTTTTCAGTAAAAGGTAAAATAATGAAAATAGTGTCCTGATAAATGATCACCCCAATGCACCCTAATAAATGATTCCACGCCAATGCAACCTCTTCTGACAATTCTCTATCTTGTCCAGATTATAGATTTCAAAATGTTACACAGTAGTTGGAAGAGTTAAACTGTTATAGTCTGTGAATTTTATTGCTCTTGCTATTATATAGGATATATAGCAGCAGTAAGTATAAACTATCATATTTTATTGCCACCTTGCATATATATCCCTTTGTAGTAAAGTTTTATTCTAGTTTCTCCAGGGAAAAAGAAAAATAATAAAAGATAATAAAATAATTTTTCTTGGACTTTGCAGAGAACTAAGGGCTTATCTTTAAACTCTCATAATAAATAATTATTGTTCTAATTGGGCATTGTGGAAATGATCCAAAAGAGAGTGTCAACAGAAGAAGCTGCATGTCATTTATACTATTCCAGCACTTTGGACTTGGTCAACCACCATTTACCATTGCAAAGCGCAGAGTGCCACAGCAGAACCACAGGAGAAAGGACCTGGAGGAGTTGGCTGCACAACTACACTGTAGTACACAAGTTGGCAATTGTTTAACTAGTATTAGGTATTACTATTTCAGTATTTAAATTTGGTTATGATTTCCAGGACTGATTTTCTATTTGACCAACAGTCTGTTCCCTCATGCCAGGGCAGTAATGTCTTGTCCCGGGCAGATCAGACTCTCCACCTAGTACAGGGCTGGGGAAGGAGATGGATGAAGAAAGAGCTTATGTCCTTTTATAACAAAATCTTGTATTTGGGGGAAAAAAGGTACAATTTATTATTTTTAATAGGGTATTTTCATAGGAATATCTTCTTTCCAAAGTATATTTATTTATATTAAGATTAGTTAATACACTGACTATATACTGGCTGGATATCAAGGGTAAAAAGTAGAATACATTCACATAAACAGTCTAGGTGACAGAAAGAAGGCAGTTTAGAATGAAAATCTTGTCACAAAAGAAGTGACAAGGGGATACTGACTTCAATTACGTAGTTCTATGATACTATTATTTTCATTCATGTCCTGACAGAATTCTTAATTTTTGAATGCAATGTAAGAATAGAAGAAGTACTCTAAAGGTTTTAAATGTCGTTTCTTTTAGTAATTTGCTATATAACTGAATGTTTTAAGCAACTAACATGTAGGCACACAGTAAGGAGTTAACTTAGTTCTTTAGAAAAATGACTGAAAAACCAATTTAGCAACTCAACAGATAAAAGATCTGAGCAGAGAAGGCGGACTGAATTCACATGAGCTTTTCAAAGATCTGTTTTCATTTTATTGTAATTAAATGTTTCAGAATATTTGAAGAGATGTTTAAAGGTAAACCTTATGTTCATTTACAGCATAATCCTCTTCCTGCTGGACAATGTGGAAGGTTTATGAACCAAAAACTGTTAACACAATCATTCTGACCTTTTCATATTTACTAATCCTTCTAATTCTTTTGACTTGCTAGCTGCTTTCTTTAAAATTTCTTCAGGAACATCTGCTAGTTTAGCCACATTTAGTCCATAACTCCTTGCTGCAATTCCTCTGGTTATTTGATAAAGAAATGTGACAAAATCAGGGACTTGTTCTTCACCTACAAATTAAAAAAAAAAAAAAAAAAAGGAGATAAAGGAAACCATGCCTGAAAGCTGAAAGTAGAAGATTAAATAAGACCTATAAGTTCTTACAACTTCAATTAAAATTTGCAATCTGAAAAAGAAACACCCAAAAGCTCACCTAAAAGTGTTTTTGTTTTTTGTTTTAAGATTTTGTTTTTAAGTGATCTCTACACTCATCATGGGTCTCGAGTTTACAAACTCGAGGTCAAGAGTCACATGCTCTACCAACTGAGCCAGTCACGTGCCCCCACCTAAAAGGGTTTTTAACAATGCTTTGGGGTAAGGTAAAGATTTATTTCATTTTACGCTGCTGGCTAAAAAATTTGGACTCTACTGCTATTATCAGAAAGAGAATAATTCTGATACATAGTACAATATAATTTCTCCTTTAAAAGAGACGAAAAAAAGTTTTTTCAGTAAAAGAATGTGCCCGCGGGGCGCCTGGGTGGCGCAGTCTTAGGTTAAGCGTCCGACTTCAGCCAGGTCACGATCTCGCGGTCCATGAGTTCGAGCCCCGCGTCAGGCTCTGGGCTGATGGCTCAGAGCCTGGAGCCTGTTTCCGATTCTGTGTCTCCCTCTCTCTCTGCCCCTCCCCCGTTCATGCTCTGTCTCTCTCTGTCCCAAAAATAAATAAACGTTGAAAAAAAAAAAAAAAAAAGAATGTGCTCGCTAAATGGTCTTGTATGTAATACACTCTGCAAAGTAAAATACATAAGACATATTTCTAAGAATGCTAAAAACAAAACAGCAAAAAACACATAAAGAAATACAACATGTTACACAGTTTAATAACAAGACTGAGAAATTCCGGTTTATTAAATATACTGGGTTAACTAAGAGTTCTATATTCAAGTGAATATTATTCAGTACCACTCAGCTCCCACTTAGGACTAAAGGGTTTATTGCCCCAGCTGTCAGGGAAGTTGTTAGCCCACAATCTTCAGCTATATCCCCTTTTTGGGAGTCACCTCAGCTCAGTCCCAGACCTGCTTCACCTGAGGCCATGTCCTTTCTAGGGTAGCCTGCACCTCAATAGGTAGCTATGGGGGTTGGCAGACAGCTTCTAAGGTGGCCACCAAAGAACCCTGCTTCCTGGTGCTCATGCCCTTGTGTCATTCTATGCCCTTGGGGGTGGGCAGAACCTAATGACTTACTTCTAATGAACAAAACATGGCAAAAATGATGTGTTGTCATTTCTTTTTTTTTTTTTTTTAACTCTTATTTATTATTGAGAGACAGACACAGAGCATGAGCAAGGGAGGGGCACACAGAGAGGGAGACACAGAATCCAAAGCCGGC
The DNA here is from genome assembly GCF_028749965.1 of Puma concolor. Taxonomy (NCBI): domain Eukaryota; kingdom Metazoa; phylum Chordata; class Mammalia; order Carnivora; family Felidae; genus Puma; species Puma concolor. Next base: position 96,057,698 of record NC_141667.1, read on the forward strand.
TCCAGGCTCTGAGCTATCACAGAGCCCGACGTGGGGCTCGAACCCATGAACTGTGAGATCATGACCTGAGCCAAAGTTGGACGCTTAACTGACTGAGCCACCCAGGCGCCCCATGCGTTGTCATTTCTAAGATTAGATTACAAAAGACCGTGTGGCCTCTGTCCTGGGCACTTTCAGTTTCTTGCTTATTTGCTCTGAGAGAAGCCAATTGCCATATGGTGGGCTGCCTTATGAAGAAGCCCACGTGGAAAGAAACTGATGTCTCTGACCAAGAGCCACATGAGTAAACTTGAAAGTAGATTTTCTATGCTTGTCAGCAGTCATGTAAGAGGTCTGGGAAGTAAACTCCCCCCGTCAAACCTTGAAGTGATGACTGACCCAGCCAACCTTGATAATAGTCTTGTGAGAAACCATGAGGTTGAAGCGTCCATCTAAGCTGTCCCTGGATTCCTGACCCAGAGAAATGATCAGATGATAAATGTTTACTGTTTTAAGCTATGCTGTGGGGTAACCCATGACAATATGTTTGTTATGTGACAACAACTAACTAATAAGGAGTAGAAAGGTCACACTCCCTCTCCCCAGGTTGAGGTAACTCTGATGGACCAATCCCATCTCACAGCTCTCTATAAGGGTGGCTGAAGCCAGCCCGGTCCGACCCAATCCAGCCCTCAGGTGTTGATCATGAGAGCACTCCCAATCAACACCTGGCACAGAAATCTCAGAATCTGCTCCCTGAGGAACCCAGTCTACCACACAAATACATGCACATAAATTAAAAACTTCTAAAGAACTGGGATATAATAAAGTACAATAATATAAAGATAAAGCTGCACAGTTTAATCTTTGATAACTCTAAAGCACCTCAAGATTATGCAGCTTTTATTATGAAATTCAATCTAATTTGCACTGTGTTGCCAAAATGCCCAAAATGAACCAGATTTTTAATGATTTCTGAGACCCTATGTTTACTAAAACTTATTGTAAGTTTATCAAAAGCTTTTTCTCATACATTGTCATTTGAGAAATGTGTATGCTTTATTCTTTTATCAGCTAACAACTAAAAAGCATAACCAAGAAAAAGGATAATGGAATATTCTTTAACCTCCTGGAAGAATTCAGCAACAAATAACACTGTTCTAAGGCTGAAAGTGGGAGGTGGAAAGAATGCTGGCACTCTCAGGAATACAGACTAAAATTCTCATTACAAAGCACTAAGAATACCTTTTGACTCCAAATAAAACTCAAGGAACACAAAGAGCAGGTGAGGAGGTGGGTGGAAATAGACTAGGAAAGAAGCATGAAGAAACCAGTGCCTGCTAACCTGGGTACTTTTTTGTTACTCTTTGTTGCTCACATGACCACGAGTGAAGTAAACAGCAGCAGGCATTCAAAAAAGCAAACTCTTCTCATCCTTAAGACAAAAAAGTCTTTATCACTTCCACTGGCTTAGTGCTAACTAAAGTCCCTACCTCCAGCCTCTACTCCATAACCTAGCCTCCATGCTAGTCCTTGTCATTCATCTGTCTGTCCATTCATTATCCATCCACCCATTCATCCATCCATCCATCCATCCTATCCTTTCCTGAAAACCTACTAAATGTCACAAAACCCCCATAGTTAAAATTTGCTTTGCTGATGGCTTTTTTTCTTCATATATATGGCTATACAATGCTTTTTATATCTAATATAGCTATACATTTTATAGCTGTATTATATATTAATATATATTAAATATATAAATTATTAATTATATATTAATTGATTATATATTAATGTTTATATATAAATTAGAGTAAGATAAAGATTTATAAATAATATATAAATATATAAACACATTTAAATAAAAATATATTTTATAGCTATATTATATAAAATATTATATTGCTCTAAATAAGTTAACGTATCTCAGTACAAACAGGTGCTGAATTTGTCATCATATACTGGTCTCTACCGTAGTACTCATTATGGTAGTTTTCACACCATCGAAGTAAATAATGTGACCACTCTTCCATAATCACATTAGGGAGTTTTTATAGTTATGCTGTACATCAATACTGTCCTTCACGCCTCTTAGAGAGGAGAAGGGGAAAGAGAGAGAGAGAGTGTGTGTGTGTGTGTGTGTGTGTGTGTGTGTGTGTGTGATGGCAATGTGGAGGCAAGAGAGCTAGATGGGAGAGAAGACAATAAATAAAAGTGCTTGGCTGCTAGGAATTTACCCAAGGGATACAGGAGTACTGATGCATAGGGGCACTTGTACCCCAATGTTTACAGCAGCACTCTCAACATTAGCCAAACTATGGAAAGCGCCTAAATGTCCATCAACTGATGAATGGATAAAGAAATTGTGGTTTATATACACAATGGAGTACTACGTGGCAATGAGAAAGAATGAAATATGGCCCTTTGTAGCAACGTGGATGGAACTGGAGAGTGTGATGCTAAGTGAAATAAGCCATACAGAGAAAGACAGATACCATATGTGTTCACTCTTATGTGGATCCTGAGAAACTTAACAGGAACCCATGGGGGAGGGGAAGGGAAAAAAAAAAAAAGAGGTTAGAGTGGGAGAGAGCCAAAGCATAAGAGACTCTTAAAAACTGAGAACAAACTGAGGGTTGATGGGGGGTGGGAGGGAGGGGAGGGTGTGTGATGGGTATTGAAGAGGGCATCTTTTGGGATGAGCACTGGGTGTTGTTTGGAAACCATTTTGACAATAAATCTCATATATTAAAAAAATTAAAAAAAAAAGATAAAACTGCTTGGTGGGGACTTCACTTATAAGCTATAACCATTTCCTAAAAGGATACTACTGAGAAGTTTATGTGCATTGCTTAGAGTCAGTGAAAGTAATAATTCATGTTCCTGCTTGTTACAAGGGAACTTAACAAAATTTGTTTGAAAGCCAAATTTCTCTAGGCAGTTATTAAAGAGATGTGTGCTGATCAAATAGTTTCTGAAGTCACTTTTGGGACAGATTCATAAAATTTAGAGGTGGATGAAGTTAGGTAACTTTTCCAAGAATTTATAGACTAGAATAAAAATACACGTTTCTTACTACCAGTTAATTGCTTCATCTACCTCACTATGGGAAATTAGAACACAGTATCTTAGAAGCCACCCAAAAGGCCTTTGGGGCACTTGACTGATGACCTATGCAATGGCCTCTAATTTAGACAGCAGAGGAGTTAGGTTAGAGGTAATGGATGAAACACAAATGTAGCAGGAACAACACTGGAAGTAATCAGACAATGGAGTAATGCTTCAACATTTTGAGTGAAAGCTACTTTCAACCCCAAATTCCTAGCTAAATAATAAATCAAGTATGAAAGGATACTGAAGACATTTTCATTCCTGCAAAATCTCCATTTACCTCCTTAAGTTGTATTATTAGTAGGGCATCCAAAATCTTTTCCAACCCCAAGAAAACCCTGATTTTATATGGAATTAACTCAAGGGATAATGTCCTCATACCAAGCTCCAAAAATTGATCCTGGTTAATCTAGGCTAATCAAAGTCATCCTTGCCATTCTCACTTCTAGGAACTGGTTTAAGAATGAGCATGTGATTCAATTATGAAAAGGAGATGGGACAGTGATGAGAAGCCAGTGAGCATATGAGAAAAGTTCTCTTGCTCCTAAGAGTCACAGGAAATGCTGGTCCCTTTTTGTCCTTTGGACAGTGTCAGTTCTGGGTTTGATACATGAAAGAGCCACAGCCACCCTGTCACTAGCCTGATGATAAAGCCAACAAGGCAGGAAAACAGAGCCTAGAGAATTGCAAAGAAGAGGAGCTGAAGCCCACTCTTCCTCTGAGGTTCCTGTAATGTGAGATTATTTACATTCTTGTAAGTGGAGCCCTTGTGAATCCAAGTGTTCTTTTACTGGCAATCAAATGCACAGAAGGTGGGATAAGAGAATTCCTAGGATGCTGGTAAAGGCAGGTCTCAGGACAACAGCTGTGCAGCAGGGCTAGGGAGCAAACAGTTCAGATGAGCAGGACAAAGGGCTCCAGGAGGAATGGTGGAACCGATAGTTCTGTCATCTGGAAAAGTGCCTAGAGAGGCATTTTACAAAGCTATTGGAAGGTTCAGGGAGAGTCAGATACAGACTCAAATAGAAGAATGAACTGAAAACAAGGCAATTATTACCTTCAAAAATACAAAGAACAAAAAAGCTGCAAGACAAAGAGAATGCACTTGTCCTCATACGTGGCTCATGAGTAAGCAATCCTTACTGGCAACAACAGTGAAAACTATGAAGAGGAATGAGACCAAAGGCACCTGGAATGAGTACAGTGGAAGGTCAAAGCAGGGAAGGCTGCAGACTCCCATCCAGCACGATGAGAAGCCAAATAGTAATGTGTCAAGGTGATGAACCCAGAGATAGGAAGATCAGCCTATTATTTAGAGAAATGGAAGAAAGGAAAGAAAGAGTTGGAAGCAGCCGCCTTGGCAATGGATGGGGAGGGGGCATGGATGAAGGCCAGAAGCAGAGGTCTACCGCCTGTTAGCCAGAGCCTTTTAGCATTATTTAATGCTTAAAATTATGCTCATGAATAAACATTTAAATCAACAGGATAAAATGCCAAAACACTTATGGCTTAGTAGTCTGTTCACATAAACGCTTATCAATGACCCTTCCCTGATGGTGAACTCTTATTTATCCCACTGGGTTTTAGCTTATAAGCTCCTCCTGTCATTTTGGATGCAGATTAATAGACATGAAACTGCTTCCATGAGAGAATTTATGATGTGTTTTTCAAGGCTGTGTAGTGGTGAAAGGCAAGGATTGCCTAACATTACATTTATCTCAGGTCGAGGGCTTTGTTTTATTTGGGCCAGCTGCCTGATTTCTTTTTCAGGTCCATCTTTATTACTTTTCCAAAATAAAATTTGGACTCTGGAGTGTCTTGGATAATGAATTTTCCATTATAGCACAGCAACTGTGTAAACCATCACTGGCCCAAAAGTTGGGAGCTTAAAAAAATTACTACTGAACAGGAAAATAAAATTATACTAAAATTGACTACATTACTTAACAGCACTTGAATTTATTTCTATTGGCGAATGATGTTCTTTTTCATGAAATGTCTCAGTCGTGTGACACTAGTACATAGTGGAAAGGGTAGGTAAAATACTGTAGGCCCCACATACCATTTTCACAGAGTAGAAAAGAACCTGCAAGCACATTTTTGATTCTAGGCTCAGTTCACCCAAGTGGCCCACAGGGGCTGGCCACTTTACCTGAGATTCAGTTTCCTTGTCAAGTTAAGATAAAACATATGTCCAGTATAGAATACTGGGGATGGTATTCGGGGAAATACAATGGACATTTCTAAAGGTGACTAATACCCTTGACGGTTAGGGTATCTTTCCTGAGATGCATCTAAGAGTAAAACCTACACGTTGCCCCTGACCCCATCTTCTTCTTGTAGTAAAATGAGGTAAGAAAGACCAGAGAAGCACTCAGAGGTTGTGAAGATAAAAGTACATTCTCCTTGACCCGAAGCTTAGAGAAAATGAATTTGGACAAATGTCATTTATAATCAACATTCACAGCTTTTACTTAATAAGAAGTTCATGTACGTATGATTTTCGAGTTATCAAATATGAAAACCAAAAACATTCCAGTTTTACTTACTGCAAGCATTATTTCGTACCTGGATCCTCTTTGCTTTCATCCTCATTGACCAAGAATCCCATGTGATAATTTCCCACCTGTTGTAAGTAACTTTTTTCTAATTCACAAACTGGTGGATAATGGGTGACAAACAAGGTTAAGGATTTCACCTAAAGCAGTAAGACATAATAAATGTTATTTTATTTTTAAATTTTATTTCAAACTTTTCTTCAATTTAGTTTTGAAAAAGTTTAAAACTTCATGAACGTTGCAATGAATGTTCATTTTTCTTTAGCTAGACAACCACCTGTTAATATTTTGCCATAACACACACACACACACACACACACACACACACACACACACACACTCTCTTTCCTGAACGATGTGAGAACTGCAGACATGACACTTCATCCCTACCTACATACAGGAAAACCTTGGACTGCGAGTAACATGTTCTGCAAGACAAGCAAACATTTCTAATAAATTCTGACTTGATCAATGAGCCATGCCTTACAATACGAGTAGTACGTGACGCTCAATGTTACATGATCACATGGAGCCAATGCATCTTCTCTCTCTCTCTCTTGCTACATGATTGTGGGTGATCGTCTCCCATGCTCAAATGCTTGGTCTCAAGCACTGTGTTTGGCACAGTGATTTTTCAGAACACTGGAAAGTGCCCACAACCAGTTTATTTTTTGTCACTTCAAAGCACCTATGGACACTCTTGTTTTTCCATATAAGAGTAAGCTTAGGAATGCTCTGCTTCATTCTAGGTCAGGTTGTCTGCAGATATAGACTCTCTCCTCTGTTGTCTTATTGCCAGTTACATTAAATATAGTATATGGTAAGAGTTTATTAATACTGCACCGTAGTCAACATTCGTTAGTGATAGTGAAAGTCGTCCTACACAATAACCCTCCTCTCTCTTGTTTTCAAAGATAAGTGCAGGTTAATTGGCTTATTTTTCTTTATATTTTATATTTTCTTTATTATTTTATATTATATTACAGTATTATAATCATTTTTATATGAATATTTTTGGGTTGTGGAATGAATCATCTGAGTTTCCATTATTTCTTATGGGAAATTCACTTTGATATACAAGTGCTTTGGATTACAAGCATGTTTCTGGAATGAATTATGCTCACAAACCAAGGTTTTACTGTACTTAGAATTCTGTCTTCTAAGAACAAAAACATTCTCCTACTGATTTAATCAGAATTATTACAATCAAGAAATTTAACACAGGTATATCATTATTATCTAACATGAGTCCACAAATTTCCCTAACTGTCCCAGTAATATTCTTCATAAATGTTCTTTGTATTAAAAAAAAAAAAAATCAAGGATCATGCCATGCACTTAGTCATGTCTCTATAGTCTCCATCAATCTAGAAGAGTTCCCAGCCTTTCTTTTTCATCTTTATGACATTAATGTTTTTGAAATATCCAGGAGTTGTTTTGCATAATGTCTCTCAATTTGGATTTGGCTGATTGTTTCCTCCTAATAAGATTAAACCTTACTGCCAGAAATATTACGTGGGTGATGTACTCATTTCAGTACATCATATCAGGAGGCATATGATGTCAATTTGACCCATTATTGGGGATGATAAATTTGCTTATTTGGTTTAAGTAAGTGCCCAGAAAATTTCTTCACTATACTAACACCTCTCTCCTTTGTAATTAATAAATAACTTGTGGAGTAGTACTTTGAGATTGTGTGAATATTCTTTTCCTCAACAATCTTTCATCCAAAAGTTTTGCCATCCATTGCTCATCACTGCCTGAATGAGTTATTATTGCAGTGACTCGTAAATGCTGATTTTAAAAAATTCTCTCTGTATTTATTAGTTGGTATTCTATAAAGAGGAGCTTTTCTTTCTCCTCACCCTAATCCCATCATTTTAAAGTTTACTTTTGTTTTGTTAGTATTAATATGGATTTGTGGATTTTTAATAAGCATTATTTTAAAGCACACATATTATGTATTCTAGAAATCCCAAAGTTCTTAAATCTTAAAAGAAGCTAACACCAAATCTTGGTCTAAATATTAGCAGAAGAGGGTAATTAAATCAAAGAACTCTAGGTCTGATTCATCTGCCAATCACCTCATTAAAAGTCAGAACATGTGCCTCCTCTCTTATAACAATTACAAAACCCCCCCCCCCCCGGAAAAAACCTATTAAGGCAGGATTTCTTTGATGAACTGCTCTTAAAATCTGCCCTGAAGGGTCTTCAGACCAGCTGTCTCAAGGATGTCCATTCCCTGAGCTGATAGGCATTTCTAACCAGAAGACCTAAGGGTTTGGGTCACAACACAGCTCTCCTCAAGGCCATTTTCAGCTTGCAGCCGAAACACACAGCTTCTTAATTCCTCCTCTCTGATCTCTGTTCCCAGTGTCGGCAATCAAAAGATACCATGAAAATAAGGATTTTCTTCCATAAAAAGCATAGAGATTCTTGCTCCAGAAGAATCCTCTTCAATGACTTACCTCTAACATAAATTTTATCTAAAAATAACTTTCTTCATTAATATTTAAGATGTCAAAAAACTGCTATAAAAGCAATGAGAAGAGACGTGACAAATTTAATTCTGTCATAATTTGTTCCCAAGGGTTCTTAAACGGATCTTTAAGATATTGCCAAACTGCTTTTGGTAGCTAGCCCCCAAAACAGCCACCAAGTTCTTCACCTCCCAATGTTCACGCTTGTGAACCGCCAGCACCAGTTTGCCAGCAACGAGTGAGCCACAATGGAAGAAGGTCCTCCATCATCAGTCAGGCCTTCAGATGATGCCAGCCTTGCCTGACAACTTGACTGCAACCTCAGGAGAGACGCTGGGCCATAACCCCCCAGCTAAGCTACTCTCAAATTCCTTACTTCCAGACATCGTGAGAAATAACAGATGATTATTATTGTTTTCAGGCATTTAGTCTTGGGGTAATTTGTTATATAGTCATACTAACTGATATGCAGCCATACAGCAGGAACAATGAAACTCAGAGGTGGCAAATCCACTTGTCATAATTCATTCCTAAAGGCTCTTAAATGAAGGTTTAAAATATGCTTCAAAATAAGGGGAGCCTGGGTGGCTCAGTCGGTTGAGCGAATGACTTCAGCTCAGGTCATGATCTCATACTTTGTGGATTCAAGCCCCGCGTTGGGGTCTGTGCTGATAGCTCAGAGCCTGTAGCTTGCTTCAGATTCCATGTCTCCCTCCGTCTCTCTGCTTCTTCCCTGCTTATGCCCTCTCTCAAAAATAAATAGATAAACATTAAGAAAAAAAAATTCTTTTAATGTTTCAGAAATAAATAAATAAAATGTGTTTTGGAGACAATGATAGGACTTTACTAATGTGTGATATGCAGTTTCTAAAATGATTAAAGAAACGTTCTTGAGCTCTTTTTGCAAATAAAGAATTTTTGTAAAGAAAAGTTAAAAGTACTTATTTTAAAGTGGAAAACATGCCATCATTAATTATGTAATCCAACTGAATGTTCAAACAAAAAACTGAGGACCACAGAAGTTTAAAGAAAAGGGGAGTTTATTTTTGTATTATATGTTTTGCAAAGAAATAGGAATAAAAAATATGCTTGTATTGGTCATGTAAGGAAGAGAGGAAAAGATGAAAATGGAGGAAAGACACAAAGAAAAGTGTTTAAAAAGTAGAGAACAAAACAGACATAGAAAAATCTTACAACAGACTAGGTACAGGGCAGGTGTCAAAAGAAGACAGATAGGGAGAGACCAAAACACACAGAGAGATAAAGAGAGAGCATTGATAAAGGGAAGGGGTGACTGGGTGGGTCAGTCGGTTAAGCATCCAACTCTGAATCTCGGCTCAGGTCATGATCTCACGGTTCATGAGTTTGAGTCCTGTTTTGGGCTCTGCACAGCTCAGAGCCTGCTTTGTTCTCTCTTCCCCTCTTTCTCTCCTCCTCCCCTGCTCTCTCTCTCTCTCTCAAAATAAATAAATAAACTTAAAAAGGGGGGTGGGGAGAGTTTGAGGGAGATGACAGGGATAGAGAATTCATCACAAACAAAATTTCACACTGAGATGCTCAGAACTGCACTATGGAAAAAACAGACATGGACTGAAGGAGTGAAGCAGAAAGATACAAAGATAAGAGATCAAAGGCCTTCTCTCAAGATCCTGTAGGATATTGCTGAAAAAATGTACTTCACAGGTAAAAATGTCTCTATCTCCTTTTTGTCTTCTTCAAGGATTGGGTTGCAGGTGGATGGGGGACAGGCAGGGTCTCTGCTCTTGATTTAGTTCGCCAAGGATAATAAGAAACAGTTCTGGGTGGAAGTATTGCCAAGGAGACCATTATCCTACTGACCAGATTTATTTTGCTTCAGCAAAAGAAGACACATCAAAGAATTACAGACATTATGCAGTGCTAATCTATCTAAATTCAATGTATAGTGATTTAATGGTGAATTACGGGTATAGAGTCAATTATAATAATTAAAGATAACTTTGAATATTTAGAAGCTGAGGTCAGAAAAACAATTTGGATACTATGTACCATTCACATACAAAAAGGTGTACAAGATACTCACATCTTTAATAAAATGCTCGAGTGTAGCATAAGCGATGGCGATTCCATCATGGGTGCTTGTTCCTCTTCCCAATTCATCCAAGATAACCAAGGACTGGGATGTGGCCTGTCTTATTATTTCTGCTGTGTCAGTCAGTTCTTCCATAAAGGTACTCTGCCCTTTATATATATTATCTGCAGCACCCATCCTACAAATAAAATAAAAACACCTTGATTTTTCCTCTGAATTTCATTTTTAGGAAGCCAAGTATTACTTTGTGAACAATAAACATAAATGATCCCTAAGGGTCTATATACTTTGAGCCAATAATAACTGAAATCATACTAAACAAAAGAAAACATGTGTTGGATATAAAAGAGTGCCTAACATCAAATGGTACCTTCTAGAAACACTGTGTGCCTAACATTAAACTGCACCTTTTAGAAGCACTGTGGATAGAGTCTGAGGTACTGGACAGAGCTCCCCCAAAATAGGGAAACCTATGACCCTACCTTCTGAGCAGTCACTCCAAACCAGAATTTTGGTACTCAGAAGGGAAAATAATGCTTCTCTGTGTTTCTGTGTTTAAATATCTATGAGTACTAGAATTAAAGACTTTTTCCTAGTATCTCAAGAAGATTTGGTACTACAAATTGAAGTACCATGTTGAAATAATTTATCTATAGAAGCTAAAACTTTTTATTAGAATCACAAATGTTTAGTAATCTCTGACACCTAATACAGGTTCCTAAAGTAGACTTCATGGAACATAGTTCTTAGGGATGCCATGAAATGGGTGCAAAAGATGTAAGAGTTTCTTTCCTGTAAGACTTCTGTGATCCTTTAATATTCTACCACACATTGTGCAGTTTCTAGAAAAGTATCTACTATTTAGCATTTGTCTAACTCACTTAACTGTGGACACCTACCACTCCCAAGGCAACTGTGGCAATAATGGTCTACAGAACACATTTGGGAAAATGTCTATTTAGTCCAAAAGGATTCTTTAAAAAAGGTGGGGGAAGGGGGGAGAATCATTAAGCAACAGCCACTCCAGGTCATACAGTTAATAGCAAAACCTAGATTTTAGGTGTTTGACCCGCTAACCAGCTTTGTGAATTCTGGTAACTATTTTCTCAGCAAAATACCTTCATCCATGTAGTTTTGCTACAGTAGTTCACATGTCACCTACATACAGCAGCATAATGGTACCTTTTCTTTCTGGGGAAATTCATGGTGAAATCCAGCCTTACCCATCTCTGGGCTTGAGTCTTGTTCTGGGCAGGGAGAATGAAGTATAATGTTTTCCCCACAGATATGTAGAGCCTTAGGAGAACTGCTCCAGGAATCAGTGGAATTTAGAAATTAGTGGCATTTAGTTTTACTGAAAGTGTTTTAATTTCATCCATTTTAAAATCAATAACTATAAAACATAATTTCTGAAATGTTGCTAACTTATGAGCATTTTGGCTATTTCCTCAAAGTTCAAATGCTGTTATTTATCTCAATTGTCAATGTTTATTGGTATTTCTCCCCACCAAAAAGCAAGATTAAAGTTTCCTATCTCTGAAACCACTCTGAATTCTTCAGAATCATGTTTACCCTCATTTAACATGGTTGCTTTTATTCCTGACAGGTTGCAAGCTGACAAAAAGAATAAATCTTTAACTGATAACAAAATGCTTTGATAAGGCAAATATTGGGGGGAAGGTCTTCGGTTCTCAAGAATTAGAATAACAGGCAAGCACTGAATAAGATTTTAATATAATCGTTTATGAGGTGCCTGGGTGGCTGAGTCAGTTAATCGTCTGATTTCAGGTTCATTCATGATCTCACGGTTTGTGAGTTCAAGCCCCACAGCAGGCTCTATGCTGACAGCTCAGAGGCTGGAGCCCACTTCAGATTCTGTGTCTCCTTCTCTCTCTCTGCCCCTCCCCTGCTTCTGTCCTTTCTCCCTCAACAATAAATAAATAAACATTAAAAAAAATGTAATATAATAGTTTAAGTATTATGCTTCAGTGCTTTCTAGAAACAGTATGGTAACAGAGTGGTCTGGTTAGAAATTTCATGAACCGTAGGGTGCTCTTGGGAAGATATTTTTAGGCAGATACACACATACACACATAAAACACTTAGTATATGATAAGGAAGAGATTTCAAATCAGGAAGGGAGGAAAGAATGAATGATCAGTCAATAAAAAACATGCTAGCTAACTGGTTGTTTCAGGAGAAAAAAAAAACAACAGGTATGCCACTACTCAAACCATATTCCAAAATAAATTTACATGAATTTAAAAGTTTAATGTAAAAAAAAAGAAACCATACCAACAGATACAGGTGAAATTTAATCTCTGGATAGGTAGGTAGGTGGCGTTATAAACTTAGCACCAAAACGTGTACAGCAAACACCACAAACTGACAAACATATTTGCAACACATATAACAAAGGGTTAATATTCCTAAAAAAAGGACTTTCATAAAGCTAAACAAAATGGTAAACATTCCAAAAGAGAGATAGGCAAAGGATAAGAGTCAATTCACACATACAAAAACTAATGAAAATACTCACATATTATGCAAATTCAAACAGGAATAAAATGCTGTCTCATATACGCAATTAGCAAATAGAGTAACAAGAATGATAACATCTACCACTGTCAAGAGTGTAGGGAAAAGGATATTCTTATGTGAGACTGATAGTTGTTACAACCTCCCAAAACACAATTTAGCAACGTCTGTCAGAAGTTTTTCATGACCCATAAATTTCACTCTAGGAATTAATGCTGTGGAAATTATCACAGAGGTATGAAAAATGTGTGTACAAATATGTTTCTTAATGTTATCTAGTGAAAAACTGGAAAAAGCAAATGCCTAAGGAAAAGAGAAAGAGCAATAATACTTGGGTGGAAAGCTATGCAACCAGTAGAACTGGTACACTTAGAAATTAGACACTGAAAAATGGTCACAACATATGTGAAAACACTAGGTCACGAGAAAGTGTTTAGATTCGGTGGAGGGATCTGCTAGGCAAAGAGACCTACCCAACTGCTGAGCCACGTCAGTGTTTACAGCACCTGAAGCAGTGTTCCATTCAGACAGATGGACAGCATCCAAAATTAAAGAAAAATTTGAGGACAGTTGAAGAAAACGAATGGTAGGAAAGACGAGGACTGAGAACAACCAACAAAACAACTACCACAAAGGAAATGAATAAAAATACAATTCAAAGAACAGAATTAAAACAAACAAAACCTCTATTTGGTAGCCTCAGAAAGATTAAGAAACTGCAGCCTGAAAATAAAACAGCCCACCAAAAAAAGGAACAGCTGGAGAACAAAAAAATCTTGTAAATTAAAAATATGATCACTGAAAAAATTCACTGTATAGGTGGGATTAAAATTAGATACTGTGGAGGACCAAGATTTTAATCTGAAAGATAAATTCAAAGAAATATCTCAGCACAGTGAATAGATCAAGGAATGAAAAATACACACAAATAATTTTAACATGGAGGCCAGTTCCTAAGGGCTTAAAGTCCACCCAATAGGAAGTACAGAAGGCAGACACAACAAAAGTAGTAATATCATAGAAGAAATTACTGCTAAACTGAAATAAGGCATGCATCTTCAAGCGGAAAGTTTCCACAAAATGCTGAATAAGATTAATAAAAGACTTACACCTAGAAACACACTGGTAAAATTTAAGAAACGACAGGAATTTTTTAAAAATCCCGAACACTTCAGGGGTACCTGGGTGGCTCAGTCGGTTAAGCATCAGACTTTGGCTCAGGTCATGATCTCACAGTTTGTGGGTTTAAGCCCTGCATCATGCTCTGCACTGACAGCTGAGAGCCTGCAGCCTGCTTCAGATTCTGTGTCTTCCTCTCTTTCTGCCCCTCTCCTGCTTGTGCTCTCTCTCAAAAATAAATAAGTAAACATTTAAAAAAAAATAAAAATAAATTAAAAATCCTGAACACTTCAGAGAGAGAGAGGGAGGGAGAGAGAGAGAGAGAGAAGAGAGGAAAAACATTACTAACAAAGGGATGAAAATAAGATGCTATCAAACTCCTTACCTACAATGAATGCCAAACTAGAAGATAAGGGAACAATTCCTTTACATTTAAAATCTGAAAGTTTATATTCATTTAAACTTCCAAAACAGATATGAAGACAAAATAAAGCTTATTTTAGACTCTGAAGAACTCAGAAAAGTAGCCACCATGAGTCCTCATGAAAAAACTGCTCAAAGAGAGATACAGAAGAGAAAATAGCATTCAAGAGAAAAACATGAACTATAGGGAATAACAGAAGTGAAAAAAAGCTGGGAAGAAATGAGAATTTTAAAGGAGGGAAGCTTAAGAGGAGCCCCTATGATAGTCTAACGCCTTAAGGATTACATACTTCTTAAGCTCTCCAGTGAATGTGGATGTAACATATACATGAATCCTAATAATACAAATGTTGACTATTGGGTCCTTCTATTTGTAAACTAGCCTATGAAAGAGAACAAGATAATTACAGCAGGGCAGATGTTGGGACCTTTTGGAAAGGTAAAAGTAAGAACAGTTTTAACAACTGGAAGGGTCTTGGATTGATAAATGATTTCTTTGTATTTGTTGCCAGAAGTTCAACAGATATTGTCTAAAGTAAATAAATCTAAAATTAGAGGGAAGAATATTTTATAGACATTGTAATGTTAACTACCAGCAGAACAAAATCAGGAACCCTCAGAGTGACTGCCTACTGCACAGGGCTAGGGTTCTGTGCCAGAGATGATGGGAAGTAGGGGGAGAGCCTTTTAGTTTTCAACTGTGTGCCCTCTGTACTGTTTGTTTTCTACCATAACAGGCATTGCTTCTACAATTACATACACACACACACACACACACACACACACACATACACACACACACACATGTATTTACTTATTTCTGAGAAAGAGAGAAAGAGAGAGTGAGGGTGGGGGAGGGTCAGAATGAGTGCTAACAGCAGCAAGCCCCTATATGGGGCTCAAATTCACAATGAGATCATAACCTTAGCTGAAGTTGGACACTCAACCAACTGAGCCACCCAGGTGCCCCCGTAATTATACTTTTTCAAAAATGTTATACTATGGGGCACCTGGGTGGCTCCGTTGGGTAAGCGTTCAACTCTTGATTTCAGCTCAGGTCATGATCTCAGGGTTGTAGGATCGAACCCTGCATTGGGCTCCATGCCGACAGTGCAGAGCCTGCTTGGGATTCTATCTCTCTGCTTGCACACCTGCATGCTTGCTCACTCTCTCTCTTTCTCTCAAAATAAATAAGTAAACTTAAAAATAATGTTATATTAGGTCATTTTTATTAAAAACTGCCTGTGCAGAATAAAATATAGAAAGTTATTACATGTTTAGAGTTATTGTCTCAGGGTGGGGGATTACTGGTCAGTTAGTGCCCCTTTCTCTTCTTCCAAGCACCTAGCAAAACATCTGATACAAAAATAGAGAATAAAAGATTACTGAATAAAGTCTTCTTTCCCAATTCCAGTGGATTAAGACATGTAGGAAATATTGGCCTAACATGGCTGTGTAAGTGTTCATTTCATTACTATCACTGAGGTGCCTTTAGGAATCAGTTCAAAATAAAATACAGAGTCAATAAATATAGATATATGTATATAGATAAGGTCACTTAAATTTACATTTAAAGAAGCAAATCACATTTTACACAATAGAGATGTTCTGAAAGGCTGACTTTTAGTCACTAGACATATGTGAATTATTTTAGGCCTTAGGCCTTGAACTTGAACTTTCTATATATCTGTTTTTTGGCATTAAAAAATTAACTGTCATACTGAAAAAGGAAGTTCTAGTCTATAAGATGGAGTGAAAACTTTTAAAAAGTCATGCAATTTATAAATTATGTAAGGTAGCTAAATATGGTAGAAGAGTGATACCTTGAGTGAAGAGACCAGCACTCTTGTCCTGGCTTGGTCATTAAGTACTGTGTCATCTTAGCCAAGTTAGGTACCTTTTCTGTGTGGTCCTAGCTTGCTCATCCATAAAACGGGTAAGTTGGAATAGTAAACCTCTAAGGGCACACACTCTTCTTTTACTTTTCCTAAAAATTTTTTATCGTTTATTTTTGAGAGAGGACAGAGCATAAGTGGGGGAGGGGCAGAGAGAGAGAGAGAGAGAGAGAGAGAGAGAGAGAGAGGAAGACACAGAATCTAAAAGCAGGCTCCAGGCTCTGCCTGACGTGGGGCTTGAACCCATGGACTGGACTGCAAGATCATGACCTGAGCTGAAGCCATATGGCCAACTGACTGAGCCACCCAGGTGCCCCAAACTGTTCTTACCACAATAAAAGAATTTTTGGAAATGTATAAGAAAAACAAGGTGTCTCAAATTGGACAAGAGCTTTTTATGCAATGTTAGTTAAGAGTTCATGTTAACATGAATGACTGTAAAAGCTCGTATGTACTTTTTAAAAAAATCTTATTACTAACTGTTGAGTAAATCACTGACAACTGCTTCATGTACATACCAACTGAGTCAGTACTATCCAAGAGGCGGCAGGACGATAATAGCTAAGTATACAAATCCCAGCTAGGACACTTCGGTTCCCCTATCTGTAAACAGTAACAACAATAGTGCCTGCTTTTCTACTTCTTATGGTGGTTAGGAGAAATAAATAAGTTAATATTTATAAATTTTTAAGAAAACAAACTTACAATGGTTTCCTAACATCTGGAAAATAAAACCCTAAATTCCTAGCATGGTTTCCAAGGCCTCTGAGTACTCTGGCCCCAAACCTGTCACCTCTCTCCAATCTCATCTCCTTCTGTCCCTAGACCCCATGTTGTTGCCACCTCAATTCATACTTGCTCCCTGATATATGCCACATACTTTTTAAAGCAGAACAACTCTATCAAGATTTAATTCACACATCACAAAACTCACCCTTTAAAATGTATTTATAATTCAGTGGTGCTTAGTATATATTCAGAAAGTGGATACGACATACCTTTATCCCTCAATGTTTTCCCTCATTATTTCCTTAGCCTGGAATAATCTTCCCTCTTCTCTTTTCTACAAACTGACGGCCTTGTTTTCCACAAGCTACACTTACTTTTGCATTCCCCTCAAATGCTAAGCATAGTGTCTTGGACCAGGATCTTCAATACATCCTGTACATGAACTGACTCAGTCATGTTCAACTGCTGAAATTATTTGTTCCGAGGCTTGTAACACAACTTACCCAGCCAAAATGACTCAAGAGTAAACAAATTATGTGAATGTCTAAACTTCAAGTTAAAAAAGCGAAGTGCTGACTAACCATTTGTGGGAGAAGTCTCAAGGAGTGAAAGGATTTAAACATCTGTTTTCCTTTGTGCTTCGGTATAAATCAGGGTTATCTTTGCACATTGTCACTGAGTTTATTCTAACATCACAATGTACACATTCTAAGGAGCATGAGTGTTTAAAGGACATAAAAAATTAACTTCTAATATTTTCATGGAATGTTTATTACAATTATATGGTACCCAGTAATTAAAAATTAGCACACAATCTTGATAGTATTCACTTGTATTTTCCACTCAATTTTAAAACACTGCATTTAAAACGGTAACTCCAGGGGCACTTGGGTGGCTCAGTCAGCTGAGCATCTGACTTCGGCTCATGTCATGATCTCAGAATTCGTGAGTTTGAGCCCCACGTTGAGCTTATTGCTGTCAGCACAGAGCCCACTTTGGATCCTCTGTCCCACTCTCTATCTGCCCCTCCCCCCCAATAAAATATTTAAAAATTAATAAATACAAGAGTAAGTCCAAATTTTACTGTTCATTATAACCTATATGATGTACAAATGCTTAAGCTATGCTAAATTTTTAGTGGTAAAGTCAAGCCATGTTGGTGAAGATTAATTTTTTAAAATGCTATTTACTTTGTGCTTATCCAAACTACCCTTTACCCTTGCTAAGGTCTTCAGGGCCTTTCTAACTGACAAAACTAACAGATCACCCATTCTCCATCCTGACCCTCTTAGATTTTATCACTGATGACCACAAATTGTTCTCTATTGATCTTAGCATCAGGGCCCAGATAACCTCTCAGTCACCTTTTATCCAAAGCTTTTGCTCTCACTGAATTTGTCCTATGGGACCAGTCTGACTAGAAGGGATGTACACACCAAAATAAGATTGGTACAGACAGATTTACTCTCCCTTCCACTAATGTTTTTTTCTTACGTTCACATTCCCTACAGAGAACTGGGCCACTTCTTTCTCCAATGGTCCCTTCCACTTTGACAGAAGGGAGGAGCCTGTATGATGGCAAAGCATTTCCTATCAGCAAGCCAAAAAGTCGTGCAGCTGGCCAAATTGGTAGTAATCATTTTACACCGCCATTTAACACATGAGGTCAAACACTTTGGATATCAAGTGACTTTCCCAAGGTGACATAGTGAATTTGTGACAGAGAAGAAAAAAATACACAGGCCTTCAGGTTTCTGGCTTGGAGATGAATTACCCAGCGTGCCTCATGGTACTTGTGTCCTTAAGGAGAGGAGACCAGATTTCAGGGGCTCTTAGATGTATTTTTATTATGCAACAGTCCTAACTCTACTGTTAGGCCAGTGATTTTCGAATATCTTTTTATCCATTAAATCCCTAGCTCAAATTAAATTTCACAAAGAAACTCACTACAGATTAGATAAAAGGAATGCTGATTTGGTCAAGACACAGCACTATTAGGCCATCTTTCCTCATCCAGAGGAGGCTCTGGGGGACTCTAAACACCCTGTACAACAGTTTGAAAGTCACTGCCTTAGGAGGCAACAAATTGTCTATTACAATTCTATTTTTCCTCAGCACATGATGATCAAGTAACAATGCTGCCCAGCAGACACTGAAGAAATGCCAGCTTGTTAACCAGTAACTGAGGCTACTATGCAAAGTGTACGTTTAAAACTATGGGGAAGGTTTACTGATAAAAATATTTTCTGCTAACTTCCCTTAAGAAATACCATTTATTTTTCCAATAAATTTCAGCAGTATAATGACTTTATATAATTCTTATGGACACAGAATTTTATAACTAAACACATTTTCCTTTTCATCATGATTACTAATAACTGAATAACACCTTATAATAACAAATAACAACTCGCACTTTATCTTATGTTTCTATACTTACTTTCTCTTGGTTCTAGTGTCTTTAGATACCATTCTATCTCTTATTATCCTGCTATATTGTATGTATCCCAGTAAATTACCAAAAATACACTTTTGAAGATAGTATAAATTAAAAAAGTTTTTATAATGTTTTATTAATTCAACGAGCATTTCACAAAACATAATACTGGATAATGATTCTGAAATTCTCCAAATGTTAAAATATGTTAGAGATTTAAGGAATTCTAGAACATGCAATTAGTATAATTCTGTCTATATATTCAAAGTAGTAAAAAATGGAAAACACATTCTTTAGATTTCATCTTAGAGTTATTTTGCTCCAAGTACACAGGTTACAGTTATGTGATTAAGAAAAAAAATCACTCTGATATTTTTAGGAGTGGTGGCTGACTAATCTTTCTAATCCCCTACTCCCTCCTCGCCTATTACCCTTATATAGGTCAACAAAGCTTAATAAAGCATTAATGGAGAAAAGAAATTAATACTGTTTTGTATCAGTTTCTAAAATAAAGAACACATACATGAAAATTTGAACAAGAATTTGTTTTTATGAGATCTTGATATTTTGAGATAACATTCTAGATGTTTTTCAATGGTAGCTAATGGGCTGGACCTCTGTCCCCTCAAATCACAATTTCTGGGTCTTACACAAGGAAAATGCTAGCAAAAGGGAGAAGTACTGCAATAAACAAAGAAAAAGAATTTTTCATATTGAATGATCAGTACTAGAGCTTAAATATCAAAATTATTACATAGAGGCAACAATTACTATATTGCATTAGGACTTTTTGACACATTTGAGTGCTTTCAAGATTGTGGTTATATGCACGCGTGCGCGTGCATGCGCGCGCGCACACACACACACACACACACACACACACACACACACACACAACCAGTTGACATTTTTCAGGTATACAAGTCAGTGGCATTAAGCACATTCGAATGTTGTGCAGCCATCACCGCTATCCATTACCAGATCCTTTTCAATACCCCAAAACAGAAATTCTATACTCATTAAAAAACAAACTCCCTATGCTCTCCTTCCCATGAGGCCTGTGGTAATCTCTATTCTACCTTTTATCCCTATGAGTTTGCCTATTCCAGCTTCCTCATGTAAGGGGAATACCTTACTTGTCTTCTAAGTGCTCTACAGAGGAGGACTTTTACGTTAGCTTATTTTGCCTTCTTTTTGAAATTGAAGATGTTCCTCTTTACTTCACTTTGCTAAAGAGTTAACAGAATTCTCTACTGTCTACATGTCTAAGCTTTTATTTTTTCTATATTTTGCAAATTTATAAAAGGGAAATAATCTAAATAACAAAGTATTCTAACTTTCGAGAAGGGCAGTATAAGAAGTAGAAATAAAAAAAATACAGTCCAAGGAAAAAGCTACAAAAAGATACCAATTATTATAAGATGTGTAGATATTGCGTAGTTCTTAAAAGTCATAAAAATATGAAGTAGCAGATCTGTGTTACATTTAATTAAACATAAACATTAACCCAGAAATGGAATGAAATCATAAATGCTTTAGCACTACATGGATTCATTTTAAGAGTCTGGAAAGCCATATACCTAAACAACAATGATTTCCACGCAGTAGAATTACAGGTGATTTAAATTTCTTTTTTGAGCTTTTCTGTATTTATATTTTGCACAAAAAACAAGCTTTACAGTGCAATTAGAAAACAAATTTTATTTTTAAAAATCACAAATGATAATGATAAATACTTTACTGTATCATTATGTTGAGACAAGGCAAAAAGATGGTAATTACCAGGTTAAAAAACCAGCTTTCTTTTAGCAATCACTTTATTAGCAACAATGAAATTATTATAAAAGAAGAAAGTTTAATATAATTGTTTCTACTAACAGTTGCAATCAGTTCACATTATAGTATTTAAATTTAATTTATACAACTTGTAGCACTGAACTGCAAATATAGCCAAACAAAGAACACTGCAGCAATCTTTCGATTTCAATGGAAACATTGCTGAAAATCGAGATGGCAATCCAGGAAAATGCCAAACTTGTGTTGGTTCTCAGGAAACCACGTTCACTGAAAACATCTACAAACACATGCAGGCCACTTAGGAAGGGCACAGGCATTTTCCTATCAAAGAGACCCCAGGAAGTGCTGACTGGACAAATTACTCTCTAACACATCTTCAAGTCCACTCCTTGGGAAAGTCCCAAGAATTTCAGAGGAAAATAATTAAGAGAGAAAATGTTATTTCCCAACTGTAACCATATCTGTGAAAGCCACAAATGATTAAGCCCATAAAAAGAAAGGTAAGATTCATCAGTCATCATGGTAAAATTAATCAGATTAATTAATAAGATTAATAAAAGGGAACCTGACACAACCAAAGGATGCCCCCTTATAATTAAATACACATTAAGAACTCAGGCAAATCACCATCTCTCGGATTCTGCTGTCCCTTCTGTAAACTGAACAATGGCTCCTAAATCTGGATATGTTTGAGTCACTTGCAGAGGTTCTTAAGTATGGACAGACTCTGTCTAAGAGCCCCCTCATCATACCAATTAATTACAGCACTATCTCCAGGAGATCTGCCTTCAGGAGAACTGCCTGGGATATGGATTTCAAACCAAACCAAATCCTCAGGTGACTCTGAAGTATTAAATTCATACAACCACTTCCTAGCAAAAAGATGAAGTGAGGCATCTCCTGTTTGCCAAACACAGCTGCGGGAACTAAATAAACCACAGAGATACTCACAGGCAACACTTGCGATGCCAATAGAATTCATAACAGCCTACTCATTTAGTAAAATATCATTTATCGTGTGATTTTTAGTGCTAGTATTTACTACCAACTAGAAGACATGCACTGATTCAAGGGGTTTTCTTTCTGTCTAAGGAGGGCAGACAGACAGACAGACAGACAGACACACACACACACACACACACATTAGGATATATATACATGTTAAATATCTATTAAATATACATAAATATACATTATATACATATTTAATAGAGTACAAGTACTCCACAGTAGGTGCTCAATCAATATTCGTGGACTTAAACTCGACTGGACAAACAAATCAGTTATCATCCTCACAAATGCAAATACCTGAAATAAGTTAAGCATTCAAACGCCTATTACACTTTAATTCTCTCTCAAAATAAACACACTGGTGAGTACACAGCATTCCTGAACTGAGGGGCCATAAGAGGGTTTACATGGGTAGCATGGCATGCAACTTATTAACCAAGGACCACTTAATGTAAATATCCCTTTCTACCAACATTTAAGTGACATAAATGGCAATAAATTATGCTGAGAGAAGCCAAGTGTTTTGCTTTTTTTTTTTCAAGCCAGACTTAATAATTCATTGCTTTTCTAAAACTTAATTACTGAGTCTAAAAAGGTAAATAAGGTTTAAGCCTACATTTATCAGGATAACAAACAAGAGATCTTATTCCAGGGATGCACTCAAAGATGTTAATGATCCTTAGAAATAAGTGTCTAGAAATATTTCACTGATAAATATATATACAAACACTAATACATAAATACTAATTAGAGCCAAGTGTGTATGTTTGCCAAAATTCCACTTTTTTTTTTTTTAACATTTATTTATTTTTGGGACAGAGAGAGACAGAGCGTGAATGGGGGAGGGGCAGAGAGAGAGGAAGACACAGAATCGGAAGCAGGCTCCAGGCTCTGAGCCATCAGCCCAGAGCCTGACGCGGGGCTCGAACTCATGGACCGCGAGATCATGACCTGAGCCGAAGTCGGACGCTTAACTGACTGAGCCACCCAGGCGCCCCGCACTTTTTTTTTTTAATATGAAATTTATTGTCAAATTGGTTTCCATACAAAACCCTGCGCTCATCCCAACAGGTGCCCTCCTCAATGCCCATCACCCACCCTCCCCTCCTTCCCACTCCCCATCAACCCTCAGTTTATTCTCAGTTTTTAAGAGTCTCTTATGGTTTGCCTCTCTCCCTCTCTAACTTTTTTTTTCCTTCCCCCCCCCCATGGTCTTCTGTTAAGTTTCTCAGGATACACATAAGAGTGAAAACATACAGTATCTGTCTTTCTCTGTATGACTTATTTCACTTAGCATAACACTCTCCAGTTCCATCCATATTGCTACAAAAGGCTATATTTCATTCTTTCTCATTGCCACGTGGTATTCCATTATGTATATAAACCACAATTTCTTTATCCATTCATCAGTTGATGAACAAATCAGGAGACACAGATGCTGGAGAGGATGTGGAGAAACAGGAACCCACTTGCACTGTTGGTGGGAATGCAAACTGGTGCAGCCGTTCTGGAAAACAGTGTGGAGAGGTTCCTCAAAAAATTAAAAATAGACCTACCCTATGACCCAGCAACAGCACTGCTAGGAATTTACCCAAGGGATACAGGAGTGCTGATGCATAGGGGCACTTGTACCCCAATGTTTATAGCAGTACTTTCAACAATAGCCAAATTATGGAAAGAGTCCAAAATTTGACTTTTTAAAAGTAATGTTCTTACAACATTCAGAAAAAATATTCCTAAAGCATCCTGTCTGTTTGCAGCTTTTCAAAAATTTATTTATTCTTCTCATGGCACAGTGCACAGCACACAGTAGGCACTCGATGAGTATTTATGCAATTAATGAATTTAAACCCAGTGCTGTAAATGTTCAATCATTAATATGAAAATAACCAATTTAAAGATAAAATTTGGAGACAAATTTTATGCATATGTCTCACTCTGCTAGACTTCCAATATTTCTTACATTGAGTACAAAAAAAATTTGAAGTGATTTACAATAACAACATATTTATGGTGGAAGAATTACAATGAATATGAAGCTAAGATTTTAAGCCATACAGTACGTCCTCACATTTGAGACAGCATATTTGTGCATGAGCTTTGAAAATGCTAATTTTGCAGTCTCATCCTTGCAATTCCAATTTAATAGGTCTCTGATACAGGGCTTAGAAAGTTTTAAACATTAATCATAAACAAGCATCTCTATGGTTCTCATGCAGCTGTTATAAGAACCATGTTAGAGAAATACTCCCATGCAAGAAGAGAAGGGGGAAAATTAAACCAAATGTGTTTCTGCACCTGAGCCTTGAATTTAGCTCTTGCTTTCTTGGCAGGCAAGACAAAAAGGAATTAAAGAGGAAGCAGCCATTGGCTGATGACAGGAGGCCTGGCAGTTTGTCAGAGAAGGCCAATAAATCGCTTCAAGTCTTTCTGTAAACAGGCACAGCATGCACATGGAGGGAAAACAATTTCCTAGCATGAACAAAAAATGACTTATCAGATGGCACTCCATGTAAAGGTCAGTAAATAAAAATGAAAATTTCCTTATGAGCAATTCTGGAGACTATATAGAAACATCATCAAATGGGTATGTCTACTTTAATTTTAAAGCACAAGCACAAACTTTTACCCACAGCCAGCAGGATTCTAAACTGCTCCAGCCCCCTTGAAGAACAAGAAAGATGCACATTCCTTACACTCCACAGTCCCACTCCTAAATGATAGCCTCAATTCAGAAAACTCGTTCATACGCACCAGAAAACACATGTAAGACAAGTATCAGTATTGTTTGCATTTGCAACAAATTTGAATCATGTTAAATACCAATCAAGGAAAATGGATAAACTGTGGTAGATGCATACAATAGAATACCATAATTATAGAAAAATGAGTAAACTAGAATTATACATATCCATATGGATGAATTTCATAAATATAACATGGGAGGGGGAAGCCAAGTGCAAAAGAATACACAGTGTGGTGTGATACGTAGAAAGTGTTCCTCAAAAAACATACCCAGGGAGTAAAAATATAGAGAAATGCATGGGATGAAAACTAGTCAAGAAAGGTAGTTCCAGGGCACGTGGGTGACTCAGTTGGTTAAGGGCCCAACTGTTGATTTTGGCTCAGGTTCAAGGTTTGAACCTCTCTGCCCCTCCCCCGCTCTCTTTTTCTCTCAAATTAAATAAACATTAAAAAAAAGACAAAAGGGTAGTTCCTCTAGATGGGGTGGAGGGGAAAAGAATCAGGGAGGATTACGGGTTCAATAGTATTGGCAAAATGTTCTATTACTTTACTAGGGTGGTATTTACTTATGGGACTGTCCTATGTCTGAATTATTTCACAATAAATGAATGAAAACTGTAACAGCATAATATTAGACCATATTCTAGTAAGGATCTAGGATATAAATGAATGTGGTCCATGCAGACTCCTTTCAATTATAACAGGAAAGGGAATAAGAACAGAAGAAAAGACAGGGAACAGGGCCCTTACACTAAAGCAGTGCATCCCAGATGGAGGTCTCTGAGGTTAAAGAAACAAGGAATCTCTGCACAGCAGATCCAGTGCAGCCATTAAAACATGCGAGACTTGGGGCGCCTGGGTGGCGCAGTTGATTAAGCGTCGGACTTCAGCCAGGTCACGATCTCGCGGTCCGTGAGTTCGAGCCCCGCGTCGGGCTCTGGGCTGATGGCTCGGAGCCTGGAGCCTGTTTCCGATTCTGTGTCTCCCTCTCTCTCTGCCCCTCCCCCGTTCATGCTCTGTCTCTCTCTGTCCCAAAAATAAAATAAACGTTGAAAAAAAAAAAAAAAACATGCGAGACTGCGGCACCTGGGTGGCTCAGTAGGTTGAGTGTCCAACTCCTAATTTTGGCTCAGGTAATGATCTCCCAGTTTGTGAGTTTGAGTGCCACATAGGGCTCTGTGCTAACAGCGTGCAGCCTGTTCTCTCTCTGCCTCTCCCATTTGTGTGTGCTCTTTGTCTCTTAAAATAAATAAACAAACATTAAAAAAAATAAACATGCGAGGGGTACCTGAGTGGCTCAGTCGGTTAAGTGTCTGTCTTCAGCTCAGGTCATGATCTCATAGTTCGTGGGTTCAAGCCCACCATCAGGCTCTGTGCTGACAGCTCAGAGCCTGGAGCCTGCTTCGGATTCTGTGTCTCCCTCTCTGCCTCTCCCCTCCCTTTCTCTCTCTCTCTTTCTCAAAAAATAAATAAAACATTAAAAAAAACATGTGAGAGTAATCTGCATGAAGTGATAGAGAAATATGTCCCCCACATATTAGGAAATTAAAGCAAGCTGCATAGCATAATGTTTAATATAATACCATTTATATAAGAGAAGATATATGTATACCTGTAAATTGGTGGAAAATTATACAAAGAATCATCAATAGTTGTTGACCTGGGGAGAAGGTAAAAGTTAGTTTATACCCTATCATACTGTTCAATTGTTTTCATAATAGGATCTATTATTTTTATAGTTAAACAACTGAGCTCTCCAGCAAGGGCAGTGGAAATGCTTCTCGGCTGCACTCCAAAGTTGTCTGGACACTTACAAGTGTCAACTTCCAGACCCCAGTCCAACTTAGAACTACTGAGTTTAGGGTCCAAGTATCA
Source organism: Puma concolor (assembly GCF_028749965.1). Classification (NCBI taxonomy): domain Eukaryota; kingdom Metazoa; phylum Chordata; class Mammalia; order Carnivora; family Felidae; genus Puma; species Puma concolor. Next base: position 96,084,472 of record NC_141667.1, read on the forward strand.
GTATTTTTTAAAGCTCCATTGAAAAAAAGTCCAATGTACATTAAGAGTTAAAACTCACTGTTTCTAGATGTTCCGTGTGCAGATGATAATATGTGTGTTATGAAAATTAAAGACACCAATCTTCTATATTGATCCAGACAAGAAAATCATCACTAAAGGAGGAAGAAATAAGGTTACATACAGGCTGGGTTAGAAACTTTTTGGAAAAGTAAGCTCTGATATGCTGAAGTACCTGGGAATGTTCAGGCTTAGAAGTCCAAATGCCATGCTACTGAGTAGAGAAGAGAAATTTGCCCTGGAAAAAAGTGTTCTCAGACAGTGACCATATAAGCATTTCACAAGACTCCTATAAAACATCTTATTTTGACTGATACTGCCTTTAATCTGAGGTTGTATCTTTCTTATGTTTATTTTAGAATTTTAAAAATATTAATAAGCAGAAGAAAAGAACATTCACCACAATCCCATCTCCCTCATGATATTTTGGAATCTAGCCTTCTATTTAGATGATTTTCTCTGCATATATTTACATATATAATTTCTCCTACAAAAGTGGAATCAAACAGAATGCCAGGTTTTGTAACCAGCTCTTTTTTGTTATTGTAACAAGAATATTCTTTCTTTCATGTAATACTACCTCTGGATGGGCCCACCAGTACCAGGTAATGGTAAAATGTATTCCCAAGTAGCTGAAAAAAATGGGTGTGTTTAAGGAAGTTAATTCAGAATGAAAACCACTATACTGAAACAATGACTTTGGTGTTCGCAAGGTTTACAGCTTAGTTTCTCCCTTATGCAGTGACTAGTAACCAGTCCAGCTCCTCAAGGCTGCTCCTGGCTCACAAGATAAAGGCATGCTATCATGGCAGCAGCATGGAGGAAAAAGCTCACGGTCCACGTGAGTACCTTCTAGGTCAGCCACAGCCGGTCTTTTCACAAAAAATTGTTGTCTAACAAAATAAACAGGTTTTTTAAAGCTGTTTTCTTAAGTAATTCATTTGTTTTTCTAGGTACTATGAACTATTTTAACTGAACAAGTTTACCTTCATGGAAACCTTTGAGACAAATCTATAGCTTCCCCACAGCAGTGTTGGTCATTATGTGATAAATATTGTAAGCTTCATTTCTAGCTCCATCTTAAGCCCTTACCCTCATTTTTACTCACGCTATTTGGAATCTTCTGTAAACTGACTTAACTACTTTCTGAAAGATGGCAGGATAAATATTAATGAACGAACAAGCAAATAAATACACATATACAAACACCTCTCAAGCACTGCATGATCTTACAGCAATGGAATGCCTTGTGCCTCCATGGATTGTCCTTATCACACGTGAGTTTCTTGAGGGCAGGTAACGTGGTCTCATTCGGCTTTGTATCCCTAAGGCTTAGCATAAAACTCAAGTACACTGTAAGGTTTTAAGAAAAATGCGTGTTTAGTACACTGGAGTTTTGATCTTGTTATTGAGCCACTGTCTCCTAACAGTCTATTGTTTCTGCTTAAGACACGGAAATTTAATGGCGATCTTATCACGCAGCCTCCTAGTTGTGCTGCATGTTACAAGTTAAGATCACTTCTGAAAACAGATCCCCTTCCTGAATTTCTTAGGGTCACTGACAAACACCACCATTCACTTCTCTTGGTCACCGAGGTTTGATGCCTCCTTGTCTCTAGTTCTTTATCTATCACTCTTCATCCACTGTAGTTACCAAAGCCTGTCAGTTCTAACCCTGTAACATCTCTCCTCTGTCCCTTGTCCACTTCCATTTCTGTCAGTCTAATTAAGATGCTCAGGATCTCCCCAAGAATAACTGCATTACATCATCCCTTTGTATAATCCATCTTTCAAAGTGTGGCCAAATTAATCTTCCTGAAACCTCAACTGTAAGTAACTCTGATCACATCATCTTCCTACTCGTAAGTCTTCAACAACTCCCCACTGCCCATGGGATTAGCTTCTATTGGCCTGATCTTGACTTAAAGATTAGTTCATTCAATAGCCCTGTTGTTGAGTGTCTGTTATATATGTACAAAGCAGAGTTCCAGGTTTGGGGAGGGGGAAGGGAAATGTACAAAACATGAAAATCATCTTCTGGGAATGGACTACGCAACAGGAGAGGCAGAGGTTTACACCAATAACTATAAAACAAAAAGTGGTAAGAACTTTTTAAAAAAGGCAAAACACTTGTACCCCAATATTTATAGCAGCACTTTCAACAATAGCCAAATTATGGAAAGAGCCTAAATGTCCATCAACTGATGAATGGATAAAGAAATTGTGGTTTATATACACAATGGAATACTACTTGACAATGAGAAAGAATGAAATCTGGCCTTTTGTAGCAACATGGATGGAACTGGAGAGTGTTATGCTAAGTGAAATAAGTCATACAGAGAAAGACAAATACCGTATGTTTTCACTCTTACATGGATCCTGAGAAACTTAACAGAAGACCATGGGGGAGGGGAAGGAAAAAAAAAGAGAGGGAGAGAGGCAAACCATAAGAGACTCTTAAAAACTGAGAACAAACTGAGGGTTGATGGGTAGGAGGGAGGGGAAAGTGGGTGATGGGCATTGAGGAGGGCACCTGTTGGGATGAGCACTGGGTGTTGTATGGAAACCAATTTGACAATAAATTTCATATTTAAAAAAACCAAAATAAGAACGACCATACAATGTAGCAATTCTTTTTGTTGATTAATAAATAAATAAATGGGAATATTATTATTGGCTAAAAAAAAAAAGGCAAAACAGGGGCACCTGGGTGGCTCAGTCAGTTAAATGTCCAACTTTGGCTCAGGTCATGATCTCACCATTTCTGAGTTTGAGCCCCACATCGGGCTCTGCGCTGACAGCTCAGAGCTTAGAGCCTGCTTCAGATTCTGTGTCTCCTTCTCTCTCTCTGCTTCTCCCCCACTTGCGTGCTCTCGCTCTCCCTCCCTCCCTCTCTCTCTCTCTCTCACACACACACACACACAAATAAATACACATTTTTTTAAAAAAGGCAAAACACACAGTATAGAGATGAGAAACATTAACTGTGGCTATGGGGCTCCAGGAAGACTTCGTGAAGGAGGTGGAATCTTAACAAGAAAAATAGCAAGAGAGGTATATCTGGTCCAGGATATAGTATAAACTGAAAAAAGACAAATGGGAAAGTACATAATAGCTTCCTAGAATTCAGAAAGAAGAGTTGGGTTGACCCATAGGTAGGTGAGGGAAAGAAACAGAAAACAAGACTGAAAAGATTGGGGTTCATCTGGTCGTTCTTAACTGATTTGCTCAGAGACTTGTACTTTAGCACCAGAATGACTTGATCATAGCTGTGTTCTGAAAGGACCTCACAGGGGCTTGAAAACTGACTGGAGAAGGAAAAAAAGGAAGACTCAGAGAGCAGGGAACCAGTTTCTGCAATAATTTATAGTAAGCAATGGGTGCCAAGATTAGGCCTAAAGCATTAAAAGATGCATGACTGGCTAAGAGGGCACTCAGTAATATCTGGCGGGGACTGCAATCAGACCCTCGCACATGTTTTTATCTATTTCTTTCCTGTTTGATTGATGAGCTTCCGAGTCCAGAGGACACAGTGTGTGTCTCGTTTCAGGGCTACAGTCGGCTGACCCATTTAGGCTGCAGTGTGTAGCGCCTACAGCTTGTGGATCCACCACTGCCCAAGCTGGGTCAGACTAGTCTCCAGACCCCATTCTTCTACTTTCCTTATTTTGATCAGTCAGAACACTGTGTGTCCTCCTCTGTGGTTTTTGGCACCAACATCAAGTCCATATGGCTCTACACTTCTCACGTTTTATCCAACTCTCTGCCTCACTCACCTCCTAAACCTGAACACTAGGTACTTCGGAATAGCTGCCAAATAACCAGCCAGATCTCTTGTGTCCTCGCTGTCTTCTCCACAAGCGCACTCCCTCCTTTTTCCTCTCCAGTCCCTCCCCTGCAGCCCTCTCAGGAGAACCAGCTATTCGCTTCCTTGCCTCACCTGATACCACAAGGATTCTCAGGCTCACCGCTCTTCCTTCCAGGCTCTACCTTCTTGTAATAAAAACAGCTCCTTTGAGGTTCTACCACCAGACCGTAACATCCTCCTTTTGTCCATGCTGCAGCTATTCAGTTTCAAATCACTCCCCTTCATTCATCAAAGCTGTTAATACTTGGCGTGTATCTTGTCTCCACCAAGAGCCCCACCATTGCTTCCAGTAGCCCTTCAGGTCCACGTGGCTAAACCAGCCAACACCATCCAGCTCAATCCTAGATCTCCTCTTTGCCCATCTCCTCCTCTACTCTATCTCAGCCATCCATCACCAGACTCACATCCTGGACTTCATCAGAGACATGAACTGTTTCATCTCAAAAGCTGCCCATTCCAGCTCACACAGCACCTCCACCACGACTGTTGTTGAAACCTCTCAGGACTCCAGCCCACCTACCACGTGCCTTCCCTGGTGCTGTCAGCCCTCTTCTTAAAGTTCCATGGTCCACCATTCCCAACATACACTGGCCAACTCTTAAACTCCCTCTGCCCTTCCATTCACTTCTCTGGAAAAACTCCACCCTGGAGGGGTTGCAAAAAAAGGGTGACACACTAATTCTGTCGTTCCTTCTTTGCTTATTAGCTGGAACACTTCCATCATGAGAAACTTTCTCTCACCTGGGTGGAAAGACAGACTTGCTGCTTGATTCTCTCTTTATTTTTCAATTTTCATTCTACAAAGTGACTAATGGTTTTTTGTTAGAAGTATCATTACTAACTTGTTCTAATATTTCCCAAGGTAATCAAGGCATTTTTTAAATCAGAAATTTATGGATATAACATATCCCTCTGGAACATGTTCAAGTCTACCATTCAAAAACAAAACAAGTCCCTCACTGGATCTCTTACCGTCTACCCCTGGCCAAGCTGCCCTGGTGACACCTGCACTAACACTCTATTTCTTGACCTCTCACTCACTCTTTAACCCTCTTTAACCGGAGTATGGTCCCACCATTCCACCGAAACAGCTCCTGCTAAGGTCAATAGTGACAGCCACCTTGTTAAGATCGAAGTTGACTTTTCAGGCTTCCTTTCACCTGACCTCTCTGTGCTGTTGGCACTGCCTTTCTCCTTGGAGGAGTCTTTCCCTGACACTGTAACATCCTGGTTTTGTCCTCCCTTTCTGGCTACTCGTCCTTTGTTGGTTTCTCTAGCTTATCATGTTACTCACCTATGACATGTTGGTAGTCCTAAGACTCAGTCTTAGGACCTTATTTTCTCCACTATACTCTCTGCTAACATGATCTCAGCCACACCCAGGTCTTCACTTACCACTTATACAGAGATGTCTCACAGCCAGTTTATATCATTACTTTTCATCTTTTCCTCTGGACTCTATATCCAACTGCCTATATGACAGCTCCCCTAGAATGTCTCAGAGTATTCTCCTTACTATGTATAAAAATAAAAGTAAGGATCTACGGCAAAAAGAAAATCACACTCTTCCAGTAAATGCCAGCACTGTCCAAATAAGATGCATAAACCACTGTCATCTCTGACACTCCATTCATCTCAGCTGCATATCCCTTCTATCACCAACCCCTGTTGATTTATTTCCTAAACACCTTTCAAATGAGACTCCTTTCCACTCAAAGGGGCGGGTGGAGAGGCCGGGGCGCCTGTGGCATTCTCTCTTCCTGTTCCCACATGCGAACATGAATGTGATGCCTGGAGTCACAGCAACTATCTAGCAGCTATGAGGGAAAGGCCAAAAATATTGCAGAACCACCACAACAGCGGAAACAACAGTGCACCTCAAGCATTCTTATTGTATGAGAAAAGTAAACTCTTATTTTTTTTCTATTACTTATATCTAAAATACATATATATCTAAAAATATCCATAACTGATATTCTGCTCACTAACAAGATTCTCTTCCAGTCAAACCATCTTACTTTGCCCAAGAAGTCTTTCTCTCTTTCCCTCTTCTCCTTTTAATCTTTTTTCCCTTGGTTAAATTTCTGTCACTCTCCCTACTAAGGCAACCAAAATAAAATACCTAGTATATTTATTTTTACAAGATAGAAGACTAATTACAATTTAAAAAGTAAAGAAAGAGTCCTTAAATCTCTTATAATGAATTTATCTACAAATATATAAAGATCAAAATAACATCTGTTTGGTGATATGGTATCAAACAGAATTTAGGTGTCTCTGCTCACTCTCAGGTTAAAAACCAAGCTCTAAGATAAAGTATTTTTTTTATTAAAGTTTTTTTTAATGTTTATTTTTGAGAGAGAGACGGAGCATGAGCAGGGGAGGGGCAGAGAGAGAGAGAGACACAGAATCTGAAGCAGGCTCCAGGCTCTGAGCTGTCAGCACAGAGCTCGACGCGGGGCTTGAACTCACAGACCGTGAGATCATGACCTGAGCCGAAGTCAGATGTTCAACTGACTGAGCCACCCAGGTGTCCCTAAGATAAAGTATTCTAATGTCTACTCAAATGCATCAATATCAGCATGTATTTTTTTTTCTCATTTTATTTTAGAGAGAGAGCAAGACAGAAAGTACACGCACAGGTGGAGTAGGGGCAGAGGGATAAAGAGAGAGAATCCCAAGCAGGCTCCACACTTAGCACAGAACCTGACGTGGGGCTCAATCTCACAACTCTGGGATCATGACCTGAGCCAAAATCAACAGTCAGATGCTCAACCGACCGAGCTACTCAGGTGCCTCAGTATGTGATATATTCTGATGTGATTCCAAAGTCAAGTGTTATAGAAATATGCAGCTGCACAACCAATCAGACACTTATACACATACTCTGACTACATACATATGGACTATATTTAATTTTTCCAAAAATGTTCATGCTCTTAAGAAGTATAAGATACTTCTTATACTGATAAGGAACTGATAAATCTGAATAAATAGATTGAACTATGATTTTCCTATTAGTGAGACCAGGATATTTCACTTCTATTCCTAATATGACATGCAATTTAGGTTTATAAATGAAGGGTAAGACTTAGTTACGGGTAATGTTCTTAGCATTAAAAATACATACATACATACATACATACATACATACATAATCTTGGGCAGTGCCCTTCTCCATGTCAGTTCCCCACCTATAAAATGAGGAGAATGGGCTGGTTTTCAGACTGTGCTCTGCAGAGCCCATCCAGTCAAGTCTGTAAGCCTTCCACTCTGACTCAGGCAGAGCAGATCTGCTTTTATCTGTTTAAATATTCATCTTTTATATAAGATTTTCTTTAAAGTAAGAACTTAGTAACCAAAAATAACTTGAAAACTAGTGGACAAAATGCTCTCCTTGGTCTCCTCTGGTATTAATATTCATGATGAAATGCTCTCTTTAAGCTCCTAAGCTCTAAATATTTTAAGAGCAAATCTATTCATCTAAATATGTACACAGAAAATTCATGTGACAATGTGGGCCTGACTTATTTTCAGAAATACATTCAAATAGAACTAATGTTTTTACCTCGTGAAAATGCCATCCACAATTCCAATTGTTGCTTCCTCTGCAGGAACATAGGAGCCAATCTGAGCCATGATAGTAATCAATGCAACTTGTTTTATGTAGGAGCTCTTTCCACCCATGTTTGGTCCAGTAATTATCATTACTCTTTCTGAGTCCCCCTAGAAAATTAAAAAGCAATTTCACTTATTGTACCCAAAGGGCTTTTACATAACAGCTATAATTTATTCCATAAATGGGAATGCCTTAAATAAAAGATGGCTTTATGATATTTAAATGTTACCAATTAAGTATCACAAATGGAAAGAGGGCCTTTTTGTCTTAAACCTCAACCATGATATTGCAGAACAGTGAATTTTTAGCAATGTACATGACTGTTTCTGTGTATAAATAAGGAAAAAACAAGAAGCAACCTAAATGAGATAACTACTATGGCTTTCTCATTAAATATTCATTTCCTGCCTCTTTGTGTGTTTTTTATATTGCTTACATTTAAAACCAATCAATATGTCTATCTTAAAACTACCGGTATTTATAGGGCGCCTGGGTGGCTCAGTCGGTTAAGCGTCCGACTTCAGCTCAGGTCATGATTTCCCGGTTCTTGGGTTCAAGTCCCAGGTCGGGCTCTGTGCTGACAGCTTAAAGCCTGGAGCCTGTTTTAGATCCTGTGTCTCCCTCTCTCTCTCTCTGCTCCTCCCCTGCTCAAGCTCTGTCTCTCTCTGCGTCTCTCAAAAATAAATAAACATTAAAAAAAAAAACAAAAAACCCTACACGTATTATACAGCTAATTGCCCAAGGCCTTAATTTGGGTTGGTAGCACAGGAATTTTTTCAGGTATAGACAGATGACTACTAAAGAGATTTACAATACCAAATTCTAGATATCATTTTTATCAGCATTTTTCACTGGCATTTCACCAGAGGATGTAAAGGAGGCAGAAAAGCTCAAACACTTGCACTAATTTAATTTCTAGAATTTGCCTCTATTAACCAATTATAGTACTTGCCATATATAGACTCATCCTAAGGGAAACTGTCCAACTGTAGCCCTTTGTAGACAGGAGTGAGCCTGAGACATCCATGTGCTGTACTATGTGAACCCACCACTCTGGGCAATACCTGCCTGGTCAAGAGTGGCCACTCTGTATCTGACCAAGAGCCCAAGACATGGCCTCACATAAAAGGTCTTCTGAAACTAACCATATAATCTCTTGGGAGTTTAAACTGAGAACCATGGAGAGATTCAATCAGTTGGTATATGGAGTAGAGGTTGAAAAGAAACACAGAACAAGACCACAAAGCACTGGGGACCATAAGTATTAACTTATGAGGAAACAAAGCATGAAGAAAAATTATACAGAACAAGGGGTAAAGAGGGTAGTTAGCAATAAAAGGTAAGAAGCAGCAAAGGAGCCTAAAGGAGTTGAGAAACTTCATGCACATGCAAATAATGAGAGCCTCAAAGTAAAATATTATAAAGTCTTACTATTCAGGGGATAAGAAGAAAATCTGTTCCATCTCTAAAGCTGTCTTATACCCTAATTAACCAGACATTTCCAGTCTCGCTAAAGCCAAACTGTACTAGAGATCTTGTTCTTCCTGTGATTCCTTTCTCTCATGGTTACATGTGGTTTTATAATGAGTGTCATAAAGCTCCATTATTTGAAGGAACTTGAGTGAATCTGTGTTTCTTGGAACAGAAAGAGCCTAGCACAGTAAGAACAAGAAAAGAAACTTTGCATGAGTAGAATGATGAAAATAATGATTAAAATAAAATTATTTCTCTTACAGAGCCTTAAAAATAATCAACCTGTTATAAATAACCAAACATCTGGCATAACCAAATATTTAAAAAATTTAAATAAAATGAACTGATTGCTTTTTTAAAATTGGCAAAAATGACACAAGAAATACAATATGAATAAGCTTGTATCTATTAAAGAAATTACATCTGTAATTAAAAGCCCTTCCATAAGAAAACTCCAAACCCAGATAATTTTCCCACTAATTCTTGCAAACATATAAGAAACAGCACTAATCTTATACAAAAACTCTTCTACAAAACCAAAGTAACTCTTACCAAAACATTCCAAAAATTCAACAGAATCGTTTTTTTTTAAGTTTATTTACTTATTTTGAAGGAGAGAGAGAAGGAAGGGCAGAGAGAGACAGAAAGAGAATCCCAAGCAGGCTTCACATGACCTAAGCCAAGATCAGAGTCGAATGTTTAACCGAGTCAGCCACACAGGCACCCCCCCCAACACAATCTTGATACCAAAAACCTGTCAAGAACATAATAAAAAAGAAAAATTACAGACCAATTTCATCTATTATGTATATATGGATGAATATACATTAAACCAATCCAAAGCTATATTATATAAACAATTTAGAGTTTTTAAGGAGTATAAGGTTGGTTTAATAATCAAAGGCCAATCAATATAATTCACCACATAAAGAAAATAGAGGAGACAAATCAGATGACGATCTCCAAAGCATTTGATAAAATTCAGTATCTACTCATTAAAAAAAGGGCAGGTGCAGGAAAAGGAAATAAAAAGTATAATTATTAGAAAGGAAATAATAAATCTCATTATTCCTATATGTCATGATTATGTTCCCAGAAAAGTTAAAGAAATCTATAAAAATTATTATAGTCAATAAATGAATTAAACAAGATCTTTGGATATAAAATAAACATAAAACTTTATCTCTAGATTTCAGCAGTAAGTAATTGAAAATAAGAAATTTAAATTTTTTTTAAAGTTTATTTACTTGTGTGAGAGAGAAAGACAGACATAGTGTGAGTGGGGGAGGGGCAGAGAGAGGGAGACACAGAATCTGAAGCAGGCTCTAGGCTCTGAGCTGTCAGCACAGAGCATGACATGGGGCTCAAACTCACGAATGGTGAAATCATGACCTGAGCCGAAGACAGACGTTTAACCAAATGAGCCACCAAGGCACCCCGAAAATAAGAAATTTAATGATACAATTTACCACAATATCAAAAGAAATCAAATACTTAGGAATAAATCTAACAAAATGACCAAGACCTCTACACAGCAACCTATAAATCATTTTTGAGAGAAATTTAGGAAGACCTAATTAAATGAAAGAATATACTATGTTCATGGACTGAAAGGCTCAATATTATAATGCTACAATAAATAAATAAATTAGTGTGATTCTGGCACAAAGACATACAGTGGAATATATCAAAGTCCAGAAACAGACTGATGCCTACACAGTTACTTGATTTGTGACAAAAGTAACATTGTAGCAAAGTACACAAAGGATGGTCTTTTCAATAACTGGGGTTTGGTCAAAAGGATGTGCATATAGAAAAATAAGAAATCCTGATTCCTAACTTCCATCATACATAAACAAAAATCAATGTCAGGTAGATTATAGCTATGACAGCCAAAAAAATAATAAAATAAAATAAAAATACAATACAATAAAATAAAATAAAATAAAATAAAATAAAATAAAATAAAATAAAATAAAATAAAGTAAAATAAAATAAAATAAAATAACTGGATAATAATATACGACCTTGGGGTAGAGAAAGATTTCTTTAACAGGCATAAATCATAATTAACTGTAAAGAAAGATTTAAAAATTGGAGTACATTAAAACTAAATACTATTAGGGGCGCCTGGGTGGCTCAGTCGGTTGAGCGTCCAACTTCGGCTCAGGTCACGATCTCATGGTCCGTGAGTTCGAGCCCCGCGTCAGGCTCTGGGCTGATGGCTCAGAGCCTGGAGCCTGCTTCCGATTCTGTGTCTCCCTCTCTCTCTGCCCCTCCCCCGTTCATGCTCTGTCTCTCTCTGTCTCAAAAATAAATAAATGTTAAAAAAAAAATTAAAAAAAACAAAACTAAATACTATTAACCAAAAGATGCCATTAAGGAAATGAAAAGCTACAACATAGATTACATGTATAGATTATATATTGCCCAAAGACTCAAATCCAGTATACATAAAGAACTCCTACAAATTAGGGGTGCCTGGGCTCAGATGTTTAAGTGTCCAACTCTTGGTTTTCATGATCTCACGATTCATGAGATTGAGCCCTGCTTCAGGCTCTGTGCAGACATCGCAGAGCCTGCTTGAGATTCCCTCCCTCCCTCTCTCCCTCTCTCTCACCACCCGCCCCCCACTGCCACATGCTCTCTCTCTCTCTCTCTCAGAATAAAGAAAATAAACTTCAAATCAAAAGAAAGACAACCCCAAGAAAAACTGTCAACAAAACTTTAAAAGAAAATGACAAAAAAAATACAAATGAGTTGGTATAGGTCAGAAATAGGACTATAAATCAGCAAAAACAATGTATGCTATGTTCAACAAACAATGGTGGGACAACTGGGTACCCATGTGAAAAAAAATAGAGGTAGGCCAGAAACTCACACAGTGGCCCCAAATCAAATCTAGATGAGGGAATTAATTATGAAAAGCAAACCTTAAACATTTAGATGAAAACATAGAAAAACAGCTTAATAGCATCAAGATAGAGAATGATTTACTGAAAGAAATAGGAAAAGCAACACAACAATATAAATCATAAAAGGAAAGACTATGATTAATTTTTTAAAAAATTATATTAAGCCACCAAACACAAAATAAAAAGGCATAAAGAAGTAGTACTTCTACACAGTAATAACACCAAAACAGTGAAAAAATGGGCAAAGGACACAAACAGGATATTTACAGAAAAAGAAACAGTCAAAGCCGAAAACTTTTCTTAATCAGGAAAAGGAAAACGAAATCAGCAGGATTTTTCAAGGGATCTACAAGCTATTCCTAACATTCAAATGAAGGAATAAAGAAATACTAACGGTGAAAATTTTTGAAGGAATATTTTTTAAAAGACAGCTTTCACATTCATCAGATCATCAAAAGGCTTAAAAGTCTATTTATGCAGAATGTTGGCAAGGATACGGAGAACAATTTGGAAATGCTTAAAGACTGCGTATACTGGTCTACATGACCCAGCAATTCCTCTCTTAGTAATCTACCCTAGAAAGACACACAAGTACTCAGAAAGGTATTTCTATGACTGTTCACTCTAGTATTGTTTGTATTCATAATAGACAAAAAATGGAAAGAATGTATCATCAGGAAAATGAGATGTATTCTATACAATTATTTAAACAATCATTTACAAAACAGTATACAACAGGATAGGTGCAATGTGCCATATTTATGTACATTTTAAAAACACACAAAATTATATACAGTTAAAATACAAATATATACAAAATACAAACCTTGCACAAGGATAATAAATAACATCAGGATAATGGTTACCAATAAGAGGAGGTGAAGGGGGAGAAAAAGAAATAGCAATTATGTGTAGCCTTACCTATATCTGTAACATTTTATTTACTTTAAATAAATCTCAAGTTCATATTACGAAAGTTCATTCTCTATGATATTTGAGTGAAAGGTAAACAGGTGTCTATTATACTGTTTTCTACACTTTTTCATTTGTTTGAAATATTAGCTAAAAATTATTTAAATGAATTATCTTAAGATTTAATTATTCATTTCATGAATAATCATCATGAACCATCAAATAGCTCTTATAAACTGATTTATAGATTCAGGAAAAATTTATATAACTTCCAAATGACATTTTGTTATTTGGACCTCCAGCATAGTTACATAAAAATAGAATAGCAGAAGAGAAACATATAATAGAAAGTAAAAGACTGTAACACAAGGGAAATGACCCACAGATGGGTTACATGCACCATGATGAGGTCCCGAACCATGAAGGCATTGTTGGTGGAGCTGCCTGAAGTGCAATTACCAAACTCAACGAACAATGAAGGGGGCTGATGGATGTGCACAGGCAAAAAAAAAAAATTCTTTTAATAATTTAGGAAAGCTGTAAGAACAATAAAAATATATACCTTTTATCTTTTTAAAGACTAATTTTTAAGGTAATTTTTTAAAGTTTTTATTTCTTTATTTTGAGAAAGAAAGAGAGAGCGCGCTACTGTGGGAGGGGCAGAGGGAGAGAGAGAATCCCAAGCAGGCTCCACACTGTCAGCTCAGAGACCAAGGAAGGGCTCAAACTCACGAACCCGTGACATCATGACCAGAGCCAAAGTCAGACGCTTAACCAACTAAGCCACCCAGGTAGTCCCACACACCTTTTATTTGTAGACACCATACTCCTTCCAAAGCCTTGAAAGAAAAGAACATTTACACTTAGTGCTTGATTTAGTTTTCTCATCCAATGAGAATAAAAAATTTGACAGGGTAGTGACATGTCAGTGCAACTATGTAGCTCTCAGTTCCCTAGTGTCTAAAATGAGGGTGAATTTGGGGCGCCTGGGTGGCTTGGTCAGTTAAGCGTCCGACTTTGGCTCAGGTCATGATCTCACGGTCCGTGGGTTTGAGCCCCACGTGGGGCTCTGTGCTGACAGCTCAGGGCCTGGACCCTGTTTCAGATTCCGTGTCTCCCTCTCTCTCTGCCCCTCCCCTGTTCATGCTCTGTCTCTCTCTGTCTCAAAAATAAATAAACGTTAAAAAAAATTTTTTTTTTTAAATGCAGGTGAATTAAATGATCTCTCACCTTCAAGTTCTATGATTCTCTGAAAAATAGTAGGTCCAAATTCAGGCGTATGACATTGGAGATGTGGCTTTGTGTTCAACTGAAGAGGGGAAACTGTGGAATTCACTTGTCCAAAGTGCTTGGGGGAAATGGTACACAGGGACCGCAGTCAGACTTGTGGTCACTTCTTTTTTTTTTTTTTTTCGTGTTTATATATTTTTGAGATAGAGGCAGAATGCGAGTGGGGGAGGGGTAAAGGGAGGGGCAGAGAGAGAGAGGGAGACAGAAAATCAGAAGCTCCAGGTTCTGAGCTGCCTGCACAGAGCCCAATGCAGGGCTCAAACTCACAAACCGTGAGATCATGACCTGAGCTGAAGTCAGATGACTAACTGACTGAGCCACCCAGGCGCCCCAGGCTTGCGGTCACTTCTGTGGAAGTGAACTTTCCAGGCCTATCCAGGATTTGAAGATTTCAGGTGAGAACTAACTTGGAGGCTTTAAGGAATGAAATGCTTTCAACCCACTTAACTATTTTTAGGTGACAAAGTGGCTGCCTTCCCAATAAGCACTAATATTTATACCTCCAATGGGAGCTAAATTATACACTGGGCACACTCTAGTAAACACTAATGTAAAAAAGACACTGTGGAGAATCAGGAGGGACTTTGAGATGCATAAATACTACCTGTCCCCTCTCTACTGCCACCATCCTGGTGGACCACTGCAGTAGATCCCGACTGGTCTTCTTGCTTCTCTGCCCACAGTCCGTTCTCCACATAACAGTCAGAGTGATGGTCTTAAAAATGAAAACAGGGGCACCTGCGTGGCTCAGTCAGCTAAGCGTCCGACTTCGGCTCAGGTCAGGATCTCACCTGATCTCACAGCTCAGAGCCTGGAGCCTGCTTCGGATCTGTGTTTCCCTCTCTCTCTGCCCCTCCCCTGCTTACATTGTCTTTCTGTCTCTCAAAAATGAATAAAAAAATTAAAAAATGAAAACAGAATTGGTCTCCTGCTAAAAAGCCCTCACACAGCTCCCCAGTGTTCTAATAATAAAGCCTGGACTCCACACCACTGCCAAAAGGCCATGCCTCCCTCTCTGGCCCAGTCTCCTCCCACCCTCCACACGTTCACTTACTACTAGCCAGGCTGGGTTTATGCTCTTCTTCCACCTGCTGGAAGGTGCCAAGCTGTCCAGGCCTTTCCATAGTTCCTTGCATCTGGGGTGCTCTTCCCTGATTAGATCCTTTTTGTCATTCAAGTCCAAACTCAAACATCAACTCCCAGGAGAGACCTTTTCTGACCACTCAATCTACTTAAACCCCTCTGCCCTGTCACACTCTATCATGACACCCATTTGATTTTCTTTATATCTTTTACCCTTCTCTGAAATTTCCTTAATTTTCTTGTTATTACCAGCATCACTGCTAGAAAGTTAGTTCCCATGAGAGAAACTAGGTTATCTTGCTCATCCCCAATGAATACAACATGGCCTGCTACAAAGAAGCCACTTAATAAGTACTGGTCAAATATATGAAGTTACTGTGTGAAAGGCACTGCAACAGGGATATTCACCACCCTGACATATCAAAAAATCATGTGCATTCTCTCTGGAAACTAGTCAGGAATATGTGACTCCCTGTCCTCTACAGTTCCCAAGATAACCTAGTTAGTGAGGAAATGATCAAGAAATCTCACACCTGGAGCACCAGGGTGGCTCAATTGGTTCAGTGTCTGACTTTGGTTCAGGTTATGATCTTGTGCTTAGTGAGTCTGAGCCCCACATCAGGCTCGCAGCTGTCAGCCTCAGTAGGGAACCTGCTTCAGGTCCTCTGTCCCTCTTTTTGCCCTTCCCCTACCTTCTCCCCAAAATGAATAAATATTAAAAAAAGAAATCTCACACATGTATTTTATGCATCTACCTTTCAGCAAGGATCATATGTCCTTTGATGTCCACACATCAAAAGGTCCTAGATATGAAAAACACCTTAAATCTATCTGGAAAACCAGTTAGGATGAGGAAACATTGCAAGAGAATAGCTAGAAGCTGAAAATTGGCAAAAACTCTTTACCCTTTCCGGAACCTACTGAAGTTACCAAGAACACATCAAACTGGACAGCCTAGATGGTGCCCAGACCTATGCCAGGTACTGAGCGTGATGCTGCACACAGAGCAAGCTCTCAGGAAATCACAGATGGATGGCTGAATGAATAAATGACAGTAAACAAACACGGAAGTACTCCACCATGGGGACTATGTTTCTGGATGGCACCTACTGCCTCGATGAACCTTTGGGGAGACTAAAGTTCAATCTCTCAAGTTTTTACCTTGGTACTGGTGATGTCTGTCTGGATAGCATCAGTCAGTAAGAGCCTAGCAGTGGATATCAAGAATCAAACACTGAATCTAAACCAGTAAGTTTTGAGATAACTAGTCAACTTCCACACTGAATTCTGTCTTCTGTGGAAAGAGAAGCAAAGCGGAGATGAAAACATAAAAGGTTTTAAGGTACCATAAGAACACTGCAGCTAACAAGTGCCACAGATAACTGTGCTGATGACCTGATGTGCACCATCTCATTTAGCTCTCACAACAAACAGCCTCACAGGGTAACGATAGTACTACTGTATTTCCATGTTACAGCAAGGAAACACAGGCCAGGAGACTCTAAGTACCTTGTCCAGTAACATGCAGCTACTAAGTAGCAGAAGTGGGATGTTAAGTAAAGATCATCTCTGGACAAATGTCTCATAGGGGATCCCTGCTCAATGACAGAGAGTCACAGTCACTGCTAAACAGGACAAGGGCTACTCTGGTGCAGGGCCAGCATCCGTGGGTCCATCACTGGGTACACTAAAATGATGGTCAGAACAGTCCTAAAGTCAGGAGACGTATAGCAAAAAAAATTAAATAAATAAAACACCAAAAGTGTCACATGTTAATTTCCAAGACTTGGGCATTAGCTGCTTTTTACAAAAAAGCCTTCTTTCCTTGACAGGTACAGATATCGACATCTATCTTCAAGAAAGGCTCATGGTAGAACTATTTTTATAATAGTTGCAAACTGCTGAAAAAGTTTGGCAGTTTCAAAGTGTTTTATTCCTTGAAAATGTCAATCAATAACAGGTTACAGTAAGAGACTCCCTAGCGAAAGCCTCCTCCAGACAAACTCTTAGCCAAATCCTTGCACTTTTAACCCAAGGTGAACTACAAACAGAAAGGGGGATAATGAGGCTGGAGAGGAGTACAGACTATAAGCTGAGATGCTGAGGAAAGGGTCCAAATCCTTCTGATGCCTGGATGCTGCCCAATTTATATTCCACTAAGAGCTAGTTGTTACTCAACCTAATCCCCTCATTTTATAGATGAAGAGAACAGTGGTCTATCCAAGCTGATAGCAAAAGAGCAGCAGAACAGGACTGGAATTTACATCTCCAATCACTGTTAGGCACTCTCCCACTACCTCTATGTACCAACAAGTGGTATGTGGTAAGAGTTTTAAAAACAAAACAAAGAAAATGCCTGGATAAAAGAGATTATTTCTTTTTTTTTTTTTTCAATATATGAACTTTATTGTCAAATTGGTTTCCATACAACACCCAGTGCTCATCCCAAAAGGTGCCCTCCTCAATACCCATCACCCACCCTCCCCTCCCTCCCACCTCCCATCAACACTCAGTTTGTTCTCAGTTTTTTAAAAGAGATTATTTCTGACCAGAGTAATGATGAAAGCTCTGAGGAGGCAGTAGTATCTTTTGGGTCATAAAGGATGAGTACTTATTCAATCAATGGAGATGGGTTATGGACAGGAAGAGAGAAGCCCAGGTCAGAACCCATTAAAAAGTCATCAGTTATCATATAAAATATCCTTCTTTATCTCAGTGGTTCAGAAGCAGGAAGAAATGGGTACCAGGGGTGAGAAGTAACAGAAAAAAATGTTCAAGTGCCATTAATGTTTCCTCTACTTTCTTTTTTTAACAGTATGATCCCATGATTATACAATACAAAAATCACATTTATAGCAAAATCTATGAGAATAATTCGGGCACAGAATTAAATTAAGCTTAGTGCTCAGACATATTTTTATGGTATGCATTACTGCTACTCTGCTTGGTAATTAGGTACAAAGAGTCAATAAATAGCTTATGAAATTGGTATAATCAGTCTTTTATATAGTCAAAGCAAGTATTTCTCTAGGGTACCTAGAAGTATTTATCTTGGGAGAAGGAAGGAAATGGGAAGTTGGTGATCCTGTTCCCCTCCAGTACGCCCTCATCTTTACTGTTTTCAAGCATCATTCATGCAACAAATGTGTGAGCACTTACTATGTGCCACACAGTGCTAGGGGCTGAGGTGCTTAAAGCCCCTTCTTGATTTCAGGAGAAGGGATTGTCACTGGGAATTCAGTGTCCACCTACCACCGCTGGGCTGTGGACTTCCCTTGGGGCTACAGAGATCCACAGGGTTCAAGTATTTCCTGGGAACCTTCCTGCTTTGCACATTCAACTCATTTTCTTCCCTTCCACAAACTGAGAAACACTGAACCACAATTTTCCCTTTCCCTCTCCCAATAAGGGGAATTTATATTACTTACATTAAAAACAAACCAAAAAAACCAACCACCAACTAAAACTCCAACTTCAGTTGCTGTCAAAAATCCATCTATTAGAAAGTCATTTGGTTTAATAAATAAACAGTGCTGAGACTGCACGGGATTGCAGTGGCATTTCCCAAGCAGAATTATCTTGGCACATTATGTCTTGGTCTGCCTCATGGGTCACAGGTATGCTAAGAAGCTGACCTCCTAATCCTCAAGGTGGCAGTTGGGGCTGGGGTTGCCAGAGCCTTGGGCCAACCTCCTTTGGCTCTGAGCAACATTTTCCTTTTCCTTTCATTCCAGTTTATCACCATACCCTTATCATTTTCAAGACAGTGAAAAAGTGAAGAAGATTAAAAAGCATTGGCTTGCCTGACAATACCTTGTGTTCTGGGAAATAGTTCAAGACTACTCAACTTGGGTAACCTCTGGCAAGTCAACTTCCCCTGTCTGGGCTTTGGTTTCCTCCTAAGTAAGAAGAGGTGGTTACACGAAATGATCCCTAACATCCCTTCTAGTTCTACAGTATAATTATTCAGGAAACTGTGATATTCCCATACAACATCCTAAAAAATAACATTTTGTGGGAAAAAAGGGCAAAAATTTAGAGTGAGATTTGGAGACTGCTCAAGGCTTATAACTAATCCTTGTTTATTTAACAAATATGATTAGATGCCCGCTAAATGCCAGAGAACTGTGACTGACAGCAGCATTACAACTAACCAGAGAAGCCTATTCCCTTCTCATGAAGCTTACAGTACACTAGGAACCACATACAAAAGCACTTATAATTAACTGGGTAAGTACTAAAATGGGGAGAAATAAGAGTGTAAAGGGTAAGTGATGAGATACCCAACCCAGCAGTGGTTAGGAGAGGCTCAGTGCAGAAAGTGACATCCAAGACAAGACTTCAAGAACAGCAGGAGCTGGAGGGCGGGATGGGGTGGGTTGTGGGTGTGTGTGAGGCAGCAGTGGATGGTGTTGGGGAAAGATGACATTCTAGGCAGAGGGAATGCCATCTGCCAAGTCCCAGAGGCATGGTAACTTGGGAACTACATGGCTGGAATTTTAAGCATGATTTTAAGTGCGAGAGCGACAGGACAGGTTAGGAAAAGCCCTGCAGCTGCAGAATGGAGAACTGAACTGGAGATGGGCAAGACGGACATGGGGAAATCTAGTGCTGCTAAGTCCACAAACACTCAAATTATGCAGTGAATCGGGAAGGGAAACAAAAAGAGGATTTAAAAGAGTATTCCTTTCAATCCTGCTTGAAGAAGTCAAACCAAGGTTTCCCAAAAGATGTGGCAGAGCTAGGTGTCACAGGATAGGAAGAAATACACAGTAGCATCTGGTTACCACTGGAGCAAGTGTGACTAAACTAGAACTCTGAATTCTGAAAGTAAGGTAGGGGAAATATGTTTAAAAGATTCTTAGAAAGTCCTCACTTAAACCTGCTTTTAGTGAAACTACTCCTTCAGTGTTAGCGCCTGAGAGGGCTTTTTTTTCATCAGCCTTCTTTACATTGTTACATAATTTCCCTGAGAGATCCAGAATCTAAACTCCTGTACATACATCATGATCATCCTAAAATCCCTAACTCCAGCTCAGACCTCTCTCCTGGTCTTCATTTCACCTTCACATTAGGATCTTCACCCAATGTCACCCAAACACCTCAGAGTCACAGTTCCTCTCTATTTAATTCTTTGCTATATTTTTGCATTCTATAACAGCTAATATACAGCAGGTCAACAAAATAAATGTTAGTCTGTTGAATGACCACTGGGATATCGTTTACTTTGAAATGCCTGTTCAAGTTTGGGGCCAATGTTCCTACCAGGTAGTCTGTTAGTTCCCTCATGGTTTGTGTTAAATACTCTATTAGTGTTAATGTAATTGAGTATGTTTCCCACCACATTAGGGAGGTAGTCTGTCTCTTTCTTCTTTATAAGCCTGATATCATGCACAATACTGACACAAAGTGCATCAAAATCGCTAAGAACAAAATATTCACAAAATAATGCTAATAAAAATTCATAAATAAATGCAAAATTGTGAAATGTGAAAAAAAGAGTATTCTTCAAACTGGCAGAGGAGAAGTAGGCAGAAAGTTGGCTTGTTCAGAAGAACTATAATAAGTTCACATAAGACAGAATCCAGAAAAGTATATTAAAATCACATGTACAAAAGACCATTTCTTAAAATTACATGATTATCAAAAGTAACAATGTCATTTGACTTTCAGGAAATTATTTTCAGGCTATATTTTATAATTAACACCTATAAATTATTTTAAATTGAGTTTTACATAGTAAGTTCTTTTTCAACACTATCCCTATATATAAATTTATACCCTGCAAAATAGAATGCACTTCACCATAGCAACAGTTCTATATCAACTCCTACTCAAGTTAGAAAAAGCATATGTAAAAGAAATGAATATTCTGGAATATTCTAAAGTGCCTACTGGAAAAAAATCTCTCCATTTATTTTGTAAAAATTTAAATATAAAATTTTAATGTTTCCTTAAAACATTTTTGTAATTAGGTAAAAGGCTACTTTAGTTTCTCAAATCTTGCTTTATTAAACAGTATAATACATTTTTTATTCATTAAAAAATTTTTTTTTACCGTTTATTCAGTTTTTGAGAGAGAGAGACAGAGCGTGAACGGGGTACAGACAGAGAGAGAGGGAGACACAGAATCTGAAGCAGGCTCCAGGCTCTGAGCTGTCAGCACAGAGCCTGATGCAGGGCTCGAACTCACAAACCATGAGATCATGACCTAAACTGAAGTCAGATGCTTAACCGACTGAGCCACCCAGGCGCCCCAGTAAAATACTTTTAAAATAATGTGAAAGAGAAAAAAAAAAAAAGAATGAAAAAGGGAAAAAAACAAAAAAAATCAATGTTGAAGATAACATACTTGGGATTGCGTTTGAGTTGGCTGGCGTGCTGGGGGATGGGGACAGTAACAGGAAGTAATGTTTAAGTGATTTGTAAGTAAAATATAAACCAAGGTATTAAATGTTACAACTATATTACTTTCTCAAGAAAAGCTATACCCCCACTGGCATTATGGGAACTGAAAAAGAAATTCTTACGTTCATTCTTCTTTTAAAAGTCAATAAAGCATCAGTACGTATTAACTTGGCTTGATAAATTAAGCAATTTACAAATTCCCTAATGAGAACGAACAAGTTTACAGACTTTGTGGATCAGATTATACACTACTAACAAGTCTGTGTGTTATATCGAAATGTAATATTAAACTTAATGTAATTCAAAGCATTTCCTTTCACTTACCACACTTGGGGCCAGCCAAATTCACCATGTGCATATCTCTGTCACCTTTGCTCACAGCCCAAGAGGGAATACTCTGTTATATTCCCAACTCCCTTGCTGTTCTGGACTTCCTTTCTCTGACCTAATTTCTAACTGCTCTGCTACATTCCAACTTTCCCACTGAACTGTGAAAAATTCCCAAGCCCTTCTGTGGTTCTAACCTTCTTGTTTAATACCTCCTTCAAAAAGGCTTAAACTGAAACCTGGCTGTTGTTCACTTCGTTTGGAGGCTGCGCTTTTGGCCACATCCTGCCACACACATCTCAGAGTTCAGAGGTTCTCCCTTATGTGTTCTTATGTGTTTCTTTAGAACTTTACCACCTCTGCTTGTCCTCACTGCAGGCATCTACAAACTTCCCTGTCACCAGTCTCCATCCCTTGGAATCTTTGGCACCTGGAACACCTTTGGCTTTCCCTACAAATGCTGCTGTTCTCTTAGATGATTTCAACATTCATGTGGATGACTTTTTCCCAAACTCTGTTCCTTGATCTCATCTCCAAAGACCTCCACTTCTGCTACCCACCTTCCACGGCCAAACCTAGGGCTTGCCATCTCCCAGAAGAGCACTATCTCTGAAATCTTAAAGTCAGGCATTTCATTCCTTGATACAACCTCTCTCACTGAACTCTTCCCTACAGTAATTCACTGATCTCATCACCAGATTATTTCACTCTATGCTGACCAAGACTCTCACTTTGAACAAATTGTAGTCAGGCTCCTCCTGGGCCCTCTTCCACTAGGCTTCAACCATGGCCTCTAAAAACTGCACACTTTCAGCACAAATGATTTTGTTTACTCACCCCACTAAGACACCAGAATAAACACTAGCACAGTTTCTTGCAGCTGAACGCCACGTTCTTAGGATGACCCCAACCCTCTTAAAGTTCCTACCTGAAAAAGTACAAGACTGCCAGGAGAACTTACTGCTTCTTCCAGCCAAAAGGTGATGACCAGCAGAGAGGCCCCTGTAGCTCCTCTGAGAGCAATTCCTTCAGAAAGCTTAGTTAGAAATCCATTCTCTGCCCCTTTGAGATGTAAATCTTCTACCACCTGGAAATGTCTTCTCAAGGTGAGTCATCTCTTTGAAATGCAAACATTGAAGAAGACAACTCTCCCTTTCTTTCCACTCCCCGTATGAGGGTAGAAGCTCCAACTGCCAGTTAATAAACCCAGATAGGTTTCACATTAACCAATCCCCTTCCCTGCTTGTTCCAATTTCTACTCCCTTTAATCTGCAGGACACCCCCTCCACTACCCACCCCATTCCTCTTTCCTATTCCCTCACTCTCCCTTTAAAACACGCAGTCATCTCTGTACAAACTGAAGTTGAGTTCAGTCCACACTGTCCTCTTTTCCCTACTGCAATCACAGTAATGTGATTCTACCCTTACCACTTTAATTAGTGTATGGCTTTATCTTTGACAGTGTACTCTATGTAACACACACACACACACACACACACACACACACACACACAAAGGCAAGGCACACATGCACACCCTCCCTCCCATAAGTTTGCTTTTTTTCCCCAGTTTTAATCACTCTCTTGCTAGTATTCTAAATCCTTTAGGAATAAATTCAAATTCCTTAATATGGCATGCAAGCAAACTGGCCTCTTCCTTATTTCTGAACCCTTCTTTCTTCATACTCACTTTTCCAGGTTACTCAACATCTTTCACTTCCCTGAATTCACCCTGCTCTGCCTCACTCTTGGCCTCTCCCATGTTGGTTCCTTGACCTGGTATACTCCTCTCTACCTCTCTGGCCTATGCTGACTCCCTCTTCAGTTAGTATCTCATCCCCGGGAAACCTTGCTCAATGTTCCCCCTATAATAAGTTAGGTTGACCTGCTACATGCTCCTGGGACCACCTGGTTTCCTAGATCATCTATTATAACAGCAGGACAACCTTCTGGCTTGGTCACAAGCTCCCTTAGAGCAGTGTGTATCTCTGTCTGGCTTACTACTCTCTATCCTAACACTTGCTTTGCTACTGAAGCTAAATAGGAATGCAGTAAGTATGTATTAAATGAAGAAATCTTTAGGATCATTAATATTCTGTGAGAGAACTCTAGCCCATATGACAAAAGTTCTCATCACCGAAATGAGCTGAAACATCTCTAATTCTTTCACAGAACATTTTAAAATGGTGAAACATAGGTCAAAGCATACAATGATAAACACTAATAGGAATTTGCAAAACCATGATATGATTCCACTCTATTAGCATATTCAGGCATTCATAAATGAAAAATATTTTTAGGAGTTACCTAGGATAACAACTTAAGATTAACCATTTAGTTGCTACATCTTTCCACTTAAGGATAATCCTTCATTGAAAATGTCACCAATTCCATATGTGGTGATGAATATAAAAGTAGAGCCCAAGATTACCACACTTAACGCTGAAAACCAGTTAAAACCTGTATAAATCAGAAAAATACTTATTTTGTATTTAAAAGTTTGGATCTGTGTTATCATCTTTTACTCATTTGGCATCACATGGTACTTACTGATAAATTCGTACTGTTGGGAACATATTGATCCTGTTCTCCCAGCAAAACGTCAATCACAGGGTGCCGGCCATTTTTAATCATGATCTTCCTTTCTTCTTGTAGAGTTGGTCTGCAAAAAGAAGCATGTTTCAACTTACTAGGCATGAAAACTGCCTTTTAAAAAAATCTCTAAGTTCTCGTTTACAAAACAGACTTTAAGAACACATCCAGAATAAGGCTTTGAGTATTAAAGTTAAAATTTAACTATAAGAATTAAGAGGACAATTATTGTAACAGTGTTTGAAGGACAAACTTCAGCAGAGTCCTACAGTAGCTCTAATGCTGAAGTCTACTTTACAAGATCTTTTTTAATTTTTATTTTCTTATTATCTAAGACCAATATTTTCATTACTAAAAGTTACAGTTCAGATTAGTGTTATTTAAATCATTTTTAGTAATAAGCATAATAAAGGCTATCCCTGAAAATTAGTCCAGATTTAATTATTACATTAATAGAAATTATATTATGTGCTGGACTTGGGAGACCTAAACTTTTTATATTCTGTTCAACTGAAACATCTTTCTAGGGTCATTGGTATCTTTCACTTTTTTTTGATATAAAACTTAATTTTTTGCCTTGCTGGTCTTGTTTTTTAAGCTTTTAGACTTTGTTTTTATCTATAGCTTTATCTATTTATCATATCCCCCATGAGCACTGCCCTACTCTCATTCTCCTTCCCAGAGATTACCACTGAGATCAGTGTGGTATCTATCCTTCCCAACTTTCTTCTCTGCATTTAGGTTTTTATACACTCATTGCATTTGTTTGCGATTTCTTTAAAAAAAAAAAAAAGCAGAACAAATCAGGATCATACTGTAATGTGTATTTCTACAACTACATTTCCCCCCTTAACACTCAATACACACTAAAAACATTGGCTTCACTATTCACCAATGGACTCTTCTATTTTTTTTTAATACTTTCATTTTACAAATGAAAGTACATTTCAAAATGTACAGTCATTACAAATACAGTCATTTTACAAATAATTTGCAGAAGGGGGAATTTTAGTAAGAACTTAAACACAGCAAATCTCAAATTTTTATTCCACATTTTCCTGCTCATAAAGGCATATATACTTGGAACGGACAATACACTCTCAATGTAATTAATTGCTCACCAACCATCATGCATGTACCTAGGACAACAGACATTCATAAATACTAATTTTTGATTTCAATACGTTTCTAAAATGTTCTGGCTTATCATTATTTTTGGTTCTTCCCCAACTTGCATGGACGAAAATGTAATACTTGAATTTTTTTAAATCTTTTAAAGCTTATAGTTTTGTTGAGGAGAGGCCAGGTATCTTCTTTGCTCCACAACTGTAACAAATTTTCAGTTTTATGTTTATAAATATCAAATCAGAATAGTCAATCAAGTCAATATTTTTATTTCACATCGTCTATTTTCTTTCAGTCTTCTACCTTAAGCACCTGTCCACCTACAAACAGTATCAAGTAAACTTCAGGGCACAAATTTCATAAAAGACAAAGAAACTACTACATGTCCTTTTGGCAAAACAGGATGGATCAGGTTCTTGTCACCAAATATTGCATGATGTGTGCTGCCTATGGAATAACTGACTGGAAAAGAACACATTTCACTTTGCCCTTAGAAAGATATATTCGCATAATGATTCTTGAGTTTGGGAAAATTCATCCAGGATACTGTCATCTGAACACTCATAATCTGAGATTGGGTTTATACAAGAAATTTCATTATCATCATTAGTATCTAGAGCACTATCTTTCTCTTCACATTCATCTTTTGATTAATAATTGTGAAATGTCTTCTGTCACTTTTTTTTGCTATTATGGGTGAAAAATAAAAAATTGCGAGTTCTCAGCTATGTTCAAAGAAAGTTAGAAGCCGACTATAATGGTGTTATCTCCATTCTTTTTGTAACTTCCTGAAGGATGATGCAGCACTTCAGGCAACACAATTAGAACCCTGAAGGATGGTGTGATAGTGAGTTCTATCTCACCTTTGCATTACCATTCTCTAGTTTTCTTAGACTTTTTAGTAGAAATAATCAATAAACAATAATTAAGTAATTCCTGGGATGATGAAATAGCAAGATATTCCAGATATAGAAAAAATAAAATCATTAAAGATCCCAAAATACATCTCATATTTATAAAAGGGTCCAATGGACCCATAGTGTAAATGCAAGACAGAATGAGTTTTATTCTTCTTTTTAAAAAAACATGAATTTTCTCTTTGTTCTTTGAAAGACATTTAAGAAACTCAAAAGCTGAAATTAGGTCCAGTGGACACTGATGGTATGGTATATTGAAGATTTAGGATAATTTCCTGTCATATCTTTAACATTCTTTGGAAGCTGCCGCATAAATGAGTTAGCTGTTCTCTGTTGTTAAATATTTTAGACTGTGTTTAGATTTTCCAACAATAGTGCAATGAACAACCATGTATATATACACACTACACACACACACACACACACACACACACACACACACTCTCACATACCCATTACATATAGACAAATGTTTGTCTAAGCTAGAGTAAATTCCTGAAGTATGCTTTCTAAGTCATAGGGTTTGCTTATTTTTTATTTTAACATACAGAAACATCTATATCAGATGCCTGTGTGGCTCAGTTAAGTACGCAACTCTTGATTTCAGCTGAGGTCATGATCTCATAGTTCATGAGATTGAGGCCCACATCGGGCTCTATGCTGATAGCACAGGGCCTGCTTGGGATTCTCTCTTTCCCTCTCTTTCTTCCCTTGTCCCGCTTGCTTATTCACACACACATGTGTGCACTTACTCTCTTTCAAATAAATAAACACTTAAAAAAAAAAAAGAAATATCTGTATCAGTTTATCCTCCCACCAGCAGGATATGAAAGTTGACTTGTTTTTTCACAACTTCACCTAAAGGAGGTATTACCAAATTTTCTAATTTCTGACAATGTGCTGGGTGAACAGTGTCCTCGTATTGTGTTAACTTATACTCATTGATTAGTAAGTTCTATGACTCAGAACTTTAGCATAAAACACATTTCTGAACTTACTCATAATACTAAGAAATAGTACTTTCCTAAATACTTAAATCCTTTTCCTTAAATATATCTGGCTAACAAAACCCCAAGTATATACCCTCACATTTCTCAAAGGGAAGTAACTACAGTATCTTCTGAGTAAAAATTTAAAATTATCCTTTGGAAAGAGACATTTAAAATGACAGGAAAAGGACATTTTTTGGATTTCAAAGTACAATTCTAAAGACAGAATTTTTACCTAGGTGCATTATAAATTTACTACTAAAAAAAATGAAAGCATCTGTAAGTAATATCAGTTTTAAAATAAAATCCTAGGTGTTCTGCCAAGTGAAATCAATAGATCATTATTCATGACACTGAAAGGATTTCTGAGGAAGGTCTTCACTTTAGAATAAAATTTTGAATGATTTGTTCTGCTCAAAAATCTGTGAAAATAAGTGACTGACTTACTCTGTCACTATCAAAATTATATAAAGACAAAACAATTCCTGGTAGAATGAGAAGCAAATGATAATTTGGAGAAATGAGACGATACACTACATTAAGATAGAGCAAGAAGGATATGAAAAACATGTTGATGACATGGCATTTAAGAAGAACTAAGGAAATCT
Organism: Puma concolor; assembly: GCF_028749965.1. Classification (NCBI taxonomy): domain Eukaryota; kingdom Metazoa; phylum Chordata; class Mammalia; order Carnivora; family Felidae; genus Puma; species Puma concolor. The sequence continues at coordinate 96,112,654 of NC_141667.1, forward strand.
GGATGCTGCCTGGAAAGAATGAAACACTGAACTTGAACAAATTTATTTTATATTTTTGAAACAGCATCTTTCTCCTTTAAATGCCTCAGGGAAACAATACAATTAGTAAAACAATATAATATCCAAAATACAAATTGGATAGAAAGACAGAATAAGAACTTTTGCCTGAAGGTTAGGCTATAGTGAATAAAATGTCCTAAGAGTATTTAGAAAAAAAAAAAAAAATAGATCGTGATTATAAAGCCAATAATCAATCTGAACTAACATCAATAGCTCAAGGCAATAATATCTTTGAGCAAGCTGGAAATCTAAGGGGGAAAAAGTATAAACTTCAGATACTTAAATACTAGCTTAAAATGCATTTTAGATGAAAGTTTCCTATTTGGTGGCTATTTACACTCAATTTTATTTCTGCTAAAAAAAGAGAAGTTGATTTTATTTCCTAAAGTTTATGGTATGATTTTTCATTTAAAAATATTCAGGTGGATTTTTCTTTTAAGAAAAATTAAAAAAAACTTTTTTTACATGTTTATTTACTTTTGAGAGAGAGAGAGAGAGAGAGAGCGTGAGCGAACGGTGGGGAGGGGCAGAGAGAGAGGCAGACACCGAATCTGAAGCAGGCTCCAGGCTCCATGCTGTCAGCACAGAGCCTGAGGTGGGGCTCAAACTCACAAGCTGTGAGATCATGACCTGAACCAAGGTCAGATGCTTAACCGATTGAGCCATCCAGGCACCCCAGTGAATTTTTCTTAATACAAAATATATAGTATCCAATTTGGAAAGTATTTTAGCATATGAAATATTTCCTGAACTCATTTTCCTGATAGAATATGTCGTTTGGAACAATCATACTGAGGACAAAAAGAAAAATTAGATAAAGTATAGAAAATAGTTATGTGATGGTACCTGATAACCAAGAAGACATCAAGGAATTATCAAGCTAAGACCTGGGGCAGGACAGAGTCCCAGGGAGTGTGTTGATTCCTGAGGAAACAGCTGAGGGTAAAGACGAGGGATAGCCTTGCTCTGGACTGAGACACCAATAGGCTGCACACCAGGCATAAGAAATACATTTGAAGCAATAATGGCAGCTTTTGAACCTTTGAGTCATCTCAAGCCCAGATAAGATGACAGATTATTTAGATTAAGTGATGCCAGAGTATTTTCAGCGTCTTGAGATGTCTAGTAGAAGCAAATGTGACTCCTTCAGAGGAAATATAACATCAAGTTATTTCTATAATGATTCTACAAATATAATGCCTATAACATAATCAAAACAACCAGGCATCAAAAAGATATAAGAACAAAAATGAACAAAAACAAGGCAAGAGAAACAAGGCAACAAGGACCCATAAGGACTCCAGATATTTGAATTATCAGACACAGACTTTAAGATAACGATGCTTATCATGTTCAAAGAGACAGATAAGATAGAGAACCAAAAATGATTTTTAAAAAATAAATTGAATGGGTATGAAACATACTAACATACCCCATATTTTTATTAAAGACAAATAATTTTTAAAATACTTAATCCTTCTGATTTTTAAAATAAGCATTTTTGAAAAATATTATCTGCTATTTACTAAGTACTTATCATCTGTCTGGTCCTGCTTAAAAAGTTAATATAGATTTACCTCAGTTAATCTGCACATCTCTTGAGAGGTAGGTATTATGGCAATGCAGAACCTGAGGATCAGAGAGGTTAAGTAACTTGCTTAAGGTCAGCTGTTAAATAACCAAGCAAGTATTCAAAACCATGTCTGTCTGATCCAAAGTCTACACTATGAAAGATATGCTTTTTTTTTTTTTTTATTTTTATTTTTGGGACAGAGAGAGACAGAGCATGAACGGGGGAGGGGCAGAGAGAGAGGGAGACACAGAATCGGAAACAGGCTCCAGGCTCCGAGCCATCAGCCCAGAGCCCGACGAGGGGCTCGAACTCACGGACCGCGAGATCGTGACCTGGCTGAAGTCGGACGCTTAACCGACTGCGCCACCCAGGCGCCCCGAAAGATATGCTTTAAAAGAGTTCAAATTTTACTTATGCAAATCAAGTAGTCTCTTGATATATGGACTAGAAGATGCCAAAAAAAGGAGAAGTCCCTAAATGAAAAATCTAGGACCAAACCTGTCTAGTGTATATACTTAAAATGTTTGTTAAATCTCTGATGAGTCTACAAATTAATCAGAGTTTTATAGTGATGTAATAAAGGATGTATTTTCACTCCTCAGAGATTTTGCCAAACCTACATCTCCATAAAGAATTCCTGGGGTGCCCGAGTGGCTCAGTCAGTTAAGCGTCTGACTCTTGGTTTCAGCTCAGGTCACGATCTCACAGTTTGTACGGTCGAGCCCCGCGTCAGGCTCTGTGCTGACAATACAGAGCCTGCTTGAGATTCTTTCTTCCCCACTCTCTCAGCCCTTCCACACTATGTGCATGCACACTCTCTCTCAAAATAAATGAACATAACAAAAAAATGAAAGAAAAAAACTTATATACGATGTGTAATATATATATGTTTAAGTTTACAAATAGATATATAAACACATACAGATACAAATATTTAAATTTGGTATAATATAAACCACATACCATAGACATGGTTCTTCTGGTCTTACTAGCTGCAGCATCAGCAGTAACAAATGGCAAAAGGCCACTTGAAGAAGTATAAGAAGAGGTAAGCCAGGCACAAGTATTTTTCAGTGGGAAGAGCTTTGCAGGAAGACACAGTAAGGGCATAGGTTGTAGCCGATCCTCTACTTAATTCACCAAAAGAATCCTTTAGGAAAAGTTAGCTTCACAAACCTTGTACAGCAAGAAAGAAGTCCTACTAAGATCACAGTACATAAGGAAGAAATCAAGTCAATGGAGAGTAGATTCTTATTCTCCCAGAACTAGATTCAACTACAGTAAATTTACAGATCTCATTTTTATGGATGATAAATGGGATAAAATTTTTGAAGCCCTCTGAAGTAAGAAGAAATTGGGCAATAGTGAAAATGCAAAGAACCTATTTTAAACAAAACTATTGTGCCCAACACTGTTGGTCTCCACACATAAACAGATGGCAAAACAAAATGAAATGAAATAGCAAAGTACGTTTTTAATCTAAAACTGGCATAGCCAATTCCTGCAATTCTCCTCCCCTAAATAAACAAACAAACAAATAAATAAATAAATAAATAAATAAATACTTTACAACAACCAATTTTTTAACATCCACTATGGGTATTATGCTAGGTATAAAGAACATTGAAAAATGTTCAAAAAAAAGCTATTTGGCTCAAACTAAAGAGAAACCAAGATATGAAAGATGTATGAACAGCAAAACATATCTACTCAAACACAATGAATTCTGTATGTCACAAGCACTGACAGGCAATAAGACATCTATGTTTTCTTTTTATTCCTCACCATAGCCAGTGAGGTAAATATTCCCTTAAATTTCCTTAAGTATATGAAAAAATAGGCTTTGTGCTACAAACTGAATGTTTGTGTCCTCCCCAAAATTCATATGAAAACTAATGTGATGGTATTAGGAGGTGAGGCCTTTGGAAGGCGATTGGTTCATAAGAGCCCTCATGAGTGGGCTATGCTTTTATGAAATAAATAGCCCAGAGAGCCCCCAATATGGCAATGGTCTCCAGACCCAGAGAGCCACCAGCACAAAATTCTAGCCTGGGGGAGCCACAGGAGGGAGCCAGGCACAGAGCACCAGCAGACATGGGAATATCACAAAGAAACACTTCAGGGGTGGGGCCCAGGCATAGGGCCACCAAAGGGGCAACATGACCTGGAGCTCTGGGGGCCCAATCTTTGCCCAGCAAAACTACAGGAACAGAAATGCTGCCCCAGTGGGTCTGGAAGGTAGGATCCTTACCCAGTGGGCCTGGAGGGCACAGCACTGGGCCAAAGATTTGGCTCAAGCTTAAGGTTTTAAATTTAAGGAAGAACAATTTGAGAGCAATAGAGAACACTTCCTCAAAATGGATCATACAATGAGTCCCAGCCATATCTGATTTAGATGGTATTTATAATCATGAAGTGAAACATATTACAAAGTGTTTATTTTTTATTTTTTAAATTTTTTTTCAACGTTTTTATTTATTTATGGGACAGACAGAGACAGAGCATGAACGGGGGAGGAGCAGAGAGAGAGGGAGACACAGAATCGGAAACAGGCTCCAGGCTCCGAGCCATCAGCCCAGAGCCTGACGCGGGGCTCAAACTCACGGACCGTGAGATCGTGACCTGGCTGAAGTCGGACGCTTAACCGACTGCGCCACCCAGGCGCCCCAACAAAGTGTTTAAGTCAAAGCTAACAAATGAAAGGATTATGCTTTTTAAAAAATGTCACCAGAGCGCCTGGGTGGCTCAGTTGGTTAAGCCGCTGACTTCGGCTCAGGTCATGATCTCGCAGATTCGTGGGTTCGAGCCCCATGTCGGGCTCTGTGCAGACAGCCTGGAGCCTGAAGCCTGCTTTGGATTCTGTGTCCTCCTCTCTATCTGCCCCTCCCCCACTCACACTCTGCCTCTTTCTCTCAAAAATGAATAAACATTAAAAAAAATTTTTTTTTAAATGTCACCCACATAAACTTAAAAACTGAAATATATAACAATCACTTCTGGAGTCACATCTGCTTTCACTGTACTAAATGACAGAGCAAGCAAGAAAGGAATGTGTTAATTTCAAATCAAGCTATATGTGTTGACATTCAGCTTTACAAAGGGTGCAAAATATTTGCATATTTTAATATTTTATAATAAAAATGCTAAAATTAGTGGAATAATGCCATCTAATCTAAAGCACTGAAAGGGGGTGGGGGAGTGTTAAAAAATACATTACCTGCAGTAATTTCCTTGCTTAGCGACCTTGGCCAGGGAGAAAATGCAGTCAACAGTTGCTAGGTGATGTACTGCTTTACACAAGGAGTGATAATGTTCACTAAAATCCCTACAGAAGCAACAACAAAAAGGTGAGGACACTGATTTCTTAGAGCTATAAAAGCTGTACAATAAGTAATCACTTTATTAGTTAAGATGAGCATAAACAAAATAACCAGGGATACCTAAGAAACATGGAAATTACACTGAAATACTTTTCAGTTTGATATAATAATTTGATTACTGAGGCTTCTTTTGTTTCATTTGGATAGAACTACATGTATTTAAAATAACTTCTATAAAAAGATGTATACTATTAACACCATATTACACATTTCATTTGACCATGACAAGTCAACTTAGATATAATTAACACAAATGTGATCATTTTCATTCAACTTAAATAACATGAACTACCCAGATGGGTCAGCCTCCCTTTGTGCTTCTCCTTGATAGCATCATACAAACTAGGATTAACAGTTTCAATATCTTTTTCTCACGCTGAATTGGAAGCTTCTTGATGGTAGAGTCCACGTTTGTCTGATTTGCTTACCATTATCAAGCCCTAACATACCGCCCCTAACTTTGGTATACAGTAGCCATTATAATAAATTTTGTTAAAGGCAAGCAAGAAAAGTACTTTTTTTTCAGTGATCTTCAGTTATATTATTAAAAATGCATATATAAATTAAATTTTAGATTTATTTTTAAAAAGATAACAATCATTGTCTCAAATCTTTGGCTAACTAAATAGCTGGTGATTAATGGGGTGCCTGGGTGGCGCAGTCGGTTAAGCGTCCGACTTCAGCCAGGTCACGATCTCGCGGTCCGTGAGTTCGAGCCCCGCGTCAGGTTCTGGGCTGATGGCTCGGAGCCTGGAGCCTGTTTCCGATTCTGTGTCTCCCTCTCTCTCTGCCCCTCCCCCGTTCATGCTCTGTCTCTCTCTGTCTCAAAAATAAATAAACGTTAAAAAAAAAAAAATTAAAAAAAAAAATAAATAGCTGGTGATTAAAAGCTTAGAAAACTGTTATTGAAAGATGTATTTAAAAATATATAGGAGGGGCGCCTGGGTGGCGCAGTCGGTTGGGCGTCGACTTCAGTCAGGTCACGATCTCGCAGTCCGTGAGTTCGAGCCCCGCGTCGGGCTCTGGGCTGATGGCTCAGAGCCTGGAGCCTGTTTCTGATTCTGTGTCTCCCTCTCTCTGCCCCTCCCCCGTTCATGCTCTGTCTCTCTCTGTCCCAAATAAATAAATAAACGTTGAAAAAAAAAATTAAAAAAAAAAATATATATAGGAATGTATGCAAGTGTTTTTTTTTTTTTACTTAAATTATTCCATTATATCATATCACAGGTATACTTTATGACCTTTCAAAGAAGATTCCCCCCAAAATAAGAGTATTATGCTGAATGCTTCCCTTAAAGAAGATTTCTCTGTTGTACAATGTGTTTCAGAAACTTTGAGATTTAATCTGTTTACTTCTTAAATCCAAAAGTTTTAGGGGCGCCTGGGTGGCGCAGTCGGTTGAGCGTCCGACTTCAGCCAGGTCACGATCTCGTGGTCCGTTAGTTCGAGCCCCGCGTCGGGCTCTGGGCTGATGGCTCAGAGCCTGGAGCCTGTTTCCGATTCTGTGTCTCCCTCTCTCTCTGCCCCTCCCCCGTTCATGCTCTGTCTCTCTCTGTCCCAAAAAATAAATAAATGTTGAAAAAAAAAATTAAAAAAAAAAAAAATCCAAAAGTTTTAGAGTACTTCCTAGCTTGAAAAGGCTTTCCCAATTAAGCTAAGTAATCAGTTATTCCTATATTATCACTATATTGAGTTTTTAGAATCTGTAATATGATTTTTCCAGTAATATTATATAAAGGTATTGTATATACATGACTTTTCCAAATAGAGGCAACATTTTAAGTATCCAGTTTTACTTTTGTGTTAACTTTATGAACTGAAAAGTATATTTACAGTATATTTTATACCTCTTTGTCTGAACATAGTATAACAAATATAATTTACCTATTTCTCACTGAATTAATGTTCATTAAAACAAGCAAGAATTCCACTAACAGTGTTAAGAAATCCCAAGCAAAAAGGAGATTGGACCCTGGCATCAGAAAGATAATGTTCTGTTGTCACCTTAAAAATGACTCAGTTTGGAGGGTCCTGGGTGGCTCAGTTGGTTAAGCATCTGACTTCTGGTTTCAGGTCAGGTCATCATGTCACAGTCATGAGTTTGAGCCCCACATCAGGCTCTGTGCTGGCAGTGCAGAGCCTCCTTGGGATTCTCTCCCCTTCTCTCTCTGCCCCTCCCCCACTCACACTATGTCTTTCTCAAAATAAATAAATAAACAAACAAAATGACTCAGTTTTGAAGATGTCACATGGTACACAGACCTTACATTCCTGAGTGACTGCTCAGTGATCATGCCTTGTTATTCCCGGTGTAACTTCAATTTAGATCTAACCACTGGTTTACCTCTTGGGCTGTGTCCTATTCTGTCCCTGTTCTCATCACTGACCCATTTGGTCTTCCTATCCTGGTACTCTGTTTTGCCAGAGAGCAGCTACATTTGATATTCCTGCTCTTATCTCCCTCGATGTGAATATCAAAGTACCTTCAGCTTTAAACATCAGTCATTTTTTTCATACTCTCACTCCCTCCTTCTCAGGTCTTGTCCAGGCCAGCAAGACCCTAATTTAATTTGCTACTTATCTAGGAGACTTCGGTTGAGGGTAACTGTCCTTGATGATATTCTAGTATATGGAATTGAAATGAGTGACACAGCTCTCAGGGGGTACCATTTCAGTTAAAAAAAAAAAAAAAAGAAAGAAAAAGAAAAAAGAAAAGGCAGAGAGAGATAAGGGAATTATTTTGATGTAGCCTATTATGTTCTTTCTCATGTCAATTACATAAGTAAGACATGTGAATAAAATAAAAAACCATCATAAACCTTTAATATCACCATTATAACTCTTACAAAGTCTTGTTTGACTTCTTGATCTTTGTCCGTTTGCTACACTTCCCCAAATTTCAAAGAGATTACCCATACCTAGAAAAATGACAAGCTAAAAAACGGGCAACTCAAGTAACAATCTGATAGACTGGGATTACAACATAACATGAAACTTTATCACTAAGCCACCAACAAATTTAAGAATGAAGACATTAATCTCTGGTCAAAAGATATTGCTAGGTCCACAGGAAAAAGATTAAGACACTTGGGTTCTAAAGCTGTTATGACAGTTTACCATCAGATGTTGCCCAATGACATCTGAAGTTAACAAAAAGAAAGTTATCTTATTTTTTATTTACAAATTTATTTCTAAAATATTTAACTACTGTACAGGAGGCATTATAACTTAATTTTTTAAAAATCTGTAATCAAGATTATTCAACATCCACAGCCCATCTTCTAGAATACAGAAGAAGAGACACATTTTTTGAGAGAAGTTTCCGTTTACTTTTGAAAGAACTTTCTTTCAGCCTTGATTTGTTGCAATATTTTGATCCAAACTAGTATGACTAATGCATAACGGTATCTCAATAAGAGACATACACGTGTATAGCTGGTATTCAATCCCCTGACGTCAGGTTCATTGAGGTTAATCATTTTTTTAAAATGACATCATATTCACACCATCTGGCACCTTAATAAGTACTGTGCTTAACAATATTGTTCTCAAGTGGGGGCTCTAGTTGCAAAAGCTGTAGCTAAAGTTGAGCCAATATTTTTTTTGATAAAAATATAATGTATTTTTCTTATTTTGAAAGTAATGTAAGTACATTAAAGATACTTTTGATATCATGTCTTTGCAAAGTAAATTAAAATCTCCAGTAACCTCACCATCCAGAAATAATCAGTTAATACTCGAGGATATATATAAATACATTTCTTCAAAGAAGATACATAAATGGCCAATAAGCATATTGATAATATAATAATGGCATACATATATTTAATCTTTAAAGATAAAAGGTTTGTATGCCATGTGTGTATATGAATTTACACATTACTGTTTTGCATCCTTTCTGCACTTAGCAATGCAACATGAATATCATATCCTTTGTGATATTGTATTTAATGTCAGCTTACTCATAGCAATTCTCAAAGTGGTGGTATGATGAAAGTAAAATTCTCCTGGGTTAATTTGGTAGAAGGGCCCAGGCAGAGGGCTGAAACAGTAAGAATGGTATGCAGAAATGGTGGGGTGCTACAAGGGAACAACAGAAGGGACAAATCAAAGAGACATTTCAAAGGCAAAAAAAAAAACCAGGATAACAGATAAAGGGACAAAAAGGAAGACAGAATCAAGAATAAAGCCAAAGTGTTTGCACTGGGAGATTTGAACTTCCTTCAGTCTAGAATATTAGCAATGAGAACATAAACCAGATGTGTAAAATTGTGTATACTGTGAATAGAGTGAATATGTATCAACTCACCAAATTGCAGGATCCTAGAATGTGGTCCCTGAAGCCTGAAAGGAATCTAATTTTCATGTCTCAGTGATACTTCTAAGGGCAAAACAGGAGAACTAGAGACTCAAAGGTCCTGAAAACCCTTAAAATGGAAAATTGAAAGTGAAGTGGAAAAGGAAATGAATACACCACTAAGTTTCTATCCCTGGGTCCACAACTAGGAGTCAAGATAACCTCAGGAGATTCAGGACAAGTAAAGTGGAATGTCTTTCTGATGCTATAATCCAAGACTCCTCTGGGCAAACAGCTACCTTTTAAAAACTGTCACACAGAATCTTTTTTTTTCACTCGCCAGACTGGTTACTTAGCTCCTGGAGAACCTCGCTGAATACTTACTGTTTAAGGTTTTAAAGAGAAAGACTACCAGAGAGATTTCTGTTCAGAGTGACGCCTACGTATTTACCATAGGCAGCCTCTACAACCTGATGGTAAAGGGCACAACCTACCGCCAGATACCCTGAGTTGAATCTCGGCTCCAACCAATGTAGGCAACTTACTCCTTATTTCTGTATCTCAATTAATTCATTTGTAAATAGGGGGTGATATCTCACTCAAAGATATCATCTGAAGAATAGTAAAGTGCTTGGATGAGCGGTTCATAGCTGTGGACTCATGAAGGTCAATTGTACATCTCTTTTCCCAACTCCAATCCAGCAGCAGCTTGAAATCAGCCCAGGTAGGAGTGTTTACACTACAGAAATCAACAAGCACCACAAACACTACTATTCTTCCAGAGAGCTGGCTGTTTATCATTTATTTACCAGCACACCCCAGACTTAACCCTGTCTGTATGAACACACAGCTATGAATAAATCCAGCTATGAAACATTCTTTGAGGCAATGGCAAGGGCTCTTCAAAAGAAAATCTCATAAAAAACAAAAAAATGTGGGAGATTATTCTAGATTCAACTAGAAAAGAAACATAGTAACAAAATGCAACATGTGAAAGTTGATTTGAGCTTTCATTTAAAAATCGGGGAGGGGGCAGAATTAAAGAAACTCAATATTCCTTAAATTAATATCAATTTTTTAGATGTGATAATGGTGTTAAGATTATATAGTATAAAGTCCTTAGTTTTAGATGTGTGCTTAATTAAGATTTAGGGGGAGGGGTGAAGTGTTATAATGTCTAAAATGTACTTTCAAATGGTTCAGAAAAAAAAGTCTATGAGAGATATAAAAAAAAATGTGGCAAAATGTTAACACTTGATAAATGTAAGTGAAGAGAGTGTCAGCGTTCATTTCAACTTTCCCATGTTTAAAATTCTTTAAAATAAAAAGTTAGGAAATACATAGGATGTAAAATAAGAAAAAAAAATTAAACGGAGATAATAAAAACAGAACAACTAACCCATATTTGTCCAACTCTGAAAATATTAGGGCTTTTTTATAAGTAAATGATGTCCAAAGTGGAATTTCAAAACGTGACTCTACCAAGCATCCTTAGCAACTAAATGTAGGTACAGTAACAATAAACTACATTAGGTCTCTCATTACGGACTAAGATGAGCTTACACTTCAATGGACTAAAAATAAAATGAGAGAACACATGTACTCAACTATTTTATGGCAGGTCACAAGCAGTAATCTCTACTTTTCTTTTTGATAGAAAGATTTTCCGGTCTATTTCTCATAGCAAAAAGTCAGAGTATATTTTTCATTGTAAACTCACTCTAGAAAATCAAGCCATTCAGCACTGCAGTCAAGGACTAGCTGCTCCCGGAGCTGATTCAGACGTCTGTAATTTTCTACAATAAAAGGAGAGTGAAAGCGGCTCACAGCTTTTGTGCTGGAAGAGGGGAAGAAACATAAATAGGAAATCAAGGTTACTAAGAAACCACTAATACCTTCACTTCAGAAAATTAAAGTAGTTATTTATTATTCTCTGATGAACCTTGAAAGTAAATAGCTGTAAACAGAGAACATTCTTTAATTATGGTCCTGAATTCTATTGATTCCAAAGATCTCTGTTGTAAATAAAGTACTTGGAGTTCATAGGACTTTGTTCAGGAAGCTCTAAAATGCATTTTAAATTATACCCATATGACAAGTTCAGAGTTTAGAGTTTCCATTTCATAAGCAGAAAGCTTTTTTCTTTAAGTTACACTAAATGAAAATGCTTGCTTATTAAAAAAAAGATCAGAAGCAAATAAGTCCTGACAAAGCTGAATACACTGATGACGGTCATAATATTCTTTAAGTTTTATACTTTTCTGTATGACTACAGTATTTCAGTGAAAAAAAGAAAACTATAAAGAATTACAAAGAATAGCAATGCATTAATTCAGGAGGCAATCAAAGAAGAATGCTTCGTTATCTAACTGTAGATTCACAGCGGCTCCAGAAGGGAAGAAATACCACATGCTCCTCGTCTGAGCTTGTGTATAATCTCTGCTTCTTCATCAAGAAACTGCAGAGCACAAGAGGGCCTGCCACAGGTCCCCAGTCAAAAAGTCTGGCCCAAGGCTCTAACTCTGCCTGCCACTTACTTGCTCTGTGACTTTGGGCAAATGTAACTGATCTTCTATCAACATCACTTTCTTCATCTATAAAATGGGGATAATGACAGTATCTATGTCATAGGTACTGTTAACAGGATAAGATAGTGCTTAGCAAGGTGCCAATGTCCCATGACATTAGCACCCAATGTTAAGCATTGTTTTGTGGATGTGGTGATTATTACCACTGTTGATGTTATTATTATGTTTGAACCTTTGAGAAGAGAAGGTTGGAGTTAAGTGACAGGCAGGTGATGACAGACTGCACTCTGTTCTTTGTTTGCTCCCCTACTCCTGTCACAAGTATGTTGAATTTGGCATTATTGGAACAGGGGTGAGACTTTCACATGCAAAACCTGAATGATAATCTAACCTATCCCTGTCAAGGTTCTGATGGCCAAGTAACATATAAAATATAACAATGAGCTTCCCCCAAACTATCTTATTTATTCTTTCAATTTACATCACTGAATGTTCACAAGATGCTGACACTGATTTATGCCTTCCTTATTGCTTCTGAATTATCATCTAGACTTCTATGCAAACCTATTTGTCATAGCTTTCTCTTCCGACAAAATTCATTCAGTGAAACATTTCAGTTTCTTAGATAATTAGATGCACAATTTTAAATAACTTCTCTTCATAAAGCATATTTTGATTCATTAGCTATAGTATAGGACAGAAAACGAAAGAATACTTGCAAGGAGAGAAAACATCCCCTAAAAAAAAATACTCAAATTTCAATTATGGCTTCTAGTAACATGTAAGAAAAACAAGCTAAAGAAACCCATGATTGTACCTTCAGGATTCTTTGATAGTGGCAATAGATACTCATTTTCTTTTTGAATTAAAGTTAAAATTATAATAATCGTTCATACATGTCAAAATTTTCTCCCATCCTTAACATAGTTCCTTCATACAATCACCAGCTACTAGGCTCTCTTCTGCTTACTCAGGCAAATATAACATTTTCATCTAAAGTTCATGAAAACATATTAATAACAGTAGTAATAAATATTTCACAAAAAATACGATTCACAGGAGTATATACTTCTCTAACACCACTTCTTTAAATGAGTCCCCTCTTGGGAATTAATGCCTAACCAAGGAGAAAAGGCAGTCTCAATGTGGTTTTCTAATTTTGTTTTTGATTAAATTTGTTTTCATCAATTCATGATACAACTTACAAAAAAGAAGATGTAAACAACTATTATAATTATGTGGCATGGAAAGCATCAACAATAAAGAAATGCAGAGAGAGCTCAGTGAAGCAGAAAATGAAATTTCAGGTATGGCATTCATCAGAAAATTCAAGCAACCAAATTAATTTTATAACTGAAGATCCTCCAACATTTTTTCATGTGTTTAAAGTGTACTCTAAGGTGTAAGAATAAAACAATAATAAAACAAGAAAACAAATATATACAAATAAGATACTCTTCGGAAAAAATATTTTAAAATCAATGATAGAAAGAGTTTAAAATAATTATATCTTTGGTTAAAAGTTCCATAAGAAAACCAAAGGGGAAGAATCACATTTAATGTCATGAATATGGTTATTATCATTCCAAAAACATACAGGTGTACATGCTCATAATGTGTCATTATAATTCACGTTAAGAAAAAAATGTATTTTTAAACCTACCTTCCAACCTTAACCCAATCAGTTGGTATACAAGATACAGCAGAATTCTTTATTTCAATCATAAACTAAAAGAAATATAAAGAAAAATTACATATTTAAATGATTAACCATTATATTTTTAAAGCTTCCTCAAAACTTCTATCAGTTTAGTAAATACTATTCTAAACATTCAAAATAAATCCAATACTGTTAAAAGGGAAGTTCATGTATGTCCAAATATATGTTCATGTATACAACCAAATATTAATAATTAGGGTTGTAATACTTGCAATAAAGTACAACTTGTATTCAACAAAAGTTTGTAATAAGCATATAACTTCACAACTTAATGTTTATAACATTATCATGTGCATACTACAAATGGTGATTTTTCTTTAACAGTCTCTTTCATTTATTAGTACCCACTTACTTAAGAATTCTATTACTCAGTAATACGATTGAATTTCTAAGTACATACAATTTTAAAATATCAATTATGAAGTGCTATACCAGTTTGAGATATGGTCCATCCCTTATTCCGAACAGAAGAGGATTTATTGTCACGGCTGTTACACAAAGAGCCCAATATCTAAAAGTATCCTCATGAAAAAGCACAGATTTCTTCAGCTATCAGAAGATATTTTATCCCAAGGGTGTTTTCTTTAAGTTTTCACTTATATGAACCGTATCTTTATTAAGCCAGCTGCGTTCTGCAAGCAAGCTTTTCTGAAATCGGCCAGGAAGCAAGTGAAATCAACTTCTACTATCATGCCTTTCATTTTTAGCATTAGTTGTAGGTCATCTCTTCCTCCTGCTTACTCTCCTGTATTATTGCAATGAAATTCAATGTTTTATTTAAGTGAATAAACACACAAACATTTATTTTGTACAGGAGGGAACCCAGAAGCTATGTGGCTACCACTAATTTTGAGATGGCGGCAGGAACTTCTTTACATATACCAGTTTTATAACATTTTAGGTATTCACAATATGCATATTATTAGTAGTGTTGGCCTATCTTTTGAGTTTATTTTTCTGTGTAGTTTTTCATAGAAATTATATTTCATAGAAACAACATAGAAATTATTGGAGTGCCTGGGTGGTTCAGTCAGTTTAGTGTCCGACTCTTGGTTTCAGCTCAGGTCATGCTCTCACGGTTCATGAGTTCAAGCCCCACATCGGGCTCTGTGCTCACAGCGTACAGCCTGCTTGGGATTCTCTCTCTCCTTTTCTCTCTCTCTCCCTTGCTCGTGCACACTCTCTCTCTCAAAATAAGTAAATAAACATTAAAAAAAAGATTCTGCTTAAAAAAATAATATAGAAATTACTGGTTAATTTTAAGAATTTTCATTCTGAGAAAAAATTTCGCAACTAATGAGGCCTTCTTATATGGAGACAATACAATTTCAAACCTGCTACACCCAGTTAAACAATTAAGAGTGAAGAGTCTAAAAACTAGCCTTCGGCTACAAAAAGTAACTGAGGAAAAAACCCACAAAATAAATATCATTGACAAGAAAGATAAAAGCGCTTTAAGATTATGCTATAAAAACTGCCTAAGTATTATTGTTAAATGCCCAACAAGAAGGTATATTGATCCTTTTATAAAATAATTCTGGGAAGAGCTATGCCTGCAGTAAACTGCAAAATGCAGGACCACAGTGGCTCACTAATACTTGGGAAGAATACATCTAGAACTGTAATAACTAACACAGAGCTCGACTGGAGTTACTAAGGAAAGGAAGGCAGAAATTTTGAAAATTAGTTAAAACTGTCTCACTGGGCAGCCAGGGAGGCTGGCTTACTTAAGTAATTTGCCATAACAGGGCAACATGGGGCACCGGATTCATATCTGTGCCTTGCTACTAGTCATGGCCCTTTGAAGCATGCTGGGAATAGTGTGCACCATATGGTTCAATCTGTAAGTATCAAGGGTCTACTCTAAGGACTACGTATCCTCAAAGAAGCCAAATGCAGAGCCAATACTGGATGGAAAACAGGGTGAGAGTTGGAAAAGCCCACATAGACCTTCTGCTTGTTACACCCCTGGGATTACTTCCTCAAGTTGGTGCTGGTCCTATATGTCCTCTTCTTCTCAGCTGGGGTTTCTCCAAAAACAGACTAGCAGGTTTTTGTTCTCTTCTATACTATCTAAGGAATAGCAAAGTTTCTCTCTGTTTCCTTCTACAAATATTCTAAGAATGAGCAGACAGGCCTTTTAAGAATTTTATTGCTACAAAAATGGAAACCAACTAAAATTGGAAATTAACAAATATTTCAGAAAGCTTAGAGTATTCTCACAGCCACTTTCCCTGCTCTACAGTCCCTGTTTCTTAGGTGGTGATGCAAAGTGTGCCATGATTTGTTCTAGCACTTTCTCTCATACTCCTAGGATCCAATTCTTTGTTGCTTAAATGTCAGATACCATTACTCAACTACAGTCTGTCATATCACTGGGCTGGCATCATGGCTAAGTTTGCTTAATTCACTCCAGAAACTGCTCTCTGTTTTCTTCAATACCACACTTAACCCATTCCTACTATCCCCCTTTTCTTTCTTCTCCTCAAGAACCTTCAAATATTTTTTTTTTTTATTTGGAAGTAAGATTTAATGGAGAATGCTTTTCATATCTTAAACATACCAAGCAGAATCTGCATATGCTGCATGTTGTGAACTAATGTTTTTTCCTAAAGATTTCTGCCTAATATTTCTTCCCTTTCCCCTAGGAATAATACTTACCAGTACTACTCCAAATCTAAATATCACCCCATATCCATTCCATATTTGATTCAAGATTAAAAGATAATTCTCTAGGGGCACCTGGGTGGCTCAGTCAGTTATCTGACTCTTGATTTTGGTTCAGGTCATGATCTCATGGTTGTGGGATCAAACCCTGCCTGCTTGGGATTCTCTCTCCCTCTCTCTCTGCCCCTCGCCCACTCGCACATGCGTACACTCTCTGTCTCTGTCTCTGGTCTCTCTGTCTCTTTCAAATAAATAAATAAACATTTAAAAAAAAAGATGATTCTCTGTGTATCTAAAATATGAGAAAGACTATCATAGAAGCAGTGAACTAAGTTTCTGCTTTCATTATTTTCTTACAAATACTATCAGAGTCAGAGATAATAATGTGCATAGTCAGTAAGGCTTATAGTATTCTAATAAGTACATAAAAACTGGAAACAGAGGTGAAAAATGAATGTTCTCAAAAGTTAATACTGGCTTGACAATCTACTTATTTTTACCAATAATAACAAAATCCATGTACTACATGGGGCTGCTAAAACAGGTTTTTTAAAAATTGTTACACACGTTATATGTACAGAATAAAATTTTAGAAGAGAAGAGTATAAAAGAAGAGCATATATAAATTAAGGACTTTCCTGCTATCCTCTTTCATTTCTCAGAGGTAATCATATTTGACAGAGTCGGTTCTCTGTACTTTAAGTATTTCTGAATAATTGTAAGTTTTTAAAACAGAATTTGATAACAATGCTGAAAATCTAGAATTCATTTGGTGTTTGAATAGAATCAATAATTCTCAAAAAATGTTATAAAAGTGATTCTGTACTGATGTACTATTAAAATTCTGTACTTTTTAAAAAAACCATTAAGAATCCATCCCACAGTTAATAACTAAGAAATTTCTTGCCTCAAACTCATCACCTTAACCTGAAGGTTAAGTAAAGAATAAGATAATTTGTATCTCCCTAATTATTTGTAATCCAATTACTTCATCTCCATACTGTGCTTTTTCTTAAACTTCATTACCACACTGATATAAAAAACAAAACAAAACAAAACATACTAGTCTACTACTGCTTATGAATTCCTGATCAGTTTTCCCCATTTTCACTGTAAAACTGCCAACTGGATACAGGACTGGTCCTCTCAAGACTTAAGCTTTATTTTAGTTTGTGTATTATGAGCTCTAAGATGTCTGGGTTTTATAAAATAAAATGTTAGTATTTGTGAGTAAAGTGAAATAAGGACATGGTAGAAAGACTGGAGTCAGGCAGGACTGGGCTTCTGACTCGGGTAACTTACCTAACTACTCCAAACCTCAGTTTTCTTTGCTGCAAAATGACAATAGCCCCTTTTTGTGTTATTATAAGGGTTAAATAATACATGTACAGCATTTAGCACCATTCTGAACAAGTGCTTGATAAATGGTAACTATATTAGTAGTAGTAGTAGTAGTATATGAAGAACATTTACATAGTGCTTTAGAATTAAAAAGCACTTTTCATGTATTTTAATTCAACTGGTTTTTAAAGTAGTCTCATGACACAGGTGATTCTGCTGTGGTCACAGAGCATGTAAGTGGAGGAAGGGGCACTTACACACACAGCTTTTCCCCACTGTAACACCAGGTCACCACTTTTCTACTATCTATCTTTTATTAATGTTATTAAACAGTTTTGATCATCTCATTTTCAACAATAGCTCAGAATAGTGGTGGTAAGGTCATATGTTACTTTGCAAGGTCTTGATTGCATAGTGAAACCAAGTGATGCAATTAAATATTTGGTTATGGGAGGGCAACCAAGTATAAAGATTGTCAAATTCTTTTTCTGTTATATGGAGTTCTATGTGGAATATACTGCAAAATGTCTGCCTGAGTCCAAAAGATTTAATTTTAGTCCAAAAGACAGGCTGACTTAATCAATGGTCTATTAAATGGCACAAGATTAATAAACGTTTCAGTAAAGATTATAATTTACTGTAGGATTTCTTATTTCAAATGATCATACAAATCAACATTCTCACTAAATATGTAAAGGAATGCAAATATTTAAAAATTTTATTTGAAATTAAGGTCTTCCCTACTAGAAAAATACCTGTTTTTAAAAATTCTGAATAAAATGTTCATGCTCTGGAAATTATTCACACATTTCCTAATTTGCTATCTTAACAAAGTAGGATTTCTCAAATTCCCTCAGTTAGAATCTTTATATCTATTAAACATAAGATATAGAAGTAGCATGCCTTAAGACTCAGAATAAGACCGAAGGATACAACTACATTTAAAAGGCATACTTCTTCCTGGTTCTCACTCAGATATTTATAATACCAAACTTTAAACAGTGGTACACGTGCCAAAAAAAAAAAAACCAAAATACATTCTAAACGGCACTTATATAATCTTATGGAAGACTCACTAACTGTAGGTTTTCACTATAGTTTTGTTTCTTTTTTTTTCTTTTTGTTTTTTTAGCAGCTATACTAACAACAGAAGGAAACCCTGCCTTTTAATCACTATGATCCAATCAACACAGGTGGTTCTCTTCATATCATTTCATTATCTGCTGGCCAGACATCAAAGACTAACTTCTCTCTCCCGGATTTAGGGTAAATGAATCCTCTAAATTACCATTTACAATAATCATGGTTTTCTATAATACATTTCAGGAAATAATATTAAAATACATGTAACATTACATTGCATGATTTCACCAGGGGACTAAAGTAAATAAACACAAAATACTGTTACTAAAATCATTCTTATCAAAACAAGGCATTACATCTTATTTCCAAGGAACAAAAGAAAAAATATGAAAACTAAACAAAACAAACTTTCATCCTGTCCTCGGATTTTTGTTCACATTTTAAAGTAGCTTTTCTACCTGAGATAAACTAATGCAAAATAAAATTATGTCTGACATTACCTCCTGTCCTGATACTGTCACATACTGTGCAGAAGGATTTTTTAGTATTTTTCGTATATCTTGCAAATGTATTTGGATCCTGTGAGTAACTTCTTGAATTTCATCCTTCCTCTTTTTTATTAAAGGGAAGTCAGAAAGATCTTTGAATAATTCTGTTTTATCCCCACTTCTAAAAAATGGAAAAAAAAAAAGCAAATATATATATTGAAGCATACTACTTATACCGATCATCAATTATTTTTCACAGCATGATAAAAGACCAAAGGGTTGGGAGCCAGGAAACGAGGCTCTAATCCCAGTTCTGCCACTAAGTATTTACAGGTAGGTTTCTTAATTTCTTTGAAGATAGACAAAATTATCCTAAAGACATTTTCATTTTGCAAGTTCATGATTTCCATGGTGTGAGAGATAAAATGAAATTTTTTGTTGTTTGCCTATTCAGAAAATAAGCACAAATGAAAATATTGTCTTTCCCCCCCTTTATACAGAGTTCTTTGTGGGATGAACTGTGAAATGACTACCTCTTAAAGGATAACTTTGCTTCTGTAATTTCTAAATATAAGGCAGACCACTGGATATCTAGCAAATGAGTGTAAGATGCCATCTGCCACCCAATTTTAAATTAATAAATGCTACCAGTTGCTCTGCCTGGACTTTATCTTTTCATCATCCAATACCTAGAGAAGTACTGTATTGTCCTAAATAATGAACTAAGTTTTAGATGGCAGAGGGTTACTTCCAGCTGTAATTGACAGCCTTTAGCATCCAATCACATTTCTAATTTCACAGGCAATTCCTACCATTACTGCTAGGGAAGCTTAGGAATCCATTCACCAAAGGGCAAATACATGAGTTCTTTATTTCCAGCAGTGACAATAATCTACGAATCTACTACTTACTTGGCAGCTTGTTCATTAAGTAGCTTTAAGAAACGCTCCACTGGACTGAGGAGTTCAGGAATTTCTAAAATAAATGTCTGGAGCAAGTCTGACCGAACGTGGGAATTAACAGCAGGTATTAATGCTTGAAATTCTGACTTCAGGTGATACAGGGTTTTGACAATCAAGAAGAACTCTTGTGTAGAACACTGAAAATAGAAATATTTTTTAGCTAAATAATACAAGATATATGAACATGATGTTTAATTAGTGGTCTTTTAATTAATAGTCTTTTTAAAGTTAGAATATAAGAAAATTTTAATTTACTCTATAAACTAGTTAATTGAAATAAAATACTGCTGATACCTTCCAAATGTTAAATCAATAGTTTAAATACTTTATAACATTTTAAAGCTCTCAAGGAAACAATGTGGGTCAGGGATAGTAAAGCCAATATTTGCTCAATATTTTCTCATTTTAAAATATACTGACCATATAGCAAAAATACAGTAAACAATGTCAAAAATATAAAGGACAATCCTGGGGTAATATCTGCAAGACATATGATAAAGGGCAAAACTATCCCTAGAATAATAAGCTCTTACAAATCGACCTGGAAAAGGAATAATCCAAAGAATAATGGCTAAATGAACTGAATATGCAGCTCATAAAAAAGGAATGTCCAATAAGCACTTGATTAACCTCACATATAATTAGAACAAGCAAATTAAAATGACAAGATAGCATTTGTCACTTACCAGAATGCCAAAGATTTAAAAGGCTGATAAGAGATGAGTCACACAGGATATAAAGAAAGACACTTTGATATACCATTAGCAGAGGCATATCCTCTTTGAGGAGGATTGTTTGACTAAATTCCACTTTTAACAATTAAACTAAAACTATAACAAGAAGTGAAAAAGATATGTGGCTCTGAATATTTATAGTAGCACTGTTGGTAATAATATTAAAAAGATGAATAAGAAACAAGTATCTAACAAATGAGATTTTATTAGGAAAAACTCATACAATATAATACTGTTAAACAGTTAAAAAATTAAGACATCTGTACATATTAATGTACACATCAATATGGAACTCCCTAATTTCAACATATTAAACAAACATTGTATATGTTTATACTATATACCACATATGTATTTATACAGTAAAATTTCACTTTTGATTATACTACATGCATTATTCTATATAAATAAAAATATAAACAAAAAAATTTCTGGAGGGTACACTTGTTAACTTACTTTAGTTACCCCTGGGTAGTGTGTAAGCAGGGGAAAGTAGAGGAAAAGTTTTTACACTTTATCTTATACTCCTGTACACACTGACAATTTTTTAACATGAACATGAATAATTTTTACTTTTGGAGCTTCTGATAAAGAGAATAAGATGAACATGTGTATCTCATTTCACTCTATCTTGAAACCACAGTCAAAGGTTGTTTAAAAAGACATAAAACCTCAAAAATAACTAGAAGAAAAGACACCAGCAACAACAACTTAGAAGCTATAAAGTAAATGGACAAGTGGTCACTGATTTAGAAGACTCATGATACTAGAATCTTAAGGTAGATGTGAGGTAAGCTAGGACCTAACTTAAGTTACACCAAGAATCCTAAAATTCTGAGGAACTGGTGGCACAAATTATCTTTGGAAGAGGAAGCCGGGGGTGGGTTGAAAATGACTGTTTGAAAATGAATTAAGAAGCAATTATCCCTCAATACTCTATTCATCTCCACACCACTGAGCAACGAACATTCTCCTACCCGACAAAAGACTAGTTTTATCCTCTCGAGAAGGGAAAACATAGGATATGTGAGCCATCTTCAAGCACAGGGAAGGATGACAGTACCACCAAAAGCAAGGGATTAAGAAAACAGTTGCAAACTGAATGCTGAGATTCCCAGTTGTCCCCTTCTAGCTCCCAGAACACTGTTAGCCATTTAGAAGGCTACAAAAGACCCTGGAGAATCTCATGAGCCCAAGATGAAAACTCTGAAGATACTAAAGCAGGAGTTCTCCCCATAAATGGATCAGCTAGTATATTGTACAGTTCACCTCATATTTTGCAAACCATATTCAACTACAGAGCACTTCCTATAAGCATTTTAGCCCTCCACTCTTTAAAAATGATCAGACATCAGATAAAAAATTCTAATGTGAAATGAAAAAAACCAAACAATAAATCAACAAATAAATTTTTTAAGACATTCATTTTCTTCTACTTACATAGATATACACAGCATAAATAAATAGAAGAAAATGTCTTAAAAAAAAACAACCAATACACTCAGTTAATCAGAGAATAATGCAAACATGAAACAAGAACAGGATACTATTTTTTTTTCTTAAAGGAACATTCCAAGAATGGAATTCAATCAATTAAAATAAAATAGTTGCAAAAAAGAAAGAACCAAAAAATAATTCAGGACAATTTCCCAGAACTTGGTTGCCAGATTGAAGGGCTCAATACAATGGTTGAAAATAGAACTAAATCATGGAAAATCAACATGAAATTTTATAACACTTGGGAAAAAAAGAAAATTTTTAGAAGGGGAGAAAAAAAAAATCACACCAAGTAATGTATAGCCTAGAATTTTATACCCAGTAAAACTACCAATCAAATGTGAGTAGAAAAAAAGGTCATTTCCAGACATCAATATCTCAAAACATTTACTGTTAACTCGAACAACACAGGTTGGAAACGTATAGGTCTACGTCTACACAAATTCTTTTGGATAAATACTATAGTACTGTAAATGTGTTTTCTCTCTTAAAAGAAATTTTCTTAACATTATGATTTTCTTCACATCTCTAGCTTACCTCAATGTAATAATACAGTATATAATGTACATATACAAAACATAGTGTTAATCAAATGTCATTAATGCTTCAGATCAAAAGTAGGCTATTAGTAGTTAAGTGCTGGGGGGGGTCAAAAGTTACACATGGATTTTCAACTGTACAGGGATTGATGCCCTTAATTCCCTCATTGTTCAGGGGTCAACTGTATTTCCAATACCTTTTCTCCAGGATGCTTCTAGAGAATGTACTCCATCAGAAGAAAGCAATAAACCAAGAGGAAGGCATGGAATACAGAAAGACTGAACAGAAGATTCAATTCAAGGGAAATGAAATATAGCTATACAACTAGTATACAGGGCAACTAGTCTAGGGTGAATCAGGTCAGAAAGTTTAAGAAAATTAAATAAAATATGTGATGGAAATAAGTATCTTGAGATGAGAGGATGATTTAGGGTTAATTTTAAGTATACATAATAGGTAATATGCATAAAATGAATTAATGCACACAACATATTTGGAAAGAATTTTAAACTAAAAGGAATGAGGCAAATTATGCAAAAAAATAAGAAGTTAGGCCCAAGTGAATAACAACTGAATCCAAAGTGTATCATAAAGCATCTCTTCCTCAGATAGGCCACTGTATGATGGGAAAGATACACATAGGAAGCTGGATTCTTGTAATGTGGAGCCTAGACGTATTCTGGCCAATACTATTATAGTTAATTATTAAATAGATACATTCTAACAAAAGTGAAGAACTAAAAGTAAACATTTTCAATACAATTTTTGAATAATAATCTCTTGTAACTTTTGTAAGTTGAGAGACTAGAAGGGATTGATTTTTCATCCTTAGATATAAAGTGTAAATCAGCAACAGAAGCAAATTGACAACCAAAAGTACTTTGCAATCAAGTTTTAAGTGCCCAAGGCAGGTTGTTCTCCAGTTTCTTTTTTATTATTTTTTTTAATGTTTATTTTTAAGAAAGAAATACAGACAGAATGCGAGCAGGGGAGGGACAAAGAGAGAGGGAGACATAGAATACAAAGCAGGCTCCAGGCTCTGAGCTGTCAGCACAGGGCCAGATGCGGGGCTCAAACTCACAAACCACAAGATCATGACCTGGGGCCAAAGTCCGATGCTTAACTGACTGAGCCACCCAGGCACCCCAGTTCTCCAGGTTCTTAAACAAAACACCTCAGTAGAACTGCCAGAAAGCTGAGGATAAGAGTGAAGTAGTTGCTCCTGGAGTCACTCATGTTCAATCCCATTTCCAGCAGCAAATTTCCCTGTGGAAGAGCTTTAGAACACATCGTAAGTGTGGAAACAGGTCATCATGAGACTGTAAGAACTCCAGCCTAAGTTCCATACTGAAAGGTGGCTGTAGGCTTATACCAGTCTGGCCAAGAAACCATTCTCGCCTACAAAATTCTGGAAACACTCTCCTCTAACATTTACTAAGTGCTATAATCCTTTAAATGTATTCACCAACCTTAGCAGTTATGTATCATTTTCTTACAAAACAGGTCTTAAGCACAGTTAATATGGGTTTCTAAGACTAGCACCATTATC
The DNA here is from genome assembly GCF_028749965.1 of Puma concolor. Classification (NCBI taxonomy): domain Eukaryota; kingdom Metazoa; phylum Chordata; class Mammalia; order Carnivora; family Felidae; genus Puma; species Puma concolor. The sequence goes on from NC_141667.1 coordinate 96,137,073, forward strand.
TAAGATTTGGATTTGAAATTTTACTATCAAAAGAAATGTTTATTTTGTTTCAGGGCCGGCCCACTTGGTATCCCCTAATATCAATATGAAAATACCTATTTGTGACTATTCCATGGCACTTTCCACACAGCCATATGGCCTAGGCTCACCACTTCCACAACATCCAAACAGTGTTCCTAACCATTTTATGAATTTTACATAATTGGCACAGTCTGTACCCAGGATATCACTCACCATTTGGTGCATACAGCAGAAGTTTATTTAGAGTAATCTAATGATAAAGAACAGACATGTGTTTGATGGTGTGTTCCAAGAGCCAGCTAACTAATCTATAAAAAATTGGTTTGAAGCATTTAGGCTTACTAAAGTTGGTCTGTTACCAAGTCATTTCTAATTCTCACTTTTCAAATCAATCTTTGGGCACGCTCTTGTGCAAACATTAAAACAGCAACAACGAACAACCTCTGAGTGAGTCATAAGTTCCTTCATTAAAGTCTAGTTTGAAACTCTAAAACAAAAGTCATTCTTGGTTACTTTTAAAATGAATTTGATTCGATACCATATAATTTTATGTGAAATTTTTTATTTTTAAAATTTTTTTTTTCAACGTTTTATTTATTTTTGGGACAGAGAGAGACAGAGCATGAACGGGGGAGGGGCAGAGAGAGAGGGAGACACAGAATCGAAACAGGCTCCAGGCTCTGAGCCATCAGCCCAGAGCCCGACGCGGGGCTCGAACTCACGGACCGCGAGATCGTGACCTGGCTGAAGTCGGATGCTTAACCGACTGCGCCACCCAGGCGCCCCTGTGAAATTTTTTAAAAAGGCAAATCCATAGATACAAAAAATAGATCTGTGGTTGCCAGAGGTGGTGCATGGAAGGCAGGTGGATGAAATGAGTGGACATGATCAAAAGGTACAAACTTCCAATTATAAAATAAATTAAGTCCTGGAGATGTAATGTATAACACGGTAACTATAGTTAATAATACTGTATCGTATGTTTGAAAGTGGCCAAAAGAGTAGATCTTAAAAGTTCTCATCATAAGAAGAAGACAACTTTGTAACTACAAGTGGTGATGGATGTTAGTTAGAATTATTGTGGTGATCACTTCTCAATATATACACATATCAAGCCATTTATAATGTGATAAACCTGAAAGTAATACAATGCTACGTTAATTATATCTCAATTTAAAAACAGAATTAGACTCTGACTTTTATCAGAGTTTTTTAAACTTTTGTAAATACACAAACCTCATGAAATGCAAACATCAAAGTTTAAAGAGAGGAAGCAAAGAATAGAAATCACAGTAGCATGGAAAGATGCTTCCGTCTTGATGCCATGGATTCTTTGACTCAGCTCATTTATATATATATATATCATATATATATGATATAATATATTAATATATTAATATATATGATATTATATATGATATATATGATATATTAATATATATATATTTTTTAAGTCTATCTATGTACTTGGGGGGAGCAGAGAGAGGGAGAGAATCCCAAGCAGTCTCCCCACTGTCAGTGCAGAGCCTGATGCATGTGGGACTCAAACTTGAGATCATGAGCTTAGCCAAAATCAAGAGTCAGACACTCAATAGATGGAGACACCCAGGCGCCCCTTGACTCAGCTCTTTTAATTAGCAAGTAACAATTTTCTCAGCTTTGTCCCTATTTTTTCTCGAGAAAAACAAAAATCTTTAACAACTGTCAGTGAATCCTTTCAAGCAGTGAAGGCAAGGTGCTTGGAGATCTGTTGCTTGATGAAGGGTAGTAATATGCTCTGATTGTCAGGCATTGGACCAATGATACAACATAACAAATGGTTTGACATCCACTCTAACCTCAAAATGTCAACCATAAAATTTTCAACTACAGTAGTTCCCCCCTTATCTACAAGAGATATGTTCCAAGATCCCCACTGGTATCTGAAATCACAGATAGTAAGTACCTAATCTCATATGTACTGTCTTTCCTATGTACATACCTATGATAAAGTTTAATTGATAAATTAGGCACAGTAAGAGATGCACAATAAAATAAGACATTTTTAATATACTGTAATAAAAGTTATATGAATATGGTCTCTCTGTCAAAATACATCGGACTCCACTCACCTTTCTTGTCATGGTGTGAGATGATATAATGCCCACGTGATAAAATGAAGCACTGTGACATAGTGCTAGGCTATACAACTGACGAAACGTCAGAAGGATGATCTGCTTCTGGCCTGCTGCTGACGGCGGATAACGGGGGAGTAATGTATCAGGACAACCTCTGCCACTGCCAGCAAAACCACAACACAAGTGTACCAAGTAATGGTACAACAGACTCTACTGACCCCATAACCAACTCGGGCATTTTTTCCTGGGGATTAGTATTTCCCAATTCTGGTTTGTTCTTTGTTTTCAAATTTAGCTGAAGCATATGGAACAGTTACATAAGTTCTCTTGGGCACTGCAAGTATTCTCAGAAGCAGCATGTATCGTTCCAGTAAAACTTTGTGGGGGAAAGGACTAAAAAAAGTAAAGACTAATGAAAAATTGGTCACAACTAAAATGTGGGCACATAAAAATTATCCTACAAAAAATTATTACATTGGCAAGGATTTACATCGGGGTGGAAAATAAAGATGGCTTATGTAGGGATAACGAAAAAAAAAATGCAATGGTAGTAACTACTACATCAAAAATGGTAATGTCCGAAAGTGTACCCACTAAAAACCCAGTCAAGGACCCTGGTTTAAATACTAGCTGTCATTTACTAACACGCTACTAACTCTCTTCTCAGAATCATCATTTATACAAGGTAATGCAAGCTGTGGTAGCATTACGTAAAGACAGCAGTATATATAGCCTCCCATTAGTAATAAGGTAAAAAACACAGTATCCCCTGATCAATTTCATAAAGTTTTTACAAGGGACAAAGGGTCTAATGTATGTGAATGAATTTAACAAAAGGTAAAACACTATAGAAAGTGTATTAGCAATTATAAATATAACTATTTTAAGACATATTTTGAAGGTAAATGATTTCCCTAAGTGTGGAAAATTTCTCATTTATTTATCATTAATTTTTTGTTTTAATGCCAGTATATTTAAAAGACTATTAGTTTCAGGTGTACAATATAATGATTCAACAATACATCACGTGGTGTTCATGATGACAAGTGCACTCCTTAAACCCCATCACTTATTTAACCCATCCCCCTACCCACCTTCCATCTGGTAACCATCAGTTTGTTCTCTATAGTTAAGAGTCTGTTTCTTTATTTGTCTCTCTCAACTATTTTTTCCCTCTTCTTGTTTGTTGTTTCTTAAATTTCACATGAGTGAAATCATATGGTATTTGTCTTTCTCACTTATTTCACTTACATTATAATCTTTACCTCTATCCATGTCATTGCAAAATGGCAAGATTTCATTCCTTTTTTACGGCTGAATAATATTCCACTATATATATGTATATGTGTGTGTATATATATATATATATATGTATGTATATGTGTGTGTGTGTGTGTGTGTGTGTATATATATATATATATATATATATATATATATATATATATCTCACATCTTTATTTTTAATGTTTATTTATTTTGAGGGGGCAGGGGCAGAGATGGACTTCCAAGCAGGCTAGCCTGACGTGGGTCTTATCTCTTGAACCTCAAGATCATGACCTGAACTGCAATCAAGAGTAGGACATTTAACCGACTGAGCCACCTAGGAGCCCCTATACCACAGTCTCTTTATCCATTCATCAATTGACAGACAGTTGGGCTGCTTCCATATCTGGACTATTATAAATAATGCTGCTATAAATGTAAGGGTGCATGTATCCCTTTGAATTAGTGTTCCTGTACTCTTTGGGTAAATACCCAGTAGTGTGATTGCTGGATTATAAGGTAATTCTATTTTTAACTTTTTGAGGAACCACCATACTGTTTTCCCACACTAGCTATAGTAGTTTGCATTGCTACCAACAGTGCAAGAGGGTTTCTTTTTCTCCACATCCTCACCAACACCTTTTGTTTCTTATGTTGTTGATTTTATCCATTCTGACAGGTGTGTGGTGATATCTTACTGTAGTTTTCAGTTGTGATAAGTGATGATGACCATCTTTTCATTTGTCTGTTGGCCATCTGGATGTCTTCTTTGGAGAAATGTCTGTTCATGCCTTTTGCCCATTTTTGAATTGGATTATTTGTTTTTTGGGTGTTGAGCTGTATAAGTTCTTTACATATTTTGGATACTAACCCTTTATCAGTATGTCATTTGCAAATATCTTCTCCCATTCTGTTGGCTGCCTTTTACTTTTGTTGATTGTTTCCTTCACCGTACAGAAGCTTTTTATTTTCATATGGTCCCAATTGTTTATTTTTGCTTTGATCTCCCTGGCCTTAGGAGACATATTTAGAAAGAAGCTGCTACAGCCGATGTCAGAGAAGTTATTGCCTGTGTAGCTAGGATTTTTATGGTTTCAGGTCTCACATTTAGGTCTCTAATCAATTTTGAATTTATTTTCGTGTATGGTGTAAGAAAGTGGTACAGATTCATTCTTTTGCACGTCAGTGTCCAGTTTAACCAACACCATTTGTTGAAGAGATTGTCTTTTTCCCATTGGATATTCTTTCCTGTTGTGTCAAACATTAATTGACCAAATTATGGGTTACTTCTGGATTTTCTATTCTATTGATCTACATGTCTATTTTTGTGCCAGTACCACACTGCTTTAATTACTACCCCTTTGTAATATAACTTGAAGTCTGGAAATGTGATGCCTCTAGCTTTTTCTTTTTCAAGGCTGCTTTAGCTATTTGGTGTCTTTTGAGATTCCATACAAATTTTAGGATTACTTGTTCTAGTTTTGTGAAAAAAGTTGTTGGTATTTTGATAGGGATTGCATTAAAGCTGTAGATTGCTTTGGGCAGTATCAGTAATATTTGTTCTTCCAAATATTGGAGCACGGAATGTCTTTCCATTTCTTTTGTGTCATCTTCAATTTCATCAGTGTTTTTTTTTGCTCCCACAACAAAAGTATGCTCCCACAAGTGACCTTACAATGTCATTACAATATCATTGACTATATTCCCTGTACAGCGCCTTTTATTCTCATGATTTATTCATTCAGTAACAGAAAGCATGTACCTCCCACTCCCCTTTATCCATTTTGCCCATCTCTCCACCTCCTTCCTTCTGGCAACCATCAGTTTGTTCTCTGTATTTACATGTCTGATTATGCTTTTTTCTTTATTCATTTTATTTTTCTCAGTCTGACTTATTTCACATAGCATAAAATCCTCTAGGTCCACCGATGTTGTTGCAAATGGCAAGATCTCATACTTTTTTATGGCTGAGTAATATTCCATTGTGTAATATTCCTATAGCTCATCTTTTTTTTTTTAAGTTTTTATTTAAACTCCAGCTAGTCAATATACAGTGTACTACCAGTGTACTTCAAGTACACAATTCAGTGACTCAACACTTACACACAATACCTGGTGTTCATCACAAGTGTACTCCTTAATCTCCATCATCTGTTTCACCCACCCACCCAACCCCACCTCCCCTCTGGCGACCATCAGTTTGTTCTCTATATTTAAGAGTCTGTTTCTTGGTTTACTGAGTATCTCTCTTTTTATCCCTATGCTCATTTGTTTCTTAAATTTCACATATGAGTGAAATCACAAAGTATTTGTCTTTCTCTGACTTATTTCACTTAGCATAATACTCTCTAGCTCCATCCACGTCATTGCAAATGTCAGGATTTCACATTCCTTTTATGGCTGAGTAATATTCCATTGTGTATATGTGTGCATATATAAATGTATATACACACACCATATCTTTATCCGTTCATTGGTCAATGGACATTTCATCAGAGCTTTATAGTTTCGGAGTACAGGTTACATTTTTTACTATGTATCTTATTATTTTTGGTGCTACTGTAAATGGGACTGTTTTCCTAATTTCTCTTTCTGTTGCTTCATTATTGGTGTATACAAATGCAACAGATTTCTGTACTCTGATTTTGTATCCTGAGACTTTACTGAATTTATCAGTTCTAGCAGTTTTTTGGTAGAGTTTAGGGTTTTCTACACAGAGTGCCATGCCATCTGCAAATAGTGAAAGTTACACTTCTTCCTTACCCCTTTGGATGTCTTTCATTTCTTTTTGTCGTCTGAATGCTGTGTCTAGGACTTCCAGAACTATGTTGAAAAAAAGTGATGAGGGGCGCCTGGGTGGCTCAGTCGGTTAAGCGTCCGACTTCAGCTCAGGTCATGATCTCACACTCCATGAGTTCGAGCCCCGCATCGGGCTCTGTGCTGACAGCTCAGAGCCTGAAGCCTGCTTTGGATTCTGTGTCTCCCCCTCTCTCTGCACCTCCCCTGCTCATGCTCTGTCTCTCTCTGTCTCAAAGATAAATGAAAACATTAAAAAAAAAAAAAAGAAAAAGAAAAAAAGTGATGAGAGTGGATATCCTTGTCTTACTCAAAACAAGTTAGTTTTTCACCAGTTAGGATGATGTTAATGACGCCTGGATGGCTCAGTCGTTTAAGCATCTGACTCCTGATTTTGGCTCAGGTCATGATCTTACAGTTTGTGAGATCAAGCCCTGCATCAGGCCCCATGCTGTCAGTGCAGAGCCTGCTTGGGATTTTCTCCCTCCCTCTCTCTGCCCCTCCCCTGGTCATATACTCTCTTTCTCTCAAAATAAATAAACATTAAAAAAAAAAGGATGATGTTAGCTGTAGGTTTTTCATATCTGCCCTCTATTATGTTGAGGTATGTGGCCTCTAATACTACTTTGCTGAGGGCTTGGATCTTCTAGAATCTGTTGAGGTTTGTTTTACGGGCTAATATGTGATCTATTCTGGAGAATGTTCTGTACACACTTGAAAAGAATGTGTAGTGTGCTGTTTCAGGATGGAATGTTCTGAATATATCTATTAACTCCATCTGTTCCAGTGTATCATTCAAAGCCATTGCTGGGTTTCTGTTTAGATGATCTGACTATTGATGTAAGTGGGGTGTTAAAGTCCCCTACTGGTATTGTACTATTATTTTATTTTATTTTTAAATATAATTTATTGTCAAATAAATTATACAACACACAGTGCTCATCCCAACAAATGCCTTCCTCCATGCCCATCACCCACTTTCCCCTCTCCCCCACCTCGCCATCAACCCTCAGTTTATTCTCAGTCTTTAAGAGTCTCTCATGGTTTGCCTCCCTCCCTCTCTGTAATTTTTCCCCCTTCCCCTCCCTCATGGTCTTCTGCTAAGTTTCTCAAGATCCACATATGAGTGAAAACATATGGTATCTGTCTTTCTCTGCCTTATTTCACTTAGCATACCCTCCAGTTCCATCCACCTTGGTGCAAATGGCCAGATTTCATTCTTTCTCATTGCCAAGTAGTATTACATTGTATATATAAACCACATCTTCTTTATCCATTCATCAGTTGATGGACATTTAGGCTCTTTCCATCATTTGGCTATTGTTGAAAGTGCTGCTATAAACATTGGGATACAAGTGCCCCTATGCATCAGCACTCCTGTATCCCTTGGCTAAATTCCTAGCAGTGCTACTGCTGGGTCATAGGGTAGTTCTATTTTTGATTTTTTGAGGAACCTCCACGCTGTTTTCCAGAGCGGTTGCACCAGTTTGCATTCCCACCAACAGTGTAAGAGGGTTCCCGTTTCTCCACATCCTCTCCAGCATCTATAGTCTCCTGATTTGTTCATTTTAGCCACTCTGACTGGCATGAGGTGGTATCTCAGTGTGGTTTTGATTTGTATTTCCCTGATGAGGAGTGATGTAGAGCATCTTTTCATGTGTCTGTTGGCCATCTGGACGTCTTCTTTGGAAAAGTGTCTATTCATGTCTTCTGCCCATTTCTTCACTGGATTATTTGTTTTTCGGGTGTGGAGTTAGGTGAGTTCTTTATAGATTTTAGATACTAGCCCTTTACCCTTTACGTCATTTGCAAATATCTTTCCCATTCCGTCGATTGCCTTTTAGTTTTGTTGATTGTTTCCTTGGCAGTGCAGAAGCTTTTTATCTTGATGAGGTCTCATTAGTTCATTTTTGCTTTTTAATCCCCTTGCCTTTGGAGATGTGTCCAGTAAGAAATTGCTGTGGCTGAGGTCAAAGAGGTTTTTTCCTGCTTTCTCCTCTAGGGTTTTGATGGTGTCCTGTGTATTATTATTGATTAGTTCCTTTATGTTTGTTATTAACTGTTTATGTATTTGAGTACATAAATATTTACAATTGTTTTTCTCATCTTGCTGGATTGTCACCCTTATTATTATATAGTGCCCTTCTTGCTACAGTCTTTGCCTAAAAGTCTAGTTTGTCCGATGTAAGTATTGCTACTCTGGCTTTCTTTTGACATCCATTTGCATGGTCGATGTTTCTCCATCCCCTCACTTTCTTTTTTTTTTTTTTTTTAATTTTTTTTTCAACGTTTATTTATTTTTGGGACAGAGAGAGACAGAGCATGAACGGGAGAGGGGCAGAGAGAGAGGGAGACACAGAATCGGAAACAGGCTCCAGGCTCTGAGCCATCAGCCCAGAGCCCGACGCGGGGCTCGAACTCAGGGACTGCGAGATCGTGACCTGGCTGAAGTCGGACGCTTAACCGACTGCGCCACCCAGGCGCCCCCATCCCCTCACTTTCAATCAGCAGGTGTCATTAGGTTTAAAATGAGTCTCTAGTGGGCAGCATATAGATGGGTTTTGTTTTGTTATTCTTTCTGTCACCCTATGTCTTTTGATTAGAGCGTTTAGTCCATTTACATTTAAAGTAACTATTGATAGATATGTATTTATTGCCATTTTATTACTTATTTTGTGGTAGTTTCTGAAGACTTTCTCTGATCCTTTCTTGTCTTTCTCTTTCATTTTGCTGATTTTCTTCAGTGATATATTTAGATTTCTTTTTCTTTATTCTTTACAAGTTTATTAGTGGTTTTTCATATATGATTACTCTGTAATCTGCATGTAGCAGTGTATATTAAGTTGACAGTCATTCAAGTTTGAAACTGTTTTTCTCTCCTCCCCACATTTTAGGTATATGTTATTATATTTTATATCCTTTTTGTGGGTGAGTTCCTTGACTGATTTTTACTGAAATATTCATTTTTATTGTTTTTGGGTTTCCTACCTTTAGACTTCACTTTTGGTCTCTCCTTTCTACTCAAAGTCCCTTTAATATCTCCTGCAGAGTTGGCTGAGTGGTCATGAACTCCTTTAGTTTTTGTTTGTCTGGGGAAACTCTATCTCTTCTTGTATTCTGAATGATAGCCATGCTGGATAGAAAATTCTTGGCTGCAGATTTTTCCCATTCAGCGCTTTTAATATATTGTGCCACTCCCTTCTGGCTTGCAAGGTTTCTGTTAAAAAATCTCCTGCTAGCCTCATGGGGAAAACCTCTTTTGTTATTGATTGTTATAACAAACTGTAAAGCTTAAGTGATGAAAGTCACAATAATGCTTTTTGCTTACCTTCCATACCCAAACTTATTTGTATAGCGATACCACCACAAACATAATAGCAGATCTTTCCTTTGGAAAAGTTAAATAAGAAGTTGTTCTGGGGTCAAAAGAAATAAGGCATCTCTTTTTAAAACTGACTAGTCTAAGAAATTTCCTATTGTGATGATGGTCCACATTTTTAGGATGCAACATAAGAACATCCTGTATTATACCAGAAAGGCTTCTATCTGTTGTTGTTAACAGAAATGGGCAAACTTTATTTTCTACAATGCAAAAACTGGAATACCTTCAACTTGTATAATTTACTTCTCTTAAGAATTCTGTCATTATCTCTAAGATTTCACAAAATAATAACAAAAATAAAACTCTGAGATGTTTTAATATCTGGGATCCTCCTGCTGAAGAACATTGCCAGTTTTAATAGAACTGCTTTCTATCACACTTACTTTTTTGTGATAAATGCTACAGAGTCCTCTCTCTATATCAGGCAATTTACGTAGATGATTTTCTATCTGACCAAACACACTGGATTCTGAATGGAGTACTTCCGATACAGCATCTAGTCGAGCATTTATCTCCCTGTGAGAACAGAGTAATAACAATTATAAGTTATATTAGGAATTCAGAACAAATAGGTTTCCCACTCTCATGTCCAAGCACTGAGACAACAGCTACTTAGAAAACACAAAAGAGACTCCTCCTCCACACCTCTGGCCCTTCCCTGCCCCTTTCATTTGAATAAAAGAGCAAGTATCACAAAAGGAAAGACATTAGCTCTGTGGAGCAGAACCTGGCTCATTAGGTTTTCCATTCCTCCGGGGCAAACACACAGACATTTCCCAGTTTCCCTCTGCAATTAGGTATGGCCAAGTACTCAAGTTGTAGACAATAAACTGCAAGCAGGAAGGATTAAGCCAAGGCTAGCTCTGGCTCATAAAAACCTCCTGTGTGATCTTTCACATTTGCTCTTTCCCAGCTGAAGGCTGGGACCAGAACAATCTTGTGAGCCACCTGAAGACTCTCTCAGCCTGGGTCCCTTTACTGTAGCAGAAAACCCATTGCTCCCACATTTGCCACCAGCTGGACTTCACATTAGCAAGAAATAAACTTTTATAGTATTTAAACCACCGAGATTGAGGATTCATTTCTTACAACCGCTTGTTTTCCCTTGACTAATGTAATAGTCTACAATGGGCAAGTTAGTTTATTCTGACTGTAACGACTGATCACCTCCGTCAAAAAAAAAAACCTCACTCAGCCAACTACTTTGATAGAAGACTTGGTGGTGGTGGCTGAACTGATTGACTGTTTGACCAAAATGGGATTAGGCATACAGAACCTGAGCAAAGACTCAGAACAGCAAGAGAAAATACAGAAGAAATGATATCAGACAGGGTTGCAGTATTTCACCAGTGGCTGCACCCTAAGTGATAGGTGGGCCGCTTGGGAGGAAATGGCATAACTGTCAATTTAAAATGGAAACCTGATTAACTAACTGTGTCCTAAATGAGATGTGGCCCATCTAGTACCTATAACCACTAAAGGCCTATACTAGTTACAATCGCCATAATGTGGTATTAAAGACTGAGATAAAAAACATATCTAATAGACAGTGGGCCCTCAGTAAATGTTTTTTTGAATGAATAAAAGAATGAGCAAGCAAGCAAATGAAAGAAGGAACTGACATTTAGGGGCAAAGGGAAACATCAGCTACTGAATACGTATTTGTCTATCAAAATTCTGTTGATATCACACATGCTGATGTGAAGGGCAAGCCTTATATCAGATCCTGCCCAGATGACTGTTAAATTGAGTATGGTACTTGGCAGCTAATTAATTTCTTTTCTCTTTATTACCCTTCAAACTACTCTGTGAGGTCATGCCTATTTACAAAATGCATACTAACTTGGTTTCATTTTTGTTCCATTTTTCTCTGGCTCATGCTCTACTATGTAGAACAGGCATTTGGTTCAGCATGATACAGAACACGCCAGAGCTTTGTAAACATATAGACTGGTTCCTCCATTCTCAGTGGAGTGGTCCCTTAAATCAGTCTATTTCTTTCATCTCTACTGCCATTACCCTCGTGTAAGTAAAAATCATGTCTCACACAGACTACAAAAAGAGCCTCCCAACTTTCCTCCCCAGATCTATCTAATTCTGTCTCTTTTTCCAATCCATTCTCCATACTGAGAAGTCTGAGCAGTCTTCCTAAAACCCAAATCTGTTCATGTCTTACCTCTGCTTTCAGCTCATCAATGACTTGCCAGTAATCTAGATTCCTTCACTGACCCACAAGACAACTGGTTACCTTGTGGTAACCAGTACCCCTGCCTACCTTACCTCTCAAGTCTCACCTTGACCACTGCCACTCCTCCTCTGTAAGTCTCAGTCAGAATGAACTTGATCCAATATCTTTGTCCAAGTTCTCTGACATCGGACCCTCCTCATTTGCTGCCCACTCTGCCTTGAAGACTCTCTTCCTCTTCCCTACTGCCTACCAGCTCTACTTGGTTTGGCAAACTCCTACGTAGCCTTCTTCTGAGAAGGCTTTCTGGGCTCACTAGACCAAATTTAATCCTTTGCCATCCTTTTCCACATGACCCTCTACAGTCTTTCCATAGTAGAAATTGAAATTATATTTACTTCTCTGTCTTTTCTGTTGGACTATAAGCTCAGTGAAAACACGGATCATTTCTTCATTCTCACAGGTCTGGGATCATAATATGTGTTCAATAAATAGTTGTTGAATTCAATTCAATTCAATTCCAAAGACTACATATAAAGTAATTCAGGAAGAGGTGAAAAAAATAAAAAATTAAATTTTCTTTGCATAAGATTGTTGTGATAAAATAAATCCATGTTTTACCCTAACGTTTACCCAAAATGCTATACAAATATAAAGTTTTATTTTAATAACTCACTCCTGCATAAATGAAAGATAACACCAATTGGAATAGACTAGGTTGATGCTGCAGATGGTATGAGGACAGATAGAATAATACCATCTGTGAACGTATAAGACAGCCTACAAAGATAGCTACTCTCTCAAAAATTATAAAGGTTGTCGGAGATATGGAAAGATAAAAGCAAAAGAGGTTAATAAAAACCTAAGTCATATTTATGAAATCTTCCAGAAGATTTTTTTAAAAATAGATATAAAACTATAAATTTCTTAGAAAGAGACAAAAAATGTTGTGCTAAGTTGGTTTGCAATCTGGAAAAATACAAAGGTACTGGATTTTTATTTTAGCCCAATGACAGCACAGGCAAAAGCATATTTACTATGATCATTCTGGTTTTAACCCAGCCTTCATTGGTTAAGGAGGTAACAGCTCAGAGGTTAAAAATTGGGGTTGAGAAGGCAGGTGACTTTGGTGAAAATCGAGGCTCTGCCATTTACCAGTTATTTAGCCTTGCCCTAGTTTCTCTATCTTTAAAATGGGAAGAATAGTGGTCTCTAACTCAGAGTTCTTACAAGATTACAATGAAATAATGCATGTTAAACACTTAGTACAGTGGCTGGTACATAGTAAACACTCAATACACATTAGTTATCATCATTGTTATTACAGTGATCTTTATTTGCTTAGACAATTTGTTTGGTAGGTACCACAAAGAACATAAGGGAGGAAGAAGAAACAGCACCCAAAATGTAAGTTTGAAAATAACTGTGTGTAGAGCCATAAGGCACAAACATGCAAAAATATATATTCTGTGCAAAGTGAACAAGGAAGAAATACACAAGAAAAGCTAGCCCTGGGATCTCAAGGGCCAAATCTGACTGGTTGTGGGGACCTGAAGTACTGTGTTGAGACTGGTTACTAGGCTACACTGAGAAAGAATGCCATACGCATTTCCAGGTGTCTAAAACAGGCAGGGAGAGGGTGACAGGGTGTGTGGCACTGTTTACCACAAATTTCTCACCACTGGGGGAGCTACTTTTAGCTCCTATATGCAGATCACAATGCAAATTAATAAACTGACTTCTAATCAAGTTTTTTAAAGAGTTTGTATATCTTGGAACTGTTCTTTAATTAGGAGCAGTAACAAGACTTTCCAAATAACCCTAATAAAATAATATGTGAGATCACCAAAAGAGAGAAAAATTATTTTGGTGCAATCAATAAGAAACATTCAGTGATTGTGACAGTCAACAAAACAGGAACTAGTAACTGTCAACTATGATGATAAAAATGCTTATTTCAAGATGCCCTATAGTAGTCTACAGTTGATCTCACAGCATGACACATCCTAAACAAAATAAAATAAGGCACCTGAGTCATTTCATTCCATGTGACAAAAAACCACACACTTGAGGTCCTGGGGATGACAAAGATTCTTCTTTAGCACAAAAGACCCAAGGACTAAAAGTGAGTGTCACTGGAGTCCTTCACATTTGAAGATGAACTGGGTAATGATGCTATTATCTGTTGTGTGTGGTCATCAGTCAGAAATACAGTACGTAACCTACAGATGTTGCCACTGTAAGGACACGTGATGAAGTTTTTACCTCCTGGTTGCTATCTGTGGAGAAGCCTCTATAATTCTAACATAAGGTTATATGGGGGAGGAAAGCTCAAATACAGACTACTGAAGAGAGGTAGTTTTTTGTTGTTTGTTTCTGCTTTGACTTTTCACTGAAAAGTTTGCTCTAAAGACAGATGATATATAATTAATAAATTAAATTCAGACATTAATATAGTACTCATGCAATATGGCTAAACCAACTACCTACACAGCTTTCTAACAGAAACCTAAGAGGGCTTATGATTACTTGAATTTCACACACGTCATTCAGTCCTTCACTTAATGAACAATTACTGTGTGCTTACAAAAGTGCCAACTGTAGAAGGAGCACAGGCAGATGTACAGGAAGATGGAGGGTGACAGTGTGAGAGTGTGACAGCAGCAGCTAGGCAGCTAGGTAGCGAATGGTCATGTGAGGGGCACGGGCCACACAGGAGCTTTGACTTTATCCTGAGAACAATGAGAGCCAACGGCTAATGTGTGAAAGGACATAAGGATGGTGGCAGGAGGGCTGTTTCAGTAATCCAGGGGAGTGATTTTGATGATCTGATCTTGGGTAGAGAATAGAGGGATGAAAAGGCACATATTTTAAGAGACATTAAAGAGGTCAAACTAGCAGGAGTTGTGATAGATAAAGCAGGGAAGGAGAGGGAAGAAGGAACATGTAAAGAGATGGAGTATGAGTCATCCACAAACATCAGGCTGAGAACCTTACACACCACGAAAGTAAGTTTTTATTTTACTTATGAAATTACATTCTAAAGTGCTATTGTGAATATGTACCCTGTTGCAAATTATAAATCACCCAACAAGCTTTTAAGGATTTCTATTACTCCTGTTCTAATGATGCATCATTTTAGTAACAGACCACAGTTCACTCTTTTCAGAATATTAAGCAGAACAATTCTCGGACAGCTACCTTCCATTACCAATTTAAGACATAAACTTGAGTCTCTGAAAAGAGCATAATATGATTTTTGCTTTTGGTAATGGTGGGAACCAGTACTTTCAGACCATCCTTCTAATGAGGACAATTTAAAAAGCCACATGAAACATAAAAAACATGTTCATAAAAGTATCAAAGAACTAACAAAATGGTAAGGAATAACTACACCAAAATCTAAAAAAAAACAAGAACCCCAGAGAAGTAATCCTGCAGTCAAAGCCACTTTTGTACTAAAGAGATAT